>NC_059161.1:15415181-16751901 GCF_019923935.1 Bubalus bubalis | reverse complement strand
CATGCATTCACATACTGGGCTTTTACTGTTTTGCCGAAAGCCAGTCAAAGTCACTTTTTCAGCCCTCTATTTTTGATGACTTGACCCCCCAACGTGCTCATCCTGCCTTTTCTTGTTGGTGTTCAGGTGCTATTAGATCCCTCAATCTCCAGTTGGCCAAGGCCAGGAGCCAAGAGAATAGCTACCAGACCCGCCTGGATGACCTCAAGATGACCGTGGAGAGACTTCGGACCCTGGGTAGCCAGCATCAGGACCGAGTTCAGGATACCCGCAGGCTCATCACACAGATGCGCCTGAGCCTGGAGGAGAGCGAGGCTGCCCTGCGGAACACTGTAGGTGGTGCTGGGCTGGGGGTGAGAGTCCCTGCTGTGCTGGGGGGCCCACGGCACATGTCGTGGGCTCACCTTGTCTCTCGGGTTTTCTGGTCTCTCTGGTAGTCAGTAGGACTTCTTTTCCTTGCAGCAGTCACAGCTTTCTTTGACTTCCTGCCAGTTCCCATTTTATGCTTTATGGCTTCCCAGGTGGCTCAGTAGTAAAGAATCCACCTGCCAAGCAGGAGATGTGGGTTCAATCCCTGGGTCAGGAAGATCCCCTGGAGGAGGAAATGGCAAACCCACTCCCTTATTCTTGCCTGGGAAATCCTATGGACAAAAGAGTCCGGCAGGTTGCAGTCCATGGGGTCACAAAGAGTCGGACACGACTTAGTGACGGCCTTTCTCTTTCACCGGTTCATTTCTTGCTACCTGTGGCATTGTCTGCTCCCTTCTTTCTTCCTATCTTCTAGCCTGTTAGCTCTGGGAGGGCAGGATTGAGTTTTGTTCATCTTTACTTTCTCAGCCCATAACACCAAGTATGGCTCTGACAAATGTTTGCTGTATGAAAGAATGAATGAACAAAATGAAGAGGGAAGGAAGGAGACCAATAAAAACATGGTGATGAAAATAGGGAAAAACTTTAACTACAGTATGGTTTTCCTAATGATGTAGCTTGTGGTGTGATAGGAGGAAGAGATTTGAATGAACACTCTTGTCTTTCCAAATAAAGGAGGAAACGGGGACAATAATGTAAGATGGGAGGTGGATAAAGAAAGTTGGAAGATAATCAGATATAATGCTGGGGAAATGAAGGATTTAAAAATAGTATGTATTGATTTTCCTTTTGTAGAATATTCAGAAAATAAATGTTCCCTATGATCTCATTGCTACGAAATAACTACCATTAAAACTTGGCCTATGTTCTGGACTTTAAATATATATGAAGATATAAACATGCATATATTTTAAAATCCATTTATATATACAGACTTTTTTTGAACTTGGATTTCTATTTGATTCAGTCTCTACATTTTTTTTTTTTTTGATGTAATGACCATGGTAAACCAGGGACTCTTGATGCGTCAGGTTGGGGAATTCTGTGTGACTAATGACAAGGGGTTCAGACAGGACAGCTGCAGAAGCTGCTTAGGCTCCATGGCTGCCAGCAAAGCCTTAACCATTTGTCCTTTTCCCACAGAACATTCCACCTTCAGAACACTACACAGGGCCAAATGGCTTTAAAAGTCTAGCTCAGGAGGCCATGAGACTGGCAGACAGGTGAGTACTTCTGGAGGGCACCTCTGCTTCAGACACCTCTGTGAGGCCAGACTTGAACAATTCTGCTGAGTATTCAGGACCAAAGCTCCATACTGATTACCTCCAGACTCCTTTGCAGCCATTCCCCTGCCCTGAAGCCATTTTTTAACTACTTGGTTTTCAGTGTATGTCGGTGGCCACTGGGCAGGGTCATTTGGCAGGAGTTGGGGGTGGGGTGTTTCTTTTCCAGATTTCTCTATGACTCATGGTATGGCTTCAGTGTATGTCAGATGTAATTCCTTGGGCCCTGTGAAATGAATCAGCCCTTGGAAAAGAGTACTTTGCAGCTTTGAGGGACTCTAGGCTCCCACGCCAAGCCTGGGAACAAGTAGCAACGAGTTGTTTGCTAGCCTGTGGGGGCCAAGAGTGCAGAGGGGGAGAACTCCCTCCTGAAAACCAGCTCTGCAGGGCCCTGGTAATCACAGCTCCTTAGTCCTTGCCTGATTGCAAATCCTACAATCAGGATTGATGCTGAAGAGGTTTGCTCCTGGCAGAGGGCTCAGCAAGGTGGCAGGCTCTGCTAATCCTGAATGGAATTCAGTCAGCAGAGGAGGCTGGCTCATACTCTCATAATGTGAGCTGCCTCCTGGACTTGTTTTCATCAGTTTCTAGAACCAAGGGGACAAAAGCAACTGGGGAACTGTTCTTGATGGGCTTTGTCCCCCTTAATGTTGGGCTAAGTTTAAAGATGCAGCAAAAAGTGGAGAGGGAGTTGGATCCTGGATAAAATAAAGCCTAGGATTTCTCCTGCAGAAAAGTTTATAAATGCAGTATTTATTTCCCTGAGACTTCTCCTGCCCATCTCCATCGCTTCCCCTGATTATGCTAGAAATGGAGTAGATCATCAAAAAAGTTTAGGACATGAGGCTACGTCTCAGAACACCTTCTGCTTCTTGATAGCACCTCTAATAGAGGAGCTCCATCTCATCTGGGTCAATTCTATTTGTTTTTTTGAGTCAAAGCAGTTCTCTTACTCCTCTCCCCTTATTTAAATAAAAGGCCTAAAGGAAGCCCTTTTCATCCTTCCGTATCATTTCTTTCTAGATTCCACCTATAAAGGATGTCATATGATATTTCACCTTCTCAGTCTGACTTACTTCACTCAGTATGACAATTTCTAGGTCCATCCATGTTTATGCAAATGGCATTATTTCATTCTGTTTAATGGCTGAGTGATATTCCATTGTATATATGTATTGCATCTTCTTTATCTGTTCCTGTTGTTGGGCATATAGGTTGTTTCCATGGCTTGGCTATTGTAAGTGGGGCTGCAGTAAACATTGGGATGCATGTATCCTTTCTCATCATGTTTTCCTCCAGATATATGCCCAGGAGTGGGATTGTAGGTCATATGGTAGCTCTATTTGGGAGGAAGGGGTAGTTAGAAATTTGGGGATGGACATCTACACACTGCTATGTTTTAAATAGGTAGCCAACAAGGGCCTGTTGTATAGCACGCGGAACTCTATGCAATGTCATGTGGCAGCCTGGATGGGAGGGAAGTTTAGGGGAGGATGGATACATGTATATATATGCATGGCTGAGTCCCTTCCTTGTTCACCTAAAACTATTACAATGTTGTTTATCGGCTACACCCTAATACAAAATAAAAATGTCGTATGGCAAAAAAAAATTTTTTAAATAATAAAGGAAGCCCTTTGCTATAAAAACTCATTCTTTTTGATCCTTTCAGCCATGTCGAGTCAGCCAATAACATGGAGCAACTCCTCAGGGAAACTGAAGACTACTCCAAGCAAGCCCTGACCTTGGCGCGCAAGGCTGCTACTGAAGGAGGCAGCAGCGGCAGCCTCCGTGGCTCTGTGGTGCAAGAGCTTGGGGGAAAGTACGTTTCAGCAGGTCCTCACACGGGCCAATATAATCCGCTCCCTCCCAGGGTACAATGCAAACCACGTCTGAGGAGTGCTGTGTTCCTTTAAAAGTATCAATAGTAAGAAGGACAAGAAATGAGAGTGTTACTTTGGAGGAAAGCAGATGCCTTTAAGACTGGAAGAAAAATGTCAATTACTCTAAGTAAAGTTTCAGTTTTGATTTAGAGATTGTATATTTGTAGATATGGTACCATCTGTGGTGTTTAAAGGAGGTGAACACACCCATCTGGCGGCATGGAGCGTATAAACAATATATTCATGTGATTAAGAGTTGGAAAACTGGGGTTGAATTTTTCTGACCCAACCTCTATAAACTTTAATGTCTGTGTTTAAATTGTGGAAAGAGATACATATCAGACATTTATGCTTGTCTGGTTCTTTGGATAATCCTGAAGACATAGTTTTAACAGAATGAAATTTTGCTTTTAATAAAAAGAGCGAATTCTCAAAGTCCGCTCTCTTCACTCCCTGCAGATTGGAGAAAATCAAGTCTCTGGCCCAGCAGCTATCGAGGGAGGCCACTCAAATTGACAATGAAGCAGATACGTCATATCAGCATAGTCTCCGCCTTCTCAGTTCAGCAACTCAGCTTCAGGGGGTCAATGATCAGTCCTTCCAGGTAAGAGCATCTAACCTATGCAGTGATGTACAGAAGAAGGACCATAATGCTTTCTTCTCAGGGGATTCCATTGAATTGTTCAATCATCCAGTTTTTCCTCCATATTTACCTTTCTTGCTTTAAATTAGGACGAGCATTTATCCTCCTCTTATCTTTATTCTTAAACTCCAATCTTAGTCCCGGATAATTTACCTTTCTTGCTTTAAATTAGGAAGAACATTTATCCTTCTCACTATCCTCCTCTTATCTTTGTTCTTAAACTCCAGTCTTGGTCCCTGATAACACCTTGGTTCATATTCTGAACCTATTTCTGTTAGTGAATACAAGTTTTCTGTCTCTTCCCTAGTTTGGGGGACTGTTGAAACCTGTGAGAAATTACTATAGAACTTTTGATATCTACCTTTGGGTCCAACCTATAGTATATCTTCATGTGTAGCCACTTGGAAGGCTTTTTTTCCCCCTCAAAGGTTTGCATTGTTTCTGTCATCAATTCCTTTGACTGTTCCAAATTTATTGGATTAAGATTCAGTTTTCTACCCACAGCAAAAAGCATTCATGATGATTTTCACACATAGGAAACAATAATAAAAAAACGCAGAACAGACATAAAATTCGTTTGCTAGTTGCGGGGCATGCTGCCTGACTTGCATGAGGAATATTGCCTCATTTCTGTTGGACTTTGGGCCTGGATTGTTGTTTTCAGACAATGATGGCAGGTCCTGGGAAGACTGGTGTGGCAACTGGTGAGCAGAAAGTAAGGCTTATTCATTTTTGGGGACTCACAGGTAGAAGCGAAGAAGATCAGACAAAAAGCCGACTCTCTCTCAAGCCTGGTGACTAAGCGAATGGATGAGTTCAAGCGTGTGCAAAGCAGTCTGGGAAACTGGGAAGAAGAAACCCAGAAGCTCTTACAGGATGGGAAGAATGAGAGACAGGTATCCTCTGTTACTTCGTTCCTTTAGCAGACCCGTGTTGAATGGCTACCAGTAAGAGGAGCCATCAGAAACTCTCGAAAGGTCATGGTATTGCTGCTTATTGAGACCTTAATGTGATTACCTCAGTTCCACTCACTGAAAGTGAAGTCACTCAGTCATTTCCGACTCTTTGCAACCCCATGGACTGTAGCCTACTAGGCTGTTCCATCCGCGGGATTCTCCAGGCGAGAATGCTGGAGTGAGTTGCCATTTCCTTCAGCCCTCAAATGTAGGAATAGGACTGAGGTCTTCTGGGCCCAGTTTGGATCTAGCTGTCTATGAAGACACATGTCTGTACTTCCTAGGTATATATGACGTATGTCTGTGAAGTGTATGTCCATACTTCAGGAGGTATCTAGAGTTTAAAATTAGGATTTGTAAAACTGTTCTTGTCCCTGAGTAGAGCTCGAGTCTGTCCTCAATGTGGAATCCTATTGGGTCATCAGGTTATAATGTTTGTGTGGTCTCAGGCTGTGGAGGGGTTTGCTGCAGCACCCCTAGACTCCAGGAATCACAGTTCTCTGTTGTGAAGAGCAGTGTGTCAGAGCGGCTGTGCCGGCAGGAGGGCTCTGCCTGGGTGTGTGTTATATTTACTCTAATCTTGTTCTGCCTGCCCATTTACAGAAATCAGATCAGCTGCTTTCCCGTGCCAATCTTGCTAAAAGCAGAGCCCAAGAAGCACTAAGTATGGGCAATGCCACTTTTTATGAAGTTGAGAATATCTTAAAGAACCTCAGAGGTGAGTATTTCGGGGTTCAGATCACTTGAGTATTTTAAAGGTATAAATGTCACTTTGGTTTATTTTGAATCTTCATAAATCTCTGTAAGTGGCAGGCATGTTGAGGTATTAATGGACACTCAATAAATATCTTTGTAAAGAAAAACATTTAAAAATATTTAATATAGTAGAAACAATTATGAAAACGGCAAGTGTTAATCGCACAGTTGCGTCTGACTCTTTGTGACCCAATGGACTGTAGCCCACTAGGTTCCTCTGTCCATGGGATTGTCCAGGCAAGAATACTGGAGTGGATAGCTATTCCCTTCTCCAGAGGATTTTCCCAACCCAGGGATCCAACCCAGGTCTCCCACATTGCAGGCAGATTCTTTACCATCTGAGCCACTAGGGACGCCCATATTGTACTAAATGCCAAAGGCTTGAGTTCTGATCTATGCTCAATCATGTGATTAGGCTGAACTGGCTGTGTGACTGTAGGCAAGTCATATAACCTTTCCAGACTCTGATTTTCTCATCTCTAAAAGAAAAAATTTGAACTAAACTGCTTCGAAGGTCCTGCAGAGATTTGATATCTCACTATCATATAGATAGTTTTCTTTTCTCTCCCTTTCTTTCTTTGGCCTGGTTGATTCCAATATAGAGTCAGTGAGGTTGCCTTGTGATAAATGATACCGAACAAGCTTTGTCATAGCATCTAGATTCCAGGAAATTTGGGTTTGTGCCTTGCAATGCGTGCATGCTAAATCGCTTCAGTTGTTTCCAATGCTTTGTGATCCTGTGAACTGTAGCTGGTCAGTCTCCTCTGTCCATGGGGTTCTCCAGGCAAGAATGCTAGAGTGGGTTGCCGCTCCCTCCTCCCGGGGATCTTTCCAACCCAGGGATCGAAGCCAACTCTTTTCTGTCTCCTGTACTGGTAGGTGTGTTTTTTTTTACCACTAGCGCCACCTGGGAAGCCCTGCAGAGATTTGGTTAAAGTTTCAGGCTTCTTCACTAAAGAACAACAATAAAGACGTTTTCAAGTCTTGGGATTTTCTTCTTCACAGGAAGTACCTCTCTACCCATCCTATTCAACTGCTAACTACTGCCATTGGCAGCTTAGGGTTTAAGGCTCTGGGTTGAAACTTTGGGCTTCAAAGAGTCTACTTGTTTCTGATTCATTTGGAGGTTCACTTTTGCAAAGATGGGGACCCAGGACAGGCTGATTGTTGATTGTCAGTTCAATACTTTCTCTTGGACAAGAAAGAGTCATGACCACAACTTTCCACTCTCTCATCCCTTGGGTGCTATTAACACTCTGATTTTTCTTAAAGGCCTCAGCCCCTTTCATCTTCAGTTGTAAGTTAATTTTCATCTTCATGGCAATGTTTTCTTATCTTCATTTCAGAGTTTGATCTGCAGGTTGAAGACAGAAAAGCAGAGGCTGAAGAGGCCATGAAGAGACTCTCTTACATCAGCCAGAAGGTTGCAGATGCCAGCGACAAGACCAGGCGAGCAGAAACAGCCCTGGGGGGTGCTGCTACCGACACCCAGAGGGCAAAGACTGCAGCCGGGGAGGCCCTGAAGATCGCGGGCAAGATAGAACAGGTAAAGAGAAATCGCAGGTCAGCGGGAGCAGCTTCAAACATACCGGTCATGTTGAATGAGCGAGAGCACTGGGCTCGTTCTGACCTGTAAGACTCGGCGTCCTGTTATGGTCCATGGTGTTCCCAGATCCACTTGGCTGGCCTTTTGGTTGGGTGGTTCACGAGCCTGTCATTGACTGAGGGCTGGAGCCCCACCCCCGCCATTTTCAGCCCCCTTTTTAGAGAACACCATGAGAAGAACCATGCAAGATTGCTTTTTATTTAGATATTCTGTTAGTTTCCTGGACCTGCTATCAAAAAGCAGCACAGATTGGGTGGCTTAAAGCAACAGGAATTTTTTCTCTCAGAGCTCTGGAGGCTAGAAGTCTGAAATCAAGGTGTCAGCAGAACGATGCTCCCTCCGAGACTCTGGCTAGAAAACTCCCGTGCCTCTTCCTAGCTTCTGGTGGTGGCTGTCAATCCTTGGTGTTCCTTGGTTTGCAGTCTCTTCTCTCCAGTCCCTGCCTCTGTCATCACCTGGGGCCCTTCTTCCTGGATCTCTCCAGCTCTTCTTATAAGGACGCTGGTTGGATTTGGGGCCCACTCTCGTCCAGCATGACCTTATCTTAATAAATTACATCTGCAACAACCCTATTTATGAATTAGGTCACACTCTGAGGTATTAGGGGTTAGAATTTCAACACATCTTCTTTGGGGGGACACAATTCAACTTGCAGCAACTATCCCAGTGTTTTGATTCAAGATTGTGAAATTCTGGAGTGCTGGGTCTAAGCTCTACTTCCCCATTTTTTGCTTTGCTTCCATTCTATCAGCACTGTGCTTGGTGCTGGGGATATGGAGATGGGAAAAACTCAGTCCTTCTCTTTAAAGAGCACTCAGTGTAATGGGAAAGACAGACTAGTTGGACTTACAGCCCAAATGTTAAGTGCTACAGTAGAAAGAGCGCTTTTCAACTGAAAGAGAGCTTCCTAGTTCTGATTTAAGTGTGGCTTTTAGAAATCATGGACTTCCCTGGTGGCTCAGACTGTAAAGCATCCGTCTACAATGTGAGAGACCTGGGTTCGATCCCTGGGTTGGGAAGATTCCCTGGAGAAGGAAATGGCAACCCACTCCAGTACTCTTACCTTGAAAATCCCATGGACAACGGAGCTTGGTGGAGGCTACTATCCACGGGGTCGCAGAGTTGGGCACAACTGAGCGACTTCACTTCACTTTCACTTTAGAAATCATAAGCAACTCTAGAAAGCCCAGAGGGGACTTTTGGTATCTAGACTGTGTGGCCTCACTCTTGGACCACTTCCAAAAATAATCTCAAATCTTAGGTCCCTTTAGGGTAGAGACCAATTTTCTATGCGTCTCTTTATATGGCTTCTAGCACAGAGACACCTGTGACTTGATGCCTAATAGTAGCTTGTTGATAAAGATATTAAGATTCACTCATCCTAGTAAAAACAAAACTCAAAGCTGTAGCCCATTCATTCTCTGCACCCCAAACTCAAGTGTCTTGGGGAACAAAGCCATTCAAAAGATGATGGCAGTAAAGAAACATGACAAAGAAGGAGTTGAGTTTCTCATCCTCTGGGTTTTCCCAACTGGTTCCTGATTCACTCACCGTTTGTTGAACTTGACCCGGGAGGGAAGCAGTGTCTCACAACTGACCATTCGAGTCTCTGGAGACATACCCCCAAATTCATTTGTTTGAGGCAGAGCTTGGGGAAGGGGGTGTCCCCAAGTCTGACTGTCTCGTTGTTCATCTCACTTACTCCATCAGAGCCTGGCCACAGCTGTATTTTTTCTGCGGTCGTCTTTGGGATGTTTCTGTGCCTCACCCCTCTCTCCTTCCGTCCCTGGCTCCTTTTCTTCCCCCAGGAGATTGGGAGTCTGAACTTGGAGGCCAACATGACAGCAGATGGAGCCTTGGCCATGGAGAAGGGACTGGCCACTCTCAAGAGTGAGATGAGGAAAGTGGAAGGAGAGCTGGCAAGGAAGGAGCGGGAGTTTGACGTGGATATGGACGCAGTGCAGACGGTGAGTTCCCATGGTTTTACACGGCAGAGTCCTGTAACCTGGCCACTGTGGGAACACCCTTTCCAGATGGGCTTGTGCTTATTTTTTCCTCAGGTAATTACAGAAGCCCAGAGAGTTGACAGCAGAGCCAAGAATGCTGGAGTTACGATCCAAGACACACTCAACACATTGGATGGCATCCTACATCTAATAGGTATGTATCCACAACCTTCCAACCTGTGTTCCAGGGCTTCTCCCCAGAAGATTAACTAGACTTAGTCCTGATGCGTGGGAATCTCAACTTCCCTTAAGGGTGTCAGGAAATTTGCTTTGTTTCCAGGCTCAGATACCTTAGGCAGGTTGCTTTTCATTTGCTGTGGTCTATTTTACCATCTCTAAGGTGGGTCACTGGGCATCTGCCTATTGCCCTTGGAGATGAAAGTCTGTAGGTCAAAGAACTGGGTGTACTTGGGGAAGGTATACTGAGGCTCAGAGAGGTTAATAATGTTCTGCAGATCGCACAGTAAATTGTGGAGGTAGGATTCGGACTTCACAGTGAAAGAGAATACTGGATGGCTTGACAGCCCCACTACGGATTCTGACCTTGATCCCGAGAATCTAGTGGACAGTGTCAAGCAGAGGAATGGCGTCAGTGCCGTATATTTCAGAAAGATCACTGGAGCAGCTGGGTGGAGGAGAGTTTGCAGGAGGCTTAGACAAGAGGCAGGATAAAATCATTTTGGAGACAGTTGTAGTAATTGAGAGGTGAGAGAGAGCTCTAAAACTGTAGGAGTGGTGAGGGGAAAGACTCTCCCAGCCTGTGAGATCAAGAATCACTTGCTGAGATACTTCCCTGGTGATCCAGTGACTAAGGCTCCACTCCCAATGCAGGGGGCCCAGGTTCGATCCCTGGGCAGGGAACTAGATCCTGTGTGCAGCAACTAAGACCTGGCACAGTCAAATAAATACATAAATACTAAGAAAAAAGAATTGCTTGCTGATTCTGCTGTTTGTCCCTCCCCAAACCACAGTTGGGACCTCCCAGGTGGTGCTAGTGGTAAAGAACCCACCTGCCGATGCAGGAGACATAAGATATGGGTTCGATCCCTGCGTCAGGAGGATCCTCTGGAGGAGGGCTTGGCAACCCACTCCAGTATTCTTGGCTGGAGAATCCCATGGACAGAGGAGCCTCGTGGGATACACAGTGCATAGGGTCGCAAAAAGTTGAATGCTACTGAGCACACACACGCACGCACACGCACGCAAACCACAGTTACACCGTGCTGTGACTGGTTGGGGAAACTTGAGCTGCCTGGTAGATGATCCAGATGAAATGTCAAAGAGGGAGGTCCGTGAGACACTGTAGAAATTTTAGGCTAAAATAGATTTGATGGCACCCAAGGCAGCAGCTCCAGTTACCTCACCACATCCCTCCCCAAAGAAAGTTCAGATAAATTAAAATCCAGAATTTGGGTAGAACTGATATCAAACCTTCTGTGGCCTGTTTTATCAAGCTTGGACCACAGCAGATATGGAACTAGGGCTTCAGTCAGGGATTCCAGCCATACTTAGGAGAGCCACTTTCAAACTTGGCTTTTCTGTGGAGTGTCGTCATCGCCCCGAGAGACAAGTATTGTCTGCATTGTTTTTCTGATGGGTCTGCTTTGTGATCCAATGAGTTCCAAAGAGTAAAATACCCTCTTAAGGTAAAAAAAAAAAAATCCCCAGCTGAGAGTTTAGCAGCTTTGTTTAGTGTTCTGAAAAAGGCAATGAAACTAACAGGGCCTTTAGAGGAAATGAGAGCCTGGGCAGGGAGGCTGGCTGAGAACTGTCAAGCACTTTCTGTGTGCCAGGCACTATGCCAGATTTTTTTGTGGTGAATGGTTGTGTAAAATTTGTAACAGTTCTATGAAGTGGGTTTTAGGGCTTATGTGGTGGCTCAGTGGTAAAGAATCTGCCTGCCAAGCAGGAGATGAGGGAAGATCACCTGGAGAAGGAAATGGCAACCCACTCCAGTATTCTTGCCTGGGAAACCCCATGGACGGAGGAGCTGCGTAGTCCATGGGGTTGCACAAGAGTCGGACATGACTTAGCAACTAAGCAACTAATGAGGTGGGTTTTATTATTTTATTTCATAGAATAGTGAACAGAAGCTCAAGGAGTTTAATACTGCCCCACAGATCACATAGTAAATGGGGGAGACAGGATTCCACCTGAGGTCTCCGTGGCTGATGCTCCTGCCGTTTGCAAGAAGCTCATGCTGCCTCCCCATGGACATTTTGCCTGCAAGCCTGCTTTACTTCTCCTGCATTTTAGAACCCTAAATTCTAGAATCCTCCTCTGTCCCCAGGGGAAGGACTGATCGGTCTACTGGATCAACATTTGGGTTATTGTGCTGTTTCTACTCTGTCTGGTCTCTTGAGTCCTGGAAAAATTACAGTTTAATCTCTTTAGCTGGGATAAAACTTCTGCAGTCAAATAGATCTGACCTTGAATTGTCCACTCAAACCTATTCAGACCAAACGGGTCTTGCTTGCATATAAAGGGTCAGGTGCCCTTCATGCTGACGTGTCAGATCGTTTATGAGTAAAGCATACCTGAACAAATGTGACCACATTTCATATTGGAAATAAACTAATGTCTAGCCAGATCCCCACTGTTCCAGGCCAGAATGAAGTCTTCCATCATTTCATACAGCTGGAATGCATCCCTTAAATAGCAAAGCCTACCTTGGCCTCCCTAAGCCCTGAAACCCAGCCAGTTTCTAAAGGTCTTCTAATAGAAAACAGCAAGAAATTTCCTAAGGGTGATTCAGAGAGCAGAATTTGGAGTTGATTCTGATCCTAACGGGATGAGCTGTGTTGGGCAGACACCTTAGACAGTGTTCAGTCCCTGTGACCTTCAGCCTTCATCTTTTCAGAGCAGAAGCTGTTGACTCTATTGTGAAAACCGAAGCCCAAGTTTCATCTTGCTTAACTAAAGAGCCCAGATGCTTAAACTGGGCTTTTCAAAACCTAGTAACAAGGCTTGTGCACTCAAAATTTTTTCTAGATTATTTCTAATTTAAAATAAGCCTTTTTAAAAGAATGGCATACTATTGACTCTGAGCAGATAAAAACAGAAGTTAAAGTTACAGAAGGGCCTGCATGTGTCCAAGGGGATTCAATCACAACTTTTTCCTCTGTTAACTCCTTTCTTGTCCTCTAAAAATAGACCAACCTGGCAGTGTAGATGAAGAGGGGCTGATCTTACTGGAGCAGAAGCTTTTTCGAGCCAAGACCCAGATCAACAGCCAGCTGCGGCCACTGATGTCAGAGCTGGAGGAGAGAGTGCGTTGGCAGAGGGGCCACCTCCGCTCACTGGAGACAAGCATAGATGGCATTCTGGCTGATGTGAAGAACCTGGAGAACATTCAGGACAACCTGCCCCCAGGCTGCTACAATACCCAGGCTCTTGAGCAACACTGAAGCTGCCTTCAAGATTTCCCAACTGGGGTTCTTAGGATGGAGACCTCAGGCTCAGAAGCCATCTCATGTGGGTGGGGTGGGATGGGGAATTTTGAACGTGTTGATGGGCATTCTCAGCTCAACTGAACCTGGCCCCACCCGGAGACCTTGGCCAAGATCAGTGTCTTATTGCACCAGTGTGATGCTCTTTGCTTCCTGATGTGGGGCAATGAGGCAAATAGCACTGAGTATGAGACTCATCAAGGGCCTGGACACCCAAAGGGTAAACCGGATGGAAGGACAAACTGCACTGGCAGATAGTCATAAACCAACTCCTGGAGTATGAACAAGTGTTGCCATGTCGTAGGCGGCTTATGCTTTGAGTAAATTTGACCAAAGGAAATTTTTTTTTGACTTTGCCCACGCATAAAATTCTTCCTAATGTCAGAACAGAGAGTGAATTGAAGTCATTCTGTGGTCAGTAAAATACTGTTGCCTCATAGCGTTCAATGTGTTCTTGATCAGAGTTCCTCCCACTTACTGCCTGATCCATGATATGTACTCCACTTTCAAACTGGAGGAAGTGACGAACCGTAAGCCTGGCATGTTTGGAGCATTGGTATCCTGCTACCTTTGAGTTCTTCTGGGCCTGGAATTGACCACCTTTCCCTTGATGATGCCAGGTACCTTAGAGACAATGTTTTTATTAAAGCATTTCTTAGCAGCGAAGCAAACATTGAGAAAGTATTTCCTTTCAAGTTTCAAAGTGATAGAAAAATGTAGCTTGGGCTCTGAAAGAGGTGCAATTATCTAAGAAGAGGTATTAGTCCTAATTCAATGCCATTTTCAAACACTAAAAATTATATGCCCCTGTGGGTTTTGTTCTCACTCTCTCTTTCGATAACAATGTTCCTACTCATACTTGAACTGGGTAGCATCCATCCTTCCATTCTTCCATCCATCCATCCATCCATCCATCCTTACAACGTATATTTATTGCGTACCAATTGTGTGCCAGGGGCTGGGGTACACTGGTAACATAGTCTCTGTCCTCATGGAGTTGACTGAATAGTAAGGAAGACAAACCTTAAAAAAAAATTAAACTTACAAACCCTGTTCCTCACAAGTCATTGCAATAACCCCTTGGTTTGCAACCTCATTTTTCAACGGAACATATGTTGCAAGACATTCCCATAGGGCACTTGAATTTTGGTAAATAGCTGAAATGACTCTGGATTGTGCACCCTTTCTTGCATTTCAGCTGTTGCTCTGCCCCTTTCTACAACTGATTGCAACAGATTGTTGAGTCATAACACCAGTGGGAATTTCTGGAAAAATCAGAGGCCCTTCTAGCCTTGACTCAGTAGACTTTGGTACTGCCTCACCTCTGTATTTCCTTGGCTTTTCATGGACCTGTTTTTTTTTTTTTTTAAATAAAGAACAATTTGTAGATGCCTATGGTCAGTTTCTAATTTGTTAAACTCTAAGCTTAAGGTGTAGGTACCAAAGCAGTGGAAACAAAAAGTGCTTCAGAAAGAGATGTGAGCCTCCAGAATGAGCATCTTTAATTCTTTTTTCTGAGCGTCTTGTTTGCCCTTTCCAACCAGGCAAGCACGTTATGAAATTTAACTGGTTCTGTCTCCTAAGCATAAAGAAGGATTTATTTCTGGAACAACCTGAGCAGGGTGAGGGTGATAATTAACGTTTCGGCTTTTTTTTTCATCAGCTATAAAAAAATAAAGGCAAAAATCAATCATTTGTGGTACATTGTCATGCTTTTTAATAAACTAAAATTTAATAAATGGAGATCCTGAATTGGCCATCTACCCAAGTGACTGAGGACAGAATTCTGCTTCTGCCTACACTGACCCCCCCCCAAATTCTGACAGATCTAATCACTATGCTTTGCCTTCTCTGAAAGTGCATTTTTAATCCTGTCTTGGCATACTCAATCACATATCTTACAAATTTGGTTCAATTAACTACAATATCACACAGACCTAAAAATATGCAAAATTCACTCATGATTGACTTTTTTTCTCGTTCTCATCACATACTGGATGGACAGTTGGCAGAGTAGCCCTCCACATATTCATTTCAGAGGCCCTGCCATTTATAACATGACTTCTAAGGTTGCCTTAGGCAGAATCTCCCTTCCAGTGGGTGGAGAGGAAAAAAGACATGGAAGAAGGAGATACATGGAAGTTTTGTGAGGCAGGCCTGGTGAAGGCTGAACATCACTTTCTATCACATTTCATGGTCCAGAACCCAGTATTATTATGCCCACCTCTAACTTGTAAGGTGTCTGGGAAATAGAGTCCCTTGGTAGGAAGGAAGTTGATTCTCTGACAGTTCTCTACTATGAAAGGGGAGAATGCATCTTAGTGATTGGCTATCTGTTTCTGTCAAGTATACATATTCCAGGGTACTTGGTGGGGGATCTGAGGGTGCCTGCAATCATAAAAGGATTCCTTCATGGGATTGACTGTTAAGAGAGTCATAAGACTGTCTTCCCTGACATGGGAGATGATCCCTATGTAGAGATGGGAAATGGAAAAGTGACTCATGTGACTCTCTTTGGACAGAAATAATTCCCTCATTTCTGAGGTTGTGGTAGCTTGTCCCTAAGATGAGAGAAGGAGCATGTGACTTAGAAATAGCCTCCCCAGGACTTAGACTCTGTTACCAGTCTTGACCTGCCCCTGCCAAGTTAAGGACACTTTCCTTCCTCTTTCTTATCAGTATTTGTGATTTGTAGTGGAAACTCGATAGTGCTTTTGAGAGTTATCTAACTAATTGTGCCCTTGGTAAGCTATCACACATATTTTCATCTATTTTGACTCATGGGGATTTCTGTCTGGAGAAGTGGGTAGAAATGAAATGCACATGGACTGTAACTTCTTAGTCAATGTACTTCTGATCTTATCCTAGGATGTGGACTTCTTTTCAGTATGCTTGGACAAAATGTAAGATGGATACTTGGTAATGTCCAATGTTTGGAACAAGTCTCAAGGACTGGGAATGTGTTTATCATTTTTTTTTTTTAATGTTTTGCATGGTCATGGGAATGTTGTAAATTCTTGCTGTGGCTCAGTTTTCCCACCTGGAAAGCAGAGATTAGACTCTTTTTCCTCTGTTTTCTCTATACTATGGGCTACATGGAACTTTTTAGGAAATTCCAAGATCTGAAGTTTACTTACGGGTCATAAGGGAAAAAATGTGTTATGTACATGTCTGTTAACTTATAGATACAGTATATATTTTGTAAGTTAGTGTAAGTAAGCAAAATAAACCAATGTTTATACCCAATATTAAACAAGAGCTCATCATTACATACTCTCAGGACAGAGGGAAAAAAGTGTTTTGCTTTGTGACTAAAGTAGCAAATATAAATACAAATGATCAATTTATAAGTCATATCAAGTACCACAATGATATGCCACCAAACCCACATAGCTGACTAATCTCAGCCTTAAACAAAAAAAGATACCAAGAACCAAAATGATAAACACACACACACACACACACAACTAATCTGACAAACCAGTAGCTAAACCTTAAGTGAGCTGGCGGAGTGGAGAATTGTTATTTTACCTTCTGAATCACCATTCAGACCTAAACCCATACATAACGTTTGTCACAATTAAAAATTAAAAAAGATCGAATAGTCACGGCGGGGTTGAACAATTAACTTATTCATTTTTAGCTTGTTTACTTTGCCAAACAAAACCAATTATGAGTTTAACAATTTCTGTCTTACTTGATATCCTTTATGTCAAGAAGTAAGTTTTTTAAGTTTTTAATTTTCACAAATACATTTTTAACTCACAAAGAACTAACTTCTTCAAGGATCCAGAGCTAACCAATACCAGACTGTGCAGGTTAGGTAGAACCGAAGATTTCATTAAAAAAAAAAAAAAAAAAAAACAACTGAGAAAACTTAGGCACAATTGAACAAATTTGCTAGTTATTCTTCCCTGCTTATGGGTGTGGTTGTGTACACTTTCATATTACACATGCGACATTAGCTAAACCAAGCAGAAAATCTCCTGCTCTAAGAGCATTAACAACTGTTGGCTCCCGTCAAGTAAGACTGTGAAGAAAAAGTGATTAATTCTGCAACTCACAGAGAAGATTCTAGACCAAGACACAAGGCTCTAGTAGCATCATCGTATTTATTAACGTAGTTGAACCATTTTGCTGATAAAACTTTTGTCTGTGACTATTCTAGCAACAAAATTTTACTCAAAATATTGCACTGTGAGATGGTGTTGCAACTTCAATGTAGTATTTATTAATGTGTTGATTTCCATAAAGCAAATCTTATTCTTAAAATGGCAGATTCAGTGACCAAAAAAGTGATTCAAAAAAGCTTCCCCCTTCCCATGCCAATCCTTGAGACCACTAGGATCAAGCTGAGGTTTGGGCCCCAGGCCTAAACTGAAGGTGGAGGGAAAGAGAGTAACTCATTCCTAACTGACTGTTACAGGCTAATAGAACATTCCAAACATACTCAACAAAGAAAGCACATGAAAAATCGCATTTACTGGGCAGCTATAGGAAGGTGCAAACCAAACAAAATGGACTGAACACATTCATCATCTTTACCATGATGCTATTCCTAAGGTGTCCATCCCTGGACCCATCCTTCCCCTCTCACCTGCCCGCCTTCACATTGGAAAAGATCCTGAGCTTTTCATATACTGACTTATTTTTGAATTACTCTTTTGAGGAATAAAATATAATAACATGCTTCTCTCTCTTAATCTGAGAGGGAGAGAGAGAGAGAAAGGGAGAGTGTATCTGTGTGTATCTGTCTGTCTGTTTGGGGGAGTAGATTTGGGCTAGTAAAATACAAGTCATTTCTCCCTGAATTCTCTGCCTCTTGCTGTAGTTTGATTATGGAGTCTCACTTTCAATTTAATTAGAAGACCATGTTCTTGTGTTCTTTCTGAGAAGCTGGAGCAGGAGACTAGGGAATGTGGGAGAAAGGTTGGCCAAGCCGGGACAGGAAGAACAGCTTCTCTAGAAGCTCCAGTTCTGGGTTTCAGGCACTTCAGGAAGAGACTTTCCTCCCCTGTTCCCATGTACATTCAAGGAAAATGAAAGCAAGAAGGCCCCAAAGGCTGCCTGGGTGGGAGAGGGAGGTGGTGAATGAGGTACCCACTAGCAGCACAGACACCACCCCCCCAGAGGGCCATTCCTTGAGGAGAGAGTCATTGACACGAAGGGTTTCCCGCGTGCCTCTTCTTACATATCAGCCACTTTCATGCAAGCGGGAGAGACATTTTTATTGGTAGGCAGGAAATGAGGCTCCAGACCCCCTCTTGAGACAAGTCATTCTAGCCCATGCCTTTCTCACGATCTCTGAACCTTTGGGTCAGCCATTGTAGGAAGGAGCAGGACCTCAGGCTGGAAGTCAGGACCTGGAGGTCATCCTGTGGGCACCTGGGGGCACCACTTCCAACTCTGAGTCATCTCTCTGGTATTGGCCTTGGCTGGGTCACAGTCACGTGTCCTGCCCTGGATTGAAAGAGGGGATCTGACCTCCCTGTAGCAAGTGAAGAAGGGGGCAGGGCAGGAAATGGACTTCCATCCAAAAGGGGAGTCACTTTTCCTTGTATTAAAGCAAAGCTATTTTATCATGATCCTTGCGATCGATTCACCAAGATAGACTCTGCCTCATTTCATTCCTAGAAATCTACTTCTATCCCTGTTATTTTCTTTAGCTCATCTCACTCTCCCTATAAACGTGCTTTCCACCCCCACACTGAATGCCGCGAGAGTCAGCCCTGTTTCTTCTCATGGGTCATGAATGAAATGGGGCTTGACCACAGAGCCCAGTAAAGAAAGAGTGGACCAAAGAAACAAAAGACAGCTGGTCTTTCTCGGATCTGTCCACGTGGATCTTCAGAATAAAGTCTGTCCATAAACTTCATATCCTTGATGATGTGTGCTTCCCCGGGGAGTCCAGCTCCCTCATTTCCTTTGTATCATTTCCTGGCTTCTGAATGCCTTGCCTAGACAAAGGTACTTCTGTCTTTCTCTCCCTAGCACTAGAGCAATCTTGAGCACTTTCTCGGTCTTTGCCTTCCACAAAGCAATCCTTTCTTGGATTCAGATTTCCTCTAAGCCATTGCCATTTCTAGCAGTTCATTTCTAAGGGAAACCTAGCTACAGCCTTCCTCACCATCACATCCTCCCCCCAGGACTAGCATACACAAGGCTGTATACAGGGAGCACCTGGGACAGACGTAAGTTAAGAGAGAGATGCCAGGTAAAGACTGAAAGCTGCATCTTATCTGGTCAGTATCATGGGGAACCAAAGGAGCAGAGATTATGTGGTGTGATGACCTAATGGTCAGGGAAACATTAGCCTTTTGTCAGGCTTTACACTTGCTGTGTGTCCTTGGACCAGTCATTTAATCCAGTGGATCTCTGCTTCCTCATCTTTTAAAAGAAACCTTGGCTCAATTAATCTCTAAAGATCTTCTCAGATTCCATGATTCTTAGCTGAACACTGAGAGCCAAGAACAGTATCTTACTTTTGTCCTTTGGAGATTATTTCCATAATTCAAGAGGATAAGCCCTCCGCCTGCAACCATGCTACTTTTCTGTTGAATTTATTTTCCTGGAGGCTACTGAAGGATGCTACAGATGTTCCTGGCATCAGATCCCACCCAATACCTCCCAGGCCAGGGCTGGTACTAGATATCGACAAAATTATCCTACAGTTTGAGGACCATTTCTCAAAGAATCAAAAACCCAAGAGCCAAGAGACTGGATGAGAGACACAGAGCAGAAGAGAGGAATTTCCTTCCGGTTCTCCAGGCAGGACCTGAATGAGACCTGAACAACTAGAACAGAGTCTGTCAAAACTGTTTCCAGAGCGCCAGAGGCAGGTGGGAAACTGGGGACAAAAGGGGTGAATGAGTTTAGTGGCTCTTGACAATCCCTCCAGATGTCTGTTCTGAGAATCGTGGTCCTGCCAGGCAGGCTTCCTCAGGCTACGATTGTGGCTTCTGGGTTCAGCATGAGTCGTAACCCCAAACCCACAAAAAAGGCTGAGGCTCTGCTTCTCAAGAAGGAACTGACCTCAGGCGCCATCTCTGTTACCAAACTAGAGTGGGTGAGAATCACTAGTTCCCACCGGGAAATGGGAATCACTTTCTCCTAGGTCATCCTGGATTTACATTACGACAGAGACATTTCCCAGCCGAACAGGCAATAAATAATTTCCGTTAGCAAAGATCTCTAGCTTGAGTGAACTCTTAGCATGTTTTATTTCAGAAATGGCTGCATTTTTAGGACTCGGCCTTGCATATTTGTTTCTTTTCAGATGTAGGAAATGCGACTAAGTCTGGCCTCCAAAGGCTTTGATGGTGATCTGAAGGTCCCTTGGTAACGTTGGAGCTGACAGGGAACCACCCACACTCTGCCATCAGTCACAGCTCAAATAAGTAACTGAACGGATGCCACCAAGAAATGAGAAGGAACCGGCTCTAGATGATCGTTAAGCCCAGAGCATCAAAAAAGAAAGGTCTTCGGAAACTAATGAAATGGACTGAAATCCTTCTGAACAACCCTACTACTCCCAGACTTGCGTCCCAGGTTTCAGAACATGAACGTCTCAGTCTTGACCCCAGACTGCTGTGTGTGTGTAGGGCGGAGGCGGGGAGAAAGCGGGCAGGTGGCTGGGGGTTGTCTCGGCCTGGTTCAGCGGGCGTAGCCCTCGCGCAGCTTTCTGAGAGCTGAGGCCTGGCTGCGGCATCCTGTCAAGAGGGAAGGAATGCCGCAGAAACGCAACAAGGCGACAGACATAAAGAACCGCGGACACGGATTTGATCCAAGTTCTATGAGGAGTGAACAACAACAACAACCAACAAACGAAACAACGAAACGAAAGATAAGAAAGAAAGGAAAAAGATAGCCCTTTGTGGTAAAGGGCATGCTGGGAAGGCGAGGGCCAGAGCCGCCTCCCCAGAGCATGCTGGGAGACGGGCACCCGCACATCTCCAAGGACCGCGCTTCCCCCACCCCGACCCCGTCGCCCACCCCCAACCCGGAGACGAGAGGAGAGTTGGTCCAAAGATGGCTGCGGAGCAGGGGTACGCTGCGGTGTTCTCTGCAGGTTCCCCCACACTGTGGGGGGTTGAGTCAGCAGGTGGGGAAAACAGTCAAGATGAGGAGACGGAAAAACGGAGGCGGGAGAGAAACGGGATGGACAGAGGCGGCGGGGGGCCGGTGTGTTGGCGGAGGACCAGGGGAGAGTGGAGCACAGCGCCCCGTGGCCGCTAGCCCGAGGCGTTGATGTACAGCTGGCTCTTGAGAATGTAGTCGATGACCGGCTGGGACAGGTAATCCACGACGTGGCCATCCCCGTGCTGCAGAGCCAGCCTGGTTGGAAGAGACGCTAATCAGCGGGCATGCTTTCCTGAAAGCAAGGCCAGAGGACTGGCCAGCCCATTCACTTTTGAGGAAAGGGTTTACCCAACACCCATTACCAGTCTTTGCTTAGGCTAAGTGCATGGCGTTCCTATCAGAAAAAAACCCCTTTCCCCTCTAATTCCTCCTCCATCCTGACTGTGCCACTTCCTAACTGAAGAACCTCTGGCAAGTTGTTTAAACCCATCCATT
Source organism: Bubalus bubalis (assembly GCF_019923935.1). Classification (NCBI taxonomy): domain Eukaryota; kingdom Metazoa; phylum Chordata; class Mammalia; order Artiodactyla; family Bovidae; genus Bubalus; species Bubalus bubalis. The sequence goes on along the minus strand of NC_059161.1, from coordinate 16,730,376 downwards.
CTTCCATTTCCTTGTCTGTAAAACAGGGGTAATACTGGGGCCTGGGGCCGAGCTCAGCTATCAGAATGATTAAATGTCATACAGGTAGCACTTAGAAAAGCCCAAGCACACAGTAGGCACGTCAAGGTGTTAGCTATTCTTATGTCATTTCTTTGTGTTTCTCTACACCAAGGTCTCAGGAAAAGGAGTATCATGATTGATTCCTTCTTTTCCTTCCTAAGGAAGCCCTGAGGGCTAAGAAGCGGCCCTCCTTCATGAGGCTCTTCTCATGAGCCCTGGTGAGGGGAAGCACTACCATGTACAGGACTCTCTTCATGCACTTCAGTTTCAGCACAGTTTTGCTCCAGTCTTGGCCTGGCTGCTTCCCATTCTCTATGCACATGGAGGTCTTGGGAATGTCAGGTCCCAAGGAGCCATTTGTAAGAATTCACACACTCCTCTGGACACCTTGATTCTAAAATGCATCTGTGCCTTGCGCTGTGAGATCTCCCTGAAGGCTGGCTCAGGGCCTTTGCAATGCACACGGTGTCCTGACCTTCCAGCAACCTAGGTCCCCAAGTGTCTGCCCACACAGTTTATGGGGAGGCTTCTTGAAAAAGTGGTTTACATCCGTGGTTTCCAAATGCCAATCCCAATTTCACGAGAATCACCCAGAAAGCAGCTCCCCAGAGACCCAACCCCCTGAAATTCTGATTCAGTGGGAATGAATGGGACACTGAAATTTGTGTTGCCATTTAAGTTTTCACAGTAATTTTATTATACAGCCATGGTTGGACCCACAATCTTCCCCTCTTCCCTGTTGGCCACTGCCACTTCTGCTCTCACCTCATAGTTGATGCTACTGTTTCAAGGGCCCGCATAATCACCTTCCAGGGAAGAGGTCCAGTGGACCTTTTAAACCTTGGGCTCACTTGATTTCTTTGAACATATGACACAGATGACAAATGACAGTGTTCTCTCTCTCTGTACCCTCTGCTGCTTTTGTTCCAGGGCCACCAATGCTGGTGGTCTCTGACTGCTCCTTAGTCTTCTTCTATTTATTTTTTTATTACTTTTTAAATTGGAGTATAGTTGATTCACAATGTTGGGTTAGCTTCAGGTGTACAGTAAAGTGATTCAGTCATACATATATAGCTATAATTCTTTTTCAGGTTCTTTTCCTTTGTAGACTCTTACAAAATATTGAGTAGAGTTCCCTGTGCTATATAGTAGGTCTTTGTTGGGTATCTATTTCATATATAGTAGTGTCTACATATTAATATATAGTAACCTGTATATATTAATATATACACACTACTGTATATAGTACTGTGTATATATTAATCCCAAACTTCTAATTGATCCCTCAGCCTTCCTTGAAATAAATGTTAATATGTTTTAAATGTTCCCATAGCCTTTGCTGTTACTGACTCTCCCTGTGAACTCAGCCATACCCTTAAACTTTAATTTACACTTAGGTGCTCATGGCTTTCAGTTTTATTATACTTCCAGACCTCTGTATTTCACATATCTTAGCCTTCCATTGATTATTTCCACTTGGAGTTTATGGTGGAAACTGTTAACTGGCCCCTAGTATCCAGTCTCTCTTTCTTATCCTGAGTAATAGACCCTCCCAAGTTTTAGCTGGACATATGGCTGCCAAGCCTCAAAGTCTACTCCCAGCCTGTCTGGAGGCTAGGCATGGCCACGTGACTGATGCTGAGCCAGTGGGATGCATGGGAAGTGATGGGGGAAACTTTGGGTCGTCTTCTAAAGGACGAAGCTCTTTGCCCTTCCCCACTGGCTGAGAAGAGAAGCCATTGCAGCAGCCGCGGACTCAGAGAGGGAGGCTTCATGTTGAAGAGAACAGAGATTCAATCTCTTTTGACAGTGAATAACATTGAATAACATTTCTCATTTAAAAGTCTAACTATTTAGGGTTTTTTGTTATGGCAGTTAACCTAAACCTTACTAATTCTGTGGGTGCCTCAGAGTGGAAGTGGAAGTGTCAGTCACTCAGTCGTGTCCGACCCTGCGACCCCATGGGCTGTAGCCCATCAGGCTCCTCTGTCCATGGAACTCTCAAGGCAAGAGTACCAGAGTGGGTTGCCATTCCCTTCTCCAGGAGACCTTCCTCACCTCAAACTAGAGTCTAAACTAAAAATAACTTCTTCCCCTCTCAAGTCACCTAAAACTAACAGCCTGTCCCCCTTTTAAAAATCAAGGACTAGCGACAAATAAATGAGATCTAAAAAGAAGGCTACATATTGGGGTAGCTGGTGTCGGCCAATCTAACAGTCAGCCTGGACTGAGGAGAGCTGTATGGGAACCTGAAAGCCAGTTTGACCAAGGTCTCTCTGGTCGTTTGTCAAACGTACCTGCTCTTGGTTGAGCTGACCACAGACATGGGATGGTTGATATCATCCTTCACCACCATGATGTTGTTCTGTGGACAGAGCAGAGAGAGTAGGTTCTCAGTCCCTCACACTAAACTCCTTTTGTGTCCTCACGCCTCCAGCCCCCAGGCTTCTCAGAGAAGGGCCACATCACATTATTACACCAGCAGGGAGCTGGAGGACTCACTTTGTATTTGCGGAGTATTGAAGAGTGGTTCATGATTCGGTCTGTGTCGGCTGCGTCCCGGGGGACCACCACGATCCCAAAGTCCCCAACGATCACCTCCATCTGAAGAAACCGAAGGAGGGGAGAGAGAGAGAGGAAGTAGCCTTTGGTGAGACCTTGACTCCAAACCCCTACTAAGCAACTAGCTAGCAAGGTGGAGCTACCTCCTGTTGGAACCCTAAGCTTTAGTCCCAAACTAGCCTTCTCAGCCTCATAGTCAGCTCCTTCAAGTAACAACCTGAAACTGTGTTCGTGGAATGAGTGGGAACTTCACCTGGCACACTTAATAAATACCTGGAGACTGAATTAATAATGCGCTCCTGCATGTCTGGGCAAGAGCTCTTCAATTCCTGAGGCTCCCGTTGAGCTCAATAGTGTTGAAGGGCAGCATAAAACATGGTCCTTACCTGGTAATATCCTCCTGGGTGACACAGATCCCGTTGCTCAGCAACCAGACCCAAGCCCCTGGTTGGTTTACTGAGAGGGGCTGGAAGGCTCTCTGAGCTCACCTATGTCAAAACTGCTGTGGGACTCAGGGTGGTGACAAGAGGGGAAAGGCTTGGAAAGCCCCAGTGTGTTCACAAGCAGTGACAGGGGAGGATTACTGTGGGGTCACTTCTGAAATCAGCCTCTGATAGAAGCCTGCTGCCATCATGAGAAATGACACCTTTTCATTTAAAAATTAACCCCCCCAATTATAGATACAATAGAAACTTGGGAAAGTGAGAAAAGAAAAAAAAATCAATCACAACCACACAATCCAGTTAACCATTGTTAAATTAACATCTTAGTATTTCTATCCAGGGTTCTCTTCTCTATGGGTGTATGTCCACAACTGGACTGAACTGCAAAATTAATCATTTTATTAAATACCTATATACATTTTTCATTTAGCATTGTATTGTGAGCATTCTGTCATACAGTTAAAAATATTTGAAAGTGTGTTTTCTCCAGTCTGTGTATTTAATTGCCTGACTATACTGTCATATACCATGACATAGTAAGCCAAATTTGTATTATAGAAAATATAGAGTCACTTCTGATTTTTGCAGTTATAATAGCACTTTGTTGAAGATCTGTATACATAAATCATTTACCACATCTCTTGATTATTTCTTTAGGATAGGAAGTAGAATAATTGGATGAAAGGATATGAACTGGACATATTTCAAGCTCTTGAGACATATTACCAAGCTGCTTTCTGGAAAGTCGTGCCAATTCTTATTTTCAAAGAGCCTGCAAATTGTAGCATTTAATAGACTTGGATCTAGTCTGGGCATATTACTGTCTAGATCTTGCCAATTAAGGATCCCAGATGGAGGGAGAAGTGGGGAGAGGCAGGTTTCTTCTAAGCATGCAGCTTATTGGGCAAGACCTGCTTTGGGGCAAAGAAACCAGGTTTCTCCTTGTAATTCTCCAGCCAAGTGCCACAAAAACAGACATTATAGAGCATTATGGCTACTTCTTCTCTATAGAGGATTTCTTTTTTTTTAATTTATTTATTTTTTAATTGAAGGATAATTGCTTTACAAAATTTTGTTGTTGAGGTTTTTTAGAGGATTTCTTTATCAGCAGAATTCCCCTCCTAAGCCTGATTCACTGGTTATGCATGTGTGTGCCCGCACGGTGTGCACGTGTGTGCCCTTGGCTATTTGCAGCCACCTTCACCCTACTTCTCCCCTTGCTTATAGCTGGAGCTAGAGCTGCAATTAAAGATTGACTGAAGGCGCCCCAGGAGGGAATCTGTGGATGTACCATGTCTGAGCCCCCATTGGACCATGCCATTTGGAAGATACAGAACATTACACAACATGCTGCCTCTATTGGTGGTATTCAGATGAGGTAAACTAGCCCCAAGTCTTTGTCCTATGAACCAGGAACGTTAGGGAGGGGTAGGGCAGGGAGTGGAGGTGGATCCAGTGTCTCCTGCCATAGCGTTTAGAATACTGCACCACTACTTAGAAGGTAATCGAAGACACTGGCTGATAAATTTGGCTGAACATCAGAATCACGTGAGGAGCTTAAAAAAAACCTCAAAGCCCAGCTCATACCCAAGATCAATTAAATCAGAATCTCTGGGAATGGGGCCCAAGGATTAGTATTTTTTTTTTTTACTCCCTAGATTTTAATTTTAATATGTAACCAAGTTTAAGAACCAGTGATCTAAGTACTGAATTAAAACTCCAGGGGAATTATTACCGTAGAGAAAGAGAGAGAAAAGAGAAGGGATGGAAAGAGAAGGGGATGGGAGGGAAAAATTAGAGAAGAGAATCCATCTGGCTGGTATACGTGGAGATTCCTCAACTGCCTTGCTATGCAGGTGTTTTGAGATATTTGGTGCCAATTGTATAACACAGGATCTGAATTCAGTTTGATTCTGAGAATCTGATGGATGTTTCATGTGTGATGTATAAAACAGTGGTCTATTTAAAGTGAGCATTCCAGGAATTTCCCTGGTCGTCCAAGGATGGTGGTTAAGGATCTGCCTGCCAATGCAGGGGACACCGGTTCAATCCCTGGTGTGGGAAGATCCCACATGCCGAGGAGCAGCTAAGCCAAGTGCCAGAACTGCTGAAGCCTGCATGCCCTAGAGCCCGTGTTCTGCAATGGGAGAAGCCACCACAATGAGAAACCCACATACCGCGACTAGAGAGTAGGCCCCAGCTTGTCGCAACTGAGAAGAGCACACACGCAACAATGAAGACTCACCACAGCCTAAGATAAATAAATAAAAATGTAACAATCTAAAAAAAGGTAAGCCTTCTAGTTTAAAGCATGAAAACAACGGCTCAGAATGGCAGTCAGGCCTCGCGGGGATGGCCCCCTGGGTGACATTAGTGCAGCTGCTGCTTTCTACTCAGAAACTGATGACCTGAGCACCTAATCAGTAACCACACAGGCTGCTCAGTGGTGGCAGGCAGATGGAGGCCTCGCTGATTGCGATGGTTTCCTTTTCCAGAAACAGGTGACAGACGTACCCCCTGGGAACAGATGTGGCGGAGGAGACACGTCTAGCAGACAAGACACACAGCTTTGCCACATCCCAGGAGCATCTCTGCAGACGTCTGGACCAGACTGCAGACCTTTTCTGCTCCTTTGGCCAGACTGGAGGTCACAGGCTTGATTTTCATGCTGGAAGGTGTATGTGGGTGTGTGTTTTGGGGTGATAGGAGGTGCCGGGTGCTAGAGCTGGTGAGGTTGCCCTCATCCCATGGGTGTCCATCTCCCTCCAGAGGCTTGGCTGCCCTGCCCACCCCCACTCTCATTCCTACCCCTGTCTTCATGTGGCCTCCAGGATCCACCCTCTCCTGTGTCCTCCTACCTCACTGGTTGCTCTTTTGGAGTTTCTCCCTGTACTGTTCCTTCTTTTCTTTTTTTTTTCTTCCAGCTGCTCATCATGTGGGATCTTAGTTCCCCAACCCGGAATCAGACCCGCACCCTGTGCACTGGATATGTGGAGTCTTAACTGCTGGACCACCAGGGAAGTCCCTGTGCTGTTCCTTCTTATCTCCCTGATCTCGAATGACTGGAGTCCCCCAGGCTCAGTCCTTGGACCTCTTTTCTATCTACGCTTGCACTTTTAATGATTTCATTCCATTTCAAAGTTTGAAAGACATACAGAAGGCTCTCAGATTTATACCTCCAGAATGGACTTCTCTCCTGAACTTCAGACTCATATATCCAGTGGCTCTTCAACAGGCCCACTTGGATGAGGTGTCTCAAGAGTAATATTCCATAAGCCCCTGAACGCTCTGACATCAGTCAGTCCCTTCCACTGCCATCCCGCACACACCAAAATGCTATTCCTTTTTCATTTCAGTAAATGGAAACTCTTTCTGCAACTGCTCAGGCCAAAATCTTGGTATTATCCATGATTCCTCTCTTTCTCTCACATCCCACATTTAGTACATAAAGCAACTCAGTTGACTTGGTCTTCAAAAGAAATCCAAGAACCTGCTCATTCCTCATCATTTCCATCACTTCTACCTTCAAGCCTCTTCTGATGGGTTAAAATAATGGGGCCCCCAAACACCCAGGTCCTAATCCCTGGAATCTCTGAATGTTACAAGATGTGATTAAACTAAGGGTCTTGAAATTGTCCTGGATGATCTAGGTGGGCCCTTATGTAATAACGAGGGTCCTTACAAGAAGAAGGAGAGGGAGATTTAACTCAAGAGAGAGAAGATGATATGAAGATGGAGCAGAGAGGATGCTACACTGTTGGCCTTGAAGATGGAAGAAGGGGCCATGGCGTTCAACAAGTGCAGCTCAAGAAGTCGGAAAAGGAAAGAAACAGATTCTCCCTGAGGGCCTGAGGAGGGACTATGGCTCAGTAAACAGATTCTCCCTGAGGGCCTGAGGAGGGACTATGGCTCTTGACTATGACTTAGCTTTGGCCCAGTGAAACCCATTTCAGACTTCTGGCTTCCAGAAATGAAAGAAAATAAATGTGTGTAGTTTTAAGCCACCAAGTTTGCAGCCACAGAAATTGTCCGTCTCCATCAGCTCCCACTTGGATTGCTCTGGTCTATTTTTCTCTTGCCTTTTTCCAGTCTATTCCCAACAGCCAGACTGAAATATCAGTCAAATTACGTGGTTCCTTGGCTCAAAACCCTTCACTTAAATACCACCTTCTCACAGAAACTTCCATTGGCCACACTATTTCAACCTCCAACCCTTTGCATAGAGACCCTCACCCTCCCCACACCCTCTCAGTCCCCACGTCCTAACTCGTCTTCATTTCCCCATTGCACGTGTCTCTATCTAACACCTTGTATATTTTCTTTGTTTAACCTTACTTTTGCCTCTTTCTCTCTCCCCTATGAAGGTAACCTTCATGAAGGTAGGGAATTTTGTGTTTCATTCATTGCCATGTTCCCGGGTGAAGAGGATCATACATGCTCAATATATACTGTTGAGGAAGAGGATTCCTGCAGAGTCCTCTCTAGGAGCTAGTTAGCTGATATACTCTCCCACTTTAGGATGTGGAAGGCAGCCCCAGTGTACCTAGTAATGGGAACTCTAAGAGACTCCAGGAAGTGACTCTAGAGAGACTTTCAGGTCTCCATGAAAATCATGGGTAATTTTAACTTCTGAATGTTCCCAAACTTCATCTGATTGGTCAGTGGAATCACCTTGGGGAGCTTTACAAACGATAACAGGCCCAGGGATTTTGATACACAGTGTCTACAATCAACCAGAGCCTCTGTCTTTACAAAGCTCCCTAATCCTCCCGAGGTGCACCCACTTTGGGATTATTGTTGCTTTTAACAATAGACAGGGACTTCCCTGGTGGTGCAGGGGATGGGAGGGCTTCCCTGGTAGCTCAGCTAGTAAAGAATCCGCCTGCAATGCAGGAGACCCCAGTTCAATTCCCGGGTTGGAAAGATCCCCTGGAGAAGGGATAGGTGACTCACTCCAGTATTCTTGGGCTTCCCTGGTGGCTCAGATGGTAAAGAATCTGCCTGCAATGCAGGAGACCTGGGTTCGATTCCTGAGTCAGGAGAAGAAAATGGCAACCCACTCTAGTGTTCTTGCCTGGGAAAGCCCATGGACAGAGGAGCTTGGCTACAGTCCATGGGATCACAAAGAGTTGGACACAACTGAGTGACTCAGCACAGCACAGTGGATGGGAAGCCACCTGCCAATGTAGGGGACATGGGTTCTATCCCTGGTCCAGGAGGATTCCGCCTGCCTCAGGGCGGCTAAGCCCGCGTACCACAACTACTTAAGCCCGCCTGCTGCAACTACTGAACCCCACTTGCCCTACAGCCAGTGCTCCCCAACAAGAGAAGCCACTGCAATGAGAAGCCCCATGCACCTCAACTGAGAGTAGCCGCCGCTCGCCACAACTAGAAAAAGCCCTTGCGCAGCAGTGAAGACCCAGTGCAACCAAAAATAAATAAATAAACACAAATTTACAAAACAATATAGGCAACTGCCTAAGCTGCTAATACCCTGGCTTGGTGTAGGATGAAGTCAAAATGAGATAGCTGTGGGATGGGCACTCTGGGAACTCCAGCAAAAATGAGGACATCCCCCCACCCCTATGCCCTAGAGAGATGAGGGCAGACATCTGACCCTAGGAAATAGAGAGTTTCTCAAGCGCTCCCTGCCCATGGAGCCCTGGGATGGAGCTTCTGTTCCAGCTCGAGTGGCCCAACACCTCCTGTGTCCTCACAGAGACGTCTCTGCTGGTCTTGGTCTTGCCTGGGGGAGGGGAGGGGGGTGGGCAGAGGCATTCTGATTGGCAAGTCCCTCTCCTGACGTGACTGCTGTGACCTCATTCTGCCACACCGCGGTGAGCAGGAGCGGGGTACAGTCTTCTCCCCCACCCGCAGCAGACAGTGGTCTCTCAGGGTAGCTCTGGCCTGTGTCCTGCCTCAGAGGTGGGGTTCTGTGCCATTCATCCTGCTTCAACTTCCTGCTCACAGGCTCAGCTTTGATCATATCTTTTCGTCTTCCGGGGCAAAGGGTCCCTGGGGGCAGCAGGGGTAGGGCTGGGGAAAGGAAGTGGGAGGGGGCAGACTCTGCTTCCCCTCCACATGGGGAATCTGAGGAAAGGATACGACACATGTTGGGGCAGGAAGCAGCTTGGCCTTGGGAGGGAGAACACTCCGGGCAACTTGGGCAGCAGATCTCTTGGAAGGAATGCGGAATTACCATCTTCCCTCAGGAGGCAGAATTTCCAGACTTGCCTTACTGGGTTCCACGGATACCTGGCCGGGAAGATGCCCTGTGGTCTTCCTAGCCCACCCCATGGCTTCATCTCTTGGCTCAATCACTATCCAGTGGGAGACATGAAACAAATGATGAATGATTTCACCCGTGTTGCTCTGAAAGATAAGGTGGGCTACTATTAAGTGGTACTACTATTAAAATCTTGTAGTGGCTAATTGTCTTCTGGGTAACTGACAAAAGTTTGGGCCACATCCCACTGTGGAGGCTGAACTCCTCCAACCAAGCTGTTTCCAGATACTCTTACATTCTTTCATTCAAAAACTTCTATTGAGTGTATATGGTGAACTGAGCACTGTCTCCGTGTTGCCCAATAAGATGGACAAGTTTAGTGTGCCCACAGAACTCACCTACAGTCAGGAGAGATCATAAACAAATAAATATGTAAATAAGAAAACATCAGGTGGAGCTAAGTACAATGTTGAATATAAAACAAAATGACCTTGAAGCCCAAACCTAAATGGCAAGAAGGAGCCAGGCATAGGAATACCTGGGAAAAGAGCATTCCCAGTGAGGCCACAGCTAATGCAAAGACCCTGAGGTGGGAAAGACTATTCAAACGAGGAAATCAAGTGTAACTGGAGCACAGAGACGTAGGGCAAGTACAGAAGAACCAGATCATGATAAAGATGGGATTTCATTCCAAATGCAAAGAGAAACCATTAGAGGATTTTAAACAGAGGGTTTGACTTCCTTTAGCAGCAGAATCCAATTTACATTGACCTGCCCAGGCAAGTCTAACTGCTAAGACCCTCTGTGGAATCATTCTGAGATCAGAGTTTGAAATCCTGACCATCTCCCCAAACAGTTCTTCATTCTCAAGGGAGAGGACCTGAATCTCTCGGGCTCACTTGTACTTGTTCTCCAGATGAGAATAATCAGGGATGAACAAGGGACTACCAGCAGGAAGGGGAAGCAACATTTATCAGGGTACCTGTATGCACCAGGCATAGTACGAGGAGATTTATTTATTAATGCATTTAATCCTTACAACAACCATTTTCTGAGATATGTGCTTCAGTTCCCACTTTATAGACAGGGAAACCAAGACTCAGTGAGATATAGTAACTAGTCCAAGCTGCACAGCTAGTGAGTGAATTTGAATCCACTCTTGTCTGCTTTACAGGCTCTTTTTTTTTTTTTTTAACCACATCATGCCTAATTTAGATCCATTAAAAAAAAATTTTTATGTTGTATTGGGGTATAGACAATGAACAATGTTGTGGTAGTTTTCAGGTGAACCGCGAAGGGACTCAGCCATACATAAACATGGGTCCATTCCCCTCCAAGTGCCCCTGCCATCCAGGCTGCCACATGACATTGAGCAGAGTTCCATGTGTTCCAGTAGGTCTTTGTTGTTTATCTGTTTTAAATATAGCAGCGTGTACATGCCTATCCTGAACTCCCTAACTGTCCCTTCTCTCCATCCTTCCACTCCTCCCTTCACCTCACTCCGGGCAACCATAAGCTCGTTCTCCAAGTCTGTGGGTCTGTTTCTGTTTTGTAAATAAGTTCTAGATCCATTTTAAGACTCGCAGTTTAGTGACTTGAAATTTTTTGGTTTGAAAATATAATCTATCTTCATTTTTTTCTCCAGGCTTACGGTGAGCCATGTCCTCAGTTCATTACTCCACGTCGCCCCCTAAAGTATGTAATTTTGTGTGCTTCTGAGTAGGTTAAACCAGATGCGAGAGCATCCAGCAGAAGCCACACAGTAGGTGAGGGGCATCTGAAACATGCTCCTCCCATTTCAGGCAAGAATCCTCCACCCTTGTTCTGCACCCGGCTTCTCTCTGGAGGGAGGGCTGAGCAGATGCTACTGCGGGAATGCATTTTCAGAATGGCTTCCTTAGTGCAAATAAACGAATGACCCTTCCAGGGGATTTCCCAGAGGAACCCCACACCCATTTCCAATCTGCTTGGGGGTGTGGGAAGGCAAGGGATTCCAGCCTCAAGTCAAAAGCCTGAAAACCAAAGCAACAGCGCCTTTCACACGAGAACCCTATCTCCCAGGGTAGGGGGTAAGCTGCCTTTCCCTGGGCTGGAAACGCGGCATCAGGCTTATCAGTGTGGGGGCCTAATCCCTGGGGTGGAAGTGTCCATCGGGCTTCCTGGCTGGGGCGGGACTGTCTGATAAAAACCATCTGAGCCTGAAAAGCCAAATGTTTGTCTTTGCTCCATTTGTCCTGGAGCCCTGGGATTTCTTCTGGAGTGGCCAGTGCCCCAGGCTCTTCCTCTGTTTATTTTCTTTGGTTGTTTTCCCATAGCTGGTGGATGTAGGAAGCAGTTAGCCCATGCCTGGTTGGCTGGAAAAATGTAGAACACAGCCAATTAGAGCCAGCCTATGGAATGCTGGACTGCGAAGTGCAAAAAGAAAGAAAAAGAAAAAAATAAAAACTTCCTCATTAGCCCATCTCTGGTGCCTGATGTTCCACCTCCAGGTGTTCATTCCTTTGAGTTAAATATTGACCCTTGCTCATTTGAAATGCAAATACCATTTTCAAGTGGCAAATACATGTAATCATTAAACTGAAATGATTTTGTCTGCTTGCTGAAAAGTCAGAAGCCTCCCAGGCAAAGACCAAGATAAACCTTCTGTTTCAGCCAACGAGAACCATCTCCCCAAAAGGTCTTATTCCTACCACTGGATCTTTGACAGCCTTCTCTCAACCTCCAAAGCCCTTCTCTTTGCACTCACTTAAATCCAATCCTGCCCATCATTCAAAGCCCAGCTCAAGCTGCTGAAAGAAAGTGAAAGTGAAGTCACTCAGTCATGTCTGACTTTTTGCGACCCCATGGACTACAGCCTACCAGGCTCCTCTGTCCATGGGATTTTCCAGGCAAGAGTACTGGAGTGGGTTGCCATTTCCTTCTCCAGAGGATCATCCCAACCCAGGGATCAAACTCGGGTCTCCCGCATTGTAGGCAGACGCTTTACTGTCTGAGCCACCAGGGAAGCTGGGCTGCTATGAACTACATGCCATTCTTCCCACTTGTCTGTCTTACCTGCACTAGGGAACTGAACATATGCAAAGTCCTGCTCTGCTGTTAATAGCTAAGTGGTCTTGGACAAGTCTGGTTTCCCAGATGGTACAGTGGTAAGGAATCTGCCTGCCAATGCAGAAAATGAGGGTTCGATCCCTGGGATTGGAAAGATCCCTTGGAGGAAGAAATGGCAACCAACTCCAGTATTCTTGCCTGGGAAATCCCATGGACAGAGGAAACTGGTGGACTGCAGTCCATGGGGTTGCAAAGAGTTGGACACCACTGAGCATGCACATGCGCATGCATGCTCGGACAAGTCCAGTCCAAGTGAGCCCTGGTTTCCATATCTATAAATGGACTCCACTTTCAGGAGGGCTCTGGGGGTTAACTGAGATAAGCCATGAGAAACAAGAAGAGTGTTTATTGTCTGTCTACCCCATAGAAGGCAAAGTGCACATGGTCGGAAACTTGACGTATTCTGTTCTCTTTGTTCCTTCAGCCCTAGAACAGTGTCTGGGACATGACAGGTACTCAATAAATATTTTAAAACCAATGAATAAATAACAGCCAACATTTATTGACTGCTTACTAAGTTCAAGAACTCTTTTAAACTTTCTGTATGTTTCATTTCATGTACTATAATGAACTAATAGAATAAAAACTGTAAGATATTTTTAGCAAGTGCTGCCAGGACAAATAAAGTACTTACATTCATACTGGGCACTCAGTATTAGCTGAAAGATTGATGGAAGGAAAGAATGCCTGAATCAGAATTAATTTGCCAGATTGCCTTCCATTATACTATAATGGAAAAAGCAGCTGGCAGCATAAGATCACTAGACGATGGGCTTTGTTTGAGGGAGGGGAGGAGGATACGAGTTTCCTGTCTCACAAATCTGTCATGACTTGACCCTTTCGGCTTTGGCCTTGCCTTCTCACAGGCCCTGGTCCAGGCCGGGACACCTGCTTCCCTGATGGTGTCAGGATGTGTGCCTGCTGTGTGCTTAGTCACCCAGTCATGTCCGACTCTTTGTCATCTGCAGCTCACCAGGCTCCTCTGTCCATGGGATTCTCCAGGCAAGAATACTAAAGTGGGTAGCCATTCCTTTCTCCAGGGGCTCTTCCTGACCCAAGGATCAAACCTGGGTCTCCTGCACTGCAGGTGGATTCTTCACCACCTGAGCCCCCAGGGAAGCCCAGCGTCAGGATGCAGCACAGCAAAGATCAAGTCTCCTGGGGGAGATTATTCTAATTAAAAGGTTGGGAATGGGATGGACTGGTGGGGACTGGGTCACCATCTCCAAAAGTGGGTCCAGGAAACTGGATCTTGCTTTCTCTTGGGAATCAAGAATGAAAATGCCAAGTGCCAGACCATGCAGAAGCAACTCTTCTGTGTTCCATGGAGAGAAATGTGATGAATATGTATGGCATTTTCTCTCCATGGAATGTAAGGACAAGGGGTGTGTCACTGGTCAGAGAAGGTCAGAATTCACTATGGGCTAATGGATCTTTGTGTCTATTGGGAAATGCCCAAGGGATGTGCTTGAGTTGGGGTGAGTGGTTGTGTAATTACATTTCTGGATGGAGAGCATAGGTTCAGGAATCCAAAGCAAAAGAATGAGCAAGACTGACTCAATGGAGAGTCTGTGATTGTGCCGAGAGAGACCTTGGCAGCCCTGTTGTGGAACAGACTGTCCCAGCTGCTTCTGACTGGGTGGGGACATTGCTGCTCCATGGCCTCTGGTGAGCGTTCTTTATAGAAGGGTGGAGAGGCTCCTATGTTCCCCACAGACCTGTTTGAACTAGTGGCTTCTCCCCTGGTTTTTTTCTGAGGATTCTGGAGATGACATGGGAAGCTGGAATGGGGAGCAAGGACATAGGACTTTTCTAAGAAACCTGGCTCTCTTCCCCACCTTTCTGTCCCATCATTGGCAGATTCAGAGCTTCAGGCTCATGGTCACTGAGCACAGATCTGTGGCCATCAAGTATCACATGGGACACCGGGTAAAGAGAAGAAGTGTGTTCTGATAAAGGGTGCACTAAATGAATGAAACTGGGGGCAGAAGTGGGTCTCACATATCTCATCCCAGGTAATCTCATAGTTAGGAACAGAGATCCCTAAAACCAGCTGCTTCCAGGCAAACTCCAGAGGGTAGAACAGAGGCAGGAGGTAAATGGAGCATGCCCCCACCCCACCACCACCCACCAGGGAAAGCAACTGGAATTCATTCCCCGTGGACAGAAACTCTGAAACATCAGTAGCAGTACAATCAAGAGAGGAGGCTGAGCCCTGCCTGGATAAGAGATAAGAGACTACACATTTCTCATTCTCAAAGTCAAGGAAACCCTCCCGACTAGAAATCTCCTCAAGAGGTCAAAAGTGGAGTGACGCCAACTACCCACAGGCCTCTTGGGTGAAATCCATCTTGGCTGAGAGATGTACATAGACATGGGAGGCTCCTGAGATATACCAAATACACACCCAGAACCAGACAGATTGAAATGACTGGCCAAAGGAAACCTGGAAGAAATGTCTCATAAAAGTGATTCAAACTATCACGAGGGCGCGGCTCTCTGAGTCCACCCATGTGTCTATCCACACGTACTGTGTTCTTCTCCTCCTAATAAACACTTCACTTGTTACACTACTTGCTGTCTTTGTGGGAATTCTTTTCTGCAGAGTTGAAGGGCTAGGGTCTTGTCTCGGACCACTCATCTAGCAGCTAGGATTTGGTGCTCTCATCTCTGAGACCCGGCCTCAGTCTCTGGCCAGGAACCGAAACCCTGCTTCAAGCCACCGCCGGCTGAGGCCACCTGAGATCAGAGCTTCCTATTAAAATCACCAGGGCTCACCCTGGACCAGTCTTGAAAGAAGGACCTTTCTTTCCTAGACCGTGAGCTCCAACCTTCCCCCAGTAAGGACAGTGGGATAAATCACTGAGTGGCTAGCTAGTTTCATGCTCCCTGTGTCCACTTTTGTCCAATCCCCACCCTATTTCTAGCGGAGAACCAGAGCCTTTACAAAAGGAATTTGCAGGGCAGAAAGCAGAACATTTTGAAGTCACTGGCTTTAAACACACTGACGAGATGTTCCTTGAGGTCCTGAGGAGGGAAGAGACAATAGGGGCGCTATCTTCAGCGGAGAAAGAAGAGGTTCCACTGCCCCCTGCTCCTTCCACACTAGAAAGAAGCTAGAGATCCGTGAAGCCCACCCGCTGCCCTAAGGGGAAAGCCTCAGAAGAAGACAGGGGCAGGATCATAGGTGGGTGGGGTCCAGCACGGGGCTTCCAGACTCAGTCAGGAATCCTATTCTCCAGGTGGGCACAGAGGGGAGGGCCACCCACCTCAAGGTCCCGAGAGGGAAGATGTGTGTGGCAACCCCAACGAAGAGATGCTCGTGTTCGGAGCCCATGTGAGCCTCTCAGGTTCTGCTCATCAGCAATGACTGAGACCTATTTCCCATCATCCCTGGGAGTAGTGATTTGGAGTTGAATTTTCATTTGGTATGAATAAATTACATGTGATATTTCTGGCACACCTCTGTTGTGGCCTGAGAGTCACACTCATTATGTAAGGAAACAACTCCATGTTTTTTTCTGTTTTTTTGGTTTTTTTTTGCCTCTACCTCAGATGGCATGATTCTAAGGATCCCACAGAGTCTTTGTGGGCGCTCGAGGGTAGGGAGGTTGGCACTCCAGGCTCTAGAAAATCCTCTGGAGTGAACCCTGAGGGGCTGCTTCACCCAATCGCCCTTCTGCCCGTGCTGTGGACGGGCATTCTCAGCCCCTTCAGCCGCACAGATGTGGGGTCCCTGCTTGGTCTGGATCTGCTGCACCTCTGGGAGTAGCCAGGCTGGGTGCTCTGATCCCTAGGGTGACGGTCAGGTGGGAAGATGATTGAATAAATGGGTGTCAAGTCTGCCTCCACTGCCACAGCCCCAGTACATCAACAGCTTTCGGTTTCTCAACTTTTCTCTTTTAACCAACGTATTCCTCTTCCAGTTGGTCCCACTTCAGCATTAGGGACCAACCGGAAGAGGAGTGACCTGGGGCTCTTTTCCCTGGTCTCTACAAGTTGGACCTGACAAGGTCAGGAGCAGCCGTTTCGGAGAGAAGCTAGAGGCTCTGCCGTCAGCGCAGAGGGACTGGCTGTGCTTCAGGGGCCCCCAGTTGTGTCCATTTCAGGCTCCAGAAAGCCTGTGTCTGCCCTTGAGAGGCCCACATTACAAGTCACATGCAGCAAGGAGGCCCTTGAGACGTCCTGCTCACGTGCTGGCCCTTCAGGCTGCTGCTCTGTCACTTTATCCCTGTAAATCCCCTCCCTGGCTGCCAGGGCCTCCCCGTGGGAAGGGGCCTCCGGCTACTGCCCGGATTTGCCCGGATTCTTGAAAGAGCTTTGCTGAAATCTTGTACAGAACTTCGCCCGCATTACTTTTTCCCTTCAAAGCAGCTTGCGAAGTAGAGAGGAAAGTAAAAGTTAATTAAGCCACTTAATCCAGAATTGAAAAGAGGTTTAAAATTTCACCTGCAAGAAATTGTTCAGGCGTGGAGAGGAAAGGGCTTACACAGTATAATTCGTTTCCCCTGAAACTCTCCCTCCCTGCTTGGTTATCACACAGCGTGTTAGCATTTATGCCCTTCACCTTGAACGTCTCTGTTTATCGATGTGTCTATTTAGGTAGATTCACTTATTAACAGTTGTATGCACTGTGTGTCAGGTGCTAGGCTGGGCACTTTACATGGACAATCTCATTTAATTCCTCCCAAACCCTATGAAGGGTACTATTACGATGGCCATTTTTGAGATGGGAAAAACTGATGCTTGTAATATATCTTGTCACAAGCTGTGCTGAAGTAGAACTGAGATCTTGAGTTTCACCCTGAAGGTTGTCTCTTTTCTCTTTCTCTTCAGAGACATATATGTACATGAGAAAATTTCATAAGCTGACATCTCGCCACCTAATACTTCCGGGCAGACACTGTATTGTATATTGCTTTTTATCTGTAGCATTCTGAGATTTTAAATCTCAGAATGCTACAGATAACATTCTTTAGGTTTAAAAAAACAACCAAGGCTCAAAGGAGTTGAGTGATTTGCATGGGGTCACACAGTAAGTAATACAAAAAATGTACTAAGTCTAGAATATCTGCCATGAGAAACCCACTTTCAAAGGGCCATGGGCTTGGGAGCTAGCATTAGGTCTGACTAACAGATGAATGAATTCATGAAATAACAAAAATGAATGTATGTCTAAAGGGTGAGGAACTTATGAATTAGCTAGTTTAAGACCATCTCAGCCAGATTTGGTAACAACTTGTCCACTGAGCTTCTAAAGGGTATAAGTTTCAATTCCTGGCTCCCTAAATCCCAAGTCAATTGCCAGAAGGATCCTACTGACCTTTTATCATTAACTTCTCCCCTCTTGACCCTTTTTCTCTTGTTAAGGAAATTCTAGGGTGGTATTTACCACTTCTTCAAAAAGAATCAAAGGAAAACAAAGCACATAATAATTTCAAAAGGGCAAAGGCTTTTTCTTTTTTAAAAAGACCTCTCTCCCCCACCTCTCCCCACCAGCACATATACTCCAAGTGCTGTTTGGCGAAGGTATTCTATGACTCAGATTGCTTTTTTCCCAGGGGCTTTCCAGGAGCAAGCATGAGGGGGAGTGAGTGTAAAAATACAGGAGGAGATAAAGCTTGGGGGTAGTGAGAATTTTTTCCCATCATGATGTGAACGATTGCCCTCCTGGGAGCTCACGGGAGATAGGAGACTCAAGCTGGGGAGGGAGGCTAGATGGGGAGGGAAGACCAGGGGTCAGAGTTGAGTGCCCCTCCCCATCCTGCCCCACACCAGCTGTGCGCAGGCCATAACCCTGCTACTCACATCTGCCTCGTTCCACAGTCCTGGGATGCAGAAGGATTCCAGAAGGTCACTGCCACACAGCAGCAAGATCCGCAGCTCTGAGGAGGGGTGACAAAGTTAGCAAAGGGAGAGGGAAGCGTTCAAATATCAGCCTTCTTCCTCCGACCAGCACAGAAGCGTCCCATCCCTGGGACTCCAGAGCCCAGTTCCAGCAGGCAGCACGCTGTGTGCTGCCCTGAATCCTCTGCTCAGCCCTCCCCCAGCCTCATTTACAGACCACTCTCACTCCCTGCAGGAAGAAACTCTCTCCTGTGGAATGGAGCAGATAACTGTCCTGGTTTGCTGGGACTGAAGGATTTCCTCGGTGGGTTTCATGCTAAACCAGGATGTCTGGTCACCCACAGTCTAAGGCAGCTACACGCCTTGTGTGAGGTCTAAGAGGCTCTCTTTTTTGCTCTATGTCAAACCAAAGTGCCCGTGGAGTGTGGCTTTTCTGCTGCTGGGCATCCTCTGGGGTTTGTCTTCCATCACAAGTGTGACGTGATGGGGGCAGGGGACATGGAGTGCACCCTCAATTCACCAGCTGGCTCAGCTCATCAGACGTCTTCCCTGTACGTGGCCACTGTCCTCAGCAAACGGCTTGAGAAGCGAGGCTGCCCCCACCTTTCCAACTCCCAGGCACGTTTCCAGCTTATCACTAGTTTTTCTTCCCTTGTTAAGCCCAGTCTGAATTATCCCAGCGAGGCCACTGTCGCTTAAAACAGGCAGCAAACTGACTCAGGCATGAAAACTGAGCAACGGGGGTGAAAAAGAATCCTGGGATTCTCAGAACCACATGGGGAGAGACCTCCACCTGGGATGAGATTCAGGCCATGTGTTGGTTCCCGGGTACTTTCCCTAGGCTCTTTCATCAGGTGCTGTGCTTAATTGCTCAGCCGTGTCCGACTGTTTGCGACCCCATGGACTGTAGCCCACCAGGCTCCTCTGTCCATGGGATTCTCCAGGCAAGAATACTGGAGTGGGTGGCCATGCTCTCCTCCAGGGAATCTTTCCCAACCCAGGTATCAAACCCAGGTCTCCCTCACTGCAGGATTCTTTACGGTCGGAGCCACCAGGCTCTGTCACCAGGGGGCTGTGACTGTGGGCATCCTGTCGGAACCAGTGACACAGCCCTACTCTGAGCCTCCAGAGACCGCTGCCACCCTGGCCCCAGAGGCTGAGGGCCGGCAGCTCTGCCCTCTTCAGACCCCGTAGCTAGCTCAGGGACCTGCGGAGGACTTTCAGGTGGTGAGCTCGCCCCGGGTGCAGGCTCAGTGGGAGACTGCTGGGCAGACAGGGTCAGCATCTTACAGTCCCAGGTCGGCATAGCTCACCCTCAGGGAGTCCCCTGCAGCACCGGGGTCTTAACGCCTAAATATTCCTGCAGCCTCCCACCTCCCCCTCCCCGTCACACTGTCATCTAATGTTCTGTTTACATCCAGGGACCTAATAGAACGTTATATACCCAGGGCCTAGCAGAGTGACCTGCGCACAGTAGGTGCTCAGGATGTGTTGAATGAGTGAATGACAGAGAGGCTGGCCACAGAGGCCGTGTGGGCAGGCTGTCTCAGAGCCTTCTGGGTGCCCCGGGATGGCAGTGCCAGATGGTGACTGTGGCCTCGGCTCTTGCAGCATGGAAGCCCTGGTCATGGTCTGCCTCCAGCCTCGGGATGGCCGAGAGGAGCCAGAATGGGCTGACTCTGGGGTTCCTGATGTTCCCTGTTCCCTGCTCGGAGCCGCCCAGAGCTCCAGGTCAGCTCTGTTGAAAGGCTGCAGCTCTCTAACTGTGGGCCTAAAACTTCGGTTTGGAGGCCATGTCCAGGAGACATGCCAGCCCTCAGCTTTTTGTACATCAGTGGTCAACCGGGGGCGATTCTGCCTCCAGAGTTTGGCACGGTCAGGAGACGTTTTTTTGTCGTCAAGGCTGGAGAGAGAGGTGTGCTACCGGCACCTAGTGCTGGGAAGGCAGGAACGCGGCTCAAACGTCCACAGGGCACACAGCCAGCCCCCACACCTCAGGGTTACGCCTGTTTCCTATGACAACGGCGGTGTGGTTGCGAAGCCCTGCTCTGCGGCCACGGAAATGAAGCGCTTTTCAATTCCCTATCCAGAGACTCACTTTCTCACTCGAGTATAACGTGGGATTATTTTTAAAGCCAAAGCAGAGCAAGTTAAAGCGGGGGGTTTCCACCTTTGCTTGCAGCACCGGAACAGATGGATTTGTCACAGACCAGAGGCCCCAGCCGGAGAAGGCAATGGCACCCCACTCCAGTACTCTTGCCTGGAAAACCCATGGACGGAGGAGGCTGGTAGGCTGCAGTACATGGGGTTGCTAAGAGTCGGACACGACAGAGCGACTTCATTTTCACTTTTCATTTTCCTGCTTTGGAGAAGGAAATGGCAACCCACTCCAGTGTTCTTGCCTGGAGAATCCCAGGGACGGGGGAGCCTGGTGGGCTGCCGTCTATGGGGTCGCACGGAGTGGGACACGACTGAAGCGACTTAGCAGCAGCAGCAGAGCAGCAGCAGAGGCCCCAGCAGGGCTTGGGAATCCCATGTGTGGCCGCTGGAGGGCAGCAATGGATTCTCCGGTTTACCCTAGGAGATGAAGGCTCACGTTCTCAGCCTCCAAGTCTGGGGCAGGCCTGGTTAAAAAAGTGGAAATGGCGCCATAGATGCTAACTGAGCTAGGAGAAATGGCTTTTTCCTTCTCGTGAAGCGTGCAAGGGGATTTCAGAAAGAGGAGGTGTGAGCCAAATGGCCTCACAGGGCAGTGCTCTGGGGGCCAGGCTGTTCCTCTGGGCCCTACTTCCTTCCCCAGTTCAGGATCCAGGGAGCCAGAGTCAGCCCTCCTCGGTCACACTCTCCTCTCAGCAATTCTGCTTCTGTGAAGCCCCAGGCCCCGAGGCCCTTTCCAGCTCCCATCACACCCCGAGGCAGCAGCCACCTGTACCACGCCAGGCCACGAATCCATCCACACAACTGTGGCCACTCAGCTTTCCTTTCTCTGAGAGAGGGGGTCAGATGGGGCCAAGCTTCACAAGGAATGCTAGGAGCATGGCCATGCAAACACCCACTGCATTCCCTCTCTGTCCAAGGGGGGACTCCCCAGGCCGCAACCTGATACACGGACCCTGGGTGCTGGGGAGGTGAACGAGGTCCCAGGTGAAGCTGGCTCACAATACATTCTTCCCGGAACAAGGTATGGGAGGAAAATACACACTGGAATACAGTTGAAAGGTTGAAGACTGCTCTGAGCGCGGCTGGTCAAGAAGACTTTGTCCCCAAGAAGATAGTTACTGGCCAGGTATGGAACCGCCAGGCAGGGGGAGTACAAGGCTTTTGGGTGTTTGTGGCTGTGGAACCTGGGGGTGAATGCTCCTGCTGGTTTTGGGGAGCATCCAGAAGTACTCTTTCCTGTGGCCTTCAGACAGCCATGTGCTGGTAAATAAAAACTATTAAAACTTAAAGAATCAAGGAGTTTCGAGTACTTATTACCTCTGTTTTTAATACAAGGTATTTAACTGCTGTGCTTAGCCACTCAGTCACGTCCGATTCTTTGGGACCCCATGGACTGCAGCCGGCCAGGTTCCTCTGTCCGTGGAGATTCTCCAGGTAAAAATACTGAAATGGGTTGCCATGCCCTCCTCCAGGGGATCTTCTCAACCCAGGGATAGAACCCAGGTCTCCTGCATCGCAGGTAGATTCTTTACTGTCTGAGCCATCAGGGAAGCCCAAGAAAACTGGAGTGGGTAGCCTATCTCTTCTCCAGGGGAACTACCTGACCCAGGAATCGAGGGGGTCTCCTGCATTGCAGGCGGTTTCTTTACCAGCTGAGCTACCCAGGAAGCCCATTTAACTGCTACTTAGTATAATTTAATTTTTTTGACTGAGTTTAACAACCAACTGGTAAAATTTCTGAAAATTTTCAAATGGTTCTAGCAGGTCAGTATGAGTCAACTCAAGTGCATCACTACTGGGGATCAGAGGACAAGACCCAGAGAAGTTCCTAGAAATGATGTCACATCTGCTGGGCCTCCTGGGAGAATCCAGTGCAGCCCTGCCCCTTCATCCCTAGGACGGGGCCTGGAGTATCTTTGCAGCTGGAAGTTGAAGATTGAGCATGCCCGCTGGACACCCAGCTGCCCCCCATCCTAGCACCATGGAGATGACACCCTGGCCCCCTGCCTCCCTTCCTCCTCAACCATCCCTATTGGTTCAAGGTTGGAAATTGGAAACCTGAGAAATGGCAGTGTGTATGTGTTAGTCGCTCAGTCGTGTCCGACTCTTTGCAAACCCATGGATTGTAGCCCACCAGGCTCCTCTGTCCATGGGATTCTCCAGGCAAGAGTACTGGAGTGGTTTGCCGTTTCCTTCTTCAAAATGGCATTAGTCGGCCCCAGAGTCAAAAGAACAAGGGCTGGACCTTCAGCTCTCCTGCAGAGTTGAATTTGGGTTTGTAAGAGAGAGAGACCCAAAGATGGATATTCTCATCCATGCTGAGTCCTTTGGGGACTTCCGGCTGTCACTGACCCTCCTTGTCACCTGGGACCTGCAGCAGCTCGAGCTCCATTCTCGTCCGTCTGTGCTTTTCCAGCTTCAGACACTTCTGTCTCTAAGCTACTCTGGAACCTTGGGAAAATGTGCTTCCCGGCTTGTTTCCTAGGGCTGCTCAGGACTCACCTCATTTCTAGGGGAGTCAGTGCCTTCCCATCCTGACAGCTCCGTGTAACCCCCCTCTACCCGCTCTGGCCTGGGGCCTTTACTGCCTTCACACAGTCAGGGCCTTAGTGTCCACCCAAGGCTGTGGGGGAGATCTGAGACATGGCTCCAAGCACTGGACCCCTCTGCTGAGGAAGGCAGGGGATCTTCTGTGGGCACGGTGTTTCGGGCAAGAGAAGAATCTCTGGCTGGCAATGAACTGAACTTCCGTATCTTTTGAATGAGATGAAGAAGCTCTGAAGGGGAAACTGCCCACGGACCCCATCCTACCTCCAGGGATCCTGCCAGAGTCCAGTTGGGAGGTGGTACAGGTGAGATAACTAAGAACATGCTCTTAGCTTGAGAGCAATTAATTACCCTTCCAAGAGCAGACCCTGCTGCAAACACCCTCCAGGGGTTGCAAGCCTCCCCCCTCCCCCACTGTGCCCGTTTGGAGGCAGGAGACCCTGAACATTCCCGCTTCTTCAGCCCCACTCACCGATCTCCTCGTACCGCATCACTGTGCCCAGGTTGGCATTCTCATCTAGGGAGGCAAGAGGAAATGCAGAATCAGGGAACCAGCTTCCTGGTACCTGACTCTCAATCTGCCCGAGGGGCTTCTCAGAGGGAGAACACAGGCTGCGATGGGTGGGTGCGAGTAGGGACATCTGAGTATCATAAGTGGAGAGCACGGTCCAGCTTGTAATGGAGAGGGAACACTTCCTCAGGCTCCAGGGCAGGATCACTGTTCTGGGAATTCAGAACTAGACCGCCTGGCTGGGTAGCCAGTGATGGACACACACGCACTCACGCCGAGTGCCTTCTGTTTCCTTTTGTATTGGAGTGGGAGGAGGCTGGCCACAAGAGCAGCATCCTCAAACCTAGGGAGGCAGTTGGCACAGTAACAGGAGGTGGCCCTCTCTTGTTCAGGGTTACCTGGTTCAGAGAACAAGCAAAACTGAGCAGGCTGAGATTTTTCATATGGCAGAAGGCAAAGCCCCAGGAAGATGTGAAAGAGACAGAGGCTCTGCTGTGGGTGCTGAAGGGGCGCCCCGCATGGGGCCCACGGTATGCACAGCACCACAGAGATGACACCCTGGCCCCCTGCCTCCCTTCCTCCTCGACCATCTCTGTTGGTTCAAGGTTGGAAGTTGGAAACCTGAGAAATGGCAGTAGTCAGCCCCAGAGTCAAAAGAATGAGGGTTAGACCGCTCTCCTGCAGAGTCAAATTTGGGTTTGTAGGAGAAAGAGACCCAAAGGTGGGTATTCTCATCCATGCTGAGTGATCCATTTTTTTTCTCCAAAAAAATGGAAAAAATTAAGAGAAGGACGTGTATGTTCTTAGCCTCTCAGCAGAAGTACTGACACAGGCAGAGCCGGGAAGACCTGAGAGGGGCCGCTGGGCCCCTAAGAACTCTCAGGTGGGTGGACACATTCCATGGAGGGAGGGACCAGCACAGCCCAGAGAAGGACGATGAGTGCGGGAGATCTCCGGGAGCCTCAGGCCAGGATGGCCGCATTCCTGGGCTCCCGTCACAGATGGGCTCTGCAGGTCAGGTGACATCTTCCATTCTCTCTCAATCATTGCACTATAAGTGCTTTAGGCCACAGCAGGTGCTAGGGGTGTCTGCTGCATGAAAGAGGGAGGAGGGATAGAAAACGAGGGGGGCTGCTTCCTTACCCACAAAGGTGAAACGCTCCACTGGCGGGCGGACACAGCAGATCCGGCTCAGGCTTTCTCCCACCTTTCCCAGGATCTTGGCTACAGGAGAGAGCAAGACAGACAGGGACAGATAGAGAGGACCACTCATAACTCACACTCTCATCAGCCCCGCCTAGGGGCCCTGGAAACACAGGACTGCCTGGAGGGGTGGGGACTGGGTCATGGAGGCAGAAGGAGGCTGGAGAGAAAGAACAGAAAGGTGATGGCCCCATTCCTGCTTCTCATTTCCAGTCCAAGGAACAAGCATTCTGAGCCCTAGACTGGAATCTATTTTCTGGTGGTGTTTATGACAGTGTAGAAAAATTGGAAAATATAGAAGAAGAATACATATTAAAAGGAAAAGAAATATCCATAATTCTACCGCTAGAGGTAACTGCCACTAAAGTAGTCATATATTATTTATTTTCTTCCATTTTTATTATGCATCAGTTCAGTTCAGTCATTTCAGTCACTCAGTCATGTCCGGCTCTTGCAACTCCACGGACTGTAGCCCACCAGGCTCCTCTGTCCATGGGATTCTCCAGGCAAGAATACTGGAGTGGGTGGCCATGCCCCACTCCAGGGGATCTTCCTGACCCAGGGATCGAACCTGAGTCTCCTACAGCTCCAGCATTGCAGGCGGATTCTTTGCTGATGAACCACGGGGGAAAGACCTATGAGCTGTGTAACCTTTGGCAAATCACTTACCTTCTCTGGAGCTGTTTTCTTTTTGTAAGTGGGAATATAATATCTATGTCACAGAATTACTGCATTAAATAAGAATCTGTGTAATGCACGGAGCACTGTGCAAGCAGACACTACTAAGTGTTGGGTAAGTGCTGGGGGCCCTTGAAGGGATGACTGAAGCTGGCTGGGGGGCTGGTGTTAGGGGCTGGCAGCAGACTGCCCAGGTTTCACTTCTGTCCCTGCTACTTCCTACCGTGTGACCTTGGCAGAATGCACAACCTCCTTAGAAAGGCAGAGAAAAATGTTCCCTTTGGTACCTTTAATTCCCAGTTAAGGCAGTCATATTTATGTTAAAACACATACCATCAACCCCTGTCTCTGTCCCTGAATCTGTATCTATCACTGTGACTATTTCTTTGATGCTGTTTCTTACGGGTTCTCAAAGCATGGTCCCTGGACCATCGAGTTTTTAAAAATGCAAATTCTCTTCCTTTTCCCAGACCTACTGAATCAAGTTCTGGGACAGTGCTTAGTGATCTGGGTTTTAACAAGAACTCCAGGCGATTCTGAAGTTCGAGAGCCTCTGCTCTACACCAGCGTTTCCCTACCTGCGGTGGGCTTGCTGGGCGCATTGTTGTTCTGGTAGATGGGTTGGGAGGTCTCATTTCGGGGCTGTCCGATCACAGGTGTCATGGAGGGTGTGTTGACGTTGGAGAGGATGCAGCCAGTCACCCGCTGCGGGGAGAAAGAAGAGCACAGTCAGTGAAGTCTTTTCTAGTTATCCCCAAATGCTCATCTGCTTGGCCATCATGGTGAGGTGTCCCAGAGCTGAGAAAGAGGATTGGGGGAAGGTTCTAGACCCTAGGTGTGCGCTAGACTACACTACGCTGGTAGGAGGCGAGATGGCTCCCTGGGAAATGCATTGGATGTGTTGTTGAACAGACCTGGGTTCAAGTTTGAGTTCTGTCCCCTTCTGGCTGCGTGACCTTGGATAGTTAACTTACCTGGTCTTGAACCTCAGCTTGAATGCCTCACTGACAGCGGCAACAGGGCCATCTCTCTAGGTTGTGGCGGGCTTACACGAGCGACCATACATGGAGCGCCTTTAGAACATCTGGCACATGGCAGAAACTGTGCACATTTTGTGACTTTCCATAGAATGCGCATGCCTTTCCCGCCTGCTTCATGGGACTCAAAATGAGGTCATGTCTGCAGAAGGGCTGTGCGAGCTCGGGAAAGGTCACACAAACACCAGGCGCTATCACCACCTGCCGCCTCTCCAGGCCAGAGATGCCAGCGACAGGGCCAGGCCGGGGAGTGGTGCCAGGCCAGAGATGCCAGCGACAGGGCCAGGCTGGGGAGTGGTGCTGGGCGGAGCAGGATGTCTGCGCTGCAGGAAGGGGGAGGCAGGGCTCTGGGAACTCTGCGCCTGCTCAGAGTGTAAATACACATTCCAGAGCTAAACGGAAATGCTCTGTGTATTATCCATTGTGCTGTGTTATCTGGCCTGCTGCTTCTCTTGGTGCCACAGCAAACACAGAGCTGATAACGCAGCATTCTTCACAGCTGACCCAGAAACAACCCCCCACCCACCCCCAGCCTTGGCCCGTGGAGGGTGGAAGAGCAGCTTCTGGGCCACAGAAAAACAAAGGATGAATTTTCAATCTGCTGAGCTTCACAGGGCTGTTGCTTATTCGAAGTCCCTTCCCTGAAAGCCAGCTTCCCCTCATCCCTGGCCCACCATCCTTTCTGGATTCCCGAGTCCCTCTGCTGGAGGGCTTCCCGGGTGGCTCAAGGGTAAAGAATCTGCCTGCCAAGAAGGAGATGCAGGTTTGACCCCTGGGTTGGGAAGATCCTCTGGAGGAGGAAATGGCAACCCACTCCCGCATTCTTGCCTGGGAAATCCCATGGACAGAGGAGCCTGGTGGGCTGTTACAGTCCATGGGGTCATAAAGAGTCAGACACGACTGAGCACACAGGCTGCCAGGGGATCCCCAGGTCCCAGGGCTGGGGTGACCCTCCAAAGGCATCCTCCACACGCCACCCTGGAGGCAGAGCGGCACATGAGTTTTTCTGAGCCCTGGAAGGGCAGGTGTTGATCTTGTGGGCTGACTTGTCACTTCTGTGATGGGAAACAGGCACGACAGTATCCTGCTGCATCTGGGAGCCAGCCGAGGTTGGGGACCACGGGATCATCTCAACCTGCTTTGTGGGATTCTCTGGCCGGCTACGGCTGGTCGAGTGGAAGGGACAGCCTGCCTCCCTTTTATTATGATTTCACCTCCAGAAAAGAAAAACACCACGTTCTCAGTCTGGGAGCCGAGGAATGTCTTCCTCTCGCTGCACGCATCATTAGTCCCATTGGACTTGTTCTGTGCTGGAGAAGAAACGTGCTGGCCACCTGCCCCACTCTGCCCTCCAGAGGCTCCCTCGCTCTCACAGCCTTGCCTCGCCTATTAAGTCCCGTGTCTATCTCTCTGACAGGTCCACTTTCCATGCCAGGAACACAGGCCTGATGCCGGGACCGGGGAGACCGGGAGTTACCAGCAGCTCCAAGCTCCCGCTCCTGATCCAAGGCGGGGGGCCATCAGGACTGACATTCTCTGCCAGCTTGTGACCATCACTCAACAGCTGTGGCTCCTGGCCAAGCATCTCAGGCCCAGACAGATGCCTCTGGGCATGAGTAACAGAGGGAGGGTTCAGGAAGCCCAGACGTTTAGACAGCAGAACAGCAGCCAGGCTTTCTGGCTGGGCAGAGCCAGGGCTCAGGAATGCCTGCAGGGTCCCTGAGTCCTCATTCCATCATGCAGCCTGAGGCTCCTGGTGACTGAAAGGAGCTCAGCCCCCCAGCAGTGCCCCTAGCTGAACTGTAGTGTGAGAAATAAGCTTCTGTGAAGCCATTGAGATCTGAAGGATATTTGTGTATCTTAGCCTGCCCTGACGGATACATCCTTATACAGTAAGACAGGACGTCTTTTATTACTGCTGTTGTTGAGACCAGCTTGGAGGAGCAGGTCAGGGCCACCTTGTCCTGTCGAGGGGACCAGGAAAGACTCAGGATGTCTTAGAAGGGTTCTCAAAGCAGAAAGAAGGGGGTTGGGTTTTCTTCAGCTTAATAGATGAAGCACCAGCCAACTTGTCCTTTCTGCTCCTCTCGCTCTTAACTCCCTGGATAGTCTGGAGTCCCAGGTCCACATCTGTTCAAATAAAGCGGGTAGAGTGGGGATGGGGGGATGGTTGAGGCCGCTGAGAGCTCCCCAAGGAGAAGATTCTGACAGGCCCTCTGACCGTGAACACAGATGGAACGGGGGCGCTCCCTGTGTCAGGATGATGCCACTCTGATCACTGTTTGGGGCGGGGGGAGGGCTCTGCATCAGGACCAGTGGAGGCAAGCAGGAAGCCCTGCTTCTCGTCTTGGTGGGCCGAGCTTCTTGCCGTCAATGGCACGGCTTTTCACCCTGTCAAGGTGGAGTTGATGGGCTGGCATCCATGTGTGAAGGGTACTTTCTGCACATGCCGACTGGTGCTGCTGGCTGGCGTGGACCCTGTGCTTACCTAGCAACCAGCTCTCTGGTCGCTGCACCCGGCCACAAGCCCCGGGCAGCTGTCAGGGTGGGCGAGGCAGTCACTGTGGGTCCTAAGATACCCTGGTTCACCTCTCTGCGCTTCCTGGTTGTTGTTGTTTGGGCACTAAGCCGTGTCTGACTCTTTGTGGCCCTACAGACTGTCATCCCCCAGGATCCTCTGGTGGGTTCATGGGATTCCCCAGGCAAGATTATTGGAGTGGTTTGCCATTCCCTCCTCCAGGGGATCTTCCCCACCCAGGGATCGAACCCCCGTCTCTTGCATTGGCAGGTGGATTCTTTAGCACTGAGCCAAGACGGAAGCCCAGGCTTCCTTTTACCCACAAATAAACCAGAGGTGAGAAGACACTGTCTGTGTGTGGACTCCTGTGAGGAGGAAAGAGTGTGCCTGATGTACAGTGCCTGCAGGAGAGCAGTGCTGCAGCCCTGGCATAGCAGGGGCAAGGGGACCGCTGGGTCCTCCGGAGGTGCAGTGGGAGGACCGCACAATCTGGCCGCTTGTGCCTCCACCCAGCGCTGCTCTCTCCTTCTCTCATCACTTTGTGAAGTTTCCCAGCTGCGGGGTTTCTGAATCCTGCCTTGAACTTGCTGCCGGGAGATGAAAGCTGCCCCCAGTCACATTCAGGAGGAATTCAAGGCAGGGAGCAGGCTCTGGGGCTGCTCTGGGTTCCCAGTTTCACTGCCCTCCTGGATGCTGCTCAGAGCTGGTCTCCCCATGGCTGGCGGATAAGCCGGGAACAACTGGGGCAGTCCACCTTTCCCGGGCCACCTGGCTGCTGTGGGCCCCCGGCCCAGAGCCCGGCCCAGCTCACCTTCATGAGGTCCCGATGGTGTTCGAGGACGCTGCAGGTCGTCTGCCAGGTGTCCTGGTAGCACTCCCACGGGTCCACCCTGACGATCGGAAAGACAAATTTCCCTTGGTTTCCATTCTCACACTCTTCGCTTACAGGTTCCTTCCAAAGGCATAGCTCAAAAAGCTTACACAGACTTGGTCATATCGTGTCCTTAGATCTCAAATCAAATAAAACATGAGCTTGAAATATCTTCCTGAGCCTCAGTTTCCCCTCTGTAAAATGAGAGGAAAATGCTACAGGCTTACATGAACCGATGCTGGCACTGGTCTGGCCGAGTTTAATACCAGCACCAGACCCTCCCAACTGTGGGGCTTTGCGTAAGTTATGTGATTTTTGGTGCTCACTTTCCCTATTTGTAAAACGAGAATAACAATAATAACTCTCCTGTGGAGTTATTAAAAGGGGTCAGTGAGTTGTACATGCAGAGTGCTTAGAATCGCATCTTGCTCCCATTCTGGGGAATTCTCTTCTGGACCTTATAGGATTCTGATAAGAATGAAACTAGCCACGCCCTCATCAAGTGGTGACTGCAGGTACCTGAACTGGGGAAACTGCCCGTGTCGGCCTCTGCGTGTGGGTGCCCAGTGGGCATGGAGGTGGGTGCGGTAGCCATACCAGAAGGCACAGTCCCCGGACCAGCCACTCCTGCTTCACGCAGGACGGGAAGTGAGGATAGGACCCAGGCCCAGAGGGAGGCAGTGCTCGGGCTTCATTACCAACTTAATAAGCTGCTAAACTGGGACGTTTCTCAAACATGTTCTTAGCAGTTGAGCATTCTGTCACCTCCCACCAGGCAGCACAAGTAGGGTTCCCAGAGACGAGACCTCACGAACTGAAAACCCTCAGAGGCCCGGCTTGCCCTGAGCCTGACCCTCTCAGATCCCTGACCTGAGACAGGAATCCTCTCTGAGATGGGCAGACCCTGGACCTGGCTGAACAGGTTCCCCGGTGCCCAGGGGCTTTGTGGGCCCAGCCCCCATCTTCAGAGCTAGCTCTGACCTCTCTGGTGACCTCAGTTCTCAAAATTCTGATGTTCCCAGCCCCTGGAGCCGTGCACTATGTGCTCAGTAAATATGTGTTGAAGGAAAGAGGGAATTATTTCCGAGTCTTCTAATCACAGACAAGCAGGAACTGTGTCCTGTCCCACACTTCCCCCATTGGACCCTTCTTTCCCCCGAGATCATGACGGGCAGAGCTAAGAGGCTTCGCTTCTACCCAGACTTGACCACAGATGTGCTTTCCTCGCAAGCTCCTTGACTTCTCCTGAGCCGTCTCCCAACCTCACCTCTATCTCGGGGCGGCGGTGGGTGGGGGGATGAGAAAGTCTATAAAGGGCATGCGCTGCTCCCACAAATCCCTGCACACAAATGGCATGGATCACCATTTAATTATTATCTTTGCTTCCCTTCACCGCTCTTGTTTCCGCCCACCCCATCTCTCCCCTGCTAACTCTCTGCAGCCCTCATTCTGAGGTCAGCGGCCCTTCATTTCCTTCCTTTCATGGAAACCTCTAGGTGCTGCTTATTCTTTCATGAGGGGGAATTACGGGACACATGGTGTGTCGTTATTTTTTTTAAATTATCATCTTCTCATGCAAATTATAACTGTAGGCGCTTTGGGGAGCATAATTAGCATAATTAGTGGAAGCCTGCGTTAATTACACCACCAGCTCAGCGGATAATGGTGTCTGCCATCTTAGCAAGGGGACCGTCCAGGGACCCTTAGCAAGGGGACCCTCTGAGGGAAAGGCTGTGTGCACTCATACCCACCTCCCCACTAGCCCCCGACACACACCTCTGTCCCACCCTCGGCACGGGGCCCTAGGGAGCCTGAACAGGAGTGGAAAATAGTCAAGGCCGGGAACCTTCCCTGAAAGGTAGTGAAGAGCTCATGGAAGTGAGTGGGGATGGAAGCGGAGAGGCATTTTGAGTTTTCTGGCCCTGCTCCACTCCAATCCCCATGATATTTTTGGAAACTCTGAACAGACTCTTGAGTCCACAGGTGCCAGAGCAGATGAAACACTGAAAGCTCCCTCTTTAGTTTCAAGGGCTCCATGGCTTGGTTAAAAAATAAGTCACCAGTTAGGCCACCCCAAAATGTTTACATGATTATCACCTGCAAGGGGCTAATATCTCCCCCATGCTCCCCACTCCTGTGGGTTCCAAACTGCTGTGGGGACCCTTCCTCTTTCCCACTCAGCCCCAGGGAGTCCCAGGGCCGCCCACTTTGGCATCCTCAGGCCCACCCTACCTGATCCAGTCGGAATTCTGGACAGCCAGCTGACACATGATGAGACGGTGCCGGCTTGACACAAGACCCTGGGAAGCAACAGAGCGATTGCTGAGAGGCCGGCCCTGCTCCCTACAACCTCCCCAAGACACCATCCCAAGCCAGCCTGTTATAAAAGTGCAGCATTTTTCAGGGCTGACAGAGAATGAGAGTGGGATCCCTCCACGTGGCCATCTGCCACACACAGCCATGGAGTGGATGTGCCAGAGGCGGGAGAAGAGAAAGAAGGGTGTGAGCGGTACGCTCCCCTCCCCATCAGAGTCAGAGCCTCCACCGACGGATGAAGCAGCCAGGGTGCGCCCAGCACAGAGATGAGACAACATGACAAGTGCTGCCTGGTCTCCCGGCTCCACTGGGCTGGGTGACTTCCCTGGAGCCCACCAGGTTGTATTTGGGGGAGGAGGTGAAGGACTTTGACAGCATCCAGATTTTGACATCCAGATCCTGAGATGTGTGGCAGGGAGGGAAGGAAAGGGAACATGAATTGTAAATCAGATTATAAGAGGCAGAGGGCTTTTCTGCTAAAATCCCAGGAAAGATTGCCCAGCCCATAACCAGCCACCAGTCTGGCATCCTTGGCCCTCAGCAGGGGGGCCAGCTCCTCTTGTAGCACGTTCTGACTGGGCCTGGGCATGGGCAGCTGTTTCTCCCAGCTGCTGCCCAACTCCCACTGGCTCAGGTCTGACTGTGGTCCAGAGACAGGAAGCAGGACACCTGCTACTGGGGGTTTTGCATTTCTAAGAATTGCAGCAGAGATGGCAGCGGGGCCAGTGGCATCATCAGGTCAGGAAAGGGGGTTAGGGAGGATGGAAACAAAGGAGAAACCCACCTGTTTTCCATAGGAGTCGTGGACAGGAGAGACGATCCCGCCAATGACAATAAACCTTCCAGTTTTGTGCAGATAATCCCTGGCTCTTTCTAAGTAAGAGAAGAAAACCTCACATTATAAAGAGGAAAGGTGTGGGTTAAAGGTGATTGTTGAAATCAATACCTTCAGCTCTGTAAGGCTTATTCCCCATCTTTCTTGCCATTTAAATGGAAAGTGCCAACTTTCAAAGCAAACGTGGGTGATTCAAAAGGTGCTGGAACCAGATTTCAGCTCCCAAAGCAAAATGATTTAGAACTCAAGGGGATTAATCCAGGTTTAAAGGTCCAGTGCTGGATGAGTTTAGAGAGATTTAAAACAAGCACCTGCCTCAAAGCGACTGATTAGAATTTACCACTACGATCACTAGCAGAAATTATTCCAAAGTGGAGGAGTCATTTTTAAAAAAGAAAAAAGAAGAACCTTCTTATAATATGAAAGGTGGGCTGATTGCTTCATCTAGTTATTCAGAAGAGGAAATCCATCAAAACAAATTTCAAGGGCCTTCTACGTAATTAGGGAGAATTAACAATCAGACCAGAAAACTGTCATTACAGTTGGTTGAGAAAAGTTCAACCAAAGAAAAGCTCCCCCCTTTTTTTTTTCGGCTGAAAACAATCTGTGATGTTGCTTTTTCAATTTACCAGACAAGCCCAATTTCATTTTCATGAGCCAATACAGCTAATTAAGAAGGGATGAAGGTTTTTGGGTCTATCTTTCTTCTAGGGCAGCTCATTGTGCAAATCCAATAGCAGGGAGCATCTAGAGCTGAGGGAAGGTGGCATGGATTTACTGCATAGGTGAGGGAGTCTGTAAGGGACCAGGGGCTTGGGTAGCAGAGTTGTCTGTGTAGTTTACAAGCAAGGTTTTGGGATTACCTTGCTGGCTCTCTTACAACTTAAAAATAAGTCGTCTCATCAGCCCGCGTGCTTAACTACTGAGGTGTGCACTCTACAGACTGCACTCTGCAACTAGAGAAGTCTACACACAGCAATGAAGACCCGGCACAGACCACCGCCCCCCCCCGCCCCCAATTGTATCTTCTCTATGGTCTCTTTAAAAAATAATAATAATTAAAAAAAATAAGTCTCATCACATTTGCCTTTTCCTTCGTTCAGTGTGAAATCCTGGAGTTTGTTTTTTTTTTTTTAAGAGATCTTTTAAAAAATAATAGTAAACTTTATTTTTTGGCATCGTTT
The DNA here is from genome assembly GCF_019923935.1 of Bubalus bubalis. NCBI lineage: Eukaryota > Metazoa > Chordata > Mammalia > Artiodactyla > Bovidae > Bubalus > Bubalus bubalis. Next base: position 16,696,270 of record NC_059161.1, on the reverse strand, counting down.
TAGATGTACAGAATAATTGGGCAGATAGTACGCAGAGTTCTATGTATTCAGCCCCCCATCTTTTGACCTCCCCCACACCCCATTTCCCCTATTATACCCCTATACAACCTTGCACTTGTGTGGTATAAGTGTTACATTTGATGAGCCTGTGTTGACCCATTATTATTAACTACAGGCCATAGTTTACACTGAGATTCACTCTTTGTGTTCTAAGGTTCTATGGCTTTTGACAAATGCATAATGACACGTGTCCATATTACAGTTTTGTAGAGAATAGTTTCTCCCCCTGAAAATCCACTGTGCTGTGGATTTTCATCTCTGCCTATTCATTTGTGCCTATTCATCTCTCTCCCTCCCCACCACCTCTGGTAACCACCAATCTTTTTACTCTCTCTGTAGTTTTTCCTTTTCCAAAATGCCAAATAGTTGGAACCATACAGCATGTAGCCTCTTTAGACAGACTTCTTTCACTTAGCGGTTTGTATTTAAGGTTCCTCCAGGTCTTTCCCTGGTCTGAGAACTCATTTCTTTTTATTGCTGAATAATAATCCATTGTCTGGGCAGACCACAGTTTGTTTATTCATTCACTAACTGAAGATCATCTTGGCTGCTTTCAGTTTTCATGGATTATGAGTAAAGCTGATGTTACAATCACGTGTAGATTTTTGAGTGAACATACATTTCAACTCAGGTAAATATTTAGAAGCATGATTGTGGGAACATATGGTAAAAGTATGTCTAATTTTGTAAGACGCTGCCAAATTGTCTTCCAAAGCGGGTGTGCAATTTAGCATTCCCGCCAGCAATGAATGAGCGTTCCTGTTGCTCCACCAGCATTCAATATTACCTGTTTTGTTTTCCTGTTTGAACCATTCTAACAAGTGTGCCACTTTTGCCTTTTAAAAGATAACTGATATTATTTCACTAATTTCCAAATTTTACTTTGAGGTCAAGGATAAACTGAAGACCCTTGTAACAAAACCTTTTTGAAATCTGAATAAATTCTTTCGCCTCCCCTCTTCCCTTTGCCCTTTATACCCCAGTCTTCTTTAGGATCATTTTCGTTTGGCCTTTGGCTATCACAGATCCTGTGCTGCAATAAGCCAGACCTTCCTTCCTCTCCCTGTCTTACAAAACGTGTCCTCTTTTTACTCTCCACTTTCCCAAGTTTTATGTTTGAAGCTCAGCTCTACCCCATGTCCAGCATGCCTGCCCTGGCAACATCTCCCTTTGCTAGACTTACTGACATACTTGCTCCCTGATCACCCTGTTCAAGGGACCTGGTCCAGAAATTGTTTCTGAAAGTGTATGTCTTTGCTCCTCTTCTGTACAGAATTCTTCAAAGCCAGGGGACTTTGCTGTAGAGAAGAGGTCCCAAACTCATAAGATGGGCAATTAACATGCATGCGAGAACAAGCTGAGAATAAGATGATTTACATTCAAACAACCTTGGCTTGTTCAATTGCCACTGTGCAGGCTTACGAAAACATATCCACGGTCTGAAAGTTGCTCAGTCTGTCTCCCATGCCAAAGACTTCTTAGGCTCTTAAGCACTTGGTACAGTGGCTTGTTCATTGAGCAATACATGTTCAACAAGTCCTCAAACCTAGAAGGCTCATGTAGCCACCTTCCCTTAGGTGTTCTTTCTACTGGGCCACGTTGATCCAGAGAGCCAAGCTCTGTTCCTCAGACTACACACAGGAGTTTCCAAAAGAAATAGGTTGCATCAAGCAACCTCACTGCCTTAGAAAACACTACCCTTTTCCTCTGGCCAATATGAGCGGTCACTTCCCCTGGCAATGCTCCACTGCTCACTGCCTCACAAAGAAGCAATTTCTGAAAGGAACAGCCCCAACCCTGAAAAAAGGATTCTTGATCTGAAGTAGTTAAACCCAGAAAAGTCATGATGGTGATCATGCAGGCAGTTCAATTCATTTAACGTTTATTGAGCACAAAATACCATGACGGATGCCAAAGGGATAAGAGTGGCTTTATTTATTATTCTCCACGGGTTCACAATAACGGAGAAACAGAATGCTGTACTGATGGCCCTAATGAGAGGCAAACTGGGGGAGCGCTGTAGCCATGGCTCTCAATGTTGTTGTCGGTGGTAGCGTTTTACTATAAGCCACAGTAAGAAACACATTTTATATCCTGACGCAATGCATACATATGTATGTTTATGCATAATTAACGGAAACAACTGTTACAATATTGTCTGGTGTATTTTATTCTGGTAGTCATAAATTTAAGTAAAAAGCTGCTCACAACCTAGGCATGTGTGGCAACCTACTGCTTGAACAACTCTATGATTCACTAGGGCAAGGGGGAGAAGGGACAGGAGAGATAATTTTGTCTTTCCAAGGAGAGTGAGAAGTCCAGCAAATACCCAGAAATTCCACAATGTAAAGAAAGCTCATCCACTAGTTTAATCTTAGTCACTAGGGTTAGGCTGTGGGGGGCTGGTAGGGGTGGGGTGAGGGTGAGGGAGGGATACTGTTGGCTAAGCAAGTGGGCATCAAACTTGAGAGGGCCCTGAAAGCCAGACCAAGGAGTGTGGTCAACACATATTCTGGTGTTGGTCAGCATGTATTCTGTGGACCATTTGTGTTGGAATCAGGGAGAGGCTATTAAAATGCAGGTTTTTAGGTCCTGCTCAAGTTCTGAGTCAAAATCTCTGGGAATGAGATTTATCTAGGGTTTCCCTGATAGCTCAGTTGGTAAAGAATCCACCTGCAATGCACGAGACCCCAGTTCGATTCCTGGGTCGGGAAGATCTGCTGGGGAAGGGATGGCCTAACCACTCCAGTATTCTTGGGCTTCCCTTGTGACTCAGCTGGTAAATAATCCACCTGCAATGAAGGAGGCCTGGGTTCGATCCCTGGGTTGGGAAGACAACTTGGAGGAGGGAAAGGCTACCTACACAAGTATTCTGACCAGGAAAATTCCATGGACTGTATAGTCCATGGGGTTGCAAAGAGTCAGACATGACTGAGTGACTTTCACTTTCACTTTTAAAATTAGTATCCCTATGTGAGTCTGGGTGAACTCCAGGAGTTGGTGATGGACAGGGAGGCCTGGCATGCTGCAATTCATGGGGTCTCAAAGAGTCGGACACAACTGAGTGACTGAACTGAACTGAATTGAGGTGAAGTTTCTGATAGCTAAAGTTTGAGAACAACAGACATACATTGACAATAACCATAAGGTTGAGAAGTATAGATAGTAAGGAATCACTGAAGGCTATTTAACATGGGGAATGATCTGCTCTGAACTAGAAGAGAAACCTCACAGAACAAATAGTGAAGTGGTGAAAAATCCTACCTTAAAGGAGAGAGTCATTCCTGGCAGGAACTTTTGGGCCAGGTGGTGAGGAATAAAGGCAGAAATGCGTGTGTGCCTGCTTAGTCGCTCAGTCCTGTCCGACTCTTTGTGACCCCATGGACCGTAGCCCACCAGGCTCTTCTGTCCATGCAATTCTCCAGGCAAGAATACTGGAGTGAGTTGCCATTTTCTTCTCCAGGGGATCTTCCTGACCCTGGGATCAAACCCGGGTTTCCTGCATTGCAAGTGGATTCTTTATTGTCTGAACCACCAGGGAAACCCAAAGGAAGAAGACCCATCAAAAACTTCCCAGGGAATGTTTAGGGACCATGGATTTCCTCCTCTCTCTAGACATTTTGTTTGCTTTGCATCTGGGTCTCCTCAGTTGGACGTGTCAATGCCATGTCATCAATCTTTCAGACCAGACATTTATGGCTGTACTAACAGCACTAGGTTTTATACTCTGCAATTCACTTTTGCCTTATTATCCTTTAATTTGAATGTAATGTCAGGCAAGAAAAAAACTGGAACCCAGCTAAACAAAAATGGCCAGGAGCAGATACAATTACGTTTTCTCCCCCACCCTTCACTTTCACTTTTCACTTTCATGCATTGGAGAAGAAAATGGCAACCCACTCCAGTGTTCTTGCCTGGAGAATCCCAGGGACGGGGGAGCCTGGTGGGCTGCCGTCTCTGGGGTCGCACAGAGTTGGACACGACTGAAGCGACTTAGCAGCAGTAGCAGCAGAGATTTTATACAGTGGAAAAGTCTATCTAGTAGTATCTATTAGTAACTCAGGAACTATAATACTGTAGAAACAACACTGAACTTGGGTTCATAAGACTTCTGGATCTTGGGTAAGTCACTGAATTTCTCTGAGCCTTAAGTTTCCATATCTGCAAAATGCCTTCTTTGCAAGGTTGTTATGAAGATCAAATCAAATTCTAAATATAAAAAATGCATAATGCCCATGTGGTTTCATTGGAGAAGTCCAGCAAACATTTAAAGAATTAAAACCAATGCTACTGGGACTTGCCTAGTGGCCCAGCGGTTAAGAATCTGCCTGCTAATGAAGGGGACACTGGTTCAATCCCTGGCCTAGGGTTACAATTAGTTGTAACCACCTTAGTTGTAATCCACCTTACAATTAGAGTAAGCCTGTGCACAGCAACGAAGTCCGAGGGCAGCCAGAAAAACAAATGAACAAACCAAAAACCCTAATGCTACAGAAAGATCTAATGTAAAACATGGCGACTGTAATTGATTGATAAATAAAATGATTCTAGGGCTTCCCTGGTAGCTCAGCTGGTTAAGAATCCACCTGCAATGAGGGAGACCTGGCTTTGATCCCTGAGTTGCAAAGATTCCCTGGAGAAGGGAAAGGCTACCCACATCAGTATTCAACTCAATTCTGACACCATCAACCTGGAGATAGCATCAGATCCCACAGGTTAAGGCTTCAGTCTTACAAGACTGCCTCCTCCCTTTCAGATGTCAAATTCCAAGCTCACATGTTACTATGCTTCTGACCGACCAAAGGGCTACAAACTGGAGTTACCCATGACATAGTCTTTGGAATTCACATGCCAGTCACAAGTCAAGGTTGTTAACTTGTATTTCTGACCAACTGGCTATAAATTAGAGGCTCCCATGATGGCCTCCTTTATTTGATTAACTTACTAGAGCAACAGACAGAACTCAGGAAATCTGTTTACCCACTAGATTACCAATTTATTACAAAGGATATTAAAGGATACCAGTCAACAGCCATGTGAAGAGATACATGAGGTGAGGTCCAGAACAAAGGAGCCTCTGTCCTCATGGAGTTTAGGGTCTCATGGAATTTGGGACATGGCGCAGTGGTATGTGGAAGCATTGTTTCCCCAACCTAGAAGATCTTTGAACCCTTGGATTTTTGGGTTTTTAATGGAGACTTCATTATTTAGGCATGATTGGTTAAATCATTGGCTATTGATGACTGATTCAGCCTCCAACCCCTATCTCTTCCCCAGAAATCAGAGGGTGGAACTGAAAGTCCCTGCCTTCTATTCTCAGTTGCTTTACAAAAGTCACCTCATCAATAGCAGCCTAGTCATGGTGTAAAGGAACTGAGGTAAGAGAGTAAGCATTAAAATAAATGATGCTCCCATTGCTTTTATCACTCAGGAAAGTCCAAGAGTTTTGGGAGCTGTAAGAAAGAGGCTGTGCACAAAGAGCAAATATATATGAAAAATGTATATGTGGACATCTGAATGACCACATATATATTTCTTATAAATCACTGCACATTGCAATCCCTGCATGGCAATAACACTGTATTACATAATTTAAATTTGCTAAGAGTGTAGAACTTAAATGTTCTCACCAAAAAATAAATATGTGAGGTGACTGACAGATATGTTAATTAACTAGATGAGAGGAATCTTTAGACAATGTGTACTTAAATCACCACAATGCACACTATATCTAAAAATTATATATGTCAATTATACCTTAATACAGCTGAAATTTAAAAAAAATCCTAGCATTTTTCTAGAAAATAGAAAAAAGAACTCTTTCTAACATTTTATAAAGCCAGTATTGCTCTGATATAAAAATCAGGCAAAGAGAGTACAAAATATGCAAAAATCACTAGCAAAGTATTAGCAAATAGAATCCAGTTGTATATAGAAAGAATTATATACCATGACTAAGTGTCATGTAATCCAGAGATAGAAAACTGTTTCAATATTTGAAAAACCATTCAGTGTAATTCATCACATTAACAGGCTAAAGAAGAAAAACCACATGATTATATCAATTGATGCAGAAAAAGCAGCTGACAAAATTCAATATTCGTTCTTGATAAAAACTCAGAGAAATAGGAATAGAAGGAACTTCTTCGGCATGATAAAGAACATCATCATACTTAGAGCAAACATCATACTTAAAGATGAAAGACTGAATGCTTTCTTCCTAAGATCAAGAACAAGGAAAGGATGGTTACTCTTACCACTGCTATTCAACATGGTGCTGGAAGTTCTAGCTGGCTCAGTAAAGAAAGAAAAAGAAATTAAAGACTAAGAGATCAAAAAGAAAAATATCTACCTCTGTTGCATATGGCATGAAAGTCTTTCTTAGAAATCCTGAGAGATCTATAAGAAAATTCTAAGAAGTAATTAGTGAGTTCTGTAAGATCATAAGGTAAAAGATCAACATAAGAAGGCTTGGGAAAGAACATCAAGAAAAAAAAGAAGAGATGGAGAAAAGCTTTTGTATACATACATATAAATAATATGTATAATATATACATTTTAGAAAACTTATGAACTTTTGCCTAGCTTAAAAATTTATGACATTTTGACTCTACTGTTTGACTTAGTATGAATAGAATTTGAGGCATTTCTAATTAAAAAAAAAAATATATATATACAACAAGCAACAAAGGTTTACTGTATAGCAAGGGAACTACAGACAATATCTTGTAATAACTTACAATGGAAAATAATCTCAAAAATAATATGTGTATATGTAAAACTGAATCACCTTGCTGAACACCTGAAACACTGTAAGTCAACTATGCTTCAATAAAATACACATATCAAGAAAAAATCAACATAAGAAAATCAATTGCATTTCTATATGCTAGCAAAAAGTACATGGAAATTGAAATTTAAAATACAAGATGACTGGGACTTCCCTGGTGGTCCAGTGGTTAAGAATTCACCTTCCAATGCAGGGCACACAGGTTCAATCCCCAGTTGGGAAACTGAGATCCCACAAGCCTTGGGGCAACCAAGTCTGCGGGATACAACTGCTGAGCCCGGGCACTCTGGAACCCATGTGCCACAACTAGAGAGAAGCCTACTTGCTGCAACAAAGATCCTGTGGGCCACAACTGAGACCCAACGCAGCCAAATAAATAAATGAAAAAAAATACAAGATGACATAACCATTCAAAAATAAAATACTTAGGAATAATATAATAAAACATATATACAATTTTGAAAGACACATGTACCCCAGTGTTGACTGCAGCAATATTTACAGTAGACAGGACATGGAGGCAACCTAGATGTCCATTGAGAGATGAATGGATAAAAAAGTTGTGGTACATTTATACAATGGAAAATTAATTCAGCCATAAAAAGAATGAATTTGAGTCCATCGTAGTGAGGTGGATAAACCTAGAGCCTCTTATACAGAGTGAAGTAAGTCAGAAAGAGAAAAACAAGTATCATGTATTAACAAATATATATGGAATCTAGAAAAATGGTACTGATGAACTGAGTAGAGAGCAGACCTGTGGACACAGTGGGAGAAGGTGAGGATGGGATGAACTGAGAAAGCAGCATTGACACATATACATACCATGAGTAAAACAGACGGATAGTGGCAAGTTACTGAATAACACAGGGAGCCCAGCCTGCTGCTCTGTGATGACCTAGAGGGGTCATACATATATAATTATGACTGATTCACATTGTTGTATGGCAGAAACCAACACAAAATTGGAGAGAAATTATCCACCAATTAAAAATTAAACAAAATTTAAAAACTACATAGAACTTGTATGCTAAAAACTACAAAATGCTGATGAAAGAATCACAGAAGATCTAAATAAATGTTGAGTCATAAAACATAAAATGACAAGCTACTCTGAAAAATATTTTATGGATTAAAAGACTCAACATAGCAAAGATATTAATTCCCAAAATTTATATATAAATTTGATGCACTTCCTATCAAAATCTCAGCAAGGATTTCTTTTTGCATAAATGAAGACAAAATAATTCTAAAATTTATATGGAAAGGTAAAGGAGCTAAATAGTTAATACCTTAAAAAAAAAGAATAATAAAGTAGGGAAATCAATCTGTCCAAATTTTAAATACTATTATATAACTATGGAAATCAAGTGGGAGGTATTGGCAGAGAGTTAGACACAAAGGTCAATGAAACAGAACAGAGAATCTAAAAATAGCCCCATACAAGGAAGGCCAAGTGAATTTTGACAAAAGCGCAAAAACAATTCAATGGAGATAGGACTGTCTTTTCAATAAATGGTGCTGAAGCAACAGGACAGCCATAGACCAAAAACAAAATAAAAACAAACTGAACTTGACCTAAATCTCATATACAAAAGTTAATTCAAAATGGATCATACAATATTGTAATTAGCCTCCAATTAAAATAAATAAATAACATTTTTTAAAAAACAAAATGGATCACAGATTTAAATAAGGTAAAATGAAAAGCTGTAAAACTTCTAGATGAAAATGTGGGAGAAAATCTTTGGGTCCAGGGCTTGGTGAAGACTCTTCAACAGGATGCATAAAAGGAAAACAAACCACAATAAACTGGACTTTAATAAAATAAACTTTTTTTTCTATGAAAGACTTTACTAAGAGGATGAAAAAACAAGTTATAGGCTGGAAGAAAATGTTTGCATCCACATGTCTTAAGATTCGTATTTAGAACATAGAAAGGACTCAAAACTTAGCAGTGGAAAAACTAACAATCCAACTAGAAAATGGGTAAAAGACACGAAAAGACATTTCACTGACTAGGACAAATGGATGGTGAAGAAACACAGGAAATGGTGTTTAATATCCCTAAGCATTAAGAACGGAGAAGGCAATGGCACCCCACTCCAGTACTCTTGCCTGGAAAATCCCATGGACGGAGGAGCCTGGTAGGCTGCAGTCCATGGGGTCACTAAGAGTCAGACACCACTGAGCGACTTCACTTTCACTTTCCACTTTCATGCACTGGAGAAGGAAATGGCAACCCACTCCAGTGTTCTTGCCTGGAGAATCCCAGGGACGGGGGAACCTGATGGGCTGCCGTCTATGGGGTCGCACAGAGTAGGACACGACTGAAGCGACTTAGCAGCAGTAGCAGAAGCAGCAAGCATTAAGAAACGTAAATTAAGACCAGGAGGAGATACCCCTATTCACTAATAGAACGGCTAAAAGAAGAAAGAATGACAATGCCAAATGCTGCTAAGGGTGTGGAGAAACTGGGTTCCTGATACATTGCTGGTGGAAATGTAAAATGGCAAACTACTCTAAGAAATAGTTTGGCAGTTTCTTAAAGAACTAAATATCCACTTACCATATGACTCAGCAATTGCACTCCTGGGTATTCACCCCAAAGAAATGAAAACATGTCTACACAAAAATCTGTGTATGATTGCTCATATCAGCTTTACTTATAATAACCAAATACAGTAAACAAGTAAAATAGCCTACAATTTTAGGCTAACAGTTTAGGTTATATAGATTATTATATAGATTAGTGGCTGCCAATGGTTAGGGGTGAGGGTACAGAAAAGGGAGGTGGGAGTGACTATGAAGCTATAGCTCTAGTCCAGGGAGATCTTTGTGGTGATGGATGAGTTCTGTATATTAACTGTGTTGGTTACATGAATCTACACATGTGATAAAATCACGTATAACTTTATAATACATACACTTTATATCAATGTCAATTTCCTCATTTTAATATTGTACTGTAGTTCACAAAATGTAAGTGTTTCAGGAAACTGGGCAGAGGGCACATGGGACCTCTCCATACTATCTTTGCAACTTCCTATGAATCTATCAGATCAGATCAGATCAGATCAGTCGCTCAGTCGTGTCCGACTCTTTGCGACCCCATGAATCACAGCACGCCAGGCCTCCCTGTCCATCACCAACTCCCGGAGTTCACTGAGACTCAATTGTTTCAAAATAAAATGTCTTTAAAGAGGTCATGCTAAACCACGAAACACGGTATCATTTTAAGGTGGCAGTGTGCAAATCCAGGCAAATGGCAAGCAATCTCAGGGGTTAGATGCTTCTGGAAATTTATCTCCTCATCTCTTTCTAGTTTTGTTACTATCTGGATTCTAAGATTTGGGGTTGTTGTGGCCAGGCAGATGTTGTTGAAAGCAGTGCTTCTCAAGCTAATGTCCATGTGAATCCTCTGGGGATCTTGTTAGAATGCAGATTCTGATTGCAAGGGTCGGGATGGGACCTGAGATCAGGGCCAGGATTAGGGAGAGGTGAGAGGGGGAGGATCATTCATTCAAGTGTGAGGTCAGATCCTGTCTTCATTTCAAATTATGATATTATCCTCATCATGGATTTTTGCATTAATTTTTATTTTTAAAAAACATTATGTATTTTGATTACTCAGTTTGGGGGTGGCCCCTTAAATTTTGCACTGGAGGGGGCCATCCTCCTCGGTCTCATCCTATTCCGGGCCCTGCCTGAGATGCAGTGTTTCTAATAAGCTTCCAAATGAGACTAATGCTGCTGATCTGTGGACTATATATTGAATAGCAAGGGACCTGGTGCAGGGGTAAAGAATCCACTTGCCAATGCAGAAGACACAAGAGACCCAGGTTCGATCCCTGCGTTAGGAAGATCCCCTGGAGAAGGAAATGGCAACCTGCTTCAGTATTCTTGCCTGGAGGGTTCCATGGACAGAGGAGCCTGGCAGGCTACAGTCCAGGGGTCACAAAGAGTCAGACATGAATGAACATCTGAGCATGCACACACACACACACACACACACACACACACACACACACAGGTAGAGCAGTCCTTCAGTGGTAGGACATGCCCTACAATCCTTCCTCCCTCTTCTACTCCACCGCTACATCCACTTTGCATGACAAGGGCATTTCTGGACATTGGCAGGTAGCCTACTGACAAAGCTGTAGCTAGGGCCCTGGAATTTAATTTCATGCCAAGCTTCCCAAGATGTGGTCTATTTTTGTCCATCAGCTCTGTCCCAGGGACACCGCCAAATCATTGTCAGATTTTACACTCAGGTCTGAGCCGCCGCCATTAGACCCCCTTTCTTGCTCCTATCCTCACAGAGGAGGAGCCGAGGTTGCCAGCAGCATTGTCATGTCCTGTCCTCGCTACCCAAGGATCCACCGTGTCTCACAACTCATTCCAGGCCACTTGGAACCAGGTAACTCTCCCTTCCTGACAGGTCGTGCTGGACCCACCAGATGAGGACAGACACAACATGGATGATTTGCCCATTAATAATAACTCATGAGACAGACATGTCTCGTCTGCCTCCTGGCTGCTCAGTGAGCCTGGATGGTGTGTGATCTACTCTCCTCTTCCCGGAAGTTAATGGAGGAAACACTGTGGTCAGGATATCTACGCTAACCTGATTTTTCCTTTTCAGCTGCAATCAGAAATGACCCCTTCTGAGCTGTATTCACAGTTGAAGCTGCTGGCATTTGCTTTGTTTGTGAATTTCACAGAGGCAGTCTGGATTTGTAAACATTCTAAGTCTTAGAAAGCTTTGGCTAATCAAGGAAGAAGCCAAAGAGTGAATCCCTCTGGGCAGAGTTATTCCTCATCAGGGGTTAAAAAAATGTAATTTTTAAAGGAACCATCCTTGTGGCCTAGGAAACTGAACCTTAGGCATTCTCTAACAAAAATGTAATGAAGTGTTTATTACGTTCAAGGCTCTGTACCAGGTGCTATACAGGACATAGAGAAGTAAAAGACACAATCCCCACCTCCAGGGAGCTTAGGTTTCCAATACACACAGCATCCTTTGCTTAATCAATACCAAAATGAACAGCTGAGACCTTAAGTGTTATAGGACTTTGGGCGGCGGGGGGCGGAAATCAGTACCCTTGAGACAGGCCTGGGACCTCAGAGCCTTCCCTGCAGTGCTGCGATGCTTGCACATGGCTCAGATTGTAAAGAATCCACCTGCAATGTGGGAGACCGGGGTTCAGTCCCTGGGTTGGGAAGATCCCCTGGAGAAGGGAATGGCTACCTACTCCAGTATTCTTGCCTGGAGAATTCTGTGGACAGAGGAGCCTGGAGACCTACAGTCCCATGGGGTTGCAAAGAGTTGGACATGACTGAGCGACTACTACTAATACTATACTTCTCAGGGAGCAAAAAAAAAAAAATACAAGGAAATTATATGGGACTAAAAATAACTGCCTGCAAGCCCAGTTGGGGCAAATTCTGGATGTGAAAGATACAAAGTGATCAAAAAACCCAACTGGCACTTTTGAAGAGCCTGGAGCAAAAACATGGTGTTGAGAGCAAAAGCCGGGTGCTGTGCATGCCCCCTACACATAACACCACCTAATGGGTGGGCACACCACCTAAGTCACCCCTTGGTCTTTCCCCTCACACTCTCCTATATGGGATACCATATAAGGAAGTTCACCCCCCACCTTGGAGAGAGAGCAGCAAGGGAAACTGTTGTTTGTTCTTGCTCCCTACTGCTGCGGCAGAGGCCCCAGAAAAGCCGTGGCTGAATTTCTTGTCTAGCCTCTGATCAATTTCTATTGATTGGGGAAGGCCAAGAATTTTGGTTGGTTAACAGCCTGGGAACTTGCCTAGAACAGATGAGACTTGAGCTGGGTGCTGAAAGCAGAGAAGAGGATTATTTACTCTTTATTTTCTGTTTTCTGATGCTTTAACATCTGTGGCCTTGCTGACCTTGGAAGGGCCACTCTCCAAGAGTTCATCAATTCTTAGAGATAATAAACAACTTATCCTAGAGATAGAAAACTCTAGATTGCACCCATCCCCTAACCCCTCCTCCATCTGGTTCTCACACTCAGGGCCACTATTGCCCTGCCCTAATCACCCCCAAGGGCTTCCCAAGTGGCTCAGAGGTGAAGAATCTGCCTGCAATGTAGGAGATGTGGGTTTGATCCCTGGGTCAGGAAGATCCCCTGCAGAAGGACATGGCAACCCACTTCAGTATTCTTGCCTGGGAAATCCATGGATAGAGGAGCCCGGTGGGCTACAGTCCACGGGGTCGCAAAGAGTCAGACGACTGAGCAAATAACACACAGACATAGTCAATCCTAAGCCTGCTTACCCAGCTACCCACCCCCGCCATTTCTTCCTACAGAAACCACAGTAAAGGCTCTTACCCATGTTCCCGCATCTCTCTGCCTCCTGACTGGCCCTGGTGTTTCCCTGAGTGGCCCCCACCCCTCAGCATGTCAAGTCCTCTCCTTGGGATCTGTGAGTATACTTATCTTTTCAATGGCTGCTGCTGCTGCTAAGTTGCTTTAGTTGTGTCCAACTCTGTGCGACCCTATAGACGGCAGCCCACCAGGCTCCCCTGTCCCTGGGATTCTCCAGGCAAGAAAACGGGAGTGGGTTTCCATTTCCTTCTCCAATGCATGAAAGTGAAAAGTGAAAGTGAAGTTGCTCAGTCATGTCTGACTCCTCGCGACCCCATGGACTGCAGCCTACCAGGCTCCTCCGTCCATGGGATTTTCCAGGCAAGAGTACTGGAGTGGGGTGCCATTGCCTTCTCCACTTTTCAATGGCAATCATCTCCCAATCTGTAGGTCTTGCCACATCTAAATAGTAGTGAAGGCTACATTTTGAAACAGAAGGAAGGCACTCATTCCAGGGGCACAAGGCAATGTTGAGCAGGTGAACTGAGTCAGGAATGGAGTCTCCAGGCTCTATGGCTTGGCTTCTTTGAAAAGACATGATACCCCTTTCATTCACCCACACTAAGCGTGTCTGATCATCCCTCAGCCTGGGCATCTTTCTGGATCTTCCTCTAGTCCCAAATTCTCCAGTCTCAATCCATCTGGGAAGCAGGGGCTGGGTGATCACATTCCCCTGGCTGAGTGAGACAGTCAATCATACCAGCTCCTCTCTGAGCCATAAGACAGCTACTTGAGTCTGAAATGGGTATGAAAGGGTGGCATTGTCTTTGACGTTGATCCATGAGTGGGACCATGGGAGCCATGTCCACTGTCCCCACTGTGGCCATCCCTTGGACATCATTAGTTGAACGGGTTGAGAGCCCCCTATAATAATTGCAGACTAGTTATAGACGACCTCCTGCAGGGAGCAATTAGCTTAGCTCTTCTTAAATCAGCCCTGCCCTCACCAGCCACCTACAAACGCTTGCCATCACACCTCAGCAGAACCAGGGGAGAGGATGTAGATTTCCCAGGACAGAGGTCTCTCCCTTCCTTCATGCCCTTTACCTGCAACTCTAGGAGAAGCAATGACATATGAAGCCCCTTGAGGTCATGAGAGCATAGATTTTTCCTCACAGTGAAAGACAGCGTCTTAGTCCTGCCACTGAGACTCAGGAAGGCATGTGATGGAAATTACATTTCCCAAAGGGATGGTAGAGGGCCCAGATCCAGTGCATTCTTCTGCTCAGTGTCTGGCCAGCAGAAGGGGTGGTCTGAGCTTGGATGCACATGGGGATAAAGCTGAGCTCCCTGAGCAGGCTCATGTGCGGAGCTTCCCTGCAAACCTTGAAAAGCTCCCCTGGACATAAGAGTCTCCTGGTGACCATCTGTCAACTCCCAGCAGCTGCCCCCACCCCCACTGAGCATGTGTCAGGTTGCACTGACCAAGGAACGTCACCAGTGCTTCCCAGATGCCCCTGCATGCCTGGCTTTCCTCTAGTCCCTGGCTTTCCATCCATTTGTCTGGCTTTTGCGTCCCTGAACTGGTCGTCGGGGAGAAATAGAGTAGCACGGGCACCTTCTCTTTCCCGCTCATCTTATTGGCTCCACTGCCTCTGGCTTGGGAGGATTTCTGTCCCTCTGTCTTCACAGCTGGGAAATGATTTATGATCCTCACTTCAACTGTCACTTCTGACGGACCATGCGGGGTGACCCTCTCATACTCCCCAAGTGCCATGTGCCACCCTAGGGCTCTCCATTCAAATCCTTTCCACTGGAAACCACCCCCTCCCCTCCCAGATCGCCATCAGTCACCCTTCTCAAATCGGGCTACAAGCTTCTTGGAATTCACCCATTATTGAAAAAGACTCATTTCTATTTATTTCCTCAGAAGCAGAGAGCTAAATATATACATAAAAATATGGCATGAACCGGCCTCCCCTTCAGTGAGACTCATAAACACATGAGAGAATTATTTCAGAAACCCACAGACTGTAACACTAAATATAACTGGGTGGGTGGATTGGGGCAGGGGAGGGTGGGTAGACTGGAAGGTGAGGGGGAAGGAAAAAAGGCAGGAAGAGGACACATGATGTAGAAAACCCGCTGTGGCTTCATATCCAGGTGACAAGTCTCTGTCATTTGCATGGAATCAGGCTCTATTTTTAACTAGAAGTCTGTTACTCCACACTGTAGGAACCATTAACCTTTTTGAATGTAAGTTCGCCATACAGGCTTCCTATTCAAGGATAATCCAGGCTTTGCAGTGGAGTTTGTGGAGGAAATAGCTTTGCCTTTATCAGGTAGAAGTACCGGAGGGGACTTCCCTGGTGATCCAGGGGCTGGGGCTCCACGCTCCCAATGCAGGGGCCCAGGTTCAATTCCTGGCCGGGGGGCTGGATCCCACAGGCCACAACTAAGATCCAGTGCAGCCCCAAAAACAACCAAGTGGAGAACATCTTGTTTTAAGGATGTAGTCCTGCTGAGGTCATAGTGCAGGGTGAGATTTCTTAAAGGTTAAAGGTTGCTTTTGTCCTAAAGATCATTACTGCGAAAATGCTGTTACCTTTACAGCTTATCTATGTTCATCTTCCCTTTCCACTTCCCCAAGAGTTGGTAGAAATACCTTCTGGAACCAAGGTACGCTTAGCTAAGGGCAACTGGCTGCCCAGTTTTGCCCAAAACTTTCCTGATTTTAGCACTAAAAGTTCTATCATCGGGAAGACCATTTGGTCCCCAGCAAATGGCGATGGTCGGTGTGCAATGCTAAATCAAGGCCTTCCAAAGATGTCCACGTCCTAATCCCCGGAGCCTGAAAATATGTTACCTTATTGTGGCAAAAGGGATTCTGCAGATGTGACTTGAATTAAGAATCTTGAGATCGGGAGATTATCCTGGATTATCCAAGTGAGTCCAATGAAATCACAGAGGGAAGGCAGCAGGGTCAGACTCAGAGGAGATGTGACAACAGAAGCAGAGAGCAGAAAGAGATTTGAAGATGGAGGAAGGGACCATGGGGCCAGGAGTGCAGACAGCCTCTGGAAGCTGATCTCCCTCAGAGCTTCCAGGAAGAACACACCTTAATTTTAGGACCTCCAGACCATGCGGTAATAACTTCGTGTTTCTTTCAGCCTAGAAGTTCGTGATCATTGATCGCAGCAACAGAAGCGAGCCAATGCAGCTGTCCCTGCCCCTGCAGGGACCAGGGTGCCTGGTGAACCACTGAACCACGCCATCCTGTTCCTCTCATATACACGGGCCAGAGAACAAGGGTCAGCTCCCACAGACGTAGACAAAAGCAATCGGCTCGCAAAAAATGTACGTGCTGGACTTTTCCAGGGTCACAGAAAGGACACACTGCTACAGCAATTCCACTGTTATTTTGAATTTTCTCTTTAAAGACACTTACAAGTAAAGAATGGAGAAGACAATGGCACCCCACTCCAGTACTCTTGCCTGGAAAATCCCATGGACGGAGGAGCCTGGTGGGCTGTAGTCCATGGGGTTGTGAAGAGTCAGACATGACTGAGCGACTTCCCTTTCACTTTTCCCTTTCATGCATTGGAGAAGGAAATGGAAACCCACTCCAGTGTTCTTGCCTGGAGAACCCCAGGGACGGGGGAGCCTGGTAGGCTGCCGTCTATGGGGTCGCACAGAGCGGGACATGACTGAAGTGACTTAGTAGCAGCAGCAGCATAAGTAAAGAAATGTACAATAATTTATAAACACCCCAAAATAAAGCCTTTATAATTCCCTAAATTAAGATACAGAGCCCACCTAGGAGGCAATAGAGCACAAGCTTATAGGCTCTAGGTTCAAAACCCACTCCAGGCATTACTAGCTGGGTGATCCTGGGTGAGTTACTCAACTGCTCTGGCTGCCGACTCATCTCTAAGCTGAATATAATAGCATTATCCAGCTCATGGGGTTGTTAGACAATAGGTGCAGGGAGCTCAGGAGAGCACCAGTATCAGGAAACAGTGGCCACGCTTTTCTTGCCTGGGGAAGCCTAACAATTCCTTTGGGGAGGAAAGTGTGAGATAATAGAAAATATATATATTGGTCTGTGCCCCCCATTCCTGGCACAGAGCTCCTAAAATCTTTGTAATTTCTTAAGTGATGAGAAAACTAGGAGCATCTTTGGTGCTATTGGGTTGGTCAAAAAGTTGGTTTGCACTTTTTGTACGCTCTTTGTCCTTGACCCTGTCCCTGACACTGGGCTCTTAAAACCCTTGTAAATTCCTAAGAAATAAGAGCACAACTAACATCTTCTTTTCTCCACCTCCACCCTACACGGACTTCTTTAGCCATGGTATGTGGGCTCTAGAGTGTGGGGGCTCAGTGGTTGCAGTGAGTGGGCTTAGTTGCCCCTACGTGAGATCTTAGTTCCCTGACCAGGGATTGAACCCATGTGCCCTGCATTGCAAGGCAGATTCTTAACCACTGGACCACCAGGAAAGTCCCCGTCTTTTGTTCCAATGAGGTGACTCTAGTCCAGGTGAGTTCCCAGATGACTCCTGCATTGGGGCTGATCACCAGGAAGATGAAGCCAAGATTAAAAGCTTAGAAGGTTCAGTTCCACTCCAACCCTATCCTCCAGAGAGGGGATAGGGGCTGGAAACAGAGTCAATAATTGATTGTGCCCTGGTGGCTCAGACGGTAAAGCATCTGCCCACAGTGCAAGAGACCTGGGTTCAATCCCTGGGTCAGCAAGATCCCCTGGAGAAGGAAATGGCAATCCACTCCAATACTCTTGCCT
This sequence comes from Bubalus bubalis, assembly GCF_019923935.1. Lineage (NCBI taxonomy): Eukaryota > Metazoa > Chordata > Mammalia > Artiodactyla > Bovidae > Bubalus > Bubalus bubalis. The sequence continues at coordinate 16,678,272 of NC_059161.1, read as the reverse complement.
GGAAAATCCCATGGACAGAGGATCCTGGTAGGTTACAGTCCATGGGGTCACAAAGAGTTGGACACGACTGAGCGACTTCACTTTCACTTCAAGTGAAGGAGCCGCCATAAAAATCTCAGCAGTAGGGGGTTTGGAGAACTTCCAAGCCAGAACACATCACCGGGAGGGTGTCGCACCCCAACTCCACGGAGACAGAAGATCCTTCGCTCAGGACTGTCCCTGATCTCAGCCAGTGTATCTCTTCACCTGGCTATTCATCTGTATCCTTTATCGTATTCTTTAATAAGCTAGTAAACATTAAGTAAGCGCTTCCCTGAGCTGTGAGCCACTATAGCAAATTAATTGAAACTAAGAAGGGAGTTTTTAGAACCTCCCATCTGTAGAGTTTGGTCGAAAGCATCTGAGCTTTCTACTGGTGTTTGAAGTATGTGGGGGACAGGGGAGGGTTGGGGCTTGCAGGGAGGGGACACTCTGGTGGGACTGAGCCCTTAACCTGTGGGAGCTGCTCTCTCAGGACAGGTAGCGTCAGAAGCGAGATACATTGTAAGATACCAGGCTGGTGTAGCAGGAACTGCTGATTGTGGAGAAAACCCTGCAGACATTTGGTCACCAGAAGTGTGTTTTGTATGTGGAGTAAAGGAGACACACAAGGAAGGAAGGAATGGTCTCATAGCAGGGAAGAATCGGATATTCCCAAATATAGGAATGTGGAAAACTGAGACTTTTCCTTATAGCCAAAGTGAGGCCAGGACAAGGAAAATTCAAAAACTCTGAAAATATGCGGCAAGTAGGAAGTCTAAGAGGTCTTCCTTTTGACCTGCAGTGCTTGTCGGTGCCCCGTTAGATGCTTCTCTTGGTGCTCACCACCTCTCTTGGGCAGATTTTCACTCACTGTAGAGCATTAGCTGAGTTGCCAGTGTGTTCGGATGATGGATGGGAGGGGGAGCTGCGTGCAGGAAATGTCAGGCTGGCCCACTGCTCTCCAGGTTATTGATTGAGCCCTGCCGGCGGGGAGGACAGAGGCTTCTGGTGCGATGGATGAGACTATTCTAAAAGGTTCAGAGCTCACAGAGATTTTTGCTGCTTCTCCCTGAGCTGACTTGGAGGCATGACTCCAGGGGACACCAGCATGAAGCAATCTTAAAATGGCTATTAGGACTCCGACGTGAAATAAGACACCATTGCTGTATGTCCCTCAAGGCAATTTAAAAAATGATACTAATTCATGTCAGGGAGGATGAAGGGAGGTATACATTCTAACACAGTTAGTGGGAGGATAATTTAATAAAGCCTTTTAGGAAGCAATACGGCAGTCAGCATCTATCAAAAGGACAAATGGGCATAACCTTTGACCTGACAATTCCACCTCCAAGAACCCATACTATGGAAAAAACTTGCACATGTGCACAGAGATTTGTTCAAAAAGATATTCCACTTTAGCGTTATTTGCAACAGTAAAAAATCAGAAATCTGTATGGAAGATGCCAGACAAATTATGGTGGTGGAGGTACAGTAAAAGGAATACTATGCAGCCATTTAAAAGAATGAAGTTGGCCTATCCAGTCTGACATGGAAGCTCTCTAAGACACATTGTTGGGGGTGGGGAAACTAAGGCACAGAACGATCCCTAGAGTATGGTGACATTTGAATTAGACTCTAGGAGTGTAAACTAAATTCTGCTAATGATAAGGAGAGAAGGGAAGAAGATGAAACAGAGAGGGTATGGTGCAGGGCAGCTTCTCTGCAGAAGTAACAATGGGGCAGAGAAGTGAATGCCAAGGCATCCACCACACAGAGATCTGGAAGGAATGTGTGGCAGAGCAGAGACAGCAGCTGGTACAAAGCCCTGGAAATGGAATAGCCAGGCTGATGCTGAAGTCAGAAGGTTTGAGGGAGACCCACGGGGAAGGGCCTTGTAAGTAGGGAAGACTTTTGGGCTTTTATGCTAAGTACTTGGAGGCCTGTGGGCAGGAGGCCTGTGGGCAGGAGAACAATCTGAGTCACATTTTTGAAAGTTTACAGATCAGCTGTTGGGTGGAAAATGAATAGTGAGGGGGCAAGAGTGGAGTCAGTGAGGCCAATTAAGCGACAGCCACAGGAGTCCAGGTGAGAAATAGACATGGCCCTGCCAATCACCAGGGTTCCTGTCATGTACTTCTGGAAGAGATATGTTCGTCTGCATCTTACAAGGCTGTTGGTAACTATGATATTATTTTTAAAAGTAAAAAGACCTATGTTAAGTGGAGAGAAATATTATGGGAGAATTATAGTAATAATTATAGGAAAATAATATAGGAGAATTAAATTTTGTTAATCAATTACGTGGATTATTTTGTTAGGACCCTATCTTGATTTGGTCAAATCCTTTCCCCAGAACACAGCAATTTATTCAACAACCTGATATTATATTGTTAGTTTATGAAATGGGTAGCAGGACTGTTCCCCTAACCCAAGAGTCAAAAGGGACCCCAGGGGACTTCCTTGGTGATCTAGTGGCTAGGACTCCATTCTCCCAACACAGGGGCCCGGGTTTGATCCCTGGTCAGGAAACTAGATCCCACAGGCTGCAGCTAAGACTGGTGAAGCCAAATAAATAAATAAATACTAAAGCCCAAACAAAAACAAAAGGAGACCCCAGGAATTAGGAAAACCTGTACAAAATTCCTAAGTCCCACAGTCTCATGCTCTTAACTGCATGCACTCTGTATGAGCTTAAGCATACTTCTCTGGCTTCTGTTCCTTTTTTTAGCTAAAGTTACAGTGCCCTCTAGAAGGCCAGACTATTTTTTTTTTTTTTAAATCCTAGTTTTAAGCATAGCCAATACTTTCTCTTGGATGAACCTTTTCAGCACTTTTCTGAAAATATAAAGCAGACATTCGAAGAATCATAGAAATTCACCCTGGGTGGCCTATAGCTCTGTTCTTGGAATGTAAAAGATGAGTTTCGTGACCTTCCACAGAGAAGGCAGCTCTAATTAGAGAGGAAAGAGCCCACCAAAATCAGGTAAATCTGCAATCAACCTAGGTGGGGTTCAGATGGACTCTCCCAAACATTCTTAGGATGCCATATTTCTGATTATTCAAAACCCTTGACCTGGCAATCTGAATCTCAGTATGTCTAAGTTAGCTTCCCATACTGCCCTGCTCCCAGGACCTCTTTCCAACACCGTGTGAACAGCCAGTGCAGAATATGACACCGCCCTAATGCTTTAGAACCAGGACTCAGTGTCATACAGCAAATCCCGACTTCCAGAATGCCTCTGATACCAAGTCACAGCTATTTCTCTCCCCCCTCATTAGCCCAACCTTGAATCAAACTCCCTCCAATTTGCTCCCATCCCTCGCCTGTCCCCAGCGGTTTCCCAAGAAGGTCAGAAAGACCCTGATTCTTATGGAAGTTTCTAGATTAGTTGTTCATAACTGGGGTTGATTTTGCTCCCAGGAGACATTTGTTGATCATCACACTTGGAAGGTGTGACATAGCTAAAGTGGTGGTTTTCCCAGTAGTCATGTACAGATGTGAGAGTTGCACCATAAAGACGGCTGAGCACTGAAGAATTGATACTTTCAAACTGTGGTGCTGGAGGAGGCTCTTGAGAGTCCCTTGGACAGCAAGGAGATCAAACCTGTCAATCCTAAAGGAAATCCACCTTGAATATTCATTAGAAGGACTGATGCTGAAGCTGAAGCTCCAACACTTTGGCCACCTGATATGAAGAGTCGGTTTCTTGAAAAATACCCTGATGCTGGGAAAGACTGAAGGCAGGAGGAGAAGAGGGTGACAAAGGATGAGATGGTTGGATGGCATCACTGACTAAATAGACATGAGTTTGAGCAAACTCTAGGAGACAGTGAAGGACAGGGAAGCCTGACGTGCTGCAGTCCATGGGGTCCCAAAAGTTGAACATGCCTGAGCGACTGAACAACAACACTGGGAAAGAGGGGACTGCTGGCTTTTAGTTGGTAGAGGCTAAGGGAGCTGCTAAACATCTTGCAATGCACAGGATCACCTCCTACAACAAAGAATGACCTGGTCCAATATATCAATAGTACCAAGGTTGAGAAAGCCTGTTCTAGATAAACAAAACAAGGCCTCTGTTTTGGTAAAGTAGAAACTAACAATGGTAACCCAGGTGGAAAAATTACAACCCCAAGAGGCTAAAAAAATGGCGATGGGATTTCAGAGTCTGCCTTTCTGCTGGTTTTAGCACAAGGGACTGTTATTGGAAAAAACAACCAAGTCATATACCATTATGACAAAATCCTGTGTGACAAAGGGATTTCCAAGCCATTCAGGAGGGTTTTGTGTGATTAGGCCTACGATTCCTGCTCACCCCAAGAGGCTGCACGTAGAGATTCGTCCCTGCTAGAGTGAAGGACAGGGATCTGGGACACGCTTTGTTCTGTTCACCTGCCTTCTTCCTCTCTATTAGCTCCATCCCCTTTGCTCTCATAAACTGAATTCCTCTAGGGAGTCCTGCATCTCAGCTTCAAATATCCCCCTGAGCTGACAGACGAATGGCTTCTGTGCACAGTAGTTAAAGAGCACAGGATTTTGGAAGAAGCAAAGATTTAGGGACTCCTGGCTAGAGATCAAGGGAGAGAGACCCTTTCTCCTTGCAAGTCCTAATTAATTAATTGGCTCTTTATGAAAAGTTGTGAGGGAATAGTTCAGACAAGCAGCATCGAAAGGAATTTTCAGCAACCTATTTTCTAGACTGAAAATAATATTATATAATCATCAGGCTAACCGAATTGCACTATTTCCTAGCACACTCCTGGTAACGAATTTTTCTTTTGAAAGTTCAAATGACATGAACCTTTTTGCACCCTCTTGGCAGGAGTGGACAAAGAGGCCTGTCCCTAGGGAGGCTCCCTGGAAGGACCTGCTTACTGACTCTCAGGTTGGAGGACAGAAGGGGCTGCTTTATAACCTGATGACTAATAGCCGTGAAATGTAGTTATGACTTTTTTTTGTCACGTGGACCCCAAGAAGTGGGCTGCTGCCCAGATCAAAGTAAGCAGTTGTATGATACATCTTAGACTTCAGGCCCCCTATGTCCACGCATCACCTTCATCACCACCATCATCACCATCACCATTATCGTCTTAGTGTTCTGCCCAGTTCAACCAAACACATTTAGAAATCCATGAGCATTTTATAAAACAGAAAAAGACAGAATTATTTTTTCTAGGCATGTTAGTCACAGGCTTTTGTTGTTTTGGTGTAGTTTTTAAAAATTTTAATTTCAGACTTAGAAACAAGTTGTAGGAATAGTACAACGAACTCCATATACCATTCACCTAGATTCCTTACTTGTTAATATCTTACCACATTTGCTTTATTACTTTTTCTTTCTGTATATTCATAGTATTGCTGTTCAGTTGCTAAGTTGTGTCTGACTCTTTGCAACCCTATAGACTATAGCACGCCAGGCTTCCCTGTCCTTCACTATCTCCCAGAGTTTGCTCAAACGCATGTCCATTGAATTGGTGATGCCATCCAACCATCTCATCCCCTGTCATCCCCTTCTCCTCCTGCCTTCATTCTTTCCCAGCATCAGTGTCTTTTCTAATGAGTTGGCTCTTCGAATCAGGGGGCCAAAGTAGTGCAGCTTCAGCTTCAGTTCTTCCAGTGAATATTCAGGGTTCATTTCCTTTAGAATTGACTGGTTTGATCTTGCAATCCAAAGGACTCTTAAGAGACTTCTCTAGCACCACAGTTCAAAAGCATCCATTCTTTGGCACTCAGCCTCCTTATGGTCCAACTCTCACATTCGTACATGACTACTGGAAAAACCATATTTTAACTGTACGGACCTTTGTCAGCAAAGTGATGTCTCTGCTTTTTAATATGCTGTTGAGGTTTGTCATAGCTTTTCTTCCAAGGAGCAAGCATAGTATTATTACTTTTGAAACTTTTTGATAGTAAGTTGCCTTTTTGCTCTCCTAAATACATTGATGTATCAGTTCAGCTCAGTTCAGTCACTCAGTTGTGTCCGACTCTTTGTGACTCCCTGAATTGCAGCACGCCAAGCCTCCCTGTCCATCACCATCTCCCAGAGTTCACTCAAACTCACGTCCATCAAGTCGGTGATGCCATCCAGCCATCTCATCCTCTGTCGTCCCCTTCTCCTCCTGCTCCCAATCCCTCCCAGCATCAGAGTCTTTTCCAATGAGTCAACTCTTCACATGAGGTGGCCAAGTACTGGAGTTTCAGCTTTAGCATCATTCCTTCCAAAGTACACCAACTATTTCCCAACAAAAAGGACATTTTAGTGACAATTAATTAAACTCCTACTTTTCCTGTTGAAGGAAGGCTGAATGTGGTTTCAAAGACTGAACCTGCAAAACAGTCTTTTCCAAGGATCTCCTGGAATATCTGGGTCCAAATCCTGGCTTTACTGCTCTCCGGGAATGTGACTACTTTCTGAAGTCTCAGTTTCTTTATCTGTAAAATGGAGACAGTGCCAGCATCTCTTTCACAGGTTGGTATGAGGATCAAATGAACTAAGTCACAAAATAGGCCTATAGTGGACAGGTTGAGCATGCAAATATTATTGAGAAATAATCTATTTTAAAGTGACACAATGCTCAATAACAATAGTGCTTTTGCTTGTAATTATTCAGAATGGTTACTTGCCAACATTTCTCCAACCAGGGTCCTTTCCTATGAAACCCAATCCCTCAGTTTTCATTGATGACACTGGCAACAAATGTATAACTGTCCTAATTTCTCCCTCTCCACTGCCAGCGACCCTCCCCCAACACACACACACACACACACACACACACACATACACACCCATCAGTGCTCTGTTCAATTTAACTATGACAAATTTAGAAATTTATGAGCATACTATAGAATAGAAAAGAACAAAATCATTTCTTGTAAAGTTATAAAAATATTGTGCTTTAAAGTGGAACAGCCACAGAGATTCAAGCATGTCTTTGATCATATCTCTTAAGGAGCAACAGACAGCAATGTGAGTAATTACCACCAAAGAGACTGAGATACCCGGCTTCTGGATATTTGGGTAACTAGTGGTACTTACTGTCTTTCTCTAGGCATGGATAACTGGGTATTTGGTTAGTAAGGAAAAAAGAAAACTAATGTTCACAATATGGGGCTTCCCATATGGCACAGTGGTAAACAACCCGCCTGCCAAGGCAAAAGACGCAGGAGAGGAGGGTTCAATCTTTGGGTCGAGAAGATCCCCTAGAGAAGGAAATGGTAACCCACTCCAGTATTCTTGCCTGGGAAATTCCATGGACAGAGGATCCGGGCAGGCTACAGTCGTCCATGGGGTTGTAAAGAGTCAGACATGACTGAGTGCCCACACACACATACATGTGCATGTGCGCGCACGCACACACACACACACACACACAATGTTCAAAACATACTGTGTTCCTGCCGTTTTCACAAGATACTTAGATATTTCTACTTTCAAGCATCTCCTTTTGAGAAACATACCTCTTAAAATCCAACAACAATCACGTATGAATTAATCACTAATTATTACCAACGGCAGCCCCGAAGGGGAAGGTTGGCAGAGACGCCTTGAATCAGAAAGCTACGGTTTGGCGCCAGCCACGGCTGGGTTTTCTCTCCAGGGCCCTGCTGGGTGAGCAGCTATGGGGAACGGGTGGTTTGTGCTGAGCTACAGCTCTGGGCCTTCTGTTTATGAGGCAGACTCTGCAGGCAGCGATCTGGGCTGAAAGTCAGAAGCTGCCTGCAGGGTGTCCCTTGTGGAACCTTTTAACAGTCTCCAGGGTCACCCATTCAGCCTCCAGTATGCCTTCAAACTTTTCACAACTTGCCTGCAGGATGAGGCCCAGACTCCCAAGTAGAGCGTATCTGGCCCTTAAATCTGAACCCTCCTCCTCTGCTTCTGCTGCAGCCTCAGGCATGCCCTCGTCCCCGGCGATGTGGATCCGTGAACATAGCCCCTTCACCCCTGTGTTCCTTCTGCCTCAGATGTCCTTCCCCTGCTGGTAACACCTGCCCACCCTTCAAAGTCCAATTCACCTTGCCACCTCCTTGGGCTTTTAGTAGCAAAATTCATTCTTTCCACAGCTCTGTGTATATCACCAATAACAAGTCTGATCCCATTTTCTTTGGTGAAACTGTAGTTTAGGGCTATGGTTTACTATTTTTTACATATCTATGTACCTGGCCCCTCCTTACCAACTGAAACACTTGATAATACTCTTAGATACTCATCATATACACAGCTCTGAGCGGAATTGCAGCACAGATATAGATAAAAGTGCAAGCACCTAAAAACTAGAATTTCCAGTCTGAAAGTGAAAATTACCAAAATTCTATGCTTTGTACATGATAGTTTTGAGAATTTAAAATCCTAATATCACCTCATACAGATTTTAAGAGATTAAAAACTATAATAATTCAGTCAAAAGTTTAAATTAACGCTCTATCTTAATATTCTATCCAAGTTTTTTCTCTTGTTATCTAGAACATTCGCCTACCTCAACAAAAAGATGCTGCTTATCATTTAAAAAAAATAGAAGAGCATATTTAATGGACTATCCCTCATACTGTGATGACCATCTGTACCTGGCTGAAATCACTCAGGGCAGACAGAAAGATAGAAATAAAATGCTTTTGCACATGCTTTTCAAAGGGTCCATTTATATTTCAACTGTTTTAACAAAATAAAGGATAAGCACCAAGTTCCCCATTGACACAGCATCTCCATGCGAACATGTCCATGCATCATGCGTGTTTGGTAGCACGTGTGTGACTAGTTCCGCGTTCCTTTAGTGGGTGCTATACCACTGAGGACAGCTACTGTGGGAGTGTGTGTGCATTTAACTCAAGGCAAATTAAAGACATCACATCCTAACGGCTTTTAATATATGAGAGGAGCCTATGAACTGAGCGAACCACCAAATTCAGAATAACCAGAGCCTTTAATCTTTGATATGTAGAGGTTTCTAATTCAGTGATTAGTGAAAGAAGGCCCACTCTGGGGGAGGATTCAGCCTGTTTTTCTCTTCCTGGGCTCAGTTTCTGCCCTTCCTGACACCATCTGTAGGTGGGGGCTGGAGGCAGCTTTCCTTGGGAATGTTGGTGACATCACAGGCCCAGGGTCCCCTCTGACACCCTGTGCTCGGGTTCCCAGGGATGTCCCCCTTGGAATCTGGAACTCATTATGACACAGGTCATGGAGAGCCATGTGAACAATGAGGAGGGAGTGGGCGCTGGCTGAGCGTCTGTCTCCCTGACTCCTCCCTGAGACCAGCAGCCCCACTGTGGAATGGGAGCAGAGGGGAGCGGGGAGCGGGGCTGGCTCCTTCTCTCCTGCAGGCTCTCCAGCTTGGAAAGGGAGTGGATTCACACCAAGCGCATTCCTTCTGACCCATTTTTCTCTTTTGTGTCTGTGAAGATCATGTGCTGAGCCAAACAAGAGCCCCGGATTTCTTCCCAGGCTGCTGTTAATATCAGCCGCAGACCCAGGGCAGGCCAGCTCTGCCGGGCATCCTGGGCCTTGGAGCTGGTCGGCCATGGGTCTCCGACGGACTGTCCAGGACTGCTGATGCTGCACTTGTGCTCTGGAGGGCAGGACTGGATCTCATCGGGCTCGCCGCCTTGCCCACCCACCCCCAGCCCTTAGCAGATCATCTTCAGTATTGACACCCAACACTAAGGGGGTGGGGGAGGGAGGGAATAAACTCAGGAGACGAAAGAGACGCAGGTTCAGTCCCTGGGTCAGGAAGATCCCCTGGAGGAAGGCAAGGAGAATACCACGGATAGGGGAGCCTGGTGAGCTACAGTCCATGGGGTCACAAAGAGTCAGACATGACTGAGCAACTTAGCATGCACGCACCCCATGGGGATACAGTATACTGTGTGTGTGTGTGTGTGTGTGTGTGTGTGCACTCAGTCATATCCGACTCTGTGACCCCGTGGACTGCAGCCCGCCAGGCTTCTCCATCATGGAATTCTCCAGGCAAGTATACTGGAGTGGGTTGCCATTTCCTCCTCCAGAGGCTCTTCCCGACCCGGGGATTGAACCTGTGTCTCCTGCCTTGCCCACATCGACAGGTGGGTTCTCACCATTGTGCTACCTGGGAAACCAGTATATTGTATACTAGTTGGAAATAGTGCCCTCTCTGATCCTCTTTCCTCCCACCTGAGGAAACTGAGGTTTTTCACAGCAGTTCTCACGCTGGGCCCTGGCTCTGCGTGTTGGAATTTCATTCACCTTCTTGGGTGGGTGCCATGATCCGACCTCAGAGCCTCCCTCTGGCCTGGCTAGTGGCCACCCAGGATTCTGGAACTGCTAATCACTAGACAGGTGTGGATTTCATAAATGTTACCCAATCCATCTGTAACACATATATTTTGACAAGAGCCCTCAGGCGTCTCTCTCTAGAAAAGTGACTCTAAAATGGGAAATTCAGGAACCTGTGTCAAGGTAAGGCAGCTCTCTCTAGAAATTGGGGCCCTTGGGTCATATCTCAAAAGTAGCATCCACAGGGCTGTGTGGCCAGGCTGGTCAGCCCTTTAACTACACACAGTCGTCCCAGCTTCACCCTGCATTTCTCAGCCTCATATCCCCAACCCCAGTGTTAGCCTGACCCCTGGTTTTCTAAAAACTCGGATTCCCCAGCCCTTACCACCTGCAATCAACTCACCTTCAGACAGTCTCTGGAATCAGGGAAGCCCTGCTAGAGTTGACTCAGTTTCCCTATCTCTCATTAACCCCAGAAATGCGGTCACTCGTCAAGGGACAGGCCTCTGCCCAAGTCAATGCTAAGTTATTCAAAGCGTCTTGACTAGTGTCCCAAAATATTTTGTTTTAATTAGTATCAACTGTGAGCTGGATATTCTGCTAAGCGCAAAAGATACAAACAGAGCACCCAGTGTGGGCGCGAGATACATAATAGACAAGCCAGCAAGTGTTGTAAGTAAGAGTCATGACAACAGGCCAGGTTTCCGGTGTTGAATACGTGCCCAGTGCTGCGCTACAGGCTTTACAACCACTATTTTAATGACAGAGGTGAGCTCCTGGAGCTATGGGAGCTGAGTTCCACTGACAGCGGGGAATTGAGCCTCTAATCCTGGGCACTGGGCCCAGGTTAACCCTGTTGCTGCCTCACCTACCCTGCAGGCCCCAGGATCCCAGCCCTGGATCCCAGGAGCTCCGTTCACTCTGGCTTTCTTGGGCCTTCTGGTCCCCCATCGTGAAGCTCTCCTACCTATCTGCAGACACAAGCCTGGTCTGTGAGAGAAAAGCCCGGGTCAGATGGAGAATCAGGGCGTCTTTGGAGCTGGCTTCTTACTTGGTGGGGGTGGGGGGTGGCGTGCAGAGGTGATGCCCAAAGGAAAGGAGCATTTGCATTGAGTTCTGTGTTTAGAAGACAGGTCAGCTCTGGAAGATTTATTCCCGCTTGATTTTGGAATTCCAAAACCGGAGCGAGGTCATCTTGCTTTCCTTGAGAAAGGAAATCCCCCAAAGAGGGTGGAGGGGGAGGAATTTCTGAGGGCCGGGCATCTCCTGAACAGGGAAGGGAGGGTTGGGGAAAGAGAGGGCAGCAGAACACAGTCCAGCCTCCTCCCCCTGGGAAAAGGCCTAAGTCTGGCTTGCCTTGGGTGAGCCAGAGGCGGCGGGCTCCATCTGCTGAGACCTTGTAGATACACACATCACCAGACAAGCCCCAAACTGCTGATCTCTACTTTTACCTTCACTGGACTTTCTAAAATTAGATCCAGGAACAGAGGGTGTTGGTCATCCAGACACAGAACAGTGTTCTGGGGTCCGGGTGCCTGGGGCAGGAAGGAGGGAAGGGCCAAGAAGTGGAAAGCTGCTAAGGATTTTTTTTTTTTCCATAATTTTTTTTGGCTGCACTGGGTCTTCATTGCTTTGCGCGGGCTTTCTCTAGTCATAGTGAGCAAGGGCTACTCTTCGTTGCAGTGTGTGGGCTCTGGGGCACACGGGCTCTGATAGCTGCACGTGGGCTCAGTAGTTGCAGTGCATGGGCTTAGTTCCTCCGAGGCATATGGAATCTTCTCAGACCAAGGATCAAACCCACATCCCCTGCATTGGCAGGCATATTCTTAGCTACTGCGCCACCAGGGGAAGTCCAAGATTTTTAAAATATTTATTTTTACTTATTTGGCTTTGCCAGGTTTCTGTTGCAGCACACAGGATCTCTTAGTTGTGGCATGTAGGATTTAATTCCCTGACCAGGGATCGAACCTGGGCCCCCTTACACTGGGAGTCTTAGCCAATGGACCACCAGGGAAGTCCTCTGCTAAGGATTTTTAAAATCACCTTCTTGTTGTTACTGTTTATTTTATCATCACATCTGCTCTACTGGGACAGGGATCATTAAGCACAGTTTACAAATGAGAAGCTAAGGACTTGCTTTAAGCGTCAGAGTCAGGAATCACACCAAGTCTGGACTCAGAAGCCCGTGCACTGGGACGCAGGTGAGCGCATACCTCTACACGATATGACCCAGCCTGAAACTGGTTGGTGGCTCTGGATTTCAGTTGACTCACTTAAAAAATATTTGCTCTGCTTACTTTCATTCCACCAGCATGGAGCATCTACTATTATGTGCCAGTGGGCTAGGCTGAGTGCCAGGAATGCAAGGATCTACAAAATCAACGTCCTGCCAAGAGTAGTTTATATACCAGTGTGGAAGAAAGACTCACCCACAGATCACCTCAGTGCAGTGTCTATACAATGCCCAGGCGGTACTAAAGTTTAGATGAGATGATACATGCAAGCATTGAGCAAAGCCAAGGGTTACCCTGATCTCCCCGAGGCTGAGCCAGCTCTCTTAGGAGTGGAAGGAGAAACAAGAACAGGATGGGAAACTCTTGCAGAGAATCTCAAGGCAGTTCTTCCCTCTCAGCAGTGCCTCCATCCACCTAGGATGGTAACAGGGCCATCCTTTTCTTCCCTTTTTCTCCTTCCTCCCTTCTTTTCTTTCTTTCCTTCCTTCTTCCACTGTTCTATGCGTGTCCAGAGAGGTCCTTGGTGGCGGGACCCATCCGACAACAGTAAGCAACTGGGGAACTTCTCAGCTGGGGAGTTCAGGATGATATACAACCTAAGAAGACCTCAGAGGGAGTTTTCCACCATCTGCTCTGTCTTTGAGTGTCTGCGATGTGAAGGAGTTCCCATGCTCTCGCATTTTCCTGGATATGTCCCAATGTAATAGGAAAATCATTACTCATCTCTAATAACAACCTCTCCTCTTCTCTGCCTATCATGGAGAATTCTGGGACAACACTGTATTCTCTGCTGAATTGGGGTAAAGGGAAAGGAGGGAATTTAGAGAAACCAGACTGGGTAGATTGATTTCCTCTGGAAAGTAACTCTCTGTGTTACTGGTGGAAGAGAAATAAAAAGACCTTGAAAGTGAGATGAGAAGAAAAGAAAAATGCAAGTATTTGTGCTTAGGGAGAATTTTAGGAGTGTGGAGAGAGGTGATGGTTCTTGAGAGAGAGAGAGAGTTGTATTTGAAATGTACATGGTGAGACAGACTTTTTAAAAAGTGTTGCTCTATTTTGAGCTGACTGCAGTTTTGGTATTCTTTGAGGGATTTCAGCTGAGACTAAGATTTCTTTGTGAATTACTTTTTGTCTATCTGACAGTTGTTTCCCTGAGTACATCACCGTGTCAGGACTGGGTCACGAGGCAGCCTTGCTTTCTGTGACTTACACCAGTGTTCACAGGATTCAATCCAAAGTCATCAGTTCTAAGCTCTTCATTTTATTACAGATAAAGACTCAGAGAAACGCCAGATAGATCCCAGTTCCTTGTTTCACATCTAATTTCCTAACAAGGCAGTGGAGCTGCCCCGGTCCTTCTGCTACTGAAAAAGAATGAGGGGAGACTGGCAAACAGAGGAGAAAAGGGAGAGCAGAGAGAGAGAAACTATCTCCCTCCATTTCTTTCATTGGTATATCCCACATTTGAGCCACCTTCATGCTGGCAGGCAGCGCACGTCCTGTCTCTCTGCCATTTTTTAAGCTACGTGGCTTTGGGAAAGTCATCTCCTATCTGAGCCTTAGTTTGAAATTGGATTGGATTAATAAGAACAACTAACCTTAGGGTAGCTGGGGATTTCGAATGAGAGCACTTAAGTGTAATTTGACCTGTAAGCTACAAGTCGTGGTGTGATGAGACAAACATGTCCATCCTTTCATCCCACCAAAGAGAATCCTTTCATTTCAACCTAATTCCACAAACCTCTTTCTCCACGCTAAAAAAAAAATGATGCATTCTTTTCTCCTAGGAGAGAGGTCAAATCATAATAAAAGGTTGAGAGAGAGGGGAAAGTTCAGAGGCTGGGGTAGAAGAGTTTATCTAAGGGAAAGGTTTGAAAATGGTGCCAAAGCAGCTTTAGGGTGAAAACTACCTGAATACAAAAAGAAATAAAATTTGATTTAATCTTACTGGGAGCATACATTTGAGTGCCTTTAACATCCCAGACTCTTGAGAGTCCCCTGGACTGCAAGGAAATCAAACCAGTCAATCTTAAAAGAAACCAACCCTGAATGTTCATTGGAAGGACTGATGCTGAAGCTGAAACTCCAATACTTTGGCCACCTGATGAGAACAGCCTACTCATTGGAAAAGACCCTGATGCTGGGAAAGGTTGAAGGAAGGAGAAGAAGGTGATGACAGAGGATGAGATGGTTGGATGGCATCACCAACTCAGCTGACATGAGTTTGAACAAGCTTTGGAAGATAGTGAAGGACAGGGAAGCCATGGTTTGCGATCCATGGGGTCACAAAGAGTTGGACATGACTTAGCGACTGAACAACAACAACATCCTTGATGATAAAGATGGAATTTCCTTTAAGTTATAAGTAAATGTGGAACTGAGTTTTCTGAGTATGATGGCCCTCTGAGATTGTACTGTCTGGGTTTATGCAGGGTATGAACATAAGATATGGCTGAGAGACCTTTGAGGGAAGAACACGTCCAAGTGTGTGGTACCAGGTCTCCTTAGACCTGAATCCAGTGGGCCTTGACCTCTGCTCCATCAAGCTCCTGGGCTGCACCCACAGCCCTGGGCTTAGGGAACCACCACCACCATCTAGGGTGAGGCTTCTCCTTCTCATCTAGAAAGATCCCCTCCACCCACTCCCTCCAGCTGGGCAGACCATTCCCTCCTCCTGTCCTTATTCCTCATGAGCTGGATGTGTCCCAAGCACTGTCCCCAGCTGGCAGCTCTCACCTGTCAGCAGACTAAGGAGAGTCTACAGAGGGGGCAGCAGTAGCCGTCAGGGGATCACGGAACCACCACCCGGGGCCCCGGAGCAGCCACCTGGAGACGAAACTCTTATGCAAATCACAGGATGAAATTTTTAGGACCACACAGTGAAGTCTAAGCCCTCCCTGAGCACTTGAGACTATTTAGTGTTCATTCCTCATGATTTTAGCTTCCCTGGTGGCTCAGCGGTAAAGAATCCACCTGCAATGCAGGAGATCCGGGTTCTATTCCTGGGTTGGGAAGATCCCCTGGGGAAGGAAATGGCAACCCACTCCAATATTCTTGCCTGGAAAGTCCCATGGACAGAGGAGCCTGGTGGGCTACAGTCCATGGGGTTGCACAGAGTTGGACACAACTTAGCAACTAAAGCACCAGCACACTCACCATTTTAAAAGCCATCTGTCTGCTGACACCTCTCAAATATCTATCACTTTGCAGACTTTGCCTCTGAGCTCTAATCTCAGAAATCTAATTACCTGCTTGACATCTCTCCCTTGACTGTGTCTCACAAACATCTCAAACCTGAGATGCATACAACAGTAGATTCTTCGTAGCCATTCCCAAATCTGAGCCACCACCACTCCCCACAACAACGACACTGCCAGATGCTGAAGCCAGAAAGCAGGGAGGTATCTTTGGTTCCTCCCTCTCCCTTAATTCCCATATCTGATCCATCAACAGCCTCTAAAACCCACCAGCATCTTTCCATCTCCATTCCCCCCACCACACTCCAAGTGACCCTTCTCTCCTGTCTGTATGACTGGAGCATGGAGCTTAGAAGAGAAGGGGGTTGAAAAGGAGGTACTTTTTTTTTTTTAATTAATTTTTATTGAAATATAATTGCTTTATAAAGTTTTGTTAGTTTCTACTGTACAGCAAAATGAATCAGTCATTCGTATAACTATATCTCCTCGCTTTTGGACTTCGTCCCCATTCAGGTCACCATGGTGCATTAAATGAATTCCCTGTGCTCTCTATCACATTCTCATTAGTTATCTATTTTGGGCTCAGTCACTCAGTCATGTCGAACTCTTTGTGGCCCCATGGACTGTAGCCCACCAGGCTCCTCTGCCATGGAATTTTCCAGGCAAGAACACTGGAGTGGGGTGCCATTTTCTACTCCAGGGGATTCTCCTGGGGTAGAATCTTCCAGGGATTGAGCCTGTGTCTCCTGCACTGGTAGGCAGATTCTTTACCACTAGCGCCACCTGGCAAGTCCTATCTATTTTGTACATAGTATTAATACTGTATATGTGTCAATCTCAGTCTCTACGTTCATCCCTTGGTATCCATACATCTGTTCTCTATGTCTATGTCTCTATTTCTGCTTTGTAAATAAGGATCATCTATACCATTTTGCTAGATTTCGCATACATGCATTAATATATGGTATTTGTTTTTCTCTTTCTGACTCACTTCACTCTGTGTGACATTCTCTAGGTCCATCCATGTCTCTACAAATGACCCAATTTCTTTTTTATGGCTGAGTAACACTCCACTGGAAAGATGGCACTTTAAACACAAGGATAGAGCCTTGCTCCCTCTGCTGCACCCCTCAGTACTGTTGTGTGAGGTCAAAATTGAAAGTTTGAAAATCTGAGAATGGAAAGGACTTGGCTCTACTGCCCTCTGCAACTTGGGAGGGAGACAGAGATTCCAGCACTGACAAGGGGGCCCTGTTAATGCAGATGAGCAGGCCTAGGCAGAGAGAGGGCCCGAGATACTACCTTCCCCACAGATTTCCCCTTGCCCTACTCCGTTATCTTGGCTTCCTAGAAGATGGGCAGTAGATCTGATAAACCCTCATGTATAAAGTAGGACAAAGGTTATCTAGGGATCGAGAGCTTAGGGACCTGATAGGGGATCATCAAAAAGGGGGCAAGGGGCCCCAATGTGGGAAGCTTCAGGGCGGCTGACCAAATTGGAAACCAAGGATGGGGCACAGTGGTAAGAGCTGAGATGAGGACAGATTCCTCAGCAGTCACTTCCTGTTGCCTGGGGCAAGGGGACAAATGACAAGGTACATGAAAACAGCAGATACCAGCCAATGTGGGTCAGAGGCATCTCCTTCAACATCGGGAAAGATACAAGCCCCTTGGAATTTTGAGCAAATTCAGAGAGAAAGAGAGAAGGAAAAAGAGGGAAAGATCCTTTGCTTTTTCAAAATTTACTCTTTTTTATTTACTTTTGGCTGTGCTGGGTCTTCGTTGTTGTGTGTGGGCTGTCTCTAGTTTCCGCTAGTTGGGGCTACTCTCTAGTTGCGGTGGCGGGGCTCCTCATTTATTTCTCTTGCTGCGGAGCACAGGCTCTATATACCAGTGGCTCAGTAGTTGCACCTCATGAGCGTAGTTGCTCTGTAACACGCGGGATCTTAGTTCCTGGACCAGGAATCTAACCCATGTCCCCTGCACTGGCAGGTGGATTCTTAACCACTGGACCACCAGGCAAGTCCGAGGGGAAGAATTCTGAAACCGCTGAAAGAGTGTTCAAAAGAGTCTCAGAACTCACTGTCCCTGCACAAGGAGGACGTGGACTCTCAGTAGCTGAGTTCATCACAGGAAAATAAACAAAATTAAGTGTTTGCAGTGGGAAGTTTTACACTGGTGAAATGTGGGTCCAATCACAGTTTCCTTTACCTAAAATAATCCAGCCCCCTTGCTTTGAGCCCCAAGGTCCTGCATGGCCTGGCTTCTACCCTCTTACCAGCCTTATTTCAAACTTCTCTTCCTGGACCACTAAATGCCAGCTGCCCTGGCTTTCTTTGAGTTCCTCCAATACTCTATCTAAGCCTTTTCCTGCCTTTGGATGTGTGCTCTATCGCCCCGCCTCTTTTTTGATCCTTCAGAAAGACAACACCTTCTCAGGGATGTCTTCTCTGGCTATGTTCTAAATGATTTTATGTCATTCTCTGCCTCTGCACTGGGTTCCGTATTCCTCACAGTGCTTCTTTCATCCTTTCTTTTCTTTCTTTCTTCGTCTGTTTCGTTTTTGTTTTTGAATGTTGGCTGTGCTGGATCTTCAATTGCAGTATGTAGGCTTTCTCTAGCTGTCATGCACATGGACTTCTCTAGCTGCAGTTCATGGGTGTGGGCTTGGTTGCCCAGCAGTATGTGTGATTTTAGTTCCCCAAGCAGGGATAGAAACAGCGTCCCCCGCACTGCAAGATGGATTCTTAACCACTGGACCACCACGGAAGTCCCCTCTTTCTTTCTCTCTTGAGTTGCAGTTAACATACAATATTTTGTTACTTTCAAGTGTATAACATAGTGATTCAATATTTTTATATATTATGAAATGATTACTATAATATGACCAGTTACCGTCTGTCACCATACAATGTTACTCCACTGTTATTGACAGCATTCCCCATGTTGAACATTATATCCTCATGACTTATCTACGGCTGGAAATTTGTAATTCTTGATCCCCTTTCACCTACCCATCCCCTCTAGCAACCAGCAGTGTGTTCCCTGTATCTGTGTTCGTTTCTATTTTGTTTGGTTTGGTTTTAGGATTCCACACTGAAGTGAAATAATGGTATTTGTCTTTCTCTATCTGAATTAACCTAACACACTACCCTCCAGGTCCATCCATGTTATATTAAATGGCAAGATTTCATTAGGCTGAATAATATGAATATTCCAGATATTGTATTTATATGTGTATATATACATTCTTTGCCCATTCATCTGTTGATGGACATTTAGATTGTCTCCATATCTTGGCTATTGTGAATAATGCTGCTAAACACATAGGAGTGCATATTTCTTTTCAAGTTAGTGTTTTCAAATTTTCTTTGGCTAAATACACAAAAGTGAATTGCTGGATCATGTGGTAGTTATATTTTTTAATTTTTTGAGGCTCCTCCATACTGTTTTCCATTGTGACTGCACCAATTTACATGCCCACCAACAGTGTAGGAGGGTTCACTTTTCTCCTCCTCCTCACCAACACTTTTTTCTGCGCCACTGTCTTTCTTTCTGGCTTGCTGCCTTTCTCCCCACTAGGGAAAGTCTCAGCCTAGAGTCCCTGCACCTGCCGTCCCTCCACAAGAACTCCCCAAAGACAGAGACTTAGACATTCCATCATCATATGTACAAAGCTCCTGGCACTGCGTGTAG
The DNA here is from genome assembly GCF_019923935.1 of Bubalus bubalis. Classification (NCBI taxonomy): domain Eukaryota; kingdom Metazoa; phylum Chordata; class Mammalia; order Artiodactyla; family Bovidae; genus Bubalus; species Bubalus bubalis. The sequence continues at coordinate 16,658,883 of NC_059161.1, read as the reverse complement.
TAGGTACTTAATAAATCTCTGTTGACTGACTCTCTGAGCCCCTAGAACACACCCAGTAGAGTGTGTAATGCAGGGTAAATGTGGGTTCAGTGACTGTGGTCCAACCGAGCTGTCCCTGAGGTTACTCAGGAATCACAAGTCATACCACGCCCCTCTCTGGCTACAGAGTATCTTACTAGGGGCACCTGGCTCAGGGTTTCCCATCTCACCATCATTCATCCGGACCTCCTGGAGGGAACACCTCACTGACTTTCCAAGTGAGAAACTTGAGGCCCATTGAGATGACTGCTCTCCAGTTACTTCATGATGGAACTGGACTCCGTGTCTGAGCCTCTGACTCCTAGTCAGTGCTGTTTCTCCCACATCAGACAGCTTTATCCTAAATTCAATTTCTTTCTCAGTGTAAGTAAAGGAATTTTATTCCCTCTCCTTCGATAAAATGCCAACATGGCCAACTAGTAAAGAGACTAAAATTCATGAATACTCTGGAGACATACATACATTTATCTGCATGAAAAAAAGGAATAGTGTCATGTTCTTTAAGAGACTCAGGGAAATCTTTAAGGTTTTCTTTAAACTACTTTAATGCTTTGATGGTTTGAAGAAAGCATATCGGAAATCTCTGGAGAAAATGGCTAAGTGGGCCTAAGGTATTATACCTGGGCTGGAGTTGCTTTAAATAAAACCTTCGTTCACCTCATATTGTTTCCTGAGTAGAGCAAAACAGATAAGCCTCTTGTCACTACTTTGGTTTTTAATGTGATTTCAATGTGCTTTGGATATTAACAGAGCCATCACCTTTACTCCCCTCACACTCAAATACTAGTTAAATCACGGGTGGTACGAACATCAGCTCTACCTGGGCAGTCTGTTTTATTTCTTCACTATTTGCCCAGCATATGTTACAATTCTTCACATGTAGCAGGTGCTCAAAAAAGACGTGGATAAAAATTTATTGACCATCTGCTATAGCCTGGGTACCCAGCCTGTGTGCTGAGGGTCAGAGGTGGACCAAAGACACATGTCCCTGCCCTCATGGAGCCTGGAGAAGGGAGACAGACAAGACAGGTCTTTATTTTAAAGCACACACGCAAACACACAAAGAAATACACATTGAGAAAAAAGTCATGAACATAATGAACAGACTGCAGTAATCAGGCACACACGAAACATGCAAACAAAGCTACTTAGATATGGTTGTCCGGGAAGGTATATTGGAGAAAGTAATTTTTCTTTGAGGCATGAATGAAGAGGAGGGCCAGGGGCAGAGACTCAGAGGTTTAGCACTCCAAGTGGAGGTCCAGCGGGTACAAAGACTCTAGGACAGGATGAAGTTCAATGTGCCCTAGACCATGAAGAGTCTGGCGTCATGGCAGTTGCTTAGCAGGTGGCATGTCACATTGGGTGTACTCTAAGGGAAATGTAAAGTCATTGATGGGATTTAAGAAAAGGAGTGACATGATCTCACTTATGTTATAAGAAAAGCACTCTGGGCTGTGAGGAGAAAGGATTAAGAAGCTAGAGGACCAGTATCGCAACAGATACTGTGGAAGATACAGATGAGGTGGAAGTGGGTAAGGGAGATATTAATAGATGGAAAGGAGACAATGGTCTCAAGGTACACGTTGGAGGAAAAATGACCAGGTTATCTGAAAATGTGGCTCTGGGGGTTAGGGAAGGGCTGGGATTGCCAAGAGGATGGGAAAAGACTTCGGAAGGACCAAGCTAAGGAGAAGAACAGAATCAGTCTGCAAACATATTCAATAGGGCTTCCCTGATGGCTCAGTGGTAAAGAATCTGCCTGCAGTGTGGGAGACCTGGGTTCGATGGCTGGGTTGGGAAGATCCCCTAGAGAAGGGAAAGGTTACCCACTCCAGTATTCTGGCCTGGAGAATTCCATGGATTGTATATAGTCCATGAAGTTGCAAAGAGTTGGACACAATTGAGCGACTTTCACTTTCATATTCAATAAGGGTAAAAGGGCTGGAATGACTTTTACCCTTACCATTTCCCAACAGTATTCATAGCTTTATCCTTTCCATAATAGGAAAACAGAGACAAAAATCAGTGAAATTTCAGTTCCCATGTGAATTATGAAGATGGGTTGGCACAAGAATGACCCATCTAGCAAACCTAATAAACCGTATTTCCCTGTGGTTCTTCTTATTGGCTGAGTTGATAGTTCATAGTATATCAGGGCCTCGCACGGTCAGTGTTCCAACAGCTCTTCCCAGTTTGAATGAGTGCACGAGGCACAGAGACTAGTATTTCCCGGAATCGTTCAGCATGGAGTGGGTGGCAGGGTGAGTGGCCAGGGAAGAGAGGGATGTTCATTTGGCAGTTCAGAGCTCTCTGTGCCCCCAAACCAGGTGATTTCTTGGTGTACAAGGACATTCATGAGTCACTTGGGCAGGCCTCTTGGGAGTAGTGCCTAAAAGAGTGGAAAATAAAAATAGTGCTTTCGGCTTTTGGTTTTCTTCTTTTGTCCTGGGAAGCCCCTGCTTTCCCTGGCTGCTCCTCCCTGCCCCCGTCTGCTCCCTGGCTCCCCCCGCTTTCAGAGGAGCTGGTACTGGACACTAACTACCCTTTCTCACTTGACATCTTCTCCTGCAGAGCAAGCTACTTTCTTGCCAAATCTCTAGGTCGGTGGCTCATCAGATGTCAGCTGCCCCCACGGCTTCTAGGGCGAGCAGGGAGGGTGCTGCAGCCAGTGCTCAGGGCCAGAGAGGAAGGTGTCATGTGAGGGGCTCATCCCCCGGTCCCGGAACTGAAGACCACAGAGCTCTGCGGCTGGACCCCAGCCACTCAAACCCAGCTGGCAGGTCCCTGAAGAAGGTGAGGAGCCAGAAACACCACAGGACAGGACCCTGGCTTCCTCCCCACCCAGCTGCCCCATCCTGACTCCCCTCCAGAAACTGGAGAGGCTGTGCTTTCTTTGGACATAGTCTGAGGCTGAGATCAGCAAAATCTGGACCCTTCGACAGTATTCCAGAAAAAGCCTCTGCTGTGCTGACCTAAAGGCTAATGAGCCTTTCTAGGAGGTCCTCTTCTCTGATTCATCAGCTCTGCCTCTCCGCCACTCTGATGTCCTTGGGCAGTGGCCCTTTGTCTTGGAGCCTTTCTCAGAAAGAAGGGAAAGAAGGAGATCAGTGCCAAGCCTGGGCAGCCCTCGCAGTGAGCCGGCATGGCCAGATCAGGGCAACCTCAGTTTGTTTTCAGAGCTAGCTGTCCTCCCAGATCTGGCCTAGGTGACTTGTCTCCGGGTGCCCTGCCTACTGTCCTTCCCAGTCCCAACACTTAGTGCTGTTGGCATGATCTTCTGCAGTAGCCTGCAGGAGTCTGCCTCCCGCAAGGGAGATCTTACGGAAGTCTACCCAGTTTTACTGACCCAAGGACCCCCAGGGACAGGAAGCTGGCTGCTGCCCTGTGAAATAGGACCCTACACCCTGACTCCACTCATGGTTGATTGGACAAGAGGGCCAATAGGAATCTTTACCCTGTTATTAGGATCAGAGGTGAGAGAGACAGAAAAACACAGAGACAGAGAGATTTGGTCCTTCCGGGAAGCTGTGGTTGGCCTTTCTCTGCTGTGACGCTTGAGATGTAGAGGCAGCAAGTCAGCAGAAAGAATGAACAATGAGTCGGATACACAGAAAGAGGCAAAGACGACAGATAAAAATACTTCAAAGATTCCCCACAGCATTCCAGATTTGGGTTTCTAGCCTCCCTGAGGCTCATTCTTGCCCACAGGGGTTCATGACTATTCAAATAAAGTCCCTGTTCTTCCTAAAGTGATTTTTCTCCCCACCACCAACATAGACTGAAGCAATAATAATGCTATTATATTTCTTTAATTCTAACACACACCATCAATTTGAATAATGTTTGTGTGTCTGTCTATGTGTGTGTGTGTTGGGGGAGAAACACGACATTAAAAATAAATATTGTCTGTATGACTTATTCCAATTTCAAAAATGTTCAACATGAAAAGCATGCATCTTAACATTGAGGAAATAGGCCACTTCACTTACAGTCTCTGGTCCTGACTCTTAATTAGGTAAAATGGTCCATTTAAATGCAATTAAATTGTGTATGTCTCCAAGTCATTAAGGAGTAGCTGGAATCTATGTGTTATGATTTACACGAGAGCCACTTGGGTTAGTGTTTAGCTGGTCAGGAATAGCCTTAGGCAGTTTCCTACCGACCCTGCCGTGGGTATCACAACCATGATCATAACTGCGGGACTCATTATGGATCATAATCGTAAGAGGATTTTCCTGTTAAGAGCATTATCCAAGCTCTTATTGTCGCTCTCATGGAGGGACACAGTCAGAGAGCCACATTAAGCTGTCCATTTTTTCCAGGGAGGCTGCCCACCCACTGCCTGTCTGCCGACTGTGTTCACTTTCCTCCCGGCCTCCAACTTCCTCTGGCGACCCCCAAGATGAGGTACAGATGGAATGGGTTGGCCCGAGCATAACTGAGCACTCCACGGAGGCATTGCAAACACTCAATCTTAGAGTGGTTTGGAAGCCATCGAATCCCCTGCCTCCTCTGCTAGATGCAGAACTGTGGCTCAGAGAGTTTGAGCAAGTTGCATGGGGTCACTTGGCCAGATGGCGGCACAACCCAGACTCGAGACAGGTCCATCGACCTCCCATGCTGGGCTCCACTCACTCTTATCACCACGCTATACATGTGTGCTAAGTCGCTGCAGCCGTGTCCAACTCTGTGCAACCCCATGGACTGTAGCCCACCAGGCTCCTCTGTCCATGGGTTTCTCCAAGCAAGAATACTGGAGTGGGTTGCCATTGCCTTCTCCAGAGGATCTTCCCAACCCAGGGATCAAACCCACGACTCTTACGTCTCCTGCATTGACAAGCAGGGTTCTTTACCCCTAGCGCCACCTGGGAAGCCCTACCACCACCACTCCTCTTCCCCCACAAAGCAGGGAGGCTGGGCATCCAGCATGGGTACATGAGATGAAGTCTGACAAGTGACTAAGAGCATGGAGCTGGAGCCAGAGTGCCCAGGTTTAAATCCCAGCTCCACCACTCCCCGGCGGCCTGCACTCAGCCCAGCTACCTAACAGCTCTATGCCTCAGTCATCCTATCTGTAAAATGGAGATAAAAACAGCATCTATTGCTTAAGAGTGTTGTAGCATTATTAAGTTAATGAGTAAAGCATTTTGACCACTGCCTGGCACGTGGTACACTCTGTATGTATGTTTGCTAAATAAAGTCAAGCAGCCTCTGATGCCCCGGGGTCTGAGGAGTTGTCTGGATGTAGAGCCATCCCAGGCCATCAGGTGGACAGAGTCCCTCAGCCCCAGGCTGAGGGGCTGTGTTGCAAAAGTGGCCAGGAGCAGAGCCGAGGAAAGAAGGAATAGGACAGGTGCTGCAGCCTGGGTAACCTCAGCGGATGCCCCATCCCCATTCCTCCCAGAAACCTCCATGTCCTCTCTAAGCACACCTCAGCTAGTGGTGTCCCCCAGGAGCACTACTGGTGGCAGGGAGGCCGCCTGCTGAGTGGCCAGCTCCCTCCACCTCCCGAAGCTGGGCTTGGGAGAGGAGAAGGTTCCAGAGACTCCTGCTGAGGCGGCGGTGAGAGCTTCCAGAAGTCTGGGTCCACCTGCTGAAAGCGCTTAAGGTGTGGGGCAGGATCACAAAAGGAACTCCTAAAAAAGGAGGCATTTCTTACTGGGGGGTTTTTGTTTGTTTTTACCAACTTGCATCTTTAAGGGTTAAATCACACAGGAACAGTGAGGTGAATTCCATTCCAGCTGGCAGTGCTTCTCCCTTCAGGGTCCTCTCAGAGGCTCGTGGGAAATATGCAGGGCTCGGAGATCCTCATCCCTGGCTTCATGATCCTAACATCCCCTTCAGATCTTCACACAACCTCTCAGAAATATGGGAAGAATCTTCTCTTGTTTTTTTCCTGAGCATGCTCTCCCTCTCCCCACCCCCTTTCTTTCTTTCTTCCCTCTCCCCTCACTTCCCCAGGTTTATTCAAGGTCCAGGCTTGATGTTCAGGCAGAGACACCATCTGAGACTCAGCTGCGGTCCCCTCCAACCTGAACCGCTCCCAGTAATTCCAGGGAGACGACAGAGGACGGTGGAATCGGGGAGAGGGGCAGTGGTGCGCTGAGCACTCGCTCTCTCGGTGGAAAAGGCAGCCATCAGTCACAGCTGCTCTTATAAAATACACCTCGAAGCCAGGGGAGGGGGCTGCCTCAGGCTGCCAGGCCTGTATTCCAGCTCACTGCTGGGGACTTGAGGAGGAGTGTTGATGGGGAAGCCTGAAGGGAAGAGAAGGAGGCTGGAGCAGGAGGAGCTGGCAGGGGACCCTGCTGGACAGACAAGACGAAAGGAAAGGAGATACGGAGGGGCTGAGTGGCTGAGGGAAGAGGAGGCAGGCTGGCCCAGGGGTGGGCCAAGGGAATTCAGGAGCCAGCCAGGAAGGTAAACACCTGCTTTCTCCTAATAGAAAGCCACCAGGCTTCCTTTAAGAACCGCCTTCCTCTCTGGAAGCCTCTGCTGCTCTCTCTGTGGGGCCCTCCTGCTGTAGCCTCAGGCCTGAGTCCTTCAGAGAGTGAAACACACAGAGCTGGTAACTCAGGGCTGCTCCCCAGGGGGGACACAAACGCCCCCCCAGCCCCACCCCCACGCCTCCGGGCAACCCTCCCACTCAGCATGCCCACTTTGTATCCGGTTTTAATCCTCCAAACTGAACCAGTGTCAGATAAGAGCTCTGCCAAGGCACCACACTTACCTCTCAGGCCCAGCTTTCTGTTAGAGAACTGCTTATGTTAGCAAACAAAGGGCCAGTGGGCCTTTTCTAGAATTTGTATGCAGGGCCCAGGTTCGCATAGTTAAACCTACTTCTGTGTATTCTGATCTCACCAACATTGGATTTTTTTTTTTTTCAGACAACTTTATCTTATCTGTCTTTTGGGGATGTAATAACCCAAGATACACTGCAGACTTAAATGGTAAGAGTCAGGATGTGATATTAATCACTGAGAATACTCAGCTTTAAAAGCACCAAATGCTGAATAAATTAAAGCACTCAGTCATGCAGACCAGACCAAAGGGAGGGGAAACTTAGGGCAACTACAATGGAGACAAGACTTAAAAGGAGCTTTGGGATCTGCCTGAGCACGAGGATAGAACCGAGATGCAAGCAGACGCTGCCACCAGCCAGCCCTGCGCTGAGTTGGGAAAAGAGATTCTAAAAGGTCAAAAGGATGGCCCTTGAGTCTGAGAGACAGAATGCTAGCTAAGCCCACGAGGACCCACCCCAGGATCACTCTTAAATTATTCTGGACCAGAAGGAAATTCCACAACTTGCTTGGATCTCATCGTTTCTCTGGGGATGCAAACTCACCATGGAAAATTCCCAGCCTCACCCAGGTCTGGGCACCCTGCCCTGCCACTCTCCCCGCTGGTTTCTGGGCCTTGAAAACCTCCGCACATTTTCCCTCGTCTTGTTGGCAGCAGTGACAACTATCCACTTGTTGGGAACCAGAAGGTGGTGGCAAACTTGGAGATGATGATCAAAGGAAGGTGCCACCAGACCTATGGTGTCAGCGTCACCAGGCAGGGCCGTCCGTCCCAGCACAGAGCTGGGATGCATGGGCTCCCACGGTGGAGACCCCAGAGAGAAGGCCTCCACCCATCTGTCCAAATTCCTTTTGAGGGGAAGGAACAAAACCCAGAAGGAGGCCAGTGCCCAGAGAACCCTCCAGGGGATACTGAGTCGGTAAAATAAGTTCTAGCTATCCCAGCACTCAGAGGTGTTACTGAACATTTCTAGATAAATGCAAAGGAAAACTCAAACTGCAGGTGGGTTGAGAAGGTCACCTCTGCTGTGGAGGCAGAATATCAGCCCCCTCAAATGCTGACATCCTATTTCCTGGAACCTGGGCATGTGTCACCTTGTATGGCAAAAAGGACTTTGCAGATGCGATGAAGTTAAGGATCTCAGGATGGGGAGATTATCCTTGATTATTCAGATAGACCCAGAGTAATATCCAGGTCCCTCTAAGAGGGAGACAAGAGGGCCAGAGTCAAAAGGTGTGACAAGGAAAGCAAAGGTCGAGTGGGTTCCATTCCTGGTCCGGGAAGACTCCACATGCCGTGGGGTAACTAGATGCACCGCCACTGCTGAGGCCCGTGTTCCCTAGAGCCTGTGCTCTGCAGCCAGAGAAGCCGCTGCAGTTAGAAGCCCGCGGCTGCAGAGCAGCCTCCTCTCTCTGCAACTAGAGAAAGCCAGCACACAGCAATGAAGCCCCACCTCAGTCATAAAGAAAGAAAGAGATAATTTTTTTTAAAAAAAAAAAGGAAAGATGGAATGGGCAAGGGAACATATTCCTCCACAACGTCTAGAAGAGGAAGCAGCCCACACGACCCATTTTAGACTTCTGGCCTTCAGAAGTGTAAGGTGATGCATGTATATTGATTTAAACCACTAAGTGTGTGGTGATTCATTACAGCAGTGAGAGGAAACCAATACTCTTCTAAGCTACATGACTTTCCCATGACCCAAACCATTTCTGGGTGAGCCTAAAACGTGGCGCCCCTCTTGCCTCTCTCCACAGATGACCTTTGCCTGGTGCTCCCCTCTCCTGGCTTGTTAATGCTGCCATTCATTCTCTCATTTCCAGCTATGAAAAAATTTGTTCTCTTCAGCTATCTGAAGGACCCACCAGTGTCATCTCATCGTTCCCAGTAAGAAAGCTGGAGGGAGACACACAAGTCCACGGGCTTTGAAGAATGTGCATGATGCCTTTTCCTCACCGACTGAAGGAGACACTGGGAAGGGTCCCTCCAGCACAAGAGTCAGTCATAGGTTTCTCCACTGGCCCTCCTAGACGCACCCAGAGTGATGTATTGCATGTCTGTGTCATGTAGACTGTAGCTGTCTGTCACAGGATGCCACCCCTGGGGATGGCCAGGGCCCTGGGCCTCCCCGAGAGGTGTGCTGGAAGGCCACAGATTATGTATCCCCCCACCCTCCCACCCATCCCTGCCCCAACTGTCATCTGGGTCATCTGTCCAGACAAATATCCAAGGAGACCTTTCTTGGCCTTCTATACAGCCTCCTCCAGGGAAGGGGGTTTGTCTCTACTGCCCACTGCTCAGACACAAGGCCGTTGCAAGATCCTCTGAGCCCCAGTTGCCACAAGCCACTCTCTTCTGCTCCAAGTTTCACACCACAGGCTGTGGCTTGCAGGCCTCAGGGCCCCAGCAACCTTTGATGTAAATTCTGTTCCATTTCAGCACACTCTGTGCTTCCCCTGAAAGCCACATTCAACTGAATTTATTTCACCCCAGAGTCTGTCTGGGCCTTACTGAATAGGTACTGTGGTGGGCATAAGAATACCCCACCCAGTCTTCCTGGCCCCAATTTAGATGCCCATGGACAGCTGAGCACTGGTGTGTGGGAGGCTCCCAGGGTACCTTAGGGAGACGGCTCTGGGCCCACTTCCTGTCTGCTCTGGTCAAGGAGTCAGACATAGGTCACACATTAAGTGGAGAGAATTGAGGAACTAGAACACAGTTTGGGATTAGGTTATCACTTCTCCCAACTCCTCACCATGTTGATTAATAGTAATTATCCAGTGTAACTTCCCAGGCACTTTAGAGATGCCTTCTCATCCAGTTCATTCAACTACTCCATGATTCTACTGGGCTTCTGTGAAAAGTCACCAGCCTCAACCAAAATAACAAGCCCCACCCAGGAGTTTTCCTCCTCCTTCTCACTCCTTCTTAGATCCTGTCTCTGTTAACGCCACCACATCCATTCAGACACCTAGACAGAAATGTCTGGTAGAAATCATAGGGTCTCATCCTATTCTACATGTGCCTAATCCATCTCCAAGTCCTGGAAAACCAACATCTCTGGCTGCGGATGCAGGTGGGAAGGAGACAGCCCTTTAGGCGTGAATGTAAAAAAACAAGAATGAAACACCAAACGATCATCCACTACCCACCCCTGAGGCGGGTGGTTGGGAGTGAAGGGGCTCTTTTTCTGATCCATGGCTGCTTTTGCTGCAGCCGGGTTTGAAGATGTTTCTGCTCAGGTCATCTCCAGTTACAGCTTGGCTTTGTCTCCTCGGGCTGAACATTTCTCCCATCTAATATGATGCCTTCCTGAAACTTAAGGAAAAATACAGCTTCCCAGAAGGGACACATCCGTTCCTCTGGACACCTTCTCTGTGACCCAGGTGAAGTAGATCAACCCTTCTCTGTGCTCCCATGGTAACACGTGCATGCCTCTTTTTGCAATTATCCCAAGCACTGCCATTTATTTCATTGCATCTGTTTCTATATATGGTTCTTCAACTAGACTGTAGGCTCTTGGAAGTCAGGACCAGGTTTACCTTCTAATCTTCATCCTAATTAATGTTTGGCGCATTACAGATACTCATCAATGTTTGTTGGACAATCTCTGAATGTAAGAGGCTGGCCCATCCTCTGTGCACAGGATGTTCTCAGAGATGAAGGTTTACAAGGAGAGTAGGAGGCAGAGACCTTCAATGGCAAGAGTGTCTGAACTCTATGAAATTCGTTCCTGGGAAGAACTAAAGCCAAATCAGAAATTACTCTCTGATTTTATGTGATTTCCTCTAATACCAACTTTATTCCCTGGCAACAGACTTTCATGGCTTCCTATTTCAACACAGCAAAACTCAGCTTGTTGGTTTTTAACCAGTATCTGCACTATTGTGTCACTAGAATAGCACCACGATCAAATGTAAGCCTAACAGAGTAGATTAGGAATGAAGCTAGGAGGATGAGATTAAATTTGACAACTGTTAACATCATGAGTCATTGTCTCCTCTTTTCTTTGAATCCTTACATCAGGCTTCTGTTACACATGGCAGACTGAATACATGCATTTATTGCCACTCTCTTGAAACCCCACTAAAATGATGTTACAGGAATAAAAAAGTAAAATTGTCAAGGACAGAGAAACTGGGAGGGGAGACAGAAGATGCCTACACATTTTTTGGAAGGTCAAAATACATGCGTGAGTGGTGATTGACATGGCAGAGTGGAGAGAGCCAAAGCTTAAACATCTAGAGCTAATTTGCACCGTTGAACCTAAGAATGACTCGGGATCTGAGACACCATTACCTTAGAAAGCATGGAGTGGAACAGAGAATGAGTAAAAACTGATACAACGGGCTGTTACACCTGCACAGCCCCTGGCCTCTGGAGCAGGTTTGCTGCCCCTCCTTGACCCTGGCGGGAAATGAGAATAGTATCCTCTGGAACAAATGATCCTAAAAGGTTCTAGACTCTGGGAAACTGGACACAGTGAAGGGCAGAAGGAAAGTGCCTTCTGGAACGCAAGGGGATTAAGAGGGTCTCCATGCTAAAGAGTGATATCCATAGTTTCCTTTCTTATGAGGCTCCCAGAACTCTGGTTCATGTTCCTCAAGCAGAAGACTGAAGACTCTTTTTTTTTTATGATATTTTTATTTATTACTTTTTAAGTTTTTTTATTTATTACTTTTTAAGTTCATTTATTTAGTTTTGACTGTGCCAGGTCTTCCCTGCTGCCTGGGTCTTTCTGTAGTTTTGGCAGCAGGACTACTCTCCAGTTGCAGCTCGCAGACTCTAGAGCACAGGCTTAGTTTACTTGCAGCATGTTGGTTCTTCCTGTATTAGGGATCGAACCCATGTCTCCTGCATTGGCAGGTGGATTCTTTACCACTGGGCCACCAGGGAAGCCCGGAAGATTAAGAACTCTTCTTTAGAGAAGCTGATGGGCTCAAGAGAAACATGGATTGACACTGATGGAACCACTTGTGCATATTCCTAAAGCCCCTAGTCAACAGGCTCCAACTGGGACTCAACAAGGCCCGGCTTATGAATGGGCAGTCAAGGATCACCAGTTATTTGAGGAAAGCATTCAATATAAAGGCAGAAAATCATAATAAACAAATGGGGTTTGGGGTGGGGCTCAAAGAAACAGAGGAAATGCAGAAAACAGGGGGAAAAAATGAAAGATGTAATATCCTCAGAGAGACATAAGATCTTGCTTTCATGAAATGAGAAGAAAATTCTATACCAAACAATCATTCATTCATTCATTAGCTATTTACTGTGCTAATTGTGGATGGCACTATTCTAGGTCCTAGAAACACAGAAACAGCACTAAAAGAGAAAACATTTAAACATCCCTGTCCTCATGGAGCTTTTATTTCAGTGAGAAAGAAAGACACCAAACAAAAAGTAAGTAAAATATAGTATGTCTTATTATGATATATACTATGGAGGAAAAAAAGATAGCAGGGAAATAAGTTAGGAAGAGCTAGCAGAAAGGGATTATATGAATTTAACCATGATGATCAGGGAAGACCTGAAGGAGAAGGTGCATTTGAACAAAAATATAAAGGAAGCTAGGTAGCAAATATGATAAAGAAAGACTCGTACCAGTTAAAAATATTATGGCCAAAAGTTGAAATTATAAGAAAAGTTAGAAGATTAGGTTGAAGAAATCACATAAAGTAAACCATAAAAACAAACAGCAATAGGAGAGAGGGGGAAAAAAGGTAGAAGGTAAAAGATGAATCCAGGAGGTTCAATCTGACTAAAAGGTTTCCCAGAGACACACGCATGTATGGTGTACTAATTCTCAGTAAAAGCAGAGGAATGGGGTAGGAAGTGTCTCTACAACAACACCACTGAAAGCACTAGGTGCTGAAACTGCGGGATACATGCAGAGGGAAGAGAGAGCTTCAGCTCCTGCCTAACACTCGTAAAGAGTAAATCTGACACAAGGTTTAGCATATTTACCTAAATACACAGGCTGAAAACCATAGAGCCTCAAGAAGAAAATTTAAGAGAATAAATTTGTAATTTTGCAATAGTCAAAGATTTCTCAGAACAGAAAAAGTACTAACTGTAACAGAAAAAATGATAAATTGAACTTCTGACAGGTCTTAAAACTTCTGCTCATCAAAAGATACTTTTAAGAAAATGAATAGGTAAGCTGACCAATCGGAGAAAATACTTGCAATTTATGTTACCAAGGACTTCTATCTAAAATACATAAAGAACTCCTACAACTCAATAATAAAAAGTTAAACCAATGAAAAGAACATGCATGAAAACTTGAATATATATTGAATACATATTTTTAAACCTTTTTTATTTTGAAAATAATTATAGATTATAGGAAGTTGCAAAGAGAGTACAGAAAGGTCCCATGTACTCTTCACTGACTATCCCCCCTTAGTTATATTTTACATCATTTTGTAACATTTTGAAGACTGACAATTTAAAAGATTGACAATGCCCAATGTTGGTGGTGATGTGGGAAAACTGAAACCTTCATAAATTGCTGATGAGATTGTAAAATGGCTATCACTTCGGAAAACGATTTGAAAGTTCTTTATAAAGTTAAACAGATACGTATTGCGTAACTCAGAAATTCTATTCTTAAGTACTTACCAAAGAGAAACAAAATCATATGTCCGCAAAAATACTTCTACAAGAATGTTTATAGCCAGTGTATTCACAATACCCCCAAATCAGAAGCAACCCAAATGTTAATCAACAGATTATATAGTATTCATATAATGGAATAGTACTCAGCAAAGGATAAACTGTGCTAATCCCAAGAACATGGAGAAATCTCAGTAACATTACGCTGAGCAAAGAAAGCCAAATGCAAAACAATATATAAAGTATAATTCCATTTACATCAAGTTCAGCAATGCAAAACCAAAATCTGATGATAGAAATCAGAACTATGGCTTTGTGTTGAGGATAAGGATTGCCTGGAAGGGGGCATGAGGAAACTTTCTGGGGAGATGGAAATTGTCTGTATCTTGATTGGGGAGTTAGTTACACAGGGGTATCTATTTATCAAAATTCACTGGATTGTACATTTCAACTTGTTGCTCTATGTAAACTTTATGTCTGTTTTCAAAAGTGCAAAGAATGAGGGGAAAAAAGATTTCCACAATGAGAAAAAGAATGAGATAATGAAAGGAATGAAATAAGGGGAAAAACACAAATTAAGTTTTTAATTTTTAAATCCTCATATCACTTTTTGATATATTATTTAGTGTTGTTACTACAACATAGATGGTATAAATAAAAACCCAAGACATAAAGAGGTAAGTAATTTACTAAAAAAAAAAAAAGTCCTGGATCTAGGTTTTCTTACTACCAATAAACTTAACCACCTCCCCTCTGTGGCAAGAAAAATACCATATGTTTGAGAAGCATCTATAATTGAGAGCTGCCATCAGTCTGTGGGCTATTATAATTATCCCTTCAAGAGTAATGGACCAAGGATTCAGCTGAAGCCTCTCTGTTGGCAGCAATCATTTCCTGCTCCATTTTTGAATTCTTAATCACTTAGATACCTTAAGCCATCAATATTCTCTATCCATTTGCACTATTACTGCCATTCTCCAAAGATCTAAACGCCTTGTGGATGATGCTGGAAGATGTCACAAACCAGGCTTCTCTACGGAGAGAGCAGCTGTGCTGTGCTCAGAGCTTTTACACCCAAGGAATGGGACGGCTGGAGCATGCACACACTGATTCTTTATTTGCTCTCCAAATCTAAGGAATAAACTTGCTACTGATTTCATCTAGGTCCCCTTCCTGAAGAAAGTGTATGTACTGCTATATTTAAAATAGATAACCAACAAGGACCTACTATCTAGCACAGGGAACTCTGCTCAGTATTCCTAACAACCTAAATGGGCGAAGAGTTGGAGAAAGAATAAATATGTGTATGTGTATCACCGAATCACTTTGCTGTACACCTGAAGCTAATGCAACATTATTAATTAACTATACTCCAATATAAGATAAAAAAAAATTTAAAAAGAAGTGTATACTGTGAACTACAGAAAATGAAATGTTACAGGATACAGACAGAAGAGTAGGAATACATCTGAAAGCTCATAACCCTGATACAAGTATCAGAACCCTGAGTTCGTCAAATGAATAACGATTCATCAGAAAACTGACAGCTAAGAGGGTTCTCAGAGATCATTTATTCCAAACACCCTCTCTTTACACATGAAAAAAGTTAGGTTCATTTTGTGTGTGTGTGAAGGTGGGGACGGGGGAAAAGAGAGACAAAGGGAGAGAGGGAGAAGGAGGTGACAATGTGGAAATAGCATTGAAATTTCAATTAGGAAATCTTGGTTTCACATCCTGGTTTTCACTTGGAAGCACAATCTTGGCCAAGTGCTTAACTGAACCTCTGGTTCTCTCCGTACAATGACCATAAGAGAATCTGTCCTGATTACTCGCCTGTTCATATGAGAATCAAATAAAAAGGTCTGAGAAGCTGTTTTGTCAAGCCTGTGTTAATGCTTGTTACTACTATTGCCCAAGTTGGCAAACGGGAAAGTTACAACTAGAAGTCAGGTCTCCAGAGTGCACTCCGTTTGTCTGGAAACCACCCCTCGACTCCTCAGCTGACCTTGGGGAGCTCGGTGTGATGAACCTCACGGCTTAGGAGGGAGCATCTGGCTTCAGGGGGTTGTGGGGGAGGAGCAGTGGCAGCTGACTGTTAGTGAGACAATGTGGGCTTGGGAAAGAGCAGGAAGTAACTAGAAACTAATGACCCAATCAAAAAATGGGCCAAAGAACTAAATAGACATTTCTCCAAAGAAGACATACAGATGGCTAACAAACACATGAAAAGATGCTCAACATCACTCATTATCAGAGAAATGCAAATCAAAACCACTATGAGGTACCACTTCACACCAGTCAGAATGGCTGCGATCCAAAAGTCTACAAGTAATAAATGCTGGAGAGGGTGTGGAGAAAAGGGAACCCTCTTACACTGTTGGTGGGAATGCAAACTAGTACAGCCACTATGGAGAACAGTGTGGAGATTCCTTAAAAAACTGGAAATAGACCTGCCTTATGATCCAGCAATCCCACTGCTGGGCATACACACTGAGGAAACCAGAAGGGAAAGAGACACGTGTACCCCAATGTTCATCGCAGCACTGTTTATAATAGCCAGGACATGGAAGCAACCTAGATGTCCATCAGCAGATGAATGGATAAGAAAGCTATGGTACATATACACAATGGAGTATTACTCAGCCATTAAAAAGAATACATTTGAATCAGTTCTAATGAGGTGGATGAAACTGGAGCCTATTATACAGAGTGAAGTAAGCCAGAAAGAGAAACACCAATACAGTATACTAACGCATATATATGGAATTTAGAAAGATGGTAACAATAACCCTGTGTACGAGACAGCAAAAGAGATACTGATGTATAGAACAGTCTTATGGACTCTGTGAGAGAGGGAGAGGGTGGGAAGATTTGGGAGAATGGCATTGAAACATGTAAAATATCATGTATGAAATGAGTTGCCAGTCTAGGTTCGATGCATGATACTGGATGCTTGGGGCTGGTGCACTGGGACGACCCAGAGGGATGGTATGGGGAGGGAGGAGGGAGGAGGGTTCAGGATGGGGAACACATGTATACCTGTGGAGGATTCATTTTGATATTTGGCAAAACTAATACAATTATGTAAAATTTAAAAATAAAATAAAATTATTAAAAAAAGAAAAGTAACTAGAAACTGTCCCATGTCAGAGGATTTGGCCAGGCAACCTTTTGGAGACTGCCCTGCCCCATCTCAGGCAAAGAAGACCGATGGGGAGGGCAGAACTGCGAAGACAGAAGGAAATGTCTGCGGGGATCAGGACCAAGGGCCTCCAGGGCTTCTCATTCCCTGCTGGCTGAGTTTGAAGGGTCCTGCCAGTTGCCCCTTCTCCCCCAGCCTTCTGCCAAGGTCCCACGAAGGGCAGGTGCAGCAGCTCCCGGAAATCACCGCTTTAAATCTTCAGGGATTGACATCCAGAGAACGTGCTTGGAGAGCATTGCTGAATCCCTTTCGGCATTTTTGAAAAGAGTTTAGAGTTAACAGCTTTCCTGTGGGAAGAACCCCAGCTCAGAGAAACCCTGGATGCAAATCCTGAGCCATCATTCACAAGCTGAAAGTCCCTGTAACATATTCACCTTGTCTGAACTCTAATGTCCTTGTACTTACAGTTGGGATAAAAACAATACCTTCTTCTTTTTTTCAATTTTATTTTATTTATTTGATTAAAAAAATTTTTTTGGCCATGCCGCAAAGCATGTGGGATCTTAATTCCCTGACCAGGGATCGAACCCACCACCCCTCCCCACATGGGAAGCGTGGAGTCTTAACCCACTGGACCGCCGGGGAAGTCCCAACAATACCTTCTTCATAGAATTATTGTGAGGAAGGTAATGATAATGGTTAATGCTAATTGAACTACGTGCTGTGCATTGTTCTAAGCTCTCGACATGGATTATCTCAGTTGTCACACAGTGTGTTTTTGATAACTCTTCTGGCACCTGGGAGCTACCATGCTCACAAGTAAAATGAAGCTCCTTTTGAGCGAGCATCTTCGTCTCTGTCTCCTATGAGAGGCTGGGAAGGGGATGTGCCTGCCTTAGGGAGAGGGTGGAAGCATTCATTAATGCCTGAACTCACTCCTGGGAGGTGAGGCCGTTATTATTATTAAAAATCCGGACGCTGTAAGCACAAACATATGACAGGAGAGTGGTCCCTTTGAACATCAAGAGAGCCAGCTGGACTGATTAGAATGATTACAATGAGTAGGAAGTCTGGCCGTTCCCTCCATCTTCCTTAGGGTCCACTGCCAGTCAGCCTTGCAAGGTGCCTCAGCCCAGTGAATCACACTCGGGCTTCTCCCTTCCTGGGCGCTGTGTCCCTGTAGGGAGTGCCGAAGAGCAACGGCTGTGCCAGCAAGCCAGCCTCTCCCACGGCTACCACCGGAGACACATCCTCAGGTGCACACAGCTGACTGGCTGGTCCCCCGGACGTGGAGCAGCTGCTGCGATGGCCGTTTGGATCCTGACGCTGTTTGCTCTGGTTAGCTGCTTCTTGGGAAGAGCCGGACTGGGGAGTCTTTCCAAACACCTGGCGACTTAGGTGTGAACATCCCTGCTCGGATGCTGGCACGATTTATCCGCCAGGCCTGCCAAGCTGGGCTGAGGTAGATTAACCCAAGGATGACCTGCGAGGTTACTGTTTAATTACCACACCCAGAAAGTGCCCTAATGGTGAGGGAGGAAAATGATCATGACCCAGAAGCCCCACCTAACAACATGAATTTATCCTAAGGGTGGGTCATGGTTATTAAGAGTATTATCTTTAGCTGAGGTGGGCTGGAGTTCACCAAGGCTGCAAATGGGTTATTACATTAGATCCTGATGACAACCTATGAGCTAAAGCAAGATGTGTCTTTATTTTACCGACAAAGAAACTGAGGTTCTCTGCCCGGCTAAGGAACTTGGCCCAAGGTCATACAGTTAATGGGCAGCTGAGCTAGCATGCTGCTTAGAGCTGGCACTTAGTAGGTGCTTTAAGAATAAGAAAAGACTGGATTAAGGTAGGTTTTCTCAGCCTCGGCACTGCTGACACGTTGGATCAGATGATTCTTTGATACAGGAACCATCCTGTACGTTGTAAGATGTTTAGCCGCATCCCTGGCCTCTATCACTAGATTTCGGCAGTTCTCTAACCCATTCAAATGTGGGACTTGCCCGGTGGCCCAGTGGTTAGGATTCCGTGCTGAGACTGCAGGGGAGCACAGATTCTATCCCTAGTTGGGAAACTAAGATCTTGCATGCCACGTAGCAAGGCCTAAAAAAAAAAAAAAAAAAAAAAGGTTCCCCAGAAAAGAAAACTGCCCCAGACTGAGAACCAGGGAGTTAGGGCAGTAGTAAGTGAAAGTCAGCCGAGGGCCCAATCCCAGGACTTCATCTGACTCTGCAGCCCAAATTGTGAGCCACCCGGGATCAGGTGAGGACTAGCTTCTGACATGTGATCATGACATCAAAATAGATCTCATAGTTAAGAAGTAATTCTCTCCTGCATGCCAGTTGTAATGAAAATGGAATGGATCTCATTTCCCTTAACAATTCTACCGCTACCTCCATTAGTAAAACGAAACCTCACTTTCATCTGGCCCTCTTATTCCTGAAGGAATCCATCCGGGCTGGAGATGGAACTCCTTTAGTCTACTCAGACTTCCTTTTGAGAGAAGAGAAGACATAAATAATCTCTGGAAACACTTTCTGATGATACAGAATAAAATATTCAGAATATTTAGAGCCCTCACTAAATACCACTAAATACTGTACTTAGCACTTTATATGCTGTCTCATTTAAACATTATTTTCTAGATATGGAAACTGAAGCTGAGAAAGTCAAAGTATCTTTCCCAGGACCACAGAGCTAGCAATGACGAAGCTAAGGTTTGAGCTCAGGCCTGACCCAGGCAGCGCTTCCTTCCATCCTAGGGCCACTGGAACTCCCCCAAGCTCTTCCAGGTCTGCTCTCAGCTGGTTCAGAACCCCAGAATGGAGAAGGAACGTGAGAGCTGTCATCCAATCCCATCCTCCCTGCCAAGGCCCATCTCCTGATTCCATATGGTGGAAACCTTCCCCTGGATAAAAATGAAATTGTGAAAGTGTTAGTCACTCAGTTGTGTCTAATTCTTGTGACCCCCAAGGACTGTAGCCACCAGGCTCTTCTGTTCCTAGGGATTCTCCAGGCAAGAATACTGGAGTGGGTTGCCATTCCCTTCTCCAGGGGAGCTTCTCAACCCAGAGATCGAAACTGTGTCTCCTGCATTGTAGGCAGATTACTCACCATCTGAGCCAATGGGGAAGGCCTCCATTGGACAGCCTATGGTCAATTAAAATTACTCTCCTAATACACCACCTCATCCTCTCCCCACTCCCACCCCCACCATTTAACCTCCTCCTGGCTGACTTGTCTCTGTCAATAAAATCACTCAATTTACCAAGTTATTAAGCCCTTGAAATCATCTTTGACTCTTCCCATGCACTCCCTTCTCCCCCACACCCAATCATTCGCCATGTCTTATACCTGTCCCGAGTCCCAGTCCCAATTCTGTCTCTAGACTCAGTTCTCTTTGCCTCTCATCTGGACTCTTCTCTTTTTGGGGGCTGTACTGGGCAGTTTGTGGAATCTTAGTTCCCAACCAGGGACTGAACCGGCATCTTTAGCAGTGAAATGCAGGAGTCCAAATTTCTTGACTGCCAGAGAATTTCCCTACCTGGACCGTTAACGGCCTCTCACTGTGATCCCCTCCAGGCCTTTAACCTTCAATCTCACTGTACCCACTGCCTCCAGAACATCAGCAGCTAACTCTGATCTTGACCTTCAGTGGCCCCAAGGTCAACGTGGTTGACTCCAGACTCCAGATGTGCCTTGACTTGACCCTCCTCTACTTTTCTGGCCTCTGTCCCACTGATCCCCAGACAAATGAACATCTTGTCACCCCCAGTGTTCTACAACCTCTGTGTTTCTGCCTACTGTCCTATCTGGAACAATCCTGCAACCCCACACTCACCCCTGGGATAGCCATTTCTTTCTCCCTTTCTTCTTGTAACAAAGCAAAGAGTCAAACATATGGAAACCCTCTCTACCCTTTAAGACCAAGCTCAGATGCTACCTCCTCCATGAAGCCTTCCTTGATTTTCCCAGTTGGAAGTGATCTTTCCTTCTTATTTTTATATATATATATATTATATATACATATATAATACATATGTATCATAATACATATATAATGTAGCATATAGGTATTATATACAATACAATATAATTCTATTATATTGATGTTTTCCAATTGCGGTGCTGGAGAAGACTCTCGAGAGTCCCTTGGACAGCAAGGAGATCAAACCAGGCAATCCTAAAGGAAATCAACTCTGAATATTCATTGGAAGGACTGATGCTGAAGCTGAAGTTCCAATACTTTGGCCACCTGATGCAAAGAGCTGACACATTGCAAAAGACCCTGATGCTCAGAAAGACTGAAGACAAAAGGTGAAGAGGGCGGCAGAGGATGAGATGGTTAGGTAGAATCACCGATTCAATGGATATGAGTTTCAGCAAACTCTGGGAGATAATGAAGGACAGGGAAGCCTGGTGTGCTGCAGTTGATGGGGTCACAGAGAGTCAGACATGACTGAGTGACTGAACGACAACAAATATGACATACTACAAACTACCATAATACATCCCTTGTATCTTTCCTCTGGCATTTTATCACTATCTCTGTGAGTGTTCCCTCCTTACTGCACAGAAAAACTCCTGATTCATAATCTGTAAAATGGGGATGATAATAATGGAAACTCTTTCATGGAACTGTTGAAAGGATTAAATTAGATAAAAGAAATTATTACATGGAAAATGCTTAGGAAATTTAATACACGTTAAGCATTCTAAAAATGCTTGCTATTATTATATTCATGTCTTTGAGGCACTTAGTGGACATATGAATTATTAAAAAATATTTTTGAACATATGAATGACTGTAATATCACTCTTCTTTGAAGATGCAACACAGCTGATCAGCATGTAGCCGGGGCTCCAGTTACATCCCAGATTTGAACAGAAGCCATTCTTTTCTTGAGTTCTGCCTTTCTCCTCATGGTAGATGGACCCTGAAACATCCTTTTCTTTTAGGCCAGTTGACTTGAACCCTTTTTTTTCCCCCATGCCAGTGCCCTGAGAGATAGCATAGTTTACTTTACTAGCAAATTCAGGCCAGGAGGAGTAAGTGAGGAGGTGTACACCGAAAATCATCCCCAAGGGAATTCCTGATACACCTCCCTCCTCCTGTTGCAAAACATCTGTCCTCATCTGCTTTTCTTGGAGCTAGGACTTATAAAGAAAATACCTGTTCCTTCATTTTCCCAACAGGGTGACATATTTTCTCCTCTTCAATTCAGCCTGAGGTTTCATTAAAACAGTAGCAATCCAGCAAAGACATCTTTTAGAGCAGGGGTCCCCAACTTCCAGGATCTACTTCCTGATGGCCTGAGGTGGAGCTCATGTAATAATAATAGAAATAGAGTGCACAATGTAATGCGCTTGAGTCATCACGAAACCATCCCCTCCCCCTACTCAGATTTGTGGAAAAATTGTCTTCCACGAAATTGATCTCTGGTGCCAAAAAGGTGGGGGATCACTGTAGAGGTTTCTCAGTCCTTTGAAATAATAAGCAACATGGCCCTAATCTGCGTGTGCTCACGTGTGCTCACATGCATGAGTACGTGAGTGCACATACAGGCAGCAGAGGGGATGGAAATAATTTATTCTGGCGATGCCGAGGGAGTTACTGTTAACCATTTCTGTCTTCCCTCACCATCAATGTCCATCCATGTGATCCCCTGTGGACAAGCAGCTGAGCCCAGCACAGAAAATAGTAGTCACAAAGATATTTATGTTCTTTGCCCCTAAGACCTTTGTATTGATATGAGTATAACAGAAAAAATAAAAGGAGGAGATGAGTAGAAGGGTGAAAGAGAAAATGTAAATGTTTTTGCATAATACCTCATACCAGCCTTGCAGCCCAGACGATTTGGAGATTAGCTGGAACAAAGGGTCTTTCATGGCGCATATAAGATAAGGGGCGTTTCAGCAAGGTTCTTTTGCTTTAAAAAAACAAAACCCCAAATCCCTCTTCTTCATAGCTCCTGCTCGCAGATATATCTAAGGAAGATATGCTTTCTGAAATGCCTTGGGTTTTGGTGAGATCGTGATGCTTGACTTATTGAATTCACTATTTGAGCTCTGATCCCTTCATCAGCTCATAAGCATAACTTTTCCTTGAAATGACAGCCTCAGCAGAGCACCAGGAAGCAAATCTGTGCAAGTCGTTGGGAGTTTCTTCTCACGTCATGCGTAGGAGAGCCTGTGACACGGGTCAGGTCCTTGCCAGGAGAAAGGAATACTGACGTGAACACGGTGAGGACGCGTGCTGCCCACAGTACATCTGCTGCAAAGACCGAGTCAGGCAGTGAGAGCAATGTGCATGAAACCCGGGCCAGTGGCTCCTGACCCATGGGGCCTGGCTCACCTGCTTTCTGACCTACACTGTCCTGGGCGCTGGTTTCTAGTGTTCAAAAATAGCCCACATGAAATCTGTCATACGGGTTATATTTCTCCCAAAGGACAGCTCTGCTGGTTTGCAATCCTGAATCATCATCTCAATGACACCTTTCTGCATGGTAGAATTGGAAGCAGGCTTGGAAATGTTTGCTGCCAAGTTCAGGTGCCTCTGCTCCTTTGGGCAGTCTGGGAGGAGCCTGGAAGAAGGGTCCACAGTCAGGGTCAACATCTCAAACTCCTGGCCTGCTCACAAAAGGACCAGTCATCCTTAAATGGTCACATAGATAGAGAAGGGGCAGGGCAACTCTCAGGCAGCTCTGATGCTGAAGGCAAGGGAAGAGAAAGAAATGGAAAGACTTTAAAAGCATTCTCTTTCCAGCCCCCGCTGAGAATTTTAAATGCCTTCTACCCTGACATGTTTGAAGTCTGCATTTTATTGTCTGTTTAACTTACCCAGCAAGCTTCTGGGGCGGGCGAGAGCGATGTGGTTGTATGTTTGTGTCTATAGCTGAGGATCTTGATGACACTCAGAGCAGCAGAAAATAATGATACAGCTAACATTCACCGCAGCAGTGGGTAGCCTGGGCCCAGAATGTAAACGCTAAAGGAGAAATCACCTATCTGGATGGTGTGAAGAGGGCATGAGATTTCCGAAACTGCAAATGCAAACCCCAGGGATGGAAAGAAATATCAAATATTGGGTTGGCCTAAAAGTTCATTTGGATTTGTCTGTAGCATCTTATGGCAAAACCAAACAAACTTTTGGGCCAATCTTATGCATACTGAATTCCTGCTGAAAATTACCTTGACCTTGCTGCCTGGGAACCTGGCAGAGAGAACTGGGAGGCTCATCCTTCTAGGGAAGAAGGTACAGAAACCATCCCTCCTTAGAAGAGGCGTGTGCTAAGTCGCTTCTGTAGTGTCCGACTCTTTGCAACTCTGTGGACGATAGCCCATCAAGCTCCTCTGTCCATAGGATTCTCCAGGCAAGGACACTGGAGTGGGTTGCCATGCCCTCCTTCAGGGGATCTTTCCAACCGAAGGATTGAACTCTCATCCTTTATGTCTCTTGCATTAGCAGGTTATTTGTTGTTGTTGTTGTTTTACCACTAGTGATACCTGGGAAGCCCCAGAAGAGGCATGACTCAATCCAAAAGAGCAGGCCCCCTTGCTGGGCCTGGCAGAGTGTAGTTGGAGGTTCCTGAGCACAGCTCTTTCAAGAATTGCCTTGTGACCTCACCCCACTAGCCCACAACCACACACATCCATGCACTCAGTTACCCTTCATTTACTGAATTCCTCCTATGCACCAGGCATTGTGCAAATACCCGAGCACATAAAGGTACACAGAATACGCACAACTCCCGCACGGAGCTTGCCTTCTGAGGAAGACAACTACAGAGGATGATAAGTGCTATGAAGAAATAAATGGAAGAACAAGACAGCTGGGGTCCTCCTGCTTGTCCCCTCCCTCACACAGCAGGCAAGGGCCATGACCCAGAGCATCCAGGAAGACAAGGGGTTCCCTGTTCTCACCCACCGACTGAGACCAGGGAACTATTGTGGTCAGCCTTGGTCAGTTTGGGAGGGAAAACTGAGATAAACTCGATACCCTGTAGGCTGGAGGCTTTGATGATAAAGGAAGGAAGGAAAAGAGAAGGAAGGCAGAAGGAAAGAAAAGGACCCTCTTTCTATTACCACAGCTTTGTAACTTGAAGTACAGGTTAATAAGGTGTCTTCAGTAAGAAATATACATGTCTGACTTGCTCTATCAAGAGATTCTTGAGAATGAACCACCCTGTAGACTGGTTATAAAGACTGGTTTCTTTTCTTTTCAATTCAGGTAAACTTAACTATTGGCCTTTAAAAAAAAAATTAAAAAGCAAATCATTAAAAACAGAAAGAAGAAAGAAATACGTACGTCTGACTTTCAAAGCCCAATGCTAATGCGTCAGAATTCATTTGTGTTACTAGGCTTAATCACAATTCAGCTCCAGGAATAGAGTGAACGATTTAAAATCTAGATAAAGACCCTTGGGAGTGGAGTAGAAGGAGTTCTTGATGGACACATTAGAGGGAGCAGCTACAGGAAATGAAAGGAGAAAGGATAATTTCCATTGATTGCGTGTCTACCACATGCCACACAGTACATGTAATTTCATTTAATCTTCACAAATAGTATGTATTATCTTCTCTTTCTTACAGCAGAGTGAACTAAGGCTTAAGGAAATTAAATACCTTACTTAAGATCACAAAGCTATTAAGTGGTACAGCTGGGATTTGAAAACGTCTCACTTCTAGAATTGTGTCAGCAAAAATCGCAATGAAATCTCCCCATGGCATCTTGTACTGAGGGTTGGGGAGAGGAATGTTCTTGGGAGCCATGTTCCATCATTATTACCAGCCGACCTACTACTGCTAAGTCACTGCAGTCGTGTCCGACTCTGTGCAACCCCATAGACAGCAGCCCACCAGGCTCCCCCATCCCTGGGATTCTCCAGGCAAGAACACAGGAGTGGGTTGCCATTTCCTTCTCCAATGCATGAAAGTGAAAAGTGAAAGCGAAGTCATTCAGTCGTGTCCAACCCTCAGCGATCCCATGGACTGCAGCCTTCCAGGCTTCTCCATCCATGGGATTTTCCAGGCAAGAGCACTGGAGTGGGGTGCCATTGCCTTCTCCAGCCAGCCAACCCACCATCACATAAAATCTCTCTTCTTCTCGTTAGAAGAGTGTGTCATATTCCAGATCAGTGCTCCGGCACCTGGCCCCATTTGCTTTGGGTCTTGCTCTTTGCTCAGCCACTTATGTGTTTATCTGCCACAGATTTCATTTAAAATGACTTGCATTATAATAGAACCTCCCTCATAGAACAGCCTCATGGGGCCCTGCGTGCTAAGTCACTTCAGTCGGACTTTATGTGACGCTATGGTAGCCTGCCAGGCCCCTCTGTCCATGGGATTCTCCAGGCAAGAATACTGGAGTGGGTTGCCATACCCTCCTCCAGGGGACCTTCCTGACCCAGGGATCGAAATTGCGTCTCTTATGTCTCCTGCATTGGCAGGCAGATTCTTTATCACTAATGCCACCAGGGAAGCCCCATGGGGCCCTACTAGCAGACTATTCTCTCCACTATAGGCCCAACCTTGCTCTCACAACTCTTCACATAGGCCACACGGTTCAGCTCTTTTCATCAAAGTAGCAAGCTCTCAGAACCCTGTATAGACAGAAATTGGTGACTGAACAAGCTCCAAGGATGCTGAGGATACAAAGGGCTGAATCTGTGAAAGTCTGAGCCTCCCTCCCCTGCAGAACTTTAGAAACAACCAGCTACCCATTCCTTTTTCTTTTTTCTTTCTTTGGCTGCACTGGGTCATCATTGCAGGTCTTGGGCTTTCTCTAGCTGTGACACGCTGACTCGCTATGCCCTGGGGCATGTGAGATCTTAGTTCCCAGACCAGGGATTGAACCCACATCCCCTGCTTTGGAAGGTGGATTCTTAACCACTGGACCACCAGCGAAGACCCCAGCCGCCCATTCCTGAGCTTACTTCTTCTCTCATATCCCCTGCAGCACCTAGGAAAAAAAACCTTACCCACTGGTCAGGTGCTAGACACACAAGTACACTGATAATATCTTCTGCTTGGTTTAGCCCTTTCAGTCTAGGGTCTTGGTTGAAAGGATTGAACCCTCAGAAGCTGGTGACTTCCCCACACTTGGCAGCATTCAAGCCAAGGAGGGCTGGGAATAGGGCACTGGGAACTTGTGTTCTGTTGGACTGGAAGAGCTGCTGGTCCTTCTACAGTTCTGCAGGAGCCTCTAGTGTGTGCATGCGTGTGTGCATGCTCTACTGTGTGCATGCGTGTGTGCTCAGGCACTCAGTCGTGTCCGACTCTTTGCGACCCCATGGACTGCAGCCTTAAAGTCCACCATTCTCTGTGAATAGTGCAGTGGACAATGGGGAAAGACACATACGCAATGGTGCTTCCAGGGCTTCAACTCCAAGACCACATCACCATGTGGAAAATCATCTGAAACTCTATCAAATGCCCGGGAACCATGGTATCACAGGCATTTCCAATATGAGACATGAAAATGAATACAACACTTTTTCAAAGCAATAGTTGACTCACCCCCATATTGCTGGGTTACTGATCTCAAAAAAGAGGTGGCATTACCATTGCTATGGGAACTTCCAGTTTCACTCATTGGTATTCAGGCCTCCAGCTGGGAACATCCTGTTCCGGTCCCTAATTGCAGCTCATGACCTACTTCTACTTGCTTGAGCAAGAGGCCCTGCTGAGATACCTTGGAGTCAGGATGCCCCAAACCCTCATTCTGGAATCGGCTTCATTCCCCTCCCCGGCAGAGGGCAAGACACACTATTCCATCGTTCAGTGTTGTACCAGTGAAATAAGGATGACAGTGTCAGGCTTTCGCTGGTAAATGTTTCAAGAGTTTTAACAGCTAAAGCTTGAGAGGATAGAGCATGTGGATGTGTGCACAGTCCTTTCTTTCCACTAGGTTTGTCGAGCTGGGAACCCAAGCTTGATCAAACTTGCCAGAGCCTTGCACTCATCTTCAAATAGCCGACTGTCCCAGCACACAGCTTAACTAGAAGAGGTGGATGGGTGTAGACTGGCTTGAAGACAGAGCTGTGAGAGAAAAAAGGGGGGAGGAAGGCTGAGGGGAGTAAAGTTAAATAACTGCTGGTGTGAATACAAGACTCGCATCCCTTTCTCAGGAAGATCATCAGAACCATCCCACTGTTCTTCATCCTGCTTAACCTCTGATCATCCTTAACATTTTCCTTTTCTCCTCTCTTGCCCGTCTCCAATCCTTCACCAAATGCTATCGATTCTACTTCCAAATAATATCCCTGATATACCTACTCCTCTTCACACAGTGGTGATAAGTTACATTTTAAAACCATGAATCAGAATGTATCATTTTTCCTTTCAACAAAGGCTTCCTGCTGTAATTAGCACATAACCTGCAGCTTCTCTGCTGACCCACCAGGCCCTGATGACCTCTCTTGGCTCCTGCCCCTTTGGCTTTGCCTCAACAGCTCTTGTACCACCCACCATGCCCCAGCCACACTGGCCTCCTTGCTCCGACTCACCACGCACTACTCCTCCTCATGGCTCTTCCCTTTCCTCAACCCCCAACTCTTTCCTTCCTGTTCACCTTCAGATTTCAGTTTAAATGCCCTTTACTCAGAGAGGACTTCTAAGACTCTTCCAATCTGAGTGAAGACCCTCTACTAGACTCTCCCAGAACTCCCGATATTTCTCCCCCAGAGAAAGTATCACACTTTGTTATTATGTATTAGTGGTTCTCTAAATGTAGTTTCTAGGGACTTCCCTTGTGGTCCAATGGCTAAGATTCTCACTCCCAAAGGAGGGGGCACAGGTTTGATCCCTGGTCAGGAAACTAGATTCCACATGCTGCAATAAAATATCCCACATTCCACAACAAAGATAGACTGCTTGTGCTACAACTAAGACCTAGCGAATAAACTAAGACATAGCCAAATAAAAAGCAAACAAAAACAACAAAAAACAAATATAGCTTCTAGACCAACAGTATCAGCATTACCTGGAAACTCATTGGAAAATGCAAATGATTGGGCCCCACTCTAGACCTACTGAATCAGAAACTGAGGGTGGGCCTCAAATCTGTGGTCTACCAAACCTCTGAGGGAGTCTAATGCACACTAAGGTTTGAGGGCCAGAACTTATTGCTATTCCTGTGACAAGCTGATTGACATCTGTCTCCCCCACTTGACTGAAAACCCCATGAGCTCAGTGCCTGGCACAGAGCAGGTACTCAATACAACTTTTGTGAATGAATGAATTCATAAATGAGTGTTATATGGATTGGCCAGGAGGGGTGCCAAGGAAGCCCAGATCAAAAATGTAGCCCTGCCCTGGGTTCCCACAGGTTGCTCTGTTCACAGACCTCAATGGTGAACTCACCAGTCAGGCCCCAGCTCCTGTCCAGCTCACAGAGTGTGTTTCGGGGCCCATCGAGGTTACAGTGTTCTAACCAATGGAGTCCCTGCTGTAGACACAACACATCCGCTGGCCTTCTCCAGTCTCAGGTACTTGAAAAAGCTCTGGACAGCCTTTTTCTCTATACATTTTTTTGAAAAAAAAACAAAACAAAACAAAACAAAACAAAAAAAAAACCACCTTTTTATTTTATATTGGCGTATAGCCAGTTAACAATGTTGTGAAGGTTGCAGGTGGACAGCAAAGGGACTCTACACACACATGTATCTGAGCTCCCTCAAGCTCCCCTCCCAGCCAGGCTGCCACATAACATTACGTGGCAGCAGCTCCCATTCACTATACATTTTAAATCCTTCTTTTGGAAACCTCAGAGCTCCCCTGAGGGTAGAGTGGGTTGAGCTTAGTCTTTTGAGAGCGCTGCTTCCTGCCTAAAAGGCAGAACCAACAAAGAACTGCTTCCAGAGGGGCTAAGTATCTATTACGAAGCACATGGGATAGTCAACTCCCAAGAGCTGGCATGCGTCAAGCACTCACTACGTGTCCAACACTATCAAGAGATGCGCAATTCCATACGATCCTCAGAATGATGCCGTGAAGTGGGCTATCACTCCACTTTACTGATTTTTAAAGAACCTTAATGAGATTAAATACCTTGTTTTACATCACTCCTTTAGCAGTGGTAGAGCCAGGACTTTAACCTAGTTCTGTCCAAACACTCCTCCTTCTTAACCCATTACATTATACAATTCCCCGTAAGTCAGAGAGAGCCTCAGACTCTTAGAGCCACTTCTGGTGAACAACCAGCATGTTGAGTGCATTTCATTGGCTCCAAAGGCTTTCCAATTAGTAATACTAGGGAGTGCCCCAGGGTGCCAGGGTACCACCCAGCCAGTGTGTAGTTTAGCATGTACCTGCTAAATTACAGAGAACAGAACTGTAGCATCATCACCATGGGTGTTTGACCCAGATCTCAAATTTTGATTAAACTTGTGCTCAGACCAGACTCCCATTAGACCACAGACCCCACTAAGCCCATGCCAGAGACAAGACCTGCTGGATCAACCTTGAGCCTGAAACAACTGGTGAAGACTATCTGTGTTCACAGTATACACACGAGCAGAGTTAACCAGCAAGGAGGTGAGAAATGTTCACCTTGGCGGGGTGCTAAAATTCCTTCAAGCTGCCAGGGGGCTATTTATGGCAGTGGAAGATAGCATTTCCTAGATTAAACTGGACGTGTCTGAAAATTGGCCTCTAAAACCCAAGCAACTTTTCACTAACAAAAATCAGGTCTATGGTTACAATTCATAGCCAATATTCTATTCAGTTTTAGTGCCCTCAGTGGTCTGGGTCTCTGCCATGTGCTATTGATAATATAAAAATGAATAAGACACATATCTGCCCTCATAAAGTTTATGATTGACGACACATGATGTTTATGGGGGCAGTGGGCAGAACAGAGAGTGGAGGACGTTGGTGAGGATAGAACAAGTGCACTGAAATAATTGAGGTGCCAGAACCTCAGGCACATGGGCACATGGTGCCCAGGCCATGGTGCCCAGGCCGTGTGCTTGGGTGGCTAAGGGAGGAGAGACATCAAGTGCAATAGAACCTTGCAGGGAAGCCCTCACGAAGAACATGACTCTCTGAGCTGGGCTTTGAAGGAAGAAAGAGGAAAAGGCTCAAGCAAAGCACAAAGGTGAAGACACTGCAGACATACTCTGCAAGATCTTGAGCTGAGGGTCCTGACTGAGAACAGAGAACTGGAGAGCAAGCCAGAGGGGCAGGGGAGCACCTGCCCTGTCGTTCCCTGCCCCCATCATTTGGTCTAAGATTTCCGTTTCCTAAACATGCTAGGTCTAAACTGTTTCTAGAATCTTCCAACATGCTAAGAATGCACAGCATTCTTCTTTTTCTGCTGTCTCATGTTCCTATCCTCCTTTCTGGATGGCAGCAAATTGAAAGATTAAGGGAACACACTCAAGCTCATGCATGCCCCCTGACAAACCACTGCTAACTTACTCAGGCATGAATGAGCCAAAGGCAGCAGCATCCAACGATTCAGGGGACAGGGAGGGAGCGGACGTGACATCGGGTGTCTCGGCCACTAGCTCTGTGGAACCTTGGGCAAATGACCTAACCTCAGTTTCATCGATTGTAACAAGAGGGTTAGATCAAGTGATTGTGGAGGTCTTTCCCCATTATGAGATTTTCTGGCTCCTTCCATTTTATCATTTGCAGTCTCTTTAAGGAGGACCAATACCTTCTTCCTGAAGTGAATTATCACATAATCAAAACAAGATTAATAGCATAAATAAAATGCCCAAGGGTTGGAAATAGAAGGGAGGAGCTCAAATGACTTGAATATAATAGTGGCAGGTCAGTTCATCATTGAAGGAATGTACGTGCATCATAATACGGAAATATGCAAGTGTCAATACGAACAGAGCTTGTGCGAGCACGCTGGCAGAAAACAGCTGGGTAGAGATGGCACGGTTAAAGTGGCATTGTTGGTTGAGTTGTTCAAATATAGAATTTTCTTTCTAACTTGATTTTTCTTTTAAAACGTTATGCCTGTTGCAGAACAGTCTTGTGGTTGCCAAGGCGGAGGGGAGGAGGGAGAAGGGGGACTGGGAGTTTGGGGTGAGTAGATGCAAACTGCTACATTTAGAATAGATAAACAACAAGGTACTACTATATAGCAGAGAGATTTATACCCAAATCTCCTGGGATAAACCATAAAATGGAAAAACAATATTAAAAGAGAATGTATATTTGTGTATAAGTGACTCACTGCTGTACAGCAGAAATTGGCACAACACTGTAAATCAACAATACTTCAATATAAAATAAAAACAAAACAAAAATGTATGACTATGAATGGGCTTCCCAGGTGGCTCGGTGGTAAAGAATCTGCCTGCGATACAGGAGACACGGGTTTGATTCCTGGGTCTGGAAGATCCCCTGAAGGAAGAAATGGCAACCCACTTCAGTATTCTTGCCTGGAGAATTCCATGGACAGAGGAGCCTGGTGGGCTACCATCCATGGGGTCACAGAGTTGGACACGACTGAGCATGCCCTCACACACACACACACACACGATTATTAATACCAATTATACATTATATGAAACTGATTTTATCATGCAGTTCATTTTATTATATAAGTTTTATACTTATATAACATCTCCCCAGAAGGCCCTTTGTTTTGGAAGTGGGAGGCAGGGCATATCCTGGGTCTCTCCAGCCCTCTCCAACATCACATTTACCAACACATTACGTTAGTAAAATGAGAACTTCTTCATAACACACATACAGTGCCACCATTCAGAACCTTTCCATAAGAAATTGTGGAACTCTCCGGAACTGGAAATCCCTTTTTTCCCCCATCACCCACCCAACAGACAGGAAAGAGAAGACAGTGGTACATGAACCAGCAGATTTGTTCGTCAGCAGGAACGACACCTCAGCCCATTGCCTTGTCTGCGTGCTGTGAGATGAGAACAGAAGAAGGCCCTGCAGGTGCCAGTCATCTTTGTCTCTTCATTTCTTGGATCAGTTTATATCTTGAACCATGTGAGTTCTGAACTCTGCCCTTTCCCTGTGTGAGGCTGCACTGGCCTTGGGTGAAGCTTTTTTTCAAGCAGAGGCGAGCAAGACAGAAGGCATCTGTGCTGTGTGTGAGGGATAGGTGACATGGAGCCAGCTCAGAGCTGGTGGGAACTTCCTCCCTCCTTCCCCTTCCCAACATCTGGCTCAGCAGTGAGAGAGGAGAAATGGGGAGATGCGTGACCCAGAGGCCAGCTTAGGTGGGACACGGGTGTGGTTTACAGGCAGGAAGCGCTGGAAGGCATTTGTTCTCACGACTTTAGCCTAGATACGAACATCTACTGGTTATTCTTCCCTGCAGAGAAATCTGCAGGATAAAGAGTGGGTTTTTAAAATATATATTTATTTATTTGGCTGTGCCAAGTCTTAGTTGTGGCATGTGGGATCTAGTTTCCTGACCAGGGATCAAACCCTGGCCCCCTGTATTGGGAGTACAAAGTCTTAAGCCACTGGACCACCAGAGAATCCAAAGACACTGGTTCTGAGATAACATCGAGCCAGCTTTCTTCTTGTGTCCTTGTTGTCGGCCCAAGCAGACCCTTGTCCTTATATAAAGTTACGTGTAAAACACTGAATTTTTGCTGACTTTGGACTCTTCTCTGACAGGCTGTTAAGTCTAAATGAATTAAGTACCTTCACACACTCCTGGGTTCTTCCGCACACGGAGATGGGTCGCCCTGCTGTACCTTGTTTTTATTTCTCTATCAAATTTCACACTTTGTTTCCCAGAAGCCTGTATGATACATTTCAGGTCAAAGCTAATTCAGTCAGTTCAGTTCAGTTCAGTCGCTCAGTCGTGTCCGACTCTTTGCGACCCCATGAATCGCAGCACGCCAGGCCTCCCTGTCCATCACCAACTCCCGGAGTTCACTCGGACTCACGTCCAACGAGTCAGGGATGCCATCCAGCCATCTCAGCCTCTGTCATTCCCTTCTCCTCCTGCCCCCAATCCCTCCCAGCAGCAGAGTCTTCTCCAATGAGTCAACTCTTCACATAAGGTGGCCAAAGTACTGGAGTTTCAGCTTTAGCATCATTCCTTCCAAAGAAATCCCAGGGCTGATCTCCTTCAGAATGGACTGGTTGGATCTCCTTGCAGTCCAAGGGACTCTCAAGAGTCTTCTCCAACACCACAATTCAAAAGCGTTGATTCTTTGGCGCTCAGCTTTCTTCACAGTTCAACTCTCACATCCATACATGACTACTGGAAAAACCATAGCCTTGACTAGACGGACCTTTGTCAGCAAAGTAATGTCTCTGCTTTTGAATATGCTATCTAGGTTGGTCATAACTTTCCTTCCAAGGAGTAAGCGTCTTTTCATTTCATGGCTGCAATCACCATCTGCAGTGATTTTGGAGCCTCAAAAATAAAGTCTGACACTGTTTCCACTGTTTCCCCATCTATTTCCCATGAAGTGATGGGACCAGATGCCATGATCTTTGTCTTCTGAATGTTGAGCTTTAAGCCAACTTTTTCATTCTCCTCTTTCACTTTCATCAAGAGGCTTTTTAGTTTCTCTTCACTTTCTGCCATAAGGGTGGTGTCATCTGCATATCTGAGGTTATTGATATTTCTCCCGGCAATCTTGATTCCAGCTTGTGCTTCTTCCAGCCCAGCGTTTCTTATGATGTACTCTGCATATAAGTTAAATAAGCAGGGTGACAATATACAGCCTTGACGTACTCCTTTTCCTATTTGGAACCAGTCTGTTGTTCCATGGCCAGTTCTAACTGTTGCTTCCTGACCTGCATATAGGTTTCTCAAGAGGCAGATCAGGTGGTCTGGTATTCCCATCTCTTTCAGAATTTTCCACAGTTTATTGTGATCCACACAGTCAAAGGCTTTGGCATAGTCAATAAAGCAGAAATAGATGTTTTTCTGGAACTCTCTTGCTTCTTCGATGATCCAGCGGATGTTGGCAATTTGATCTCTAGATCTCCCCAAATCCTTGCAACAGGGGAAATATGAAACCCATTTCAGAGATGAGAAAGCCAAATCTCAGCTAAGGCAAAGAACCTTGTAAGAGTTGATGGGGAAAACTGGGACAGGCAGATCCCCGCCACACCCCAACCCAGGGTGAGATGGTGGAGACACCTTGTCTTTTCCCATCTGAAGAAAGCTGGCTGCTCACTTCTTCCTTTCTTTCCTCAGCCCCAATTCCACCCGTTATCAAAATTCTCAGACTCCTATATCCACAAGTCTCCCCATCACCCTTGAATCTCCTAGAGGAAAGACCTGCTTGTAGACTCCTGTAAATATCACTGATCTAAGGATACCCAGCAGGCAGGAATCTGAGCAGTGCCCTCGGCAGAGCTGAGGTCTAAAAAAGCTTGCCAGGTCATCTATCAAGATCAAATTACCGGCAAATTTGCCCCTAATGAAAAACAGGCTGAAGGAGCAAGGTGAGTGAGTCTGTAAAACTGGCGCTGTGCCTGCCCCTCACTGCAAAGACTCCGGTTTGTGGGTTGCATATAGAAGACTGACTTCGGGTTTCTGGAGAATTCAAATAAACACAGGTGCCCCAGGTTTTGATCTGTGTTTTTTTCCCCAAGTACAAGTGCTCTTTTCTTGAGGGAAGCACTTTTACCTGCTGTGTTTTCATTTTAAAAAAAGTAATGCATGATTGTAAAGAATTCAAACATAAAAATAACAGAGAGTGAAAACATCCTTCCTCTTTCTTTACACAACCCACTCCCCAGAGATAATCACCACATCCACTGTAAATCTTGGAGAAGATTTTCTGCCCTTTTGGTGACAGTCCCTAACCTCAGAGCCATGACCACCTGCACGAGTGCAGAAGAGGCAATAATAAAAAAATACGCTCTGCACGTTTCGAGTTCACTCTGTGCCGTGCGCTGTTGGAAGCATTTTTGCATGCACAGCTTATTCAGCCTGCATGCCATTCCCCCCAGGCTGGCAGAGGCAAGAATCAAACTCAGGCATCTGAATCCAGGATCTGGGCTGGACAGAACTCACTCCACCACTGCATGTATCGTCCCCATTCTTGTGATGTCCAAGCTTAGGCAGCCACTGCTTGGTCTTGACTCTTCAATCCAACCCTTAGCTTTGTAGTCAGACAAATCTTGGTACATCTGTCTCTACCACTCACTAGCTCTGTGACTCTGGGCAGATCTTTTAACCTCTACGTGCATCAGTTTTCTCATTTGTAAAACAGGGAGACTTGTCTGTGAGGGAAGAAAGGTAAGAAATGCTAACACCATTAACAAAATACCCAGTACACTCTCATGTTGTGTGCTCAGTTGCTTCAGTTGTGTCCAGCTCTGTGCGACCCCAGGGACTGGGACCCACAACGTTTCTCTGTCCATGGGATTCTCCTGGCAAGACTACTGGAGTGGGTTGTCATTTCCTTCTCCAGGGTATCTTCCCAACCCAGGGATCAAACCCGCATCTTTTATGTCTTCTGCATTGGCAGGTGGGTTCTTTACCACTAGCGCCACCTGGGAGGTTGTACACTCTACATTCTAGATGTTCAAATTTTTTTTGATGTGGACCATTTTTTTTTAAAGTCTTTATTGAATTTGTTACAATATTGCTTTAGCTTTATGTTTTGTTTTTTGGTGTCTAGGCGTCTTGGACCAGGGATTGAACCCATGCCCCTTCATTGGAAAACAAAGTGTTAATCACTGGACTGTCAGGAAAGTCGCTTGATAAATATTTCTTAATGAATATTTGTTCAAATGAAAGTGGCAATAGTGGGTCCTCTCACTGGGTTTACTTTTATTATACTATCGTGTTGATATTATAAATAATAGGCTATTGTCTCCTATTGACACTACACTCCTTGCACCTTAATCTCTGTGAGAGATATTAAGATTATTTGTATTGAGTGATGTATCTCATACCAGAGCCAAAAGAGACATTCTTTTTGTTACAGTTATTGTTTACTATTTTTTTTATTTTTACTGGAGTATAGTTGATTTACAGTGTTGTGTTAGTTTCCGGTGTATAGCAAAGTGAATAGGAGAAGGCAATGGCACCCCACTCCAGTACTCTTGCCTGGAAAATCCCATGGACGGAGGAGCCTGGTGGGCTGCAGTCCATGGGGTCGCTGAGGGTCGGACACGACTGAGCGACTTCACTTTCACTTTTCTGTATTGGAGAAGGAAATGGCAACCCACTCCAGTGTTCTTGCCTGGAGAATCCCAGGGACGGGGGAGCCTGGTGGGCTGCCGTCTATGGGGTCGTACAGAGTCGGACACGACTGAAGCGACTTAGCAGCAGCAGCAGCAGCAGCAAAGTGAATCCGCTATACATATACATATATCCACTCTTTTTTTCTTTTTTTAGATTCTTTTCCCATATAGGCCATTAAGGAGTATTGAGTAGAGTTCCCTGTGCTATCCAGTAGGTCTTTATTAGTTATCTGTTTTATATCTAGTAGTGTGTACAGATCAATCCCACTCTCCCAGTTTATCCTCCCCTCCCTACTTCCTGGCAACCAGAGTTTTGTTTTCTACATTTGTGACCATTCTTTCTTTTTTGGCTATTTATCAAGAATTTCATTCGCAAGCACGTCACATATGGACACTCCCAGCAAGTGTCCTATCGGTCATTTTATTGTTAAATCCTAAATCTTGGCAGCATGTACCCAGTGAGTTAGGGTTTTTCCTAAGTATGGTACCTGACACTTGCTTAAGCCAATCTGGCCTCAGATATATATTTTTACAACAACTTTATTGAGATATAACTTGCTTACCATGAAATTCACTCTTAATTTTAAAGTGTACAAATCAGGGGGTTTAGTGTATTAACAAAGTTGGGCACCTATCAGATCAGATCAGATCAGTCGCTCAGTCGTGTCCGACTCTTTGCGACCCCATGAATCGCAGCATGCCAGGGCACCCATCACCACTAATTCTAGAAGCTTTTCATCACTGGAAAAAAAATTCCATACTCCTAAGCAGCCATGCTCCATTCCTCCTGCCCGCTAATGCCTAGCATCCATTCACCTACTTTCTGTCTCTGTGGATCTGCCCATTCTGGACACTTCATATGAATGGAATCGTACAATATGTGGCCTTTTGTGACTGGCTTCTTTCACTTAGCATAATGTTTTTGAGGTTCCTTTATGATGCAGGATATAGTAGTACGTCATTTCTTTTATTATCAGAAATAACCCTGAATAACATTCCATTATATAGCATAATGCATTTATATATTTATCAGTTCAGTTCAGTCCCTCAGTCATGTCCAACTCTTTGTGACCCCATGGACTGTAGCATGTCAGGCTTCCCTGTCCATCACCAACTCCCCGAGCTTGCTCAAACTCATGTCCATTGAGTCTGTGATGCCATCCAACCATCTCATCCTCTGCTGTCCCCTTCTCTTCCTGTCTTCAATTTTTCCCAGCATCAGGGTCTTTTCTAATGAGTCAGTTCTTTGCATCAGGTGGCCAAAGTATTGGAGCTTCAGTTTCACCATCAGTCCTTCCAATGAATATTCAGGGCTGATTTCCTTTAGAATTAACTGGTTTGATCTCCTTGCAGTCCAAGGGACTCTCAAGAGTCTTCTCCAACACACAGTTCAAAGCATCAATTCTTTGGCGCTCAGCTTTCTTTATGGTCCAACTGTCACATCCATACATGACTACTGGAAAAACCATACCTTTGACTAGATGGACCTTTATCGGCAAAGTAACGTCTCTGCTTTATAATATGCTGTCTAGGTTTGTCACAGTTTTTCCTCCAAGGAGCAAGCGTCTTTTATTTTAGCCATTCTAGTGGGTGTGAAATGGGATCTCACTGTGGTTTTGACTTGCATTTTCCAAACAACTAGTAATGTTGAGCATATTTCAGGGGCTAAATGGCCATTTGCATATCTTTGGAAAAATGCTATTCAAACATTTTAAAATGTGGGTTATTTGTTGGCCTCAGGTATTTTTGTAACAGCTGTTGCATGTAAGCAAGAATCACAGGTTTACCTGTGTCTGACCTATACTTGATTCTGACTCCATCATTTACATATGTGACCTCAAGCAAGATTAGTTCATTTCTTTGACGTGTTAGTTGCTCAGTCGTGTCTGACTCTTTGCAACTCCATGGACTGTAATCCATCCATGGAATTCCCCAGGCAAGAATACTTGAGTAGCTTGTCATTTCCTACTCCATTCATTTCTTTCAACCTTAGCTTAATTATCCATAAGAAGGGGGTCCACACTTCTCTCCCAAGACTGTTTTGAGGAGCAAATGAGATGTAGAAGCATCAAGCACAGATTGGGGAACCCAATGGACACTCAAAAATTTGTTAGACCCTTTGATCACTCCACCCGCATCTTGGACATGTTTTCCCTTAGGAAGATAGTATTTGACCCTGATGGAGTTTGAGTAAGCTCCGGGAGTTGGTGATGGACAAGGGAAGCCTGGCATGCTGCGGTCCATGGTGTCTCAAGGAGTCAGACACGACTGAGCGACTGAACTGCACTGAACTGAACTGGACCAAACTCAACATGGCCAATGGAGTGGACTGAAGTCTAAAAGGCAGGGCCTCCAGCTGGAAAAGGTCATTGAGTTTTCTATGTGTTTTCAACACACACAACAATGTCTCCACTTTGGGGTGAGGGGTATCATGGCCTTGCTGACCTCTGCATGAGATAATCTGAACAAATATAAGCCATCTCAGTAACCTAAAAAATAAGACAGAGACAGTTATCAAAGAGGAATTGTAACCCCTTCTGTCAGCACCAGTATTCTGTAAAATCGTCCTAGTTTTGAATA
Organism: Bubalus bubalis; assembly: GCF_019923935.1. NCBI lineage: Eukaryota > Metazoa > Chordata > Mammalia > Artiodactyla > Bovidae > Bubalus > Bubalus bubalis. The sequence continues at coordinate 16,619,531 of NC_059161.1, read as the reverse complement.
GTAAGAGTTTAAGAACGGGTGGCTTGAGAGCTTTGGGTAACATGACATTCAGAGTCTGCCTTTTCATAAGAGCAAGTCTGGCTCTTGCTTATTAACAGTCTGGTAATGCACAAGGCCTGTCATTTGTTCTTTCTCTAATGAATGGATAGACTATTTAATTTCCTGATAGGCAACCTAGTAATTTTAGTCTCGCGCACCAAGCCTTTGTCTGGCTTGTTCCATGTGTGTAAAAACAACCTTCTTCCTCTTGCTATCATGTCTGTTTTTCTTCCCATTATAGCTCAGCTCAAAGGCCATTTCCTCCAAGTAGTCTTCTCTATTAGGGGAGTATAAGCCCTGAAGGAGTGGTCAGGCTGATAAGTGAACTCTGTTATTAATCCTGTAATCATTGATTGAGCATGTATTTTGGGTAAGACATTGTGCGTGTCCTGGGAAAGGAATATGACATAGTCTGTGCCTTCAAAGGCTCACAATGTGTTGGATAAAATGGATGTATAAACAGATATTTACAAATAACCTCATGTTTCAATGATTGCCACAAAGTGATTTTTTATCACCACAGCATAGGGAGTAGAGTTTGCAAGAATAGTAGACTCTAAAGTTTCATCTTTGTTTAGATGTCCTTTGGGGAACCCCTTCATTTACATACAACCATTAGAAGGGAAGACAAAAACGTATACATTTTTTTCATTTTTTTGTGTCAAAGCATACTTTGGAGAAGGGAACCAGCAGAGAAGAAACAAAACAAAATAGATTTTAAATATTATTTCTCTAAATAGAAAAATATAAGGAGAAATCACAGGAAAGTATTACAATCGATCTATGGTATTATTTTGTTATGTTTAAGCAAAAGCTGCAGGGAGAAATTTAGGCAAGGAGAGGACAATGTCATTTTCAACGTCCCCCAGAACCTGACAGAGGATTTCCTGTAACCCCATGTACAGGGTCCTCAGTGTTCTCTAGACTTCCTTCTGCTCATATTTAAAATGAAGAGGTTGAACCAGCAGGTCTTGACAATTCCTGATGGTTCTAAGAGCCTATGAATCAGAGTGGGCAGTCTATTCATGGGTTTATTTTTAGCTGTGAGAAAGGAAGAAAATATGAATAGGAGGAAAAATGGAGGTGTCTTAATGTTTATTTGGACATAGAGGGCAGCGAAGGAAGAAGAATGGCACTGTTCGTTGCTTTTCTTCCTCAGTGGTGGGTCAGAACCACAGAACCGGGACACAGAGCCTGATGGAAACAGAGAGGAAGCTCAGGAAGACTAGGAACTGAGGAAGACAGCCATCGGGCCCAGGCAGCATCATTTTTCTAGATTAGGAAACGTTCAACCAAGTGTAGTAACCAGGCTCTAATGTGATAGAAAAGATGTGGACATCAAGAACAGTTTTTTCTAAAATAAAGGACAATGGCAGGTGGCCAGCAGCCCCCAAAAGATGTCCAGGACAGTGTGCTATATAAATCCCGGGAGGCAGCTCCCTGGGGGACGCTGGTCACGATGTTTGTGTAGCAAGGGCTGGAGGAGGCAGGACGCCAACAGCACTCAGCAGGCACAGACTGAAGACAAGCCACCCCTGACTCACGTCTCCAGCTGCAAGAACACCTTGGGCCAGCCGAGCCTTTCCCTCTCCACCGAGAATGTTTCATCCTCTTACATCTTTTGATCACGTCTATCAGATTCCTATTCTCTCTGCTGCATCACTACACCTGGGTCAAAGTACAACTGTCAAAACAATTAGTGTCCTCTTAGAAAGATCCTCAAGAAATACCTCCCAGTCTAACAACTACACAGGTGGCCCACAGTACCATTATATGCCCTAACCCAGCCTTCTGGCCTCATTGATTTATTCTCCCATGTAAGTTTTCGTTCATTTATTCATTCAGTACTGAGCTTCTAAAGTTGGGGACCTTGGGCAAGTCACTTAACCTCTCTGTACCCCAGCTTTTCATCTGCAAATGGAATCATGGTAGCTATATTATAGCTGTCAGAAGTAAGTGAGTTATTATATGAGCAGTGCTTAGAACAGTGCTTGGCACATACTAAGCACCATATAAGCATTAGATTTTATCATTGTTATTGTTCATTCATCTTACTACTATGCAACAGGCTAGCTAAGCACTGTGCTATGTTAGCGACTCCAAGATATGCCTTCAAAGAGCACGCTGTGGCCCAAAATAGTAGCCTTGTAAAGTATTATCATTATTAATATTGAAAGGAAAAATACTCTACACATGACCAGGAGAGAGAATTGAATGGAGAGTAACAGAAGAGATGTCGGAGGGGAGAGAGGGGACAGACTGATGTGGGCGCAGGGATAGATGAGGGTGCCACTGATATATGCAGTGTGAGCTGATGGAGAGACACTCGAGTCAGATGCGTTCCCGGATTCTGTGCTGAGATGAGAGACCTGGAATAAAGACCTCACTTTGGGAGTCACTGAAAGGTAAACAACCGCAGGAGGGAATGAGAGACAGCAAGAGGAGAGAACCCAAGATGGAACCCTGCGAGGGACATCTTCATGAAAAGATAAGTGGAGAAAGAGAAGCGTTCAGAGGACATGGAGATGAAACACAGTAAGTAGGAGGAAAACCAGAAGAGTGACAGCAAAGAGATCTCTAGAGAGGGGAGTTCCAACGAGAAGCGTGTGATCGGTAGAGTCGAGAAGACTGAAAAGTCCATGGGATTTAGCACGATGGAGGCCACTACGAGCCTTCCACCTTTGGGGAAGGTGGAGGGACCACATCCATTCCTGCGTGAGTCCAGATGTGGATGAAGGTGAAGTGGCTACAACGAGGTATGACTCTCCTAGAACCTGGCAGCTCAGGCAGGGAGGAAAAGGAGTGAGCAGCTGGAGAGGGAGGCAGGCTAGAGGAATCTCACCTCCCACCTCTCCTCTCTTCCCTCCTTACAGCTCAGGGTCCAGCCAGTGAAGTGCAGAAAACGCCATGATCTGAACATGCTGTGTCATCTGTAACTTCATGCATTTTTCAAAGCATTGTGGTAAAATATATATAACATAAGATTTACCATTTTGACCATTTTTAAGTATGTACAATTCAGTGGCATTAAGACCATTCACATCATTACGCAACCATCACCACCACTCATCTCCAGAACATTTTCATCCTCCCCAGCTGAAACTCCATCCCCATTAAACAGGAACTCCCCATTCCCTTCTGCCCCAGCCCCTTATAACTACCAATCTACTATTTGTCTATAGTTTTGACTACTCTAGGCACCTCATATATGGGCTTCTCTGGTGGCTCAGACAGTAAAAGATCTGCCTGCAATGTGGGAGACCTGGGTTCAATCCCTGGGTGGGGGAGATCCCCTGGCATCTCATATAGAGTGGAATCATACAACATCTGTCCTTCTGTGACTGGTTTATTTCACCATGTCTTCAGTGTTCATCCATGTCATAGCATATGTCTGAATGTCTTCTTAAGGCTGAATAATATTCCATTGTATATATGTATATACCACAATTTGTCCATTAATGGGTATGTTGATTGCTTCCACCTTTTTGGTCTTGAAAATGCTTCTCTAAACATGGGTGTACAGAGTACCATTCCTTTCTCCTTTTCCTTTTATAGCTCTCACTATCCCAGTGATCCACCACCTGGAAGGAACTTACAACCCCGGAAATTAAGCTCCTCACATGGTTATTTTTCTTATGTTCTTAAATTGTAGCTGTTTATACTCTTAGTACAAAGGGTCTAGCAATTGTTCTTGTTAAAAAAAAAATGGTGTACAAATATCTGTTTGAGTTCCTGCTTTAGCTCCTTTGGGTATATACCTACAAGTGGAATTGCTGGATCAAACTGTAATTCACTGTTTAATTTTTGAGGAATCATACCATTTTCTGTAGCGGCTGCACCATTTTACACTCCCAGCAACAGTGCAATTCCAAAAAGCGTTCCAATTTCTCTATATCCTCATCAACACTTGTTATTTTCTGTTGCTTTAAAAAAAAATAATAGCCATCTTAACAGGCATGAAGACCTTTGTGCCTTTTTATGTGTTAATTTTATTTCAAAATATCCTGCCTCCTCCTGTCATCCATGCAAAGTCTAGTTATTCACCAAGAACTTCTCAGTGCCTTTGAGGGGATTCTGAGAACCACTCCCAACAGAGTTAACCACTCTTTTAAACTTTATTTATTTATTTGTCTGTGCCAGGTCTTTTAGTTGTGGCATGCTAATTCTTAGCTGTGGCATGTGGGATCTAATTCCCTGACCAGGGATCGAACCTGGGCCCCTTGCATTGGGAGTGTAGAGTCTTAGCCACTGAACCACCAAAGAAGTCCCTTCACAGCAGTTTAACTGGGTACATTCATGTCTGTTGAACATCGAAATTTTACAAGTGGCCTTGTATTGTGTGCTCTTTCCTTCTTATTTCACCTAATTTATTATTTACTTATTAAATACATTTACTAATTAACCTTTATCATATTTTATAAAACTATTCACTCACAACGGATTGGAAATTAAAAACAAAACATAAACCTGGCCTTTCACCACAGAGAGCTTGGGAAGAATAAATGGTAAATCTTAGGGCCCTGAACTGAAGGCCCTCCCCAGAGAGCTGTCTGTGCAGGGCTCAGACCTCGGGGAGCAAGGTGGCTGCACTGGACTAGGAAGGGGCCCTTGTCTCCTGACTGCTCCCTGCCCTGGACCGGGTTGTCTGCTCTTTCTTGCACTCCCAGAGGCCTCTGTACATCACACAAAAAAACGTAACTGTTCTGAAGTAAACTGGGATGTCTGGGGAGAATCACAGGTGAGGAGTCTGAAGGGATGCCCGTCCCCAGATCCAGCAGGACCCAGGGGCGGCCAGGATGTGTGTCTGCTTTCCCTCCTCTGTTCCACGCCATGCCACTTTGCTGTTCTCTGCTGAGTGCTCTGCATTCTCCCTTCACTATGAACACTCCATAAATATTTGTGGGCAAGCCCAGTGAAAACATTAAAACACCATTCTCTTCTCAGACATACTGTGTTGATGCCATTTAATTGAATGTTTTCATCCCTGGGTTCGCAATTCTTTTGTTCTAACTTAACCATCAAATTTAGCTGCGCATCAGAGCCTGCAGCTCCTGGCGTGAGTCTGTATAAAATGGGGCAATTTAGTAAGCGGTGTTCTACTTATAATCCTGGTGTTTGACCTGGGCAGTGAGGGCTCTTCCGTTAACACATGAAGTCACCAGCCCCTGTCCTGATGCAGCTGAACCACAAACTGCTCCAGACACCGGGTGTGAGATCCCCCTCTCACGGCAATCTGGAGCCAAGTCATAGGCGTGTGCTTGCAAGGTTCTGCCCTTGGCTCTGCAGACCTCCCCAGAAAAGGCCAGGGCTGGGGCATGTAAGAGCTCCCGTTTATGAAGCATTTACTATATGGGCTCTGTTCTAAGTGCTAAACAAGCACCAGCTCATTCAGTTTCCCCCCAGATCCTTTGAGGAAGGTACCCTTTTGTTTTTTAAACTGTGGTAAAATATAGGTAACATAAAACTTAATCATTGTAACCATTTTCAGTTCAGTAAGATTTAGTATACATTCACATTGTGCAACTATCCTCACCACCCATCTCCAGCACTTTTTCATCTTCCCAAACTGAAACTCTATATCCAGTAAACAGCAACTCCCCACTCTCCTCCTTCCTCCCCTCCCTGGCAAAAATCATTCTACCTTCTGTTTCTATGAATCTGACACCTCTAGAAATGAGGACTGTATTTTTATTATTACCCCCTTTACAGAGAAGGAAACTAAAGCACAGAAACTAAGTCACTTGCCCAAGGTAACAGCTGGCAAACAGAAGAGCAGGCAGTCTGGCTCTGGAGCCCATGAAGCTCCAGGTGAAAGTGAACAGAAGTCCCTCTGGGGAGACAGCCAGATACCTCATTTCTTAATGTCCCAATCGTCCACAACACGTGGCTGTACCCTGATCAGAAGAGCAGCAGGATACTCTTCGGGTTCAAGACTCAAGGTGGGACAAAAAGAAACTGGGATGATTCTTATCATTTAATTTATCCTCTTCCAGTCCATTCCACCACACACATGTGCACGCACGCACACACACACATACATGTACACACACACACATACACACACACACACAGAGGCTGTAGTGGCAAGAATCTGACTTTTGGATTCAAACAGATCTGGGTTCCAGAAACAGTTCTGTGATGTACTAAATATCTGCTCTTGGACAACCTGCCTGACCTTTTCTGAATTTCCATTTCTTCTTCATTAATGTGGGAATGACATTATCTACCTTATAGGTAGACTGAGAATAAGGGTTAAAAGAAATGAATTTAGAAAACCATCAGGCACAGAATCTGACACAGACAGGAAGCTCAGTCATTCTAACTTCTGTCCCCCTTCCTTCGCCACTTCACCCTTTCTTGAAAAGAAAACTGGAAAAACCTCCATGAATGTGCTGGAGTCTGGCCAGTCGAGTTACCAAGGGCACGGGGAAGAGAAGAGTGAGCAAGAGGAAGAGGTGTGGTTGAGGGGAAGGAAAGGTTGGTACTTGTTCATCCTGGAGGAGGGAACGAAATGAAATCCCCAGAAAAAAATGTGCTGCCTCTTTCATCTCAAATATTGGCAGGAAAGTTAGAACAATGGGACTGGTGGGCTCACAATAAAACTGATGCTGTAAAGACCAAATCCTTGCCTGAATTCCCATCTCCCTGCCCAGCAGGCAGGCTGGACAGCTCCTGCAGAGCCCAGTGTACTCCCCACTGGCTCCCCAGAGCCTCCAGCGTGCCAGACACACAGGAGTGTGCAGGAAACACCTACTGAATCAGTGAGTGAGACAATACATGTCACTTGAGCACAGACCCTAGAGTGCGTTTTTACTTAAGAAGGGCAAACTGCCTGGACAAATATTTCAGGGTGGATTCCCCCATGCCCTCCACAAGAAAAAAAAGTAAAATTTGGAGAGAGGGATGATTGATGGCTTTCAGCCACCCGAGGCAGGAGACAAACTTTCTGAAACAGTAAAGCTAACTAGTTTAAAAGGTCTGAAACTTTGGGGTGATCTAAGTTCTGCTGAGATTGCTTGTAGCTGGAGGGCAAGGAAAGGGGGAGCTGCTGTGCCCCCCAAATTCCTTCTCTTCTTTGCAATGATCCATGCTATTAAAGAAACAAAAAGTGAGCCATGGGGACCTTCCTGGTGGTCCAGTGCTGGAGAGCGCCTTGCAATGCAGGGGACGCAGGCTCAATCCCTGATTGGGGACCTGGGATCCCACAACCATGGAACAACTAGGCCCATGCACCACATCTACTGAGCCCATGTGTCACAACTAGAGAGCCCACGCACCGCAACGAAGATCCACGTACTGCAATTAGGACCCCACACAGCCAAGTAAGTAAATATGTTGTTTTTAAAAAAGAACCAATGAGATGGTTCTTTTAAAAAATTATCTTAAAAAAAAAAAAAAAAAAAAGAACTACACATGCTATGCCCGCTTCTTTGGAGAAACAAGGGGCGGCTTCAGGAGAACATCTGAAACAGCTAAGGGGTTCCATAAACAAAGGCATGTTTCTCAAGGAACTGGGGTGCTAGGCATTGGTTAGTGGAAAAAAAAATAGGAGAGAGATAGTTAGCAAAGCAGAAACACAGAGACACAGAAAAGAAAGAGGGCAGCAATGGAAACAATGATGATAGAGAAATAAACTCCACACTAGGGAACGCCACAGAAGAAAGTCAAGGAGAAGGGAACAGCGAGGACAGGGAGTGGAGGAGACTAAGCGAGGGGGTGAAGACGAGGCTCCAAGATGGAGCTGGGAAAGGGAGACAGGGAACACAGCTTGGCCTTCAGCTTTAGAAAATGAAACATTGTGTGGAGTCACCTGTGTGAAACAGCAGATGGAAAGCCAGGTTCTTCCTGTGCCTCAAAACAGACTTTTTAGTAAGACTAAAATTCAGTAACTCACTGTAGAATTGCTTGGTCCCTTGTCCTCTTCTCTTCAATGTTTTGCTTCTGCCAACAAAACAGTAAAAATGCCCCCATCCTTTAACAGCTAGATAATTTCCGAGGAGATTTTGGAAATGAAAATCCCAAAGTGTGATCCTGGAAAGTGACCAAGCAGAAGAGCTGGGTCTAAAGGGATGTTGTTATAAGGATAAGACACTCCGTGACAGCAGTCCTTAGCCTTTTAGGCATCAGGGGCCAGTTTCATGGGGGACAGTGTTTCATGGACCCGGAGTCGGGGCGGGAGGGGGGATGGTTTCCGGATGATTCAAGGGCACAAGCTTTACTGTGCACTTTGTTTCTAAGCGAATGCTGCCACTGATCTGACGTTTTATTTCTAATCTAATGCCGCCACTGATCTGAACAGGAGGCACCAGTACGCGGCCTGGAGGTTGGGGACCCCTGCTCTACGACTTCTAATGTTATCTGAGCAGCTCAGCCTAGGAAATGGGGCAGAAGTGAGTATCAAAGTTTAATCCCTGAGGTTTCAGAGGTGGGAGATACCTTCCATGGATTCATTCTCCTTGTGAACCAGGGAGTACAAATGTCTTTCATTTTCTGGGTTCCATGAGGAACCCCAGGGAGCCAGTCCAGGCCCAGATGTCCCATCCCTGGAGCTGACAGGCTCTAAACAGAGCTACAGGGCCAAAGTGCCTTGGGATGCTTCCTGAGGCTCTGGGCTCTAGATCGGATGAGGGGAGCCTGGGTCATCCCCTCCAGCCAAGATGGCTTCCCTGCTCACCTCACTATGCTCTTCAAATGGTCACTTCCAGTAACGCTTGAAAGGAAAAGTTCAAACACTGCCAAATGAAATGTCTGCCTCTCTTTAAAAATCAGTGCTGTCTCTGGGGCAGGCACCTGCAGTTCCATCTGTGGGGCCAGATTGCAAACGACCTCTCTAGGTGGGCTTAACCCACCACCAGATTCTTCTCCCCTCTCCCCCCTCCAGGAGCGCAGTGGTCAGAGAATGAGCACAGCAGTAACAGGGTCTGACTGTCGTGGGGCAGCCGTCTCTCAGGTCTAACTGGGCCCTCTTGACCCTCTGGGCCTCTTCTGCAATCCCTCGGGGAAAAGCTTTAGAACAGCCATGAAATTCCAGAGTCACCATGGAGAGAACAAGTGTCCACAAGTGCCTGTGCTTATTCTAAGACTTCCGACTTCTCCTTTGAGATAACTGGACTTTACTCTTTATCAATAATAACTTAAGTGCTCACCATGTGCCCCTTTGCTAAGTACATTATATGTATTATTTCATATAATCCTGATGCAATACTCCAGGTGTTGGATGTTACTATCCCCAAATTATAGGACAGGAAATTGTAGTTCAAAGAATCTAACACATTATTGACTGGAGGCGTATCAACACTACAAGTGTTAGTTTCTGCAAAAATCCCCTGGTCAATAATATATTAACTAACTCCTCCCAAGGACATTCACATAGGGATGAGGGTCTGAACCAGTTCTCTCTAACCTTAAGGCCACACTGGGAATTTTATACTATGACGCCATTTAAGAATTTTAGGGACTTAACTAGTGGTTAAGACTTTGCCCTCTAATGCAGAGTGCAGGTTCAATCCCTGGCCGGGGAACTAAGATCCCACACGCCTTAGTATCAAAAAACCAAAAAATATAAAACAGAAGCAATATTGTAACAAATTCAACAAAGACTTTAAAAACAGTCCACATTAAAAAAATATTAAAAAAAAAGAATTTTAATAAGGTGATTTAACAAAATTTTAAAAATACAATGATGGGTTCATCAAAAGGAAAAATAGACTCACTGTTCTGTTTTCATCCCCACATCCCAGCTCCAGACATCCTCACCCGGACACTTGCACGCTTGGCTCTCTGCCCTTGAGAGGCTGTATCCTCAACACTCCTACCTCATGGAGGAGAGCCTCACTCCCCACACTTGTAGGGGATCATCTGCTTAAACTAGGCCACAGCCAGAATCATTCATTCCAGAAGGGGCTGTGATTCATGTTTGAGCTTTGGAAAATGGTGTTGGTTTAATTTAAAGGGGAGAAGAAAGCAAAATAAAATGTTCAGATGCTGACAGATTTCTTTGGGGCTTAATTTGCATTCATTTTGTTTCCAGAGCATTTGATTTGATTTGTTTTTTTATTTTCAAACTGTGTTGTACCACATGCAAGAAAAATAGATTTACTTAATCTGGATCCTGTGATTTCATTGTTTATTGATGTCAATATGGAACAGACGAGGAGTACGAAGAGAGGAATATCAGATGGTTTTCCATCTTCCCTCTGCGAAGCAAGGACCAGAATCACCAAGCCCAGGACTTCTAGAGGCTTCGACAAACTTCAGGGCTGACAGCCACACTATGTGTCACCTCCCCAGATCCTTCCTGGGAGCCATGTCAACCTTCACACAAGTGCAATTAGGAGACCTTATTCCTCTCCTTAGGAATAGGATATGTGTTGATGTTCCCAGTGTGTGTTTAAACACACTCCGCATGTAACCTGAGTGTTGACATTCACTGACCCACAAATATTTCAAAAGAGGGAAGCATTGGAGCCTGGCTTCTTAAAGAGGCAGAGAAGCAGGCTTTCCGGGATGATGGTAAGTGGGGGGCAGGGCACGCAGTCCATCATTTAGGACAATCACCATGGTTTCTTAGATCATGTCCCTGCTTGTGGTTGACCTTGTTCTCCACAGAGCTATCATCATAATACAATTATACCAGCTTCTTTTTAAAACTTCACCATTTCTTACCAAAATAAATAAACAAACAAAACAATACCCCATGTCTGATGCTGCCATTTACCTATGCAATCATTTGACAATTATTTATTAAGTACCTGCTCTGTGCCAGCACAACCTAATTCTTTTTTCTAATCTTTAAAAAAAATTTTTTTTTAATTTATTTACCTATTTTTGGCTGTGCTGGGTCTTCACTGATTTGCACGGGCTTTCTCTAGTTTTGGCGAGTGGGGGGCTACTCTTCGCTGCGGTGCGCATCCTTCTCACGGAGGTTGCTTCCCTTATTGCCGAGCACAGGCTCTAGATGCCGGCTTCAGTAGTTCGGGCTCAGGGGCTCTAGAGCACGAGCTCAGCAGTCCTGGCGCATGGGCTTAGTTACTCGCCAGCACATGGAATCTTTCTGGACCATGGATCGAATCCGCTGTCCCCTGCAATGGCAGGTGGCTTCTCATCCACTGCGCCACCAGGGAAGCCCAGAACAACCTAATTCTGATAGGCTCTCCAGGCATGTCTTCTCCGCCCCTTTCCCTCCACACACCAGCACATTCCCCCTCTAGGCCCTCGTCCAGGCTGTTCCCTCCCCCACACCTATACATCCGAGTTCCACCCAGCCTCAAGGACAACTCTTTCATCCCACTTTCTCTAAGAAACCTTCCATTTCCCCCCTGGGCAGCATTCATCACTTCTCTGATCACCTGCCACTCCTCCATCCCAGGAAGAAGCAGCTGTTCCCCACTCCGAGCTCCTGGACCATCATGCTCTTTCCACACCCTTCTGTTTTGGAAGAAGCAGCTGTTCCCCACTCCGAGCTCCTGGACCATCATGCTCTTTCCACACCCTTCTGTTCTTTCTTCGTGACTTGGCAGTATTTCTTTACTTCTGTCCATCGAAAGCAAAGTGCATGCTTATTCTCCTCCCTCCACCTTAAGAACAGAATCAAGCAACCATTCAGAGTATTCTGAGTAAACGGCCACAGGAATACTTTCTGCTCAATTCCCACACCCCCCGTACTCATAATTAGGTCATTGATCACACTCTGCTTAATATTATAAATACCTGTGTACATAATAATTATAAACCACTGAAGGCCTTATTTATCTCTTGATTTATTTATCTTTTTATCTCCTACAGCATCTAAAAAGAAACTTCTTTCTCAAAGTGGGTACTCACTAAATGCTACTGAAATGAAAGAAAATAAAAGTAAATTCCTATCCTTCCAGGTGGGATTAGGGAGATACTGGAAGATGACCTAAATAGTTGAGGGGGGGGGGGGGCGGTGCATGCCAGATTGTCAGTTCAATTCAGCTAACATTTAATAGCTACATATATATATATATGTACAATAATATAGTGTGGTATTAATAATTAATATTAATCATTATTATTAGCTGAACACCTATTAAGTGGGCTACATTTGAGGGTCAAGTTAGAAAAACAAAGGTGAATGTGACCTGCCTCTGCTTTCCAGGAGGTCACAACAGAAATACAGAAGACAGAACTACATGACAAGGCAGCCAGACTCTACAGCAAACCCCTGAGTGCTAGACTGAGGGCTTGTGCTGGTCCATAACTAAGCATCCAGGGTCTATGATGATAAAGATAAAAAATCAAGCTGGCTTTATTGAGTTTTTTAATATGGCTAAATTTATTCCAAATAAAAGGACTGTTCATTACTCTAAGAGTACATTCTGTGGGAAGGGGGTGGACATTAAACATCCTTTCATATTGAAATAATGGGATAGCAAGTGGGTGCTATTTGGTCTGAAAAAGAAAAGGCTGAGAGCCTGATGTTGACCGTCCTAACTACTTTTGTTTTAATTTTGCTGCTTCATGAAACCCACACCTGGGATCCAACATACTGAACTTCATAAAGTTGAGGTGCATTCGACTGTGTGGTGTGTAGACTGAAGACAAACCTTGGAAGACATTTTCCAAGAAATATCACGGCCCTGTCTGCAGGGGCTCCATCAGTCCCCTGCATGCTGGGGTACAGGGGTCCTAACTTCAGGCTGAGAACTGTTTGGAAACCTTAACTTTCATAAGAAGAGTCTGATTGTGTTCAGTGGACTGTCAAAAATAAGGCTCTCTTTGCAAATTTTTCCTCCAGGAACCCCATCAAAGGTTTTCAGCAAAGATCAGGGATAAAGTTCCCTTCTTGGTGCTAGTTGGGAGAGAACAGTAACCAGTGTTAAAATTCCACCTCCTTTCTGCTCTCTAAAGAAGAAAATATTCACGAACAAAGACAATAGAACAATAGTCTGATAGCACTGGTGGAAATTTACCGAAGCTCAAGTAACAGATTAGGGGGAAAAAAAGAAGAAGAAAAGCTCTACCTGGAATGAAGGGGCAGAAATGCATGCTGTTTACAAACCTGCATTTGGAGGGAGGCTAAGAACACTTGAGAAAGCCACATCCTGAGTTCCAGATTGATAGTGTCTGCCTACAGCTGAGACAGAACATCAGAGAACAGCCTCTCCCACTCCTATCTTCTCCACACTAGCAAGTATCAAGTAAAAACAACACGGGCATACAGCTGGGAGCACTGCAAAAGGCAGATTCTCTCTGAGTAGCAGTGCAAATGGAGACTCAAATCCAATCAGAAAGATTAAAAGTCCAGCAGAGAACAGACTTTGAAAAAACCTTGTAAATTAGTCTATACCATAAACAGAAGTCATCATTAGAGGAATTTGAAGATTTTGGTGCACTAAGGGTAACCACAGCAACAGCAAACCAAACAGCCCAACTTCAACTAGATTAACATGAACTTCCAACACTAAAGGTCTAAAAGGAAAGGAGTGGTCATCTCCAAGTGTTAAAAAAAATTGGACTCATCTCAATATCTACTGTACTATATACATCTGGCCTTCCACGAAAAATTATAAGACATACAAAAAGACAAAGAAAAACAGAGCTTGAGGAGAAAAGCAATCATTAGAACCAGATTCATAAATGATACAGATGTTGGAGCTATCAGATTAGTAATTTAAAATAACTATGATTAACGTGCTAAAGGTTCTAATGGAAAAAAGCAAACAACATGGAAAATCAGATAAATAATTTCACTAGAAGGTTGAAAAGTATGAGAAAGAACTAATGAAAATACAAAAAATCAAAAATGTAGGAGCAGAGATAATGAATGTTATCAATGAGCTAATCAGTAGACTTGACATAGCTGAAGGAAGAATCAGCAAATCAGTAAACCTGAAAATAGGTCAAAAGAAATTATCAAACTGAAACACAAAGAAAATGCATAAATAGCAGAAATAAACCCAGCAGAAATAGCTTTCAAAAGTGAGGGAGAAAAAGAGAGTTTCTTAGACAAACAAACAAAAAAACTTAGGAAATTCACTATCAGCAGACCTACTCTAAAAGAAATGTTAAATCTTCAAGCAGAAGACATATAGTTCTTAAATTTGAATCTAGATAAAGAAATGAAGAAGCAAAATAATTTTTCCTTATTTTTAATTGTCCTAAAAGATACCTCACTGTTTAATGCAAAAAGAGTAGCAAGGTATTATATGTTTGCAGCATAGGTTAAAGTGAAATAATATAACTACAACGGCACAAAGAATGGGATGAAAGAGTTGGGAATATAGTGTTATGAGGGTCTTTACATTTCACTTGAAATGGTATAATGTTATTTTAAGAGAGACTCAGATTATATTTAAATCTGTATTATAACCCTAGGACAATCACTAATATAAATAATATGTCAATAAAGGAGATAAGAGTAGAATTGTAAAAAAAAAAAATTCTAATTAAACACAGAAGGTAGAAAAAGAAAATGTAAGCAAAGAATAATTGGAACAGACAAAAATCAAGAAGCAAGATGGTAAGTTTTAGTCCAACCATATAAATAACCACATTAAACACAAATGGTGTAAATACACCAGTTAAAAAGGCAGATATTATCAGACAGGATTTAAAAAAAAAAGACCAAATTCTATACTATCTTCCAGAATCCTACTTTTAATATAAAAGCACAGGTTAAAAGTAAAAGGATAGAGAAAGACACACATGCAAACATAACCAAAAGGGAGCTGGAGGCACTGTATCAATTTCGCATAAAGTAGACTTCAGATCAAGGAGTACTGTCAGATAAAGAGAGATATGACATAGTGATAAAGGGGTCAGTTCAACAACATAATAATTATAAATGTGTATGCACCTAGCAACAGGTCTTCAAAAACAAAGATCTGTTCTTGATTGGTAACAGAAGTTACTTGCACTCTAGGATCTGGCCACAGATCCTACAGCCTTGAACTCTCAAATATTAATGAAAGATATATGCATTATATATTCATATCGATTCAAAGAATTTCTTGAAGGATAAGCAGCCTACTCATTTCTATAGCTATTTTAAATTTTATTTCCTAATCTAGTCAAACCATTAGAAAGTTGTGCTCTTGAGAAGCACTATTTTAGTTCCTTAAGGAACTGTTTTCTTAATTGTACTTTGATGTTCTGCCAGCAACTTGAACTTAGAGATGTTATAAGAAACGGCCCTATAAAAATCCTTATTGGGTTTAACATAGGGTTATTGTTGAGAAACCTATTCTTTAGAGCACATAGTGTTCTCTTCATAGGGTCTCCTGAAAGAGATTTTTTTTTAGGTTTATAAACTAGGAAAATCTCTATTTCTCTGGTCAAAATTCTCTACTTCTTTTGGTTTCTGGGAAATTTGGTCACAGGCAAATTTTAGCCCATGGAAATTGATAGCATGCTTGTTTATACTAACTTTACCCCTGAATTTATTTTATTTTCCCATCATCCCAATTTTCCCATCTGTTTATTTTTCTTCTGCTATGCCGTTACTGTACTTATCTTTTAAAATCAAACTTATTGAGGTATAATCTGCATGCAACAAAATAAACCCATCTTAAGTGTACTGTTCAATGAGTTTTGGCAAGTATTACCATTTTGTTATTGTTAGCCATTTGAAAGCAATTTTGAAATAAGCAAAAGTAAAACTGAATGTCACAAGGCAGTCTGTGCTAAGCATTATCATAGAGATATAAACAAATTACTATGGGAGTATGAGAGAGGATAAAAAAAATTCTGACTGGAGGGATAGTGGAGTGAAGGATGAGGGATCTTAGAGAAAAAGTCTCATTTTAAAACATAGTATCTCACCTTAAAATTTAAAGATGGAATTGAAAAGATCGAAGTACCAGGAAAGGCAATTTGGATAAGAAAATGTCTGAGTAAAAGAATCACGCGAAAGACATAGGCACTGGTTCAGTTTGGCTGGAGTGGAAAGTGAGCAAAAAAGGAGTAAGGGGAAGGAGCCTCTAGCCATATGGCAGGAGGTTCTGAAAGCCACATGGTGTCTTCTTACATCATTGTGCAGGCGATAGGGAGCCACTGGAGGTTTTCAACAGAGAAGAAACACAACGGGATTTATTTCATTTATTTTTAAAATACGTTTATTTTGTGGCCGCACTGGGTCTGAGCTGCAGCATGTGGGATCTAGCTTCCCGACCAGGGAACAAACCCGGGTCCCCTGCATTGGGAGGGTGGAGTCTTCGTCACTAGGCCACCAGGGAAGTCCCTGAGAAGTATTTTAGAAAGATCACTTTAGAAGCAGTGTGAGAACTAGATGGGAAGCTTTGATGGGAGGTAGATAGAGCAGCGGGGAGGCAGCTTCTTCACTGGTCCAGGAGAGAGAGAAAGAGGACCTGGAGCAATCATTGAGAGCTAGAGATGGAAGGGGGTGCCCTATAACGGGAAATCTCTAGGCAGGGTCAAAGAATTAGTTGTGAGAATGAGTGAGAGAGACATTGACTATACAGATGAATGAGGGACAGGCATTCGCATGACTCCTGCTCCAGAAAGAAGATTGCCAGGCCCTGGTGTCTTCCTTCTTCCAACCTCAGCCAGCAGAGAAAGCACAAGTTCCCAGCCCCAAACTAACCCCTAGTTTTCTGGTGGGAGTAAGAGGGATAACCCAGTCAGGGCTGGTCATGGTAGTCAGTTCCTTTACAGTTAACCAGAGCCAATAGTATATATAATAATAATAGCTAGTTGTTGTTGTTCAGTTGCTAAGTCATGTCTGACTCTCTGTGACCCCATGAACTGCAGCACGCCAGGCTTCCCTGTCCTTCACTATCTCCTGGAGTTTGCTCAAACTCATGTCCATTGAGTCAGTGATGCCATCCAACCATCTCATCCTCTGTCACCCACTCTTCTCCTGTCCTCAATCTTTCCCAGCATCAGGGTCTTTTCCAAGGAGTCAGTTCTTTGCATCAGGTGGCCAAAGTATTGGAGCTTCAGCTTCAGCATCAGTCCCTCCAATGAATATTGAGGGTTGATTTCCTTTAGGATTGACTGGTTTGATTTCCTTGTGGTCCAAGGGACTCTCAAGAGTCTTCTCCAGCACCACAGTTTGAAAGCATCAATTCTGCGGCACTCAGCAGTACTTTACTTCAATTTTTAAAAGTAAAACGATAATAACTAACACTTAAAATAACAGTCTATGTGTGGTACTTCACATATTTTAACTCATTACTTCCCACAGAATTCCTACGAATAGGAACTATTATATACCCATTTAACAGATGGAAGAATTGAGGCACAGGAAAATAAGAGTCTTGCTTGAAATGCATAGCTGGTAAATAGCAGAGCCAAGAATCAAACCAGGCATGTGATTTCAAAGTTCAGGCTCTGTGTCATTATGTTCTAATCATGATTGCTCTGGACCCTGTAATAATTTCCCAACTCACATGTTCACCCAGAGAGTGAAAGCCTCTCACTGCCTTACAGTAGGAGGTGCTGATATTTCTGGCAGAAAGATTAATAAGAACATGAGGAAAAGCATTGAAGGTCGGTATCTATGGTATGTTTGGTGCCCCATCAGTCATCAGGTATGAGCACAGAGTATTAGGCAAGATGCTATATATGAACTGCAACCAAGACTATTGCAAAATATGGAATAGACATAATAAAAATACTGTTAAAATCAATGGCCATAGGTATACATGAGTATATGTATTCTTGTGTGTCTGGAAAATGTGTTATTGACGATGGTTGATATTGGCTGAAGCAATGGCCTATCACTTACAGACACCAGAAATTCCTGGAAAGCCATCCACCAGCTAGTTAATGATCTAAAAATACACTTTTGAAAGACAGCCTTGGAAGGTTGAAGGTCTAGTTAAGCTAAAACAAACTCAAAGCAGATTACCAGTCTACAGAAATGCTGGACTTGGACATATTCTGTGAAAACATAATGGTGACCCGCGCCATCACAAAACCAAAGTCACACAATTTTAAAAAGTAGACTAAGCCTGGATTGTTTTTTTTTTTTTTTAGAAAAGCCTCCACATTTAAGCTGTAGGCAATGCCTGTCCTCCTTTCATCACCTCATGTATGAGATTTGGCCACCCATACATTTAAGCAACAGATGGGAACTATCTGAATGTGTGCACATAGTTGGAATCAACAAATATTAAAGTCTGCATATGGCATCATTTGAAATTTATACCAACTCTCTAAGATACTGGAATGATTCCTTATCACAGAAGATCATGTGGTTACTTGTTCATTGTGCCAGGAACTGAGGGAGTGAACAAAACATCATCTGAGAGTCTGCCCTCAGGACACCTAGTATCTAGTTAGAGAGCCGGGTAAGTAAACAGGTGCATGTGAGGCCAGCTGAAGAGGGCCCCAAGGTCGCTGACAGCACAGAAGGAGGGGCACTGAGCTGTTGTGTCAGGGCAGCTCTGGGGAGGAAGGGACTTTAGGAGAACCCATGAAGCCCATTGGGAGAATTGTATTAGGGAATTAAACTTTTTGTGTTCTTTCCTGTTTGTCTAATTCTTCTATAACATTTTGTTACCTAAAGGACTATCCTTTAAGCAAAAATTATACTCTCAGGGGGGAAAAGAAAAGAACAAAAAGCTAGGCTGGGAGGAAAGGGATAACAAGACTAGACATTGCCAATGGAAGAGAAGAGATCACATATGTGCAAACATAAGTTGTCCAGAAAAATTCCCTCAGGAAAGAAAGGGCCATCCCATGTATAAACTTTCACAAAATCTCTAATATTTTGAGGGGCCGTTTCAAGTATTTTGAACATTAAAATTGTACTACTGAGGGAGGTTGCCCAAAATCTCTAATATTTTGAGGGGCCGTTTCAAGTATTTTGAACATTAAAATTGTACTACTAAGGGAGGCTGTGCTGTGTGCTTAGTTGCTCAGTTGTGTCCTGCTCTTCGCGACACCATGGACTGTAGCCCTCCAGGCTCCTCTGTCCATGGGGATTCTCCAGACAAGAATACTGGAGTGAGTTGCCAGGCCCTCCTCCAGGGGATCTTCCCAACCCAGGGGTTAAACCAGGTTCTCCTGTATTGCAAGCAGATTCTTTACCAGCTGAGCTACCAGGGAAGCCCTTGAGGGAGATTCAGTTCAGTTCAGTCACTCAGTCATGTCCGACTCTTTGCAACTCCATGGACTGCAGCACGCCAGGCCTCCCTGTCCATCACCACTTCCCAGAGTTTACTCAAACTCATGTCCATTGACTTGGTGATGCCATCCAACCATCTCATCCTCTGACATCCCCTTCTCCTCCTGCCTTCAATCTTTCCTAGCATCAGGGTCTTTTCAAATGAGTCAGTTCTTCACATCAGGTGGCCAAAGTATTGGAGTTTCAGCTTCAGCATCAGTCCTTCCAATGAAGACCCAGGTCTGATCTCCTTTAGGATGGACTGGTTGGATCTCCTTGCAGTCCAAGGGACTCTCAAGAGTCTTCTCTAACACCACAGTTCAAAAGCATCAATTCTTCGGATCTCAGCTTTCTTTATAGTCCAACTCTCACATCCATATATGACTACTGGAAAAACCATAGCTTTGACTAGGCGGACCTTTGTTGGCAAAGTAATGTCTCTGTTTTTTAATATGCTGTCTAGGTTAGTCATAACTTTCCTTCTAAGGAGCAAGTGTCTTTTAATTTCATAGCTGCAGTCTCCCTCTGCAGTGATTTTGGAGCCCCAAAAAATAAAGTGTCACTGTTTCCATTGTTTCCCCATCTATTTGCCATGAAGTGATGGGACCAGATGCCATGCTCTTCGTTTTCTGAATGTTGAGTTTTAAGGCAACTTTCTCACTCTCCTCTTTCATTTTCATCAAGAGGCTCTTTAATTCTTCTTCGCTTTCTGCCATAAGAGTGGTGTCATCTGCATATCTGAGGTTGTTGATATTTCTCCCAGCAATCTTGATTCCAGCTTGTGCTTCATCCAGCCCAGTGTTTCTCATGAAAACAACCACAAACTATGACTTCCCTGGTGGCTCAGATAGTAAAGCATCTGCCTACAATGCGGGAGACCCAGGTTCAATCCTTGGGTTGAGAAGATCTCCTGGAGAAGGAAACGGCAACCCATTCCAGTATTCTTGCCTGGAAAATCCTATAGATGGAGGAGCCTGGTAGGCTACAGTCCATGGGATTGAAAAGAGTC
Organism: Bubalus bubalis; assembly: GCF_019923935.1. Lineage (NCBI taxonomy): Eukaryota > Metazoa > Chordata > Mammalia > Artiodactyla > Bovidae > Bubalus > Bubalus bubalis. The sequence goes on along the minus strand of NC_059161.1, from coordinate 16,599,387 downwards.
GGACACGACTGAGTGACTTCACTCACTTCCACTTTCATGCTAAATCTTGGTGCTTATACAAAACATCTGATGAAACTGGGTTGGATGTTGTACATGAAGTTTTTTAAGATCAGTTTTTGAAAGTGACAAAAGGAATTCCCTGGTGGTCTAGTGGTTAAGGCTCTGTGCCCCCAATGCAAGGGGTCAGGGTTCGATCCCCGGTCAGGGAACTAGACCCCACATGCTACAACTAAGAATTTATATGCCATAACTAAAAGATCCTGCATAATGCTACCTAGACCCAGTAGAACCAAATAAATAAATATTTTTAAAAATTAAAGCAATATAGTTGTTTTGAATATTATTTCTTCATAGGTGAAGTCATACTATATTTATATAATTACATATCCTGCCTTTTTCACTTGATATTACAGTGTCAATATTTCGCACAAAATTCAAAACTCTTTAAAAATTAAAAAATATCCAGGTAGTATGTAGTCATTTGTGGAGATCGTGACTAGCTAGCAATAGAAAAAAATGAAAAATCCAAACCATTCTTATGCAAATAGGCACATAGCTTAGGATAAAATTTTATTATACACACATGCAAAAAGGGCTTTACATCAAACAACTTAGACAAATGTGAAAATATTATGCTCTGAAAAACTATTAGATGATTCAAAAATTCACTTCAGCAATGACAAAGACATTGATGCTGATATCTGCAATGAGTTAAATAAAACTGATGAAATGAACATGAAGAAAGGTAATATTTATAAACTTATATACTATGCCACAGAATATATGCTTTGAATCTTCAAGAGTAAATATAACATAAATTAAACTTTACTTTAAATGTCATCTATAGCCCTAAATGGCAACCCACTCCAGTATTCTTGCCTGGAGAATCCCATGGACGGAGGAGCTTGGTGGGCTACAGTCCATGGGTCGCAAAGAGTCGGACACGACTGAGCGACTTCACTTTCACTTTATAGCCCTAAAAGTGAATATATCACTCTCTCTGATGGGAAAACCCTATTTTTTGGTATCTTCTTATTGAGAAAATATGGAATTCCCTTGATTTGGGATAAATGAGTCATTTAGGCTTTCTTGACCAATCCCTGTGGAATATCTAATAAATACAAGTAGTAGAAAAAATTAGTTAACTCAAAAGCTTGCAGTAGCTTTGGCTCATTTAACATTGGGGTAAACAACTCTTACACCTATATGCCTACATGATAGCAGAGGACAAAGCTGGATGCCTGAAAGTCCGCAATAGTTCCCCCATTTGCCTATAGGGTAAATCGAACACCAACAACTTAACATTCACGTGCCTCCACAATTTGTCAACTGATCTTACATGTTTCCACATCTGTCTTTCAGTCTTTGTCTCATCCATTCAATGTCCAGACAAATGAAACCACCCAGCATTTCGGTGCCAGTTCCAAAGGTTCAGCTTCTGTTCTGCTCACGTTGTCCTCTCTGACTATAACAATGGCTTTCCCCTCCTACTCCCCACCATTTCCAGATGTCTACATCTTTTCCCTTTCCAAGGTCCATCTCAAATACCTCTGTATCATTTTACACGTCTTGAATAAAAGGAGGCTTCTTTTCCGTAATCCCAAATCCAGATCCCAAGGGCTCTGCACCAGTGGCCTCTCTGCTTGGGTGGGAGTCGAGAGGTAGATTCTCAGCAGGAGTGGTCTTGAAGGTGAGTGAGGTCAGTCCAAGTAATAATAACAAGCACTTAGACAACACCAGAAGGATAATAGCTAACTCTAATACAAAATTTGCTGTGCGTTAGGCACTCTTTTAATTATTTCACATAGATGAATTCATTCGATCTTCACAAGAATCTCATGAACCATAGTTTATGGATGAGGAAACTACAATCCAATGTAAGTAACTTACCCACGGTGGCTGGGCTACAAGTAACAGAGCTGAGAAAATACGAACTTGACCATTATGCTTTTCCACCTTTGGACTACTACAAAAAAAAGAAATCAGTTGTGGGCAGGAAGATAGCTGGTAACTGGGCGGTATGGAGGCCCGCGCATTTAGTTGGGTGAAAAAAGGGACGAACAATAAGCATGCCGGGAGATAACAAGTGAGGGAACAGAGTGGGATCCACCCAGGGCTTTCTTCCCGCTCTGGACTAATTTCAGGATCCTAAGGAAATACACTCCTGCCAGCTGTATTGGAAGATGCATAGCATTTTAGGTACCTCATTACTTTTAAAATTACTAATAAGCCTGTCACATCTCCCCCATTAACCAGATGCTCCTTGAGGATCCATATTCAATTCACTTACTAGAGTATCTAAAACTATACTTTGCACATGGTAATTAATCAATAAAATATTGTTAAATATCACAAACCATCAGTCCTCAGTTCAACTGGCTCTTTTTAATAAAGTGAACACATGTTAAAAGTATTTTAGGAAGATTTATATCCAACACTTTAAAAATAATTCCTAATTATATTTTTTCTTTATTGTATTTTGTTAGTTTTTTTAATTGTCTTCCCCAAGTAGTATATAAGCTACACAAGGGCAGAGACCTCATTCTTGTTTATCACTGTATTTCTGGCATGCTAGAACAAGGCTTGGCAGAAAAGAACTTGGTAAATACTCATGAATATTTGAAAAAGAATGGACTTTGGAAATGCTCGCCAGATCTTTGTTGGGCAGTTTTTATTCTTGTCAACCAATCCTGACTTCGTGTATCAATACTATTCCATTACCCCTAAAGCGAGCACATGCCATGAAGTACAAGGAAAAGAAAGGGTATGGCTGGAGTGGGTTGGGGGGTGGAGGATAGACACAGTCTCACACGGAGCACAGCGTTTTGTCCCTTTTCAAATCTCCATTGCACATCTCTGTCCACACGGAGCTCCAGGCCTGCCAACTGGTCATCCCTCCATCCTCTCAGGCCGCTACCTCTATCACTGCAGGTTCTCAGGTGTCCCTCCTCCCAGACTCTACCCTGCCACTTGGCCCTGAAAAATTCAGGCTCTCCAGTTTACCTCTTCACACCTGTGGGCCCTCAGGATCCATTCTCCTTAGAAGGAAGCATGGGAACTAAAAGAGAATTTTTCTCTTTTACAAATAGCTTCGTTTTTTTTCCTGCCACCTACAAAGACCTGAATTTGAATTCAAGTTTTTCCGTTTTATAAGTGTATGCATGCTCAGTCGCTTAGTCATGTCTGGCTCTTGGCAGCCCCATGGACTGTAACCCACCAGGCTCCCCTGTCCATGCGATTCTCCAGGCAAGAATACTGGACTGGGTTGATCTTCCTGACCCAGGGATTGAACTCGTGTCTTGTGCATGTGTGTGTCTCCTGCATTGGCAGGTGGATTCCTCACTATTGCGCCACCTGGGAAGCCCAGTTTCCTGATTATGAGGAGGCTACAGACGGTGACTGCAGCCATGAAATTAAAAGACGCTTGCTCCTTAGAAGAAAAGCTATGACAAACCTAGACAGCATATTAAAAAGCAGAGACATTACTTTGCCAACAAAGGTCCATATAGTCAAAGCTAAGGTTTCTCCAGTAGTCATGTATGAATGTGAGAGCTGAACCATAAAGAAAGCTGAGCACCAAAGAATTGATGCTTTTGGTCTGTGGTGTTGGAGAAGACTGTTGAGAGGCCCTTGAACAGCAAGGAGATCCAACCAGTCCATCCTCAAGGAAATCAGTGCTGAATATTCATTGGAAGGACTGATGCTGAAGCTGAAACTCCAATACTTTGGCCACCTGATGTGAAGAACTGACTCAATGGAAAAGACCCTGATGCTGGAAAAGACTGAAGGCAGGAGGAGAAGGGGACGAAAGAGGATGAGATGGTTGGATGGCATCATGGACTCAGTGGACACAAGTTTGAGCAAGTTCGGGGAGTTGGTGATGGACAGGGAAGCCTGGCATGCTGTAGTCCATAGGGTCGCAAAGAGTCGGATGCAACTGAGCAACTGAACTGAACTGAAGTGAGCCTAAGAAAGCATCCCATTCTGCCTTTGTTGGCAGATTGTTAATGCCAAGTGCATAAGAGCCATGATAAGAGCACAGGATGATTTTCGGCTAGTACATCATAATTGCCTCACAAATACTTGTCAGCTGCTTGATTCTAATGGTAGTTATACAAATTATACTTAAAACCAAAATTGAAGACTCTTGGCTGCTGTCTAAAAGGTAGTCATTCGAGGCAGCACTTAAGAATTTGTAAAAAAAGATAACTCAGGCTAGGAATGCCTGACCAGATAAACCAAAGTCACTTTGGCAGAGAGAAATGTGAAGGAGAGGACGTTTATCCAAAACAAAAGAAATAAAGAATTTCTCTCTAAGGCCAAGATGGGCTCCCTAACTAACGATGTGAAAGAGAAATTAAACCATGTGATGCTGCATATAGTTTGGAACATTTGAAAGGTCAGCTTGGATCAGAGCATAACATTTTTTCTTTTTACTTTTTATGAAGTCAGTTTTTGCGGAGACATGACAGTTCTGAAAGCTCCTACAATCGGAATCATTCAAGTGATGCACCGGTAAGTTTTAAGTTTCAAAACTTATGCCTAAAAATCCATTAAAATCTGACTAGGAAATCTGGAAGGAGGGACAGAGACATCTGATATTTGGCACAGAGATAGCACTGATGAAGTTCTCTCACACACAAGTGCAGGGCCATAGTCCTGAGAGAAATACCTCCACCACCTCAGTCATGCTCTGTCCCTGCTCCTTTGGCATATTTCTCTTCTCTCAGCACTTCCTTCCCCACCTGACCTTTCTCCCTATCTCACTGAGAAAACAGAAACTCTCAGAAGAGAGCTTCCCACGCTTCCACCATCACGTCTGTCTACAGGCTGGCACAGTGACTCAGTATCCTCCACTTCCTCTCCTCCTCTGATGGATGGACTTCCGGTGCTCCTAAACAAAGCCAACTCCCCTGTTTTGCCTTGACCCAACCCCTCTCGCCTATTCAAGGACATCCTTCCAAGATCTCTCTCTTCTCTTTCTTGCACTAGCAGTTCTTCATATCCATTGGCTGATTCCCATCAGTCTAAAAACATGGTATTATTTCTCTCATCTTAAAAAGAAAAAACACAGAGAACTTCTGACCCATGTCCCCCTCCAACCACATACTTTTCGTCTGCTCACTTTTGGAGTAACACTCCTCAAAAGAGCATCTGAATTTGCTCTCTCCAATTACACTCCTCTTTCTTGCTTATGTTCACTCCAGTCCAGCTGCTGCCCCTACCACTGCAGCAGGTCTGCTCTTGTCAATGTCTCCAGTGGCCTCTGCTTTGCGAGACCAAGCATCAGTCGTGGTGTTCATCTTAGGTGACCTCTCAGCAACATGTGACATGGTTGATCTTGTCCCCCTTGAAGCACCAACCTCACACGTCTTCCTGGATATCATACTCTCCTGATTTTTTAAAATTTACTTTATCTTATTTTTGACAGGGCTGGGTCTTTGTTGCCTTGTGAGGTCCTTCTCTAGCTGTGGCTAACAGGTTGCCGTGCACTGGCGTCTCACTGTAGTGGCTTCTCTTGTTGCAGAGCACTGGCTCCAGGAGCGTGGGTTTTGGTAGTGCCGCATGTGGGCTCAGTTGTTGTGGCTCATGGGCTCCAGAATGTAGGCTTAGTTCCTCCAAGACATGTGGATTCCTCCTGGACCAGGGATCGAACCCATGTCTCCTACATGTGGATTCCCAACCAATGCACCAGTAGGGAAGTCCCACACACTCTCTGATTGTTGTCTGCCTCATTAGCTGATGTTTCACAGTCAACGGCTGTTGACTTATGTCCCCCATCTTACCAGTCCCTGAACACTGCAGTGTCCTGAATGCTGAGTCCTTGATCTCTGCTCCATCGACGCTCACTTCCTCAGTATTCTCAGCCAGTCTCGTGGCTCTAAATACCTACTCTAGGCTGATGATTCCCAAATTATTTTTTTTATTTTTACCTTTTATTTAGTAACAGTATATGCTTAGTCAACATGTCCATCTGAACGTCCAACCATCCTCCCAGAGGTAACATGCCCAAGACTCAGCTCCTGCTCATCCCTCCTGTTCACCCCACATAAACGGCGATTCCATCTTTCCAATGTCTCAGGCCAAAAACCTTGGCTCATTCTTGATTCCTTTTCCTTTTTCCACCAAAACAGATCCATTAACCAATCCTACTGGTGCTTCCTGCAAAATATATCCTGAATCCTATCACTTCTTGCCACCTCTACCTCCCTGGTCCAAACTGCCATCATTCCTCCTCTGGATTACATGCACCCACCTTCTAAATGGCTTGCCTATTTCTAGTCTCAGTCCCAATGGTCTATTCTTATCATTGCAGTCAGAGTAAGTCCCTGGAGGTCTGATCAGGTAGCACTTCTCTTCAAGAGCTTCGAAAGCCTCTGCTTCCTTGGAGTGAAAGTCAGTGTCCTGTGTGGCTCTACACACTCTGTCTGTCATCTCTCTAACCTCACCTGTCACTCCCCCTCTCTCCCTCTATTCCAAACACACTAGTTCCCTTATTTTTGTCTTGGGCCCTTGAGGGAAGTGCTCAGTTTAGGACTTTTACGGTTGCCATTCCCTCTGCCTGGAATGGTTTCCCCCCAGCATCCATAAGGCTAAGTCCTCATCTTCAAGTTTCTGCTTAAGTGTCAGCATCTACTGAGGTCTCTCCCAAACACCCTTTAAAATTGCAACCCCCACCTTTGGAACTCCCTATTCCTCTTTCTTGCTTTTTTCAAAAACTCCCTCTCTCTCTCTCTGTTGTATTCTTTGGCACTTATAACCCTAACACACTACACAGTTACTCATTGCCTTCCTGCCTCCTATAGGCTGTAAATGCCACAAAGGCAGGGATTTTTGTCTGTTCTGTTCTCTGATGTACCTCCAGCAACTGGGCTAGTGCCTACACATAGCAGGCAATTTAGATAAGCATTGGTGGTGGTGGTATTGGTAAGCAGACTCATAAAGAGCATCTCTGGAAAACAAATACTCTCTCGCTGCTCCAGAAATTAATTCATCTCAAGTAGAAGATAAATTCATTCTCAGGCTAAATATACTTTTGCTGTACTGAGATTATACAACATCAATCACAATAACAGCAGTTGTAACTCTCATGTTGTGCTTTCCAGTTTGCAGTGTTCTTCTCCCATACAGCTGTATTTTATCCTCAGAAAAACTCTGAAATTGAACAGGGCAGAGTGTGTTGATCCCATTTTGCAGATGAGGAAGATAAGCCCCAGAGCAGTGAAATGTGCCCCTTAAGGGTTATCCAGGCAATGAGTACAAAACTGGTAGGAAACCTGGTCCCCTGACTCCAAGATCAGGACTATTGTTGCTATACCAGTCAGCTTCTAAAGAAATAATCGGTCCTTCCCTGAGTATTCAGATGAGTCCTAACAGGATCTGGGGCCATCACTATCCTAATTCGGTCTTGATTAATTCAACATGAATTAAGTGAGCACTTCCTATGTTCCAGCCTTGTTCTAAACACTGGGCATACAGTACAGAATAATACAGAGCAGGACAAGTTATGCCCTCACAGAGTCTATATTCTTTTTTTTTTTTAATTTTATTTATTTATGGCTGCACTGGATCTGTTTTTGCTGCATGGGCTGCATGTGCTTTTCTCCAGTTGCAGTGAGCAGGTGCTACTCTCTAGGTGCAATGCACACTCGTTTCTCATTGCGGAGGCTTCTCTTGTTGCACAGCATGGGCTCTAGGGCACTCGGGCTGTGATGGTTTCGGCATGGAGACTCAGTGGTTGTGGCTCCCAGGCTCTAGAGCACAAGTTCAGCAGCTCTGGCCCATGGGCTCAGTTGTTCCTCAGCCTGTGGGATCCTCCTGGACCAGGGGTCAAACCCATGTCTCCTGCATTGGTAGGTGGATTCTTCACCACTGAGCCCCCAGGGAAGCCTACATAGAGATGTCGATAAACAAATAAACATCACCTAAAATATGTTGGGGTGAGAGTGCTATGATGAGGAAAGGAATAGAAATTGATGGGGAATGAAGGAGATGAGCTATTTAGAGATGCCCAGTAATAGTTTATTAACAACCCACAAATCCTTCCTCTGCCAGTGAGGTGGACAATGCTTCAGATTCTCTGGTGGAAACATGACAGAGTGTGTGATTATACATTTGAATAACAAAGATGTTCAAGATTCTCTTTCTAGATGCTAGAAAAGCTAAATAAAATAGCCTAGTGGACAGTTTGAGAAGCTGGAATTAGGAGAGACAGCCCTGAGTTACAGAAATACAGATTTTGTTGAAGACAGAAGAGCTTTCTAACAAATGAAGTTGCCCAGCAATCAAACAGCCTGGACGTGAGCTCCCTGTCATCAAAAGTATCCAATAAGTGACTGAATGACCTCTGGAGCTTCTTCCAACTGCAGATATGATTATTCCCTATTCTGTGGAGCCTCTCTCTACCCAAAGTCACCATTAGCTCTGCTGGCAATGGGGTGAAGACAGGCATGAAAATCTGGCCCCAAACCATGGTTCTCTTGCCAGCCCTCCCAGGGGACGAGCAGTCACCTGACTGTTGGCCCTAGATCCTTCCAGCAGCAGCTCCAGCTGACTCTCTGCAGGGAGAGTAGGGGCACATTCTCTCCTAGCTGTATCCTGCAGGACTTACCAAGGACTCACAGCTAAAAGAGGTGCTCTGCCTGGGTCGTTTGTCTTTGCCAGTCTCTCTACACTCACTGACAGTTCAGCCACCAGTGATTACAAAAAGGAGAACTATAAATTGTCCCAGACAGGAGGCCTTCCTCTCTGGATGTTCACTTGGCAATGTCCACCCCTACAGGTTCGAGATCCCTACCTGCTAACAACATCCCTGGATGATAGTCACCCACCCTCCTCTGCCTTTCAGTCATTTCCCATTTCTTCCACTAATCCTGGCAACCAGACTTCCAGGGTGACTACATGCTGGCCCAGGAAAAACATCATGAGACAGACACTGGCAACAACTACTAATATTATCCCCATTTATTCATCACTTCCTGCGGGCCAGAGTTTGCCAAAAACTCTGTATGTGGCAAGATGGACTATAACCTCTATCTTAGAGCCAAAGAATTGATGCTTTTGAACTGTGGTGTTGGAGAAGACTCTTGAGAGTCCCTTGGACTGCAAGGAGATCCAGCCAGTCAATCCTAAAGGAAATCAGTCCTAAATATTCATTGGAAGGACTGATGCTGAAGCTGAAACTCCAATACTTTGGCCACTTGATGGGAAGAACTGACTCATTAGAAAAGACCCTGATGCTGGGAAAGATTGAAAGCAGGAGAAGGGGATGACAGAGGATGAGATTGTTGGATGGCATCACTGACTCAATGGACATGAGTTTGAGCAAGCTCGGGGAGTTGGCGATGGACAGGAAAGCCTGGCCTGCTGCAGTCCATTGGGTCACAAAGAGTCGGACACGACTGAGCAACTGAACTGAACTGAACTGATGTGGCTGGGACATACTTAGAGAACTCCAGCTGGGCAGAGTCTGACTAGCGGTGGTGGCTTTTGCTTGCTGAGTGGGATATGCCAGTCGCTGGACTTAGAGAGGTGGGAAAGGGAATGGAGGGGCTGGAGGGGGAGCTGGGCCAGGGAAGCTGAGAAAAGTGAGGGCAGGGGGACCGTGGTATTTTGTAGGGAGCACATGGGGATGTGGGGAGCAGTTGTTGGAAGAAGAGATATGAACCTGCTGCCATAAGGGGAAGAACCAAATTTCTCCCTAATGTTGCATGGAACATTTTGGAAATTTTTGGTGATTTAGACTGTAACGCCTGCTATCTCTTGGTAAAATGTTTGGTAAAATCTATATCAATTAGTACCTAGAGACTGGATCTGTGATTTTCAGGGGGTACAATTAATGCACCAGGGTTCAAGGTGAGAGTCAAGTGGTCAAAAGAGGTGGTATTACAATATATTCACATTATCTCATTCAATCAACAGTCCAAAAAGGTAGGCATTATTATACTCATTCTACTGAGAGTGGGAGGAAGAAGATTACTGAATAATTATCTGTAGATGCTCTTGCCAACTACAGTGTAAAAGAAGGGAGACAATTTTACACTTATATCCGTCCATTCTGACTCTGTGCCTATAAGTAAGGAGAATGGTGAACGGGGATACTTCATTCTGTTTATGGTCATTGCCCAGGTCCTTCTTTTTGTTTTCAATTTTTATTTATTTGGCTGTGCCAGAGTCTTAGTTGTGGCACGTGGGAACCTAGTTCCCCAACCAGGGATCGAACCCAGACCCCCTGCATTAGAAGTGTGGAGTCTTGGCCACTGGACCACCAGGGAAGCCCCAGGCCCTTCCTGATTTGCTCCAGATCTTCTCCTGTTTCCCTCTAGCATCTCCTCATTCTGGGCCAGGTCCTTCTCTGTGCTTCTCACTCTGCCCCATGGACTGTCCACAGGTCTCCTTGGTGGCCTCCAGAGTCCTCTGGCCTATGCACACTTGGTGGCCTCAGGCAGGCTCCCTAGAATGGTGCCAGCCCCCTGCAAACAACCCTGGTTCTGGCCCACACAGGAGAGGCAGGTGCTAGATGTGACCTAGTCTCTGTTTCTGCATGTCACAGCTCCTAACACAGTGCTGAGTGGCCCTTTTCACACAGATGAGCAAGGCAATGTCTTGCCGTTGTTAAAACAGTAATCTCCAAAGTCAGAGCACATGGGTTTAACATTTCTGCCCACCATGCCCTTAGAGTGCGACTTGACACAAGTTACCCAAGCTCTCTGATCATTAGCTGAATGGGAATGACAATAGGATGGTTGTAAGGATTAAACGAGGTAAGGCAAGGAGAGCCCTTAGTGCCTGGCACAACATCCATGCTTGATAAGTGGTAGCTCATGTGTTAGTTTGCAGTGATTATTTATTGGAGATGGACAGAGTTGGTCACGACACAAGTCAGAGTGTCTATCGATGGTATCCTTTCCCACAAAGGCCTTTGGGCAAATGCCTTCTGGAGAGAGTTCAAGCAGACAGAAAGGGAATGGAAAAGGAAGCTGAGAAGATCACCTTATTGTCAAATTGGGTTTTTCTTTTTTCTTCCCCGTCCCTTTAATTTATAAAGTTCAAACTTTTCCCCACAGCTGTTGTCATACAATAAAACAAGAGTCCTCATAAGCAATCTCATTGCTTATTCCTTTTCCCTTTGCCAGCCTTTTCAAACACAATGTGTTTCTGCATGTCTTTAAACAAACAAACAAAAATTGTTATCACAATAGACTGAAATAACCCAGTTTGCATCTAAAAAAAAAATGTATGTGTGTGTAAATGACCGTGGGTTGTATTGAGTGGAGGATGGAAGCAAGTGAAGCAAAGCAACGCCAGAAAGACTGCATTAAATGTCCATGATGGGTGGCCCGCTCAGGAGATAGGGCTTCCCAGGTGACGATAGTAGTGAAGAAGCGGCCTGCCAATGGAGGAGACTTAAAAGATACGTGGGTTCGGCCTCTGGGTCAGGAAGACCCCCTGGAGAAGAGCATGGCAACCCATTAGTATTCTTGCCTGGAGAATCCCATGGACACAGGAGACTGGCAGGCTACAGTCCATGGGGTCTCAAAGAGTCGAACTCAACTGAAGCGACTGAGCACGCACGCACTCAGGAGACAGTCTTTACCAGGTCCCCATCATGCCTGCTCCACCCACTGTTAGAGCTCAAAAAAACCAAGAATGAAACCATGAAGAACACATATTAACAAAACAAATGCAGCTGGGAAGAGCTATTCCATATGGAGAAGTGATTCAAGCCTCTTATATGAATATTCAGAGCCATAAGATTTACTGGGCAAACTGGGATGTTAGGCTTAAACATCTCCCCCCAACACCACCACCCCCCCCAAAAACACTGAGAGCTTCAGCTGGGAGATCTTTATTCACTACATTTAAATGCAAATGATAACACAACTGCATGACAATACACTTTGAAAAGCTGATTTAAAGCAGCATAAGGGAAGGATTAAGAGACCAATAAGAAGGGTTTTATTTTAATGTTTCTGCAGAGGTTAAAGGCAGACCAAATAGAAGCCCAGAATTCAAATGCTATAGCAGGAGCCAAACTTGTCCCCAGACAGAATGCATTTAATTATTTTCCTCCTCTATTGAAGAAATGGAAGAGAAAAAAAAAAAAAAAAAAAAAATCACTTTTTTTTTTTTTTTTTTTTTTTTTGCTCATAGAAATCATTTCTAGCTACCAAGCAGGACTCTTGATCATTATGAGATGATCTCACCAAACTAACAATAATATTAATACAAACAGAAGTCCAGAAACTCGATACATAGCCTGTGCCATATTGAGGGTGATTATAAGCTTAAGAGATACTGAAAACAGTCCCCAGATCCTTATTCTGGTCTATGAGAAACCCTGGTTGTTTAGAGTCCCCAGGTTGGGAACCACTGATGTGAGAAGGAACATCTAACACAGACATTCATGGCTCTGAATGACAAGGAATAAAGAGCCGAATGTTGCATGTCATGGAAGAATGGCTCATTGTGCCCAGTGTGAGCTCCACTCTGGAGGGGAGCCTTGGAGGTCCTATATGATGTGAGAAAGAATGGAGAGGCCATAAATCCCTTGCAGTAAAAGTAATGCCAATGCTAAAGAGTCCCTTACTGTTTACTGGGATGAAAGAATTATTATATCTGCTCAAAGATGGAAATTAGACATTGTCCCCATACCAGCCCTGTCTGCAACTGAAACTGTCAAGCAAACAAACAAGAAATGAAGAGGAGAAAGCTCCAGTCTGCACACGGAAATCATATAGACAGAGAAGTAATTATGTGTTAGTTGAAAGGACCTCACCTTGAAACAATAGGATGCCTGGGATTTGCTTCAAAAGAATATAGGGCAGGGGTAGGGGTAGGAGTATTAATGAATCAAGACTGGAAATGCATCTGTAATTATTGAAGTTGGGTGACAAGTACTTTGGGGGCTTCCCTGGTGGCTCAGTGGATAGGAATCTGCCTGCCAATGCAGAGGACATGGGTTCAATCGCTGGTCTGGGGAGATCCTACATGCCTTGAAGCAGCTAAGCCCATGCGCTGTTTACTCTGGCATATTTGGAAATTTCCATAAGGAAAATGACCTATTTGTTATATATACATATTTTTAAGATTCCATATGCCCAATTTAAATGTGTCACTGCTCATCTCTGTTGGGACAAAGTCACCACTGCAGGGAACAAGAGCATTTTTTCACTCTCATGGGAGCGCTGGGAATAGGGGAGCGCCAATGGCACAATCATGAGGAGAAGAGCCGGACAGGATAGGGAAAAAGTTAGAGTTCAGTCCCCAAACCAGGACTTTGAAACATGGACAAGAATTGATGTGGAACTCTCGATAGAACCCATTGAAAAAGTAAGTAATAGCCCTTACAATGAAATACTAAGAAACTTGGGACCTCCCTGACCATCCAGTGGCTAAGTCTCCATGCTCCCAACATGGATCTCACATTCCGCAACTAAGATCTGACACAGCCAAATAAATAAATAAACTTGATACATCAGCAATTTAGAGATGTGTAGTGTTAGCCCCATCCTGGAACCTGAGAAATTTCTTCCTTATCCTGAAAGGAACATGTGACTCTCAGTGTGTGGCTGACATCTCACACAACCAAGCATGTGCACTGACCTACAAAGTTCCAGAAGATACCATCTTCAGTTCAGTTCAGTTCAGTTGCTCAGTCGTGTCCGACTCTTTGTGACCCCATGAATCACAGCACGCCAGGCCTCCCTGTCCATCACCAACTCCCAGAGTTCACTGAGACTCACGTCCATCGAGTCAGTGATGCCATCCAGCCATCTCATCCTCCGTTGTCCCCTTCTCCTCCTGCCCCCAATCCCTCCCAGCATTAGTCTTTTCCAATGAGTCAACTCTTCACATGAGGTGGCCAAAGTACTGGAGTTTCAGCTTTAGCATCATTCCTTCCAAAGAAATCCCAGGGCTGATCTCCTTCACAATGGACTGGTTGGATCTCCTTGCAGTCCAAGGGACTCTCAAGAGACTTCTCCAACACCATAGTTCAAAAGCATCAATTCTTTGGCACTCAGCTTTCTTCACAGTCCAACTCTCACATCCATACATGACCACAGGAAAAACCATAGCCTTGACTAGACGGACCTTTGTTGGCAAAGGAATGTCTCTGCTTTTGAATATGCTATCTAGGTTGGTCATAACTTTCCTTCCAAGGAGTAAGCGTCTTTTATTTTCATGGCTGCAATCACCATCTGCAGTGATTCTGGAGCCCCAAAAAATAAAGTCTGACACTGTTTCCACTGTTTCCCCATCTATTCCCCATGAAGTGATGGGACTGGATGCCATGATCTTTGTTTTATGAATGTTGAGCTTTAAGCCAACTTTTCACTCTCCTCTTTCACTTTCATCAAGAGGCTTTTTAGCTCCTCTTCACTTTCTGCCATAAGGGTGGTGTCATCTGCATATCTGAGGTTATTGATATTTCTCCCGGAAATCTTGATTCCAGATTGTGCTTCTTCCAGCCCAGTGTTTCTCATGATGTACTCTGCATATAAGTTAAATAAGCAGGGTGACAATACGCAGCCTTGACGTACTCCTTTTCCTATTTGGAACCAGTCTGTTGTTCCATGTCCAGTTCTAACTGTTGCTTCTTGACCTGCATATAGGTTGGCACTGTACTAATCAGATTTGTTTTACCAGCCAGACTTTTAAATAAATTGAACTAATTGTACTACGTCATTTCGTGCACCAAATTGATTGATTAGTCAGAGTGTCAGGACATTTCAGCATGAAGCTAACCATAACTTGTCTTACCTGATTCCATTAGAGAGACACAGTGCCACCCATAAGGGGAACATACCATAAGCTACATTCAATCATAGGTAAGAGAGCTCACCGCATCAGAAGGCTGCATCACAAACTGGCAGGACATTTAAAGAGGGATGTAGACAATGAAGATATGTTCAAAGAGGATGAACCAGAACGTTATGAAAACTAGAAACAGTAATTGATGTTCAGCTGAAGGAACTTGTTAGCCTAAGGAGAAGACTAGTGAGGAGGGCAGAGTAGCTATCTTCAGCTATCTGAATGTCTCACGAGCAGAGCAAGACAGATTAGACCTGTTGCGTGAATCTCAAGGAAAAGAACTAGGGCCAACATATGGAAGTCTCAGGAAGGTCAATGTCAGCCCAAGAGAAGAAATAATCTTGAAAAAAGTAAAACTGTGCCAAGAGCTATTTGGCTGCCTCTGAAAAGAGAGCTTTCCTTGGCTCTGGAAGATCTTAAGCCAAAGTCTGGACAAATACTTGTGAAAGTGTTTTAAAAGGGATTTGGGGACTGGATGAGTGGTTTTTGAAATCTTCCCTGAATGGAGATTCTGTGATTTCTGAAGCGAAATCTTACAGTTGACAAACCAAAGTTTTTTGTTCATGATGCTTATCTGAGCTAAGCTCCCCTGTGTCAAGTGCCATGCACATGAAACCCTTTTCAAACCATGACTAAATAAAATTTAACTCCTCCCTCATCCCCCAGCCTACTTTTGCCTCACTGAGAAACCACTGCTGGACGTACTAAAGCATCTGACTGTAGCATCCAGTGGATAGTTTGAGGATTCACCTTCATCCTTGACCCCACATTTTCCATTCCTGCCAAGTCACAAATTTAATAGCTCCCAAACATGACTTGCAGGCTCCCTTGTGAGTGCCTGGAAAGGCTACACATGACACATGAGCCTTCCTACCTTGAGGCAACAATCCGTCTGTTTTATTTATTTATTTTTTTAATTTTATTTTATTTTTAAACTTTACATAATTGTATTAGTTTTGCCAAATATCAAAATGAATCCGCCACAGGTCCATCTCAGTTTTAAAGTCACTAAATGGATGCTGTTTCTCCTGTTTTCTGACTCTGGCATACATGAAATTCTGTTTTCCTTTGTTTCCTGATTTCCAAATTCTTGTCTGATTCCCAATGACCTATTTTGCCTAAAATTTGAGATTCTGAATATTGCCAACCATTCAATCATTCATTCATTTGCTAAATATTTATAGTACCTTCCATTTGCCTAGAGCACTTTAGGAGATACAAAAAGCCCTATGACATAGGCAACAGCCTAAATCTGATAGAGAATATGAAACATGGACTGAAATAGCTGCAACCCACAGCACAATGTGCTAAGTGCTATAACAGAGGTACAGACCAAGTGCTAGCAGAGTTCAGAAAGAGGTGAGATCCTGCAGAAAACCGAGATGTGACTGCAAGAGCAGCCTGTAAAAGCCCAGTGCAATTGCTGTGCTATTTTTTTTAAATCCTCAAATATAAAGTATACAAAATATTAGATTGAAAGAAGGAAGTAGCTGTGAATCAGGAAAAGGATGTTCTGGGAAAGTACATCAAGTGTTCAGCACCACATAAACGCCCAACATTAGCCAGAGGGGCTAATCGATGCCCAATGTAAACCAAACACCAGAAAATCATCCCCATTGTGAACACAGTCATTTAGTCAGTCGGCCAGAAAAATTACAATTATGAAATTGAAACTACATTTGCTGCTTAAATGAGTCCTTTCAGAGATTTAGTTTAGACTGAAAATTGTTCATTAAAGAGTTCCACTGGGTAATGAACTTCAACTGTACTTTATATTTTTAGAACCCTTCAAATTCACTCCCCATTCCAACCCCCAGAGGTAGGTTACATCAGGGATAGGCAAACTTTTTCTGTAAACAGTCAGACAGCAGTCTATAAACAGTTTCCATCACAACTACTCAACTCTACTGTTGTCATATGAAAATAAGCAGAGACAATATTCACGTGAACGAGTATGGTGGGATGAATGGAGAAAGTAGCATGGAAACATATACATTACTATATGTAAGAGAAACAGCCAGTGGGAATTTGCTGTATAACTCAGGAAGCTTAAACCTGTGCTCTGTGGCAACCTAGAGAGATGGGATGGGGTGGGAGGTGGGAGCGAGCTTCAAGAGGGAGGGGACATATGTGTACCTATGACTGATTCATGTCATTTTTATGGCAGAAACCAACACAATATTGCAAAGCAATTATCTTTCAATTAAAAATAAATAAATTAAAATAAAAAACACTTTATTTATGAATGCTCATATTTAAATTTCAGAAAATTTTCATGTGCTTCAAGTATCTTTCTTGTATGTTTTCTCCAACATTTAAAAATGTAATAGCTATTGTTAGCTTGCACATCACATTTGTCTGGCAGGCTGGAGTTTTGTTGACCCCTGACTTATATCAATTGCCCTATTTGCAGACGATAAAACAAAGGTTAAAGGAGACTAAGTATATTCTAAAATCAATAGAAATTCAGTTTATTATGTTCCGTATACAGAGAAATAATGAAGCAATAGAAAAAAACGGAGACATTTATCTACTCTTTATCCATGTGATTCACAGCGTGGGAAAATCATGTATTATCTATAAACTTTGATTCCCTGGGGCATAACAAGTAAATAATTTTTAAACTGTGCTTAGCAAGATTGGTTCATGGTAAACGAGGCAATTATGTCTTAAATTTATACATATAATACTTTATTGTCTTTCTTAATTTTAATTTATAATGGGTGACAGTCTCTAAGTTGAAAAAAAAAGTTGTCTTATTTTAAAGATATTATAGTTCTTCTGATAAGCCATATGCTGCTAAGTATTCATCAGCACATAAATGTCTTAAAAAAGATGTGAATAATTATTGATGTAAGTTAATCTCAGTACTTCATGGAATGAGGATCTCTGTGGGTACCAAGATGAAGGCTTAGAAAAATATTCAGGAATAAAGCAATGAGAAACCCAACCACCACCGCTCCCCACTCACATACTCACACACTGGAATGTCATTTATTTGGGGCTTTAAAATCATATAATAATAAATTTAAAAGTCACAAAACCCCATAGCTTTGAGCAAGAACAGATATACAGTATACTCATTCAAGACCTCCCAAAATTATTACAGCAGAAAACCAGTGTCAAAGAAAAAGATCTCCAACAGTCCTCACTCTTCAGACAATTAAGCCTAGAGAAAAAGAGAGCAGGCACGTGATGCAAAAGCTACAAAATCACGGAAGATCACACAAGGGTGATCTGAGGTCACCAAACCTGAAAATACTCTAACAGCAGTGAGAGAGCACCCCACTGAAGTACAGAAGGGTTACCTTTAGAACCTAGGTGAGAACAACTTTTATCAGAGAAGTGATTGTTTGATTGTTTATCTGCTTAGGTGGGTTGTACAGCAGTATAATTTCCCACTTATTTATTCCTCAGTAGAATGGACAATGGTTCCATTTCAGAAAACAAAAATTAAAAAGTAAATAAATTTTTTCAATCGTGGGAGAAAAAGTACTCCATATTTTTTTTTAATTTCTGAATTTTTTGCTTGCTCCATGTGGCTTTTGGGGTTTTAGTTCCTCAACCAAGGATTGCACCCAGGCCCTCAGCAGTGAAGGCGCAGAATCTTAACCACTGGCCCACCAGGGAATTCCCCTTCCATAGTTAGACGAGTGAAAGGAAATAATAACTTTAAAATGCTTATATAAAATCATGGTGTCAGAATCCTATAAAGACAACATTGACATTTGGGAGGTAGGTCCCACATCTGCAATGCACTTCTCTGCCTGGGTAAAGTCTAAACTCTTTGGTGTCCACCCCCTACCCCTGCCAGACCTGTTTTCTGGCTCTCTCATCTCCTGCCCTTTCCTGTCTCCACCCACACTCCAGTCACCTAGCAAGCTCCCTGAAGGTCCCTTCATGTGTGAAGCTGTTTGGGGCCTTTTCACATACTAGCTCTTGGCCCAGAATGACTCCTACCTTCAAGCTCACTCTCACTACACCTGCCCTGGTGGTCCTCCCACCATACCTGGAGGGATCACTTTTCCCTCTGTGTTCCCACTTTACGTCATTCTCCCCTCTTTTAAGGCACTTTGACTCAAATGGCTATGTACAGCTTATCTCCTCTACAGAAGATGGTCTCCCTGAGGCATAAGAAGGAATGCCTTTAATTGAGGCCTAGCACAGTGCCTGAGACATATTCATAACTCAATAATCATCTATTGAATGAATTAATGCTCACTGATCCCTCGTAAAGACTTTACCTTCTCTGCCACAGAAAGAATGTAGAACTGAGGTTGGAATAGTAGGTAATTCTAACATTTCATTCATTCACTCATTCAACAGACATTTATTGAGCATTATGGCTAGGCAGTCTTCAAGGAGCCTGAGATATATGAGTGAGCAGAGCAAATGAAGATTCCCTGTATTTGAAGAGCTCACATGCTAGCTGGGGATACAGACATTAAACAATAAAGGGTGAAAGATAACATCTATCTTTGTTAAAGCTATCAGAGCTTCCCTGATAGCTCAGTTGGTAAAGAATCTGCCTGCAAAGCAGGAGACCCTGGTTCGATTCCTGGGTCGGGAAGACCCACTGGAGAAGGAATAGGTTACCCCCTCCAGAATTCTTGGGCTTCCCTGTGGCTCAGCTGGTAAAGAATCTGCCTGCAATGTGGGAGACCTGGGTTTTATCCCTGGGTTGGGAAGATCCCCTGGAGAAAGGAAAGGGTACTTACTCCAGTATTCTGGCCTGGAGAATTCCATGGACTGTATGGTCCATGGGGCCACAAAGAGTCGGACACGACTGAGTGACTTTCACTTCACTTCACTTTGTCTTTTTTAAAAGGGGACAAGAGACAAGAGAAAAAGATATAAGTAGAGTATGATAAAGGGGATTGGGAGTGTATGAGCTGTGATGTCAAATTATGTGATCAGGGAAGCAGGACCTGTCAAGTAGACAGTGAGAGGTTGCATTTGGACAAAGACTTAGAGAGTGAAATAGACATGGGGGTATATGGCGGAAGGGCATTCTAGGCAGTGAGAACATTCAGTGAAGACTCTAAGGATAAAACAAGAGGTCAGTGAGGTTGGCTAAAAGTGAGATGGCAAAGAGATGTGTTGATGTAGGGAGACAAGGGGGGAAAGGTGGCGGGTCTTGGAGACCTTGTAAATCATTCAAATGACTTTGACCCTGAATGAAATAGGGAACCGTTGGAGAGTTTTCAGCAGAGGAGCAACATGATCTGACTTACATCTGACTTACATTTTACAAGGATCACTCAGCTATTTTGTTGAGAATTTAATATTGGGCCAAGGGTAGAGAAAAACTATAAGCATTTAGTCTTATCTAGGGGCTAGATTTCACTCCCTCTCCTACTGTCTGGTAAATATTATATGAGGTCAATATGTCTGAGCATAGTTACCCATGTGGAGGCAACCTGATGAAGGAGAAAGCAGAAAAATAATGCAATTCAGCTGTTACCACTTTCCAGGTTAGCCTCTGAGTCTTGCTCCTTTTCTACCTCTTCCTTTTACTCCCTTATCACCAAAATTACAAGAATTTCCCTGGTTGGCTCACTTGTTCAGAACAAAAGAGAATTATGCCATAGATTTAGTGGAAAACAGTTTAATGGTAGTAGAGTTTAAAGAGGCTCAAATAAGGTTAACTCCATTATTAAAATGATCATGGGGAAGACGATGATGCTGGTAGTCTTTATAATATTTGCCTTTGCTGCAGAGTTTGTAGATCATTGAGATACTGCACAAAAGGAGGAGGGAGCCAATGCCAGGAAGATGGCCTTAGTCATACCATGTAAGCCATTGAACATCTTTTTTAGTCTAAAATATTTCTGAGGCTATCTGCCAAACTGTATTTTTTTTTAAAAGCAAATGTGATCCAGGCATTTGAATGCTTATAATTGGAAAACCTATGACAATGGAAAATTGCATTCTTTGTAAACTGACACTGCATTTACCTATATTGAGATATGGAACACATATCCATAAAGTTGTATAAGTGAAAGTGAAGTCGCTCAGTCGTGTCCGACTCTTTGCGACCCCATGGACTGTAGCCTATCAGGCTCCTCCGTCCATGGGATTTTCCAGGCAAGAGTGCTGGAGTGGATTGCCATTTCCTTCTCCAGGGGATCTTCCCGACCCAGGAATCAAACCCGGGTCTCCCACATTGCAGGCAGATGCTTTACCATCTGAGTCACCAGGGAAATAAAATGCATTCCTATATCCCAGTTCTTAGTTTGTTAGATCAGATCCTTAAAAATTATTTTAAATGCCTTTGTTTAACCAAAATTTGGTGTGCTGAGTATTTTTTTTAAACCAGTGTTAAAAAAAAATATTTAGGGACTTCCCCAGCAGTCCAGTGGTTAAGACTCTGCCTTCTAATGCAAGGAGTGTGGGTTTGATCCCTGGTTAGGGAAGTAAGGTCCCACATGCCATGGGGTGTGGCCAAAAATTAAAGAAAAAAATTAATGCATTCCTTTGTTCCTTTAGAATCTTTCTTGAGCAATTCAGGATGAGTTGAACACTTTAAAAATGAACTGAGAACTCTACTAGAAAGTGTGTATTTCATAGTATCATTAAATATTGATTAAGTATCCACTACACATACAGCACTGTATTAGTAGCTAAGAGGACCATGATATTATAAAACTTAGATTTGAATCTTTTTAAAGAAACACTTGCAAAATGGGGTTTTCATTCTCTTTCCCGGTCATGCATAGTTTACTTTTACAATTATTGCCTATCAACAGAAAAATAACAGAAAATAGAGATTATCCACCTAGTTGTGCATTTTCCTTTCATGTCTGAGGATCTCTCTAAAGCAGAGGGAGATCCAGGCTTGAGGGTTGACAGGTTACGTTTCCAGTTGAGTTTGCCTCCACACTTTAGGCTGTTCATTTGACTTGGTCTAAAATTGGAAATTTGTGTAGAAGTGTTTCTCTTGAGACTTGCAACATTTTAAAGGATGCTCCTACTAAGCAGCAATGCAAACTAAAAGTCATAGAAACCTCTTAATTCTGATAGTTCTAAGCATAATCATTTGGATATGTAGAATAAGATCAAGGAAAATGAAAAGAGAAACTTAAAATTAATATTTCTTCATTTCAAAATTTTTAGCACATCAACCTTCTGGGTTATATCCTATTCCTTGGTTTGAGACACGTTCTAGATGGGAGAGTTGCCTATCATAATTAGCATAATTACGTCCACTCAGGGTTCAGTCAATCAGTTCAGCAGGAGAAAGTAAACCTGTTCATGTAGGCAAAAATATCTACATTTTTTTTTCAGCCATTATTCTCATGTCATGAGCAGACACAGCCCTTGCCAATGAAACTACCATGAGTGATGCATGCGTTTCCATTATTGAACCTTCAACTTACCAGTGAATTAGAATTTCCAAGCATCCACCTAAATGTATTAGGTTGGCCAAAAAGTTTGCTTGGGTTTTTCGTAACACTGTATGAAAAAACCTGAATGAGATTTTTGGTCAGCCTTATATTGTATTATTACAGCTCTCTTCACAATGATGGGTAAGTTTTGGAATGGCCTTTTGAACTGCATCAACTGTTTTCAGTTTCACAGCCTCAACATTACAAAAGAGTCAACTTTAGGGTTATAAAAAAGCTAGCAAACTCTTTATCTTTTTATTTCCATAATGTTAATGAATTTCAATATATTTCTTGAATGAAGAGCTTTGAATAATCCAAATGGAACCTACTGGGAGTTTTCATTTGAAGTTTCAGATGTCTCAGGCTACAAAGAACCTTTGAATTTAAGTATTTCCTTCTTTTGCATTAGGCTTCCCTGGTGGCTCAGACAGTAAAGAAATCTGCCTACAGCGCAGTAGACCCAGGCTCAATCCATGGGTTAGGAAGACCCCCTGGAGAAGGGAATGACAACCCAGTTCAGTATTTTGCCTGGAGATTCCAAGGCCAGAGGAGGTTGGCATGCTATAGTCCACAGGGTTGCAAAGAGTCAGACATGACTGAATGACTTTCACTTTCTTTGGCATTAGTATTAATACTTGGTTAGAATGCATATTCCCAAAATTTTAGAGTAGGAAATATGAATCTTCACTTTCCTCACCAAACCCAAACCTGCTTCTTTTCCATAATGTTCTTTATCCATCCACCTTGGATTAAAACCTGCCAATTACACTAGACTATTTTGCCATCACCTACCCATCAAGTCACAAAATAAGGATCTTTTACCTTCTAAATATTTTTAAATACACATTCACTCTCCATCCCAAATCCCACCAACCTGGGCAAGGTAATAGTCTTTTCTGACTTGAACTCTGTACTGCTGAAATAGGTTCCTAGCTGGTCATCACATCTCCATCCTTTCCCTTCACCAATTTATATTCAAAATTCAATTAAATCACAATTTCATGAATATGATTATTACATCCCTTTTCTTAAAATATGCAATATTTGTCATTGTCATTGGCATAAACTCTAAATTTTTTAATAGGACGTAAAGTCTTCATGATTGATCAGAATTCCACCTAACTTTCCAGTCTTATCTCTTACTCCCCCCCGCATCTTGAATCCTCCTGAGCTCTTTTGTTCTAATATGTCATGGCTCTCTATCTCATCACCCCAGCCCTTATGCATGCTTGATTCCTCCATCAGGAACAACATTCTACACATTCTTTTTTTTTTTTTTAATTCAACAACTATTATGAAGCAAAGACTTGCTTTTTGCAATTGTTATTATAGTATACTATTGGGTTGGCCAAAGAGTTTGTTCAGGTTTTTCTGGAACATCATACAAAAACTCAAATGAACTTTTTGGCCAATCCCATATGCAGCTGTGCTGTGCTTAGTCGCTCATTTGTGTCTGACTCTTTGTCATCCCGTGGACTCTAGCCCTCCCGGCTCCTCTGTCCATGGGGATTCTCCAGGCAAGAATACTGGAGTGGGTTGCCATGCCTTCCTCCAGGGGATCTTCCCAGCCCAGTGATCAAACCCAGGTCTCCCACACTGCAGGTGGATTCTTTATTGTCTGAGCCCCCAGGGAAGCCCAAGAATACTGGAGTGGGTAGCAGATTCCTTCTCCAGGGGAACTTCCTGACCCAGGAATTGAACTGGGGTCACCTGTATTGCAGGTGGATTCTTTACCAGATGAGCTACCAGGGAAGCCCCAACCCCATATTATGGAGAGCCTATTCCATGTTAGGTACTAGTAAGTAAATCAATAGTTAAACCAAGCATAGTTTCTGTCTCAGTAAAGTTTATTGTCTAGCATGGGAAATAGTCATGAAACAAAGAACGAGATTAGAGTTACGACATGGAAAATATAAAGTTATGCAGGATCAAATGTCAGGTAACCACACTTAATATAGGAGTCAGTGGAGGTTCCCTGAGGAAGTTCTGCTGGGGCTAAAATCTGAAGGATGAGTAGGAGCTAGTTGTGGTAACAGAATAGTGGAGAAGGAGGAGAAATGGTGAAAGAAATGTCCCAGCCACACAGTTAAATGGACAATACACAAATACTGAGAAAAGAAATAACTTGTCCTCATTATAAGACTTCCTTGGTGGCTCAGATGGTAAAGAATCCGCCTGCAATGTGGGAGACTTGGGTTGGGAAGATTCCTTGGAGAAGGGAACAGCTACCCACTCCAGTATCCTGGCTTGGAGAATTCCATGGACAGAGGAGCCTGGTAGACTACAGTTCATGGGGTCGCAAAGAGTCAAACATGACTGAGGCTTTCACTTTCACTTTTTCCTTATTATAAGCATAAGATATTGGGAACAGATATCTTTACTGAATATACTTTGTTGGTGGTTTGTGTTGCAAAGGTAAACAATTTATAAAGTTCTCAGTACCCTTTGTTGATAACTAAGTTCAATGGCTCCTCTTTTCATAAATGCTGTTGTAATTAAAGGAATAAAAAAGCATCTGTGGTGAGATACAGAGTCTGTATATCAGGAAATTGATTCTATTTGACTTTTGCTTTATGAGTGTGAACAAATGACTTAAACCTGTTCCTCTGCTTTGTTGTTTATAAAAGAGTGATGATAACACTATCCAGTTTAACTTACAGGGTGGTATCAAATAGTGGTGCAAAAGCACCACTTAATGAGCCATACTGCTTAATGATCTTTTTTAAAATATGCATTTCAAACACACTATATAATTTCTTGATTTTAGACTGACGGAGGAGCCTGGTAGGCTGCAGTCCATGGGGTTGCTAAGAGTCGGACACGACTGAGCGACTTCACTTTCACTTTTCACTTTTATGCATTGGAGAAGGAAATGGCAACCCACTCCAGTGTTCTTGCCTTGAGAATCCCAGGGACAGGGGAGCCTGGTGGGCTGCTGTCTATGGGGTCGCACAGAGTCGGACACAACTGAAGTGACTTAGCAGCAGCAGCTACATATTGGTAGCAACTCAAATTAATTTTTCTTATGATTCTAGCTGTAGCAATAGGGGCTGCAATTCCAATTTCACAGCAAGTAGAAAGTCGTCTTCATTAGCTTTCAAGAGAAACAGAATTGGATTATGTCTCTTTTCAAAAAACCCAACTGTTCAATTCAAAAATATTTTGAAGCAGAAAAACTGGAAAATCCAGTTATTTTGCACTCATCAAATAAACAGGACACATTTCTTCTGTGATCAAGTCCCTCAATTCCTTTACTTTTCATGGAAGTTAATCTGATCAGTCTTTCCTTACTTTTCTGTTTAAACTTACTATCTGATCTCCCACTAGCATTCACGCATGCATGTGTGCCAAGTCGCTTCAGTCATGTCCAACTCTTTGCGGCCCCATGAACTGTAGGCCGCCAGGCCCCTCTGTCCATGGGGATTCTCCAGGCAAAAATACTGGAGTGGGTTGCCGTTGCCTCCTCCAGGGGATCTTCCTGACCCAGAGATCTCTCCCACTGGCATATTTATTGACAAACATGGCAATACAAATGCAAAGAAAGTTTTACTGAAATATAATCTCTCATGCTTAATAACTAAGAATTTACAGGTTAAAAAGAAAAAGAGAGACTTTCTAGCCTCATGTTATTTTTGTATGTAATAAGGCAGACATGAAATAAGACACCATGGGTTTAGGGGTCTACTTAGCCAAAACCTTTTATTCATCCCTGAAAGCATTTTAGTTACAGTTAAATATATAGGTGTCAAATATCTCTATCACAAATATTGATCTTTTCTTACATATTTCCATAGTCATAAACAAGAATAATATCAATTCCCCTTTCAGAATCAAAGGACAAGTTCATTCTGAAATATTTTATACATGTTGAGAACTGTACAAGTACTACTTTACAGAGATGAAGAGTGAGTTTTTAGTTCTGAATGTCACTTTTTTGTTTGTTTGTTTACAGTCTCTTTTTTCTTTGGTGAGCAAAATTGGATTTCAAAATATAGGAGCTCTATTAAAGGTGTCTAATTTCAAAGTCCTATTTGGGTCTTTAATTAAATTTATTTTTTGCTGTTTGTTGTTTAGTCTCTCAGCCATATTCATTTCTTTTGCAACCCCACGGACTGTAGCCCTCTGTCCATGGATTTCCCAGGCAAGAACACTGGAGTGGGTTGTCATGCCCTCCTCCAGGGGATCTTCCTGACCCAGGGATTGAACCCGCAGCTCCTGTTGAGGCTCCTGCCACATCTCGTGTACTGCAGGTGGATTTTTTTTTTTTTTTTTTACCTCTAAGCTATGGGGGAATCTTTTTTTATTTGATTGTGGCGGGTCTTATTTGCAGCCTATGGGATTTTTCATCTTCACTGGGGCATGCAGGTTCTTTTAGTTGCAGCATGTGAACTCAGGTGTAGTACGTGGGATCTAGTTCTCTGACCAGGGATGGAATCCAGGCACCCTGCATTGGGATGGCAGGGTCTTAGTCACTGGACCACCAGGGAAGTCCTTGTTTGGGTCTTTTAAAAGTTTTTCTATTACTAATTTCAAGAATCTTTAAGAAGCTTGATCATTTTATTGCATTAATTCTGTATTGTTGGGGGAAATTTTTTAAAAGTCATTTAAAAGGAGAAAATAGATCATGGATGATTGGTTTCTTTAGAAATGGGGAACAGCTCTTAAGGAAATGCATATTTAGGAAACTTACTTAGTTGATGGCAAATTTAATTCTAATCTGTTAGTATATGCTTGAAGAAAATAGAGTTCATGGAATTATACAGTCAGAAGATTAGTGAGCGCTTCTTTCTACTTTTGGTACAGTGCAAAGACCTATTCAAGAGGAATCTGAAATGTGGGGTTCAAGTCTCATTTCTGCCACCCACTCTCCATGTCACTTAAGCTACTTAAGAAAGCCACTTGGCCTCTGAACATCAGTTTCTTGTTTGTAAAATGGAGATAATGATGCCTTTCTTATAAGCTTCTTACTAGGAATAAGAGACATACACAATGAAAATGCTTTGTAAATCAGAAGCTGCTTTACAAAAATAAATTAACAAAACTTATCACTAGCTCAAAGATTCCCATAAGAGAGTCTACAAAAAACAGCTTAATATGTACTTTGGGTTCTTGTTCCCTTTTCAATGTATATGTGCTAAATCCTTCATTAGGTTATAAGCTCCTTAAAGCCACAGTGGGCACACCATATCCTCTTTGACGTTGCTCTCTGGACTACACATAATGGACACTCAAAAGGCTTTGTTGACAGATATTCTCTCCTCTTCCTCAGTTCCACTGGCAAGCAAAAATCACTACTGTCAAAAAGTCTAAACCTCTCTGCTGTAATCCATATTTATTTCCTTATATTCTCTCCTCTAAAGTCATGGAGAATTGGCAGGTCAGCAGCAACTTAACAAAGCCTCAAGGCAAAATCCTTTGTACTCAATCTAAATCTTCCCCTTTTGCAATACAAAACAAGTGGAATTAAGTACATCCTTGGCTCCAGGAAGAAAGGGAGAGTACCTGCTGGCCCACTAAAGATTTCTAGAGCCACGGAATTCCACAGGAAAGTCCCCCCATCTCTGGGTAACTGAGAGGAATAAAGTATAACAACAGAAAATGGCTAGAGGAAAGACTCACAGAGAAGAACAGGAGTGAAGACACCAAAATCAAAAGAAGGTGAAAAGAAAGTGTTCCCAGGGCACTGATACTCTCTTAGAAGGCTGATGACATGCTCTGCTCTACCCTCATGCTTGAACAACAGTCTTTAATAGGTAAGTTGGAACCAGCTCCTGACCCAACGCTTTTAAAAGTGAAAGTACCGCGATGAGGAAGAGATGGCTACCTCAGTCTCCCTCCTAGGATCCTATGAATGTGCCTATACGATGCGCACTCTGCTCAAAGTATACTCTTTTCATGAGGTTTTTATTAGGGGTGCCCAGTTCAACTCACCTGTTAGTTTAAAAAAGGAATATTTTTCTTCGAAGCCACCTTGCCCTGTCTTTACCGATACATCGTGGCTTTCATTAAACAGCCCTTAGGAGGGCCCACGCATTCCTCAGGCTCGGGGTAAACACGTGTGTCGGCAGGCAGCTCCGGCGCACCCTGCGTTTCAGCACCACTGTCTCCGGACAGCGCCTCGCTGGCCGACCGGGTTGAGGCCTCCCGTCCTTCACTCATCCACCCCCGGCCCACTCGCTTTCCTCTTTTCCCTCAGTGCCAGAAAAAAAGCACCCCAACTTCTAACTTCTCAATCCTTGCTACTACAGTGACCTCCGCGTCCCTTCCTCGGAGTCTAAACGCGCACGCCCCGGCACCTTCGGGTCCTTCGGCACCAGCACCCGAGCAGCATCGGTGGCCCGAGACCGCCCCCAGGCAAGGATCGCCTTTCCCTCGCCACTTCTGCATCCCAACCCAACAGCCAGGAGCCCCGGTTCGCTCCGTCTCTCTATTCGCCCCAAAGCCTCTGAAAAAAAAAAAAAGCGCGACAATGCCCTCTCCCCACGCCCCAACACACAACACACGCGCACACACACACACACACACACACACACTCATACATACACTCGCACAACGCAAGCCTTGCGGGTGCCATCACCGCCCTGGGCAGAGCCTCAGCCAACTTGGGCCCCATCCTTCAACACCGGCTCGCAGAGGGCCGCCCGCAGCGACCGCCCCGCCTCCTCCCCTTCCTAGGCGACTGGTCCCGGCAGCGGAGCCCAGGCCCCCGCCCCCTGTCCCCCCACCTCCACATTCACTAAGCCTTCCGCCTCGCGCGGGCAATACACGGTCCACAACCCTCAAACATTTGCCCCGGGCCGCCCCCCAAACCATCAGCCAAACCATAAACGAATCTCCTTGGGCCCAGCCCAGTTCCTGGTGTGTTGTGTGTGTGTGTTTGTGTCTCCGAAGCCTATACATCATTAACTCCTTCGAGCTTTCAGCCCAACCTAAACAAATAGCACGTTATCTCCGACCCTCTTCTACCTTCTCCGCGCCCCAGCCTCTTCCCCCATCCGGATCCTCACTCGCCAAGTCGCCAAACGAACCACCGCACCCCAGCCCTCAAACCTCGACCTCCCACCCAACCCAAAACAACACTCGCCTCCAGCCCCTCCCATCCCCCACCCCATGGTCCCCCAGCAAGCCGGGTCTGGCCCGAGCGAGTGACGCCTCGAAAGAGCAGCTGGCATCCCCTGCCGGGAGCCCAGGATAGGGGAGCTGGCCTCTCACCAGCTGAATCAGCCAGCACACCCCTCCGGATGGGCACTCGCCAAACCGTCACACGCCCTGGAAAACACAGGTGCCGGGGAAAGGAGAGAGGCGGAAGCAGTCTCGGGGGTGGGCGGGAGGACTCACCGAACATCTGAATGTGCCCTTTGGTGATGGGATTGAAGCTGCCGCAGGCCAGCAAGATAACGTGCGTCTTGGTGGTCTCGGTCATGGCGCGGGCGGGTCCCTCGCGCTGGCCCAGGGGTCGCTTCTCTTTTTGTGTCTCGATGTGTCTGCAGAGGGAGAAAGGAAGGCGAGGCTCCGGCGGTGGATGCTGTGGACTCCGAGGAGCCGCTCCAGACGCAAACCGCGTCACTCCCCGCCTCCCTTTAACGCTTGCAGCTCCGGCAAGATCCGAGGCTGCCTTTGTATATGCTAAGCTCCGTTCTGCTTTCCTTCTAGCTTCTTTCGCGTCTCTCGAGCTGGTCTCCGTCTCCTCCCTTTCTCTGACCCTACCCCACCTCACCTCTCTTCCTTAGTGTTTATCTACAAATCAAGACGTGGTACCCAAGCCCAACCCTGAACACTCCAACAGGCAACGATCAGCACGATGTGAACCCTTTCTCTTTTCTCCTTCTGAATTAGTTTTCCTCCCCTAATCGAACATTTTTTTTTTCTGTCGACATCAACTTTCTCTAACATTTCCAGCTCCAAAAGTGTTTGATTTTAAGAACTGTTCTCTTTCTCTCCCTCTCAAAATTTTAAGTGAGAAATGACAATTGATCAATTGGGGAGTATTCATTTCTTCTTGTCTTTCCCCCCTTATCTCATGGTTTTGAACTACTAAACTAAGTCCAGAGCTTGACCAAGTGGTTGCCAAGATATAGGAGGAAGCTGAATCCTTTTCCTGGCATACTGCTCCTTTTGTGCGTTGAAGCAATGAGAACACGGATGTCACAGAGTTACTAAAGCTGTGTTTAAAACTACTGTGATCTTACATAAGCTATCAAAATTCAGACAAAGATTTACCCATTCATAACTGTTTGAGTGTCCACGATGTGTTAGACTCTGATATAAACCCTGCTGATAAAGCAAAGTCTCAGTCTTCATCAAGTTTACATTCTACTGGAAAGAGACAGACAATAAACAGAGAAGGAACATATTAGATGGTGATTGTGCCTTGCACAATAAGTGAATGCAGTTCACTCTCTGACAGAACAAAGGGTGAACGAGGAGAGGGGACTAATTGAAATGAAGAAGTTAGGGAAGGCCTCTCTGCGGTGGTGAAATTTAAACTGTGACCCAAATGACAAGGAGTTGCTAGTATAAATATTCTGGGGCAAGGAGGATTTCATTGTCCTCCTAGAAATGAAAGGCCAGAGAGACTTGAGTGTATGAATAATAGGGAAAATGCTAAAAGGGAAGATTGGACTGGTGATCAGGACCAAATCAAGTAGGGCTTGTAGGCTAGGGTAGGGTTTGGATGTTTTTCTAAAAGAAATAACTTAGAGAGGAATACCAAAGGAAACCACTGAAGCTTTTAGGCAGGGAAATGACAAGTAATTTACATTTTTATAAGATCACTCTGGCTTCTCAGTGGAAAAATGGGAAGACAAGGAAAGCATTTAGGAAATCCCGCTGGTAGGTTGGCAGGTGGAGTTGTCCTTGGCCTAGGTTTTATAGAGGTAACGCTGATGAGAAGAAAATGGTCTCAGGATAAATTTTGTTGGTAAAGTTTACAATCTTTGCAAATGAACTAGATGTGAAGGAAGGGAAAAAGAACAATCTAAAAAAGTGTCTAGAAATTTGGCTTAAGTAAATGAGTAGACAGAGAATAAGAAAGATGGGGAAAGAAAGTTTCAGGGATGACCAAGTGTTCTAGTCTGATACAAAAAATAGACCTAATAACTCGAGATTTTTTTAAAATGGAATTAAAACAATGAGATATAATTGACATATACCATTGCATTAGTTTTAGTTGCATGTAATAACTCTGAACTTAGAGATCCATAAGTACAAATATTTACCTTTCTTGGGCTTCTAGATTCTTAGGTAAATTTCTGCCTATTTTAATGGGTTAATTTCTACCTACTTTAATGGGTTGGTCATTGTTTCGTATTTAAGAGCATGTATTTGTGGTGTACAGTAAGTATTTGTTAAATTATACTGAACAGCAAATCAATCTTAATATGCATAAAATTTCTAATTTAAAGACAAGTATCAGAATCGATGTATATTTTAATGGTTTTGTATCTTTCCTGATATGGGATACAGACTAGTGCTGTAGACAAGCAGGAGATATTTAGGGGGGCCTGACTTGGGTTTGAAACTCTGATACTTACTAGCTGAACAAAAAATATTTATTGAATGTCTGCCATGTGCCAGGCACTTGATTTAGGGGCTGTGAACAAACCAAAGTTCCTGCTTTAATACAGCTCACATTCTAGAGGGCAAAACAGATCATTAAAAAAACAAAATAAACATAATGGTAATAGATACCATAGGCTTCTCTGGTGATAAAGAATCTGCCTGTTGATGCAGGAAATGCAGGTTCGATCCCTAGATTGGGAAGATCCCCTGGAGAAGGAAATGGCAACCCACTCCAGTATTCTTGCCTTGGAAACCCCAGGGACAGAGGATCCTGGCAGGCTACAGTCAATGGGGTCGCAAAACGTCGAACACAACTTAGCAACTGAAGAACAACAATGACAACAGACATCACAATGGGAAGGAAAAAAAAGCTAGGTGAGAAGAAAAAGAAAGGGAAACCCTCCTCTATTTAAGTGGTCATAGATGGCCTCTCCAGTAAGATGCGATCTGAACAAGGACCTGAAAGAAGTGAAGGAATGTGTCATTTGAACATCTGGGGAAGAACATAACCTGAAAGAAAGTGAAAGTGAAAGTCGCTCAGTCGTGTCCAACTCTTTTGGACCCCATGGACTATATATATAGTCCATGGAATTCCATGGAAGGGAAGTAGCCATTCCCTTCTGCAGGGGATCTTCCCAACCTAGGAATCAAACCCAGGTCTCCCACATTGCAGGTGGAGTCTTTGCCAGCTGAGCCACCAGGGAAGCCCGATGCAAAGAGCCTGAGGAGCAAGAGTGTTTAGGAGTCTTCAACAAGCACACCTGTACGGCTGGAGCAAAGAAAGTGAGTGGAAAATGGTGGGAGACAGATTGGAAAAATAGGACAGATCAGATAGGGCCTTACAGGCCCTTGTTAGGGCTTTGGCTTTTTCAGAGATAAGAAGTCACTGGAGGGTTTTGAATGGAGAAGTGACATGAGATGACTTACACTTGAAAAGTATCATTTTGGCAGGAAATATAAAATTTGGAGTCATCCGTATAGTTTTATATTTAAAACCATGGGAGTAAATGAGGTCACTTTGGGAGTAACAGATGTACATAAAAAGAAGAAAAAGAGGTGCTCAGACTCAGCTCCAGGACACACCAAATGAATAGCTGACATTCACTATCAACAAGCCCTGGTACTGTAAGCCATCTACAGATGTTAATTCATTTAACACCAAAATCCTGTGAGTTCAAATAATTTTATCCCATTTTAGAGATGTGCGTAAGGGAGAAGACAGAAATGAAATAACTGGTAGGAGTAAGTATGGAGCCAGGTTCAATCCCAGGTACTTTTAATTGAAGGCCCTGCTGTTGATCCAAGGCTATCTCATCTAGTTTCACTGCTATGCTGTACAGGCATACCTTGTTTTGCTGAACTTCACAGAGACTCTTTCTTCTTCAGATTGAACGTTTGTGGTAACCCTGAGTTGAGCATGTGTACCCATACTGTTTTTTCCAACAGCATTTGCTCACTTCGAGTCTCTGTGTCACCGTATTCAAGCTTTTCCATCATTATTATATTTATTACAGTGCTGTGCAATCAGTTGTCTATGGTAATTGTTTAGGAGCACTATGAACCACACCATGTAAGATGGCAAACTTAAATGATAAATCTGTGTTTTGAATGCTCATCTCCCTCCCTCTCCTCAGGCCTCCTTATTTCCTGAGACACAATAACATTGAAATTAGGCCAATTAATAACTCTCCAGTGGCCTGTAAGTGTTCGGGTGAAAGGAAGGGTTGACTGATGTAGCAAACTCCATTGCTGTCTTATTTCAAAAAGCTGCCAGAGCCACCCCAAACTCAGCAATCACCACCTTGATCAGTCAGCAGCTATCAGCATCCAAGACCCTTCATTAGCAAAAACTTTATGACTTGCTGAAGGTACAGATGATGGCTATCATTTTTTTAAGCCAAAAAAAGCATTTTTAAAAATTGAGGCATGTACATTTTTTAAGACATAATGCAATTTCAAAGTTAACTGACCATGCTGCTGCTGCTGCTAAGTCGCTTCAGTTGTGTCCGACTCTGTGCAACCCAATAGATGGCAGCCCACCAGGCTCCCTCATCCGTGGGATTCTCCAGGCAAGAATACTGGAGTGGGTTGCCATTTCCTTCTCCAATGCATGAAAGTGAAAAGTGAAAAGTGAAAGTGAAGTCATTTAGTCGTGTCCGACTCTAGGCGACCCCATGGACTGCAGCCTACCAGGCTCCTCCGTCCATGGGATTTTCCAGGCAAGAGTACTGGAGTGGGGTGCCATTGCCTTCTCCATAACTGACCATAGTACAGTGTAAACATGAATTTTATATGCTTTGAGAAACCAAAAAAATCCATGTGACTCACTTTATTGCCACATTCCTTTATTGTGGTAGTCTAGAACCAAACTTGCAATATTTCTGAGGTATGTCTGGACATTTTTATACATTCATAAAAATAAGGATGACTAGTACTCTTGCCTGGAAAATCTCATGGACGGAGGAGCCTGGTGGGCTGCAGTCCATGGGGTCCATAGTTGGACACGACTGAGCGACTTCACTTTCACTTTTCAATTGGAGAAGGAAATGGCAACCCAGTCCAGTCTTCTTGCCTGGAGAATCCCAGGGATGGTGGAGCCTGGTGGGCTGCAGTCCATGGGGTTGCTAAGAGTCGGACACGACTGAAGCTACTTAGCAGCAGCAGCAGCATACCCACACCAAGCCACAGAGATGTGAAGGTTACCAGTAATATATGTAGAACACCTAACATATAGTAGATGGTCAATAGGTGATACCCATTTTATAAATGGAACTTTGTAACAGCATTTGAAGAACAGAGAATCACCTTACCAAGTCTTCAGGCCTTCCCCTCCTCTATAGAGGAAAAATGGAAAAGTAGGCAACAAAATACTTGCTGGAATGACTGGGCACTCACTCTACAAGTTAATTTCAATAAAAGGAAAGAAAACAATGTCTAATTCAATATTCCCACACAGAATAGTGGTCAGTAAATATTCACTGATGAATTAAATACAAAATGCTCAGAGAGTAACAATGAAATGTGAATTTGTAATACAATGCAATAAATATGTTTCAGTCTTGTAGGTTATGTCTTAAGGCATAGTTTAAATTCTATAGATTAGATTAATTGGTTGTGATTCTAATTGACTCTTGTAATTTTCTTTGCTGAGGATCTCTAATTTGTGTATCCCCAAAGAGGGCTCTGGAACTGAAACAGAAAAACACTGAAAACAAATCTTGGTTCTGCCACTTGCCAATTGTTTGGCTTTGGGTCATTTATTGCTAAGACTGGAGATACAGTGGTCCACCCTCATCCCTGGTTTCAGCTGCTTATGGTCAATGTTGGTCTGAAAATATTAAATGGAAAATTCTAGAGATAAACAATTCATAAGTTTTAAATTACATGCTGTTTTGATTAGCAGGATGAAATCTTGCGCCCTCTGGCTCCATCTTTCTGGGACCCCCAACCACCAACAAAATCTGTTCCTGACATCCAAACGATGATCCAGGATCATCCAAAGCAGACAATCCTTCTTTGGAAAAATCCTCAGAATGTCAATAGTAGCCTAATGCTCGGTCATTCACTTCACTCATCTCATCATGTGTTTCATTATGTTACATCATCACAAGAAGGGTAATACAGTACAAGAAGAAATTTTTGAGAGAGGGACCACATTCACATAATTTTTATTACAGTATATTGTTGTAGCTATTCTATATTATTATTGTTGTTAATCTCTTACTGTGCCTAATTTATAAATTAAATTTTATGATAGGTATTCACATATAGGGTAAAATATAGTATATATAGGATTCAGTACTATCTTCAGTTTCAGGCATCCACTGGGAGTCTTGGCGTATCCCCCCATTGATAAGGGGGGACTGCTGTACTATATATAATACACGTCCTGTGTACTTACAGGGGTTCTATATGGTTTAAATAAGACCATGTGAGAATAAATGAGTTTTTTTTTTTTTAAAGCATATCATCAGCTTTAGGCCAAACTCTGTAGTTGTTATATACAAAATACTTATTGTTTTTGAGCATTTAATTATTCTGTTGATGACTTTATCAAGGGTATTTCTGCGAGTTCCAATCTTAACGGGTAATGACTTTGGGAATGTGCTAATGTGCTAATAGTGTATATATATCTCAACCAATGAAAACAAATACCAAAAAAACGTACTAACAACAAACTTATTCTCAGGGAAGATTCCAAGGCTGGTTCACAAGATATAGAAATACTAATAGGAATGTTAATCATTGCATAATACATGTACCTTAGTATATATCATGATCTATTCTCAGGGGTGTTTATTTTAACTTAGGTAATATAATTTGGATCAATATTTCAACTTTCCAACAGCTGGGTAATTGCTTTAGGCTGAAAAAGAACCTGAGTCATTCTCCTACAGACTAAACCTTGCAATCTGCTCCAGCCAGTTCAGTTTCCAAAAGGCTCAAGGCACATAGTCCAACCCAGAACATTCCTGGAAATAAATATCTATTTTGATGGGCAAGCTAAAGTGTCTACTGGGTCTGATTTGAAATGTGCATATGTGAAGTCTAGCAGAGCGGGTCTGTATGCTCACGTATCTCCCTATTTACTTAGTCTGGGTTAATCATCCATGGAGGCTCAGATGATAAAGAATCTGCCTGGGAGACCTGGATTCAATCCCTGGGTTGGAAAGATCCCTAGAGTAAAGGAATGGCAACCCACTCCAGTATTTTTGCCTGGAGAATTCCATGGACAGAGGCAGGCTACAGTCCATAGGTCCTAAAGAGTTGGACATGACTAACATTTTTTGTTTTTACACACATCACAAGTCAGGGTAAAACAATTCCATGTTTATGAAGCTGGGTTCCTAAGTAATATTAGGAATCATCCTTTATAGGAAGTGCACACACACAAATGTAGCTCCCTAGTTTCTGGGATCATGTTAGATATTGAATATTTATTTCATGTTTCTTGGTAAAAATATGATTATGAGAAAAAAACATATTATTCTGAGAAAACCATGACTCCTTGGGATTCTCTTCACTTCTCCACATTTGTATAGTTCTCTCTGCTTTCTCCACTTCTCTTCAAAATAAACATCTTCAGGGATACAGCTAAAGTGACTGGTTTTATTCTCTCATTTTCCTTACAAGCAAATATTTTTATGTCTCTGGGGTGAAAAATATCCTAAAAATTAAGATCCCCCTTTCTCCAGCTCTAAATCCCCAGACTCTTACTCAGACTTGTAATTTCTCTAATTATTCTAATCATGTTTCAAAAACAAAAGATGTTTCCAAATTTTAAAACCTGATTATCAATTATAAACATACCAATTCTTCTGGCACCACAGTGAAAGAAAAAAAATGTACATGGGTCTTTATAACCAAAAAGCATTGTATACCATTAAAAATAAAAAATTTCTTCAACTAGTTCAGAAATTTGCTGCTTTATCTATCATGGCTTCTTTCAGATAATGGGGTGAAGGGCACATACGAGTCACTGCTTTCATCCTGAGACCAAAGACTTCACTACTTATCATAAAGTTTTCCCAAGAGAAATGGGAGGTAGGAAAATCAGTTCTAACAGACTTAGCAAGAAGTATAATTGATTAAGAAGTAAAATAATTCCCTGAAATGACATCTGAGACTATCTCTGCCTCCCTCCTTTAAGTCACCCAAATGGAAAACACATTTGGCTCAAGGGAGCATTAAATAAAGGATAGAGGACTTAAAATACAAAATATTTTTTCCATTACATCAATACCTCACAATTTGGTTAAGTCAGATAGAACCAGAATTTCAATCCCATCATTCCTCAAATTTAGGAGATGTAGAAAACAAGTGGAGGTTATACTTCTAATATACCAAACACCCCAATATCAAACTCCCCCAGGAAAAACAGGTGTACGAACTAGACAAGGAATGCCAAAGATGGTGTGGCACGATACTTTTTATTACCTCTGTGACGGCTCTAGAGATGTAGCTCAGATTAAAGATTATCCTGGGATGTGACGAATAGCATGGTAACTATAGTTAACAATAATGTATTGCATATTTGAAAGCTGCTGGGAGAGTACATCTCAACAGTTCTCATCAAAAGAAAAAAAATTTTTTTTGTAACTATGTATGGGGACAGATGTTAACTAGACTTACTGTGATCATTTTGCAATACATGCATATAATCAAATCATTATGTTGTACCTGAAATGACTACAATGTATTTTTTTGGTCTGCTGTTGTTTTTACAGGATCTTAGTTCCCCAACCAGGGATCAAACTTGTGCCCCCTGCAGTTGAAGCACAAAGCCCTAACCACTGGACCACCAGGGAAATCCCTAATATAATGTTATATGTCAATTATATCCCATTATTATTATTATTTTGGATGCACCATGCAACTTGTGGGATCTTAGTTCCCTGACCAGGGGCTGAATCTGGCCCTCGGCAGTGAAAGCATGGAGCCTTAACCACTGCACTGCCAGGGAATTCCCCTTTATATTTCACTTAAAAAAAAAGAAAAAAAAAAAAAAAGACTATGCTAACAAGAGAATGGATGGTGATCACTAAACTATGCTGCAGAATTTGAGGGTCACCAAAGCAAAAGCCAAATGCAAATACAGGCCCCACTCCACTTTTTTTTTTCCATGCCCTAAATTTTCAATACTAATGTCTCCTATGTTAAAAAACTAGCATGGGTTATCTGCACATGGAGACCACTGTTACAGCACTGATCTGTTATCTAAGAAAGTAAGTTTGCTAAAGAATTTTTGTTTCCCAATTTGATTTTTTTGACTTGGCTGCGCCCGATCTTAGCTGTGGCACACGGCATCTTCACTGTTTGCTGCCGCATGTGGGATTTTGTGGTTGTGGTGTATGGGATCTAGTTCCTTGACCAGGGATCGAACCTGTGCTCCCTGCTTTGGGAGCACACAGTTTTAGCCACTGGACCACCAGGGAAGCCCTTGTTTCTCAATTTAAATGAACAAAGAAATGAATAAAGCAAGACAAAGCAAGATACAGGAAAAAAAAAAAACTGTGTATCTTACTTTCCAGCCAATTACTTTCTAAATATCTCCAGAATTGTTCCATTTTCCTTTATCTTTCTGCTATTTTTCAGCTTCAGGCCACCTTTCTCTCTCTTTCTCTCTAATTACCAAAGAATTCTGGCTGGATTTCCTGCCAGTAATCTTTCCCTTCCCTAAGGCATCTTTCATATTCCAGCCAAAGGGATATTTCTCTAAAATATAAATCAAATCGTATCACTCTCTAGCTTTGACTCCTTCAGTGGCTTCCCATGATCCTCAGAATACTATCCAAACTCTTAAGCATCTAACAAGTTGTCTCAGGATCCGGCTCCTAATTGCCCCCTCTCCACACCCTATCTCTTTACTCCAGCCATATGGAACTTCTTTTAGGCTTCAAATGTAGCATGCCCTCTTAGCCAGTAGATGCAAACTTGAATCTACTTAATCTACTTCCAGAGCCTTCTGTGAGCCCCATAGGTGTGAGTGAACGCCTCTCCTCACAAGTACTGTTTTTCTTGTATCACAGCATTATCACTGTGTCCTGCATTGTGACTGCCTTTTGACTTGCTCACCTTCTTCACCAACGTTTATTCGGACCCTACCACGTACCAGACAGTACGCTTAGCACTCTGCATTCATTATACCACTTAATTTTCACAGAATCTCAGTTAAGTAGGTTCTTTGATTATACCTTACAGATGAGGTAACTGGGACTTAGACAAGTAACCTGTCCAAGTTCACACAGCTAATAAGTGGGGGAGGCAGGCTTTGAACCTGGGTAATCAATCTGATGCTTCTATTATCCAACTTGCCCCAAACTTCCATAAGAACAGGAACAGCTTCTGTCTTGTTCATTGTTATACCCCAATGACCGTCACAGTCTGGTATATAGCAAGATTTCCTAAGTGTGGGACATTTTTTGCTTATGGTTGGCTCCACTCTGTAGTTAAATTTTAACTCCTACTCTGAGTTGGATCCACCCAGTCAAAGGCTTTGGCATAGTCAATAAAGCAGAAATAGATGTTTTTCTGGAACTCTCTTGCTTTTTCCATGATCCAGCGGATGTTGGCAATTTGATCTCTGTTTCCTCTGCCTTTTCTAAAACCAGCTTGAACATCTGGAAGTTCACGGTTGACTTATTGCTGAAGCCTGGGTTGGAGAATTTTGAGCATTACTTTACTAGCGTGTGAGATGAGTGCAATTGTGCGGTAGTTTGAGCATTCTTTGGCATTGCCTTTGGGATTGGAATGAAGACTGACCTTTTCCAGTCCTGTGGCCACTGCTGAGTGTTCCAAATTTGCTGACATATTGAGTGCAGCACTTTCACAGCATCATCTTTTAGGATTTGAAATAGCTCAACTGGAATTTCATCATCTCCACTAGCTTTGTTCATAGTGATGCTTCCTAAGGCCCACTTGACTTCACATTCCAGGATGTCTGACTCTAGGTAAGTGTGAGTGATCACACCTTTATGATTATCTGGGTCATGAAGATGTTTTTTGTACAATTCTACTGTGTATTCTTTCCACCTCTTCTTACTATCTTCTGCTTCTATTAGGTCCATACCATTTCTGTCCTTTATTGAGCCCATCTTTGCATGAAATGTTCCTTTGGTATTTCTAATTTTCTTGAAGAGATCTCTAGTCTTTCCCATTCTATTGTTTTCCTTTATTTATTTGCATTGATTGCTGAGGAAGGCTTTCTTATCTCTCCTTGCTATTCTTTGGAACTCTGCATTCAAATGGATATATCTTTCCTTTTCTTCCTTGCTTTTCACTTCTCTTCTTTTCACAGCTATTTGTAAGCCCTCCTCGTACAGCCATTTTGCTTTTTTGCATTTCTTTTCCATGGGGATGGTCTTGTTCCCTGTCTCCTGTACAATGTCACGAACCTGCATCCATAGTTCATCAGGCACTCTATCTATCATATCTAGTCCCTTAAATCTATTTCTCACTTCCACTGTATAATCATAAGGGATTTGATTTAAGTCATACCTGAATGGTCTAGTGGTTTTCCCCACTTTCTTCAATTTAAGTCTGAATTTGGCAATAAGGAGTTCATGATCTGAGCCACAGTCTGCTCCTGGTCTTGTTTTTGCTGATTGGATAGAGCTTCTCCACCTTTGGCTGCAAAGGATATAATCAATCTGATTTCGGTATTGACCACCTGGTGATGTCCATGTGTAGAGTCTTCTCTTGTGTTGTTGGAAGAGGGTGTTTACTATGACCTGCTTTATTGACAATGCCAAAGCCTTTGACTGTGTGGATCACAATAAACTGTGGAAAATTCTGAGAGAGATGGGAATACCAGATCAACTGACCTGCCTCTTGAGAAACCTATATGCAGGTCAGGAAGCAACAGTTAGAACTGGACATGGAACAACAGACTGGTTCCAAATAGGAAAAGGAGTCCGTCAAAGCTGTATATTGTCACCCTGCTTATTTAACTTATATGCGGAGTACATCATGAGAAACGTTGGGCTGGAGGAAACACAAGTTGGAATCAAGATTGCTGGGAGAAATATCAATAACCTCAGATATGCAGATGACACCACCCTTATGGCAGAAAGTGAAGAGGAACTAAAAAGCCTCTTGATGAAAGTGAAAGAGGAGAGTGAAAAAGTTGACTTAAAGCTCAACATTCAGAAAATGAAGATCATGGCATCTGGTCCCATCACTTCATGGGAAATAGATGGGGAAACAGTGGAAACAGTGTCAGACTTTATTTTCTGGGGCTCCAAAATCACTGCAGATGGTGACTGCAGCCATGAAATTAAAAAATGCTTACTCCTTGGAAGTAAAGTTATGACCAACCTAGATAGCATATTCAAAAGCAGAGACATTACTTTGCCAACACAGGTCCGCCTTAGTCAAGGCTATGGTTTTTCCAGTAGTCATGTATGGATGTGAGAGTTGGACTATAAAGAAAGCTGAGCACTGAAGAACTGATGCTTTTGAACTGTGGTGCTGGAGAGTCCCTTGGACTGCAAGGAGATCCAATTAGTCCATCCTAAAGGAGATCAGTCCTGGGTGTGCACTGGAGGGACTGATGTTGAAACTGAAACTCCAATATTTTGGCCACCTGATGCTGAGAGCCGACTCATTTGAAAAGACCCTGACGTTGGGAAAGATTGAGGGCAGGAGGAGAAGGGGATGTCAGAGGATGAGATGGTTGGGTGGCATCACTGACACAAAGGACATGGGTTTGGGTGACTCCGGGAGTTGGTGATGGACAGGGAGTCCTGGCGTGCTGTGGTTCATGGGGTCACAAAGAGTCGGACACGACTCAGGGACTGAACTGAACTACACTGAGTTGGATGTTTTAAAAACGAAGAAAAGGGTTGCCCCAAATAAATCCAAACAGGTATTTGTAAAGCCTGTTAACTATAAGATCTGTGCACCTTTTCTTCCCCTCTCCTGTCAAGATCTCTTTAGACCATAGTTGTATTGTTCATTCTGGAAGGAATAGAGTCACTCCCTGGGACAGGTTATTGCCAGCTGGAAGTAAAGATCCATCCTCCAAGCCCTCTATGTATGTTCCTGAATTTTAGGGCCTGGAAAGAAAGATATAACATTTCTTACACTCCCTTGCAATAAGACTTCTGGATACTAATTACATTCTATCAGGGGGATGTCCTGTGTGGGATTTAGAAGGCAAAAGTGATGTGAAAGCCATCTTATTACTGTTCTTGCTGCTAAGCGACAGAGTTGATGTGTGTGTGAAGGCAGAACCCACATTCAGTAGTCCACAAATTCTTGTCGCCAAAGTCAAGGGGGTTGAGGGGCAGTTTGACAGCTTCCTGTGGACTACAGCTGTCATGCTGTACCCCTGAAATCTGGAGTCATGTGATGGCCCCTAACTTCAGCTTCTTTAGCACTCCCAGTGAATTTTGTAAGCACTTTTGTTTTTAATCCCTTTCTGCTTGAACTACCTATTGTTGTTTCTGTTTCCTGAATTGAAACCTACCTGACACATCGCCTTAAATGCCATATTTAACTGTACTCACTTTTTGTGTAGGCAAGAGCAAATTACATATAAATGCAGTTATTTTGGAAGTGTAAATATGCAATGAATAATAAATTGATTGACAGGAATTAGAATAATGGGTGAAACAATTATAGGGTTTGTGTGTGTGTTCCACAAGTAGGGGAAGGGAGATGATGGGAAGGATGAATCAAGCAGAATGAAAGATGATGACCAGTAAAAGAGAGAGAAAAATGAGCAGAGAACCCTAGGGTTCTACGAGGAAACAGCAGAGCAGAACTAATCATCAGTTTTTTATGAAGAACCAATAATTGTTTACATGTATGGAACCTTTTACAGCTCACAGTGCTTTTGTGTGTATTATTCTATTTGATTCTTGTAATAAATGATGTTGTGAACTAAGCTTTTGTAGGTTCCGTTATGGACTTTTCATATGAGGAAAGAAAGCAAGGCTCAGGGAGTTTAAGTGACTTCCTCAAGGTTACAGCTAGTAAGTAAGGAGATCAGAGCCTTGATTCCAAATTCCAGTGTTCTCCTTGAGGCTGCTGGCTACAAAAATCACTTTGGCTTAAGAAAGAGGCAGAATTGAGGAATGATTAGCATACTATTTTAAATCTGAATATAAAAGCTGCAGAGCCCAGTCATAAAGACCTTTGCCTTACTCAGGATTAGGATGTGCCTTTCTTTGTTTTATTCCCAGTCCCTAAGCCCTGAGAAGTAGGGCCCTGGTGGCCTGGTAGGGGAGTTGAGGAGCAAAGTGAGCTCAGTTTTCTATGCTGGATAGGTAAAATCTGGTATTTTGTAAATAGTCTTGGCTTAATGGTCCCATACTGTAGTAAAGTCACTCTTGTGCTTAAAAGTCTGACTGAGTTCTCACAACTTATCATAGGAAAAGACACTGGGGCAAAGTAAGGGTAAGTTTTGGTTCTAAGGTCATGTTAAAGACAGGACCCCTTTAGTTCTCCAGCAAGACTCATGGTGAATGGGATGCCTTCTTTGCAGGGGCCGCTGATGTCTGTGTCCACCTTCCACACAGCCCGCCCTCAGCTCTCATACTTCCTATCAT
The DNA here is from genome assembly GCF_019923935.1 of Bubalus bubalis. NCBI lineage: Eukaryota > Metazoa > Chordata > Mammalia > Artiodactyla > Bovidae > Bubalus > Bubalus bubalis. The sequence continues at coordinate 16,555,571 of NC_059161.1, read as the reverse complement.
CTCTGTCAGTCCTACTCTAAGGGAAGATAGGCAAGACGTCTTGTTTGGGGTACAGAGAGAGCTGTCTCCACTAGGGCAGTGTCACGTACAAAGAGCTACTCAGAAGTGGCAGGGGAGAGAGAAGGATGAACAAGCTGTCATTCAGGGGAATCTCAAGGAGCTGTGCTATTACTTATTCCTTCTGCCTGGAGGACACCTCAGTATCTGGTAAAAGGATGACCGTCCTCAGTCCCCTGGGTAACTGGCATGCATCTGGCCCTGATTTTGGAATTGTGGGGATGAGGGAAGTTTCCTGTAGTTGCTCCCTTGATTAACCACTCCTCCACCCTACACACATAAAAGATGCACACCTTAAACAGGTTGCAGGGGGAGTACAGAAAAAAAAATTCTTAAGAAGCTTGGTAAGGCTTTGGGTACAAAGACTACACTTATCCCAGGTGCTTAGCGTTCATTCATTAAAGCCTCCTCCGCAGGATTAGCTCTTAACCTCTGGCTAGCCCAGTCTTCATTGAAAAGGTGCTGTTTAAAGTGATAAGGCATTCAAGTTACTAAAATTATTCTGTATTTTTATATCAAACTATCAGAATCTGCCTGCAGTGCAGAAGACCTGGGTTTGATCCCTAGGTCAAGAAGATCCCCTAGAGAAGGGAATGGCAACCCACTCCAGTATTCTTGTCTGGAGAATCCCCTGGACAGGCTACAGTTCATGGAGTTGCAAAGAGTTGGATACAATGAGCAACTAACACTAACTCAATTTATCTTCTTTCTAATTAGTCAGAATGAGTGTGATAATATAGAGATTGCAAAGTTGTTTAAGAAAGAAATTCCAGAGTTAAAGAAGAGAGTGGTTGAGACCCTGTTTTTTAAAGCTCATCAGACTTGGAGGTTGCCTTTGAAACAGATGGTAGGAAAGATACTCTTCCTTTCATGTGTGTGGTAGACACTGTTGTTTGCCAATTCTCTTCTTCCTTTTTTAGACTGTCATTCCCAGCTCTCTTGGAAGCTAGTGTGGCTATGTGACCCAGTTCTGGCCAATGATACATGAGGGAAATTAGGCTGGGGTGGGAGGAGCAATTTACTCCTGGGAATGATTTCTATTTCTGATAAAAATAGAGATGGGAGTTCAATACAACTGTACGAAAATGTGATGTTGGAGCTGCAGCAGCAATTTTGTTACCATGAGATGAAAAATCTGAGGATGAACATTCAACACTCAAGGATGTCAGAGTAGAAAAATATATATATATATATATTTTTTTTTTTTTTAATTGAGCAGCTTCCCACACCTGGAACTATTTCCAGATAAATGTGTTAATTGCTTAAGCCATTCTTTGTCACTTATTCAGTGATTTGCAACAATATGTATCCTGACTGATACAACAGAACTGGCAAAGAAAAGGATTCTTCAAGTAGAGTTGCCATTACCCCATTTGACACCTCTGTGTCAATTAGATAAGGTGCTTCTTCCTCTAGATGGATTTCAAGTCCTAATTATTTCCTTTGCCGAGTGCCCTGGTGCCTTATAGATCACCAGCTTGCCTCCTTAAGTACATCATAAGGCTGCCTCTGTTCAAAGGGTTTGGGTGCCAATTCCAAATAAGAGGGAGAAGGCAAGAATTCCTTTTGCTTGCTGACTTAATTTACTTTTGAGACTGACTGACTAAAATCTGGGCTGTTGTTATTGTTATTGCCTTTCATTTTAAACAATGAAATTGTTTTTAACTCCAAATTCAATATTGGATTTTTCCATTCAATAGTGTACCCCAAAACAGAATTCTGGGAAAAATACTAGTTAGTACGAAATTCTTTTTTAAGTGTGTACTATCATACTTCTGCTAATAATCTGTTAAGACTGAGCTGATGAAAACTGTATCAGAGGAATATAACCATCTGCAGTATGAAATTGTTATGTGTAGATTATTTAATTCTCTTACTCCTCTGTTAAAACTGCTAGAAGCATTACTTTTGTATAATTAGCATGACATCATTTATCCTTCACCTGATGCAAATAAGTTTACATATTAGGTTAGTGGCTTCTCATTAGTTGGCACTATGTCATTTTCATCATGTCCAATCAAAGTTTCAAATTATTTACATAAGCCAAAGTATTTTTCTGTGAAAATACCTTTCCAATTAATGTTATCACTACAAAATCTTAGTTTTGCCTACATAACTGATAAAATTAATCAATATGAGTATAGTAATATATGCAGAACAATTACTATCACTTTGAGATGCAAATTAACAGGAATTTTCACTCATTTAATATTATATGCTGTTACCTTAGGTATTCATTAGTGCAAACTCACCCAGAAACAAACATGAGTACTAACATGGCAAGACTGAGAATACTCTTAGATGATCATAAAATATAAACACAACATTTAGAAATTCTCTTTGAACTCCTAGATATGTTGGAGAATTTGGGGATAATGCATTTAATACAATAGGATGATGGCCTGAATAGACAAAACAATCATCATAAGTAGACTCAGATGTTATAACTAAACAGGGTAATATATATATATATGTATTATAATACATATAACAGGTAGGACTTCCCTGGTGGCTCAGAAGGTAAGGAGTCTGCCTGCAATGCGTGAGACCTGGGTTTGATTCCTGGGTCAGGAAGATCCCCTGGAGAAGGAAATGGCAACCCACTCCAGGATTCTTGCCTGGAAAATCCCATGGACGGAGGAGCCTGGCAGGCTACAGTCTATGGGGTGGCAAAGAGACAGACATGACTGAGTGACTTCATTATTCACTATAATGTATATTATACATTGTATATATGCACTTATATATATATATCAATTTATGATTTACCATAAAGCTAGAGTAATAAAGACTGTGTGGAACTGGCAAAAGGATACACATATAGGTCAATGGAACAGAAGAGGCCAGAAATGATCAACTGATTTTTAACAATGTGCAAAAGCACTTCAATGGAGAAAGCATACTCTTTGTAATAAATGGTGCTGAAGCAACTCAGCATACATACATATGCAAAAGAAATAAAGGGGGAAAAAAGAACCATGTCATAGACGTCATACCTTATGCAAAAATTAACTCAAAATGGACCATATACCCCAATGTAAAATAGAAAAAACAAGTTTCTAGAAGAAAAATATAGACATTTTCATCATCTTTGATTTAGTGATAAGTTTTAGATATAACAACAAAAGCATATCCACAAAAAGAAAGAATTGATAAACTGGACTTATCAAAATTACAGAGTTTAACTTTTCAAACAAACAAACAAGAAAACAACCATGTTTAAGAATGACAAGACAAGCTATAGAGCTGGAGAAAATACTTGCAAATCACATGTCCAATAAAGGACTTAAAGTCTGAATATAAAAAAACTGTTGTAATTCAATAAGAAAACAACCCCCCAAAAAGCTACTTTTCAGAGGAATTATACAAATGGCAATATAAATATATGAAAAGATGCCCAAGTCACTAATCATCAGGAAAATGAGAATGAAAATCACAGTAAGATACCTCTATTCACCTACTAGAATGTTTAAAAAATTTTTTAACTCAGCAATTCCAAATGCTGGTTAAAATGTGGTACAACAAGCACTCTCAGTCATTGCTTGTGGAAATACAAAATGGTACTAGTTTGGCAGTTTCTTGACAAAGAAAAACATGTGGTTATAATATGGCCCAGCAATCCCAATTCTAGGTAATTACAAAAGTGAACTGAAAACCTTGTACATATAGGGGTCTGTAGTGAATATTTATAGTAGCTGTATTCATAATCACTAAAACTGGATGTAATTGAGATGGCCTCAGAGGTAAACAGATTCACAAATTATAATACATCCATACAATGGACTGTTACTCAGCAATTTTTACAAAATGAACTCTCGATTCACACAATAACATAAATACATTTGTTATGAGAAAGAAGCCAGACCTCAAAGATTACCTGCTGTATGGTTCTATTTCACTGGCATTCTGCAAAAGGCAAAACTGTAGAGACAGAAACTACAGATCATTGGTTGCCAGGATTTGGGAAGAGATTGAGTGTAAAGGGGCTGGCACAGAGCGCATCTTCGGTGTTGGAAATCACTGCGGTGGTGGATACGTGATTCTGTGCATTTGTCAACACCCATAGAATGTTACACATAGTGTAAGAAGGGTGTAAATCTAAGAGTGAAATTCAATGTATGCAAATTTGCAAAATCAACCAGGGTGGTGGGGGGGTAAGGAGGGGAGGGTCCCAGGATGTAAGGCAGACTAACAAATCCAACTGTATTACAAATACATGACATAACCTAACTGAAATGGATGGGAGAAAATGAGCTGACCAAAGTAATTTTGGAAATGTGTTCTGACCGGCTATCACAAGGCTAAAGTAAATGCAATTGTACATGAATTCCTTATTTCCATTGGTAAATGTGTTTCTCACAGGGGTGTAAGTTAGCAATTCTGAAACTACAGGGCACAGTATACTAGGGTTGAACAAGTAAGGAAATAAACTGTAGCTAATTAAAGCCAGGTTTCTCACTGTCAAACAAAGAAGTTACAAATAAGCAGAGAGAGCTAGAATGAAACCTGTAGTTCTAGACGAAAATTGATTCTACATGTATGAATTTATGTGTGTATACACAGATAGAAAGATACAGAAATAAATATAAATTTGTGTACATATGAGTTAGCAAACATACATACATTTCCCTTTCTGTCTGCTCCAAGGGCCTAGAAGCAAGGGCACCCCATTAGCGATGAGTACCCAGATCTTGGTAGAAACCAAGATTCTTATCATTCTCCAACAAAGAAACAAAGACTCTGAAGCACTGGTTGATTCTATGTCTGGGACAAGGAAAATACAAGTCTGGAGCTTCCTGTAGTGCCATAAAGGAAGTGTTAGAAAAAAAAAAAAAATAAGGGATAAGGCATGTTGCTTAAGGATAAGGTCTTTGGGGCATCCAAAACCTCTCACACCTTCTGTGGTATGCTAGAAGGACTTCATAGGACTCAGCATACCATGCACTAATGACTAAAATTTATTACAATGACAAAGTAAGGTTACATAGCAGATGCTTAAGGGGAAAAGGCACACTGATCAGAGTCCAGAGAAATTCACACACAGGCTTTTTATACTTTTCCCTTCTGGTCCAGGAGAAGATACACTAGGTATGTTCCCCTTGTGAGCAGTGAAAATGCAGTGGCACATGTACAGTGTTTCTTTTGGGAAGGCTCACTTAAGACTCAGAGTTCAGGGGTTTTATTGGGGACAAGTCATGTAGGCATGCTCTGGCTGGCATCTACCAAAATCCCAGGCTCTCAGAAGGAAATAGGTACTCAGTGTCTTATGTGAGCAGCAAAACCTTACCAGTATAGAGAATTTTTCATGTCACTGTGGGGAATTTTCACAAGCCAAGTTCACACATGCCAGCCAAGGGCAACCCTGCAAACAGGCCCTTCTAAAGACAGCAGCTCTGGCCTGCTTTGTTAACTCTTTACTGTACAGGACATATCAAAAGGACACAGGACCCATGGCCAAAATGGGAACAATCTGAACAACAAAATACGTAATTATAGCACTGGATTTTAATTCAAAGAATAAAACAGATATCTATGAGTATATACATAGCTATAAATAAGTGAAACAAATAAATAAATTAGGTGAGGGGACAAACCCTTGTTACTGGAGAATTCCAAATAATCATATAGAAGGAATTAAGAAAATTGAAAATCACCATTAGAGCACCACAGTGATAACTGCTGCAAGATCCCCTAAAATTAGTAGATGAAACTAAGAAGAAATAGAACATTTGCATAGTTTCAAAGTATCTCACCCAAAAAAAAAGAGAGAGAGAAAATTAATTATTATGGTGGTTTATGCATTTGTTCACAAATTCTTTAATAATCAACCTTCTAAAAAGTGAAGCCTAATTCCATTTTCTTTGAGTATGGACTGGACTTATTGACTTGTTCTGGAAAATAGAGTATGGAAAAGGAAAAACAATAACTTTACAGTACAGAAAATGGCAGACCCCAGCTTAATAATGTGATCAGAGTTAACACCATCAGTTATAAGTCATGTTGATACCATGTACGCCTGACATGACGTAATCAGAAGGGCACATCATTCCGTGATATCATTTCCAAAAAATCCGTTAAGTTTAGTCATGAGAAAGCATCAGAAAGATCCCAGTTTAGGAATATTCTACAATATACCTGATCAGTCAGTAGTCTCTAAAATTGTCAAGGTCGTAAAAAACAAGGAAAGACTGAGAAATTATCACAGATTTAAGGGAACTTAGATGCCATGACTAAGTGTAACATGGACTGGGTCTTAAAAACAAAAAGGACATTAATTAAAGGACATTAAAAACATGTGAAATCAGAATTTAGCTAGTAGTTTAGTTAGTAGTATTGTACCAATGTCAATTTTACAGTGTATAACTATGATTATATAACATGTTAACATTAAGGGAAGTTAGCTGAAGAGTATCTGTGAACTCTCTGACGATATCTACAACTCTTCTGTAAATCTAAAGTTATTTCAAAACAACTCAAAAGAATTCTAAGCACTTAAGCTGGCATGTACTAGCTGCTAACTCACGTTAGCTTCTCTTAGCTCATTTACTTGCTAATCATTCCCAGAATGATATTGATTGGAAACTGTCTCTTGTTGCCTTTTGTGTGTGCGCTCAGTTGCTCAGTCATGTCTGATGCTTTGCGACCACATGGACTGAACCCCTTCAGGGTCCTCTGTCCATGGGATTTTCAGGCAAGAATACCAGAGTGGGTTGCCATTTCCTACTCCAGGGGAATCTTCCCTACCCAGGGACTGAATCATGTCTCTTGCATGTCCTGCTTTGGTAGGCAGATTCTTTACCACTGCATCACCCGGGAAGTCCCTTGTTGTCTTTACTCCAAATAAAAAGTGTATTTCTTCCTTTTTATTTTTTAAATTATGAAAGTATGATAACGCATTTACAGGAGACTTAAAAAAATACAGGACAGAGTTACATATAGTTCCACTATATATTACCATTATTTTTTTAAGTAGATAAATTAAGATTTTTAGTCAGAATTTCAATATAAAACTCTCAAAACTCAGTAGAAGGAATAGACAGAAAAGTAGAAGGATAGAGAAGATCTGAAAAGCACTATGAACCAATTCAATATAATTAAGATTTATATGAATTAAAAAGTGAATTTCTAGGGATGAGCGATTTTAGTGGCATTTATAAGCTTGGAGAATTACTTGTCCTTTAAAAGAACAATATCATAATGGAAGAATACCAGGCTGACAGTTCTACATGCTAGTGCACGTGCATGCACGCTCAGTCGTGTCCAACTCTTTGTGACCCCATAGACTGTAGCCCGCCAGGCTCCTCTGTCCATGGAATTCTCCAAACAAGAACACCGGAGTGGGTTGCCATGTCTTTCTCCAGGGGATCTTCCTGACCCAGGGATCGAAACATCTCTTGCACCTCCTGCATTGGCAGGTGGATTCTTTACAACTGAGCCACCTGGGAAGCCCTACATGTTACTGCTTTTGGTCAGTTTTTGAGCCGCTGGGGACACCTTGGCTGTGCTGTCCTATCAGTGGAGATTATTGTCCAGAGTGCCAACATGGCTGGAGAATTAGGTCTGTACCTGTGACCACCCAGGGGTAAGACAAACTAGCTACATATACCACTATGCTGCTGCTGCTAAGTCGCTTCAGTCGTGTCCGACTCTGTGCGACCCCAGAGACGGCAGCCCACCCGTCCCTGTGATTCTCCAGGCAAGAACACTGGAGTGGGTTGCCATTTCCTTCTCCAATGCATGAAAGTGAAAAGTGAAAGTGAAGTCGCGCAGTCGTGTCCAACTCTTAGCGACCCCATGGACTGCAGCCTACCAGGCTCCTCCGTCCATGGGATTTTCCAGGCAGGAGTACTGGAGTGGGGTGCCATTGCCTTCTCCAATATATACCACTATAGCAGGTCTCAACGCTCCTAGCCAAACTGTTCAAGCTTGTGTTTTGAGGCTGTTTGGAAATGTATGACTTAGGATGCCAGAATCAAACCAACACTGAAGCCAGACATACTTAAAAATGGGACAGTGTGAAAAAAATGTGGCCAACATGGGCCTTACTGCTGGCACCAAGGTCTCCAGATAGTACTAACTTCAGTAGTGGTCAAGTAAGAGACTGGTGAAGGATGAAGAGACAGTTTTGGAATATTGTAAGTTGTACTGTGTTCTGACCTGTGCTTCATCTCACATTAAAATGTTTTTCTCCCATTGGAAGAAATGAACTTTGTGGTTCTACCTGCCTAAGCTCTTTCTTGCTCAGTGGCTTTTGTAAAACTACAGTGGGAAATAGTTTTTGCTTATTATTTATGCTCCCACCTACTTCCAAAAAGGATCTAAGATCCCCAAACAATTTTGCTAACCCTCGGCCTTCATTCTCTCCCAGACCATCTGTTCCTTTTCACCATGAAGTCATAGTACTAAATTTATGACAGTACAATCATTTCCATGGCAACAGGATATGGTCCTCACCACCAAATCCTTATTTCACTCTGACCAAGATCAAGCAGCAGGAAGATCAGGAAGTATATGCTCACATTTTCTATTCTTTTTCAAGTTTTGTTTCTCTCTGAAGAAGTTCTTACTTTTGATTCTAAAATCTTATACTCAGCCTAGATAATGTTTTTGCATAGCTTATATACAAAACATTCTTCCAGTAAATAATCAGATATGTAAACCAAAAAAGAAGTTGAGAAAAATCACACAAGCCTACACACACACACACACACACACACACTATGATGTATAAACTGGCTTGACAGTGAGATGACTAGTAAATACCTTTCTAGTTTGTACAGAAGAAAAGAGAACACAGAATCTGTTTAAAAGACATGAGACTTTGAAGCCTGAGAAATCTGCTTTGATGACTGTGATAAGCAATGGAAGGCAGCTGACCTAGTTCCTACTCAATGCTTTCCTTATCTTGCGGAGTACAAATAAAACATCAGCGGGTCTTCCCACGTGAGCTCAGGCCATCTGACCAGAGGAAGACAGACAGATGTTCACCTTTATTTATAGAGATGACTAATATCTGGGTATTTCGTCCATTTGTGTTAACCACACTCAGCTTAATTACACAATCTTTGGAGAGACTCCCTAGAATACCATTTGCTACACTGTGAAACTGAGTGAAGGGCATGAACTCTGAAAAGAGAACTAGTTACTAGAATATCAGAAAATACCTGATTGGGGGATTAAGTTAGCAGTCTTATAGGACAGATGGCAAGGTATGTTATAATGAGGTTCTGCTGGACAGTCCAGATAACATATTAATATATAACTATATATGTATAATATGTCATATTATATAATACACACAACATATTAAATATGTGGGCTTCCCTGGTGGCTCAGATGATAAAGCATCTGCCTGCAATGCAGGAGACCCAGGTTTGATTCCTGGGTCGGGAAGATCCCCTGAAGAAGGGAATGGCCACCTACTCCAGTATTTTTGCCATGGAGAATCCCATGGACAGAGGAGCCTAGTGGGCTATAGTCCATGGTGTTGCAAACAGTCAGACACGACTGAGCGACTAAGCACGAAGCACAGTTAAATATGTACCATAACATATACCATATGTGTATTATATGTATATAAGAGAAGAAAAGTGTAACATGTAAGAACTATCTTCTCTTTACTATTCTTCCCCAGCTTCCATGTAGACAGGGTAAGTGGGGGAAGGGAGTGGGAAAATGGGTGATAAGGGCTAGAAAGAGCTGGAGGAAAGGTTAGAGTGATTTATATTAATCTTTTTTTGGCCACTCCATGTGGCTTGTGGGATCTTACTTCCATGACCAGGGATTGAACTTGGGCCCTTTGCAGTGAAAGCACGGAGTCCCAACCACTGGACTGCCAGGAAATTCCCCTATATTAATTCTTTAAAAGGTAAAAAATCACCTACAGTGGAAAAGATTGGGAAGGAAGAGGAAGTGGAGAGACAAAGTAGACAAGTGAGAGAGAAGGGAAGTGACTGAAAAGCTGAGGAGCGGTATTTTGACAGCAGTTCCTCTGTGATATAGGTGCTTTGGGGGAAATAGATAGGAAAGCGGATTAGCTAACTTCTGTTGTTTGTTATATGATTTACCACTTTGCTACCTCTCCTAAATTTCAGTGAAGACAAACATTTTTCAGAGCTCATTATAGATGAATTCGTAATTCTTATGAAATGAGATAAAATGTTCAGATGGACACTAAGGCTGAAGTAAGCCCTATCCTAATTTTACAAATATGTACATAATAAGACTCTCTTGAGGAAAATGACCAGCAGGGCCACCATTACTGCTATCTTTTACCCTTGGGAAATATGTCCCACTGCCAAGTCATGTCATATTTGTAGTAGGCACTGACTGGCCAGAGATGGGTGGCATTCTACAATCTGGAGTTTTTAACTCTAATGAAATTCAATTTTAGCCTTAAAGAATCTAGGAACTTAGATGATCAAACATGAAAGAGTGGGGGGAAAAGGCACTATGACTGCTTCAGGGAGGCCTAAGGCCAAGCCCTAAACCTAGCCTTTGAGGACTGAGAGAAGGCAAGACCAGACTCCAGAGAGTGCCATGACACCTGAAGGACAGGCCTCACTGACAGTGAGACGTCACATTCAGGCTTGCTCCAATCTGACACTGATCTCTCTGTCTTGTTACAGATAGTGATGGGTCGGAAAATGCAGAATCTCCTGCTGTACTCATGCATAGGATTATGGCAGTGAGTGGTAAGGAAACCTTTGCAAGAAGGTCATCATCACTCTTGATGACATCAACATTTTCTAAGCATAGACATCATAATGGAGAATATGTAATGATTTGGGGGAAGGTAAGGTAAAACAAGATGGAAGAGATCATCAGGATAGAAATGGGAGGCCAGGGGAGGAAGAGGAAGGCTCAACTATTCCCTACTGTCCTGTATAACATTAGTTCACAAGATGTGCTGTGACTTTTTTTTTAAGGTTCTGTGGAAACCTAATTTTGGACATTGCATAGTTTTTTTTCCCTTGTGGAAATACATACTCGTATGTGAAAGGCTCTGAGATGTCTCACCAAGAAAAAATAAAATCTGTTAAACTATTGTTTAACAATAGTTGCCCAAACTTATTTGGTGATGCGTTGTATGTGCCAAGTTGCTTCAGTCGTGTCGGACTGTAGCCTATGCGACCCTATGGACTGTAGCCTGCCAGGCTCCTCTGTCCATGGTATTCTCCAGGCAAGGATACTGGAGTGGGTTGCCATGCCCTCCTCCCGGGGATCTTCCTGACTCAGGGATCAAACCTGGGTCTCTGTAATTTTCAGAGAAGAGTTTTGCTTCACAAAAACTGTGTGGACTTTATGTTCGTTTTCTCTATAAAGATATACACTTTCTCCATTTCTCCTAAATGCTCAGTGCCTTTTTAAAAATTTCTTTATTAACGGCTGCACTGGGTCTTTGTTGCTGCATGTGGGCTTTCTCTAGTTTCTGCAAGTGGGGGCTACCCTTCGCTGTGATGTGCAGGTTCCTCAGTGTGGTAGATTCTCTTGATCCAAAGCATGGGGCTCTAGGATGTGGGCTTGGAAGCTGTGACACGTTGGCTTAGCTGCCCCGCAGCATGTGGAATCAAACCCAGGGATCAAACCCATGTCCTCTGCATTGATAGGCAGATTCTTAACCAGTGAACCACCAGGGAAGTCTGCTCACTTTATAATGCCTGTTACCACCCGGGAACTATCATTTGGAAAATCTCTAGGATACTAACTTTTCATTGTAGAATTGCATGCACCAGAGTTTGTTTTTTTTTTTAAACTCCCTCTCACCAAAACCAACTTGATTCCTCAGGAAACTGCTTTCTCCTAGGGAACCACTACAAACGAATCCACTTTGATGTTGCTGTTGTTCAGTCGCTAAGTCATGTCCAACTCTTTGCAGCCCCATGGATTGTAGCAAGCCAAGCTTCTCTGTCCTCCATCATCTCCTGAAGTTTGCTCAGATTTATGTCTCTTGAGTCGGTGATGCTATCTAACCATCTCATCCCTTGCCAAGTTGTTCTTTTGCCTTCGATCTTAGCCAGCATCAGGGTCTTTTCCAATGAGTCAGCTCTTGGCATCAGGTAGCCAATGTATTGGAGCTTCAGAAACAGTCCTTCCAATAAATATTCAGGGTTGACTTCTTTTATAATTGACTAGTTTGATCTCCTTGCAGTCTGAGGGTCTCTCAAGAGTTTTCTACAGACCCAGAATTTGAAAGCATCAATTCTTCGCTGCCCAGCCTGCTTTATGATCCAGCTCTCAGCATCTGTACATAACTACTGGAAAAGCCATAGCTTTGACTATACGGACCTTTGTCAGCAAAGTAATGTCTCTGCTTTTTAATATGCTGTCTAGGTTTTTCACCAGGTTTAGGTGTGCTGTCTAGGCTTGTCTTGGTTTATCTAGGTAAAAGTAAAGTCTCCCATACAAGTACTAACCAGGCCCGACCCTGCTTAGCTTCCGAGATCAGACGAGATCGGGCGCGTCCAGGGTGGCATGGCCGTAGACAAAAGTAAAGTCTGATGCTGTAAAGAATAATATTGCATAGGAACCTGTAATGTGAGGTCCATGAATCAAGGTAAATTGGATGTGATCAAGTAGGAGATGGCAAGAGTGAATATTGACATCTTAGGAATCAGTGAACTAAGATGGACTGGAATGGGTGAATTTAACTGAGATGACCATTATGTCTATTGCTGTGGGCAAGAATCCCCTAAAAGAAATGGAGTACCCCTCATAGCCAACAAAAGAGACAGATGCTAGCATAATATACATCCTGCTGTCTACCTTGATTTTTTCACATATCAATATATCATATTCTTCCATATTAGTACATGGAGAGCTAGCGCCTTGGTTATTTAATCACTGTGTGGTGTTCACTGAATGCCTGGGTTGTTTTATTTCATGATTCTATTGAAAGATATAATGTTGCCAATCTTTCATATTATTAACAATATTGAATTAATAGACTCACTGAATAAACACCTAGAAATGGAATTTGTGTCCATGGGTATGCACATTTTTACTTTTGAAAGATATTTGCTCTTTATCCCTATATACTCATCAACTACATAGGAGCAGTTACTTCCTTAAATCTGTATTAAATCAGTATTTTATCAAATGTTTTGATCTTTGACAATTTGATTTGGGAAAAATTGTACATATTTTTATAACTTGAGATCCAACGATAGAGAAGTCACAACTCAGGATAAGTGTAAAGGGCATTTACCTATCTTTTCCATTTGTAATTTGAGACAGAATTCCTCATCCTACTGAACTCAAGAATTTGTTCCTAAGCAGAGAGGTATTAGATTAAAATAATTAACTTAGCTTAAATCAAAAGTGATTGATATTTAAGTAGGTTGCCTCGAAAAGTTAGACTTTTTATACTAAGATGTCCTTACATATACATAATGCTGGCCTTGACACTTTGGAGGTAGTGGGAAGGAAGACTACCACCTCTCCAGGGTTTTCTAGTTTCATGACTCTCTGATTTCTGTAATTCTGCAGACACATGAAATATTAAACAATGAGCAGAATACTTTAACCACCAGCCCATTCACAATTACAGTCTATAAAATAAAGAGACAACCCTTTCTTTTATACATCGCCAAATATAAATCAGGAGAAAAGCAAGGTGATCCCAGCTGTTTCCACCTTCCCTCTCCGAGTCCTATAGTCACACCCAGTTGGAGCCATTCAGCCTCACATACTATAAATTAACACCTCTCTCCAGAACCACAGCTCCTGGTCTTCCAGTTACCTCATTCCATTATTCTTGCCACACTTATTCTCTCAATGCATCAGGCCACCTCCCCTGCCTTTCCCAACCCAAGACAACCCACTCTTCTCCTCAATGAGAAATTTATTTACATCACTATCCATCCTTGCTTTCTTCTTTCCTAACATAAAAATGAGCCACTATGGAGAATGATATGGAGATTCTTTTAAAAACTAGGCATAGAAGTACCATATGACCCAACAATCCCTCTACTGGGCATATACCCTGAGAAAGCCATAATTGAAAGAGACGCAAGTACCCCAGTGTTCGCTGCAGCACTATTTACAACAGTTAGGACATGGAAGCAACCTAAATATCCACCGACAGATGAATGGATAGAGAAGTTGTGGTATATACAGACAATGAAATATTACTCAGCCATAAAAAGAACACATTTGAGTCAGTCCTAATGAGTGGCTCAGCTGGTAAAGAATCCACCTGCAATGCAGGAGACCTGGGTTTGATCCCTGGGTTGGGAAGATCCCCTGGAGAAGGGAATGGCTACCCACTCCAGTATTCTGACCTGGAGAATTCCACGGACACTACAGCCCATGGGGTTGCAAAGAGTCGGACACAACTGAGTGACTTTCACTTCACTTCACTTCAGTGAGGTAGATGAACCTAGAGCCTATTGTACAGAGTGAAGTGAGTCAGAAAGAGAAAAACAAATATCATATATTAGCACATATATATCGGAGAAGGCAATGGCACCCCACTCCAGTACTCTTGCCTGGAAAATCCCATGGACGGGGAGCCTGGTGGGCTGCAGTTCATGGGGTCACTGAGGGTCGGACACGACTGAGCGACTTCACTTTCACTTTTCACTTTCGTGTGTTGGAGAAGGAAATGGCAACCCACTCCAGTGTTCTTGCCTGGAGAATCCCAGGGATGGGGGAGCCTTGTGGGCTGCCGTCTATGGCGTCGTATAGAGTCGGACACGACTGAAATGATTTAGCAGTAGCAGCAGCAGCACATATATATGGAATGTAGAAAGACGGCACCGATGAACCTATTGGCAGGGCAGCAACAGAAATACAGACATAGAGAACAGACATATGGACACAGTGGGGGAAGAAGAGGGTGGAATGAATTGAGAGTAGCACTGAAACATATACGTTACCACATGCAAAATAGATAGCCAGTGGAAATTTGCTGTATGATGCAGGGAGCTCAAATCAGGTGCTCTGTGATAACCGAGAGGAGTGGGATGGGGTGGGAGGTGGGAGGGAGGTTCAAGAGGGAGGGGACATACTGTGTCTATGGCTTATTCATGTTGATGTATGGCAGAGACTAACACAATCTTGTAAAGCAATTATCCTCCAATTAAAAGTAAATTTAAAAAAATTCGGCATAAACTCAATGTCTATCCTGACACTGGCAGAAATATAACCTAGGTCAATCTTCTCCCTTTCTCTGGGTTGGATCTAAATTTCAGTTTGGGTGCTGCATTTACACTATGAGCTGGAGTCAGGTGTGGACATGGCTTGGGGACCCATGGGATGTAGACGGCAGTCACCATCTTAATAGCACTGGCAGCCAGTGAATCACCCTCATCTGTCAGTCCATGCTGGGTGCCGCTGTGTCATCAGTTCATTCAAGCTTTTAAGTGCTATTAAAGTCATTCCACTGGAGAAGGCAATGGTACCCCATTCCAGTACTCTTGCCTGGAAAATCCCATGGACGGAGGAGCCTGGGGGGCTGCAGTCCATGGGGTCGAGAAGAGTCGGACGTGACTGAGCGACTTCACTTTCACTTTTCACTTTCATGCATTGGAGAAGGAAATGGCAACCCACTCCAGTGTTCTTGCCTGGAGAATCCCAGGGACGGTGGAGCCTGGTGGGCTGCTGTCTATGGGGTTGCACAGAGTCGGACACGACTGACGCGACTTAGCTTAGCAAAGTCATTCCACTGATGCATGGATGGGAGTGGCTTGGGCCTGTCTTCCTAGACACTGGTCAGTCTTTCTTTGCCTTCTTCCATGAAAACACATTTTTAAAAGTACATTTGATAAAGTCATGGCTGCTGTGGGGAAGGATAGGGGGAAGGAATAGTTAGGGAGTTTGGGACGGACATGTACACATTTCTATATTTTAAATGGTCAACCAATAAGGACCTACTGTAGAGCACAAGGAACTCTGCTCAATGTTATGTGGCAGCCTGGATGGGAGGGGAGTGGGGGAGAATGGGTGCATGTACATGTATGACCGAGTCCCTTCACTATTCACCTGAAACTATCACATCATTGTTAATCGGCTACGCGTGTGGTGCTAAGGAGCTTAGTCATATCTGACTCTTTGTGACTCCACAGACTGCAGTCCACCAGGTCCTCTGTCCATGGGATTCTCCAGGCAAGAATACTGCAGTGGGGTGCCATGCCCTCCTCCAGGGGATCTTCCCAACCCAGGGATCTAACCTGTGTCTCTTATGTCTCCTGCATCAGCAGGTGGGTTCTTTACCACTAGCACCACCTGGGAAGCCCTGTTAATCAGCTATATCCCAATACAAAATAAAAAAGTTTTTTTTTTTTAAAGTACATTCGATAATACAAACGATCCATGTACTTATCATGCAAAATGAACAAATGTCACTCTTTCATATTTCTCTTCAGTAAAGGGGAAGTCCCTTATGTGCCCTTCCCATCTTCACTCCCTATCTCCCTCGTTCCCCAGAGACAACCAGTAACATCAATTTGGCACAAATCTAGTCCATGTTGCTATGCTTTTGCTTGATATATTTATAGCCAAAAACAATATCTGGTATCTGTATTTTCAAATAGTATCATACTGAATATAAAATTCTGCAATTTGATATTGCAGAGTATTGTTAAGACTCATTCATGTACTGATACTAGTTATTATAACTTCTGTATAGTATTTCATCAAATGCATATACCCTACTTTGTCTGCACTCGAGCCATTCAGCCTTGAGGGTATTTCCAGTGGTTTTTTAATACCAACAATACTGTAGTGACTATCCTTTCCTGCCTCCTTTTACCACCTGCTACTCCTTAATTATTTCTATCTTCATAAATGGCTTCACCAGGCACATTTGCCAAAAACCTCAGTCGGCCTTGAACCTTTTCCCTCACACCTCAAATCCCCATCCAAGCTGTCTGCTCTGTATCCTGAATCCAATCACTTCTCAATACTTTATTTTTGGCTGTGTGGGGTCTTCGTTGCTGTGAAGGCTTTTCTCTAGTTGTGGTGAGTGGGGCTACTTGGCTAGTTATGGTGCACCGGCTTCTCATTGCACCGGCTTCTCTTGTGGAGCATGGGTTCTAGGCGCACGGGCTTCAGTAGATGGGGCACAAGGGCTCCGGAGTTGTGGCTCCTGGGCTGGAGGACAGGCTCAACAGTGGTGCTGCACTGGCTTAGTTGCTCCACAGCACGTGGGATCTTCCTGGATCATGGATCAAATCCGTGTTTCCTACACTGGCAGGATTCTCAACCACTGAGCCGCCAGGGAAGCCCTCTCAACACTTTTAAACAAGCCTCAACCACCACCGTCTCTCTCCCACTACTACAATAGTTTTCTACCGTACCCCACACACTGATTCCACTTTACCTCGTGGGCTTCTTTCTTCCAATATTCCAAGTCATTTCTGCTTCAGAGAATTTGTGTTTGCCATGCTTTCTTTTCTGAAATGTACTTTCTCAGACCTTAAACACAGACCTTCTTCCCTCATTTCTCTGTCTTTCCTCAAACTCACCTTCTCAGGAAGGTCTTCCCTGTCCATCCTTCCTAAAATAGCACCTCCAGCCCCCACCCTTTCATGCTGCTCAATTTTGCTTCAAAGTACTCAGTCCTGTTTGAATTGATACAGACTATTCTATAAAATATATATTTAATACTTATAAAATATCTATATCTCTATGTCTATATCTAATCTATATATCTCCATAAATGTCAGTTTCACTTAGTTTCTTGAGAGCAGTGTTGTCTACTTATTTATTCCCAAAACCTACTATGATTCTGGGTTCAGGTAGGAATTTGATAAATATTGAATATTTATTGAATATTGATTGATTGATATTTAATCAATCAATATTGATCGATAATCAATCAATCATTAAATATTATCTCATGCATTTAATGTTATCTCATGCATTTTTCACCATTTCTTTTAAATTATGTATCTGGAGGTGGAGTTTTGGATCATAGGACATGCACATTTTCAACTGGGCAAGGCATTTCTAAATTGCTCTCCTAAGTGGCCTTACCAATTTACATTTCCACCAGCAGTAGGTAAGATTTCTCACTTCCATATAACTAATTGTCAACACTTGGTATTGTGAACTTTAGAAATAGTTCCCAATCTGATGGACTCTTTAATTTGTATTTCTCAAATTACTAGGGAGGTTGAGCATATTTTCTTTCCCCATATTTTTCTGTTAGATTGTCTTTCTCTTATTTATATAAGGAATTTATAGTGTGTGAATATTAATCCTTTGTTTCATAGATATGCTACAACTATTTTCACCCAGACTGTGGCTTTCCTTTTAATACCGTGTGTGAGATATTTCGAGTTTCTCTGGTGCCTCAGGTGGTAACGAATCTGCCTGCAATGCAGGAGACCTGAGTTCAATCCCTGGCTTGGGAAGATCCCCTGGAGAAGGGAATTGGCAACCAACTCCAGTATTCTTGCCTGGAGAAACCCATGGACGGTGGAGCCTGGCAGGCTACAGTTCATGGGGTCGCAAACAGTCAGACACAACTGACGACTAACACACGTACACATGAGATATTTCATCAAACAGAAGTATTAAATTTGGAGTATTCAAATTTATAAAGCCTTTCCTTTATTATATTTGTGCTTTTGACTAACACTTAAATAATCCTTTCTTCCCCTGTGGCCACAATGTGTTCACCTATAATTTCTTTCAATAGTTATAAAATTTTTATTTTGTCCCAGTTTTAGATCCTTAATTCATCTGGAGTCTAGTTTATAGCTGTGGTTCTCAAACAGTGGTATGGGGATACCCTGGGGGTCCCCAAGACTTTTTTAGGAGACTTGGAAAACCAAAACTATTTTTCTAATAATATTAAGACATTATTCACTTTTTTTCATTCTCATTTTCTCATTGAGCGGGGGAGTTTTCCAGGGGCTACATGACGTGATGATGCCATCACTCTGATGGCTAATGGAATGCGTGCTTCCACTAGCATGTGTTCCACATGAACACAATCTGTTCATGTGTTTTACACATTTCTTAATTTTGATTTCTAATATAGTGTTTTAGTTGGTTCAGGCTGTTATAATAAAATATCCCAGACTGGGTAGCTCATAAAGAGCAAACATTTATTGCTCACAGTTCTAGAGGCTGGAAATTTGAAGTCAGGGTGCTAACATGATTGCTTGATGCCCCTTTTTCTGGTCACAGGCTTTTCACTGTATTCTCACATTGAGGAAGGAGCTATATACAGCTTTGTGGGATCTCTTACAAGAACACTAAATTCATCCAGGAAAGCTCCACCCCCTGACCTAATCACCTCTCATAGGGCCCCACCTATTAAGGCCATCAATTAGGATTTCAACACAGGAATTTTGGGAGGACACAAAATTCAGATCATAGCCTATAGTAAATATCAACAGATACAACCCACATAAACAAAAACTCTGACATCTTCAATAATTTTTAACAGTGTAAATGAGTTCTGAGACCAAAAATTTTAAGAACTGCTGGCATAAGGTATGGATTAGTGATCTAATCTCCTTTTTTTCAGTACAGAAAGTCAGTAGCCCTCAAATTCACTAATGTTTCCTCTATCATATGCCAAGGTCCCACACGCACTTGTGTCTACTTCAGCGCTCTCCTTTGTATTACAACACCGCTTCATCTACTTACTATAGCTCTATGAGGAATTTTCCTATCTAGAGGAAAAAAAATCACACTTCCTTGGGCTTCTAGAATTTTCTCTTTTTAGACATTTTCTCTTTATAATTATCTTTAGGATTTGTCAAATTCCACAAAAAGTTTTGTTAGGACTTTGAAATTCCATTTAATTGTGGAGTTATCATAATACTTAAGGTATTGATTTTTCTGTGAATTTAGTATGACATAATTTTTACTAAGATCTTTATTTTTTGCCATTTGGCATTTTAGGTATTTTAACCACAAAGATCTTGCACATTTTTGTAAGATTTATTCCTGAGCATCTTTTTATTTCTATCGCAACTGTAAATGGGATGTTTACCACCACCGCTACTCCATAATTACATAGGTCTATGGGTTTCCTATTAGGTATATAGAATTGATATTGATTTTTCACATTGATTGTAATTTAGCAAGGCTGCTGAACACTTAGGCTAAGTTTTTTTTTTTTTTTTCTTGAATAGCTTCTTGGAGATTCTACTTAAAAAAATGATACCCGCAAATATTTTGCTCTCTTCCTTGCTAATGACTGCACCTTTTTTTTTTTTTTTTCCCTTTTAAATATAGAGGAGTAGAACTGGTAGTATTATGTTTAACTACAGAGGTTATAGCAGGCATGTCATGTTCTCGAATTTAATGGGAATACTTTTCTAGTCTCATAATTAAATATGATGTTCGTTATAGACTCAGTATAATATTTTTTGTTATGTAAGAGATTTTGTTTTTATAGTTCTTGACATATTAATGCTTTTTTGTAGCCACTGAGATGAGCATATGGGCCTTTTCCTTAATCTGGTAATAAACAGATTACAGATGCATTTAAAATTATTGTTGTTGTTTAGTCACTAAGTCACGTCCAAATCTTTGTGACCCCATGGACTGCAGCCTGTCAGGCTCCTCTGTCTGTGTTCTTGTTCAGGCAAGAATACTGGAGTGGGTTGCCATATCCTTCTCCAGGAGATCTTCCCAACCCAGGGATTGAACCTGCATCTCCTGTATTGCAGGCAGATTCTTTACCACTGAGTCACATCTATATTTGAGGTAAACTTTATTTTTGTCTGATGTATTGCTCTGAATACACTTCTGGATTTGATTTTCTAATTACTTTCATTACAATGTCAAAAAAATGAGATTCATCTATAATTTCCTTTGCTTGCAGAGTTCTTCTATTTTGGTGTTAACAGCTTAGTAACTTAATGAAATAAGCTGGACTATCTTTACTTCTATTGCCTGGAACAACTATAGAGTATGGGATTGTCTGTTCCATTAAATATGGTAAACTGCTACTGCTGCTGCTAAGTCGCTTCAGTCGAGTCCCACTCTGTGCTACCCCATAGACGGCAGCCCAACAGGCTCCCCCGTTCCTGGGATTCTCCAGGCAAGAATACTGGAGTGGGTTGCCATTTCCTTCTCCAATGCTTGAAAGTGAAAAGTGAAAGTGAAGTCGCTCAGTCGTGTCTGACTCCTAGCTACCCCATGGACTGCAGCCCACCAGGCTCCTCCATCCATGGGATTTTCCAGGCAAGAGTACAAGGAGTGGGGTGCCATTGCCTTCTCCATAATATGGTAAAACTTACCTATAAAACCATGTGGCATTGTTTATTTGGCAACGGATCTAAGGATGGGTTGGGAGACTTTGGACTACTGATCTAATTTGTTGATGATTGATTTATTCAGATTTTCTATTTCTTCTTAAATAAATTTATGCTCTTCTGGTAAACTGTAGGTTTTACCTCAGTTTTCAATTTACTGACATAAAGCTCCTTAGTATTATATATTGTATAGTATAAACAATGATATTCTTCAGATCAAATCAGATCAGATCAGTCGCTCAGTTGTGTCCGACTCTTTGCGACCCCATGAATCGCAGCACGCCAGGCCTCCCTGTCCATCACCAACTCCTGGAGTTCACTCAGACTCACGTCCATCGAGTCAGTGATGCCATCCAGCCATTTCATCCTCTGTCGTCCCCTTCTCCTCCTGCCCTCAATCCCTCCCAGCATCAGAGTCTTTTCCAATGAGTCAACTCTTAGCAGCAGGTGGCCAAAGTACTGGAGTTTCAGCTTTAGCATCATTCCTTCCAAAGAAATCCCAGGGCTGATCTCCTTCAGAATGGACTGGTTGGATCTCCTTGCAGTCCAAGGGACTCTCAAGAGTCTTCTCCAACACCACTGTTCAAAAGCATCAATTCTTCGGCACTCAGCCTTCTTCACGGTCCAACCCTCACATCCATACATGACCACAGGAAAAACCATAGCCTTGACTAGACGGGCTTTTGTTGGCAAAGTAATGTCTCTGCTTTTGAATATGTTATCTAGGTTGGTCATAACTTTCCTTCCAAGGAGTAAGTGTCTTTTAATTTCATGGCTGCAGTCACCATCTGCAGTGATTTTGGAGCCCAGAAAAATGAAGTCTGACACTGTTTCCACTGTTTCCCCATCTATTTCCCATGAAGTGGTGGGACCGGATGCCATGATCTTCATCTTCTGAATGCTGAGCTTTAAGCCAACTTTTTCACTTTCCACTTTCACTTTCATCAAGAGGCTTTTGAGTTCCTCTTCACTTTCTGCCATAAGGGTGGTGTCATCTGCATATCTGAGGTTATTGATATTTCTCCTGGAAATCTTGATTCCAGCTTGTGCTTCTTCCAGCCCAGCGTTTCTCATGATGTACTCAGCATATAAGTTAAATAAGCAGGGTGACAATACACAGCCTTGACGTACTCCTTTTCCTATTTGGAACCAGTCTGTTGTCCCATGTCCAGTTCTAACTGTTGCTTCCTGACCTGCATACAAATTTCTCAAGAGGCAGATCAGGTGGTCTGGTATTCCCATCTCTTTCAGAATTTTCCACAGTTTATTGTGATCCACACAGTCAAAGGCTTTGGCATAGTCAATAAAGCAGAAATAGATGTTTTTCTGGAACTTTCTTGCTTTTTCCATGATCCAGCGGATCTTGGAAATTTGATCTCTGGTTCCTCTGCCTTTTCGAAAACCAGCTTGAACATCAGGAAGTTCACAGTTCACATATTGCTGAAGCCTGGCTTGGAGAATTTTGAGCATTACTGATATTCTTAATCTCTACTAAATTTCTAATATGTCCCCTTTTGAATTTCTTATTCAAAAAATTCTATTTGAAAAAATAATATTGTTTATTTATCCTATCTTCTCTTCAGTGTGGCTTGCTAGAAATGTATTTTATTGGTCTTCTCAAAGAATCAAGTTTGGATTCATTGATCAGTTGTATTTTGGGGAGGCTGACTCTATTCACTTCCCAGGTTATTGAAGTGGATGCTTAGCTCATTCATTTGAAATAATTTTTAATAAGTGCATTTAATGCCATAAATTTCCTTCAATTTACCTGCATTACACAAGTATTTTTTATTTTTTAGACTTGATTTTATAATATTATCTGTTTTATTAACTTCGTCTGTAAAAATGTTATTATTGGAATATAATTGTTTTTCAATGTTATGTTAGTTTCTGCTGTACAACAAAATGAACCAACCATATGTATACACATATCCCTTCCCTCCTGAGCCTCACTCCCACCCCCCAAGTCAGGTTAATTTAAACCAGTAGTTCTCAAGGTGTTGCATTAGCCAAGTTTTATCATGTATTTTTCTTTGCTGCTGTTGTGCTCAGTAACTCAGCTGCATCTGACTCTTTGCGACCTTATGGACTGTAGCCCATCAGGCTGAATTGTCCATGGGATTTTCCAGGCAAGAATACTGGAGTGGGTTGCCATTTCCTCCTCCAGAGGATCTTCCTAACCTAGGGACTGAACCCACATCTCCTTTATCTCCTGCATTGCAGGCAGACTCTTTACCACTGAGCCACCACAAAAGCCCATTTTCTTTGTTATTCTTCCCTAAATGGTGTGTAAATTTTATTTAAATCATGAGTTATTCAGGAATGTGATTTTAAGTATTCAAACATATGAGAATTTCTAATTTAACTAAATTCTGATCAGAGAATGTGGTCTATACTATAGTAATTCATTAAAATATCTAGCCTGGTCAAATTTTTAAAATGTTTTATGTGTGTTTGAGAAGAGCATGAATTCTCTATTTGTTAGGTGGAGGGTTTTTATATACATACGTATATAATATTATTTTCCAAAGAAGACATACAGATGGCCTCAGTTCAGTTCAGTTTAGTTGCTCAGTCGTGTCCAACTCTTTGTGACCCCATGAATCGCAGCACGCCAGGCCTCCCTGTCCATCACCAACTCCCGGAGTCTACTCAAACTCATGTCCATCGAGTCGGTGATGCCATCCAGCCATTTCATCCTCTGTTGTCCCCTTCTCCTCCTGCCCCCAATCCCTCCCAGCATCAGGGTCTTTTCCAATGAGTCAACTCTTCGCATGAGGTGGCCAAAGTATTGGAGTTTCAGCTTTAGTATCAGTCCTTCTAATGAACACCCAGGACTGATTTCCTTTAGGATGGACTGGTTGGATATCCTTGCAGTCCAAAGGGACTCTCAAGAGTCTTCTCCAACACCACAGTTCAAAAGCATCAGTTCTTCGGCACTCAGCTTTCTTCACAGTCCAACTCTCACATCCATACATGACTACTGGAAAAACCATAGCCTTGACTAGATGGACCTTTGTTGACAAAGTAATGTCACTGCTTTCGAATATGCTATCTAGGTTGGTCATAACTTTCCTTTCAAGGAGTAACTACAAGCACATTAAAAGATGTTCAATATTGCTAATGCAAATAAAAAATGAGAGAGAAGTGCCAATCAAAACTACAATGAGGTATCACCCAGCACTGGTCAGAATGGCCATCATCAAAAATTTTACAAATAAAAAATGCTGGAGAGGGTATGGAGAAAAGTGAACTCTCCTATACTGTTAGTGGGAATGTTAAACAGGTACAGCTACTATGGAAAACAGTATGGAGCTTCCTTAAAAAACTAAAAATATACTTATTATATGATCCACTCCTGGGCATATATCCAGAAAAGACAAAAACTCTAATTCGGAAAGACATGCATCCCAATGTTCACAGTGCTATTTACAATAGCCAAGACACAGAAGCAACCTCAACATCTGTATCAACAGATGAATGGATAAAGAATATGGTGTACATATACAAAAGAATAGTACTCAGCCATAAAAAGAATGAAGTATTACCATTTGCAGAAACATGAATTTACCTAGAGATTATCATACTAAGTAAAATAAGTCATACAGAGAAAGACAAATATATAATATCACTTATACATGAAATCTTAAAAAATGATACAAATGAACTTATTTACAAAACAGAAATAGACTCACAGACATAGAAAACAAACTTATGGTTACCAAAGGAGAAAGGGGAGGAGGAGTAAATTAAGAGTTTGGGATTAACAGATACACACTACTATATATAAAACAGATATACAACAAGGTCCTTACTGCAAAGCATTCAAAATCTTGTAAGAACCTATAATGGAAAAAAATCTGAAAAAAAAAAAAAAAAAAAAAAAGACAATAATTTTGCTGTACACCTGAAACTAACACAACATTGTAAATCAACTATACTTTAAAAAAATATTGTTTAAATCTCTGTTCCCTGAAGATGATCCATTTCCACCAGAAAAGAAGTCCATATTGGCAAGTAGTCTTAAACTGACTTCACAATAAATACATTCAAAGAAATAAAAAAAAAAAAATCTAAAAAAACCCAAAGCTTAAGAGACAAACACAGAAGATGTGCATTAAGTAAAGATGAATATGAAAAATAGCTAAACAGAGTAACAAACATTTGATTAAAAAATATTCAATGAGATAAACTCTAAACTCATCACAGAGAACGAATTTTTTTAGTTTTGTTAGAGCTTTAATTGACAAAATCATAAGACATTTAAAGTGTACATTGTGATGATCTAATATACACACACATTGTAAAGGGATTACTCTCATCCAGTTAATTAAGGAAGAATTACTGAA
This sequence comes from Bubalus bubalis, assembly GCF_019923935.1. Taxonomy (NCBI): domain Eukaryota; kingdom Metazoa; phylum Chordata; class Mammalia; order Artiodactyla; family Bovidae; genus Bubalus; species Bubalus bubalis. The sequence continues at coordinate 16,529,941 of NC_059161.1, read as the reverse complement.
TTGGAAGATGAAGGAATTCATGCAGAATACAAATCTATTTTGAACTGTATTGTGGTAGCTTAAAATCGCAGCCACAAATTCTTTGATATGCCTTCTACTCAGAGGTGGGTGCAGCCCCTGCATTCCTCCCGTCTGGGCAGGTTCATTGTGTGCTTAGTGGCTCACTCGTTGTCTGACTCTTTGCAACCCCACGGACTGTAGCCCCCCAGGCTCCTCTGACCATGGGGATTCTCCAGGCAAGAATACTGGAGTGGGTTGCCGTGCTCTCCTTCAGGGGATCTTCCCAACCCAGGGATCAAACCCATATCTCTTGCATCTCCTGCATTGCAGGCAGGTTCTTTACCGTCTGAGTCACCTGGGAAGCCCAAGTATGGTCGAAGGGATACTATATGATTTCTGAGCCTAGATAATGAAAGTCTATATAGCTTTTGCCTCATTTCTGGAACAGTCACTATTGGAGCTCTGAGTTGCCATTAAATAGTATGATTACATGACGAAATCATACTACATTGTGAGGAAATTCAAACCTCACAGAGAAGTCATGTGTTGGCATCCCACCTTACAGTTCCAGTAGAGTTCTGCCTTGCTCACTGTAGCCTAGACACGTGAACCAAAAAAAACCAGCTATTCAAATGATCACCAGCTGGTCATGTCTTCTCATCTGACACCCTGAACATCATGAAGCAGAGTCTAGCTATCCCTTAAGTACCTATCCAAATTCCTATCACACAGAAATCTTGGAGATTGTTTTATGCCACTGTGTTTTGGAAAGGTTTGTTTCACAGCAACACACAGAATACATGAAGCACGCATCTAATCAGTAGTTTTAGGAAGAGAATAAACAGTATGGTGGAAGTCATATTTGGAGAGACAATATACACTGAGAACTTTCTAAAGTTCTTGAAATAAAAGCAAATGGTAAAGAATCTGCCTATAATGCAGGAGACCTGGGTTCAATCCCTGGGTCGGGAAGATCCCCTGGAGAAGGGAATGACAACCTACTCTAGTATTCTTACCTGAAGAATCCCACGGACAGAGGAACCTGGCGGGCTGTGGTCCATGGGGTCGCAAAGAGTTTGACATGGCTAAGCAGGCACACACTTCAGTGTAGCCTCCAGGTAGATCTGGAAACCCCTTTGTCCAGAACTAGGTATCTCAGACCTCCTGACCCTCAGGGATATTGGAGAAGATAGCAGATCTGTCAGGCAGGAAAGCAAGCAGACGGGGTGCCCTGGTTTCTCTTCTTCCTTTCACCACTGCAGACAAGCCGGGGCTTGCTTTGTTCATTTTTTAAAACTCTAGGTCAGGGTGGAAACCATTTGGAAGGTTTTCCCAAACCCCAGTTTCACAGTGAGCCTGACTAAGGTGCGATACCCTATACAGGATGCTGTTGATCCCCACTACTCAGGAATTCAAACTCCTAGCCAACTTCTACTTGCTTCCAGACCTAGAAAACCATCAGGGCCACAGCTCTAGGTTCACTAAACTAGTGGTGCTGCTTTTTCACTTCGGATACCCAGAGATGATTCTCTTGTGACTGAACCCAGAGACATTTTTTAATTTAAAAAAGAAAATGTTTTTGTGACTGGAGTTCTTGGAGAAGATGTGGACATTCAAAGCATCGCTCACAATACCATTTTGACTATTTTCCTCTGCCTTTCTGGATGTGAGGAATTCTGTGGTCTTGCTACCGTCTTTGGCTTTTACTCAGTAATGGGGATTGAGGTTTCCTCTGTTCTCAAATGTCAAAAAACTATTCAGAATCTCTGTAAGTCTCCTCGGGATTCTGACTTGGGATGAAGGGAGGCAGAGTACAAAGTCCGTTTGTTTCTTGCTCTCCTCTCTGATTTTCTGTATATATCAATTTGAAGGACTTTTAATATATTCTGATGCTGAAAGCCTTGCCCTTAAATCATCAGTCTTTGTCCTGATTCTTCAGAATCTATGTGATTTTATAACCTGAAGTTTTAAAATCCTAGAGGGCAAGGGATAAAAGAAAATATTGGGGCTAGGGGGAGAAACTCCATAATTTACCATTTCATTATTATTCTATCAGAAAAAAGATTTCCATCTCTGCCTTTGTGTCCTGACAGTCTCTCTTCCCATTTCTTCAGAAGCCGCATTTCCTATCTCCTCAGCCTCTCTTTTATCTCTTATTTTTCTATCCTGGATCCTTTCTGCTGAAGGCTCTCACCTCTCTGTAAGACAAAACCTCTCCTAGCTCTCTTACTTTATAAACAAGCTTTTTGAAACCACTCAGGTATCTTCAGTTACATCTACATATTGATGACTCCCAAATTTACAACTCTAGTCAGATTTCTTTCAAGTTCTCCAGATCACAAGATCTCTCAACTCCAGACCACTCCAGTTCAACATGTCCACAAAAATTCATTATCTTCACGTCCACACATCACTCCAAACTATTTCTTATGATTTCTATTTTCATCTAGTTTCTCAAGCAGAAACCTGGAGTCTCCTGAATTTCTTCCTCTCCAGTGCTCACATCCAAGAAGTGACCAAGTCCTGTCATTATGTTTCCATTTACGGATTATTTATAGCCAAGTGTTTATTATGTATCACTAGAACCATAACAGTGTAATGAATTAAAGATGAGGTTAAGGTACTGAAATTAAAAAAAAAAATTAAAGTATCATTGGATTCAAAGTAAAAATAGTTTGGGTAAAGGAAACATGATTAGTATTACCCAATAGAACAGAAAGCTTAAAAGAATGAAAAATTTAAAAGAGAGTGTCAGATTTAATTAGAAGGTTCCAAGTCATCTTAAAAACACCTGAGGGGGAAAAAGAGGATTTTCAGCAGAGTGTCTAGTAGTTTTAACAACTGTTTCGACTGCACTACTCTGTACTTATACGGTGCTTTCACCATCACATGCGTGAGAGGTAAGAGAAGGGTAATACTCCACATTGTATCTGCAGGCTAAATTCAAATGATATGTTTTGTTTTGGGGAATATCAACTTTTAAAATGGCAATATAAAGTTTCTCATGGTCTGTACCAGCCTCAAAAAGGATCATTAAATGGAAAACATCTTGAACTTGTCAGACATCAAGAATCAGAGATGTCCCATTCAGCAGATAGAGATCACTGGGTCTGAAAGTATATTTCAGAGGTTGCCAAGTTCCTTTCTTGTTTTTAATTTGGACTGGGGATCTAGTCATTTCTTAGAGTTTCACAGAAAGTAGATTCTAATAGGTAAGTGTCTAACAACTATTACCATTACCAGGTAATGTGGTTCTTTGCTCATCCATCTCTTCTTTCGCTTCCTCTAGACTTTATAATTTCCCTTTTCTCTTTCTGTGCTCTTGCTTCTTTCTCTACTCAGTTTTCCTCCCTATCTTTCTCTTTCTCACTAGGAAAAAAAAAAAATAGCAAAGCAACTGTTGAGTTTCCTGACTGGTCACATTCCAGAGAAATGAGGAAATGCAGGTTGTTATACAACTGGGAGGGGTCAGGTATGACCTAAAGTTGAGGGATGAGAAGAGAATTCTAAAGAGAAGAGAAGGCAAAAAGGTTCAGGAAAGGTTTAATGTTAGACTTTTATTATATAAAATGATCCTTTGTGAATCCCATCTAGGGCATTTCATCCTTTTCAGGCTGTGATGGTTCCCAGTAGATCCAGAACTGCCAAAGAAGGTCAGCAATGATGTATTCAAAGATGATCACCTGCATCAACTTTTGTACAAAAGTATCAGTACCTGATATTGTGTTACAGTGAGCCTTAGGACATGTCTTAGGGAATGGCCTCTAATAAGGCCATTTTTTTTTTTAATCACCAGTATGCAAAAAGCCATTACATTTATTTATTTATTTATTTATTTTGCCATTACATTTATTTTTAATCTATCTCCTATTCAGTTTCCCCATTACTCTTAGGTTTCCGTAACTTGGCAGATAGTCCAGACATTCTTTAAAAACAATGACAAACAATGAAACTCCTAGCAACAATAGCAACCACCACAACAATAAAATCTACTTTACTTTTTGGTTGGTGGGAGATCAATAAAAGCCTCCCATAAATAATTTGCCTCACAGAAATAACTGCTCTTAGTATTGTGTTTTTGGCCATTTTCTGTGCAAGTCTATGTCACAGTTAGACTTTACATCTACTATTGTATACAACTTGTATAAGCTCTATTAACCCAACTATAACTGTGACACAGAATTACAAAGTTTGCATCCTTCAGCCATATTTTAGTCTAGAATACTTTTAGCTGTGGTTTGCCATCACTCTTCTGGTAGCTGAATTGTAAATATTCCTTTTCCTTCTGGGAAATAGAATTTGAAAAAGTTAACTCTGCAAAACCTTATTCTGAAAGACTTTGAAGCTGACGGGAACACTTAAGGACCACCTGATTGCATGTCTGTCTGCACCTGATCTCAAGATGGAATGGTTCCAAAGACCTCTAAAAGTTTTATCACTCTATACTACAACTGCCCCATAATTCTCCTCTAAGCTTTAAACACTTGAGAGCAAGACCGTATTGTTCACATTTGTACCCCAGTGACTAGCATATGACCCAACACACAGAAAATTCTCAATATGTTTTTGAGGATTGAGTGAATGAAAAAACTGAATAAATAATTAAACACTAAAATTCTAGAGGATCCATAACTCATTAAGCTTTCTCCTTAGCATTAAATACACCCAGATTAAGGCTCTGAGAAGTAAAGGATTGGTTTAGATTTGTCTTTAAAGAGCAGAGAAAGATAGGAATGGATCATCAGTTGAACACTCCCTATGGACTCTAACATCTTTACCTAAAATTCCTATTGCACTTTAATGCTACAATTTAGCTGTCCAACAAATACTTACAGAAAAAGGACTTCAACTTCACTTTCTACAAGCTGATTACCTTCTGTAACATCTAGGCCACTGCTGCCTACATTTTGGAAATGTTGGTATTCCAAGAGTTGGCATGCCTTATAGGTTTACCACAGGGTTATTTTTCAAGAAGAACTAAACCCTTGAACAACTTCTTGGACAAAGGGTCGGATCACTTTGGATACCGTAAAGGAAAGCTCACAGCCACTGGTTGAGAGAGAGCAAGACAATGGGAGAGTGAGCCAGAGAGCCTTCTGGAAATGTCAGTTTGAAAGAGGGCAGGGAAAGCACAAGCAGGTGGTTTTGCTCCTTCTAAGCCTCCTTATCGTCTTCAGTGTTGACAGATCTTGGACCTCATCTCATTCAGATATGAAACTCCTAATGAACTGAGACATCCTCTGTAGGTAGATGAAAGCTGTTTTCTCTCTTGGCACTTTATACTTGGTCACGTGATACAACTGGTCATAGAGTTTTAAGGCAGCGTGCTGTGTACCTCTCTCTCTCCAAATGCAATTTTACATTATTTTTTTTAAATCTACATTATTTAGAATGTGAAGTTGAGTATGTGAAGTTCTGATTCACCTTATATGTGTAACAAGAGCAGCACCACCTGTTGAGTGCCTCCCAAGTGCCTAATGTTGCCAGGCACAGTATCTAGTTGTTAGGTCGCTAGGTGTTTAGTCACTAAGTTGTTTCCAACTCTTCTGCGACCCTGTGGACTGTGGCCCACAGGCTTCTCTGTCCATGGGATTTTTGTGGCAAGAATACCAGAGTGGGTTGCCATTTCCTTCTCCAGGGATCTCCTTGACCCAGGGATCAAACCCGCATCTCCTGCATTGTAGGCAGATTCTTGACCACTGAGCCACCATGAACTTAGATAACATGCCTGCCTCTAGAAATATAACTTAAATATAAATATCTCATTTACTTTGAAATTGCATATGACCCTCTCCTTAGGAAACATACAGTAAATTTATTTAGCCCTATCCTGCTGCTGCTGCTGCTAAGTCGCTTCAGTTGTGTTCAACTCTGTGCGACCCCACAGATGGCAGCCCACCAGGCTCCCCTGTCCCTGGGATTCTCCAGGCAAGAACACTGGAGTGGGTTGCCATTTCCTTCTCCAATGCATGGAAGTGAAAAGTGAAAGTGAAGTCGCTCAGTCGTGTCCAACTCTTAGCGACCCCATGGACTGCAGCCTACCAGGCTCCTCTGTCCATGGGATTTTCCAGGCAAGAGTATTGGAGTGGGGTGCCATCGCCTTCTTTACAGGAGAGAAAAAAAAAATAACAATAATAATGCCAGAATTTTTAAACATCTTTCCAGTGAGCAATACAAAGACCACTGAGTTTTCTGTTCTACACTGTGACAATTTTCTAATTTTTTAAATCTAATTTTTCTATCCTATTTCCAACCTAGCTGATTGCCTGTCTTCTCTCTTGCCATCTTTCCCCATAAGTGTGCTTTTCTTTTGCCACACGATAAGAGGATTAACTGGTTCCCCTATCCCCAAAGTAGAAAATATAAAAGTTAAAAGTAATTTGGACACTGAAGACCTTTTTCCTACATTGATGTATGAGACTTTGCTGTTAGATAATTGATGAGTTCAGTCAGTTCAGTTCATTTGCTCAGTCGTGTCTGACTCTTTGCAACCCCATGAATTGCAGCACGCCAGGCCTCCCTGTCCATCACCAACTCCTGGAGTTCACTCAAACTCACGTCCATCGAGTCGGTGATGCCATCCAGCCATCTCATCCTCTGTCGTCCCCTTCTCCTCCTGCCCCCAATCCCTCCCAGCATCAGAGTCTTTTTCAATAAGTCAACTCTTCGCATGAGGTGGCCAAAGTACTGGAGTTTCAGGTTTAGCATCACTCCTTTCAAAGATGAGCTATCCATAATTTTATAAGTGTGCTCTTTACTGACTGCCTAAGTAAATTACATATAATAGTTTCAATTTCTCAGACAGGCTGAAGGCCCAGAAAATTTCTTCTCTTATTGCTTAGTAATGCTTCTCTTATTGCTTAGACTTCGGTATTCCATAGAAAGGTGGTCAGGAATTTTAATCATTTATATGAAAAGTCAGGGTCCAAACTTCAAAATTTTCCCAAGATTGATTGATTCTACAAACATTTATAAGCATCCTTGTATCAGGCAACCTGCTGGGGGAGTGATAAACAGCAGCAAGCAAAAAACAGGTAGTGTCTGCACTTACAGTTTATAGCCAACTGGAGGCAACAGACATTGAATAAAGAATTACAAATATGACAAATGCCATGAAGAAGATGGGCAGGGTGCTATGGGAGTATGTAGTAGGTGTAGCTAACCTAGCATGATGGGGTGTAGGGCAGAGAAGACTTTTCCAAAGATGTTCTAGTTTAGGCTTGAAGCATAAGAAGGGAGAAAAGTTATATAAATAAGGAAACAGCTGGTGTAAAGGCTCTGAGTAGAAAAGAATACCACTTATTTAAGGACCTAAAGGAAGGTCACTGTGGGTAAAGTGCTGACCTCAGGAAATGTTAGAGAAAAGGCAGGCAAGGACCAGATCATGTAGGTCATCATAAGGACTGGGGACTTTATTCTAAGAGCAATGGAAAGCCAATGGAAAATTCAAGCCAAGAATTTAAAATAAAAACTTTAAAGATTAACATGGCTAAAATATAGACTAAAATATATATTAATTCACTAATTTCTTCTGCGACATGCTCTCATATCTTGTAACCCAATGATATTAAGGATTTTTATAAATGTGAGACAAACTATCTAGGTTTATAACATATAGAATTTTTCTGTGAATAGAAAACATCCTAGGATAGCAAAGCAAAGCAGAACAGTACTTGGGTACCTATCCATAGTAAGCCTTGAAGTAACAAATGCATATCGTGAGCTGCTTTGCTTTTCATCTATATCACATTTTAACTTCAACTGAAAATGGAAGTGGTAAAATAATAAAGGCAGGAAAAGAGGACTGTGTGCATGTGTATGAGCATGTGTGCACACGTGTGGTTTCCTATGGTTTTGAAGAAGAGCAGATTTATGACAGTGTCAGTTTCACATTCTCCGTGCTCAAAAATAGTTGACTATGCTCCAGATATAGGGAAAGAGGTGACTGTAAAATAGTGAAAAAATTGTTTTCCTTTTATTTGGGTGTTTTAAGAAAAAAAAAAAGACAGCTTCTGGGTAATACCACATATTTTGACATGAAATACATTGATTTTAGACTAGGGACCCCACGCTGGTTTCCGTAGTACTGTTCTTGGAGTAGTAAAGAAATCCATGAACACAAAGGCCTTTGCTCAACATAAAGTATAAGAGGCCAAGGTTTTAATTTAATACTCTTCAGTCTTCCCTATGGGCATTTCATCCTGACTTCTCCAGATGGTCTATATCCATTAAAACAGCAGATAGGATTTTAAAGTGTAGTTCTTTACCAGAAGTGTTTTCTTACTGGGAGTTAAGAGAAACTCTTGAAGATTAATAAGGTTTCCTTTGGGAATTATTAGGAGAGTGGAGGAGAGGGAGCAAGCTCTGACTACCACTGCCATCTCACTGTCTCCCAAACCAGAAGTTTCTTCTCTTAAATCTTGAACTGCAATGCTTCCTGACTGTTCTGGAGGCTCAGTGACTCCTTCTTGGAAATGAATGAATAAATTCACAGTGTTTGAGAAATAAATAAACTGTTTGAGAAAGGCTGCCAGTGAGTTTAATCAACTTGTATCCAACTCACTATTTGAAGAGAACGAATTACTCACTTGACTGAATCACTTAGTTCCATGTCTGAGGTGTGGCACTGAAGAGAAGGGCCAGCTTCCTATACATTGTGTCCTTGAGTCCTGTAATTGACAAATCATTCTCATCAAAATAGAAACACATTTATGAAGTATCTATTGTACACAAGATTTGTAAACAATCAGAATATGCAGGTTAATTATCAAAATAAATTAGTACTTGTTAAGGGTTCATGGAACAGGTGAGATGGGTATTATTAATAAAAGGGAGGAGGCTTGCTATATATTAATTATCAGGTTACCAAAGCTCTGAGTAAATTCAATAGCAATGTTAAGAGTAGCTTCTTAGCAAGTACTTGGTGTCTGGTTGAAAACTGGCCACTCTACTTACTTGGGCAGAAGTGTGGTTATATTAAGCTGTTTTTAGTGATAAAAGGTTTTTTTTTTTTTAAAGTTTCCACCCTCTGGAATCTGACTCATAATGTCCTGATACTGTATTCTTTTCTGTAATCAGAGTCGAGGACAAAGAAATCTATCTTCTAGCACTGAATGAGAATAAATTTGGGTGTATGGTCAGATTTATGAGTATTATAGACAAAGACTGGATAACCTACTTTTAAAAAAATAATTTTATGCTGCAGTAGTTCTATATTACTAGTTTTAGCTTGATAAAAGAGCAACAGATCAAAAAAATTAACATTCATCAAATGCCAGTGTTGTATGTCAGGCACTCATATATTCATGAAAGTAATAAGTGAAAGTCACTCAGTTATGTTCACCTCTTTGTGACCCCATGGACTATACAGTCCATGGAGTTCTCCAGGCCAGAATACTGGAGTGGGCAGCTGTTCCTTTCACCAGAGAATCTTCCCAACCCAGGGATTGAACCCAGGTTTCCCACACTGCAGGTGGATTCTTTATCACCTGCTGCTGCTGCCAAGTCGCTTCAGTCGTGTCCGACTCTGTGGGACCCTAGGTGAGCCACCGTATATGCATACAGTTATCATTAAAGTTTACAGGAAGCCTGTGATAGGTAATGTTTCCTTTAGTCAAGGAAAAAACTGAAGTTCAGAGACTGAGATGGAAGACTTGGGATGCACTCAGATCTGCTAGCTTATGATTTTTCCATAAAATCACTTAGGCATAAAGTGAAAAACTTAAGATTAGGTAGGATGAAACAAAATGAAACAGCTTGTCTTCTATAATTTCTTTTAGTTTCAATGTAACCTTTTCCGGCAGGGGGAACAAGGTGAATACTATTGCAGGAAGATGCTCGTATTCTACAAACCTGTTGATGGGGGCTAATAGAAAGAGATGAAATTGGAAAATGTACATTAAGCAATATATAAACTTGGATCATAATCTTTCTGAATCCTATTGACTTTATTTTTTTTTAATTTTATTTTATTTTTAAACTTTACATAACTGTATTAGTTTTGCCAAATATCAAAATGAATCTGCCACAGGTATACATGTGTTCCCCATCCTGAACCCTCCTCCCTCCTCCCTCCCCATTCCATCCCTCTGGGTCGTCCCAGTGCACCAGCCCCAAGCATCCAGTATCGTGCATCGAACCTGGACTGGCAACTCGTTTCATACATGATATTTTACATGTTTCAATGCCATTCTCCCAAATCTTCCCACCCTCTCCCTCTCTCACAGAGTCCATAAGACTGTTCTATACATCAGTGTCTCTTTTGCTGTCTCGTACACAGGGTTATTGTTACCATCTTTCTAAATTCCATATATATGCGTTAGTATACTGTATTGGTGTTTTTCTTTCTGGCTTACTTCACTCTGTATAATAGGCTCCAGTTTCATCCACCTCGTTAGAACTGATTCAAATGTATTCTTTTTAATGGCTGAGTAATACTCCATTGTGTATATGTACCACTGCTTTCTTATCCATTCATCTGCTGATGGACATCTAGGTTGCTTCCATGTCCTGGCTATTATAAACAGTGCTGTTATGAACATTGGGGTACACGTGTCTCTTTCCCTTCTGGTTTCCTCAGTGTGTATGCCCAGCAGTGGGATTGCTGGATCATAAGGCAGGTCTATTTCCAGTTTTTTAAGGAATCTCCACACTGTTCTCCATAGTGGCTGTACTAGTTTGCATTCCCACCAACAGTGGAAGAGGGTTCCCTTTTCTCCACACCCTCTCCAGCATTTATTACTTGTAGACTTTTGGATCGCAGCCATTCTGACTGGTGTGAAATGGTACCTCATAGTGGTTTTGATTTGCATTTCTCTGATAATGAGTGATGTTGAGCATCTTTTCATGTGTTTGTTAGCCATCTGTATGTCTTCTTTGGAGAAATGTCTATTTAGTTCTTTGGCCCATTTTTTGATTGGGTCATTTATTTTTCTGGACTTGAGCTGTAGGAGTTGCTTGTATATTCTCGAGATTAGTTGTTTGTCAGTTGCTTCATTTGCTATTATCTTCTCCCATTCTGAAGGCTGTCTTTTCACCTTGCTAATAGTTTCCTTTGATGTGCAGAAGCTTTTAAGGTTAATTAGGTCCCATTTGTTTATTTTTGCTTTTATTTCCAATATTCTGGGAGGTGAGTCATAGAGGATCCTGCTGTGATGTATGTCAGAGAGTGTTTTGCCGATGTTCTCCTCTAGGAGTTTTATAGTTTCTGGTCTTACGTTTAGATCTTTAATCCATTTTGAGTTTATTTTAGTGTATGGTGTTAGAAAGTGTTCTAGTTTCATTCTTTTACAAGTGGTTGACCAGAGTTCCCAGCACCACTTGTTAAAGAGATTGTCTTTAATCCATTGTATATTCTTGCCTCCTTTGTCAAAGATAAGGTGTCCATATGTGCGTGGATTTATCCCTGGGCTTTCTATTTTGTTCCATTGATCTATATTTCTGTCTTTGTGCCAGTACCATACTGTCTTGATAACTGTGGCTTTGTAGTAGAGCCTGAAGTCAGGTAGGTTGATTCCTCCAGTTCCATTCTTCTTTCTCAAGATCGCTTTGGCTATTTGAGGTTTTTTGTTTTTCCATACAAATTGTAAAATTATTTGTTCTAGCTCTGTGAAGAATGCTGTTGGTAGCTTGATAGGGATTGCATTGAATCTATAGATGGCTTTGGGTAGTATACTCATTTTCACTATATTGATTCTTCCAATCCATGAACATGGTATATTTCTCCATCTGTTAGTGTCCTCTTTGATTTCTTTCACCAGTGTTTTATAGTTTTCTATATATAGGTCTTTAGATTCTAAGATGGGTATCAATGTTCTATAATCTGTAAAGTGTAAATGTTACTATTCTATCTGGTTTGTAGAGACACTAAAGCTATTGAAGAGTCTTGAAAAATTCTTAGGAAAGCTGCTATAAAATACAAAGAAGGCTTATATGTCTGAACTTCATCAGCACACTTAAAGCACTTTCTTCTTACCTTAACTGCTGCACTCATAATATTGCATCCAAATCCCATCTCTATTCTCTGGTATCTCTATCAAAAGGTGGGTTCCTCCCAGACAGGGAACATGTCTCTTCCACAGTGGTATCCATAGTAACCTGGACAGTGTCTGAAATATAATAGATGTTCAGTAATGTTTATTAAACAAACAACACAACAAAAAGATTCATTTTTCCGATCCCAGTTTTCAAAACGAGAAAATACTAATATTTTTCTAGATTGCTTGTTAGGTGTCATGATATGTGCCCATAAACTGTTGACTGGACATAGGAGCCATAGACATAAAAGGTGCTATTATGATAATTACTAAGGGGGTGGTTATTTTACATAATAAAAATTTTTATTCTGGCTAAGATCTTTAAAAAAATCTAACCAATATATTTCAGAAAGGAAATCTATGGTATTTTAGGTACTGTGTGCCTACGTGCTGTCGCTACAGACTCTGCGACCCTATGGACTGCAGACCGCCAGGCTCCTCTGTCCATGGTATTCTCCGGGCAAGAATACTAGAGTGGGTTGCTATTCCCTCCTCCAGGAGATCTTCCCGACCCACGGATTGAAGCCATGTCTCTTATGTCTCCTGCATTGGCAGGCAGATTCTTTACCGCTGAGCCACCGAGGAAACCCATTTTCAGTACTATGTAGCAATAATCTCCATCCTTGGGCTCGCAGGTTTAAGAAAAGTCGGATTCTAAACCAGATATGAGAACAATCTTTCACTAGGTGTCTCTCTTTCCCATGAGTGGGCGGCCTCTCGGTGGGAGAAGGGACGATAGGGGGCATTGTACAGCTGCAATCAAACCGCGTGTCACACCACATCACAGTAGACGCTTGCAGCACAAGGGGGCATAGTTCAGTTTCTATTTCGTTAATGATAATCTCTCCTTGGGATTTAACTACAAGCAGCTTGCACTTTCATTTCCTCCAAACATACACATAGACATTGGTCCAGTCTTTTAATAGGATTTTGACAGTGCCTCTTCACCCAGCATGAAAGGATCAGGTATCCAGAGTCAAAAGAAAATAGCCCCTTAAAATTCTGATTATAACCGTGAAATGAGGCCGACATTCCTGGAGGGGTTTATCCGTTACACATCCTAAAGTACTTTGGGTCAGCTCCATAATACCAATGGAAAATATAATTTGTAAAATGCTAAATAATTCTTTCAAATCACTAGGATAACAACTTCTCCAGCTACTTCTCACACTCCATATTATGAAGAACCCATTCGTTACTGTTTTTTTTTTTTTTCTTTTTTGCCTCAAACCTGAGATAAAATACAAATAAGCATTCAAAAAGACTGGGTCTAAGAATGAAAATCCATTTCCTAGAAACCTTTCACTGGAACTTTGCGCAAGTGTCTGTTTTTCTTGACACTATCTTACACAATGCGTTCCTCTCCAACCCAAAAGATACATAGTGATGAGTTCTAAAACACTGCAGACACACGACTGAAGGAAATTTGAAGAGGAGAAAGGAAATGGGACGTCTGCTTTTGATAAGCAAGTCCCGGGGACTCCCACTGCGGGGAGGGGTGCCTCTCAGAGGGATGGCGGCCCTGAACTTCGCACCATGTCCCCTGCCCTAAGTGCTGGAAAAACCACTTGTCAGCCTTCCAAGATGAGTTCCCACCCCCACTCCGGCCTCCTCGTGACAGGAGATGGCTCGTGAAGGCCGCGCGGGGAACTCCCGAGGAGGCTCCGTCGCCGAGTGCGATTGTGGGGTGGGGTCTCGGGGATTTCTGTGAGGGGCCGACCCGCTGGGGAAAGTCGGATGTCCCAGTCGGCAGAAGAGGGATCTCGGCAGTCGTGTGCCGTTCTCCTCCCTCAGGGACCCCGTCCTGGCGGGACCCCGCCTCCCAGAGCCCTCCCGGTGATGGGGAAACCCCTGGCCCGCCTCGCAGCCTAGCGCCGCCGCCTCGCCCAGTCGGCTCCAGCCCGCCGCCCACCAGCCTTCAGGCCCGGCATCTTTTTCGTAGGCCCGGCCCTCCCCGCGTCCGTCACCGAGAGGAAAACTATGGAGGCGGTTCCCGCCCGCAGGCGGGTGGAAAAGCCCATGGTGAATGCCTCGGGGTCTCCCCCATCGCTGCGGGAAAGGGAAAGCGGGGAGAAAATGAACCTCACTGCCCAGGAGAACTACCCGAATTCCCAACCTGGGGGAGGCCTTTATTATGGAAGGGAAGCCGAGGGGAAACCCTAGGCACTTTTCGGGGAATCCACTAAGCCAAGGAAGGGTCATTCAGCCTGCACACATTGGTTACTATGACAATACAGCTACAGCCTCCAGTTGCCTTGGCAGCTGCTTATCCAATCCGATTGGTTTCTTTTCTCTCCATCCCTGGGCTCCACCCTAACCCCTCCAACAGAGTCCCTGCGTGCAGAGGGAGGGGCCCCAGAAAAGAGGAGGGGGTCCTTAGCGTCACTCTAGGGCGCGAGGGCGGGCCAGAGACAAGGGACTGGAGGCCGGAACTGTAAGAGGAAGAGGCGGCGTTTCCGGTCGGGAAGAGTGGAGGAAAGGAAAAAAGGAAGAGCGAAATCGGACGGAGTGGAAAGACGGGGGAAGACTTTGAGTGTAACTCCCGATTGATTTGGGCTCGATGTTCCCGGTGAGGCTGGGGCTGCCCCCTCGCGCGGGAGGAGAGAGGTGGGTTGGCCGGAAGCCGCCAAGCGCCTCCAGTGGGCCACTCAGCAGCCGCACAGGCGCCGCACGGCTAACTGATCCCAAGAGGGAGCGCTACAGAGAGGCGGAAATCACCCGAAGGGACCGGCGCCGCTGAAATCTCGCGAGAGACCCCCCCCCCACTTCCTTCCGCTGCTGTCCCTCTTTCCCCCGCCCCCATCCCTTCTCCCTTTCCCTCCCCCCTTCCCGGGTCGGAGTGTCCCTGCGCCCCAAGGGCCGGAGCAGCAGCGAGAGCAGCTTTCCCCGCTCCCTCCCCCTCGCCTCACTCACCCCCACCCCCCCGCCGAGCGAGGAGGAGCCGGAGGAGAGGAAGATGGCGGCGGCCGCCAGCACCCGTGGTGCCGCGGGGCCGCTCCGAGGAGCCTGAGAGACGCGCAGAGGCTTCGCGGAAAGACGCGGCGGCGGAGGATGAGCCTGCAGAGCGCGCAGTATCTCCGGTGAGTGTGGGGGCCGGCCCAGTACGGAGCCGGGGAGCGGGCCGAAGGTTGGGGCACGGCGCAACAGACACAGAGGTGGTACGTCCGGGGTGGCGGGGGAGTTGCTGTGTCCTCTCTTTTCCCGGCTGGGAGGCGGGGGCTGCGAGAGGCTCGGCGGGAGGGGGCGGAGCAGGCACACACTTGGGTGCCTATCCCCCTCCGCGGGCCGGGCTGAGTTCCCGCGGAGCTGGCTGGTCTCGGTGCGGGGAAGGAGGTTAGGGAAGCGTGAGAACGTGTGTGTGTGCGCGCGCGCCCGGGGTCGCGGGCTCGCTGGCGAGTCGGGGCGGGGAGGCGCCCGGGGAGGCGGCGGCGACCCCGAATGGAGGTGGATGTGGAGGGGTCTGATCCCGGCGGCGGGGAAACGTGGTGCGGTTGTGGGGCTGGAGCGATGGCTGGGGAGAAGGCCAGGTGGAAGTCTGCACACCTGGGGTGTGTGGGGAGGCCTAGAGGAGGGGGAGGCCGCCGGAAACTGGAGTTTGTTCATCGTTCTGGGGTTGGAAGTACTGAGAAATAATGTCATCCGTAGTTAGTTGGTGGGGTGGGGGTAGGGGGCATAAAGAAGGGAATGGATGAGGAAGTGAAGAAAGAGGGAGGTACTACGGCCGAGGTTGGATTCCCCAGAAGAAACTGGGTTAGAATCCGTCGGAAGATACCATTCGGAGAGTAGTGTAGATCCATTAAGAGTGGTGTAAAGAACTTGTATGTCGAGGTAGAGTGACGCATGGGTGCAGAGTGTGAGAGAGTGTGATGTGTATCAGGGGAGGGTTAAGGGGGCGATTAATACACACTGGAGAAGGAAGATGCAGATTGGAACCAAGTACATGGTGGCGAGAGCGTATTGCACCAGCTGTTGTGCAGCTTGGAAGGTTCCATGGAAGCAGAATAAGAGCTTGAAGGTAGAGATAAACGGGGGTCAAGATCTTGATGGCACAGGAAAATGAGGTTAAGAGCCTAAGACTAAATGGGGAGTTGCCACGGCTTAGAAAAGGGGAAGGGAGACCCTGAAACAGGTCTTTTTGTCTTTTAGTAGCAAAACTAAGAATGGCAAGCTTATGGTAAAATGATTTAAAAAGTGGTTTCATACCTTGTGGAGGAGGGAATTGGATGGGGTAGTAGTCTGAAATGAGTAGAAAAGTCATTTTAGCAATTTAGTGAAGTGAAAGTATTGGTGTGTGAGTGGATCCCTGCAAGAAAAGGTTTGTAGTTAAGTGCTACATGAGGGTAGCTATTCTGCTTTTGAAAGTAGTAATCGTTTTATTAAGCGGAGTGTGTAGAGAAGGATGAGATCTTTCAAGTATGGTGGAATGCCTGAGTTTAACTGACAGCATGTATGCCCAATGACTGCATGGTAGGTAGGTGGAATTATAGGGGTATTTCAAGGTCCTTTTTCTCCTTTATTATCCCTTTGTTGTTTAACATATCAGATAAGCTTAATAAATACAACCGTGGTGAAGATGTATGATAGATGCTGTAGAGGAGAGATATGCAAACTGTCAGGACAGTCCTTAATTTTAAGGAATTTGCAGGTTAGTATGTATTAGGCAAGTAAACTATGGTAGGGATCATAAAGGATACCAAGTGTCATGAGTCCAAAGGCAGAGTATGCGAGCAATTGGAATGAATCAGGAAAAGCTTCCTTTGTTTATTTCCTCATTCATACACATGATTCATCAGTCCTTTTGGTGATCACCTATATGGGAGGCATTGTACTAACTACTAAAAGTATAAAAGTAAGACTCCACCCTCCTCTTACAGAGTTTGCAGTTTGCTAGGCTTCAAGGAGAAAGTAGCACTTAAATTGGACCTTAAGGATAAACAGTATTCTGAGAAGTGTGGATTGTGAAGGAGGAATCCATATGAAGGAAACTGAGCAGAGATATATAGAAAGGAGGATTGGGCTCTGGGGGAAGTATTCAGTCCAGTTAAACACAAGTATAAAGTGATGCAGCTGGAAAAATTTAACAGTTTCACAGATTAAGTTTGACCCCTTCTTTTTACAGATGAAGAGAGCATAGCCCCCAAAAGTTAAAATTATTGAGGATCATATAATTGGTTTGTGGAAGCTAAAACTCAAATATAGGTCTTCTGACTCCAGACCAGCTATGCTGTGTTCAGCATATCTGAACTTACCCATTCTTTCCACAGATATGTCTTGAGAGGTTGCTGTATTCTAGGCACTGAGGATTCAGTGGTGAATGATTAACAGTGAACATGGGAAAGTATTTGCTGATGGAAAGATGCAACAAATAAACATAGGAACAGATAAATATGTTTACCAGGTGGTGATAAGTACTAGCAAGAAAAATAAAGTAAGACAGGGATGTGTTGTTTTATATAGACAGGGTGGTCAGGGAAAGTCTATTTGATTAGGTGCCCATAGAGAAAAATCTTGAATACTTGGACCTTTAGTGTATCATTAAAATGAGTGGACAATGGAGACTCTGAGAGGGTTTGTTTAGAAGGGAAATCACATGTTCATAGCTTTGTCTTAGGAAGGTGCATCTGTGTGGTGGGCAGTTAAGGACCAGAAATAAGGTGGTGTCAGTGAGACTGAAAAGATATGGTGAAAAGCAGATCGGGAGAGTGGTGGTATTTTTTTTAAAAATGATGATGAATGATGTTTGAAAAGCCCAGTTTTTTAAAATATATATTTATTTGGCTGCACTTGGTCTTTGTTGCAGTCTTGTTCCCTGACCAGAGTTCTAACTCAGGCTCCCTGCAGTGGGAGCTCGGAGTTTTAGCCGCTGGACCACCAAGGAGGTTCCTGGACCACCAAGGAGGTTCCGTGGTGGTATTTTTAGTGGGAAGATCAGTTGGCTTTGAGAGGCTTCTATGTTAATGTATCTTGTGTTTTTAAAGTTAGCATGGTAAGGAAGACTTATCCTTGGGTTGTAGAATCAATAGTAGACGCCTGGCAATGAATTTAGTTTTTTAAAGAAGGGAGAAAAGAATAAGAGTGAACACATGTTTAAATAGCCTAAATTTCCCAGCTAAAGTTGAACAGGCAAAATTGAATAGGCGTAGGACCTGAAATCACATAAAGATTCCTGCAAGCCAGTCTTTTCTCCGTCTTGCTCATCTGTCTTAAGTAAATAAAAGCAAATCTTAGGGCCAATAGTTGACAGAGAGGGGAAGAGGTGGTAAAATAAGACTTGCACCAGCCAGAATTTCCCTCTTTCTCTTTAGATACTCACTCCATTTGAAGTGTGCTGGTAACTAGTGGTTACCAGTGGGGACGGAGTGGGATGCAGTATAGGGGTGGAAGAGTGGGAGGTATGAACTATTGGGTGTAAGAGAGACTCAAAGATGTATTGCACAACATGGGAAATGCAGTCGGTATTTTATAATTACTGTAAATGGGCAGTAACCCTTAAACATTGTATTAAAAATTAAAAATAAAATCTGCTGTGAGAGTCTAGAGAATGTCTTCAGGGAAGCATTATATTCACTTTCTTTCCTTTGATAACTGTGGAACCATTGGTTTTTATAGACAACCTGGGGAGGATGCTGAGTGAGTGTGGCTGTGGGTATAGCAGTTATTCTTTGTGACTTTCATTTTAGGAAGAGTGTTGGTGTCTACCTTTGTCAGTGGTGTAAGACCATGACTGGACAGTCTTTAGACTGTACAGCTACAGATCTTCCTCATGTAGATGAAAATTAGTTTTGTCTCAGCTGAATTAATTTTTCAGAGTAAATGAGCCGGTGTTGAAATGGTGGGGTGGTGGCAAATCAGGGGATAGGGTGGCAGTTTCAAAAGAGTGAGAAGTGAGGATATGAGGTAAGAAGCGTCAGTAAGACAAAGAGAGGGAAGTCAGCATCACGGGGACTGAATTAGTCTTGAGTTGTAGAAATAGTGTGCAGATGAAAGGAAAGATAAGCCTATCCTCCGTATGGGTGATGTTCTGGGCAAGACAGAATGATGACTCTTTTTTGTTGTTAAAAGGGGAAGGGAGTGTCACTTTTTAAAATAGACCAATTAGAGTCCTATCCAAATGATTAAGTTGAGAATACATTTTTATATTTTATAAAAATAAATGGTCTTAAATATGGGGCTTTCAGACTGAATAACACTGGAAATTTAATACTCAAATAATTCAGTGTTTTCTTTTTTGATTTATGACAAAATGGAAAGATGTTTAAAGACTTTGCCATCTTTGTTGAATAAAAGAAAAAGGTGTATTGAATATAGTTCATTTGAGAAGGGTAGGCGAGGGTGGGAATAGGCCATAGAGGAGACAGTAGGTGAGGTACAATATGCTTTAAAAGAATAACGTTTGAAAGAATAGAAATATGGAAATTAACATGTCAAGGTTGGAAAAATGGAGCTGGGTAAGACTATGCCAAAGCCTTCAATTGTGTGGATCACAATAAACTGTGGAAAATTCTGAGAGAGATGGAAATACCAGACCACCTGACCTGCCTCTTGAGAAACCTATATGCAGGTCAGGAAACAACAGTTAGAACTGGACATGGAACAACAGACTGGTTCCAAATAGGAAAGGGAGTACGTCAAGGCTGTATATTGTCACCCTGCTTATTTAACTTATATGCAGAGTACATCATGAGAAACGCTGGGCTGGAAGAAGCACAAGCTGGAATCAGGATTGCCGGGAGAAATATCAATAACCTCAGATATGCAGATGACACCACCCTTATGGCAGAAAGTGAAGAGAAACTAAAAAGCCTCTTGATGAAAGTGAAAGAGGAGAGTGAAAAAGTTGACTTAAAGCTCAACATTCAGAAGACGAAGATCATGGCATCTGGTCCCATCACTTCATGGGAAATAGATGGGGAAACAGTGGAAACAGTGTCAGACTTTATTTTTGGGGGCTCCAGAATCACTGCAGATGGTGACTGCAGCCACAAAAATAAAAGACACTTACTCCTTGGAAGAAAAGTTATGACCAACCTAGATAGCGTATTCAAAAGCAGAGACATTACTTTGCCCACAAAGTTTTGTCTAGTCAAGGCTATGGTTTTTCCTGTGGTCATGTATGGATATGAGAGTTGGACTGTGAAGAAAGCTGAGCACCGAAGAATTGATGCTTTTGAACTGTGGTGTTGGAGAAGACTCCCTTGGACTGCAAGGACATCCAACCAGTCCATTCTGAAGGAGATCAGCCCTGGGATTTCTTTGGAAGGAATGATGCTAAAGCTGAAACTCCAGTACTTTGGCCACCTCGTGCGAAGAGTTGACTCATTGGAAAAGACTCTGATGCTGGGAGGGATTGAGGGCAGGAGGAAGAGGGGACGATAGAGGATGAGATGGCTGGATGGCATCACCGACTTGATGAACGTGAGTTTGAGTGAACTCTGGAAGATGGTGATGGGCAGGGAGGCCTGGCATGCTGCGATTCATGGGGTCGCAAAGAGTCGGACACGACTGAGTGACGTGATTGAACCGAACTGAAGTATTAAAGTACCAGACAGGGAGGACATCATTGAGGTTGTTTTGGAAGATGAGTACATAGAATAATCATAGCCATAGGGAATATCAGGTCAAATCTGGTTGTAAAAGGTGGCCACTGGTGCTTCTGCACGACACCTACTGTGGTTGTGGGAGGCAGCTGTTCCCTCTGTCTTCCCTCCAATAGTCTCCTTTGTTTTTTTTGTCTTTAATTTCTTTTTATGCTGAAGGTTTTCCAGTGGGATCCACTTGAAGTTGATCCCTGGTGTTAGACCACTTCACAGGAAAGGACTACAGCTTACCTGTTTTGTAGAAATTTTCTGAATAATACTTCTGTGGGTGGAGAGGTGCATTCCAGTAGCGTATTCTTTGTCAGAAACTTTGTTACCAGAAGGAGAGATATACAGCAGCCACAAGGTTTTTTTCTGAGATAGCAGAGAAATGATTGTCATTTAAATACTAATTAAAACATCCAGTATGTTGTAAGATCAACTTTGTCAGTTTAAACCTTGAGACAGAGGAAGATAAAGGGAATGGATGAGACTGGATAAAGCAGCAAGCAGAGTCTTTTTCTAGCCTGGAGAGAACTAAGTCATGGGATCTTTTGGGGGAAATACGAATACTAAATAGGGTGGGCTCCAGATTCTGGAAGAATCTGGTAATGCAGGACTGGATATTCACTGTCCCTGGAAGGCTCAAGAAGTCCTCTAGCATGTACTGATGCTAATTCATATGGTCAAGAAGTCTTCCCCTTACCCATTCACCCCCCCCCCCCACCCCCACTCTCATGCTGAAGATTTAAAATAGCATTGGTCCCAGAGATAAAGCCAAATGTGGCTGATTTACCAAAAGTGGTAAAATTGTTGAAAAAAATTACCCTCTCACATCTTATAAGTCTATTTTTTGTTGCAGTAGTGTCAATAGCATTTTACCTACTTGGGTATTAACTGGCTAAATTATTTTAGCAGTTAATTTCTGCTTTGCTTGTGGTTTCATTTGGACTCAAAATGTATACTTCCTGTTCCATCCTGTGTTTCATTGCTTTCTAACAGCTGCTCTGTTTTACCTTCATGGTCCATGAAGCACTTGCTGAGCTTTTGTTTTTTATTTTAAGATACATTATATTAAGATCTGGACCCTCTAGTGTAGCAAGTTTGTCATGAGGCAATTTTGGGATGGATGATGAGTTCAGACTTAAAAAGGGCTGTTCTGTTGAATGGTGGAGAAATAGCATTTGTAGCCCGCAACTACATCTCTAACCCTGGCTAGCCTTTCAGATTTCTGTTACTGGTGGCATGAATAAGTACCTGAAAGTTTAGGTGGGTTTGTTTAACTGATCTTTTTCAGAGAATAGACTATTAAGCAAATGTCTTCTGGATAGTGGATTGTTCATCTATATGTGGGTATTTTGGCAGGTGGTTATCACATATTACCATTTAAATTTTGTAATCAAGCTGTATTTGAATTGTGAATAGACTTGTCAATGGCCTGAGAAGTTACAACTTAAAAGGACTTAATCAACAGTTACCGAAAAATACCGTGGTGGCATTTTCGCCAGCATGTCACACAGTAAGGGAAAAGTTGTAACCAGCTCCTTTCTTATTAACAGGTAAGTGGAGCTGTTTAGACAGATTGTTTTCACCTTCCCTGAGGCCCAGTTTTTAAGTGTAGGTGACTATGTTAAGAAAAACGTTACGATTCTCTGGTAGACTAGGTAACAGTTTTGCTCAGGGTTTGTGCTGTAGATAATTCCTTGTGGGGAGCAATTCTGTGCATCATGGGATGTTTAACAGCATCCTTGGCCTCTCCCCACTAGATACCAGTATCATTCAGCCCCATTCGTGACGACCAAAAATGTTTCAGCACATCGCCAAAAGTTCCCTGTGGGTGCAGATTCACTTAGGTTTATTTTTTACCGCCTCCTTCAAACCGCAGGTTACAAATAAGGCTAAGGCTTCTCTTAGCAGTTTGGTTTTAGGTAGTAGTAGGCTAGTTACCACGTTTAGATTTTACCTATATAAACCTGTACAAGTTTTAAATGTATTTATTTAAAAATTGTGTTTTATTTTACTGGTAATTACTGAATACTAATGTGCAGATCACAATTATAGGGGCTTTGCCTCTGGGAAATTCAAAGATACTAGAGAAAGGTTATTTGTGAGTGAATTGGTAAGTGCTACGATAAACACATACTGTGCAAGTTTAAGGGAAAGAAACTTTATTCGAATAGAGTTGGGATGAGGGAGGTATCTTGAAGGAGGTGAGATTTGGTCTGGGTTTTTGAATATGGTTGGGACTTGTAAAAGTAGATATTGGTTAAATTGACATTTCAGGCAAGAAGAACATCTCATGTCTCCTTTATTCCAAATATATTTTAAAAAATTTTATTAACTCATTCAGTGTATAACGTTAGAATTCTAGCCAGGCCTTTCTAAGTTTTCTGTTATGGACAGAGAATTAGACATATGTGAAGTGTTAGTTCTGAAGACTTGGTGGCTGGTAGAGGTCTTGAAAAGGGAAAAGCAATTTGGCAGTGGGGTCCTGCAGAATCCCTTTCTTGACTCTGTTCTTGATTATGTATTACTCCCTCTAGAACCTTATTTCAGATGTGCTGTGTTCCTTCTTTTAATCTTTTTAATCACTGCCTTTACTAGTTTTCTGTTTCATGGACCAAACTCAGCTTTCTCTTGAAAGTTCTTGCCTGTTCCCATTTTCCCTTTAAGCTCTGTCCGTCCTTGCTTTTCTTTAATCTAACAATTTCAAGTTTGCCCTGTACTATGTTTTTCCTTTTATTTACCATCTTCTTTACCTTAATCCCTTGTAATACAGCCATTTCTCCTTAGCACTTTGTTGGATTTGACCTTTCCAAAGGTGCCAGAGACCTAATGGCCAGATTTACCCATTGGTTGTTTTCCTCTCTCACACACTCAGACTTTTGCTTTCCTTTTCCTCAGTCTTTCTGTGTTCTTCTCATATCCGTCCATCCATCCCATCAGTAAACATTCAGTTTGGACCAAGATATATCCCAGATCGCTGGAGGATGAAATGAGAATATACTCCTAAGTAGTTTTACCAGGCCACATAGGGGCTTCCCAGGTGGTGCTAGTGGTAAAGAACCCACCTGCCAGAGGCGTGGGTTCAGTCCCTGGGTGGAGAGGGACGCCTGGAGGAGGCACGGCAACCCCGCTGCAGTACTCCTTCCTGGAGAGTCCCACGGGTTCAGGGGCCTGGTGGGCTGCCGTGCATAAGGCTGCAAAGAGCCAGACGCGACTGGAGCAACTAGCACACGCGCGCACCAGGCCCACAGGTAAGTACGCAGCTACCACATTGTTCATAGCTGCCATGATGCACACTATGGGGCCTTATGGGAACTTTGTGAGCTTGTGTGTTTTAGTGCTGAGATTATAATTACCCTACCTCTTATTTTACTTTCCTGGTCCGCCTCAACCCACTTGGGACAAAACGAAAGGCATAGCCCTACTCCTCTGTTTCCTTTCAGCGTTCTTTTTCCCCTCAGAAATCGCAGTACTTTTGCGTCTTCCATCATCATTGTTTAAAACCTGTCAAGCACCTACTTAGTATACTCCTATGTCCTGTGGAGACAGATTGGTGAAAGAGACCACGCCCGCCGTTCAGAGAGCTTATAAACGAATGCAACAGGCATAAACACACAGAAATGCAGAACAAAGTGCAGTTGGGCACAGTGCTTTAGTGCGGTCTCTGGGATACAACTGCCTGTTCTCAGAGCACGGGTCTACCACTTACAACTGTGCTGCCTTGGGCAACCTGCTGAAGTTTTCTATATCTCAGTTTCCACATCTGAAAAGGGAGGATAGTTAACAGCATCTATCCCTTGGAGTTATAAAGGTCAAGTGAGTTCATGTGTAAAGTGCTTGGGATAGTTCTGGCATACGTAAGCATATAAGTTTTAGGTATGTATGATGCCTGAAAATTAGCCCCTGGCGCTGACTAATCTGATAATTTTTCACCGCTGCCTTCTGGCCATTCCTCATTGTAGAAGTCTTTCTGTCATAGCAAACTGAACACTCTTAAAGGTAAACTCTTGCTCCTTACCCTTCTCTTCCCCACCCCCATGCTTTCTCATTCTCCATTCATGCTGCTACTCCCCATCTTCCCAGTCAGGTTTAAAACCTGGCAGTCATCTTTGAGTTCTCCCAGTTTTCCTCACCCTCTTCCACACATAAATCGCTTTGGAAAGTGTTGCCTTCCTGTTGTCTGTTCTCTTCATTTCCAGCACTGTCGGTTTATATGCATACTCTTGAAACAGTCTTCATGTGATACCTAGCCCTGCAATTCTCGCAAGTAGCAGGAAGAAAACACTGACTTCGGGTTTTTAAGCACTGCCCACTACTTTCCGTTTTTGAACTAACAGCATCTCTGGGTGTTGATTTCTTTGTCTTTAAACTGGACATTGATCTCATAAAATTGTGGGAAGTGTTTTTAAAAAGCAGATTTATGTATGTTCACTAAATTACGGTTCTCCTTCAGGCCCTATCACCTGTCCCCTTGCCAGTCAATCTTTTGCGTTGCTTCTGTGTTATTATTCCTGAAAAGCATTTGTATGTGGCTTTCCCTTGCTGCAGCTCCTAGTTCAGCATTCTTGCCCTTCCATAAAGTGACCCTCATCTACCTCTGCCACATGGTATGTCCTTACTTTTTGAAAAGAATCAGCCACCCTAAGCCAGAGTAATCTACTCATTGTCTTCTAAACATCGTTTATCCACTCCTGCTTTAATATATCTTCCAAAGCCATTTCACTTGTAGGAGGTACTATCCTCCACTCTCAGGTTTCACCTTCTCTGTGAAAATTTCTTGTCCACCCTGGTGATTTCTGCAGTCATTGACTTTTTGTAGCATTTTATGTCTTTCAGTCATCTGGTACATACAATTTCTTTAATTTGTAAAGACTTTTTTTTTTAATATAAGTGAATTGTCTCTGTGGTTAGACACATTTAGATAGGGATCATGTCTCAGCAGTTTTTGAATGCACAATGTACATAACGGGTTTTAAATAGAGTTTTTATGCTTCTGTTTCATTTTTGCAAAACATTTATGGAATACTTATGAATGCCAGTGCTAGGCTCTAAGAATATAAAAGCAAATAAACTGAATTTTGATCTTGAGGCTAGTGGTCTCCTGGGGGAGAATGTTGCACAGGTATTTCAATATACAGTTGGTCCTCTGTACCTGTGGGTTCCGCACTGGCAGATATAGCCGACTGTGGAGGGAAAATATGGGGGTGGGGGGTGGAATTTCAGAAAGTTCAGAAAGCAAGATGTGAACTTGCCAAGCACAGGTGACTGTGTACATAGTATTTACATTGTATTAATAGCTATTTACATAGCATTTGGGCTTCCTGGTGGCTCAGTGGTAAAGAGTCCGCCTGCCTGCCGAGCAGGAGACACGGCTTCAGTCCCTGGGTCGGAAAGATCCCTTGGGAAAGGAAATGGCAACTCACTCCAGAATTCTTGGCTGGCAAATCCCATGGACAGAGGAGCCTGGTGGGCTACAGTTCATGGGGTCACAAAGAGTCAGACTTGATTTAATGACTAGACAACATAGTGTTTACGTTGGATTAGGTATTCTAAGTAATCTAAAGATGATTTGAAATATATAAGAGGATGAGGATGATGTGCAAAAGCTGTATGCAAGCACTACACCATTTTATTAATATATAAGTGACTTGAGCATCTGGGGATCATTCCCCTCTGATACTGAGGGGTATTTACATGTGGTAAATACCAAGGTAAATGTTTTCAAGGGATGCCATGAGTATACTGAAAGTGAAAGTGAAGTCGCTCAGTCGTGTCCGACTCTTCACAACCCCACGGACTGTAGCCTACCATGTTCCTCCATCCATGGGATTTTCCAGGCAAGAATACTGGAGTGGGTTGCCATGCTGAGGGACGTTGAATTTTTACTGCCTGGGAGTTCAGAGAAAGCTTCTGGAGTTGAGCCCTTGAGCTTAGTCTTAAAGGTTGAGTAAGGTTAGTCAGGTGAACAAAGTGCAGCAGGCAGAGAGGAAGAGAATGAGTATATGCTTGGGAACAGTGTGTTGGAGGAACTCTAAATCTCATTCTGTGTTTCCTTTGGGAGTTTGACGTTCTCTTTCAATAAACTTGGCCATTAGTCTTGCAGGAGTAGTTTATATTTAGGTGGCTGGTGTTTGTTGTATATGTTTCTACCATAATATGAAGACAAAAGAGAAATCTTTGTTATGCTTCTAGTACTTCCTTTGATATACATAAAGATTTAAATTTCCTTTCCGTAATTTTGAAAGTCGTCTCATCTTAGGCAAAAATTAGTTATGTGGAACATCATAAAATTATTATGTAGGGGAAAGTTTTAGTGAATACGTGTAATTCTGAAAATAACTTTGGGTGGATAGGATTTACCTTATAGACTCCTCACCTGTTGAGATCAGACATGGAATGGAAGTGAAGGAGAGGGAAAGAGTTCTGTAGCGTTGGCGGGAGGGGGGTGAGGGTAGAGATCGGAATATTAAATACAGTATCTTTGGATTTAACTTTTTCAAGTCTGTCTTTCGAAAAATAAGGTAGACCCTTTTTGATGACTAACATCTTGTTCTCACTGTTCTTGATGGCATTTCCCTTCTGTAGTGTCTGTCTTAAGTGACGAGCATCATTCTAAAATCCATTGTGTTTAAAGAATTGCTGTATTGATGCATTAATATTCTCAGTCTGTTTCCAAAAACTCCATGGGCTCACTGACTGCACTGAGTCCTTTTTCCATCTCTTCTCTTCCCAAGGGCCTAGTATTTCAGTGCTTAGTTGGAATACAGCATATTTGAATATGTTTTGCTACTGCTGCTGCTGCTGCTAAGTCGCTTCAGTCGTGTCCGACTCTGTGCGACCCCGTAAATGGCAGCCCACCAGGCTCCGCCGTCCCTGGAATTCTCCAGACAAGAACACTGGAGTGGGTTGCCATTTCCTTCTCCAATGTATGAAAGTGAAAAGTGAAAGTGAAGTCGCTCAGTCGTGTCTGACTCTTAGCGACGCCATGGACTGCAGCCCACCAGGCTCCTCCATCCATGGGATTTTCCAGGCAAGAGTACTGGAGTGGGGTGCCATTGCCTTCTCCGTTGCTACTACTGCCTCTTAATTATTTAGTTTTTCATCAGGCAACAACTTAACCTGATTTTCTTTGAGATACTTTGTGGTGATGAAATGTAGGATAATCAGTAAAGTGCAACTGGAAGATGATATTCCAAGAAAAAATGAATTAGAGGTATGCTTCAAAGGAAAAGTGAGTTAGAGGTATGCTTACTTGAAGACTTACTTGGTGGTGGTGGAAAAAGATAAAAAGCATAGTGTTAAGAGAACCACCATAGGATGAATTTGGGTGCAGAGCGTTGCTTAGGGCATCTGTAAAGTTGTGCACTTCTGCACACATACACAGTTTGAGTTCTTGTGTTGCAGGCATACAGTCACCCTACCATGCAGGGCTGTGTAGCCTTTCAGTTTATTTGTATATTAACCTTCATATACTTGTATATACATATGAATGTATATAGTTTTAACAGCAGGGATTGGGCTAAATCATATAGTTTTATAATTTTTTTTCACTGAACACTGTATCAAAGATGTGTTCATAATTATATGTCTATAACATCATTGGAAACCTCAGCATGCTGAAAATTATAGGAGTGACATAATTTTCTAAGCTGATTTCCTAACAATGAAAAAGTATGTTGTTTCCAGTGCTTTATTATTATTTAAAAAAACGCTGTAATGAGCATCCTGGGGCGCACACATGACTGACAGGGTAGCATGGTTTAACATATGTTAAGTGTGGTAGGCAGAACAATGAGCCTCCCAAAAGACATCTACATCCTGGTCCCCCAACCCTGTGGAATATATTATGTTATGGGGGCGGGATTGAGATTGCTAATCAGCTACTTTTAAAATAAGGAGATTATCATGGATTATTTGGTGGGCCCTGTATAATCACAAAAACCCTTTAACTGTGGAAGAAAGATGCAGAAGAGTCAGAACCAGAGAGAGAGAGCATCCTGTTGGAATGAAGCAGGTCACACACCAAAGAATGCAGGTGGTCTCAAGAACCAGGAAGAAGCACAAACTCAGGTTCTTCCCTAGAACCTCCAAAAAGCCGCATAGCCATGGTTATACCTTGTTTTTGCTTTACTGAGACTCACTTAGGCTTCTAACTTTCTGACGTTATATAAGAGATTAAAATTTGTGTTGTTTTAAGCCACTGATTTTGTGCTAATACATCACAGCAGCAGTAGGGAGACAGTACATGGTGGATAGTGCCAAAAAGTACCAGAAAGGTTTGTACAGTTTGTGTCTGTGCGCTCAGTCATGCCCAACTCTTTGCAACCCCATGGACTGTAGCCCACCAGGCTCCTCTGTCCATGCAACTCTCCAGGCAAGAATACTGGAGCAGGTTGCCATTTCCTTCTCCAGGGGATCTTCCGGACCCAGAGATCGAACCATAGTCTCTTGCATAGTCTGCATTGGTAGGTGGCTCCTTTGTCACTGTGCTACCTGGGAAGCAGTACAGTTTATTCTGGCCCCAGGTAACTTTTTCTGTATGTGCTCACCAGTATTGAAATTTTCATGTATTGATATTTCACCTTTTTTTGAAGCAGATTCTTTGATGTCTTTATACATAGAAAGGGCTTCCCTGGTGGCTCAGACAGTAAAGAATCTGCTTGCAGTGTAGGAGACCTGGGTTCAATCCCTGGGTTGGGAAGATCCCCTGGAGGAGGGCATGGCAATCCACTCCAGTATTCTTGCCTGGAAAATCCCCATGGACAAAGGAGCCTGGCGGGCTAGAGTCCGTGGGGTGGCAAAGAGTCAGACATGACTGGGTGACTGAGCACATACATAGACAAGCCTATCCAGTACTCCAGCATTTCCCAGAGTGTGTTCTGCTGAATGTGGCAAATTCATGTGTGTTAGGATTCTCAGTATTTCCAAGGCAAAATAAATTAAGAATACAGAATTAAACTGGATTCTTTATTTAGGACTTCTCATAGCTTATAATATGCTAATATGTATTATGAACCTTCAAGAGGGAGATAGAGATTAGTGTTTCCAAAGCTGCGTTATGTCTCATAGGACTGACATTTTCTTGGAACACTCATTTAAGATGCAACAGTCCTTTTCCTGTTCTTTGGTCTCTTATTTCTCTTTAATATATTAACCTTCACATATGCCCATATTATACCTTAGACTTTGTTATTCTTCAGGATTCTTCTACTTCTAAAGTCCTACATTCAACCATTTCACTTTGAGCACATCCTGACTTGCTCTAATCCAGCTGCTCCTGTTCAGCACTTCCAGTGTAGATTCCAAACTTATTCGCTGTTAGTCACTTCCTGGTTTTTTCTTTCCTTTCTCCTCCTGTTTTTCTCTTCTGCCCTTTTATAGATACTACTTTAACTGTCTTACCAGTGTCCTCAGTCTCCTTGTTCTCCCAGTCTAGGAAAATTCACTCTGAATGATTCTGAAAATAAGCTTCTTTGGGTATAATTGATAGCGTTGCTGGGAAAAACAAAATTACAGACTGGCCAATTGTTGTTGAAATGCATAGACTACCACTTTAATATCTATTCTTTTTTCCCTCTGTTTTGCTAGTTTCTTCACAGTAATTTTAATTTAAACTTTTAGTACTTTTTTTGAAGTTGTACAACTTTCAGCAGATGGCCTCTATGTGAACATAACAATAAAAGCCTTCAGTTCTTGCTTCTGTCCCTCTTGGAAAGGGACAGGTTCTCAGCCTCCTTATTAAGGTGGGCTTTTGTGTGTGTGTGCTTTGGATCTCATTACCTTGTTTTTATATCCAACCCTTTCCCTCTTTACTGGAACTTTGTTTTGTTGTAAACATTGCGCAAGCTTCCCTTAACCTGTCCTTCCCTAGCCTTTGATCTGTCATTTATCTTCCCCGTTTATCATCTTAAAACATGATCTGTGCCGACTTCCTCAACCCAGTGTTCTCTGGCCTCTACCTCTGCCTTTCCACTGAAACTGTACTTGGTCAGGTTACCAAAGGCCTCTCTGTTTTTAACTCCGCAGACTCTTCTATTCACTCATTTTTTAAATTGAGCTCAGGGACTGTTTGGCTAATAATTGTATCCCTAAGGCCTCTACGGTACCTGACACATAGTGGAATCTTTGCATATGTTTGATGAATGTTCATTCAATGAATGTATGAATATACTTCAGTTTACTACCATCTGTTACGACTCTCTGCTCTGGCCTTGTTTCTGTCTTTATGTGTTTCCGTGGCTTTGTTTTGTTTTTTAACTCTGTTTGATTTTGGTATTTTTTTCTGCTTTTTCTTGTTACGTAAAGACTGATTCTTATACTGAAAAATTGTATCCTGTCAGTGTGTTATATACTTTTAAAATGGAGCTGTATTATCAAAAAGTTTAGCCTGACACTCCAAAAACGAGCAATAGTGAAGTATAGCACTTAACGGTATGGTGATTCAAGAGCAAGGCCTTTACTTTCTGGCAGCCCTGCGTTTGAAAACTGGGTGCATGATCTTGGGTAAGTTACCTATTGTTTGATTCCAGTTTCCTCAGTGGTGTAGTGGATATAATATGTTTCCTAGGGTTTGAGAAGGAATAAATTAGTGATCACTGACCTAGAGCCAGACATCCTGGAATGTGAAGTCAAGTGGGCCTTAGAAAGCATCACTACGAACAAAGCTAGTGGAGGTGATGGAATTCCAGTTGAGCTATTTCAAATCCTGAAAGATAATGCTGTGAAAGTGCTGCACTCAATATGCCAGCAAATTTGGAAAACTCAGCAGTGGCCACAGGACTGGAAAAGGTCAGGTTTCATTCCAATCCCAAAGAAAGGCAATGCCAAAGAATGCTCAAACTACTGCACAATTGCACTCATCTCACATGCTAGTAAAGTAATGCTCAAAATTTTCCAAGCCAGGCTTCAGCAATACGTGAACCATGAACTTCCTGATGTTCAAGTTGGTTTTAGAAAAGGCAGAGGAACCAGAGATCAAATTGCCAACATCCACTGGATCATCAAAAGAGCAAGAGAGTTCCAGAAAAACATCTATTTCTGCTTTATTGTCTATGCAAAAGCCTTTGACTGTGTAGATCACAATAAACTGTGGAAAATTCTGAAAGAGACGGGAATACCAGACCACCTGACCTGCCTCTTGAGAAATTTGTATGCAGGTCAGGAAGCAACAGTTAGAACTGGACATGGAACAACAGACTGGTTCCAAATAGGAAAAGTAGTACGTCAAGGCTGTATATTGTCACCCTGCTTATTTAACTTATATGCAGAGTACATCATGAGAAATGCTGGACTGGAAGAAACACAAGCTAGACTCAAGATTGCCAGGAGAAATATCAATAACCTCAGATATGCAGATAACACCACCCTTATGGCAGAAAGTGAAGAGGAACTCAAAAGCCTCTTGATGAAAGTGAAAGTGGAAAGTGAAAAAGTTGGCTTAAAGCTCAACATTCAGAAGACGAAGATCATGGCATCCGGTCCCACCACTTCATGGGAAACAGATGGGGAAACAGTGGAAACAGTGTCAGACTTTATTTTTCTGGGCTCCAAAATCACTGCAGATGGTGACTGCAGCCATGAAATTAAAAGACGCTTACTCCTTGGAAGGAAAGTTATGACCAACCTAGATAGCATATTCAAAAGCAGAGACATTACTTTGCCAACAAAGGTCCGTCTAGTCAAGGCTATGGTTTTTCCAGTGGTCATATATGGATGTGAGAGTTGGACTGTGAAGAAAGCTGAGCGCTGAAGAATTGATGCTTTTGAACTATGATGTTGGAGAAGACTCTTGAGAGTCCCTTGGACTGCAAGGAGATCCAACCAGTCGATTCTGAAGGAGATCAGCCCTGGGATTTCTTTGGAAGGAATGATACCAAAGCTGAAACTCCAGTACTTTGGCCACCTCGTGCGAAGAGTTGACTCATTGGAAAAGACTCTGATGCTGGGAGGGGTTGAGGGCAGGAGGAGAAGGGGACGACAGAAGATGAGATGGCTGGATGGCATCACTGACTCAATGGATGTGAGTCTGAGTGAACTCCGGGAGTTGGTGATGGACAGGGAGGCCTGGCGTGCTGCGATTCATGGGGTTGCAAAGAGTTGGACATGACTGAGCGACTGAACTGAACTGAAATTAGATAACATAGTGAAAGTTCTTAGCATGGTGCCTTATACCCGGGTTAAAAAAAGAAGCGGTAAATTGAGCTATTAATAATTAGTAGTAGCAGTACATTATTATATAAAAACCTCACATTCTTACGGAGTTGTCCTAAATTATTTTTAATGAATTTCATTTTTTTTTTTTTTAATTTGAATTTACATATACCAAGTTGTGGGCTTCCCTGGTAACTCAGCTAGTAAAAAAATTCACGTGCAATGCAGGAGACCCTGGTTTGATTCCTGCGTTGACAAGTTCCCCTGGAGAAGGGATAGACTACCCACTCCAGTATTCTTGCCTGGAGGATCCCCATGGGCAGAGGAGCCTGGTGGCCTATAGTCCATGGATCACAAAGAGTCAGACATGGCAGAGCAACTAAGCACAGCACATACTAAGTTCTGGAACTATGATAGATCACTGGATCAGGGACAGTTCTGTGAATACAAGTGCATTGGACTTATGGGCATTTTATAATTTTATTATTTAATCTATTTATTTGTTTACTTTTTTTTGGCTGAGCCATGAGGCTTATACCTACTCTCAGATGAGGGATTGAACCCACGCTCTTGGCAATAAAAGCTCTGAGTCCTCACTCTTGGATCACCCGGGAATTCTGGCCATTTTAATCTTCTCAGAGAACTAGAAACAGTACTTAATTGTAGCAGTTTATTTAGATGACTGGTTTTAAGGAAACGGGGTTACTGAAGATACTGTGATGGGTGTTATAAACTGTTTTATGGGGAAAATTCCAAGAGCCTTGAAGACTATTCATAGGGTCATTTCCAATGAAAGGTACATTTTTGCAAAGGTATTGTGACCTACACACTAATGTGAGGGGTGTATGTGGAGGAATGGCAGGACATAGGCTAGAGAGCTGTCAGGGGGAAGATGATTATGAGTTACTTTAAAACAATTTTAGACCTGAATGTGGACATGATTTCTTTTAAAAGATTTTTATTTATTTATTTAAGGCTGCCCTGGGTCTTCGTTTGCTGCACTTGCTCTGTCTCTCGTGGTGAGCAGGGGCTACTCTAGCCGCAGAGCAGGGGTTTCTCATTACAGTGGTGTCTGTGGTTGTGGAGCACAGGCGCTGGGGCACACAGGCTTCAGTAGTTGGGGCGCACGGGCTTAGTTGCCCTGAGGCTTGTGGGGTCTTCCCAGACCAGGGATCGGACCTGTGGTCTCCTACATTGGCAGGTGGATTCTTAACTACTGGACCATCAGGGAAGTCCCATAATTCCTTCCTTTATGTTAGTTATTTCAGATCCCCAGATTCCCAAGTGAGGTAAAATGAAATGAGAGAAACATTTAGAATCTGCGAATTACAGCCATGTACTATATAAAAGGAGTTTGAAAATGTTATAATGCAATACCAAGTTAATAAAATCTCCAAGTTTCCTGCTTTCCTATACCTGTTACCTCCACTGTTTTTTCATATCTAAGATGACATTCTTTCCTCTCCACTATTTTTGGCAGCTGGTGTGATGCTACAAATTTATTACCATAAGTATTTCTCTCATTTTAAATGCTAACAGGGAATTGCTTTCTTTTGTGTGAGGATTTACTTGTGTTTGTGTTGTACTAATATTTAGGAAATATGTACAGTCTATCCTGATTTTTGTGGCTATATAGGTATACCCTTTATTGTTTTTGTTTGTTATTTTATGATTTTATAAAAAGTTTTTAGGAATCATTTTGATCTGTTTATTGTTTTTGAAGGGCATGTTAATGATTATGCAGGCTTCCTGATGGCTCAGTGGGTAAAGAATCTGCCTACAGTTCAGGAGACATAGGAGACAGGGGTTTGATCCCTGGGCCAGGATGATCCCCTGGAGAAGGAAATGGCAACAGTCTCCAGAAAATCCCATGGAGAGAGGAGCCTGGTGGGCTACAGTCCGTGGGGGTCACAAAGAGTTGGACACAACTTAGTGTCAGAGGTTAATGATTATGCCCTAGACACTCTGCCTTATGGGTTCTGAATTAACTTTCAGTCACCTGTAATCTGGCAATGCTAATGTACTTTTTGTTTCTTCACCTTTAATATTGAAGCTTTCATAGAGTAGAATAAGGTATGATAACTTTATAGAGAGAGGCTGTTGATTTGTGCTTTTGACCTGATTAATAATAAGCCAACAGTTTTATTTTGTGTTAGATACTATTCCAAACATTCTTCAGTTGTGAATCCTCACGGCAACCCTATGAGGTATATATTATTAGCTTCATTTTATAGCAAATCAAAGAGAGAGGCAGAATAGTTAAGTCCAAGGTCATACATAGAGTAGCAGCACCATGATTTGAACCCAGGAATCAGGCTTTAGAATCCATGTTTTTAACTATGTATCATATAGACTCTACCTCTATAGTTTTATTTTCCTATTTGCCTGAGATTGTAGGATTTTGCTTTTATTTTTGTTTTATTTAGGTTTATTATTATATGCTTACATAAAATATACGTATTTTAAATATGAATATATAGTCTGAACAAACAGATCTCCTCAATTTCAAGCTTCCTCATGCATTTTTTTGTGTGTGAAATATAAGAAAGAGGGCAGGTTAATTTCTCAGAGTGTTTACTAACGGGAACAGTAGGGAAGATTGTTTTTCTTCTATATTTGAAATTAATTTATTAATAAACTAAGGAACTAGGACTGACTAGTTGGTCTCCCATTCTTCTCTCAATTACAGCTGTTCTTTCTTCAGTTTTCCTCTTCAGTATTAGTACTTAAATACAGTATTTCCCAGGACCCTTGGGGATACTGAGAACCAGCTATTATGGTAAAAATAGTTCTGACCCACCTGAGCTAATCAGACAAGTGGAAAATGACTTGCCAGTTTTGGCAATTTAAGTAAAGAAAATTGGAGTTGCCTTTTCCTTATTGACTTTATATTGTTGTTACATAGACATATTCAGATGTTAGCTTCTGATACTAAGGAACATAGTTTTGCATGTACAAAATTCAAACCTTGGATAAGTTACTTTAAAAGGAAAATTCAGTGTGACTTTTAAAAACAGTAACAGATTACTGAAGGTTTCATATGTGGCCTGACATCTTTGAATTAACCATTTTTCTTCTTCTTAAACACATAGTCACCTGAAAGTGAGTAAGACTGGTTTACTCAAAAAGAGCACTCACAGTCTGAACTTGTTCTTTCATGTGACTTCACGTTGTCTTTGAAAAGTCCCTCCTTGCAGAAAATCTTTGAGTCATGGTAGAATTTTGTCAGATAAATGACAAGATGTTTCTTTTTATTCTCAGTCTCTTTCATTGATCAGATTTCTTAATGTTTGTTCACCATTCCCTGATAGCATTTGAGGGAAGGGCTTTCTCTTAATTGTCCTGGTACAACTTTAGAGCAATACCAACACTCAGTAAATGTTAACTAGTAACGTATGAGATCCTGCTTATTACCAACATTTAATTTTTTTATTGAGGTGTAGTTGATTTATATTATATAATTTCAGGTGTACAACATTGTGGTTCTCAGTTTTTAAAGTTTATACTCCATGTATAAAATATTGACTATATTCCCCATGCTGTATGCTGCTGCTGCTGCTAAGTCATTTCAGTCGTGTCCGACTCTGTGTGACCCCATGGACGGCAGCCCACCAGGCTCCCTCGTCCCTGGGATTCTCCAGGCAAGAACACTAGAGTGGGTTGCATGCGTTATAGTATCTCCTATAGTTTATTTTATGCATAGTAGTTTGTACCTCTTAATCCCCACACCCATCTTCTTCCCCTTCTTTTCTTTGGTAACCACTAGTTTGTTCTCTAATATGTGAGTCTGTTTATTTTTTTTTATATTCACTAGTTTGTTTGATTTTTTAAAGATTCTACACGTAAGTGATAACATACAATGTTTATCTTTCTCTTTCTGACTTATTTTACAAAGCATAGACTTTGTACAGTCCATTCATGTTGTTGTGAATGGCAGAATTTCATTCTTTTTTATGGCTGAATAGTATTCTAATATGCGTGTGTGTGTGTGTGTGTGTGTGTGTTTATACTGCATCTTCTTTATCCATTCACTTGTTGATGGACACTTATTTAGGTTGCTTTCATATCTTGGCTATTATAAATAATGCTGCTATGAACATTGGGATGTATTTATCTTTTCAAAATAGTGTTTTTGCTCTGTTGGGATATATACCCAGGAGTGGGATTGCTGGATCCTGTGGTAGCTCTATTTTTAACTTTTTGAAGAACTTCTGTGTTGTTTTCCACAGTGGCTGTACCAGTTTATATTCCCACCAGAAATGGGAATATAAATTCCCACATCCTCACCAGCCTTCATTATTTGAGGTCTTTCTAATGAGAGCCATTCTGACAGATATTAGGTGATTTCTCATTGTGGTTTTGATTTGCATTTCTTTGATGATTAGCAGTGTTTGAGCCTCTTTTCATGTGCCTGTTGGCCAGCCATGTCTCTTCTTTGGAAAAATGTCTATTCAAGTTTTATGTCCATTTTTTAGGGTTTTTGTTTTGTTTTGTTTTTTGATATTGAGTTGTATGAGCTGTTTGTATATTTTGAAAATTAACCTCTTGTGGGTCACATCGTTTGCAAATATTTTCTCCCAGTTTGTATGTTGTCTGTTCATTCTGTTGATGGTTTCCCTTGCTGTGCAAAAGCTTTTAACACATTGTTGACCAGGGGATTTTTGCAGAAGCTAACGCCTATAGCTGGTGAATATTGAAACACTCCAATAAGTGACATTTGGGTAACAAAAGATGTATTAATATGTCTCTGGTCAATAATGTGTTAAGTTTAATTAGATCCCATTTTACTTATTTTTGTTTCGTTTACCTTAGGAGGCACATCTAAAAAAATATTGCCATAATTTATGTCAAAGTGTTCTGCCTATGTTTTCTTTTATGCATTTTCTGATTTCCAGTCTTATATTTAGGCCTTTAATCCATTTTGAGTTTATTTTTGTATGTGATGTGAGGAAATGTTCTAATTTTATTCTTCTGCATGTAGCTGTCCAGTTTTTCCAGCACCTCTTGTTGGTTAATTGACCATAAGTGTGTGAGCTGGTTACTGGGCTCTATTCTGTTCCATTGATCTGTGTGACTATTTTTATGCCGATTCCATACTGTTTTGATTACTGTGGCTTTGTCATATAGTTGAAATCAGCGTGCATGATACCTCCAGCTGTTCTTCCTCAAGATTGCTTTGGCTTTTCAGGGTGTTATGTGTTTTTGTACAAATTTTTAAGTTATTTGTTCTAGTCTTGTGAAAAATGCCATTGGTGTTTTGATAGGGATTGCATTGTATCTGTAGCTTACCTTGAATTATATGGTCATTTTAACAGTACTAATTCTTTCCATCTGTTTATGTCCTCTTCAGTTTCTTTAATCAGTTTTTTCAGTTTTCCAAGTACAAGTCTTTTACCTTCTTGGGTAGGCTTATTCCTAGGTATTTTATTCTTCTTGATGCAACTGTAAATGAAATTGTTTCCTTAATTTCACTTTCTTATAGTTTATTGTTAGTGTCTAAAAGTGCAACAGATTTCTTTATATTAATTTCGTGTCCTGCAACTTTATGGAATTCATTGATGGCATCTAGTGGTTTTTTTGGTGGTTTCCTTAACGTTTTCTATGTATAATATCATGCATGTTACCTGCACAGTTTTACTTCTTCCTTTCCAATTTGGATTCCTTTCATTTCTTTTTCTTGTCTGATTGCTGCAGCTGGGACTTTCAATACTGAGTTGAATAAAAGTAATGGGAGGGCTTTTAGCTTTTCATTGTGTCTGACGTTAGATATAGGAAGGAATTATAGAAGTATAAGGATATTAGGGTTAGACACTTAGGGAACAGGTGCCAATGATAATAAAGCTTAACTTTCATTCTTCATGATTTTGTTAATCTAGATGGGTGGAAACAGAAAAAGGCAAGAAATGATCTATCCAAAAGGTAGGAAGGGTCAGGAGACTATGCAGAAGAAAGGTCAGCTAAGTGTGCTTTAATGAAGAAAAGCATTAAAGAAAGCTTTAATGAAGGCTTACTCTAACAGAGTAGTTCTCAAAGAGTGGTCTCCAGATTAGGAGCATCATTACCTGAGAACTTATTAGAAATACAAATTCTTGTGTCCTGTCTCAGACCCGCTGAATCAGAAACTTTGAGCATAAGGTCCAGCAATCATTTTATAAATCTCTTAGTGATTTTGATGTGGGCTAAAGTTTGAAAGAATGCTGATGCAATATAGTATTGAGAAATAGTGCAGAGTTCAGGAAACATGAGGACTGAGAAAAGGCTCTTAGATTGGGCAAAGTCATTGTTAACTCTTGAGAAATTTGTTACAGTGGTAAGGATGGACACCTAATTGAAAGTTTAAAAGTGACAGGATAATGAGAAAGTGAACTCAGTACTTACATATTGTCTTTTAACAAAATTTAGAGGCAAGGATTAGGGTGGATGCTTGAGGGAAATAGCAGGATCAAAGGAAATTTAGATTGGAAGAAATGAAGTACTTTTAAACCTAATGGAAAAGGATATTTATTTATTAGAAATTATTTTAATCTGACTAGTGAAAGCTTTCTATGCAGAAAGCATTCTAACCTTAAAATATTTAATAGTTGGCTTATTAGGACGTTGATATATTTGGTAGTCATTTATTGTTGTAAAGGTATTATACATTGAGTAAAATTAAAATGTTACAATAAAAAACTGTAATATTAAATTGCCACCAGCACTGTTGACACTGTCCAATCTTTTATACATATATATGATATGCAT
Source organism: Bubalus bubalis (assembly GCF_019923935.1). Taxonomy (NCBI): domain Eukaryota; kingdom Metazoa; phylum Chordata; class Mammalia; order Artiodactyla; family Bovidae; genus Bubalus; species Bubalus bubalis. The sequence goes on along the minus strand of NC_059161.1, from coordinate 16,490,433 downwards.
TTTATACATATACAGGTAAGGAATTTAATTAGATTATGATCATGTGGCATATACTGTTTTTCAGTTCAGTTCAGTCGCTCAGTCGTGTCCGACTCTTTGCGACCCTGTGAATCGCAGCACGCCAGGCCTCCCTGTCCATCACCAACTCCCGGAGTTCACTCAGACTCACATCCATCGAGTCAGTGATGCCCTCCAGGCATCTCATCCTCTGTCATCCCCTTCTCCTCCTGCCCCCAATCCCTCCCAGCATCAGAGTCTTTTCCAATGAGTCAACTCTTTGCATCAGGTGGCCAAAGTACTGGAGTTTCAGCTTTAGCATCATTCCTTCCAAAGAAATCCCAGGGCTGATCTCCTTCAGAATCGACTGGTTGGATCTCCTTGCAGTCCAAGGGACTCTCAAGAGTCTTCTCCAACACCATAGTTCAAAAGCATCAATTCTTCGGCGCTCAGCCTTCTTCACAGTCCAACTCTCACATCCATACATGACCACAGGAAAAACCATAGCCTTGACTAGACGGACCTTTGTTGGCAAAGTAATCTCTCTGCTTTTGAATATGCTGTCTAGGTTGGTCATAACTTTCCTCCCAAGGAGTAAGCGTCTTTTAATTTCATGGCTGCAGTCACCATCTGCAGTGATTTTGGAGCCCAGAAAAATAAAGTCTGACACTGTTTCCACTGTTTACCCATCCATTTCCCATGAAGTGATGGGACCGGATGCCATGATCTTTGTTTTCTGAATGTTGAGTTTTAAGCCAACTTTTTCACTTTCCACTTTCACTTTCATCAAGAGGCTTTTGAGTTCCTCTTCACTTTCTGCCATAAGGGTGGTGTTATCTGCATATCTGAGGTTATTGATATTTCTCCCGGCAATCTTGATTCCAGCTTGTGCTTCTTCCAGCCCAGCATTTCTCATGATGTACTCTGCATATAAGTTAAATAAACAGGGTGACAATACACAGCCTTGACGTACTCCTTTTCCTATTTGGAACCAGTCTGTTGTTCCATGTCCAGTTGCAACTGTTGCTTCCTGACCTGCATACAGATTTCCCAAGAGGCAGGTCAGGTGATCTGGTATTCCCATCTCTTTCAGAATTTTCCATAGTTTATTGTGATCCACATAGTCAAAGGCTTTTGCATAGACAATAAAGCAGAAATAGATGTTTTTCTGGAACTCTCTTGCTTTTTCCATGATCCAGTGGATGTTGGCAATTTGATCTCTGGTTCCTCTGCCTTTTCTAAAACCAGCTTGAACATCAGGAAGTTCACGGTACACGTATTGCTGAAGCCTGGCTTGGAGAATTTTGAGCATGACTTTACTATCATGTGCTGCTGCTGCTAAGTTGCTTCAGTCATGTCTGACTCTGTGTGACCCCATAGACAACAGCCCACCAGGCTCCCCCGTCCCTGGGATTCTCCAGGCAAGAACACTGGAGTGGGTTGCCATTTCTTTCTTCAGTGCAAGAAAGGAAAAGTGAAAGTGAAGTCGCTCAGTCATGTCTGACTCTTAGCGACCCCATGGACTGCAGCCTACCAGGCTCCTCCGTCCATGGGATTTTCCAGGCGAGAGTACTGGAGTGGGTTGCCTTTGCCTTCTGAGATGAGTGCAATTGTGCGGTAGTTTGAGCATTCTTTGGCATTGCCTTTCTTTGGGATTGGAATGAAAACTGACCTTTTCCAGTCCTGTGGCCACTGCTGAGTTTTCCAAATTTGCTGGCATATTTAGTGCAGCACTTTCATGGCATCGTCTTTCAGGATTTGAAATAGCTCAACTGGAATTCCATCACCTCCACTAGCTTTGTTTGTAGTGATGCTTTCTAAGGCCCACTTGACTTCACATTCCAAGATGTCTGGCTCTAGGTCAGTGATCACATCATCGTAATTATCTGGGTCGTGAAGATCTTTTTTGTACAGCTCTGTGTATTCTTGCCACCTCTTCTTAAATCACATTAATTGAAGTAATCATTATATATAATGAAAATACACTCATTTTAAGTGCACAGTCATGAATTTTGATGACCATATACCTCTAACCACTGCCCTAGCTAAGGTATAGAACATTTCCACATCCTAAAATAAGTTCACCCAGGCCTCTTTGTAGTCAGTCCTACCCCTACCCCTACTTGTTTCTCTCTGTCTCAGGCAATCATTATTCTGTTATCACAAAAGATTACTTTTGCTTGTTCCAGAACTTCATAAATGAAATAATACAATGCATACTCTTGTTGCGTCCAGATTCTTTTGATGTAATATTTTTAAGAATAATCCTTTGTTGCATGAATCAATAGTTTGTTCCTATTTATTGTTGAGAAGCATGAGCTGGAATCAAGATTGCTGGGAGAAATATCAATAACCTCAGATATGCAGATGATACCACTCTTACAGCAGAAAGCAAAGAGGAACTAAAAAGCCTCTTGGTGAAGGTGAAAGAAGAGAGTGAAAAAGCTGGCTTAAAAAACTAAGGTCATGGCATCACTTCATGGCAAATAGATGGGAAACAGTGGAAACAGTGACAGACTTTTTTTGGGGGGGGCTCCAAAATCACTGCAGATGGTGACTGCAGCCATGAAATTAAAATATGCTTGCTCCTTGGAAGAAAAGCTATGACCAACCTAGACAGCATGTTAAAAAGCAGAGGCATTACTTTGCCAACAAAGGTCCATCTAGTCAAAGCTGTGGTTTCTCCAGTAGTCATGTATGGATGTGAGAGTTGGACCATAAGGAAAGCTGAGTGTCGAAGAACTGATGCTTTTGAAATGTGGTGTTGGAGAAGACCTCTTGAGAGTCCCTTGGACAGGAAGGAGGTCTAACCAGTCCATCCTAAAGGAAATTAGTCCTGAATATTCATTGGAGGAACTGATGCTGAAGCTGAAACTCCAATACTTTGGCCACCTGCTGTGAAGAACTGAGTCATTTGAAAAGACCCTGTTGCTGGGAAAGATTGAAGGCAGGAGGAAAAGGGGACAACAGAGATGAAATGGTTGGGTGGCACCACTGACTCAATGGACATGAGTTTGAGCAAGCGCCCAGAGGTGGTGATGGACAGAGAAGCCTGATGTGCTGTAGTCAATGGGGTCGCAAAGAGGCAGACGTGACTGAGTGACTGAACAACAACTGTTTCATCATATGACTGCCACAATTTATTTGTCCATTCACCTTTTAATGAGCCCTTGGGTTGTGTCTATTTTCTGCTACTGTGAATAAAGCTTTAGGAATGTAATATTAAAGTCTTTTCATGGACATGTTTTCATTTCTTTTGGTAAATACCTAGGAGTGGAATTGCTAGGTCATATAGTAAGGACATGTACAACTTTATTAAAAATTACCAACCTGTTTCCCAACGCGATTATAACATTCTTTTACTCTTAGTAGCAGTGTTATAACCCACTCCAGTGTTCTTGCCTGGGGAATCCCAGGGACAGCAGAGCCTGGTGGGCTGCCGTCTATGGGGTTGCACAGAGTTGGACACGACTGAGGCGACTTAGCAGCAGCAGCAGTATTAAAAGGGTTCTAATTATTCCATATCCTTTCCTTCAATATTTGGTATTGATAATTTCTTTGATTTTCACCATTCCAATGCATATGCATTGGTATTTCATAGACTTGCATTTTCAGACGACTGAAGTAGTTGAGCACCTTTTCGTGTGATTATTGGCCATTTGTGTATCTTTTGTAGTATCTAAATCATTAGCCCATTTTTCAAATTGCATTGTCTTATTACTGAGTTCTCTTTAATATGTTTTGAATGTAAAGCCTTTGTATGTGTTTATATATACACATACACATTAGCTTGCTTTCTCACTTTTTTTAATGGTCTGTGTTGAAGAGCAGAAGCTTTAAAATTAAAGCTATTAAAAAGGCAAACTCTGAATAAAATCATAAGCAATAATATATTCACAATTTAACTTTGAATATGTGAATTGTTGAAAATTGAGGTCTGTATTGTATTATGGAATAATGAGTAAGTGAAGGTTAGGTTATCAGATAGGCAGATGATACCACTCTAATGGCAGAAAGTAAAGAGGAATTAAAGAGCCTCTTGATGAGGGTGAAAGAGGAGAGTGAAAAAACTGGCTTGAAACTCAACATTAAAAAAGACTAAAGCATCTGGTCTCATCACTTCATGGCAAATAGAAGGGCAAAATGTGGAAGCAGTGACAGATTTTATTTTCTCGGGCTCCAAAACCACTGTGAGCAGTTACTGAAGCCATAAAATTAAAAAGATGCTTGTTCCTTGGAAGGAAACCTATGCTAAACCTAAGACAGTGTATTAAAAAGCTTTGCCAACAAAGGTATGTGTAATTAAAGCTATGGTTTTTCCAGTAGTCATATACAAATGCAAGAGTTGAACCATAAAGAAGTCTGAGTGCTGAAGAATTGATGCTTTCAGATTGTGGTGCTGGAGAAGACTCTAGTGCTTAAGAGTTCCTTGGACTGCAAGGAGATCAAACCAGTCAATCCTAAAGGATTTTGCCAACATCCATTGGATCATCAAAAAAGCAAGATGAGTTCCAGAAAAATATCTACTTCCGCTTTATTGACTATGCCAAAGCCTTTGACTGTGTGGATCACAACAAACTGTAGAAAATTCTTCAAGAGATGGGAATACCAGACCACCTTACCTGCCTCCTAAGAAACCTGTATGCAGGTCAAGAAGCAACAGTTAGAACCGGACATGAACAACAGACTGGTTCCAAATTGGGAAAGGAGTATGTCAAGGCTGTATATTGTCACCCTACTTATTTAACTTACTCGCAGAGTACATCATACAAAATGCCAGGCTGGAGGAAGCACAAGCTGGAATCAAGATTGCCGGGAGAAATATCAATAACCTCAGATATGCAGATGACACCACCCTTATGGCAGAAAGCGAAGAAGAACTAAAGAGCCTCTTGATGAAAGTGAAAGAGGTGAGTGAAAAAGTTGGCTTAAAACTCAGCATTCAGAAAACTTAAATCATGGCATCTGGTCCCATCACTTCATGGCAAATAGATAGGGAAACAGTGGGAACAGTGACAAACTTTATTTTGGGGGGCTCCAAAATCACTGCAGATGGTAACTGCAGCCATGAAATTAAAATATGCTTGCTCCTTGGAAGAAAAGCTATGACCAACCTAGACAGCATATTAAAAAGCAGAGACATTACTTTGCCAACAGAGGTCCATCTAGTGAAAGCTATGGTTTTTCCAGTAGTCATATATGGATGTGAGAGTTGAGCTATAAAGAAAGCTGAGTGCTGAAGAATTGATGCTTTTGAACTGTGGTGTTGGAGAAGACCTCTTGAGAGCCCCTTGGACCGCAAGGAGGTCAAACTAGTCCATCCTAAAGAAAATCAGTCCTGAATAGTCATTGGAAGAACTGATGCTGAAGCTGAAACCCCAATACTTTGGCCACCTGCTGTGAAGAACGGACTCATTCAAAAAGACCCTGTTGCTGGGAAAGATTGAAGGCAGAAGAAGGGGATGACAGAGGATGAGATGGTTGGATGGCATCAGTGACTTGATGGACATGAGTTTGAGCAAGCTCTGGGAGTTGGTGATGGACAGGAAAGCCTGGCATGCCACAGTCCTTGGGGTCTCAAAGAGTTGGACATGACTGAGCACCTGAACTGAACTGAATCCTAAAGTAAGTCAACCTTGGATATTCATTGGAGGGGCTCAAGCTGAAGCTCCAATACTTTGGCCACCTGATGTGACGAGCTGACTCTTTGGAAAAGACCCTAATACTGGGAAATACTGAAAGCAGAAGATGAGATGGTTAGATAGCATCACCAACTCAAATGGATATGAATTTGAGCAAACTCCGTGGAGGACAGAGGAGACTGGCATGCTACAGTCCATGGGGTCACAAAGAGTTGGACACGACTTAGTGACTGAATAGCAACAGCAAGGTTCTGGAATTCTGATACACTTGGATTTGAACCTCAGTCCTAGCATTTACTGCCTTTGTGATCTTTCCTAAAATCTCTCAGTCTTTGCTTCTTTGTAAAACTGAGAAAATAGTAGTTACTTCAGGTTGCTATGAAAGTTAAATTGAGAATGGTTTATGTAATCCAGTTCCTGTCCTAAAGTTATCCAGGCCTCCCTAGAGGCCCCTCCGGAGAAGGCAGTGGCACCCGACTCCAGTACTCTTGCCTGGAAAACCCCATGGACGGAGGAGCTTGGTAGGCTGCGGTCCATGGGGTCGCTAAGAGTCGGGCACGACTTAGCGACTTCACTTTCACTTTATGTAATCCACTTGCCATTCACCCTAGTCACTGATTATTAGTTGTCTTTCTTTATATAATTCACTTCAAGTTTTATTCTTTCATTCAGGGGTCTTTTTGCCTTTAAACTGTATTATATTTAAACAAACTAGTATAACCCCCTCTGGCATTCCTGAGACTTTGTTTTCAGCCTTTTTTTTTTTTTTTTCCTCCATTGAATCCTCCTCTTGTTATTTATCCTGTTCCATCCCATAAAAAAAACATATATTCCATCTTAAAAACTTTTGACCCTCACTCTGTTGCCTCTCCTGCCTAGAAAAAGGTATCTGAACTCAGTTTTAGTCTCTGATCCTTTCCTCCTATTTTCCATTAAAGTCAGTCCATGGGCTGTTGCTCCCACTTCACTGCCCACATTGTTCCTAATGAGATCCGCAGTGACTTCCACATACTGAATCCAGTAGTCAGTTCTCAGGCCTCATTTTACTTGCTGCATGAGCAGCACTTACTGATTCTACCTTCTTTTCTTGAAGCTCTTTCTTCATTTGGCTTCCACTACACCACAAAACTTCAACAAGTTTCCCTCCTTTCTCTATGGTCATTAATTGTCTTTTTATTATTCCCTTGTCATTTCTTGCCTTGTGCTGATGACTCCCAAGATGGATTTCTGTGGTTACATATCTTTCCTTTAAATGTCAGATGCTTTAGTAACTGCTAGTGTACATTCACATGGATGTATAATGTCTTAAAGTTATCATCATCGTAAAAAACAATAGCAAGTGGTTTAAATAACACCATGTGCCAAGCATTGTTGTCCAAAATAAACTCTTTACCCTATGCCTACTTTTATCTTTAACTAGTAAATGACAAATCCTCATGAATCATTTTTGATTCCTGCCTCTCTCTCTCTGTTTAAAATTTCACTCAGCAAACCCTCTTGGTCAAAGTCCAATCACATTTTATTCTCTCCATTGCTGCCTACTGGTTCAAGCCAGTAAATTCTTGGCATAGTGGCTCAGTGGAACATGTTAAAATTTAGGTTAGGTCATGGAGCTTCTTTGCTCAAAATGTCCAAAGGTGTCCCCTCTCTCAGACTGACTAGGTCAAGCTGGATGACTGGTCATCCAGTGGCTCAGTGTCCTGAATGGCCCACGATGGCCTCACTCAAATGTCTGAACTGTCAACTGGGGTGGCTGTGATAGGTGGAAAAATGGAGTCTCCTCTTTCCAGGTCATCTGTCTCCTCTGCTTCATAACATTGTGAAGGCGTTACAGAAGGGCAAGCCCAAATGCACAAGTGCTTGTCAAGCTTCCATTTGTGTCACACTTCCTGAAGTATTGGCCAAAGTAAGTCACACGGCAAACCCCAAGGTCACTGTATGAAGAGAGTTCACAATGGTACAGATGCCAGGAGGTGTATGATTCATTGGGGGCCATCAGGGTAACAGTCTCTATAGGCCCTCTATGATTTGTATCAGATTTGTTAGATTATTTGATTATAATGCATCACCCCTGTCTTTAGACAAACAGGTAAATAATAAAGAAAAAAGGAACCTGACTAGATAAACTGATGTCTGGAAGTACAGGTTAAATAATGGTTCTTGGGTGGAAAAGTCAGATTTGACTTTTTTTATATCTCTTAAATTTCGGAGACCACAGAAGTGGAAATTTCTAGATGTACCATGATAATGTACAGATTATTTTATTCAGTTAAATCAGACAGTATCTTAATATTGTTGCTGGCTGAGTTAATTAAGGTGTCCATATCCCATGTTATACTGCAAATTGGGAAGTTGTACTTTACTTTTCCCTAACCTAAATTTATATGGTGTTTTACATCATATAAGGGACTGTTTACTATTTCTTTTTCCAACATAATATTAGTTTCCTGCTTACCTATCAAGGGATATAGTCACACCCTTATTTTCTTCAGGTCAGCTCTTTAAACTTTGTATTGTCATGCTGTCCCCATGTCAGGTTATTTTTCTCTTAGCATTTCCAGTAAATTTGATTTGCTGTTACTTACATTGAAACTCATTTTAATTCTAATGTCTACTCAGATTTTTACTTTCATTTTCCTGTCTTTGGAATTCTGTTAACCTTCTCTTAAAAGTGTATATAGGAACTCCCTAGTGGTCCAGTGATTAAGACTTGGCACTTTCACTGCCATCGACCCGGCTTCAGTCTCTGGTGTGGGAGACTGAGATACCACAAGCCACATGTTATGTACAAGCATTGATATCTTCATTATTTCTTAAAGAATAGTCTTACTCGGCCATTTGTATATTGTGATACTAGTTTTATTAAAAATTTCTTTATTTTTCCTTGTAGAAGGCATTTAGTTATTCATTTTAATGTGTTAAATAGTGTATATCATCTTGCATTTTATTTCAGGAAGATAAAAGCATTGTTGCAAAGATTGTCTTTTTTCTAAGCATTGAATCCAGTAGTGTTGAAAACCACCATCCTGGCCTACATCATCCAATAGAATAAATAATCTCTAGTGCAGGAAATGTGTGAATGAATAACTTCATCATAGTGCTGTGAGTGCTGTTATAGAAGTGGGCATTAAGATTCATTGGGAATGCTTGGCCAAGCCAAGTCCCTCTTACAGGAGTTGCTGAGTCTTAAAATACAAAAAGGGGTTAACCAGACAAAGAAGGAAGGGGAAAGGCATTTCAGGTTGAGTGAAAGCATGAATCAAGATGCAATGGGGCAAAATAGCAGAGAACTAAAAGTAATTTGGTTTTATTGGGTCCTAACATATATAGTTGGAAGCTATGGGACTTAACATGCTATACCAATGAACTTGGGTTTTGTCATGAGGTGTTTTCTCCTAGTCTTTTCCACTAAAGTACAACTAAAGTCACAGGTGATTAAATATATGTGTTGGAAGTATGGAGCCAGAGTCTACATAGACCTCCTGCATGTTTGAGATTTCTCTTAATATTGATGTTTTATTGTTTAAAATTATGAATAACTTTGTCTTCTATTCTAGAATCAATTAATGTGCATTCTTAGCTTCAATTTCCTAATTTTAAAATGAGGATAATAATAGCATTTACGTCTTAGGATTGTTGGGAAGAGTAATAATACCTATAATGATAATAATGACAATAATAACAGTTTTTGAGGGCTTATATAACAAGGAACAATCCTAGAGCTTTTATTTTTGTTACCTCGTTTAATTCTCAAAACAGCTCAGTGAAGTGGGTACTTTTATTATCTCCTTCTTACTGCTGATAAAATTAGGGCATAGAGAAGTAATTTTCCAGAAGTTACACAGCTAGTAAATAGCAGAGCAAGGTTTGAACCCAGGCAGTCTGAATATGATACTTAACTATGACATTTTATTTTCCCATTCTGTGAGATCAATGTGTAAAGCATTTAGTATAGAATCTGCCACGTAATAATTTTAAATGTTAGCAATTATCAGTATTTAATAATAATTACTCAATTTATTTTGCCCAAATCTTTAAGTTAAATTGGTGTCTGAAAGAAATTGTGCAAGTGGCTTGAGTTATTCCCAGCATGCCACTGAGTACAGTGTGATACCCAAGCCCATGCCTTTAACCACTACCTTCTGCTGCTTCCTCTTTCCTGTTGGGCTGTCTCCACATTAGAATTTAAATCACACCCCACTCCAGTACTGTTGCCGGGGAAATCCCATGAATGGAGGAGCCTAGTAGGCTGCAGTCCATGGGGTCACTAAGAGTCAGAAACAACTGAACAACTTCACTTTCACTTCCACTTTCATGCATTGGAGAAGGAAATGGCAACCCACTCCAGTGTTCTTGCCTGGAGAATCCCGTGGACGGAGAAGCCTGGTAGGCTGCAGTCCATGAGGTTGCACAGAGTCAGACACGACTGAAGCGACTTAGCAGTAGCAGGAGCTATAATGTTTTGTTTATCATTGTCTACCTAGTCCTTAACACTGTTTAGTACAGAGAAATAACCAAATTATTATTCATTTGGACTTCATAGGTGCCGCTAGTGGTAAAGAACCTATCTGCCAGTGCAGGAGACCTAAGAGACACAGGTTCAATCCCTGGGTTGGGAAGATCCCTTGAAGAAGGGCATGGCAACCAATATTATTGCCTGGAGAATCCCATGGACAGAGGAGCTTGGTGGACCACAAGTCCATAGGGTCGCAAAGAGTCGGACATGACTAAAGCAACTTAGCATGCATATGTTGTTCATTGAGTGACTGAAAATCTAAATACCTACCTTTTAGCTGGTCTCAGAATGTAAGCTTTTTTTGTACCTTCTGTAATTGTGGTTTAATTGCTTTACCTGGTTTTCCTTCCATACGTAGTCCAGTTTGGACCAGCCATCTGCTCTTGAACCTCGGTACCACAAGAACCCTTCTGGGTAACTGATACCTGTTTGTCCTTTAGTGATCACTCAGCTTTCAGGCAGGGAGATTAGAATAACAGTTGGATAATACCAGACTAGAATTTTAGATATATACAAAACGGAATTTTAAAATGTGTAGTCTCAGAAACTAAATATAAAAAGGAAAAAAGCCATGATATCTTTCCTTTTGCCTTTGACATTGATCATTTTAAAGAGAAAATAATTTAACTTTCTTCAAGAGGGTTCTCTGTTATTGTGGGTTAACTCATATTTTCCTCCTCTCCTCTATCTAGAATGTCTTAAACCATTCTACCTTATGAGAAATTGGATGTTCTTGCAGATAGTCATTGTGGGAGAAAACGTTTCATTTAAGTCCCAGATGAGGACCGGAAACTTGAAATCAGAGGAGCATCTGAAATCAAGTAATATTAGGTAGGATAAAAATTACAAGGGATTTCTACATGTTTGTATTCCTTTTAGAGATATGTTAAAGTATTCACATACTATGAACACTAGTAGAAGAATTAGAAGCTTTCTGAAGCATTTGCTATTGGCCGGGATGAGGGAGGGAATGCTAAGGGTTTTTTTGTTTTAACTTACGCAGCCTCATAAGAACCTTGTGTGTTTACTTTGTCATGAGCATTTATATCTTACAGTCCAAAGAAAATTTTTAAACATTTAGTAACATAAATGTAAATTTTATGTTTGCATACGTGGCAAGCAGAGGGGCATGTGATTTATCTTGTGGTGGACTATCCTTTAGAATAAAAATTCCTGTTTTGAATTACATATATAGCAGTTCATTTGAATACAGGGAGCCTCATTTCTTGCTTCTGTATGTTAGCCTGCATACAGTCAGGCCTTCTAGATGCCTGTAGAAATAGGTATATGGTGGTGTGCACAAGAAGCCCTCTCCAGCCACACAGTGAGCTGGTAACTCTTCTCACAGTAGCTTGTATCAGTTTAAATGATAGTGTGAAGGTGCTTGGGATCAGAGATGAGACTTAAATGTGAAGTGCTGGTTGTCCCTACAAGTGGATACCATGACAGAGGCACCTAGAGCCAGGCCATTCCAGAAGCCTCACTGTGTTGTATAACGCTTATGAGCTCTGGAACCAGACTGCAGGGTGGAACCCAAACTGCCACTTCCCAGTTGTATGATTTGGGGCAGGTTATTTAACTTTTTCCTCATCAGAAAAATGGGAATAGTATTGTTCCTTACCTGATAGATTTCTTGTGAGAATTAAAAGTTTAATAATATATTGTAGCACATAAACAGCACCTGGCAAATAGTAAATGATCAACTGTATTATTATTTAAGCCAATGATTAATTCTTAGGAGATGAGCTTAGATGGCATTCTGTAATTCACACTTTGCTTGATGTGCTGTCATGTCTAGTTTTTAACTGTTTGCCTAAGCTGTGTGATCAAAACTAATGTTTGGAGAGGAGAAAAATGTGTTCGCGATCCAACTTTAAGCTGTATTTCTTTAAGTTTTATATAATCAAAACTAATGTTTGAGGAGAAACAAAAAATACAATAATGTAAGTCCTTTGCAATTTTTACATATTACTCTTTTGTTTTTATTTTCTGTGCATACTATAATGTGGTCATTACAACATTCAGGTTCTCTTTTGTTACTTAGCATTACGTTGTGATAGATGACCCAGGATTTTTTACCTCCACCTTGGAACGTTGCCGTCTTCAACCTAGTATGTTGCTTCAGAAAGGATCCTATGTCAGTGACCCAGTTAACAAAAGTAATTTGGTGGTCACTGAAGTGTTCATGTCACAGGTTAACCCTCTCTCTTGGAGTTATCTCAGTGGACATGAATTTGAGTGAACTCCAGGCGATAGTGAAGGACAGGGAAGCCTGGCGTGCTGCAGTCCATGGGGTCGCAAAGAGTCAGACAGGACTTAACGACTCAACAGCAACAACTTGGACTTATCACCTATGTTCTTTTATGGGACTTACCTGTTTTATTTTTTCCTGACAGCAACTCTGAAAGGGAGCTTGTATCCCTGCTTTATAGATGAGGAAGATGAGTCTCTTAAAAAGAAACTCCAAGGTAACACTATTAATATAAACCCAGATTCAGACCTAAGTCTTTTTTCTTCTGTATCATTTTGTGTTACATAAAGTTGCCTTAGCATGGTACACATTTTACCATTCATTAATTCAACAAAATTTTAGTGAACAGCTGTGACATACCAGGCATTATTCTGAGTGCTGGGGATATACTCCTGAACACTGTCTTCTCACGTTTTTTCGTTGTGTGTGATCTGTACTGTACTCATCACTTTTTCTCAGTTCTTTTGCCTTTCATTTTGTTATTACCCCATAGGTTCACCATTCTCCTCAGTTAATCTCCCTCCTACTTTTAGACACTGATTTGATCTCCTGCTTTATCTCTGAATTTGAGGCAATGTAGCAGTGAATTCTCTGGACATCTTTCCACCCTGCCCTACTCCCAAATTTTCCTAGCACAATTCTTTCTAACACTATTTTCCTTCAATTTTATCCTCTTGAAAGCCAGTCTTGCCTCATGTCTTTCCATCTCTTCCAGTAGCATGCTGTATCACTCTTGTTCTTTCCTATATCTTCAACCTGTTCATTTCCACTAGCTTCTTTTCTTCATTCTAAACATGCTCAAGTTTCTCCCATTGGAAAATAAGAAACTTTTACCCGTGGCCCCCTTTTATTTCTCTTCACAGCCCAGTGTCTTAAGAGTTGACTGAAACTTCTCCCTCTTATTTGTTCCTCATTCTCCCTACAATTTGACATTGTTTCTTTCTCTGACAAGGCAGTCATTAACACTTATTGCACTAAATCCAACACACCCTTCAGTCCTTAGAGTACTTATCTACTGCCTGTGATATTGTTGACTACCCTTCCTGTTTATCCTCTTCTTTTGCCCTCATGTGCCTGTGAGTTTCTTCTTGGTGTTCTTCATTCTTTTATCTGCCTTTTAAGAATGAAGATAGGGAGCTTGCACCACCCTTCTGCCTTTCTGGGCAATTACAGTTAGTCCCGTGGTTTTAACTGCCATCTGTGTGCTGATCACTCCAGCATTGTGTCCATCATCTTGATGTCTCCCCTGTGCTTAACACTCATCTCTTCTTAAGTGTCTGCTTGCTCACCCCGACTTAGTCACATACCCAGATGTGCAAGGCAAGAATTTGAGAATGATTTTAGGTGGTTTCCTCTGCTTTATCTTCTGCTGATTTTACTTCCAAGTATTTCTTGAATCTAGGTGTTTCCATCCATTCATGCCTCCACTTCATTTCCATCCATTCATTTCCTTCACTTCCTTACCTCCAGTCTTGCCCTTTTAAACCCCATCTTCCATGCATCTTGTTGTAATCATTTAAAAAGGCAATTCTGACAATGCTGTACCCCTCCTTAAAACCCAGCATAGATTTCCTAGTAGTTAAAAGACAGAACCTGAGCTCCTTAACATGTCATCCACGGCCTCACAGTCTGCAGTCTGCTGAGATTCTCCAGCTCATCTGTAGCTTCCCACCCTGCATTTGATGCATCAGTCCTCCTCCTTCACTGGCTTAGCTTTGTTTTTCTTTTGTGATATTTTCTCTGCCTGGAAGAGTAATTCTTTCTCATGCTTTGAGATTCCTAGACCAGAATTGGCCCTTTATAAAACTAGGTACACATGTTCAAATCGTATAGATTATTGAATGAATGTTGTAATACAGAGCAGTGGAGTGTCAGGAGATTTGAAAATTTGTGCCAGACTGTGAAGTGCCATAGAGAGAGAAAGCAAGTTAGTATTTTTATTATCTCTTACTGAGAAGCTCCTTTAGGAGCAGCATTTCCCTAGATGTTATTTTTCTATGTGAAATTCAACAGTAGAGCAGCACGATTTATTTTTTTCTGATGCTAAAGCTGAAACTCCAGTACTTTGGCCACCTCATGCAAAGAGTTGACTCGTTGGAACAGACCCTGATGCTGGGAGGAATTGGGGGCAGGAGGAGAAGGGGATGACAGAGGATGAGATGGCTGGATGGCATCACCGACTCGATGGACATGAGTTTGAGTGAACTCCAGGAGTTGATGATGGACAGGGAGGCCTGGCGTGCTGCGATTCATGGGGTTGCAAAGAGTCGGACACGACTGAGCGACTGAACTGAACTGAATACCGTGAGATTTGGTGTTACCTTAAAGATCTCAGGAATGTCCGTGAGATTTGATGTTACCTTAAAGGTCTCAGGAATGTGTGTGTGTGTGTGTGTGCGCGCGCGCGCACGTGCGCATCTGTGTTTGTAAGCACGTATTTGCCTTCTAGTGTCTACTCTCTGACCTGTTATTTAACACAAATAATTATCATCACGTTATTATCTTTATGGTCATAACTGATAGCTACTCGTATCCTGAATACTCCTTAGTACTTTATGGAAATAAGTAAATTATCTTGAAATAAGACATGCTGTGGCTTTTATTAAATTTCAAAAAAAAAAAAAAAAAATTAGTGTTGCCTCCCAAAACAAGAGACTAATTCACCTCTCCTCAACTGTGAGATTAGAGGACATTGGCTTATATATTCCTGTGTTCTTTTCATAGATGGAAGGGGGTTGGTCCAGGTGAAAGGAATCCTCCACTGTATTTGCCCCTTACTTGGAAATACCTTGTATATTTTTAAGCCATGAATATAATGTGTGATTTTGAGAGATTATTCTGTGTTCATTACCTTGCATTGTTGTATCAGTGGTATATATAATCAAGCTATTTGTTAAAGAAGATTACCATTAACTAGTTTTTTCCTCTAGTGACATTATAAAAAAAATTACTGTAAAATGTTTAATTTTTGAAAGCCCCAGTTCCTTGGGCTTTTATTATCAAACATTCCTTTCCCCCCTTCACCCCCTTTACAATCTTGTATAAGAGAGGAACTGTGATGCAGTGGTTAGGAGTTAGCGTCTGGAATCAGTGTGTTGAAATGCTACCTCTGCTACTTGCTAACTTGATGACCTTGGGCATGTTACTTAACCTCTATCTCCTTACGTTTCTTCAGCTTTAAAGTGGGAGCAATAATAGTACATAGTGTGAGGGTTAAATGATTACTTTATGGCAAACCCTTACTTTAGAACAATGTGGCAATAATAAGTGCTAAATATAGTGTTAGCTATTCTAGTGTACCTAGTGCATTAGAATGTGTTAAATGTATTTATAGATCTTGATGCTCACCCATAGTCTCCAAGAGTATTGTTTCAGATGCTTGGCTTTAAACATATTTGGTTATCACTGAATGTTTCAGATTTTGTTCAGCCTTTAAATGGCTTTTTCTTTTCTCTTGTTTGATAGAGGTGCTTAATTTTTATTATTTACAAACAGACAATATATTTAGTATTTTGAAAGCTTTATATTTTAAATAATGCTGTTTTATTATTGAAGGCATGATGATTTTAATTCTCGGATTCTTCGTTCATTCTTTTTATTAATTCCTCAGCTTAAAGTAAGAATAAAAAAGAATTCATGTGGCCACACCTTCTAGAAGCCAAGAGGAAATTTTTGAAAACTAGTATCTGTTTATATAAGCTGCTGCTGCTGCTGCTAAGTCGCTTCAGTAGTGTCCGACTCTGTGCGACCCCATAGAAGGCAGCCCACCAGGCTTCCCCGTCCCTGGGATTCTCCAGGCAAGAACACTGGAGTGGGTTGCCATTTCCTTCTCCAATGCATGAAAGTGAAAAAATAAAGTGAAGTTGCTCAGTCGTGTCCGACTCCTAGCGACTCCATGGACTGCAGCCCACCAGGCCCCTCCGTCCATGGGATTTTCCAGGCAAGAGTACTGGAGTGGGTTGCCATTGCCTTCTCTGCTTTATATCAGCATTGTAGTATTAATCTTTCATAATATTGATCTTTAACAAAACCAATAGGTCATTGAGGTACAGTATTTTCTCTTTATAAAAAAAGTAAAATAATCAAGTAGCCAATTTTGTGCTAATCTTTGTGAAAGCAGTTGGTTTAAGATCACATATCTGTTGATTTCTTATATATTATACCCCATCTAAAAAAACTTATTTTCAAACAGTCTTCTTTGTGACATTATGATGTCAACAAATAAAAATCTTTATTCTGAGGAGACTATTATTGATGATTCCTCATGGGAAAACTGTTTGGTTTGGGGATTTATACATATCGACTTCTTGTTTTTGATCAAATACTCCCTGGAGCAGGAGAGCCAAACCTTTTCTGTGAAGGGGCCGATAGTAACTGTTTTAGGCTTGATGAGACATGTAGTCTTTATCTTAACTACTCACCTCTGCTCTTGTAGCAGAAAGCAACCATAGATGATACATAAATGAATAGGCAAGACTGTTACAATAAAATGTATTTACAAAAATTGATCCATTGTGAAAGAGGAAATTTTAGCCACGGTCTGACCACTGCACGAGAATATGAATTTTACTTCTTGTGGTCTTTCTGGTAGAAATCTCAGGTATTTATTTCCTAATATGAACTGATCTTTTTTTTTTTTTTGGTTTGTTTTTCATTTTTTGTGAACTCATCTTCAATTTAGACTAGTTGACTTAAATGTTAAGGTTTAATCAACAGAGCACGAAACTGAACCTAGATAAGTCTGTGTTAGCTTTTTATGTCATAGAATTTTTAATTCCAACTTGAAATAAAAATAACTTGAACTTCAGAGTCAGAAAGAACTAAGTTCGTACTTAATTGTACCTAGTTGTTTTGTGATAATGAACAGATTATTTCCACATTTCAGAGTTTCAATTTCCTTGTTTATGGGATGGGAATCATAGTGGCTGTCTCCCATGGTTTTATTTTCTGTTTAACTCTCTTTACCATTTCAGTTTAGCAGAGTTATTTTGGTCATTAACACGTGTCTCTTTCAGAACCTAGGAGAGAACTGTGCTCGGAGGTGGGCATCTCTTCCCTAGTCATTCTTGAGGTATCAAAACTCTTGAAATTTCAAAATGCTTGGACATTCATGTCAGATAGTTTTTATGACATTTTTGCAGTTTTGTTTGTGTTTAGATTTTTAGTTTTATATTTCTTGGACAGGTTATATAAAAATGGTATATAAAAATATATAGTGAAATTTTGATCTTTATCAGTGGAAGCCTGTTCCAGAATCTGTTAGAATTATAGTTTTTCTCTTCCTGATGGCCTATCAGAGAAGCAGATTATTTGGAAATAGTTCCTGTTATATGCTCAATATAATCTTCATTTGACTGGAAATTGGTATCCTCATTAGGCAGATCTTAGCATACCAAAATGGTATTTGTTCATCTTTACGAGCAAATCTTGTTTGGAATGAGAAAACAATCTATAAACACATGATTCTCAGTGTATCTTGTATATACTAGAGTATGTATTTTTAGGTAAGATATGGATTCAGTTCAGTTCAGTCACTCAGTCATGTCCGATTCTTTGCGACCCCATGAACCGCAGCACGCCAGGCCTCCCTGTCCGTCACCAACTCCTGGAGTCCACCCAAACCCATGTCTATCGAGTTGGTGATGACATCCAACCATCTCATCCTCTGTCATCCCCTTCTCCTCCTGCCCTCAATCTTTCCCAGCATCAGGGTCTTTTCAGATGAGTCAGCTCTTCGCATCAGGTGGCCAAATATTGGAGTTTCAGCTTCAAAAATCAGTCCTACCAATGAACACCCAGGACTGATCTCCTTTAGGATGGACTGGTCGGATCTCCAAGATATGGATACATTGTAAAATATATCCTTAGTAACTTGGCTTCTCAGGATGAGAGGTTACTGAATCCAATGAAGATGCACAAGTAGGGCTGGTTGTCTCCGGTTCATAAGTTAGTACTCTAATTAGGTTCGGGTGAGGGCAGGAGAGGAGGGTGTGACACTGGTAGGTTAAGAGATGAGGTATTTCTAAATATGATCTTAGGTTTTAAGGACGTAAATCAACTACTGTGTGAAGTTTTGTTTTGTTTTGTTTTTTTTAATGGCAAAAGTTTAGCACTCAAACAGTAAAACTAGGCTGAATGGATAATGGAATTTGATGTGATGTTATCTTTTAGGATTAGTATAGCTGTGTATTGGGATTCCCTGGTGGCTCAGAGGTTAAAACGTCTGCCTGCAATGCTGGAGACCTGGGTTCAATCCCTGGGTTGGGAAGATCCCCTGGAGAAGGAAATGGCAACCCACTCCAGTCTTCTTGCCTAGAGAATCCCATGGACGGAGGAGCCTGGTGGGCTACAGTCCACGGGGTCGCAAAGAGGCAGACACGACTGAGTGACTTCACTTCACTTCATAGCTGTGTATTTGATATTGCTCATTTATAGTGATAGTTCTTACATGGCTTGTGGTTTTTATAGCATCCTATTATGCTTCTGTTATATTTGAAAGCTTAATTTTTAAAAACTTTTTAAAAGCTAAGAAAAAAGATTCATGTTATATTTTGATGAAACTAAAATTCACAGTTGATACTTAAATAATAAACATTTACAGTAAAAATTTTAGAGTGTTCTCTAGCTTTTATGTCAGATATTGTTTTTAAAAATGGAAATCTCTTAACTTTATATTCTTACCTTTTTATAGTATATGACTGTAATTTAGCCTTTTTCCTTCTTCACTTAAAAAATATTTGTTGAATGCCGACTGTGTAGGCATAGGAGTTGTGATGGTGCGCATTAAAATCTGTGATATGTACTATGAAGAAAAAATACAAGTGCTTTAAGAACATAAAACAAGAATATCTTTCATGTATGTAGGGTTCAAGGGCTTCCCTGGTGGCTCAGATGGTAAAGAATCTTCCTGCAACGCAGGAGGCCCAGGTTCAATCCCTAGTTTGGGAAGCTCCCCTGGAGAAAGGAATGACAACCCACTCCAATATTCTTGCCTGGAGAATTCCTTGGACAGAGGAGCCTGGCAGGCTACAGTCCATGAGGTCACAAAGAGTCGGACATGACTGAGTGACTAATACACACACACACACACACACACACACACACACACGTAGGGTTTTAGTAAAGCTTCCTTGGGAAGTAATGTCTGACTGGGACAAAGGATGAGTAATTAAGTAGACAAAGGGGGGAAGAGGTATTTCTAGCAAAGGGACTCTTCTTTGAGTGTGAAGGGAGCCAAACGCATTGGAGAATCTAGAAAGAAGTCCAGGGCTGGAGCAAAAGGATCAAGGAGAGAACAGAATAATGACAGAAGTAGAGTACAGAGGCTCTCTTCAGAGTGCAGAGGGCTTTGTAGACCACTTTACTAAAGATCTTGATTTTCACCCTAAAAGCAGTGGGATGTCATTAAAAGGTTTTAAGAGGGCAGTTGATGAGGTCAGATTTGCATGTTTTAAAGATCCCTCTGATAGCAATAGAGCAAGCAGAATGAAAGGAGACAAGAGTGAAGTGGAGAAAAAATTTTGGTGGCTTTGCAATAGTCCAGGCAATGGATGGTTATAACTTGAATGATAGTGACTGAAAAAGAAGTAAAGGGAGAATTACAGATTCAAGATGTATTTAGTAAAGTAAAATTCTTTGGCATTGATAGATTATCGGGGATTTGAGAGAATGTTGTCGTGGATGACTTCCAGGTGTCTGCTTTTCACAACTGGGAAGCCATGATGCATTTAGTAATGTACAAAACTCTAGAAAGAGAAACCGGAGATGAGGGTGGAGGTGGATCATGAGTTCGTTTCTTGAATACAGTCAATTCCTGAAGAATTTGGGAAGAGAGAAAAGCAGCAGCGGTTAGAGGAGAATATGGGATAGAAGATTTTAAAGTCTGTGAAAGTGTAGGGCATGTTTAAATATTCTATGAGAAGCATCCAACAGAGAGGGAAGTTTTTAAATTGTTGAAAGAGGGGGGAGGTGGTAATTAAACGATCAGAAGTTTTTACAAAGACTAGAAAGAGCATACCTAAGTGGAATTACTGGTCTTAAACAAGGTATACGCTTCCTCTAGTGTTTTAACAAGAGTAAGAAAGAAGAGGGTTCTGTGAATATAGTAAGCCTTTATTAGTAAGGGCTTTGTTTTCCCTGAGGTAAGGAACTGTCCTTTGCTGAAAAGAGTTGAGACTGAGGAAGAGGGCAGAAATCAGCTTGAGGAGGATGGAGATTTAAAATAGTTAAAGTGGCTAGTGAATTGAGAAACACAGAATTTCCTGGCCTCATTGACAGAAAAATTTTAATTTAATAAATGTCACTTAAATGTTATCTTTAAATGTATTAGATTTGGGAATAAACAGTAAGAAAGTGAACCCTACTTGGTAAAAGAGTTCGTGATGACCCTGTGAACGTCTAAGCAATGCCATCAGTTTGCTAAGATCTTACTATTCTGGATGTTAAAGCAGGGTCACTGTTCGCAGTGCCACAGATAGAGCTGCTATACATTCTTTTTTTTAATTTGCATTCTTGTCATATAATTTTACTTAACTTTTAGTGTTACTTAACGTTGGGTAGGCCTAGTTTGTTTCTAATTGATGTTCTTTTTCCCTTTTTTAGGCAGGCAGAAGTCCTGAAGGCTGACATGACAGGTACTGTCTGACTCATTTGTTTTTCACAACTTACTTTTATACCGTTAAATTAAGAGAAGTGTGTCATCTTATTATATTACTTGTGGTATTGTCCTGGTTGCCAAAAGGTTTTTTAAATATTTATTGTTTTTATACTTTGAATTTTTACCTAGATGGCTCATCAAATTTTTTATAATCTGTGTTACATTGACTTGCATATTGCCTAGTTTAATGCATATAATCATTTAACTTTGACATACTATATTAGCGATTTAAGAGATACAAAAAAAATAATTCATCTACCATATAAACACAAGTACCGACATTAGGTTTATATCTTCCTGTTTATAATTCCCCAAACCTAAATAGTAAATAAGCCTTCAGAGAAAAATATTTTCAGGAAAACTCTTGCAGATTGAAAGTCCTTAAAGTTGAGCTACCTTGCCACTTTTCTTTTCTCTCTTACCTGTTTGTTTCTATAATAGCCAAGATGTTTTTGAAAGAATAATTGGATTTAGCCACAAAAAGGAGCAGATGACTTGAACTCAAAATTAGGAAATACATGGCAGCGACTATGTAGTGGTTAAAATGCTCTCTCTACAGCACAACAGCAGCATGCTTTCTGTGTACTATGCTGAAATGTTTTAAAAAATATAGGTGCTAGTGGATCTCATTCTAATTTTTGAAGATTTTAGTTCTGCAGTGAAACCCACAAAGACGGTTAAACTTGTTGTAAACCACATACCTGCTAAAATTTACAACCAAGGGGAGATGGGCTATTTGGATGTGTTTTTCTCAATTTCAAGAGTTGCAGGCTAATATTCTACGAATTTGAGTAATCTCACTGTCATCTTGTTCAAGGGGGAAAAAAGCCCAAATCACTTTTTCTTAGTTTACAGTTCTTCCTGTTATTAACGTAGCTGTCATTATCTTCCGTACTGTGGCTACCAGGGTCAGCTCTGCGCTCTACTCTGTTATGCCTCTTTGTGTTGGCATTGTAATCTGCATTGTGTAATAAAAGTTGTATATGGAGCAGTCTCAGGCAGTCTATATACCTTTTGCTGCTGCTGCTGCTGCTAAGTCGCTTCAGTCATGTCCGACTCTGTGCGACCCCATAGACGGCAGCCCACCAGGCTCTGCCGTCCCTGGGATTCTCTAGGCAAGAACACTGTTAACATTTTTTTAACTCTTGAACACCCTCAGTAAGAAGGCTTAGGGTTTGACTTTTGTAGGGTACATCTGTTGTACCCAGAAGGTGACTGACTTGTCCGTAAGATATTAAGTCTGCTCATTCAAATGCTAGTCTCTCTGATTGGTCAGAGTTAATGATACCTTAAAATCCTTTCCTTGCAGCCGATGAGTTGAAGCAGGGTTGAACAAATCTATGTATCTATTTATTCAGTCATTAAAAGCTTAATAAGGGGCTAAGAACCTGATACCAAAAAATAGACCCTATATTTTAGTTTCTAGCAAACTCTCGTGAGGATTAAGTCTAATAACTGGGAGATTCTGTGTGCAGAATAAGATTATGGTGCCTGTAGATACTAATAGCAAACCTACAGAGGAGTGAAGACTATGCCGTTGCAAAACCTTGAAATGCAACCAGTCAGGCTAACTAGCAGTCAGAAATGTATAATTGAAAAGTCCATTATTAAGTTCTTCTATTGAGGCAGCTCACTATCGGTTGTTGCAGTCACAAGCCTAGTAATAGGAAAGGCTAATGTGCCTTGTAGGACTCTGACGGACAATAGAGCCCCAGTTTGGTATTACATGTAGTCATGGCCTGACTTCCTGCTCTCATCTTGCACCCAGTCTCTCATTTGGCCTCTTGAGCAGTTTAATCACTTGTCTGCTCATTTACATTAAATAGCAAGTATGCATTGCTCACAAAAGTGTCTTGACAGGCAGCCTACCGATGACTTTATTGGCTTGACATATATAGAAAAGTAGGAGTAATAGCAGAATGCTCAAACAACTGCTGGATTGTGAGCTGACAGGAGGCTTCTGTAAGGGCAATTGTGAGAATGATTCAAAAGAAGAAAAGCTTCTTTGAACAAAGAGATACAGTTATTAATGTAAGAGTAAACAGATCAATTTGGCAGTCCACCGTTTCAAATGGGGTGACTTCTTATGAGGCATATTACTTCCTATGGTATAAATATATAAACATCCATACCAAAATCAAAGGGTGAACCATTCTCTGTCTCTTTTTTTTAAGCCTTTTTCATTTCATGGTGTTATTTCAAAAATAAAAGACAAATACAGAAGCATTTTGAAAGATTCAATCATTAGCCTAAATACATAAAAGTATTTCCAAAGGTGGAAAGTTTCATCTGAAATGTAGTAGTATAAAACTTTTGGAGCAGTCTGTGATATGTATTTAAAGCGGGTTTTTGCTTTGGTGAATGGAGAGTGAAGAAATTGTTGGTGTGGCATAATGCCCTTAACTATCTGTTTATCTATCTACTGTTTTTATTTTGTTACTCAGATTCTAAGCTGGGTCCAGCCGAAGTCTGGACATCCAGGCAGGCTCTGCAGGACCTGTACCAGAAAATGCTTGTTACTGATTTGGAATACGCTTTAGACAAGAAAGTAGAACAGGATCTGTAAGTATTACCATTTGGGATGTCCCTGTAAGATCAAGAATCTCACCGAGACTTTAGAAGAGAACAGTTTGGTTGTTTCTTTTTAACCTATTTCAGAGTAAGCTATCTCAATGGGAAAAAAAAGAAATTCTAATATTTGTGATGTTTTGAACAAACTGACCTTTGGTGTAAAGAGAAATGTTCAGAGTTGAGTTTTATTAAGGTGTTTAGGGCATATCATAAAAACAAATCTGTATATATTTCAAGTGCAAAGAAACAGTGTTTGGATTCTCTGTATTGTATTCAGTCCTGTATTTAAGCTATGATTTAGAAAATGAAGTGTTCAGAGCAGGCTTTCTTTGATAAATGCGATTCTATAAGTCTCTCCCAAAGGAAAATACATTGTAAGGAAAGTTCTTCCTTTTAATCAAATAAATAAATATTTCCTTCCCCCACTTCCCAACAAGACTAAGAAAAATTTTACGTATTTAGGCTATTCCACTCATTCTTTCTATGAGCTGTGAAATGGCAGATAACCAGATTCCCAAGTGAGTAAATAAATTCCTTTCATGGAAGGCCTTGCCTTATCAATTGAAACAAGGACATTAACCTGGTGGAAAATTAAAAATCAAGAATATTCTGTTTACCTAAGTTGTGGTGAAAATTAGTTTTTCCTAATCTAATTTTCCTGATTTTTGCACACCTGACTTTTATATTGTTAGAAGACCTAGTAATAGAATTTAATCACAACCACTCAAACGCGTATTTTTGATATTAGAATCATGGATAAGATGACATCAAAATTGCTGAGGGAATGATTGCCCTCAGAAATCATTAAAAACCCCAGTGCTTCAAAAGAGTCTCAAAAGCTGCCGTTGATAAAGAAATAGGTACTTTCCAGGTAGGTTGTGAACCCTTTATCTGTGTTGGCATCCTTTAATGAAGCCAGTATATCTTCCTTCCTTCTTAGTTCTGTTTTTTTGTTTGTTTGTTTCTTTCCCCCCTGTGATTTCCAAATTAGGGAGCAACTGTACTTCACCATAACTAAATTTAAAATGACGCTCTGTACAACTTGATTAATGAATGAAAGGCATTTTATAACAGGATTTTGGTATGCCTTATTTCAGCACTGTGTTGTTGCTTGGTTTGAATAGCCAAAACTGAAATGTCAAAAATAAGTTTATATTTCAAGCTCTAGCAAAAATATTAACCCCAAGAGAAACAAAACTATTAAATAGAAATAGAACCAAGTGTTGTGGGAAATAAGTTTTAGAGAAATAAGAAATATGGCTTAATATAAGGAAACCACCACCCCACCCCCACCCCACCCCCCAGGCATGCCACGTAATAGAAGACATTTTTTGGTGCAATGATACAATGTATGAAAATTTGTTAATAGCTTACTTTTACTTTGGTCTTAACACTGTAGTTCTAAGTTTGTACCAGGATTCCTAAATAGGTTCTAACTCTAGTAACCCTAAAAGATTAATAACTGAAGCCACAGTCTGATTATTTGAACATTTGGTAAGTGTTTACTAAGGTCAGTTGCATTCTACTGCTTGTCTAATCTTGTTCAAAGGGGAGCATATAGTTATTTAAGTGAATAACTTGAATGCAGGTTTACTGTCCAGTGTGTTATAATTATAACAAACAGTTCTTTCTTGTTCTCAGGGGGACCAGTGTCTGCCCAGTGAGTCACTGCTATACCAAATAGAATTACATTTTGTTTTCAGCTGGAATCATGCCTTTAAGAATCAGATCACAACACTACAAGGCCAGGCAAAGAATCGAGCAAACCCGAATCGGAGTGAAGTTCAGGCAAACCTTTCTCTGTTCCTAGAGGCAGCTAGTGGCTTCTATACTCAGGTGAGTTTGGCAGTACATACCAGTTTTCCTAGAAATCAGTGGCGATTATTCCCTTTGTGCACACCTTATTTGTATAGGCACTTTGTGTGCCCATAGTATGGTACATCTAGAAGTTCATCATCTGTAATCTCAAATAAAAAAATGTCCAAAATTATTTACCACAAGACTTTTAAAATAGTAAAGACTCTGCTCTTTAAAAGGCGATGGTTCACCTTAAAGGTTGGAGGTATAATTGTATGAATAGAAAAAGGGTAATGAGAGCAGGGCCTTAGTGAAGCAGCACAAGTACAGTTACAAGTGAACTGACTTTGCTTCATTAGAGCAAACGTGAATGTATGGGTATAGTCACTAAGAAAGTAACAGCCATGTTGTGCCAGGTAAGAAAGTCAAACCCTGTGATCTCAAGTGAGTTTCTCTAGTTTTAAGTATATAGTAGAATATATCTAGAGCTTCAAATGCTGTTAAGCTATACCTAAGAGATAGAGTAGCCTTTCCTCAGTTTGAATAATAAGCTGTTATTTATTGTTCTCAGAAATTGTCCCTGCCCTTAGTTACATCTTGATATGACTTCTAAATCACGTGAGGTAGAATGATTCTTTTTTGGACAGATGAATAATTCTTTTTGGACAATGAATTTTATTTAAGCAGAATTCCTTTGAAAACTTCATCCCATCCACTTGTAATAGCATTCATAATTTAATAAAATGTGTATAAATTCTCATCTTACCATGACAAGGCAAGATTTTGAGGAGCTTGCACCAAAGAAATTCACAGAACCTTCTGTCTGTGCTGCTGCTTGTCCAGTGCTACCTATATTTTGTCTATTTTGGTTTTGCTGTTTAGAAAAGACTGATGAAAGATATCAAATAGCCACCATCTTATAGATTTACTTAGACTAAAAAATTAATCACTGTTCATCATTGAAAGAAGTCAAGTATGGTTCTTGTTCTCACACTTCATTTTTTAATTGCTTCCAGCTTTTAGCAAAAGTTGGTATTTCTGGAGAGAGGGGTTGTGGTTTGACTTGACTAATCCTTAGGGCAGGTGTTAAAGGTTAATTCATTCTGCATGTAACTGTTAAAAGTCTTTTCTTTGTAAGACACGATACTAGAGGATTAGAGGGAAGAGAGACCATCTTTAACTATCAAAAGACTATCCAGTCTAAATGAGATGGATATATTAATAGATACTTTTTTTTGGCTTTTCCATTATAAAAAATGCATACCCAATGCCAAGGGATTTTAAAATGATAAAAGTCAAAGCATTTTTCCTTACCCTCTCATTCAGGATAAATTACTGATGAGTAGAGTTTTTAACACTATTGATAATCACTTTTGTTTTCCCAGAAAGTTATCATTTATGTTTTTAAATTTCCATCAACAGTGTATTCAAGTGTCTATCTTGATATACACTGAACAGTGTTAAGTATTTCAGTAAAGGCAAATGAATGATTAATTGAATAACATACTTCATAGATGGAGAATAATTTAATGTCTAGTTACTAGTGATGTTGAACTTCTTTCATTCTTTATTAGATATTTGTATTTTATACAATCAGTTTAATCATTTATTTTCCCCATCCATTGTTCAGACTCTTAATTTTTTCTGTAGTAATGTATCTGAGCTCTTTCTGCATAGGAATATTAATTTTTCTTCCTTTTTTTTTTTTTGACGGACATCTTTTTCTCCAATTTCTTCTTGTCCTTTCATTTTGTTTGAAGTTTTTTGAAATACAGAAGTTACATAGTTTTTGTTCTTACAGTACAGGTTTTTCTTTGTGCATTTGTCCATAGGTCAACAGATACTTAATAATTACATTTAAAGGAACAAATAGGTATTATATTCATATACTAAAATTTGGAAGCAACACCAATATCCTACAATAGAGTAACGGTTAAATAAATTATAAACCATCTGTAAAATGGAATTACAAAACTATTATAAAGGGTATTTATGAAGTTTTTTTTATTGAGGTTTAGCTGATGTACAATATTATGTAAGTTTCAGGTATACAGTATAGTGAGTCACAATTTTTAAAGGTGTACTCTGTTTATGCCTGTGTGCTTGCTAAGTCACTTCAGTCATGTCTGACTCTTTTTCACCCTGTGGACTGTAGCCCACCAGTCTCCTCTGTCCATGGGATTCTCCAGGCAAGAATACTGGAGTGGGTTGCCGTGCCCTCCTCCAGGGGACCTTCCCGACCTAAGGATCAAACCTACCTGCCTGTCTTATGTCTTCTGCATTAGCAAGCAGGTCCTTTACCACTAGTGCCATCTGGGAAACACTTGCTCTGTTTATGGCTATTATGAATGTTGGTTATAGTCCCTGTGCTGTGTAATATGTCCTTATGGCTTATTTATTTGGCACATAACAGTTTGAACCTCTTCATCCCCTACCTCTGCCTCTCCTCTCTCCTTTGCCTTTCCTAGCTGGTAACCACTAGTTTGTTTTCTTTATCTGTGAGTCTGTTTCATTTTTTTTTTTATATTTACTACTTTGTTGTGTTTTTTAGATTCCATATGTAAATGATAACATACAGGCACTTACCTTTCTCTATCTGACATTGCATTTAATATAATCTCTTCCAAGTCCATGTTGTTGCAGGTGGCAAATTTTCATTCTTTTTTATGGCTTAGTAGTATCCCATTGTTTGTGGAGATACACACGCACCCCCCCCCCCCCCCCACATCTTTTTTATCCATTCATCTGTTGATGGACAGTTGGGTTGTCTCCGTATCTTGGCAGTTGTATATAATGCTCCTGTGAACATTGACGTGCATGTATGTTTTTGAATTAGTGTTTTTGTTTTTTTCAGTTATATGCCCAGGAGTAGGAGTGGAATTGCTAGGTAATAGGGTAGTTCTGTTTTTATTTTTTTTGAAAAACCTCCATACTGTTTTCCACACTGACTGTACCAACTTACATTTCCACCAGCAGTGTATGGGGGCTCCCTTTTCTCCACTTCTTCATCAACATTTGTTATTGGTGCTCTTTTTGATTGATAGCCATTCTGACAGGTGTGAGGTAATAACTCATTGTGGTTTTAATTTGCATTTTTCTGATGACTGGCAGTGTTGAGCCTCTTTTCATGTGTCTGTTGGCCATTGGTATGTCTTCACTGAAAAAGTGTTTATTCAGATCTTCTGGCATTTTTTAATCCAGTTATTTGTTTTTTTCAATCTTAAGTTTTATGAGCAGTTTATGTATTTTGGATATTAACCCCTTATCAGTTTTCTCTCATTTGGTAGGTGGTGTTTTCATTTTGTTGACAGTTTTCTTTGCTCTGCAAAAGCTTTTAAGTTTAATTAGTTCTTGTTTATTGGAGAAGGAAATGGCAATCCACTCCGGTGTTCTTGCCGGGAGAATCCCAGGGACAGGGGAGCCTGGTGGGCTGCCGTCTATGGGGTCGCACAGAGTCAGACACGACTGAAGCTACTTAGCAGCAGCAGCAGCAGCAGGTCCTGTTTATGAAGATTTTTTTTTATGATGAGGAAATTGTATTAAATGAAAAATCATGATATAAAATTATGTATACAGTTGGACTCTAAACATTAGTTGAATAGTCTCAGCTCAATGGGGGTATTAACAAAAATGGTATGTCTCCCTATTCCTAGCACACACACACCCCCCCCCCCCCACACACACACCCCCCCCCCACACACACACACACACACACCCCCAATTACTACTTTGAACTATACTTCTTTGAATTCCGGATTCCCATCATAACCTTTTGGACAGATTTTGTACCATTCTCATTGCTCTTAGGTTTTTATAATAAACAGTCTAGTTTTAAAACTGCAGTCTCATCTCCACCCTAAATCTCTTCCTTCCTCCATGTAGTGGAAATCTAAACTGTGAACACAACTGAAGTCGGGAGGAACAGTAGAGACTTGGTGCAGGTATTGGATTGGCCTAAAGATCTTATGGAAAGACCAACCCAATAGAGTATCCACCTTCTGCAGTACATTTTTATATTAGCCATTACACAGACTATCTTGAAAAATGATTCTTAACCTTTTTTTTATGATGTGACACACATGTAGCCCATTTCCAAGGGTTTGATTACTGCTACTGCTAAGTCACTTCAGTCATGTCCGACTCTCTGCGACCCCATAGATGACAGCCCACCAGGCTTCCCCGTCCCTGGGATTCTCATTTGATTGGACACTGATAAATCCAAACAAATCTGCAAGGAAGTATAGCAGGAATCATTTTTGTTGAGGTAGCAGGTTATTTGCAAAAACATTTTATAAGCAAGTCAATAATAAAATCACTGTCTCAAAATATTGTTTTATAAAGGAAAATATTATTTTATAAAGGAAAATATATAAGTAATCTAATTTTGAAATTTGTTTTTTGAAATTTTTGTAGTAAGTATTGATCTTTCCCCCGCTGCATTCCACAGCCCCGGGTTGAGTCATAGGATGAGCAGCAGTAAACTTTTTTCAGATCTCAACATTAATAGAACTTGTTAGTGACGTTTTTTTGGTTATCTTGACTTGGTAATTGAAACAGTTAAATGATGTTGTAAACAATAATGTT
Organism: Bubalus bubalis; assembly: GCF_019923935.1. Lineage (NCBI taxonomy): Eukaryota > Metazoa > Chordata > Mammalia > Artiodactyla > Bovidae > Bubalus > Bubalus bubalis. Next base: position 16,460,419 of record NC_059161.1, on the reverse strand, counting down.
CTGTACATCTTTTTTGATGACATGTGGTGCAGATTAAGCTACCAGACTGGGGAAGTACAGCAGGTCCAAATCATTGTACAGCTTTATAGACTAAGATGAGTTTTGAATTTTAATCTGAAGTATAGTTGCAAGTCATTGGGAAGTAGACGGGAATAGCATGATAAAATTTGTATTTTTAAAGATTACTTTGGATGTTACTTGGAGATTAATTTATCAGGGGTCAAGAATGGAAGGTAGATAGTGTGCTGTTGTGGTAATGGAAGGATATTGATGGATTTTTAAAGTATGGCCAGGCCTTCCTAATAAATTGGATCAGATGTATGGAATCAGGATAGGTGAAGAGTCAGAGATAACTTCAGTTATCAGCTAGTTGACTGGTTGTACCATTTACTGAGATAGGGAACACTGAAGAAAAGACAACTCTATTCATGCTACGCTAGGGAGATAGATGCCTGTTTGACATATAAGTGGAGAGGTCAAATAGGTAATTCGATAAGCTAAGCTAGGAGCTCAGTGAAAAGGTCAGAGCCAGAGTAAAATTTATGATTACAATAAAGTACCCTGACTTAGACATTAGGGTTTTGCATTTAAAACCATAGAACTAGGTGGGAACAGGTTTGGCACAGGAGGAGCCACATTTCAGTAGGAGTAAATCAGAGTGGTATCTTAGAAGACAAAGAGAAAAGCACTTCACTATGAGGAGGGAGTGACCAACTCAGTTGAGTGCTACAAAGAAATCAGGTAAGGTGATTAAAAAGGATCAGTTGGATTTGACACACAGAAGTCATTAGTGAAATTAATGGATACCATATTTCCTCATTTCTAAAACATTTTTCATATTTTAACACCTCTGAGATAGGGATACATTTACAAAAGATGGTCAGTTCACCATTTAATTGGCAGTTTTTTATTCTGTTATGTAAATAATAGTTCATCTTACAATTTATGGTATCTTGGATTTGATGAAATGGGACTTAAGTTGAGTGGTCGAGATAGAAATCTGATTAGAATGGATTGAAAAGAGACTGATACATGATTATCCTCATTTCTGTTTTCTGTGAAAATGATTTTGACTTAGATCGTTTTGTTAACTATTGGTATTTAAAGCATGGTGCTTCAAACCAGAACCAAATTGCCAAATGAAGTAAAGATGTAACATTATGCTGTATGGGTTTTTTTTAAACATAAAAATACAGAACAGTAGAGTAGTCCTTACTCTTAAGAAATGGGAGCCAAAAAGAAAGCATTAAGTATCTGTAGTAATTAAAAGATATTCTGTGTATTCATAGTGAAAGTGAAAAGTGAAAGTTGCTCATTTGTGTTCAACTCTTTGTGACCCCATGGACTATACAGTCCGTGGAATTCTCCAGGCCAGAATACTGGAGTGTGGTAGCCTTTCCCTTCTCCAGGGGATCTTCCCAACCCAGGGATCAAACCCAGGTATCCCTCATTACAGGCAGATTCTTTACCAGCTGAGCCACAAGGGAAGCCCAAGAATACTGCAGTGGGTAGCCTATCCCTTCTCCAGGGGATCTTCCCGAGCCAAGAATCGAACCGGGGTCTCCTGCATTGCAGGCGGATTCTTTACCAACTGAGCTATGAGGGAATCCCTGTGTATTCATATTTAGTTCTAAATTCTTAGGGTAGATTGAAGAGCTAAGTAGCAGTGGAATAGTATAATAGAGTTTTCATAGAATAATTGCCAAATACAGTTTTGTTCAGCTTATTAAACATCTGTTTCTCTTTAGTCCCACCTTGTTTCTGCCTCAACTTGTGCTTTCTCACCTGGAATCCTTTGAACCAACAGGAATTTTTCCAGTATCTCTACCTACAACTCCTGGGTTCAGGCAAAAATTTTATTATAAGACAGCCACATGAAGTTTAAACCGTATTTGATTTACTTTTCTTAAATATCTTTTTTTCTTCTTGATAGATACTCAGCTGTGCCTGATTCTCCAGTCTATTCTTTCAGTACCTGTAGAACTCAATTGTTTGCTTATCCTCTGTCATGTTTCTTCTTGCTATCTTCCACAGAATCTGTTTTAGGGTTTTTCCCATTTTTCGTTCCTTTTTTTCTATTTTCAGACTCTCTTGGCACTAGTTTTGTTTGCTCAGTTTTATGTCAGTAAATTTCTTGCACATTGCAAATGTACAGGTATAAGTACAGTTGTAGGTAACCCCTGTGTTTCGTGAGAAGGGAATATAGGATTTTCTATTTGGCTATAGAGGTGCTTTTTATCTTAGGAAAAGGGTGAGATATTATATATCATTCTGAGTTGGGTCCCCCAAGGTATCTTGTTTTGTGAAATCTGTACTTATAAGAGAGAGTGGTGTTTGAATCAAGATATTTCTAATTCTGTAATATTTGTCAAACAACTCAATATTTTTGTTGCTTTCATACCCTCATCTGAAAAAAATGGAGCTTCATACCTGTGTTGAAGCAACATATTGCATTGCTACTAGTTTATCACAAGGATTAAGTGAGACAAACACATAGCCCAGGGAGTGAAACTTATTACAGGCATAGAATATTCCGTTGGTTTATGCTATTGTATTTGTTATTTTTCTCTCTCTTCCTCGTCTCTCCTACTCTCCCTTCCCTACTTTATGTACCTGTCTTGCTCATTTAGCTGTGAGCTCCTTAAGCACACAGATTTTTTTATTTATCTCTGTGTCCCTATTGTTTTCCATGGGTGTGATACAATAACCAAGTATTTGAATGATAATCAGTTCAGTTCAGTTCAGTCACTCAGTCGTGTCCGACTCTTTGCGACCCCATGAACCACAGCATGCCAGGTCTCCCTGTCCATCACCAACTGCCGGAGTTCACCCAAACCCATGTCCATCGAGTCGGTGATACCATCCAGCCATCTCATCCTCTGTCGTCCCCTTCTCCTCCTGCCCTCAATCTTTCCCAGCATCAGGGTCTTTTCAAATGAGTCAGCTCTTCTCATCAGGTGGCCAAAGTATTGGAGTTTCAGCTTTAGCATCAGTCCCTCCAATGAACACCCAGGACTGATGATCTTTAGGATGGACTGGTTGGATCTCCTTGCAGTCCAAGGGACTCTCAAGAGTCTTCTCCAACACCACAGTTCAAAAGCATCAGTTCTTCAGCGCTCGGCTTTCTTTATAGTCCAACTCTCACATCCATACATGACCACTGGAAAAACCATAGCCTTGACTAGACGGACCTTTGTTGGCAAATTAATGTCTCTGCTTTTTAATATGCTGTGTAGGTTGGTCCACTCCAGTGTTCTTGCCTGGAGAATCCCAGGGACGGCGGAGCCTGGTGGGCTGCCGTCTATGGGGTCGCACAGAGTCGGACACGACTGAAGCGACTTAGCAGCAGCAGCAGGTTGGTCCTGACTTTCCTTCCAAGGAGTAAGCGTCTTAATTTCATGGCTGCAATCACCATCCGCAGTGATTTTGGAGCCCAGAAAAATAAAGTCAGCCACTGTTTCCACTGTTTCCCCATCTGTTTGCCATGAAGTGATGGGACTGGATGCCGTGATCTTAATTTTCTGAATGTTGAGCTTTAAGCCAACTTTTTCTCTCTCCTCTTTCACTTTCATCAAGAGGCTCTTTAGTTCTTCTTCACTTTCTGCCATAAGGGTGGTGTCATCTGCTTGTAAGTAAATATTTGAATGAATGAGAGTAGAATGTGAAGAGCTGTGTGGAGGGCCAAGAATTAAGTGCTTGAGGCTATTAATGTGGGGGGAGAAAGTCTTTGAATGAAGGACACTGAAAAGAAATGATTGGCAAGAAAAAAAGAACTGGCAAAGCTTAGTGATCAGTCATAAAATCAGCTGTTTTCAGTGTGACAGAGAGATCCAATAGGATGATGACTAGGAAACATCCATTGTATTTGCTTATTTTTAACAAGAAGTCTTTGACAGCAGTTTCAGTAGAGTGGTTGTGGATGGTGGGATGGGGAGTGGAGAGGCTGTGGGAAAGTCAGATCATAATGGACTAAGGAGCAACTATGAATTGAGAAAGCAGATACTTGTGGACTCCTTTGAAGGAATTCTGTTGAGAAGAAGAGACATTAGAAGCTTGCTAAAGGAGAAATCTAGAGTCAAGGGAAAATGCTTTGGTTCTGTGTGTTTTGTCTTATAGTAATAATTATTGTTTATTTTTTGTGGGCACCATTTCATAGGCCATAGCAAAGAAGCTTGATAAGTTGAAAGTAGATTTTTAAAATGAGGGGATGGCAGGCAGGAGGCAGAAAAGAATGAAACAACATGCTCACACAGAGAAGTTATTTCTCAGTGAGAGAAGGAACCCTCTCATACCATAAAACTAGAGAAGAGAGGAAGAAAGAAGTGGATGTCTACATAATGTCAAAAGTTCCTTCCAGATCTCTACAGATGTATAGATCTGTGTATGCAGAGACCCAAGTTTGACCTCGGGCTTAAGAAAATAAATCTCAAGAAACTCCTGAAGTCTGCCAAATATGTTGGTTTGTATTTAAATCAAATTTGTAACCTGCTGCTGCTAAGTCGCTTCAGTCGTGTTCGACTCGATGTGATCCCATAGACGGTAGCCCACCAGGCTCCCCCGTCCCTGGGATTCTCCAGGCAAGAACACTGGAGTGGGTTGCCATTTCCTTCTCCAATGTGTGAAAGTGAAAAGTGAAAGTGAAGTCGCTCAGTAGTGTCCGACTCTTCGTGATCCCATGGATTGCAGCCTACCAGGCTCCTCCATCCATGGGATTTTCCAGGCAAGAGTATTGGAGTGGGGTGACATTGCCTTCTCCGAATTTGTAACCAACTAGTCTTTAATGAGTTTTGTGTGTTTCTAAGAGGAAAACAAAATAGAGAGAGAGAGAGGTAATTTCATGGAGTTGCTTGCTGAATGAATCTGAATAGCCTACTCAGGTAAAATCATTTTTTTCCTAAATTGCTGCTGTTCCTTTTAGATGTACATCTTGGATTGCTCTACTACTTGGCAAGTCAAATGATATGATTTGTAATGAATGTTACTAGTTATCCTATGAAAGGTTGTCCTATCTTAGGTCTTAGCAGTATTTTATATTAGTTACACATGTTAAAGTATACCAACATTACTGTTAGAGCACTTCTGACTTAATACTAATCCTTGCTCATGTTTTCCTTTCAGTTATTACAAGAACTGTGTACAGTGTTTAATGTAGATTTACCATGCCGTGTGAAGTCTTCCCAGTTGGGAATTATCAGCAATAAACAGACGCATACCAGCGCCATAGTGAAGCCACAGTCTAGCTCCTGTTCCTATATCTGCCAGCACTGCCTCGTTCACCTTGGAGACATTGGTGAGCCCTTGGTGTGAAGGAATTGATAATACATTCATGCTTTTCTTTGGAGTAGTCATAGAAAGATTATTTTCTTTTAAACAAGCATACACATACAACTTAGATTGTCATAAGAGAAAACTATAAAATGTATTTTAAGAAACTTTGATTTTCTGAATGCTTTGGGATTGGCAAAGGATTTTGAAGGAAGTAACTTTCATATTCAGATTTTATGCAGATGTAGGCAAATAATAAACCAGCAAAAATGTAATCAAAGCTTAATCTTTCAAAGTGATGCCATAATATTTTCTGAAAGACTGTATTCCTTTGGAATTGTGGAGTTTATACAAATTACTCCTTCTGAAGCTGGGTTGCCTTCTTTTCTTCCTACCAGTGCATTAAAAGTTCATTTTTAATTGTTTGCTTTTTACAGTTCGATTTGTATTTCCATTTTATATATTTTATCTCGGAATGTTATGTAATATATATATTCTTGTTCATTCCTTTAAGGTGACCTAAAAAGGGTTGTGAAACAAATTAACTATAGGATTATGTTTTGACTGTCCTCAAATAACAAGGAGTGGATTTACATTCAGAGATTTTTAGATTTCTTGATGTCGTAAATCATTCATTCCAGGAGAGGTCACATCAAAGCAAGCACCAGTTTCTACAGGGAGATTCAGCAAGTAGTAGTATATCTAGATTGCTTTTGCTTTCAGTGTGTTCTTTGCACACACATAAATAATATTTCAATAGGTATGAGGCATTTTTCAAAATCACTTTATAAAGATATTAAAGAAATACATAAATTTCAGATCATATTGTATAGTGTTTTTTGTTTTGTTTTGTTTTTAAGTGCCATATAACTCACCCCTTCTTGTGGGCCGGCCCCAGGTCACCAGCATAGTCCGTAGTGGGAGCTGGTGATGGCATGACACTGGAGGACCTGAAAATGGGGCCTAGGTAAGCTTTAAAGTTGGTTACATGCTGAATGTCCCAGATAGGGAAGGCCGGATGGACACTTCACACGTAATCCTATAGTTAATTTGTTTTAAAATACTTTGTCTTTAATCTTCATTTAATTTTAATGTATTTATTAACTTTAAATCTTTAAAAACTATAGCTGTTTTGGAATTACCCTAATGGTTGTTTTTATCTGTGTGTTTGTTTTTAAACTGAGTTTTTTTTTTCCTTCCTCTTAGCTCGATACAGAAACCAGACCAGCCAGGCAGAGTCCTACTATAGGCATGCGGCTCAGCTTGTCCCCTCTAATGGTGAGTTGGTTATGACACTTTACTCTCAGTAGAAAAATAGAAAATAGATAGTTCAGGGCTCCTCATTTAAGTGGTAAGAAGCCAAAAGATATTTTCAGTTTTGGTATTGATTATTGTATTTTTCCTTTTAACTGTATATTCTGTGCAATTGGAAATAAAAGTATTATTACTGTTGTCAGTAAAGCGCTATGGATAGAATATCCTCTAATGGGATCTAAAATTGCTTCAACAACTGGCTTTCCTAATATAATTTTCTTTTTAATACCATACTTTCCCTCCTAGAAAAATTCTCTCTTATTACAAAAAGATAATGCTTTTGTCTTTTGATGGCTCTCTAAATGGGCGTTAGGAGCTATTCTTGAATTAAATTACTGTAGGTGTTTGGTGATACGCATTCTTGATAAGCCACAATGAAAGTCCATTAGATTCTAAAGGAGTCGCCTGCAGGCGGGGACGGCACTGGGACACACTGGTCCATGCTGTCTGGCTGCTTTCCCACTGCAGTGGCACAGGGGAGTAGTTGTGGTAGAGACTGGCCCACAAAGCAAAAAATACTTCCTGTCTAGCCCTTTCCAAAGTCTTATTTGAACTTGGAGTGCCCCCCACCCTAATCGTATGACTTTTAACCTATGCGCCATCACTAAAGTGTGCTGCTAGGCCATTTTTAATGAGCTAGTCATGGGATTTACTTTATAAAATGCTCCCCATTGTTAATACAGAGATTTAAAAACTGACCTTCTGCATTCTGTGATAGCAAGACTTCATTGCATCTTGGATTACTTTAGAATCTTACCTTTCTTCTCTAGGTCAGCCTTACAATCAGTTGGCTATCTTAGCTTCTTCCAAAGGAGACCATCTGACTACAATTTTCTACTACTGCAGAAGCATTGCTGTGAAGTTCCCTTTCCCAGCTGCCTCTACTAATCTACAAAAAGCACTTTCTAAAGCACTGGAAAGGTAAGGTTGACTTTTCCAAATGGACTCAAATTTGGGCATACAAGAAATAATGGCCAGTTGCTCATGCTTCCTGTCTCTCATATTTGCCTAAAATCTAAACATATGTATTACAACAGTTTTGCATGTAGTCGCCACTGAATTTCAACCAGTCAGTCTCTGAGTTGTTCCCAGTGGAGTAGTACAGGCTGCTGAGTACTACTTCATCTGAGCGTGTTACAGTTGAAAAGTCACTGAGAACACAGGTGCTCAAATAATGTGTTTTTGCAAATCAAAGTCTCCTGTAAGACGTTTTAGCCATTTTGCTGCTTAAGATTCATGAAAGTTTTTCTTTCATTTCAGCCGGGATGAGGTGAAAACCAAATGGGGTGTTTCTGACTTCATCAAGGCCTTTATTAAATTCCACGGTCATGTGTACCTGAGTAAGAGCTTGGAAAAGTTGAGCCCTCTTCGAGAGAAGTTGGAAGAACAGTTTAAGGTTAGATTTTTTTAAACAGAATTTTTTCTTGTCTAAATGAGGAAGCATATGATTTGGAGGAGACTCACTCCCAGTTTTATGTCATTACTTAATTATGAAATGTTGATAAAACCGAAATTTAAAGCATGTGAAATTCTGGCAAACCGCATTCCTTCAGTTTAAACTGAGGTGCTGTCTATATAAAGAAATACAGCAGACATATTTTCACTAAGTAGCTGCCATTTGGCAGAAAATACCATAGTGGGAAAGACAAATTTTCCTCCTTCCCTGTCAGATCAAGCACCTTTCTTTTCTCAGTTTTGGAAGTCCTGCATTTGATGTTTTCTGTATTTAGATGTGATTTGGTTGCCTACTTTATTGATAGTAATTCCATTCTGCGAACTGAGCTCATTGTTCTTACTGTGCTTTGATCCCTCAGGATTTGTGATTGACTGAAGGAAAGTAATGAGAATTTCATTCAGCGGGCATATATTTCACTAATTTGTACAAGGAGATAAAATTAAGGAACCTTTTTTCTAGTTATATGTATGAAAGTAATTTTTATTAGTATATTAACTTAGTTTAAATGATGTAGTAAAATATATATAATATTGGAGGAGTTAAAATTAACTGTTTTATTTTTAGTTCATTTATTCAACAAATATTTGACTAGTATGTACCAGTCACTGTTTTAGTCACTGAAATCAACAGTGAACAAGACAGTCTCAAAGAACATATTTCTAGGTTACTTTTGAGTGTCTATACACTTGGGGAATTGTCTGTAACTATGGTTTTTCCTGTGGTCATGTATGGATGTGAGAGTTGGACTGTGAAGAAGGCTGAGCACCGAAGAATTGATGCTTTTGAACTGTGGTGTTGGAGAAGACTCTTGAGAGTCCCTTGGACTGCAAGGAGATCCAACCAGTCCATTCTGAAGGAGATCAGCCCTGGGATTTCTTTGGAAGGAATGATGCTAAAGCTGAAACTCCAGTACTTTGGCCACCTCATGCGAAGAGTGGACTCATTGGAAAAGACTCTGATGCTTGGAGGGATTGGGGGCAGGAGGAGAAGGGGACGACAGAGGATGAGATGGCTGGATGGCATCACTGACTCGATGGACGTGAGTCTGAGTGAACTCCGGGAGTTGGTGATGGACAGGGAGGCCTGGTGTGCTGCAATTCATGGGGTCGCAAAGAGTCGGACACGACTGAGCGACTGAACTGAACTGAGGAATTGTCTGTAACTGGGAAATTGTCTATGAAGTATTATACAGGTTTCACGTTCCAGAGATTGTAGAACTTAGTTAAGAGACAGTAAATTAGCCAGATACAATCAGTGTGAAATAGTTTTTATAGACGATCATTTTTTAGTTGATACTTTTTATGTGTAAGAGATTATACCAAGTAACTATAATAGACATAGTTTGTTTTTGAAATAAGCTTCTAGAGTCCCCTGCTGTTCTCTGCTTCTGTTAGTGACCTATTTAAACTTAGCCCATGATTTATGGGGTTGGGTACATGAAAGAAACAACCAACTTTTTAAAGCCCTAGGCTGTTCAGCCTAGAAAAAACAAGTCTAAATATTATTCATTGTAAGTTTTCAGATATATGAAGGATTATTTTAAAAGAACACATCTTTGTCTTCCTGAGGTCAGAAATAAAATCTTAAAATTTAAATAGAGACCTGTAGGGGGTTACTAGGAGGTCTCTCTTTTGAGAGCTTAAAAGTCAGATTGGCAGCCATTTTTCTTGAATGGTTTAGGTGCAGTCTCATTGAATAGCAGGGGGTTGGACCAAATGATCTTTTGAGATTGCTTCCAACTCTGGTTCTATTCAAGATATACTCCGTAAATGGGGAGGAAGGGGGGACCTACCTTCATGAGATCTTCTCTAAGTCATTCTCATATAGAAGCTAGTCAGTTTTGTATTTGGTTCAACCTCAGACACTAATACTGTCTTCAGATATATATTTTTGCATGTGAAGTTCTGGTGGGTGTATGTGGGCAATTGCTAAAATAACACTTTAAAGTATTATTCCAACACTCTGAAGTTAAACATAGTATGAGGCAGATCTATTTTAAACCTTAGCCAGTATTGAAATGTCAGAAGAACATTGTTGGAGTGAAATTTTAGCATAGTTGAGTAAGTATTTCTAAAGCTTTTACAGACAATTAGTATTATCCACATGTAAACCTCAGTGTATCTGTCTTACCAGCAAGTCTTTATCTACTAAGCAGAAACATGTACCAACTTGAGAGGTCCTTAAGTCCTCATTGGAGGACTTAAGATCTGGGTTTAGGAACTGAGATACATGGCTTTTATATCTGTTAAATGTGTGCTGTTTCTTAACAGTATTTAGTTCAGTATAATCCTTAACTGCTGTTGAAAGTGTCTTTGAGTAACAAAAAGTCAGTCCCGGTTTAACCTGTTACTAAAATGCAATCCAAATGTTATGAAATTACAACTTAATAGTTATGTATTTCTAAAAGTATGGGTTATTCCTTCACTAAGTGTTTGAGTCCTATTGTATAATCTGCACTTCTCTCACTTCTCTAAGCTTTTAGAGATATAGGGGAGAACAGGACACAGTCTGTACCTTCATGAACTTGCATTATCATTTGCCAGTCCTAGGCTGCTCTCATATGCTATGTTTCTGTACATAAACTAGGAAAAAAATTATTTAATTTTGTTCAGTAGAACATTGCCTTCTAAAATAAATGCCACTGGATTTATAGATACAAGGGATACATTACTATAAATTATACTCATAGAAAAGCACACTTCTTGAAAAACAATATTCTCATGCCAATTTTATGTGTTTATGTACATAGTCAGCTGATCTGTAAAGTTGGATGTAGAGAACGAAAGAAGAGTTTTACAGGAGCACTCTGGGAACGAAATAGCATTTCAAGATATTCAGAGTAAAGGAAAGAAAAATGGTCGATGCCATTTGAAAAGGAGTAAGCATTCTTGATGTATATACTGGAAAGACAGATGGCAGGATGATAGGGAGAATAGAATTAAAGAGAAATAGAACTGTGTTTTTTCCAATGATAATGTGAAAGATCTTGTTAGTAGAATTATGGAACTTATTCTGGATGTTTCACATTCTTTATGGTAAAAAAAAAAAAAAATCTCAGAATAGGCTGGACACAAGCAGCTATAAATTTATGAGATGGTAGGATCTCTTGTCACTGCTGGTAGAAGTGTAAGTGACATAATCCATTTCCCATCATAAGGCTAGTGGCAGTGAACCCCACTTTCTCCAGAAGTTTTGCCTGGGGAGGGAGGGTATTTGTCCGTGGCTGAAGTGTAAGGTGAAACCAGGATGTCATCTCTAATAGCTATCAAGTTTGTCAGGAACTTGTGTTGGAAAACTGTTTTCTGTGGGAGTACTCTACACTACTGCAGATATTGAGGTAGCAGGGTGATGAAGTTAAGGCAGCTGAGAGCATGCAGGTGAAGCCTTCCTCACAGGGATGCTCCACAGGTCACTGTGAGCACACACTTCTTAAGTCAAAGAAATGTGGTTGTGAAGGCCATTGCTCTCCTGATAGAGGAACGTGTCAGTATAATTATTTGTACAAATGCCTATTCAGTTCAGTTCAGTCGCTCAGTCATGTCCAACTCTTTGCGACCCCATGAACCTCAGCACGCCAGGCCTCCCTGTCCATCACCAGCTCCCGGAGTCCACCCAAACCCATGTCCATTGAGTTGGTGATGCCATCCAACCATCTCATCCTCTGTCGTCCCCTTCTTCTCCTGTCCTCAATCTTTCCCAACATCAGGGTCTTTTCAAATGAGTTGGCTCTTCGCATCAGGTGGCCTATAATACTTGTTAATGACTGCTTTGGATTATCATTTACCCTGTGTTTCAGATATGTTTTTGCTATATATCTCATTTATAAATAAATTTCTTTAAATGTGTCAAGCCTTTGAAAGAGTAAACTTTATGACCAAGTTTGGAAGACATTTGTTACGTGCCAAGAGTAAAACATGCATTTTGCCTCTTTTTACTTGAAATTTTGATTTTCCTATGTGCACCTATTTTGTCATCATTGGTCCTGGTTTCATATTTTAGTATGTTTCCATCTCTTATAAAACAGCTTCTGATGAATTAAAATGTATAAATTTATTAATAGTCCTCTAAAAAGTTTTTCTCGGATCATATTAAAAAATACATAGTTTCTTGCAGTAAAAAGCATTGTTAAAAAAACAAAAAACAGCTCTGTGGTGACTGGGTTAAATCTTTTCAGGGCAGAAAGTCAACATGAGAAACATCAGACTGCATCAAATTCAATTAAAATACTCATCTATAAATGTTACCCTTGTGGTTTAAATGCAGACTGCCAGTTTAATTGTGCTGAAGACAGCTTCAGTTCTTGATAATATATTCAGTATTCCTGTCTTCTTTTACAGAGGCTGCTATTCCAGAAAGCTTTCAACTCTCAGCAGTTAGTTCACGTCACTGTCATTAACCTGTTTCAACTTCATCATCTTCGTGACTTTAGCAACGAAACGGAGCAGCATAGTTATAGCCAAGATGAGCAGCTGTGTTGGACACAGTTGCTGGCCCTCTTTAGTGAGTATTAAATCATTTAACTTCCTGTGCCATCTTTTTTGGGAAGCATGAACTTTGACATTTTCATCATTGCAACAAACCATTAGTAACATGAAAAAGTGTTTATTTCGTAATACTGAATTAGGAGGCCTAAACCCTAAGTTCTCTCCTTTTATCTGCTGACATCCCCTTCATCAACAGTATCTGTGACATTTCTAATGTAGAAAAGAAGATGTCTTTTTAGAAGGAAGCTGTAAGATATTTAAGTGTTAAGTAGCATACAGCCCAAGGCTCGTAGTAATATTTTAATTTGGACTGGTACACAATTTCAAATATTTTATTCTTTGTGCACACATTTTTTCTTTAAGTGTCTTTTCTTGGCATCCTGTGCAAGTGTCCTCTCCAGAACAAGTCTCAGGAGGAATCCTACAATGCCTATCCCCTACCTGCCGTCAAGGTGTCCATGGACTGGCTGAGACTCAGACCCAGGGTGTTTCAGGAGGCAGTGGTGGATGAAAGACAGTAGTAAGTATCTCGGAATTTCCCATTAGCTGTGTGCTTTGTTTGTTTGATATCCACAGATATGTAGAAACTGCCTTCTAACACAATATTGGAACAGTGGAGGACTTGTATTTTCCACCTACTCTCTAGAAATTGAACTGAAGACTTCTTTGTAAGCTTTTCACTTACTTGTTTGAATTCTTCATGGGAGGCACAATCTTAGATTTCTGACTCGCTGTGTGCTCCCGCATTCCTGCTTGCCATCCTGGGGAAAGGCATTTTTCACATTGCAAAATGAAATAGTTTGTTTCTTATTCATTACAATACACCCCAATTTTCTGTTTAGGAATTGAAGGGAAGAGATTTTTTACTTCTTCCATTCTTTTTTTTAACTAAGCTGTTTGATGCTGACTTTCAGTAACACCCAGTTGGAGTTATATTTGTTCTAAGCATAGAGGATTGGATATTATTTGGGCTCTCATGATTTTCCGTGTAATCTCTACTCAGAATATTCCTGACAGTTCTTAGGAATTATTCCTTAGACAGTGACAAATGAAAGTTTTCAGTTTACCTTTGGCCATAGGAATAAATGGGCTTCCCTGGTGGCTCATTGGTAAAGAATTCATCTGACAATGCAGGAGCCGCAGTTTCAATTCCTGGTCAGAAAGATCCCCTAGAGAAGGAAATGACAACCCACTCCAGTATTCTTGCCTGGAAAATCCCATTGTCAGAGGAGCCTGGCAGGTTATAGTCCATGGGTTCACAAAAGAGTCAGACATGACGTAGCCCCTAAACAACAATAGAATAAATACCTGCAGTAAGGCTTTGCAGTGAGTGAGAAGCTTCTCTCCTGCATACTTTGATGGTGGATATTGGGAGAGTCTCTGAAATTTCTACTTTGTGGCTCAGCATCTACATATTGACCAAGGTCACAACCTGAAAAATGTCCTAGCCACATTCAGGACCCCATGATCCCTCTTATTTTGTGCTTGTCTTACCTCTTCTCCCCTCAAATCTAACTTTAAGTGCCTTCATTTTTGATATTGTCATGAACAGAGTTTAGCAACATAAGCACAGCATACTACACTTCTCTTTTTCATGCCAAGGTATTAAAGTTATATTTTAGACAGTGTTTTCTTGCACAGAGTTTTCATTTCTTAACCAGAAGCTATACCTTTTTCCTTATCATGTGTACTTTAGAACTTGTGTTTGGTTCAGTAAGCTGTATTAGTAATGTTATGAAAAAGCATTGGTATTTTTATTTAGCTTTTTTTTGTTCCTATACAGTGAGTGATCTTTTAGGCCTATTCTGTGCATTCCCATTTCTTTTCTTTTCTTTTCTAATTTTTTTTCACCGTGCCACATAAGTTGCAGGATCTTCGTTCCCGCACCAGTGATTGAAGCTGGGTCACAGCAGCGACAGACCCAAGTCCTAACCACTGGGCTGCCAGGGAACTCTCTGTGCATTCTTATCATCGCAAAGGATATTCAACCAGAAGAAATAGCTTTATTTTCAAACTTCTTTCCTTTTTCTTCCGTATCATTTACTCTTCTCCCTTTCTTCTCTCAGATTTATTGGGATCTTTAAATTATGTCCTTGCAGGTATTTTATTTTATCTTAAAGTATGTTATTACTCATTTTCAGCTAGTTTGAGGTATTTCTCTAAAACTGAAGATTTTCCTAATGTGTCTGATACATCAAGGTGTAATAATCCTCATATCTTTTAAATGAGGGAAAAAACAATTTTCTGAACTTCAAGTAAACTTGAGTTTCTTGCTTTTGACCATTACAATTTCTAGAACTTGTTTTCTTCTATACTTTTTTGAGAACATGTTCTCTTAGACTGAATCAGTACATGAAATAGTGATTTTTTTTTTTTTTTTCTTTGTAGAAAGCAGAGTTAGACTTAAGTAGCCCACAGTGGGGTAAAGCAATATATCATTAAGTCATATTTTATACTCTTTTTTGTCTGTTTCTTGAGATCTCATATTTGTTGCATAGAGACATTGTTCTAGTCTAGCATGCTTTTTTAGGTTATTAACCTTCCTTTTCAACTGTCTCTTAATTCATTACATCCTCAAAGGCTTGTAGCAGACATTTATTCTTCAGTGTTGTTTCCTTATATATTTTTTCTATATTATTCATTTATATATATTTTAAAGTGGCGTATTCCAATATTTTAAAGTGTACAGCTGTCAGCTTCCAGGTTTTTTCTCTGATGTGATGATATGCATCCAATCTCTCTATCCTGGGCAACTCACCCTGGGCTTTTTAAATTTTCTTAAAGCCACACTCTTTTACCAACATGGTGGTTACATATTTCTAGAAAATCTTAATATTATCTTAAGTAGATTGTAATTATTTTTAATATTTTAACTAAGTATTAAGAATATTTTTTAATATTTTGCAAACTTTGGCAAAGATTTGGTGTTAGGAGACAGAGGTAAGGACATTGTAACAATGTGAACTTTTTTATATCATAAAGAAAAAGGCATATTCATCACTTTCAATGTGATATGACTATGATGTAACCACATCCCCTGTCACAGATTAAGAACTAGTAATGGGTTCCATAACTGATAATGTATGTGAAAAATATAAAAACATAATGTGCTATTTCTCTGGTCAAAGGTTTCTCAGTAAATATCCATTTTCAGTGAATAAAACTGACAAGTCAGTTTTTCTGATTGTTAAATTAGGAACCTGAGGACTGATCTGCAGTAGTAGGTCTCTGTTACGGAAGTTTGGCCCTTCTGGTGTATCTTATCTAGACACATTTGTAATTATATTTTAGGAAATCATAACAGCATTTAAAATGCTAAACCAAGAGAAAAATACATAGTCTAGGTCCTGTTGGTAACATTTTTATGGTTTATTAGCGTTCTGGTTTTTCATGCAAAAATAAAGTCTGAACTATCTGTTTAATTTACAGCATTTGGCCGTGGCTAATTTCTCTTCTGAACAGTTTCCATCCCCATGAAGAAGATCTTTCAAGTACTAATGGTAAGAGCTCCCTTAACCTTGTGTTGCTGACATTGTTCTCTGTCACTAACAGTGGGCTTAGTGAAAGTGAAAGTGAAAGCTGTTCAGTTGTGTCCGACTGTTTGAGACCCCGTGGACTATGCAGTCCTGGGAATTCTCCAGGCCAGAGTATTGGAGTGGGTAGCCTTTCCCCTTCTCCAGGGAATCTTTCCAACCCAGAGATTGAACTTAGGTCTCCCACATTGCAGGCCGATTCTTTACCAGCTGAACTACAAAGGAAGTAAATAGTGGGCTTAACGCCAGAGAAAAACAAGG
The DNA here is from genome assembly GCF_019923935.1 of Bubalus bubalis. Taxonomy (NCBI): domain Eukaryota; kingdom Metazoa; phylum Chordata; class Mammalia; order Artiodactyla; family Bovidae; genus Bubalus; species Bubalus bubalis. Next base: position 16,444,106 of record NC_059161.1, on the reverse strand, counting down.
TTTTGTTCTTAAGTGTTTGACTTTAAATTCAGTATCTCAGAGGAGACTTTGTGCTTTGCATTGGTTAAGTGGGTGGAAATAGAGGTAATAATCCTCTTGTAATTCTCTCAGCTTATTCTCCTGTTTTGCTTCATTTGAATAGGAGTCCAGAGAGTAGTGTTTTCAGATTCTTTCCATCTTCCCTTCTTCCTCATTCTTAATAGTTATTTTTTGGGGGGACTAATGTGAACAACATTACTCTGTCAAAATAATACTTGCTTATCAGGACATTTGGGACATACAAACATAAAGAACACAAGTCCCCCTTAGTTCTCTCATACAGAAATACTCTCCGTACTATTCACGATACTCTTATTTTCTTTGAGGCTTTTACTTCTTTGTACATACATATACCTGCATGTGATTGATATCATATCGTTAAAGTTATGTGATATAGTCCACAAGAATCTGCCTGCAATACAGGAAGCCCAGGTTTGATCCCTGGGTCTGGAAGATCCCCTGGAGAAGGAAATGGCAACCCACCCCGGTATTCTTGCCTGGAGAATTCCATGGACAGAGGAGTCTGGTGGGCTACAGTCCATGGGGAGTGGACATGACTAAGCCACACACACACACACACACACACACACACACACATGCTTTATAAATTTAACGAGATACTGTTAGAATTTTCCTTTGTCATTTAAACATTTTGGAACATGAATTTTTAAAGGCTGCTTAATATTCCATCCTATGGCTATGCCATAATTTATTTAATCATTATCCATTTGCTTAAAACTTTGCCCCATTATAAGTAGCACTGCATTGAACAAACTGTAATTGACTCCTTTCTGATTATTTTTCTTCCATTAGATCAGTGCCCCTCAAGCATCATATTTGCAAATGAATCACTTGGGATCTTGTTAAAATGCAGTTTATGATTCCGTAGGTTTGGGATAATGCCCACGATTCTGTATTTCTTACAAGCTCCTGGGTGATGTAATGTTGGTATTCAGTGCTTTGAGTTAACAAGGAGATAATCTAAACATTGTGATTAATGGATCGAGCTATGAATTTTTAAGGCTGCTAGGGGAAAAAATAGTCCTTCGTACCCATCCTCCTCAGCCTTGAGTCATAGGTGAGTATGAGGGCAATGTCACGGGCTCAGAGGCCACAGGTCGGGGCTTGACAGGTAAGTTATTTTATCACAGTAACTATAAAGAGGAACAGAGAACTATGAGCATTAATCTTTCTTTCTGTCTAGAAAATATTCTTTTTTTAATATAGGAAGCAATATCCTGCTGAACAATAATATTTTAATTGAAATGTTTACAAGTCTTGATTTCTCCCGTTCTCTAGCAACACCACTTCCAGAGGAGTTTGAGTTACAAGGATTCTTGGCTTTGAGACCTTCTTTCAGGTAGGTGGCCTTTGTCACTGTTTACCTAGTAGAGTATACAAAAGCTTCCTAATGTACTTCCCTACTTAAAAGTTCTTAGTCCATTTTTACTCTGCTTCTGCAATTATAAAGTATAGATTTTATGATGTCCCATTACTAGTACAGAAAACTTCAATTTACACATCCCCAGTTGTTAAAATATCTTTTTTATCTCGATGTCCAAAAGCTTAGTTTTTCAGCCATATTTCCTGCGACTTTCACCCCCTTCCCCTCCAGTAGCTACACGTTATGCATAAACTGTGACCTGTACTGGAATAGCTCTGTATTTTTATTCCTCCAAAACGTTGTTCATGCTGTGCCTGAAACGTTCACATTCCTCTTTCATCCTTCCCTTACTTACTAATCTGTAAGCTCTTAACCATACCTGTCCAGGGTCCAGGTCAGGTATCACTTATTTTGTGAACCTTTTCAAAGCTTATCAGAAGACAGTAATGTTTCTTTTATAATGCTTCTCTTATTCTTTGCTTAGCTTTTATCTCTTCGGATTAAATCATAATTATTTGTTCCTTAAGGTCAGGAGACTCTTTATCTTTGTATCCTCAGTTTCTGGCCTACTGCCTGGAAGTTCTTAGATGCTGCTGCCATTTTTTTTTTTTTTTTTTTTTATGATAGCTTAAAGACAAATTTGAAAAACCCTTACTTTTTAGGTTGACTTACTTTTCTAATGTCAGTGAGTTTTTTGCTCTGTACACTTTATGGTATGTGTTCATTTTTTTCTGATTTAGATTGGGCCACCTTGAAATGAATAGATAATACTGTCTGTTAGAATAGATATCTCAGAGACTCTAGCATTGCCATGGTTGTTTGAAGTAAGTTACAATGTGAGCTTACTATTAAATAAAAACTTTATTTATATTAAAAAAAAAGTCATTCCTAATAAAACATTGTGATTTATTTCAACTCCTCCATGAGAAAGTGAAATATAAATAAAAATATCACATTAATATTGCTTTGTTTCATGGTATTCACAGTCTTTAAGAGTATAAATAAGTTCAAGCAAATGCAGCTAATTACAACAAATAGCTAACCTGTATGGAAAAATCTGAAGCCATTGCAGTTCATTAGGTTTAATTTTCTATAATTTGCTTATGTCAATTTTAGGAACTTGGATTTTTCCAAAGGTCATCAGGGTATTACAGGAGACAAAGAGGGTCAGCAACGACAAATACGACAGCAGCGTTTGATCTCTATAGGCAAATGGATTGCAGATAATCAGCCAAGGTATTCCTCATCAGATACATACACACACCCCATATGAGTTTTACACTTTGGTATAAAGCTATTGATTGTAAACTCTTAAGTCAAAAGGTTGGGAACACAGCATAGGATTATGACCCTAGTGATCTTTAGAATCTCTTTAATCTCTGTCCTCTTATTACCCTGCCTCTTTTAGAGGAACTGGCCTTGTCTCCCTTATTTATTACGAGATGCTTCTCCAATTTATAAACATCTGTATAAATCTTAACTAAATTGTATGTTCACAGTTATGGTGATTTGTGTTGACAAGGGCATGCGTGGTGGTCAGTTTCAGTCAAGACGGACCAGGATGATGCTTGTGCATCTCTGAGCTTCAGTTTTCACACGTATAAAATAGGAACATCAAGGGCCCAGTCTAGTGTCTTGTGCTTAAAACACGCTGAGCAAATGTAACTGTACTTACTAGAAAAATGTTAAAAGGGCCTAGGTGTGTGTTGTGGCGATGTGTGGTGGCATAATGAGAATGTGAGTTTCTACAGAACTGCTGTTTATGTTCCCCAAATCCACGCTATTGCATCCTGCTGTTTCCCACATTTTAAGGCTGTGGGACCCATACAAAGTTCAGCTGTTATTGTTTTTGATTTATGTTTTTCATATATGGATTTATTTTTACTTTTTTAGGCTGATTCAGTGTGAAAATGAGGTAGGGAAATTGTTGTTTATCACAGAAATCCCAGAGTTAATACTGGAAGACCCCAGTGAAGCCAAAGAGAACCTCATTCTGCAAGACACAACCATCATAGAGTCCCTGGCAGCTGACGGGAACCCAGGACTGAAATCAGTGCTGTCGACAGGCCGGAATCTAAGCAACAGCTGTGACACGGGAGAGAAACCAGTGGTCACCTTCAAAGAGAACATTAAGCCCCGAGAAGTGAACAGAGACCAAGGCAGAAGTTTTCCTCCCAAAGAGGTGAGAAGGGACTATAGCAAAGGAGTAGCTGTAACTAAGAATGATGGAAAGAAGGACAACAACAAGAGGAAAACAGAAACCAAGAAATGCACCTTAGAAAAGTTACAGGAAACAGGAAAGCAGAGTGTGGCAGTGCAGGTAAGCTGTGTTTGAACTGTAAAGCAGGTAGAGGAAGGCTCACACAAAAGGCAAGCGTTCCATTCGCTCCTAGACCCTTGAGAATTGGCTATTCTGGAAGCTTCCGTGCACTCTAAGAAGGCTGCATAGTAAGGTAATGTGAAGAACTATGGTAGATCTGTACTCTTGTCAGTTCACAGAAGTTGTAATGTGAGTGAAAAAATCCTAACCTGATTGGACATCTCTGTCAGTTCTCTCCAGTTTAAGTAGTAGGAAATGAGCCCAGTTGCAGAGCTCTCGATTTCACAGATAATTACATTTTCTTTGGGAGCTATAACTACGATTTTTTAAAAATTTGAGATCTTTATAGATCCCACATAGTTGAGTATGTTGAGGCTTACACAGTGATGTTTCATGGGGTTTTGTTTTTTTTTCCCCCCAGATTCACTATACAAAATGAAACACATTTTTGGAAAAAGATTTTCCTTGACATTTCTATCTGCCCCAGCCAGTAGCATTGTATAACCTCAGTGTTATCCTGACTCATGGGAATTTGTAAAGCAAGAATCCAAGTCTCCTGCTGGGGAAAGATAAACACTACTCAGTTATTAGTGACTTGTTTATATATATATGTATGTATGTATCTTTCCAAAGAGATACAGATGATTTCATACAAACAGAAAAAGGTCTTTACTCGTACTGGTCTTATTAATACCACCAATGTTTGTAGCCATTTGATTCATTAAACACATTTTGGCAAATATATTTATTTACAGTAGGCATGAGGAATCTTACATTTTTGAAAGCTGCTTTCAGATAAACAATATCTACAGTGTATTTCCCTTACAAGGTTTTTTTGGGGAAAGAACATAATAGTTCCATTTTAATAGTAATAGTAGGGGGAGAAACAGAGAAAGAACATGGTAGAAATTGAGGAAAGGCACAGGGAGAGTGAGAGGTGTTGGGGAAAGGCAAGGGACAAATGCCAAAAGAACTGTAAAGCCAGAGATCAGTGTTTTAGGGGTAAAGAGTTCAGCTATTTCCTGCCTGCTCTGCCTTCATTCTCTGAAACTGCCTCCCAGAAAGGTCCAGGAAAGTGAAATCTTCTTCCAGTCTCTCATCCCTTTTAAATCTGAGTATCTGTGATTAAAGAAAGCCTGACAATAATCAGTGTATCACCACCCTCTGTACCTCATCCTAAGTTTTCTATTAAATGCTGCCAGTTTTCCTCATTTTATTCATCTTTGTATTACTTGAGCAATGCATATGGCATCTGCTTCTCTGGCGCCACGTGTAGGATGTCAGGCCTGATTCTTTTACTGCTGAAAGTATCCTCATTTATTCTGGGGGTGGTAGGGTTGCAGGGTGGAGGGTGGATGCTTGACTGATACCTTTAAAGCCTCCCAGATGAAGTTACACTGAGGGCCAAAGTGTCTCATCTGTGAGCTAGTGGTCATTATCAATTCATGTATGTTCTTAATGAATTAGCGAATACAGGGCCCTGGGGCTGATAACATTGGCTTAAGATAATAGGCAACTGTTTCAACCTGTTGGCATTGGGTGTCTCATTTATAAAAGAAATGAGTTCTCAGTCCTCTTCCATATTTCGTACTTCTGTGATTTTGTGAAAGCAGAATAACTATACGAGTAAAACTAAGCCCTTAACAGCTTTTTGAGGTATTTAAGTAATTTGATGTTCCCATTTTTAATTTAGGTGAAGTGAATAAGCATGTACTTTACTTTTTTTTTAACATAGGGTTTTAAATCCTTTGTTAGAGTAGGTGCTGCTTTCTGTCTCATTTGAGTTTCAGATTATTATAGGTAGTCTTGCTTCTGGTTGGTCATAGGTAAAATCTCAGACAGAGTTAAGAAAGACTCCAGTGTCTGAAGCCAGGAAAACACCTGTAACTCAAACCCCAAGTCAAGCAAGTAACTCCCAGTTCATCCCCATTCATCACCCTGGAGCCTTCCCTCCTCTTCCCAGCCGGCCAGGTAAATACATGTTTTGCAATGTCTTCTGCTGAATTCCGTCTGTGTAGGAGTTTCTGTTCACCTGCTGAGAAATTCTAGACTCTGCGGGACATGACTAAATCCTTAATATCAAAAGGTATAAGGAGTTCTCTTTCCCCCAAGGTTTCAATGGTTTTTGAGCCATTTGCCTGTAGTTTATGCGCAAGTGCGTGCTCGTTGTTATGTAGGAGTGCCTGTCACTAAACGTGGCATCCGAGAAACTTTTAGGACACTCCAGTTGCCTCAGTGGATAGAAGTAGCAGGCAGTAATCTGTATTTAATTCTTGAAATCAGGTTAAAGGTTGACACTTGCATCTTACTTGATGCTTGATGCCTGTCTTTCATGATTTATTAGAAAACCTCTTCTCCACCCCAGCCCCAGATGACTAATTTTTGTCTTTCGTTTGCTAAGTTTCCTTAGAACTAAAACGATGTTCTTCTGTTTTGAAGGGTTCCCGCCCCCAACATATGTTATCCCCCCTCCTGTGGCATTTTCTATGGGCTCAGGTTACACCTTCCCAGCTGGTGTTTCTGTCCCAGGAACCTTTCTTCAGCCTACAGCTCACTCTCCACCAGGAAACCAGGTGCAAGCTGGGAAACAGTCCCACATTCCTTACAGCCAGCAACGGCCCTCCGGACCAGGGCCAGTGACCCAGGGACCTCAGCAGCCTCAGCCACCTTCCCAGCAGCCCCTCCCACCTCTGCCAGCTCCGCCAGCAGCACAGACTGCAGGCCAGCTGCAGGTTCAGGCTCTAGCTCAGCAGCAACAGTCCCCTACAAAAGCTGTGCCGGCTTTGGGGAAAAGTCCTCCTCACCACTCTGGATTCCAGCAGGTGAGTTACAAGTGTGTGTACTTCCAGCTGAGGTGAGGAGAGGAGCACCTGAAATCATTCAGTGTCAAGTTAATTAAAAATACTAGTTAATCCACCTCCCTCAGTAAAATAGAGAGCTAATGGGAAGTTGCTTTATGACACAGGGAGCTCAACCTGGGGAGGGTGGAACGGGGTGGGCAGGTAGGATGGGGTGGGGCAGGGGTGGGATGTGGGAGGGAGGGGCTGTATGTGTACCTGCGGCTGATTCAGGTTGTTGTATGGCAGAAAGCATACAACATTGTAATGCGGTTATCCTCCAATTTAAAAAACAAAAGCATTCAGCTACTTTTTGCTTAGACTTGTAATGATTATGGGAACACAGCAGTCTTCGCTGTTTAGGAAAGTTCGGTTGTTCTTTCTACTTTTGTAAAGGAGAATAGATATTACCTACCATACTTTCCTGCTACTGCTTGTCGGCTTTATAGAAAGGGATTTTCTGTAAATAATGTCCCATATTTAAACCTGAACTACAGAAGGGAAACAGAATTGTGCTCTTGATGAGATGTTAAGGGAACTGTGACACCAGTCTTAAGTATCATCATCCTGCAGCACTTGAAGCAGAAGGGGAAATGGATGCGTGCCCACCCACCCACACTCACAGCCTCATTTATTAAACCTCTTAATATTGGAATTGAAAGAGAATATGAACTCAGTGCCCTTAATCTGTTCCCAGAAAGCTCTGCGTATTGAAAAACCTAAAGAGCAAAGAACCCTGCATGACCCGGAGTTTTGTTGGTGGTAAAATCTCTCAGGTTCTCTCTGTGAGTTCTGAGTGAAGTCACATTGCATTTTTATCCTCATCTTGGTGAACCAGGCATCTCTTTTTTTAGTATCAACAGGCAGATGCCTCCAAACAGCTGTGGAATCCCCCTCAGGTTCAAGGCCCATTAGGGAAAATCATGCCTGTGAAACAGCCCTACTACCTTCAAACCCAAGACCCCATAAAACTGTTTGAGCCGTCGTTGCAACCTCCTGTAAGGCAGCAGCAGCCTCTCGAGAAAACAATGAAGCCTTTCCCCATGGAGCCATATAACCATAACCCCTCAGAAGTCAAGATCCCAGAGTTCTACTGGGATTCTGCCTACAGCGCTGCTGATAACAGAGCTGTGATGGCGCAGCAAGCCAGCGTGGACCGCAGGGGCAGACGGTCCCCGGGAGTCTTCCGTCCAGAGCAGGACCCTGTGCCCAGGATGCCATTTGAGGTGCGTGTCCTTCCCTGTCACCAGGCACTTCAGAGACCTCAGGTAGATGTTTAAAGGTCCCTCTGATTTCATTAGTGCTACAGACCGCCACTGAGTAAGTGGGTACAGCTCTTGGTGCCCTCTTCCCGCCACATAGATTTGGGGAAGCTGAAGAATGCCGTTCCTGACGTTGAACTGTGACGGTCTGGCAGAGAGGACCGTGTGCAGAAATCTCTAAGGCAGCACATTAGAGAATTCTGAGACAAAGCTCCTCTCAGTTGGGCTGAATCATCTAAGTTTAAAAGTAGATTTACTGCATATTTAAGCAAGTGGCTTTCTGAGAGGAACAGATTTAGCCTGTCACCTTTGATGGTGGAGTTCCCTGTCTTTGCCCTTTTTACTCATGAGAAACAGGTGTGTATTGGTACCTTTTAAAAAAAAAAAGCTGTTTCTCTGTTAGCCCAAGATACGCGCGTCTCTTTGCTGCCTTGCGTCGTCGCGCTGGCTGTCCACTAGCCTTCTGTGTTCTGCTCTGCTTGTCACTGTCTTTGCTTCTGTCTGTTGTCTTGATCTTTCCTTCTCATTGTCCTTGTGTCACTTTGCTTTGGTGTTTGGAAGCCGTTTCCTCTTTGCATAACGCTGTCTTCTGTTCCTTACAGCTTCCTCCTCGACTTTACCTGCCTTCATCCCCCTAATGATGCGACTACTCCGCTGTGCTTTTGTCATCCCACATTGCATCTCACTGTGATCCTTTCTGTCACTAGGATCCCAAAGGCTCCCCTCTGCTTCCTCCGGACCTGTTAAAGAGTCTGGCTGCCTTGGAGGAAGAGGAAGAGCTGATTTTTTCTAACCCTCCTGATCTTTACCCAGCTCTGCTGGGGCCTCTCGCCTCTCTTCCTGGACGAAGCCTCTTTGTATGTATTTGATGTAATTCTTTCTCTTGCTGTAACCCCTGCCTTTTCTTCTGAGATTTTGTAGTAGAATAGGTAGTTTCTTCTTTCTGGGGCTTTCCTTTTTTTACCAGAATTTTAAAGCTTATTTCCTGATTGCCCAAACTAACATTCACATGACAGTAAAATGTGGCAAAACTTTTCTGTCCCATAGTTTCCTCAAATCTTGTAGCTTTGTAATATATGTTATCCAGAGAGCATCTTGCAGGGCTGGGCACACACAGGATGTAATGCTGGGAAATTAACCTCCTTTTCAGGTGTCATTTCCACCTGGACCCAGGGATTTTAGGTGTCATTTAATCTTGCTTAGGAACAGTGAGATTTTTCCTCATGTATTCAAAATATGAAATGAAATAATGTTCCACGTGTTTTACTGAATAAAAATATTCTAGATTGATTTTACTGAACAGTAAGTGGTTCTTTTCTGTTTGGTTAACTAAGATCCCTGATCTAAATTCAGAGCCAGATTTGTAATATGAAGAGGACTCTATTTAAAAACATGATTGGAGTACCATCAATGAGTGAGCACAGAGATAAGGTCTCAGAATTGATTAGTAGTATCTTTTAAAAATAATCTTCTATACCCAGTCTGCATTTCAAAGGATGCCATTATTTACATGTTTTACTGAGGTCGGGAACTGCCAAGAAAGATGTATGCTAGGAGGTTTTTTACCCCCCTCCCTGATCTTAATAAAGTGTGAAACATTTTTGAGTTCCACATTCTTGCTGTTTCTTTCCCATAAACACAGGGTAAGAAAACGTTCACAAGACTAAAGTGCACTGATTTTAGTGCTAGAAATAAAAGCTTAATGGCTCTCCTGACAGAAACTGCCATCTCTGGCACTTGAAGTTCCCTTAAGAATTTTTCTGAGTGAGTGGCCACACAGACCTCCCCCTCCCCGCCCTCCCCAAGTGAGCAGAAATAAAAGATCCGCTGGACACCCAGATGGTAGAAGTGCAGTGGCAGCGCCTAGAGGTCGTGGAGAGCCCAGCTACTCAACTGCTGCTCCACCTGTTTGCCTTTCTTGCTGGGGTTTTTTTTTTTTTTTTTTTTTTTTTGCTGGGTGGCTTAAGGGCCTAGGGGCAGAGCGCCTTTCTGTTCACTGGTTTCCTAACCCCTTAATTCTTGTTGTGCTTACCTTCTGCTGGAAATGAACCTAATGGAGAAACAAGGAGGGGGGTGCTTTTAGTGGGGTTTTGTCATGTTAAAAAAACAACCTTAACTATAGCCCTTCCTATATTTAACATCATTAATGATGTCATGTGTGTGACAGTGCCTTGCATGTAGCAAGTGTTTAATAAATGCTTTGTTGACCAACAGTTCAGTGATAGCATCAGAGATTCCGCTTTTTTTTTTTTTAAACCAATGAGTTTCTTAAGGACCAATAAATGTAAACGACTTTAGCAAGTGTTTGAATACATACCACAGATAGAGTTGCTTAGGAACCATGCTAACAAAACCAGTTGTCAAATGGATCTAAAGGCTTTTTTAAAGTCATTAATGTCCGTTTTTTAAGATTCTAGCGAGGGGGCAACAAATTAGGAAGAAAACCGTGTTTGATCAGCTCAGCGTCTTGTTTTGAGAGTATTTTACATGCAGCTAGTGACAGGGATTCCTGAGGTTCTTACCCGGTGAATACTCAGTACTGCCAGCTTCCAGGGTCCCTGCCAGGATTTCTGTGCTTAAGTTAGAAGCACCGATCAGGAGGGTTCTGTCTGACTCACCTGTGACGACTGGCCGTTAGCGGGACCATGGTATTAATAAAAATTAATCCGAGTTGAATGGATACTTTCTAAGCTTTAATTTGTACAAGAGATGAATACAGGTATTCTTAAATTGTGGTCTTTTATTTTGCTTGTATGGTATTTTAAAATTAGTACTAAGAAAATGGAAAGCATAATTTAACTATCTTTTGTTTTCCCTCTGGGACTATGAAGAAATCCTTACTGGAGAAGCCCTCAGAGCTCATGTCACATTCATCCTCTTTCCTGTCCCTCACCGGATTCTCCCTCAATCAGGTGCGTAAACAGTGAGGCATCCTGCTGTGGGCTAGCATTTTCTTTTCCAGTCTATCTCAATACATCTGTTTTTCTCTTTCCTTTCTCTTCCATATATTGGTGTTTTCCAGGTATCTGATTTTACCACCTCCACCTCCCCCCTACCCCACCCCCTGCCCCGCTTTGATTAGGGTATACTGGAGACTTTTGTAAGTTTGAATTGTTTAACTTCTCATTAATAATAAAATCTTCGGGGCGCTCTTGTTCAGCCAAGTAAATTATTCATACTTTTTAACCTGGGCGGTTTACATAGAGCAGGATAAAGGGTGGGGGAAAGTAAAAAGCAAATGAATAAAAACAGGAAAACTGAAAGAAACATAAGTAAAAGCCTTCAAAAGTTTGTCTTGCAAAGAAAGTCTTATCGAGCATCCACGTGCATGAACACTACATTTTCTTTCATTGGAGTGAGTCTGTTAACTTGGTGGTCATTGTCTTTCAGGAACGATACCCAAATAACAGTGTGTTCAATGAGGTATACGGGAAGAACCTGACAACCAGCTCCAAAGCAGAACTTAATCCCTCAATGGCTCCCCAGGAAACATCATTGTACTCGCTTTTTGAAGGGACTCCATGGTCTCCATCTCTTCCTGCCAGTTCAGGTATTGACTAGTCTTTAAATTATAGACTTTGCATTATTACCCGTACACTCAAAAGATAGTGTGGTTTGGTAATTTTATGCATTTGGTGGTTTTTGTCTGTTACTACGATTTCTGTGTTGTCGTTTGTATTTGTTTTTAAAGTAACTTCTGAAGGAAAATAGGGTGTAAAAAAGCCTGGTGAGCTGGTTCACATAATAAATGCCATTAAAAAAAGCTGTTTTACATTCTCAGTAATGAGCACAGTTGTAAGGGAGAAAAATATGAGTTTTATCTTAAGGTTTGCAGCTGTTTTTAGTTTTATTTGTAGATATTCATTCTTTGCAGGAAAATTCTTATGGTTAGGCAATTCTGCTCTGATAGAGAAGACCAGTATATACTTATCTGAAACAGGCACACCAAAACAATGCATACGTTTGACAAAACTGTCTACATTTTTATTTTTAAGGTAAGGAACGTGCCTTGGACATGTACAGTAAGACAGACTAGTACATCTGGCAGGGTCCCTCTGGGGGCCTTTATTTTGCCTTTCTCCTGAAACCCTGTGGTTATTTTTAAGAGAATTTAAGTGATAAATCTACCGGAAACTTTCATTCTTGGTATGTTTGTGAAACATCTCTATTTAATGTCCTGCGTTGCTGTTATTCAATAGATCATTCAACACCAGCCAGCCAGTCTCCTCATTCCTCCAACCCAAGCAGCCTGCCAAGCTCCCCTCCAACACACAACCACAATTCTGTCCCATTCTCCAATTTTGGACCCATTGGGACTCCAGATAACAGGGATAGGAGAACTGCAGACCGGTGGAAAACTGATAAGCCAGGTGAGATCCAGTCTTTATTGCTTAGCAGAAGTGAACTAACTTACTCTGTGTCCTTCCTGGACCTTTGGCAGTGAAAGAACATCTTCTTGAATTATTCTTTTCTCTTCATTCCTAGCCATGGGTGGGTTTGGCATCGATTATCTCTCAGCAACATCATCCTCTGAGAGCAGTTGGCATCAGGCCAGCGCTCCAAGTGGCTCCTGGACAGGCCATGGCCCATCCATGGAGGATTCCTCTGCTGTCCTCATGGAAAGCCTAAAGGTGAGTGGATTAGGAACAAGAACCATATGAGATGTCTCTGCTTTCATTCACATAATAGCTAGTCTTATTCCTAAGGCCCTTAGGATTATTTGATTCATACTATATATCTGGCAAAGTCTTAGAAGCATGGTCTGCATTATAAGATTCTTTAAAAGGATTTTTTTTTTTTTTTTTTTTTTGAATTTTTGAATTCACTAGTGATAAACCAGTATCCTCAGGGGAACAGACATGAAGGTTTTAGTTGGATTCTAAGATTAAGAAAATTCTGACTCATCTTGAAATATTTTCTTTGCTCCTTTTCTGAACAAGTAAAAGAAGGATATCTAATTTCATAAATGTTTTGCCAGCCTAAAACCTTTCTAGTCAGTGTCTGTTCTCACATGGAGCTGAGTTTTAGTAAAAAGACTTTATAGAAAACATACTTTCACCTTTTCTGGTTTAAAATGATCTTAATGAGAACTAACTAACCAGTCTTGAAGGACCTGGTCTTACAGCAACTCCTTGTAATAGCTGGATTTTTTCAGGGTTTGGGGATCTTGGGACATACTCACCTTTATGTTTGGCTGGGATTGAAAATCAGATCCCTTTCAGACAACCAAGCATGTGACCTCTGCTGACAAGCTCTGGGCTGTTTTTCAGTCTATCTGGTCCAGTTCCATGATGCATCCTGGACCTTCCGCTTTGGAGCAGCTGTTAATGCAGCAGAAGCAGAAACAGCAGCGGGGACAAGGCGCCATGAACCCTCCACACTGAGGCCAGAGTGGCACCCTGGGAATGAAGGCTCCATAAACCATGGCATGCTGGGTTTGCAGGACTGACCCACGCAGTCCCCTGCAGGTGGCAGCCCTCTTTTCTGTGTCTCGCTGTTGAGAGGGTGTAAGTATTCCACCAGCCCGCTGAGTGTGCACGAAATGTCCGCAGTGCAACAAAAAGAAAAAACCATCAGGAACTCTCCGTCCCCCCGGGGCCTTCCGGAGGGGGAGAGGAACTGCTGTTTGTCTCACTCAGTTACCTGGTATCACCGCCTCTCACCTTCTCCATCGTGCATGTCCCCAGCCAAATGGGAAGTGAAAGCTGAGAAGGGAAGGCAGATGGGAGAAGCCAATGGGAACTTCTCAGTCCTTTTTTTTTCCTCTTTGGGGAATAAAATAGGAATCCATTAATGATTGCTTTGCTGACTGAGAATGTAGTTGAAATTACTCCTGAACATCTTTTATTATTGTTACTCTCAGTAGTAAGATATCACACTGAATTCTTCCATACACAGATGTGCTTCTTCTAGTCAGTGTGTAGCAAGGAAAAACCCCATGCACTGTTCCTGTGAGAGGTCGGTGGTGACAGGATGGGGAAACCGACCTCTTCAGCCCGTGGAAACGGTCCATGAGGGCGAGGACGCGGCCTCTGCTTGGACTCAGAAGGTTCTGGTGGGCCCTCCTCTAGCCTGGAGACTCCAGCCGAAAATGCCCTCCACTCTGTAGGTGCTCGAGCCCCCGCTGAGGATGCCGCATGGCCGGTGGTGCTGGGCTGGACTAGCCGAGGACTGCCGTAGGGCTCTAAAGGAACGTTTGTGACTCCTGTCCAGCTTACGGTAGTGTCGCAGGCAGTCCCACAGCAGGCAGGCTAATCCATTCATGGCCTGACACAGTTTAATAGGTAGAAGCTTTCAGTGTGGTTACTTTTTGTTTGGTTGGTTTTTGTGCCCCCATCCTACTTACCACCCACCTCCTCCTGTCCCTACCTCCACCCCCTTTCTACCCTGTGCTGTGTGCTGTAATCGTTCTTATTCCTAATGTGTACAACATCTCGCCAAGAAGCAACAGCATGGGGGCCAGCAGTTGGGGCCCAAAAGACAGTCTGAAGAGGAAGGAAGTGGCGGCGTGCGCATGGCCCGCTGAGCAGCCAGGCCCCTGCCCGGCTGTGGTCTCCCAGCCTCCACTTTCAGAGTGAAATTCAAGGGGACACGGACACGTGTGCATCAGGCACAGAAGGAAAACACAACGGAGTCCATTCTGGAAAAGGTGGAAGAAAGGAAAAGAAACTTTTTATCTGATATTTATTAGAAGGAAAGAGGACTGAAGATTTTTCTTGTGTAGAAACAGAAGGACAGCATTTCTGATAGTCATTTCCTGGCAAAGTAATATTTTAAGGGGAAATTATGGAAACAATCTAAATGTCCAATTGCTGTGCTAGTGTAGGGTTTGTTTTCTGGGAGGGCTCTCCTTCGCGCGCGCATGTGTGTGTGTGTGTGTGTGAGTGTTCGTGTGTGTGCACACTGGCCCGTCTGCTCCCTGGAGGGGAGGGGCGGTGCGTGTGAGTGTGTGGAGCTAGCGTGGGCCTCAAGAGCTGGAAAACAGCTACAGAGCAAAGCACATCCAGGAGCCCCGGTCGTCACTGGAGTCTGGGCAACCCCAGCAGTGAAAGGGGGTGAGAGATTCATGCTCATTGCTCTTCCGAGAGAGTGGTTGGAGTCCCGAATGCTTACATCATTGCTCTTTTAGTTTGACATGGTGTTTGGGGTTTTTTGTTTTTGATGTTTTTTTTTTGAAAGGTCTGAAAGGGTGTAGTCCCCCACCCAATGGCAACATGAAACCCTTTGTGCTTCTCTCCAGCCCCTCCTCCGTGACCACCACCCTCCCATCCCTGCCCTCCCGCGCCCCCTTCCCTGCTGCCTTTACCCACTTTGCGTGTTGGAGCTCTGCGTTTAGGCAGCCGCAACATTCCAGTGTTTGAACTGTCACCAACTCTTGCACCCTTGACACGCCCCCCAGGTTCGCCGTCTCGCTCCCGCAGTGCCCACGTCCCGTCTGCAGTCCCATTTCTGCATGAGAATTTGGTGTTTGGAATGTTTTTTGACTCTTGGGGCGGGGTTCCTCGCCTTATCATCCTCAGTGTGGAGTAATGAGGAGGGAAAGGAGAATCTTCATCAGAAACTGGTTCTGTGTAGCAAACTTTCTTTTGTGTTTCTTTTTGTTTTTGTTTATTTGTTTTGGTCTGTCTGTGCAAGACCTGCAGCTGCTGAAATCAGCTTTGCCTTTAATTAAACCATGTTCTCTCCAACCAGATCTGTGTAGAGACTGTTTCTTTCCTATCCTGAAAGAAAATCCAACTTAACAAATTTAAACTACTCACAAGTCATCTAGGGGAATGAAAGAAGGTCAAAAATCGAATATGCTTCAGGGTTATTTTTGTTTTTAGTAATATTTCAAACCGATGTGCAGGATTACAGAAAGGGATGGGTTCTAATAAAGAGTGGCTTGTGCAAAGGCGTTAACAACTCAGCATTTTTATCCTATCACCCTTAATAAGGCAGCTCAGAGACCGTGTATCCTACTGGCCCAGTAAACTCAACTCAGTGTGATGAGCAGCAACAGTATTTGGCGTTCTCTGCCCTGGGGTTGTCTTTCCTCAGGTTGAGTCCCCTGATTTCCAGCGGCCTTCGCTGTGTGTGTGAGCCGACACTGCGCCTCACCTGTGTGTGTGCACACCCACCAGCTGCATTTTCACACTGATGTTGATTCAGTCCCCAGTTTGTCTCCTAAATGTGCTTTTCATAAGCACCTACACACTTGAAAAATTGTTAACTGAATATTCCGCAAGAGGAAGGGGAATTAAGGCCAGGCCTTTGGAATTTATGGAAACTCACCCAAGTTAATCCTGAAAAGCACATGTAACCTAGTGGGATAGCACTAAGCGCCTGGTTTCCTGAGCGTGGCCGCTTTTCATCCAAGTGTTAGTGGCATGTACTCACCATTGAGCTCTTTAACAGATGCCCTCTATGAGAAGAAATCAAGGGATGTAGTTCCAGTATTTTAATTTTCTGTGAAATTAAAAGCTATATTCCAGGGGAACATAGTCTAGGTTCTATTTAAGCAGCGAGACTTTTAGTCCCCAAAATGTTAGTTTCGTGTGTGTAGGCATGCATGCTCACATCTTCTGAACTACCTGTAAAGTTACCTCAGTCCCTGGGAGTTTGCGATAGTAATGGTGTAGGAGTGGGGATATTTATACTCAGGTCTTGGGCCTGCACTCTGGGTATTTTGTTTTTGTAAGTTTTTTATTGAGTCATCACATGTATAGAGAGAAGTGTACCAATAGTAAGTATACAGCTCGGTGAATTTTCACAAACCAAACACACCTGGGTAGCAAGCATTCCAAGCAAGAAACAGATTTTCTGCAGCCTAGAAGACCCCCCTCTTCTAGACATTTCCGACCACCACCCCTCCCTGTCTTCAAGGTAATCATTGTAAGTTCTCACATCATTGTCTAATAGGTTAAGTTTTAATGGAAGAGTTGAATTAATATTTATTTCATGAATATTACTTGATGATGGATTAATACTTTAATGGATGAATTAATACTTCCAGAGGTGTCTCTCAAATGTATAGCTGAGGCGTGCCAAATCTTGTAAGCAATATACTTCCTTTTCTTCAACGTTGTAGGTTGTGAAACATCCTAGACTCCTCCGGGCATGCTTTCCAAGTCTGTAGTTGGATGTTGTTCAACAAAAGCTTTGGGGAAAATGCCAACCTTCCCTTTGCACTCCCCTTCCAGCCATTCTTCATTCACTGATAAAAGGAAAAGTATACGTTGACTTCTACAATGAGTATAGGAGAATTCCCTCACCCAAGTAGTCCACACACAACTGGGTCCGTCTTTCTTCACCCCCAGTTGTGCCAACAGGGAAAAGTCAACGTTGGAAAAGTGACTGGTAAGAGCAAACATAGGAGCTATCTCATGATTGGTTTCTGTTTTAGACACAGAGGAGTAAAATGCAGAAAAATCAGAGTCTTCAAAAAGTTACCAAAGTGAAAGAAATTAAACAATGAATCCTTATGTATGAGGTGGTTTGTTTTTTTTTAACATAGAGTTTTAGCTTTGTTGGGAACCTTTGTTTTGATTACAGGACAGGAATATGCCATTGGTTAAATAGATAAATAATGATTGTTCACTAGTGAATGATCAAAGAATTGAGAGTTGGAGCTAATGATGGGTTCAGTCCATGTTTATAAAATACAAGAATTTTCATAGCACCTATTTTGAGACTTGAATAAAGTATGTGCATGGACTTCATAACTCAGTTACAGATAATATCCCCATTTTAAGTTTTCTGTGGTTAAAAGCTACATTCCAGGGGAACGTAACTCAGTCTAGGTTCTGAGAAGACACAAGAGATTAATAGCTTGTTCAGGGTCATTTCTGCCACTAAATATCAGACACCTTAGGTAGCTGTGACCTATTCTAGAGCCCTTCCAACAGACCATAGAAGCTGTTCAGGTCAGAGGCTCATCTTTGGATGTAACATGTCTCTATCAGATATTACAGCAGCAGCGTGTGGTACTTGGATCCTGTCCCCAGAAACGGTCCATTAGTGTGGAGTGTGGCTGGGCATCCGAGTTCACCCAAGGGACTTCTAATTGCAGACTGTTGTCTTGATTCTTTCTTCTATGATACGAGTATCAGCATTTGTTGTGCTGGATCCTGGGAGCTTGTTAAGATGCCAAATCTCAGGTCCCACCGCAAACTTGATTGGGAATCCATTTTAACAAGTTCCCCAGATGGTTCACATTTAAAATTTGAGAAACTTTTGGAATAAAACCATCTCATAACTTGAATACAACTGAACTCAACCCCTCGGCCCTATACAATGTTTATGCTGAATTCTATTTCCCTATGTGTTAGGAAAGTTTCAAAGTCTTACATAGATACTTCCTGAATTAAACCAACTTAGACTTCTATACAAATCCTAGTAAAGAGTATACCACCTTCTTTCCATATCTACTCAGAAGACTTTTCAGAGCATTTGTTGATCTTCATCTCATCCCCACCCCTGAAAAACAAATTTAGCCAGTTGCTTGGTACTGACACTTAAAAAATGGCTTGGGGAGTTAAATCCAACTCTTGTAACTGAGTTTCCATTCCCCCTTTTAGAATATACGCACCATCCACGCACCCTGTTTGTTTTTCACTTCTTATATTGTTGCTACAGTCTGGTATACTCACTCTTCACCCCCACTAACTTTAAAATCTCCCGCTCATTTCGTAATCTGTTAATTTTCTGTTATAATTGATAATGGTGTTCTGTCTTCACTGTTTTGCATTGCTAATGTACAAGATTTTGGCCATGTGAATGAAACTTTTGATATGACTCCTGTTACCAGGTAAAGAAATAAAGAAGAGTGTCAAACCATGAGTTATTAATAGAATGCTGCTGCTCAGTATGGTCAGCAGACCAGCATCGCCTGGAAGCTTGTTTAAAATGCAGATTAGCGGGCCCCACCCCAGACCTGAATCAGAATCTTGGGCGCTGGGTCAAAGGAATTTAACAAATTACAAAAGATGCATGAGCATACTTAAGTTTGAGAAGCAGTAAATTAAGACCCTCCACTTATTTTAATTTTTACTGTTTTTGATTTATAACAACCTGGGAAGTCACCAGAGAGAGCGGTTCTGAATAGTTGTTTTTTAAGGCAAAATGTATGCCCTTCTTCCCTCATCTTCAAAAAGTACATCAATTCAAAGACCTGTAGTTTGCAAAACATCACTGTCACGTGGCTCAGTGCAGACACAAAGTGATTGAAGCCCTCTTCCAATCCATTAACTCCAGTGTGAGAACCCATGGCTTCCAAAACAGTCTTTAATATGTGACTGAAGTCTGCCATTGGTTGCTTCCCTGCCCAGGAGAGCAACAGATGGAAAGGTGAACACACTCAGGTTTGTTCCCTCCCACTAAGAACTGGGAAGGAAATTGAAACCATTGGCTAAAGTTTGCAGCTGACTGATGTTTTCTTCTCTCTGTCCTTGTATTTATTGCTGCTAACACGTACATTCGATTCTGCACTCCAGGAGTAGCACTTACCCGTTGATATCACCAGGATTACGTCCCCTTCCAGGAACTCCAGGTCTTCTGGCTGGGTAGCCTCGTAACTGAAGAGAGCAACCACTTTGCTCCCTTCCTTAAGCTCAAGTTCTGTTGTCTGGTTATTAGCATCAGATTTTTTGCTTTCTTCGGGTTCATCTGGAAAGCCCTGGTCACCCTGAAATAGTAAAGGGCCTGTTAGTTTTGCTAACTTCCTGCCATGAACATTGAACATCACTGAAGGAATCAATCAGCAAAATGTCAATGTAGCACCTGGGATATAAGCTCAAAGCCAAGTTTGTGATCAGTGCCAAGCATAGACCTGGTGTGTACTTTATGAACACTGGATGGTTGGGTAAGTGAAACCAGAAGGTCTACAGGACTGTAGATCGTCTTAAAATCCTACTGAAACATGTTAATCCCAAAAAGGGTAGGTACAACTGGTAATTTTTCTCAGATGGAGAGACAGGTTGAATCACAAGTAAAAGAACCCAAAGTCAAACCTGACTCCCAAATCCAACACCCTTTCCCCAGTACCCATAACACTGGGCACCTTGTTATAGAAAGGCAAACTTGTCTGCACCATCCCAAATTAATCAGGAACTCCCTGTGGGAGTTAACAATCATTAACAAAACAACAAAAAATAATTTAAAACAACAAAATCAACGTTTGCAGTGAAGTAATGCTGAAGCTGAAGCTCCAGTACTTGGGCCACCGGATATGAACAGCTGACTGATTGGGAAAGACCCTGATGCTGGGAAAGATTGAAGGCAACAGGAGAAGTGGGCAGCAGAGGATGAGATGGGTAGATAGCAGCACCAATTAACATGAATCTGAGCAAACTCCAGGAGATGGGAAAGGACAGGGAAGCCTGGCATGCTGCAGTCCATGGGGTCGCAGAGTCGAACACGACTGAACAACAAATTCACATTTAGAGCTGAACTAATAGGAATCCTTTCAAGACAGAACTGAAGGGATTAGTCCAAAAACAGATCATTGGAAAACCTGGAGTGACCTTTCACACTTTGGACACCCACTCGCCCCTGGGTCCTGGGCCTTCCAGCCAGGCCAGCTCAGCCGTGGCCAATGCTGCGGCCTCGTGAACCACACACGCCAGGCCTCCCTGGCCATCACCAACTCCCAGAGTCCACCCAAACCCATGTCCATCGAGTTGGTGGTGCCATCCAGCCATCTCATCCTCTGTCTTCCCCTTCTCCTCCTGCCCTCAATCTTTCTTTTCAAATGAGTCAGCTCTTCGCATCAGGTGGCCAAAGTATTGGAGTTTCAGCTTCAACATCAGTCCCTCCAGTTGAACACCCAAGACTGATCTCTTTTAGGATGGACTGGTTGGATCTCCTTGCAGTCCAAGGGACTCTCAAGAGTCTTTTCCAGCACCACAGTTCAAAAGCATCAATTCTTCGGCGCTCAGCTGTCTTTGTAGTCCAACTCATATCCATACATGACCACTGGAAAAACTATAGCCTTGACTAGACGGACCTTGCTTGGTGCCAGAGGGACCCAGAAGTCTCAGGTCCAGTGGCTGCACTTCTGAAACAATTTTCTGAACTCTAACCCCTAAGTTTACTTTGTGGGGTTTGCTACAGGGCCTTCCTCCAGACCTATTCTCTTTAGTTCTTCCCCTCCCATTTTTTTTTCCCCCATCAAACATTTGTCTTTGATTTGAGTGCAAAGGAGACCCTTCCCTAACTGAGCAGTAACCACTACCCAGCTGTGGGGATGAGGGTTTGGAGGAAGGACTCGCTGGGCCCATGGCCTGCATGTCTGGAATAGCTTTCCTGCTGTGGTCATTTCTATGGTCTCAAAAGTCCACTTGTGGCTGAAAACTAGTAGCTGACCAAGGATTCCCTTAGGAGCTCTTCAATTTTATACCCCCTAGGCAGATAAAACCGCAGATGCCACTGTTGACAAAGGCTAAAGCAGGAAACAGGTGAGAAGAGGAACTGAAGTGTCAACGGGACCCCACTTGAGAGCTTTGGTCAGTGGGAACTGCAGGCTCATGGTCTCTGTGTCAGGACTCCCCAGCCGCCGGATTGTGGGTCGGGACCTGTTTACTCAGAGGAAGCTCACCAGCCAGCCTAGCTGATTTCTCTGCCTTGCTCATATGCCCTTTAAATTACCAGTCCAGAGCAAGACCTCACTTATCTTCTTCCCTGCTCACAATATCAACCTAGCACAGCAGCGTCCAAGGCTACCTCTATCTAGCCCTGTGGTCTTTCCAACACTTTTCCCACCACGGTCCCTGCCCAACAACACTGAGCCCCTTTTCCCACTGTGCTGATTCTTGTGGTCTGCCCTCCTGTGCTCTCCATCTATATAATACATCCATCCTAACCTCCTCCACCTTGCTAATTACTACGCACCATTTTCAGGCTAAGCTTCAAGACAATTTCAGTCTCTAGGAAGACTTGTCCCACTTCCCTCCAGCATTTTTGGGTGAGATACCCTCCCGATGTTATGTAAATGCTTACATAACGGAGTAAAGCATTTGTGTGTCTCCATCAGTTTACTTCACACATGCTTTGTAGTCATCTGCTTGCTCTTCCCCTCATGAAAAAAGGCCTGTGTCACTAGTTTTTATATCTCCAGTACCTATCTAGAGACATAAGTGCCCAGCAAATGTTTGTTGAAGAATTAATGTCATTAGATAAACGCTGGAAACAACCCAAATGTACACCAACAGCTGAATGAATAAGCCAGTTGTGGTATCCATACAATGAAATACCATTCAGCATTCAAAAGAAATGGACTATTAATATATATACTGTACGATCCACTTATTTGAAATGACATAAAAGACAAAAAACTTTGTTGACAGAAAGCAGATGGATGATTTTCAAGGACCATTGTTGGGAGGGAAAATTAACATCTACAGCAAAAAGAAATGGCAACGTTTCCTAGGGAGACTAAGGGACAAAGCCAAAGAGTACTAACGTGTAGCTGCTACTTCCAGCCTCGAACTTTGCTCCTGACTCCCTCATTCTTACTGGAAAGTCAGTTTAGCTCTTCTAGACCCCAGGGCCTATAGATAACCTGCCCTTTTACTGTCAGTACCCTGAGGTGTTCAAGAGCAGCAGTCCCCAACCTTTTTTGGCACCAGGGACCGGTGTCATGGAAGTGACGGTTTTAACACAGACCTGGTGGGGCTGGTTTCGGGATGATCATCGTAAGGAGCACACAACCTAGTTCCTTCACATGCACAGTTTACAGTAGGGTTCGAGCTTCTATGAGAATCTAATGCCGCTGCTCATCTGACAGAAGGTAGAGCTCAGGTGGGCTTCCCTGATGGCTCAGCTGGTAAAGAATCTGCCCGCAATGCGGGAGACCTGGGTTCGACCCCTGAGTTGGGAAGATCCCCTGGAGAAGATCCCACTCCAGCATTCTGGCCTGAAGAATTCCATGCGCTGTTGAGTCCATGGGGTCGCAAGGAGTTGGGCACGACTGAGCGACTTACACTGTCACTTTCAGAGCTCAAGTAGTAATGCAAGTGATGGGGAACATCTGTAAACACAGATGAAGCTTCATTTGCTAATGGGCCTCTCACCTCCTGCTGTACAGCCTGACTCCTAACAGGGGATGGGAGCCCTGTTCAAGAGTATAGGCAGGCTCTGAGTAATGTTGGTCAGGTGGACCTTGCTTTGCCTTGTTACCTACATTATAAAACAGGATAACAATACGTACCTCACAGAGTTATGCAGGTTGTAAGAATTAATACACAAAGTGCCCTTAGCACAGTGTCCGGTACACAGAAAGTTCTCAGTAGGTGTTTGCTGTTAGTGGAAGGTTGTTATCCAAGTCATCTTCATGAAAAAAATGCTCGCTATTTTTTTTTTTTTCACTCCCAAATGTCCTTCCCCATGGAAACTTAAGGTGAAGAATGGCCGTGAACTCAGCCTCAAGCTGTGACTTCATTCTAACCTTGCTTGATCGAGCCTGAACCTTAGGTGTGGCCGCAGATGGAAAGGACCTGAAGCTTTCTGTGGGCTCCTGGGCCTGCTCCGCTCTTGTGGGAAAACCTCTCTCGGCTGCACCCCAGGTGAGGATGCCAGAGCTGTGGCTTGTTACCTGCCATGTTCCCAACACTACACCTAGGGCTAGGCGCCCAGCAGGCGCTGAGTGAATGCTCAAGTGTTGTGGAGGAGGTGGCCTGTTAGAAATCCAGCCTTACAGGCCCTTGGGCACTCACCACGGTGTTCTCACACCACAGCGTCAGGCAGTAGTTTTTCACTTGGGCCCAGGCATCCTTCATGCTGAATTCTGAAAGGGGCACCAGCTCATTGCTGTCCTGAGGACGGTAGCTGGGTAGAGGTAATGAGGAAGAAGCAAGTCAGAGAACAGCAGGGCGGGCCCATCCTCTGGCCCACAGCGGGCTCCCGGCTGTACCCTCCGTCTCCCTGTGTGCAGCTCACCTCAGCTTAGTGTGTTCCGGCAGGAGATCCAGCTTCTTAGCCACCATGTCCCGGACCTGGCTGTAGGGGAGCCTGAACTGAGTCTCCATGACCACCGTGTACTTGTAATGCACCTTGAGTGTGTAGGACTTGGGGACACTGAGCTTGATTTCCTGCTGGGAGAGCCAGCAGAGGGAATCTGTGAGTGCCTGAGGCTTCCTCCGAGCAACATACTGGATCCCAGGGAGTAAGTACCCCATGGTGGGGAAAAGCCCAGAAGTGCCTGGTTTCACACTAACGTGAGAGGGCCTTCAGAGTCCTGTCCTCCAGCTCAACTCATGCTTGGATAAAAATTCCTATGGGTGATACCTGGCCCACCAGCCATGGGCCAGCAGGCAGTGTGTGCATGGAAGAGGGGGAGATTGTCAAATGCAGTGGGGGAGGGAGGTCCCTGGTCCCTGTATGTATGGTAACAACTCTTCTACCCCTTCCCTTGGAGCTCTTTCTACAATCCAAGGAGACCGCCTGTGGAAATGGTTAGGTGGGCAACCTAAGCTCTTTCTTTCTCTACCACTTGAAATAGTACAAGGAAAAAAAAGATTACCTTGGGCTCTTCTTTTCCTTTCTGACCTAAATGGAGTAGGTGAGAATAAAACAAAGGAAGATGATGAATGAACACTCTCAGCTAGCCCCTGCCATACACAAGACAAAACCGCTTAGAACCAGGCGCCCAACTTCATACGCTTTATCCTGTGGGTGATTATTAACCTTAATAAACTGTGGGGGAAATTATTGGGTAGATGTGAAGGGCAAAGCCATGAACACAAAATGAACCTGGTCTCTGCTTCCAGGGAGCATATAGGAAATTCGCAAAGGACCATCACATCCTCACCAGCCCATGTGGTTAGGAAGGGATCCCAAAGGCCAGTTCATGGTGGTGCTGCTGGCGTAGTGGTATCATGCGAGATTCCCAAAGGTCAGTTAGAGCAGTGGGCTCCATCGAAACAAACTCAGGGAGTGTGAGATGAGCCAGGGGCCACAAGGAGAAATAACTGCTTATTTTTAATTTGTCCTTTATCTTTTGTAGGTTTTCTAATGTATAAAATATATTAATATAGCAGTACATGTATAATTTATGGGGTTTCCCCAGTGGTTCAGATGGTAAAGAATCTGCCTGCAATGTAGGAGACCTAGGTTCAATCCTATGGTTGGGATTGGTTCCCAACCCAAGAAGGGAATGGCTACCCACTCCAGTATTCTTGCCTGGAGAATCCCATGAACAGAGGAACCTGGTGGGCTACAGTCTATAGGATTGCAGAGTCAAACATGACTGAGTGACTAAACACATATAATTTATATAAGAAAAGTATGTATAAAGATATTCACCATGGAAACAGCAGTGCATGCTCAAAAAAGACCACTGCTCTCAAACCCAGCTGATCATTAGAATCACTTGGGATTTTTTTTTTTTTCCCTAGAAAAGCAGGTTTCTAAGCCTGATTCCAGTCCTAAAAAATCAGAATCAAAGGCCTTTGATTCTCCATTTTTAAAATCTTCCTAGGTTAATATGTGATCTTTGATGGGCCCCTAGACAGAAAATATAAATTCAAGAAAGCTGTCAAGGACATTGGGGGATAATAGAAATTTGAATATGAATTATGTGATCTATATTACATAATAATGTATATTAGCACTATCCTAGTATAACAGTTATATTGTGCTTGTGCAGAAACGCGTCCTCGTTCTTAGGATTCAGATGCTGAAGTGCACGGTGAAGTGTCGTGAGTCTGTAACTTAGTTTCAAGTGGTTCAGCAACTAGAAAAAAAATTATATTAACAAGAGCAGCAGCCCAAGGACATGGTGCAAAATGTTAACAATGACTGAATTTAAGTGAAAGATATTCTTGTGTTCATGTTGTACCATACTTTCAACCTTTCTGTAGGTTTGATATTTTCAAAGTAAAAATAGGGGTGGGGAGCATCCCAAGTGATTCTGATGATCAGGTGGGCATGACAGTCATTGATCTAGGATCTGGACAAACCACCTATTCAATGCATCTCTACCAAGCACTTACTCAGGATCTGCTTAACCCGCATTAGTGACCAAAAGTCCATGACTTCCTAGGGCAGCCGTCTCCACATATCAGGAGAGTCTCCCTTTCATGTCTGCCCCTTGGTCCTTTGTCCATCCTCCAGGGCTCTGCAGAGTTTCTTTTCTAGATAGAGCTCCTCAGTCATTTGAAAAGAACCACTCCACCCCGCTCTAAGGTCAACAGGTGCAATTACTTGAAACTTTTCTCCTGGGATAAGGTCCCACGACTTAATGACTGATTGAGTTGGGATGCTCACAGCCCGCCAGAAAGCAGCTGCCTTTACCCAAACTCCACGCATGTTCTGGAGCAGGCAGGGAGGAAGGATTTCTATTTTCCTGTGTTTGGGATGGGTGAGTGACACAGGAGATGGGGTGCTCTGGGGCCCCATGATCATAAGCTGGGAGAACAAGAAACAAGATTCTGTCAGGCTGGGAGAGCAACCCTCCATGGGAAGGCAGCCTGGAGCACTCCTGCACCCAATCCCGGGATGGTCCTCCAGAGACACTAACCTGGTGACAACTGGGGTCTTCCAGGAGCACTGGAACTCGGGGGAGCTGGGATATCAGACTCCAGGGAGGTTTCTTCCTGGAGGGGACAGGAAGAGAGGGTGAGAACCTTCATGCAGACACAGTTCTTAGGCAGGGGTAGGAGTGAGGGAGACCCTGCAGACCACCATGGAAGGGAGCCAGATGCAAACAACTTCCTAAAAGTTGGAGTGGTGATGACATTTAGTGGAGACCAAGGGCTGAGAATGATTGAAGGCAGGAGGAGAAGGGGACAATAGAGGATGAGATGGTTGGATGGCATCACCGACTCAGTGCATACGAGTTTGAGTAAACTCCGGGAGTTCATGATGGACAGGGAAGCCTGGCGTACCACAGTTCATAGGGTTGCAAAGAGTCAGACATGACTGAGCGACTGAACTGAACTGAAGGAGAGTGTTGCTTCAATGGGAAGCAGAGTGGGCCTGGTGAAAACAATCACAGTAGAAATAATAATGAGAAAATAAGAATTCTAACCCTCCAGCTACAAAGCCCTTGCTGCCTAATCACCCCAATTGCCACACTGGAAACCCACTGGGGGCAGGGTAGGACCCTTGTCTAAGCTCACTCTCTCACTCTACACCTTGCCCCTTCAAAAGAAACATGCCACTTCTCATCTACATGGCATTTAGAACTTTTCCAGTCATCTGGACATCGTGACTCTGACCAGGGAGGGCCAGCACCACAGAGGACAACTGGTTGCACAGTCTAGAGAGAGACAGGATCCATTGCCGTCAGGCATCTGCACAGATCCAACAAAGACCACTCCCCAGGCCTGGCAGAAGGGCAGGTCATCGAGATGGGGTGGGTGGGTGGGGGTGGCAGCGGCATCAGAAGCAGTGGCTAGCAAGGTCTGCTCTGATTCAGTGCTCTAAAGCAGATTTCCTTTGGTGAATGGATTTCACCAGCCAGCACGCTGACTCTTCTTCCTGGAGAAGACGACATCTGGGAAGACCTAAGTCATCACATGCTGTAGCTGTGGTCAAGTCACCCCTGGCCAGGAGGAATCACAGAGCTGGGGGCCCAATAGGACCTGCTGATGCCTCCACTCAGCACATCTGGGTTTTTTCCTTTCATCCCTAGATTCAGCTCTGCGCAGCTGGTACCAACTCAAGGTGGGCTCAGGACTAATGAGTCCTCAGGGCCTCTTCCTCTCTGCTCCCCTCCATGGTCTGTCGGTGGCAGGGTTCAGGGGTGGGAAGGGAACGGGTCAGCCCTTGGCACTACGTTACCTGGGGCTGCTGCTGAGGATGGATCCGCAGCTCAACTGGTTCAAGGTAGTTGCAGGGAACAAGCCCCTTCTGCGGTGCAGCATCGTGGAGCCAGAACATGGGAAACAAAGATGCAGTCATCAGTAGCCACAGTGCAGGACACCCAGAGACGTGGGGGGGGGGGGGGGGAAGCTGAAAGAGGGGCAGCTGGCCTGCATATAAGGCAGCAGATGCTGCTCCTCAAAAAGCTTGCCATGTGCTGCCAGGATCCTGTGCCATTAACCCACCCACCCCCCATCCTCTGAATACCTGCCCGTTGAACATGACCGTAGCCCAGTTATCATTGCCCTTCTTCAAGACAAAGACGATGTTCCCTGGCATGACCTGCAGCTCCTCTGGTGTCTCAGGCACAAACCCAAACAACACTCGGTGGGCTTCGCCTTCCAGGGCCCTGCGGGATGGGGGTGGGGAGAAGAGGAGGGATAGACACAAGATACGAGATCCCATCCACCATCTAGCCTGGACCACATCTGCTCCTTTGATGCTGTGGGTCAGCAACTATGGACCCGGAGCTGGGAGCCTCACTCCCATCTCTAATTGCCCAGGTGACCGTGAGCAGGGAGTTGCCCGTCTGATGGCCGAGAGGACTCTGCATGTGAACGTGCTCCGTAACCACACATGCAGTGGGACAAGAGCTAAAAAAAAAAAAACCCAACATAACACAACACTTGATGACGCCTTGCAACCCCTGCCCTCCCTTCCCTTCTGAGGAGGAAGGATCCCAGCTGTGCTTGGCCAGCGGCCGAGTCTGGGCGGGGCCCGATCAGATGCCAGGGTGCAAGGGAGCAAGCAGGTGAGAACCCGCTGGGTGAGGAGGTGAGTGGGGGAGGAGGGCAGAAATCCCCTAGAACAGCAGTCCCCAGCCTTTTTGGTACCAGGGGTGGGTTTCACGGAACACAGTTTATCCATGGACCAGGGCAGGGGAGTGGTTTAGAGATGATTGTGTTTCTTGTGGACTGTGTTTCTATTTTGTGGCAGTTTCAGGATATTCCGCCTTGACTTTAGGGGAAGGGGCACAGTTCCTATGAGAACCTAACGCTGCTGCTCGTCTGACAGGAGGCAGAGCTCAGGTGGTAATTTGAGTGATGGGGAGCAGCTGTAAATACAGATGAAGCTTCACTCACTCCCTGCCACTCACCTCCCACAGTGTGGTCCAGTTCCTCAGCAGGCCACAGACTGGAACCAGTCCATGGCCCAGGGGTTGGGGATGCCTGCCCTAGAGCCAGCTGGGGCCGTCCACGGGGGAGGGACAGAGAGTAGGGGAGATGGGCCGGGAGGCAGTGGGGGGATGTGAGGCTGCCTTGCTCAGCCTTACGTAATGTCATTTCCCCTTTGCCGTTTCCTCAAGGCCTGCTCTGCTCTGCTCTGGGGCGTCCCATTTGAGCCACTTCAGAAGGTGTGACTGCGGCCAGCTGGCCTCTCCAGGCTGGTTCCCTTTCCCTCCTACTCTGCTACCTTCCCTTCGGCCCCTCGTTTTGTCTCCAGACCCTGCATTCATCTCTGTGGGGGAGACGGCCTCCCCCAGCACAGGGGAGCTTCGGGATGAGTTCATAGGCCCCTGCCTTTTTCTAGTTGCTTTGGCACTCTCTTCACTCCTTGTTAGAACCTTCCCTAGTGGGGAGGGGGAGGCTGGGCTTGCTTCTTCACTTAGAGATAACTCTGAAGAAAGCTGTAGGTTTTGTCATCCTTGGCTTCTCCTCTTACAGAAGAAGGACTTCTTTTTCTTGAGTCCTTCCTCTTCCTTCTTCAGAAAACATGTGCCAACAGGGAGTGAAAAACGCGCCCACATAGGAAATGACGTGCCGTTTCGGCCTCCCACTCTGCTCTCCCCGCTCCAGGGAGCCTGGCCTCTGAGGGGGATCCTCCTGAGAGGAGGGCACCCTCCACTCCTCCACCCTGAGGTCTGTGTGCAGCCCTCAGAGGGTGGTGTTCCACAGACACTGCGGTCCTTCGGTGACAACCCCTTGCTCTCTCTCGGTGCACACTGGCGTGGGGACATGGGGCCACCCCGCGGCTGTAGCCAGGTCACCACCGTCGGCCTCACTGCAGTCAGAGCTCCATTCCCACCATCATTCCGCCCTAGCCTTGAAGGCAGGAGGAGCCTGATGTGCTAGGCTAAATTCCTCACAGTTTGGACCCTGACCCCAGCTTCACCTTCTTCACCCCTTTGTTGCCCTCGGTTCAGGCTTGGGAGTTTGGATATCCTGCATTTTGGTCTAAATCTAACTTACCTGAAGATCTCTGGGGTTTTCGGCCTGGGTGGAGGCTCAGCTGCCTATCGGACATGCAGGAGAAATAAAGGAGGCCAGGACGACAAGGGAAGGAGGGGAGACAGAACAGACGGTTAATGGTAATTTAAGCCTCCTTCCAGACCAGAACATTGAAGACTGCATTTCTGGCTCAATTAGAACACTCGCGAGGGAGAAGGCAATCGTGTACCCTGACTAAACACTGGAAAAGAACACCTCCCACCAGCTCCCTGGGCCCAGAGTTCACCAGTACAGCAATTCCTCTTGAGCCAGACCTGGTTTCTGGAGTTTTAGCTGTCACAGAGCAACATGGCATCATGAGGGTGCTTCTGCCCTTGAACTCTGTCCCCCTCCTAGGAAGTTTCTCAAAGCACTGCTCTATAATTAGCATCTGCTCTACCACACGACATCTGTGGGTAGTTAAAAAACAACTCAAGGGACTTCCCTGGCATTCCAGTGGCTAAGACTCTGTGCTTCTAACGCGGGGGGCAAGGGTTTGATCCCTGGTCAGGGAACTAGATCCCACATGCCATGTGGCCAAAAAAAAAAGTCCTCTATGCCTGCGGTGATGGTTACATAACTCTGTAAATATACCCAAGATCATTCAGTTGAGCAAGTGAAGTAAGTGAATTGTATCGTGTGTAAATTATAACTCAATAAAAAAATTTTAAAATAAATAAAAATCAACTCAAGGTCCACAGGTCAGGTAAGAATCTCCTTTTAAAGTGTGTTCCCTGTTCTACCCTGAGTACTATGGAGACCAGTTATCTGGGCTTTTTCCCCTCTGGGAGTTCCCTGGGTGCCCCAAAGCCCAAGGGAGTCCTGCAAGGCTTTCTTCAACTCTCTAATGAAGAGAGAGGTGAAAGAATCTTGCCTCTCTTGCTCCTCTCCTCTGTTCCTCTTAGCCTCCGATGCCCCAGCCTTGGTCGCCTTCTGGGCCAGCAGTCAACTCTCTGACCCTGGGAGGCGGTCAGCACAGCCCTCAGAGTGACCAGGCGTGTGCACACTGGACCGTGGGACCAGCACACTCAGAAACCCCTCCCTGTGCTCGCGTGGACTAGAGCTCCTGCCCATACTGGTTCTGTTGCCACAGAGCTGGAACTGTCCTCAGCCGGCACGACCCGCTTCCCTTCACAAGGAAGTACCACCTTCACATTCCAGACCCGCTGGCATCTAGTCTATCTGGAACCGGTCTCGGAGGCCAGCCTGGGGGGAAAGATGGTTCACCCTGGGGACCCCTGCCCATGTTCCTGAGGGGATTGCTGCATGCGGCCGATGGGTGCAGCCAGAAGAGCTCCCCCTGTGTCCTGTGTCTGAGAAGGGACAACGAGCAAAAGCCTTCCATGGCTGTGTTTCAGTTTTCTGAGAGAATGGTCAAGGCTTCGGGAGAGACGAGGCACGCTGAGCTCTCTTGGAACTTCAGAGAAGCGAAGGCTGGCATTTGAAGGGGAAATGGAGGGCTGGCTCCCGAGGACTTGAGATGACACCCAAAGATATGATCTTGTTCCCCTTCCAGCTGTGGGATCCCTGACCAAGTATGGCCAGGCATACACCCTCCATAGACCGAGAGCTCAGCTAAAAGAGCCCTGAAAATGAGGCCGCTCAGCACAGGCACTCTGCCCAAGCTGGCTCTTTCCCAGAGAGCCCTGGAGACCCGTGGAGAAGGGCAGGACCACCTCACCTGCGGCTGCAGTGGGGCAAACCCTGAGAAGCTGTCCTGGTCTACCACAGAGGCCACCACCTGAAATTGAGAGAGGGAGGTGTGAGGGCTGCCCTGGCTCTGTGTGCCCGTCCTTCCTCGTTCTCCCCAAGATCCCTTCCTCACACCCTGGATCTGTCCTCACAGGGACTTGGTTCCGGAGGTGGACGGTGGCTAAGGATGGGCTTGTCAACCCTTAGGTTAGAAGCTGCCTCCCCAGGACAGAACCAGAGGCAGGCGCCCCTTCCTCCAGGGTCCCCTCGCCCTCAGTCCACAGGGCTCATGCAAGAGGGGACTCAGGGGACACCGAGTGGCCTCACTCACCGTGGCCTTGCCTAGGTAATCCTTCTTGACCAGCTGAGCCACTTGCCTCTCGTTGGGCCGAAAGAGCCTGCCCACAGGGATCACCACTGGCTCATACAGCTTCTGTTTCTAAAACACAGAGAACAGAGTCTTTTCCTACCTGTAAAATGGGGGTGACGACCCTCGTCCCTCACTGAACAGATGCGCGGATCCATTGAGAGAACCTCGCAAGAGCGCTTTTTCTCCACATGCAGGGCTGGACTTAGTGTGTCGGGGAGGGCCATTTGGTTTCACTGTCACCTTATACCGAGATGTCTGTGGGTGCTGTTTGCCCAGCACCCTCTTTTCCTAGAGGGGCTCCCCCTCCCACTCTGTGAGGCTCACGGAGGGCTGTCAATCCTGACATGGGTGGCCCGGACCCGAGCGAGGCCCATGACCGTGCTCTCTTGGGGCTGCTGTTCGCAGCCATGGACAGATATGTACAGACTGACTTATGCCCCCTTGTTCCTGGTGTTTAAAAATATGATTTAGAACAAGCTTCATCCCTACATGTGCTCAAACTCAACTTCCCACTGTTTGTTCCTATAATCAATGCATTTTTTCTCGAGCGCTATCGTGTGTCTGGCCCAGAGCCAGGCTGCGAGAACCCAGGGGGTAAGCAAGCGGGCACAGCCTCTGCCCTTGGGTGCTGCCCCCGGTCCCCCACCAAAGCCCCTTGGAGGGGCATGAGGAGGGCTCCGCTGTCTCTTCCTCTAGGCCTCAGCTTCTTAGACTTCCACATTCAAGATCCCACAGGGAAACAGACCCCAAGATCAGCATTACCCGGAGCTCAGAGGAGGTAAAAGCGCCACATTTTTGCTTCCCAGTCGACATTTGCACAGCAGACCCGCTGCTTCGCCAGCGCACTCACCCAAACGCTTTCCATGGCTCTGTCGATTTTGGAGTGTCTCGGCTCAGACTTCATGCTCACAGCCAGCACTAAATGTTCTTCAGCCTTTTTCCATTCCTCCCTCTTGGCGTACATGAAAGCAATGTTATATAACACCTAGAAAAGCATAGGCCACAACATAAAGCTTGAGGCTGCTCCGAATCTAGGGACCAGGCTGGGAAGAGCTCGCACTTTTTGCTCCTGGAACGTTGCCTGGTGGCCTTTCTCCCTTCCCCAGCTCTCCTGGAGGTATCTACAATACAGTACAATCAATATGGCTCCTGACTTATATCTAACACAAGGATGGTGTGAAGAAAACATCACGTAATGCAAAACTCCAACATCGTGCGCGTTCCTTCAACAACCAAGGAGGTCAGGAGTGGGCTAGAGCTGTTGTGTGATTTGGGTATGGACAGCAGTGACGTGTTCAAGGCCCCTTGAAGGGCTGGGGGTAAAATACATGCTGTGGCCTCCCAGACCAGCTCCTGCCACTGGTCCTGTGCTCAAAGACTGGACGATGTGGGATGGGGAGACAGAGGGTTCTAGATGCATCGTCCTGCATCCACAGAACCCATTCTAGAACCTAGGAGTAACAAGATGTAATGTAGTCATATGGGCAGGAGGAAGCTCTATGGGCAAGAGTTCGCTGGAGCTGGAAAGAGACCCAATACAGACCCAGGGCAACGCTTCACCTGGAGTAGAAGGAAATCAAGATGGCAACTAACAGGCAGGGTTTACTTTACCTTTTTTAAGATTTTTTTTTTTCACGTGGACTGTTCTTAAAACCTCTATTGAATTTGTTACAACATTGCTTCTGTTTTAGGTTTTTGGGTTTTTTTGGCCCCGAGACATGTGAACTCTTAGCTCCCCGACCAGGGCTCAAACCCACGCCCCCTGCATTGGAAGGCAAAGTCTCAACCACTGGACCACCAGGGAAATCCCTAACTTACTTCTATTTAATGACAATGTAGCCAGTTCTTAGGGCTCCTCACATCATGTATGGAGGATGACTAAGTGACCAGGAGCTGCTGCAGGCTTCTCACAGGTCAGAGTGACAGGAGTCACAGCCTGATGCCCTGGGGTGGGGTGTGGGTGGTTCTCCAGGGCTTCAGAGAGGAGATACAGCTGGTCACCTGGGGCCTGGTTGGAGAAGGGGATTGTTGGCCTTCTAAGCAGTAATGCATGGAGGCAGTGCAGTTGAGGGATCCCAGGGCTATTTTCTACTATGTGGCCTCATCATTATAAAATGATGATAATAATGTTTCCTGCCTCCAGATTTTTGTAAGAAATGAAGAATTCATGTAAAGCACTCTGTTTAATTGGCACATGGTGGGTGCTGTAGAGCTCTTCCTTACTATCATCACTGTTATCTGCGGAACTATCTTGGGACTTGCTGGGAGGCTGAGCACAGAGGTCCTGCCTGCCTTCTCGGGGAGGGTGACAATGCCCATGTGATTTGGGGGAGACCACAGGGCTGAGTTTGCTGACTGATACCATCTGGGGATTCTTTGTAGTCACAAAGCTAAACTTATGAAGAACTCGGGGAAATCAGCACTGGAAATCAGTGCTGTCTGTCGTCTTTATCATGATCATTGATATGATTTACTGACCATCACTATGGGCCAAGCACTTTATCTGCATTATCTCTAAGCCACACAACCAGCATACAAGGTAGGGGCCTCACTTCTGTGCTTCCAGAATCCTTCCCTAGCACTTTTCTCCTCCTAACCCAATCACCTCACATTACGGGTGACCATGGGTGTTTGGCTGCTGACACCCTGTGGCCCCTTGGACCTCTAATGCCTGACCCTAGCTGGCATTATGTGATGCTCAGTCGTGTCCAGATCTTTGTGGCCGCGTGGACTATAGCCCGCCAGGTGCCTCTGCCCATGGGATTCTCCAGACAAGAATACTGGAGTGGGCTGCTGTTTCCTCCTCCAGGGGATCTTCCCAACCCGGGGATCGAACCTGCATTTCCTCCATTGACAGGTGGATTGTTTACCACAGAGCCACCTGGGAAGCCCCAGCAAACATTATAAACATATGCAATAATGAAGGAAAGTGTTAGCGAATGTGTATAGGGTAAGTACTCAGCCTTTCTTTACAGATGAGGAGGAGCCCGGGGCTCAGAAATGACACTGAATTCACTAAGGTGTATAAGACTAGGAAGTGTTAGGCTGGGATCTGATCCCTCTCTCTCTGATCCCAAAGTCCTTGCTTTAGTGCAACCAGCTTCTAAGACAACACCAGTGATTCTCACCTCTTGGTACTCACCCACCTGTGTAGTCCCTTCCACACAAGATCTGAATGTGTAGCGATCTGAATGGGAGCTGAATGTGTAGCGAATAGAATATTATGCAAATGAGAGGTTTCCATAATGTGACATTTGAGGTTAGGTTAGAAAAGACATCAACACTCTGTATCAGTTCCTCTTGGATCATTATTTCCTCTGGGGAAAGCCAGCTACCATATCATGACAGGACTCAGGCAGCCTTAGAGAGAGGTTCAAGTGGCAAAAAACTGAGGCCTCCTGCCAAGAAGTAACCCTAACTCGCCAGGTACCTAAGTCACCTTGGAAGTAGATCCTTTGGCCCTGGTCAGGCTTTCAGATGATGGCACCCCTACCAACATCTCTACTGCAACCTCCTGAGGGCCTCTGAGCCAGGACCACCCAGCCAAACTTGGGTTCCTGATGCCCAAAACCATGAGAGAATTGTTTTAAGTGAAAGTCACTCAGTCGCATCTGACTCTTTGCGACCCTGGAACTCTCCAGGGCAGAATACTGGAGTGTATAGCCATCCCCTTCTCCAGAGGATATTTCCAACCCAGGGACAGAACCCAGGTCTCCTGCATTGCAGGTAGATTTTTACCAGCTGAGCCACCAGGGAAGCCCAGATTGTTTTAAGCCACTCTGTTTTAGAGCAATTTGCTATTCAGCAGTGGAAAACTGGAGAAGGAAATAGCAACCCATTCCAGTGTTCTTTCCTGGAGAATCCCTGGCAGACTACAGTCTATGGGGTCACAGAGAGTCGGACACGACTGAGCGACTATCACACAGTGGAAAACTATTACACTTCTCAATACCAGTCTGCCACCTACACTGTGATTGGCCCCGGGCCTCATCCAGAATAGAAGAGGACTGTTTATTTAGGCAAGTATGGATGTGAGAGTTGGACCATAAAGAAGGCTGAACACTGAAGAATTAATGCTTTCAAAGTGTGGTGCTAGAAAAGTCTCTTGAGAGTCCCTTGGACAGCAAGGAGATCAAACCACTCAATCCTAAAGGAAATCAACCCTGAAGATTGAGTGGAAGAATTGATGCGGAAGCTGAAGCTTCAATACTTTGGCACCTGATGCGAAGAGCTGACTCATTGGAAAAGACCCTGATGCTGGGGAAGATTAAGCGCAGAAGGTGAAGGGGGTGACAGAGGATGAGATGGTTGGATGGCATCACCAACTCAATGGACATGAATTTGAACAAACTCTGGGACCTAGTGAAGGACAGGGAAGCCTGGCAAGCTGCAGTCCATGGGGTCATAAAGAGTCAGACACGACTGAGCCACTGAACAGCATGTATGGTGGCAGGGCTGGTTCTCCCATAGTTAGTTGGCTGGTGCTGAACGATGGCGACAGGGACCAAGCCCAGAAGTGGAGATCTAGACTCCCTTCCTGGGCTATTTTTGAGCCTCAGGGAGCTGTTGCCGCCTGCAAACATGCTTGACTGGCCTGATCCACCCCCATGAACACGCATGCAGGAAGAAAGGAGACCTTGAGGCCATTTAAAACTTCCCGCTTGGTTCTCAGACACCTACTCTTAAGACCTTCTCTAGCAACAGGTTTTTAATGACTCTATGACTGGGAAAAGGCTGAGGCTCTTTTCT
Source organism: Bubalus bubalis (assembly GCF_019923935.1). Lineage (NCBI taxonomy): Eukaryota > Metazoa > Chordata > Mammalia > Artiodactyla > Bovidae > Bubalus > Bubalus bubalis. The sequence goes on along the minus strand of NC_059161.1, from coordinate 16,407,404 downwards.
GGTATGATTTCTCAGAATTCTGGTGGGAAGGGAGGGGTGGTCTTATAATTAGTGAAATGACTCAAGTGTCCCAGGTGGCAGATGGGACCCTGAAAAGTCCAGCCTCCCTGGCAGAGAGGACGGCACAGCCAGTATTTCCTGCCCCCTGGGTCATTTCAACTCCAGCTACAGGGGGAATATTCCTCCCATGGAGTTCTGCTTTGATGCCACTTTTCTAGGATGCTTTCTCCAGAGCTTCTTGGTCCCTCAACCCTTTAATCAGTGTAAATGATTCTCAATCAGGGGTGATCCGCAATGTCTAGAGATATTTTCGATTGTCACCCTGGGAATGGGTTGCTACAGGCATCTAGTGAGTAGAAGCCAGGGATGTAGCTCAACATCCTATGAGGCACAGGCCAGTCCCCAGAACAAAGAATGAACTGGTCCAACACATCAAAAGGACCACAGTTGAGAGACTGCACACTGGAAGCTGGCCAAATGCCAGCCCACCAAAGAGCCTCATTTCCCTAGGCAAGGAGAAATGAAGTTGCTATCCTGCGGCGGGGCTGGATGGAGACACGTGTCCCCAGGGGCGCAGGCAGCTGTGGACTCTATTATTAGCCCTGAGTGACCCTGGGAACACTGGGCTTCTTCTGCCTGAGAAACTCAAGCAAGGGGGCTTTTTTTCACTGATTCTGCTAAGTAAAAATATATATTTGCAGGGATATTAGTTTTAAAGTTACTGGTGTATATTAGAGGTTTAGAATGAGAGTGGGGAGGGTTGGCTGGAAAAGTACATGAACCTGTAAAGTCAAAGCTAGTCATGCATCTCCATCTTGGTGATATAGAACATGCTACCCTTCTGCGAAGACCTTTCCTACCTGTGTGCTCTGAGCTGTTCTTTGACCAGGAGGGTACAGGTTGGTGCTAAATGAGCCTCACTCTTTCTTTGGGTATTAACCAAGTACACGAGGCCACACCATACATCACAAAGTGTGTGAACTTTGGAACCGAGCCAGGGTAAAGCAGTTTCTGCATGGAGAGTGAACCTGTGATTTTGTTTCTTTGTTTTGTTGTTGTCTTTTGATTTGCTTTGTTTTTTGCTGCAAAGCAAGCTTCACTAGGCCAGAGACCTCTGTGACTTTTGATTTGTTAGTATAATGCTGAGAAAACACCCTGTCAACCTGAATCATGCAAATTATTATGAATATTTTCAGGCTTCCCTGGTGGCTTAGATGGTTAACACTCTGCCTGCAAAGCGGGAGACCTGGGTTCAATCCCTGGCTTGGGAAGATCCCCTGGAGAAGGGAATGGCAACCTACTCCAGTGTTCTTGCCTGGAGAATCCCATGGACAGAGGAGCCTGGCGAGCTAGTCCATGGGGTTGCAAAGAGTCAGACACGACCGAGCAACTAACACATATACACACGAACACTTTGACAGACCAACACACTCATGTCCAGCCAAGCCTCCTTCAGAGAATCCAGCAAACTCATTTCTACATGGTCCTTTGAGCCTCATGTTAACAAAATCCATGCACTCAGGTAACTGAAGACTCCATTAGGAGCCCCAAGCAAATGGTTCTGAGTTTTTTCTTAAGGGTAAATCTGAGTCCCAAGGGAGGGGATGCAAAATGCCTTCTCCGGGCTCTTAGAAGTGTCAACAGATGGCTGTGCATCTGAGCTGTCAGCTTCCCCTCAGCCGCAGCCCACCACTCCCCAGGCTGGGCCCTCCGCTCCTCACCTCACAGGCAAACAGCTTGAACTGTAGCCCCAGGATCTTGTAGTCAATCAGCTGGTTCCCTCGAAGCTGAGTCAAAGCCTCCTTAAGGTCTTTAATGGCGGAATCATACCTGCAGAAAAGAAGCCAGTTCAGGGAAAGGAGGAAAAAAAGAATGAAGTGTGTGTCTGTTTCCTTTCATCCATCTGTTTCACTGGGACAAGAAGTCTTTTCAATCCTTTTTGACCTGTTCTAGTTTTTCGCCAACGCTGACCCCAGGATTCTGTAGAACTTGGTGTGAACAGCGCCCCTGGAGTTGTGCATCCCAGCAACACTGCAGGCCTTCCAGTCTCAGGCTGCCGCAGGGATCTCTGTCTTTGCTGACTGCACACAGCCCCCACATTTCTGACAACCAGCTTGTCACTTTCTGAAAGAGCCTCGATCTCCCCAGAGAGCTCCAAGCAGAGCAGCACCTGTCGGCCCCCATGTCTCCATGGAGCTGATTCATTCCCCACCAAGCAGCCAGGCCAGCCTGACGCAGCTCCCAGGGGCCCTTCCTCAAGGCCACTGATGTCACCCTCCTGCCCAGAACCTTCTCCTTCAGCTTTTTTTGAGTTCTTAGCTCTTGGTTTGTGGCTGTCCCCTCCTCCTCTTCCACATACTTTAGGAAAAAAGACAAACCATCACTTAAGCCAGAGAGCCCTTTTTTTTTTTTTCTTGGTAAATAGTTAAGAATAAAAATGTTTTAGATTTTTGTGTATTTAATTTTTGGCTGTGCTGGGTCTTTGTTGCTGCACACAGGCTGGTTGCAACGAGTCGGAGCTACGGTCTAGCTGCAGTGCGAAGGCTTCTCATTGCGGTCGCTTCTCTTGCTGTGTAGCAGCGGCCATAGGCATGCAGGTTTCAGTAGGTGCAGCTCTCAGGCTCTAGAGCACGGGCTCAGTAGCTGTGACACATGGGTTTAGTTGCCCCATGGCACGTGGGATCTTCTCAGACTCAGGATCAAACCAGCATCCCTTGCATGGCAAGGCAGATTCTTCACCAGTGGACCACCAAGGAAGTCCCCAGAGAGCATCTCTAACCCTGCTCCTGGCACTGGCCTTCAGCTCCATTGGGTTGGTGTTGTGCTGACTGGCTTGAGGTGGATCAGGATGGCTGTCATTGGATTGGTAGCAGAGAATGGGGCTGACCACACCAATAGTGCCCATCGGGGTGTGGGCAGGACCTAAGGCCAGGCCTGCTTGGCCTGCCTCTGACCAACACAGAGGCCCTGGTGGGAGGGAGCCATTGCTGGGCATCAGGGGATAGAAGCAGCAAAAATCAAGCTACCCCCAGCCCCAGCCCAGCCCCCGGTTTGGCAGGAACTAATTTGCCTGTCTGTGTGGCTCCCACCGGGCAACTAAACCAAGAGTCCCTCAGCCACCATCTGACCCAGAGCTGCCACTTGTGGCTTCTCTTGGAGACAAGCCTGGAATGTGAACACAGGCTGGTGGGGACCCTCGAGAGGTGGTGTGGGTAACGAAGGTGCCTGAGGACAGCGGCCAAGGGACTGGGACCAGGTCCACCAGCCCTGCCACTAACTGGGAGACCCTGGCAGACTGCCTCCCTGGCCTCACTCCACATGGATATTATAAGAAGTGCATTGTGTGCAAGGGATATATTATATTCAGGGAGCATAGCACATCAGGCGCTTGCTAGTATGTGGTCCTGGATCTAATTTCTCAAGTCAAACCCACGTGGACTGGAGTCCTGCTTCTGCCCCTTACTGCTGCTGCTGCTGCTAAGTCGCTTCAGTCGTGTCCAACTCTGTGCAACCCCATAGACGGTAGCCCACCAGGCTCCCCCGTCCCTGGGATTCTCCAGACAAGAACACTGGGGTGGGTTGCCATTTCCTTTTCCAATGCATGAAAGTGGAAAGTGAAAGTGAAGTCGCTCAGTCGTGTCCAACTCTTAGCGACCCCATGGACTGCAGCCTACCAGGCTCCTCCGTCCATGGGATTTTCCGGGCAACAATACCGGAGTGGGGTGCCATTGCCTTCTCCGATATATATATATATATTTATATATATATATTTCCAGCTCTAAAACTGGCAACTAAATTCACATACCAATCTTCTACTACATGTTTGCGTGTATGCACGCTAAGTCACTTCAGTCGTGTCCTACTCTGTGCGACCCCTCAGACTATAGCCCGCCAGGCTCCTCTGTCCATGGGGATTCTCCAGGCAAGTGTACTGGAGTGGATTGCTGTGCCTTCCTCCAGGGAATCTTCCCGACCCAGGCATGGAACCTGCGTCTCTTACGTCTCGTGAATTGGCGGCGGATTCTTTTCCACCAGTGCGACCTGGGAAGCCTTATCGCATGCCTACTTAATACTATATACTGTATTAACTGTTACCCGGAGATAACAGTACACAGTTGTTGGGACTTCGCTGGTAGTCCAGTGGCTAAGACTCCACACTCTCAATGCAGGGGGCTGGTGTTTGATCCCTGGTCAGGGAACTAGATCCCACTTGCCACAACTAAAGATCCCAGATGACATAATGAAGATCAAAGATCCCACGTCCTGCAATTGGGACCCGGCACAGACAAATAAATAAATGAAACATTTTTTTTAAATACATGGCTGTAGAAGCCAGAACGCTCATGTCAGGGAAACTGGAAGCTGACCAGGAGGGCGGCCTGGCTGAGAGATCCCAGGGTGGCCGGGGAAAGCTGGACATTCTGTCATCATTTGGTTGGTAGTGACTCCCACAGCCACAGGGGCTGCAGGAGTGACGGGAGCAGACAGCCTGGCTTGGAAACAGAAGGATGGCTTCCTCTAACATATCTTTGTTAATAAGTGAAGTTGCTCAGTCCTGTCCAACTCTTTGTGACCCCATGGACTGTAGCCTGCCAGGCTCCTCGGTCCATGGGATTTTCCAGGCAAGAATACTGGAGTGGGTAGCCATTTCCTTCTCCAGGGGATCTTCCCGACTCAGGGATCAAACCCAGGTCTCCCACATTGCAGGCAGATTCTTTACTATCTGGGCCACCAAACTTTTCACAAGCATTCCGGCCATTCCTTAAGCATTTCAAGTCATTTACACACCCTTTTAGGCATTTCCTTGAAGGGGGAGAGGGGAAGCATTCCTGTGCCTTCTAAGCTGGAACATAGCCGGTGACTGGCTCTGATTCACTGAGCCAAAAAGGCGGGCGGCGGGCAGAAACGCAGGTGTCCTGTTTCCTGGGCAGATGGGATTTCTATCGTGTTCCACTGCCTGTTTGTGAATGCACTGAGGCCCGTGGGGCTCTGTCTGCAGTCACCTGCCGGTGTGTCTGCCTCCCTCAGCAGATGAGTTTCAGCTGTGAAGGAGCACTGCCTGGGTCTACCTGGGATTGAGTGAGCCCAACTCCTCCTAATTCTGCCCAGCAAGATGGTTAAAGATCCGGGCCCAGTAGGACGGAGAAAGAAAGGACTGATGTTATTCAAAAGGCTTGCTTCGTGTTTAAAACACCCCTGCTAGGTGTCTGTCTTTAAACGTCTTTGACAGCATCGCCCTGAAGGCCTCTCCTCAGCCGCCTTGTTTACCCAGAGCAGCTCCCCTGGGGCGTGTGCTCTGATGCACAGCTCTGCTTCCCACTGCCCAGGGTCTGAAAAAGCTCAGTTTGAGAAATCCAAAATAGCCTTCAGTCCGCTGCACTGGGAGGCAGGCAGCACAGCCCCTGCCTCTTTCCAGCCCTCCGGCAGGAGGTTTCCTCCATGCCATTTGGAGCCCGCAGCATCCCCAGTGAGGCCAAGGAGCTGGCATCTTCCCCTGGTTCTGCTGGGCAGGACCTGAGCACACACCTGAAGGTCACTCCACCTGGTGTCTTCTCAGCTCACCAGCGCAACTGCCGACTGGCTAATGCTTCTCCCCAGCTCTGAGCCGGAGAGGGCTTATTACCCTCGTTCCTGTAACACTCCCTGGAAAGGTTTTTTTCCTTAGTAACCACTGAAATTCCCAATTACTCCTGCATGGCCAGTGCCAGCCTGTTGACTAGAATCCTGCAGTCCCTACTCAGGTAATGGAGAGAGACTGAGCCAGCTGAAAGGGGTTGAAGCATCACACACCTCCATGCCAGGGCCTGGGGCCATGCCCTTGCCCGTTTCAGAAGTCAGGGAAAAGACTTTGCTGTGTTGCCTCTTTGAGCAGCTCCATCTAAAGGGCCTGGCCATATCTTCAGGGCCCTAAAATGTATAAGGGGCTGCCCAGATGACTCAGATGGTAAAGAAATCTGCCTGCAATGCTGGAGCCACCGGTTCAATCCCTGGGTCGGGAAGATCCCCTGGAGTAGGAAATGGCAATCCACATCCAATCCAGTCCCACGTAGAGAGGAGTTTACAGTGGGCAACAGTCCATAGGGTCACAAAGGATCTGACACGACTGAGCGCGTACACATGCAAGATTTATAAGGTTGAAAGGTACCTTGAAATCCCATCTCCTTTTGAATGACAAGGTGGGGGTTAGAGAGATGAGACATCCCTCAGACCTGACTTGCCTGGGCAGAACAACTCTAACTTTATTCTGGTGGAAATTTATAATGACAGATGAGCAACCCAACATCTGAAAGTGGGAAAAACTGGGAGAAGAAACACCCATAACATTAGCACCTTAAAACAAACCCCGTAGTGATCTGAAGGTCATCCTAACCCATGACTGAGAAGCAATAGTTCCAGGTCCGCATAAGTGCTTATCTAAAAACTTCTCCCATAGCACCTGCCCCATTTTGCCCTGCATAATAGATCTAGTGTTTGTGACCTGCTTCCCTTTTTTAATACATAAGTTCCTTGAAAGTGTGAAGTGTTAGTTGCTAAGTCGTGTCCGATTCTTTGCAACCCCATGGACTGTAGCCTGCCAGGCTCCTCAGTCCACAAAATTCTCCAGGCCATAATACTGGAGTAGGTTGCCATGCCCTCCTTCAGGGGATCTTCCTGACCCAGGGATCGAACCCAGGTCTCCTGCATCGCAGGCAGATTCTTTACCATCTGAGCCACCAGGGAAACCCTCTAAGTTCCTAGAAGCAGAGACTATATTTCACCCCCTTGTTTATTTACTCCCATAAGCATTTATTAATACTGTACTAGATACTGAAATGCAAGAGTGAATAAGGATTCTCCCCTCACGAGTAGTGGAGGAGACAAATATACAGGCAAGTATCTATCATCGGAGAGACAGCTGTGATTAAAGGAGGCACAAAAGAGAGTGGTCACCTGGGTGAGTGTGCCTGGGGCAGACATTGGAGGGTGTGAGTGGGCGGACAGTTGCTGAACCAGAGAGCAACAGGCAAGGGAAGCTCCTCTTTATCCTGGGATCCGCTGGAGGCTCTTCAGCAGACGACATTTCTTTTTTTAAAAAGGTCATTCTAGGATATCATTGGAGCAGGCAAGAGTGGTGGCTAGGGAATCAGTTTGGAAGCCATGGTGCAATAGTCCTGGTAAAAAAAATGAGGTATAAACCAGCATGGTGCTGGAAGGGAGGGTGAGGGTTCTTGTATAATTTTCAGGGGACACTAAACTCCCTGAAATTGCACATAAAATTAGGTATGTGCTTGCATGTGTTTTTCTGGGAAGATTGCCCTTATATTTTGCTATTTAACAACCAATTAAAAAAGGACAAAGCATCAAGAGCTGAACCTTGGACTTTTCTGGTGGTCTAATGGTTAAGTATCCACTGGCCAATGCAGGGGACACAGGTTTGATCCCAGGTCCAGGAAGATTCCACATGCTGAGGGGCAACGAAGCCCACGCGTCACAACTACTGAGCCTGTGCTCTCGAGCTCAGAAGCCACAACTACTGAAGCCCGCTTGCCCTAGAGCCCGTGCTCCACAACAAGAGAAGCCACCGCAATGAGAAGCCCACACACCGCAATGAAGAGTAGCTCCTGCTCGCTGCAATCAGAGAAAGTCTGCATGCAGCCACAAAGACCCAGCACAGCCAAAAAGAAATTAAAATAAAATAATTAAAAAAAAATTAAAACAGAGCTGAGTCTTGTGGAGGGGAGGACACCAAAGCCTATGGATTGAGCAAAAGAAAAAAAAAGGCAACGCAGGACCCAGTCTCGTGTTTTATTTATGTTATTTCCTCAATAAGTAGTTGTTGAATTAAAGATAAAATTTGATAGATTTCTCTCTTAGATTTAACGATTACCAGTCACAGACTAATTGAATCCTGAGTCTGATTCCTGGATCTTATTAAGATCTTTTTGACTCACTCAAAACACAAGGCTTTCAGGTTCTGGGATTTCTGGGCATTTCATGGAGAAATGTCTTCTGGGAGCCTCCCGTCTTTGCCATCTATCTCTTCTCATTTGAGGCTGTTAGAGCTGATTCAAGGATGGCCTGAGAGTTTGTCCTTCTAGAGATCTAGAAGAGGTTTTGTGCTCAGACCTGCTCACAGGTCCTATACATCCTGAGGCTGGTGGGGATGAGGGGAGGGGGACCGAGAAGGAGAAGAGGGTTAAGAAGGGAGACGGGGCATGATGCCATTGAAAGTAAAGGCCTGTGTATCTTTTCTCCATTCAAGGCTTTCCCTTCCCAGACAGCCTCTGTGTCTGTGATTCTTCTTTTGGGAGACTTCACTCCTGCTCTTAACTCATTCAGGTAAATGACCCCATCTACATCCCAGAAGTCCTCTGAGCAGCTGGTAGTTGCCTATGGCTACGGCTCTGCACAGTGGCCTGGCAGGCTTGGTTTCTGACTAAACCGGAGGATCAAAGCCTTTCAGGGTTCCAGAGGATCCGATCCCAGCCTACCCCCTCCCCAGTGCCTGGACATTCTCTGTAGCCTCCCCTCTATCCCACCAATGCCCTGCCTCACCTGTTGTGCACACACACGCACATACACACACACACCATGCCCCTGCCAACATGTTACTGTTTGGACTGTTCTTCCTTAGCCTGAGCTGAATTGTCTTCTCTGGAACTTGTGCACACTCAGGGAACTATTTCTACAAAGGGTCAGTTAGTCATCCCCTACATTTTAAACAAATGCTTAGAATATATTTTGTTATTTGTATGTTTTTAGGGCATTTGGAGGAGGGGTGTGGGACTCGAGATTAACTTTCATTTTCTATTTGTCTTTTTACTAATTATTTCCTGTTGACTATAAACAAGCCAAAAATACAGAAAAGCTGACAGAAGAAGATGGAAATCTCTATAATTTCAGCAGCTGGGGAGGACTGCTGAAAACATTTTGGTCTGTGGCCTTTCAGACTATTCTGCGAAACGGTAATGGGATTGTACGATACTATTCTGAAATCTGCTTTAAATTTAGTATCTATTGTGAACTTCTTTCTACAGTAAGACAAACACTACTCATCTGTATTAATATATTCTGGTACATACAATATTAATTGTTTATGTTCTCATTTTAGTGACTGAATTATACCTCATTGAATGCATTAAACTGAGTTTTGGAAAATACATTCTGCAGGAATGTATTTTTTTTGTTAAACCAGATCTAAGTCTATCACCTAGGAAGATTTTATTTATTTATTTATTGGCCACGCCCATGTGGTCTGTGGGATCTTAGTTCTCTGACCTGGGATTGAACCCAGGCCCTCAGCAGGGAGAGTGCGGAATCCTAATGAGTGGCCCACCAAGGAAGAAAGGTTGTGATGTGGTTTCCTGATCTTTGTCATTGTGTGAGAGCTCAATATCTCACAGCAGTAGACAATCATGGGGGCTCCCTTGATGGCTGCAGTATTTACAACATGAACCGCCCAGGAGACCTTTCAGGAAACGGTGGGGTGCCATCCCCAGACTGTGATGGTTAGCAGCCGTATGGTGAGCTGTAGCTGGGCGGCAGGCCTGCCTTCCCTCCCCAGACAGGGATTCTGCCTCATGGTGACTGATTTCGTTACTATCCAGAGAAAGCCCAGTCATGCTTCCCCACAGAGGCTGAGGAGACTCGTCTCAAACACCAAGTCTGGCAGCACCAAGACCCGCTCTGGGTTTCTCTGCACGCTTCCCCAGCTTGTGCAACACTGGACCACTTACTTTTCCATCTGGTAATAGAGCATCCCTCGTTGGAAGTAGGACACTGCCAAGTGCTTGTCTCGGTTAATACTTTTGGTGAAGGCCTGCGGAGGGAACAGTCAGGCGGTAAGTAGATGTGAGATGAGCCAGAGGGTGTGGCAAGCAGGAAGGGTCCGGAAAACCGTGGATGTCTTGGAGATGACAAGCGGCTTAGGGGTCAGAGTACTTGGTGTTGTCACTTCCTAGCGGCATGGCATGAGACAGGTTGCCCAATCTCCTTGAACTTTAGTTTTCTCCTCTGTAAAATGCGGATATGCATATCTCCCTTTCATGATTACTATCAGGATTAATAAAAGTCATCAAGTTTGAATACAACCTAATTAAAATGTTATCTACAGGATACATTTATCTTATAAATTTATTATAAGGATATTACACAATTAAGATCATTATCGATCTGTGTGTTCCTATTGCCATTTTGTTCACTGTTTTGAAATCTCATACAATTAAAATAATAACAATAATAATGCATTTAAAATGCCAGGAGCAAGGACTCAAGCATAAAACCAAAGAAAGGCAGCGAGAATGAGATGCCAGAGCGGAAGAAAGCAAAGGGAAGCCTAGAGCAGGGGGAGGAAGGAGGGACAGGGGAGTGGGTCAGCTGGGAGACCCGAGAGGCGAGGCTGGAGTCCACAGCCCCTGCTGGCCGAGCAGCACTCGGCCCTCTGCCCGGACTGACAACCTCTCCTCCTGACAGTGTGCACTTTGTTTCCAGCAGCCCCTGGGATCTGTGGTTCTGTTTGCTCAGTCCCTGGGCAGCCCCCCACCCCCAGAGGAGGTGGGGGCCACTGTCTTCCCTCCTGTGAGACGTAGAGGGTCCTCCCGTGCTCCCATCTGCCCACTCTGCAGCCTGAGGCTGTGCAGGTATTCCACAAAGCTTCTCTCTCTCCCTCTTTGCCAGGGCAAGGATGGCTGTGGGGGTCCCCTTCAAGGTGCTGGGGAGTCAGTCATCTAGCCACACCACCTTGCAAAGACTTTCAGTGAAAGGTAAAAATAAGGACTAACATTTACACAGTGGTGTGAAGTTACACAGGACTTGAATAATCTATGCCTCGTATATAGGGAAAGAACCTAAAAAAGAATGGGTATATATACATGTATATACACATGTATAATGATTTACATCATTGTATACCTGAAACTAACACAACATTGTAAATCAACTATATTCCAACAAAAACTAACTTAAAAAAATAGTTCATGCCTCACTTATCTTCAAGATGCTTAGTCTCTCCAGAAGCTGAAAGCCCAAAGTCTATGACTTCACAAGACCAAAAAGCCCAGAGACAAGCGGAGCTGGGGTTTGATCCAAAAGTCATACCCTTTCCAGCTTACCATGACCAATACAAAAAAGTGATTGTTGGGAATGCTTAACCCCATAGTAGGGAATATGAGAGAGAGAGAGAAAAACAGTGGAGAAATATGACATTCCACACCTGTCCTAAAATCACTACAGATGGTGACTGCAGCCATGAAATTAAAAGACGCTTGCTCCTTTGAAGAAAAGCTATGACCAACCTAGACATCATATTAAAAAGCAGAGACACTACTTTGCTGACAAAGGTCTATATAGTCAAAGCTGTGGTTTTTCCAGGGGTCATGTATGGATGTGAGAGTTGGACCATAAAGAAGGCTAAGTGCTGAAGAATCCATGCTTCCGAACTGTGGTGCTAGAAAAGTCTCTTAAGAGTCCCTTGGATGGCAAGGATATCAAACCAGTCAATCCTAAAGGAAATCAACCCTGAAGATTCATTGGAAGGACTGATGCTGAAGCTGAAGTTCCAATACTTGGACCACCTGATTCGAAGAGCTGGTTCATTGGAAAAGACCTTGATGCTGGGAAAGATAGAAGGCAGGAGAAGGGGATGACAGAGATGAGATGGTTGGATGGCATCACCGACTCAATGGACATGAGTTTGAGCAAGCTCCTGGAGATGGCGAAGGATAGGGAAGCTGGGTGTGCTGTAGTCCATGGGGTCTCAAAGAGACTGAACACCACCTGTCCTCAGTAGACATCATTAATCAATCACCATCTGCATTCCTTCCACCAGCCTCAGACTCCTTTGTAGAGTGCTCCACATAATGGATCAGAATTGTCACTTGAGGGGAAACCTATTTTTAAGTGCCTTCTCTTGATCTCTTGGGCAAGAAAAGCTCACTCACAGGAAGGTCTTAGAAAGCCAAAAGAGGTTCTTGGAAATCAGACGTTAAGCAGTTTAGACAGAGATTCTGTGGCTTGCAGTCAATAAAGGAAAACAGAACTAGGAGGGGCTTTCAAAAAGGTGTTAAGGAAAGTTTCCAGAATGATTTGAATGTAATCGATGGAGAATAAAAGAGAACAAAACCCACAGTGAACAGTTTCCAGAGGGGCTGCCTGTTCGAACCACCTGGGGAGCTTTTCAAAGCGGTGGCCGCCCAGGCTGCTCCACAGGCCAATTGAATCAGAATTTCTTGGGGTGGGTTGGGCTGGGGCAGCCTTTGTTCTTCTGAAGCTCCTGAGAGGGTTCTAAAGTGCAGCCCGGGCTGAGAACCAGTTAAGACAAGGCCCCCGGGGGAGGCGGGGCCAGAGACACCTCCACTCACCTTCTCCGCCTCCGGCAGTTTCCCCAGAATCATGTATATGCAGCCCACATTGAAGCAGATCCTGGAGTGGGGGTCCTGTACCCCAGTGAAGGCATCCAGGGCTCCCTTCCAGTCCTTCTTGTCAGCTGCCAGCACTCCTTCATTCCAGAGGCTGATAGCCTCGGCCAGGGACATGGTCAGGTGCAAACCGGGAGGGCTGCCTGGAGACCCGGGGAGAGGGCAAGCCTGTGTCTCCCCAGCTGGGCCGCCCCCAACCCGCCTGCACTTTGCTGGCCTGGAACTCAGACTTGGGGCTCAGGCTCCTCAAGACAACTTCTCAGTGTTGCAAAGGCGGCAGGAAGTGTCCCCACCTTTTGGCAACGGACGCACAGAGCAGTCAGTTCTGTGAGAGAAAAGGAAAGAGAAGGAGAAAGAGGGCAAGCGGGGCGGAGTGTGGGGGAGAGAGGAAGTACATCAGATACTGCCCCTGAGGCCGCAGTTCCCCAAAATGCTTCTGCTCTGTCCCCCAGCTCCTCCCCTCCGTCTCCCACCCGCCTCTGCGGGGCGGCAGCTTTTGGCCAGGGCTCTGACCCCAGGTTCAAGGCGACTTCTGGCTGCCTGTCCAGCGAGGGTGTTGGGTGACAGAAGAGTTCTATTCAGTCTAGAATGAATTCTTTGCTCACTTCCTCACACCCTCGTTGGAGTAGGAAATGGCAACCCACTCCGGTCTTCTTGCCTGAAGAATTCCATGGACAGAGGTGCCTGGTGGGCTGCAGTCTATGGGGTGGTGAGGGGTTGGACACGCCTGAGCGACCAACACTTTCACACCCTCACAGACTGTCTTGATGTATTTGGTTTTTTATCTCGGGCTAAAATTGGCAATCAGATTCCCAGGTAGGACGGTTTTGGGTGTCCATCTGAGTCTGAGGTACTTTTGTGAACACTTAGGAAGCTCAGTGGGGACCAATCTCCTACAAAAGGCAAAACTAGGAGCCAAATATGACAGCGAATGACTTCTCTTACCCTGTGAAAAACTGAAGAGACGAGGGTTCTCACTGATGACTGATCTGTTTACTAGTCTCCTAAAACACAGATGTACATCTCCTTCCCTGCTGCCCTGAGAAAGTAGAAAAATCAGTAAGATAATTGGGAGGAGAGGGTATAACAAATTTGATTTACTAAAATCCTGGCTTCTTGTTAATCACACTCCAGAGTAAAGGTAAAATGCAATTCTGAGGGTCAAATGCTTAGATGGCAACACTCGCTCTGTCTTTACTGAAGCACCTGTCAGTTATCACCAAACTTCCCCTAAGAGCCCAAAAATAAAACTTAAAAATGTCCATTCTATAAGGCTTGTAGGATTGAAAATGAGAGAATTGGGAAGGTGTGTGTGCACTTTTGTAGGGAGCATGCCCTGTGTTTGGAAGGTCTTCCCATCTCACTTTGTCTGGCAAACTCCTACTCATCCCTGAAGGCCCAGTGAAATATCACCCCCTGCCTGAAATCTAGTTCCACACTCCAGCCAGCAGAGACTCTCCCCTCCTTTGTACCACCTCCTCCCAAACAATTGTATTTGTTGCCGTTTCTCTTTTCATTTGCCCAAGCTCTTAGACTCCTGAATAGCTGGGCCCATGCCTTTTCAATTCTAGGATTCCCAGCTCCTAGAATGGGAACACACCCAATACATGACAAAGGGATATATTCCAAAAAGAAGTTAGAGATCCTTGGCAAATGACCAGCCAAAAGCAGTGATGGCAGCGGGGAGAGATACTGCTATTCCACCTGGTGAAAAAATACAACTCAATCAGCACGTTGATTATTCCTAGGAAAACCAAGTAGTTTTGTAACTAAGCTAGACTTTAAGCTTTCTTTTCACACTATTATCGGAGTCTGCCACACAAAACTCTCCGGAAGCTGATGCCTATGAGTTTTCCAGTCTTATTTTCCCAGAATGTCCTTCACAGGCCCCTACAAACTCTACCGCTTGCTTCTCTTCCCCCCTGGGTCTTCATTTCCTGCCTCTCTGCTTTGGCTCCTGCTGCTCCCCCTGCTTGGGCTGCCCTTCCCAATGTCTGCTCCTTCAAACCCACCTTGCACAGACATGGGTGCCCTGCTCAGATATCCCCTTCCTCCAGAAGCTGTGCTGAATTCAGGCCCAGTCTTAAGCCCCTAGACCTGTGATCTCACTTCTGAACTCCCACGTGGTTCTAAGTCACCCTCACGTGAGTAAAGTGTGTGTATGTGTGTCTTAGCTCCTCAAACAGACGGCCCCATCCTTGCTTCCCCCAGAGGCCCAGCAGTGTCGTGCACACTCATTTCTGTCCAGTTACACCCCTGTCCCCACGCCACCATAAGCCTGTGGATGAACATATCGTCTAACCTCCTGACACGCATCCATCTATTCACTACAGAGTAGCCAGACTATTTTTTTTCCCTTTTTTACAGCATAAACCCTTTATGTCTTTATAATTTATTTCTTTTTAGTTGGAGGATGATTGCTTTACAATGTTGTGTTGGTTTCTGCCGTACATCAACATGAGTCAGCCATAGGTATACACATGTTTCCTCCCACTGAAATATGTACATTACCATGTGTAAAATAGACAGCTAATGGGAAGTTGCTGTATAGCACAGGGAACTAGAGCGCAGTTGAACCAGTGCTCAACCTGGTTCTCTGCGACAATCGAGAGGGGTGGGGTGGGAGGTGGGAGGGAGGGTCAACAGACTAATCTTTTAAAAATACAGGTTGGATCACGTCATGCCCCTGCTTTAAAACCTTCAGTGCCTTAGTTATTACTCTTAGGATACAAACCAAACTCCTTCCCACGGTGCCGGAAGGATCCTCTCTACACACTGCGCCCCCTCTCCCCCCCAATCCCTGCCACGCCATTTCCCTTCCATCTCTTCCTCACCCCTTCCCAGTGTTTCCATGCAACGTCACATTGTTAACTGGTTTCCTCTGCTTGGGATGTTCTTCCCCCAACCCTTTGCCCGGCTGGTTCGGTTCCAACTCATCTTTCACTCCCTCAGGAAGGCCTTTCTTGATCCATGACCTTCTTGTGTTCGTCCTTCCTCTCTCTCACAGCACACAGTTCTCTTGGGTCACGGTGTTTGTCACAATTTGTAATTGTATTACAGTAGTCATTGATGGAGAAGGCAATGGCACCCCATTCCAGCACTCCTGCCTGGAAAATCCCATGGGTGGAGGAGCCTGGTGCGCTGCCATCTATCAGGTTGCACAGAGTCGGACACGATTGAAGCGACTTAGCAGCAGCAGCAGCAGCAGTCATCGATACTATTAGTAGATGACCTTCTCAACCACCCTTCCTTCATTCCCCATTTTTCCTTTGGTAGAACCCCCATTCTGTTCAAGTCTCCACTCTCTGGAGGCCAAGTGCCTGAGGAGAGATAAATTCCCAACACCGCCCCGAGGAGTGGGGTTCTGACTGGTTCAGGCACAAGTGTGAGATAGAATTCTAGTTAATAACACATTTGGAGAAGGCTGCTGAGGATTTCTGGGCAAGATTTTTCCCCCCTGCTGATTAAAAAAAAGACACATGGGAAGAAACAAGACAGTCCTTATTTTTCCCCTAGACAGTATTATGAAGCTGCGCCTGGAACAGTGGCAGCTATCTTGTGACCACGAGGAAGGCCAGCTAAGAACAAGCCATTATTTTAAGGAAAAGAGAATGAAAAACTAAAAACCTGGATCCTTAATTATGTTGATGAGCTCCTAAGTTAACCCATCTTGGAACTAATTTTCTCAGAATTTCTTTGTCAGTGAGATAAGTCTGTTTATTGTTTAAGCTATTTGAATAGTGTCTTCTGTTTTTTATCATTTAAAACATTCTGACAGACATACCACTATATTTTCCATTCTTGGCACAGCACTTGATATAGTAGGTGTTCAGAAAACTCTTATTGTATAAATTAAGACACTGTTTGAATCTCACAGTTTTAGCTCAATGTTTGCAAAATTATTTCAAAGTTCTGTATAAGCAAGATTTGCATTTGCTTTGCTCACAGATCATAAACTTCTGTTGGATGCACTCATTCAACGGGAAGCTAAGAATATTCCTAAGGCTTTCCTTTTTCTGGAGGGAGGGACCCCTGAAATTAAACTCATTGTTCTCATTATTCCTTGGGAGTCAGCAATCTCCTTCTTCTCCCTACCCACTCCAGTATTCTTGCCTGGAAAACCCCATGGATAGAGGAGCCTGCCAGGCTACTGTCCATGGGGTCGCAAAGAGTTGGACATGACTGAGCATGCATGTATGCCCCACTTTTAGAGCTTAGCATTTCATCATTCTTCAGCTTCTTCTAACTTTTTCACGGCTTCTCTCTCAAACTCCCCAAAGGGTGGAAACAGGTCTCAGTTTCCCCTCATTCTTTCACACTCTAGGCACATAGCAGGTGTTCTGTGGACCACTGATTGGTTACACGAACCAAAATGAAGAAATTGGAACACTACTTGAAAAAATAGCTTTATGGAGTTTGTCATTATCACCCTTATTTGCATACAGTGTGGTACATTTACAATAGTAGGGAGAGTATGTACATCCTGTTTCCTTAAATCTAACATCAGTAGATACTGACATTGAGTACGAGACAGGGAAGCCTCAGGAAGTTGGCAGGGAGACCTCATTTATGACATGTGAACTTGGCCTGAATTTCACAGGGAGGACACAGAAAACTCAGTGTGGGTCTCCTTAGTCAGCAAGGCTGGTTGAAACCCTCAAGGCTAAAAGCCTTCTTTCTCCAGGAAGAGGTCAAAAGTTAGTCCTGTCTAGCCTAACTGGTTAGTAGTTTGTTTCTGCATAAAAAGTCATCACAAACTTAGTGACTTACAATAATACACATTCACTCTCATGGTTTTCGTGGGGGAGGCGTCTGGGCATGGCTCGGCTGGTCCTCTGTTCGGGTTCCACCATGCTGAGATCAAAGTGTGGGCCAGGCTGCACTCACATGGAAGCTTGACTGGGGAAGAGTCTGCTCCTAAGCTCCCTCATATTGTTGGCAGAATTCATTTCCTTGCAGCCGTAGCATTTAGGATCCCAGGGACGGGGGAGCCTGGTAGGCTGCCGTCTATGGGGTCACACAGAATCAGACATGACTGAAGTGACTTAGCAGCAGCAGCAGCAGCAACCCTTATGGTAGAAAGTGAAGAAGAGCTAAAGAGCCTCTTGATGAAAGTGAAAGAGGAGAGTGAAAAAAGTTGGCTTAAAGCTCAACATTCAGAAAACTGAGATCATGGCATCCAGTCCCATCACTTTATGGGAAATAGATGGGGAAACAGTGGAAACAGTGGCTGACTTTCTTTTTCTGGGCTCCAAAATCACCGCAGATGGTGACTGCAGCCATGAAATTAAAAGACGCTTACTCCTTGGAAGGAAAGTGATGACAAACCTAGACATGGTATTAAAAACCAGAGACATTACTTTGCCAACAAAGGTTCGTCTAGTCAAGGCTATGGTTTTTCCAGTGGTCATGTATGGATGTGAGAGTTGGACTGTGAAGAAAGCTGAGTGCTGGAGAATTGATGCCTTTGAACTGTGGTGTTGGAGAAGACTCTTGAGAGTCCCTTGGACTGCAAGGATATCCAACCAGTCCATTCTGAAGGAGATCAGCCCTGGGATTTCTTTGGAAGGAATGATGCTGAAGCTGAAACTCCAGTACTTTGGCCACCTCATGCGAAGAGTTGACTCATTTGAAAAGGCCCTGATGCTGGGAAAGACTGAGGGCAGGAGGAGAAGGGAATGACAGAGGATGAGATGGTTAGATGGCATCACTGACTCAATGGACATAGGTTTGGGTAGACTCTGGCAGTTGGTGATGGACAGGGAGGCCTGGTGTGCTGCGGTTTATGGGGTCGCAAAGAGTCGGACACGATTGGAAAACTGAACTGAACTGAACTTCTTCAAGACCAGCAATGGAGAGAGCATCTCTATGTCACCGAGTCTCTGAGCCTAGACCCCTTTTTAAAGGACCTGCTTGACTAGGTTAGGCCCACCCAGGATAATCTCTCTTTTGATTAAAGTCAGCTATTTAGGGTCCTTGATTACTTCTGCAAAGTCCCTTCACCTTTGCCATAGTCTGTGAGTGAGAAGCAAGCCTCAGTCCCTGCGCACACAGTGGGATGGGATTACACATGGGCATCTTAGAATTGGGGGTCATTTTAGGATTCTGCCTACAATCACTATAGAGTTCCAGTCTTCTCCCTCCCTGACTCACCAGCTGGGTCATTATTCCTGCCCTGTGCTCTCATAGCAGCCTCTCCACTTCCCCAACCACGTGTTCAACCACACATGATAGTAATTACCTGTTTAAGTGGCTGTTTCCCAGCTAGGCTGTAAGCTCCAGGAGTACAGGACCTACGTCTGAGTTTTCCAGTGCTATCTTTTGTGCCTATCACATGATAGATTCTCAAAACATCTGCTAAATATCAATGCTGTGGAAGGTGCTTATAAAGTCACTGTAATTATTTAGTTTGGTTGGTTACACATATCCATCTTATCATCCAGATGAAAACATGCATAAGGCTATTCTTTTAAAGCATCCTCATATTAAGCACACTAGACATGAGGATCATTGTCATCTCTGAACTATTATACACAAGGTACCTGGGCTTCCCTGGTGGCTCAGCAGTAAAAAATCTGCATGTCCATACAGTAGGCAGAGGTTTGATCCCTGGGTTGGGAAGAGCCCCTGGAGAAGGAAATGGCAACCCACTCCATTATTCTTGCCTAGGAAATCCTCTGGACAGGGGAGCCTGGCAGGTTATAGTCCATGTGGTCGCAAAGACTCAGACACAGCTGAGCATGCACAAACAGGCCATAATTTTTTTTAAAAATTGAAAAATGAAAAAGAGCCTTGGCTAATAAAAAAAATGAAAAATAGATATTTGCCCCTCGCCCAAGACTCTAAAATGACAGATTGCTATAGAGGGATGGGAGATTCTCAGAAATCAACACAACCACCTGGGACACAGAGATCCCAAAGATGAAGGAAGTGGAGAGGCATTGGGATCCCACAGGGAATTCTTTCCAGCAGTCAGACCCACAAATGATAGATGACGTGGCTCCTGACCAATGAGAAATCCAAATGCTGGCAGAGATCAAAGAAGGTATACAGGGAAAGCTGAAGCCCAGAGTGAGTCGAAGCTGCAAAAGTACTAAGGTTGACACAAAGAGCTCCTTAGTGTCAGAGGATGAACATAGAGGGTCACTGCTTGGTGCAGATGACGTCACATCAACAGCTGTTGGCAAGAAAGCAGAACTACTCAGCTCCGACTTTGTTCCTGAGTCGCACAGGGAATGAAGACCCAGACAGAGGATGGTGAGGAAGCTGACAGCTGGTCTAAAGAAACTCCAGTCATCTAATCCAGATTCACTGAATCCCAGGAGCAGAAAGATTTTGTTTGCGTGATCCTTAAAACCTTGTCAGTTGAAGCACCATGAAGACTGGGGTCAATGCTAGAAAGCCAGGATGGATGGTAAATGTGATTCCAGGTGTCTAAAAGTCATAAATTCTTAAAATGATTTTGGAGACTTACCAGTTGATCCCTGGAAAGAATTCTAAAATATAGATTATTAAACAAAGGCACTTAGAAACAAAAGGGAATTGGAATTTTAGAAACTAGAATGAGTTTACTAAGAACAAGTTGGGCCAAAGCAAACTCTTCCTTTTTTTGAGAAGGTGTTCCTGATAGGTGAACAGGATGGTGCATATGCAAATATAAAAGGGTGTTTGGCCAAGATATTCCCTAGACAAAGTAATTTAGATGATTTAGTTGGCCTAATATTATGTCCCTAGAATCTTCTTGAGGTATCAATGTCAATTTGTGCTTTTAACCTTTTTATAAACAACTTGGATCAGATTTACAAGTGACTCAAAGCTTGGAGAGACTATCAACATGTAGAATAACAGAATCAGAATTCAAGTATTGCCTGACTCATACTGAATCACAAAACTCCAAGATGTAATTTAACAGGAGACATGTAAAGATTTACTCCTACATTTGAAGATTCAATTGCCCCAATATAGGAAGGCAATTGCTCTTTAAGAAGGATGTATTTGAAGACATCTGACCATTTGAGGTGACTGCACACTCAACATGAGTCAACAGAATCGCATGGTTGCCAAAACAGCTAATGCAATCTAAACTAACAGAAGTGCAACCAACTCTTGTGTCAGTTGGCTCTTGACTCAACCACCCACCCAGAAACCCACATGATCTCTCTGTTGACCAGTGCAGGAGATGAGCACCAGCTCCCTAGCTCAGAAGATTCTTGTACACATCCTCTCCTATGCACGGTGCCTGTCTTCCATCAGAAGGGCTCCCATTCTGACCTGGCTGGTGTTCACGTCTTTCCCCAGAACGTTTGGCTCAGATAAGAAGGCACTGTCTAGAATAATCCCCATTTCATTCAGTCCTTTCCCCTATCTGATCACATTTCAACAGCCACAGCAGACACAGCTCATATTTCCTTCACAAGGGACACAATCCCTCATCTCTGGGCTAAGCTTCTTTCCAAGGCTTCAGAGCAGTCAGCAACAGGGACTTGATCAGCATCTTATGACTCATGAGCCTGGCTTAATGATGGGCTTCTTCTGTGTCCTTCTCAGTATTCAGGTTGATACACCTGTCTAGGAGTTCACCTGCTTGACACAGGTCTACCAAGGCCATCACTCCATTCATGTGAATCAAACCCATCAGAGCCATATCCCCTGAGTAAGGACACATGCATACCTTCCATGGCTCATAAGATGATTTTAGGCAGTATGTAGACAAACAGTTCTATCATCATAATTACTGTATTATTTTAATTCACTAAAACTTTTGGACAAGTAACATGCTCATGTGGTTCAAAATGAACAAATATGAAAAATTATTCTGATCACTGCCAAACACTTCCCACTCACCAGGAACCACTTGTGTTAACCTATCGGCATTCTCTCAAAAGAGATTTTTAAGTATATACAAATGTAAACCCCTGCATGCGTGCATGTGTGCTAAGTTGCTTCATTCATGTCTGACACTGTGACCCTATGGACCATAGCCCACCAGGCTCCTTTGTCCATGAGATTCTCCAGGCAAGAATACTGGAGTGGACTGCCATGCCCTCGACCAGGGTATTAACCTCTTGGCCACTCCCCTGTTATGCACATACCATTTGACACACAGTTCAGCACCTGGCTCTTTTCTCTTAACTAATATTAAGGACTATTTTTCCTAATCAGGACATAGAGCACTTCCTCCCTCTTTTATGACTGTGTAGTTTTCCATCTTGGAAAAAAAGTATAGCTAGTTTACCAAACCCACAATTTCACAGTTACATATTATAATGAGGCGGGTTTTTTTTTAAGTGAATTAATGAAAGAAAAATGCCATAAATAACAGCATAGGTGAAATGAAAATATGGCTAACAATTATGGAAATGATATATAAAGAGCTGGAATCTGATAAACACTGATCTTGAGTGGGACTATCAGCTTTCTTGACCAGAAGTCCCTCAAGTCTCCATTTCTTGCCAGCTTCAAAGGCAGAGTCAACACACAGGAGTGGGGAGAACTCTGGAATCCAGAGACCCAGGTTGGAACCTTGACTTTCCTCCAGCTGGCTGTGGGTCTTACAGCCTCTCACAGCCTCTCTTTTCTTGGGTGGAAAAGTGTGTTGTGGGGGAGGAAAGATAGCACAGTCAAGGGCTTGGACCACAGTGCCTGTTTGATCAACAGAGGCTGTTATAATTCAGCTATTTTGAGTGAATCTGGGAAAGAAGGAGACGGCAGAATCCTTGTTCTGCATTGAAATGTCTCCCTCTGAATACTCCTCTACACAGATATTGATCAGGGCAGTGAGAAGTGAAGCCATGTACAGTGTATAATCGGATGTATGACCTGTACAGTTGCTCAGAGCCCCAGTCTCATAAGGTCCCTACACTTGGTTCAATTCTCTGCTGTCACCATCTTGGAGTGCTTAATGATTGTGAACAAGAGGACACATTTTCACTTTGCAGAAGGCCCTGTGAATTCTGTAACCAGTTCCGTACATACTGTCAGTCACCCATGGCCTGCTCCCTCTTACTGCCACCAGTGACAGATGAGCTTCTGTGGCTCCTGAAAGTTACTGGGGGGGAGCCCATCCCACTGGGGCATCTACAGAGTATAAAACCTGGCAGCTTTGCTGTGGCCTGGGTAACACTTTCTGTCTTAGTCTACCATCTGTAACAGACTTCTCAGCACATTCCTAAGCATTCCTCCAGGGGCGAGTCTTTGGGAGCCGCTCTAAGTTCCCCTAAGTTTCCCAGGGGACCTGAGCTGGTCAGAGCCAGGGTTGAAGATGCCTCAGTGACTTCTTTCCCGTCCACGCCCCTAAGTTCTATGGAAGCTCTTAAGCACAGCTGGCCCTCTCTCATCCTGGGTTTTCACCAAGAACGCATTGTGAGGTCAGAAATCCTGGATTCAAATCCCGCTCTGTCTTGTACTACCTAAGCTAGCTTTTGTAAGTCATGCCAGTTCTCAAGAGCTCAGTTTCCACATCTGCAAAATGGTTCTAAGAACAATGCCTTCGAGACTGAAATGAAATTCCATATAAAAGTGGCACACAGCTACTCATAGGCGGAGGATGCTTTCGGATTTCCAGATTCATGACAGAAAAGTAAACAAACAATCTTTGTTTGCTTCGTGAGGTGCTGATCCCCTGTTGTGACATTCCCACCTCCCACTCCAGGCTGCTGTGAGCAAAAGCCTCTCAGCATGCCGGCACCACCTCCTTAGGCAGACCCTTGGACACCCAGTCCCACTCTGTCCCAACTCTAAGCGATTTTCTCTCAGTTTCTAGTTTGCCGGCTCACAGCTCTGCAGCTGTTTCCTCCTTAGAAATTCTTAGCACACAAAAGCTTTGCAGAATGCTTTATGACGCCAAGGTACAATCAAAGGCATAAAATTTGTGACACTCTGTCCAGCGTCATCAAAGCCTGAGAAAGTCCCCTCTTATACAAAATGGTGGACTTCCTGCTTTAGAATGTATCATAATTTTCCACTGAAGAGATTTTCATCCTTCGTTCTCTCCCTCTTTCCACTGTCTGCCTACAAACTGTAGGTGAGACATCTATTTCTTGCAGCCACTGTCCTTCCAGACCCTCTCTTGCTTTCTCCTTCCATCTCTGTCTATTGGGACACAAAATCCTGGGAGGAAGATGGGGGAATAAGGAGTTTTGAAGTCTGGAGAAGTGGTTCTTATCTGGGCAACAAAACATCAAGAAGCTATTGTATTTGAAAAAGAATAGATATATGTGTATGTGTAACTGAATCACTTTGTGCTGTACACCGGAAACTAACACAACATTGTGTATCAACTATATTCCAATGTAAAATAAAAATGAGAAAAAGAGGCTACTGTAATATCTCAGGCAAGAAAGAGTAATGCTAAAGCAGCTGCAAGAAGAGGAAGGGAGAGAACAAATGCCAAAGACAATTTGGTTCTGCACATGGAGACAAAGAGGAGGAGGAATCCAAGATCAAGGAGTCCCCGGGGTTTTCAGCCAGACTGATTGGGAGGCTGGTGTCACGGTGGCTGCCACAGGAAGTGGAGGAGACAGAGAGGTAATTCATCCGCTCCCACAGGTTTATGCAAATAACTCTCAGAGTGAGCATGTTTCTGGCCACACTGTCTCTGCGAAGCATAAATCTGAGATGGGCTGATACGGCTTAAGAAAATGAGGGTTGAGCTTTAGAGAATTTCTAGGTAAGACAGGTGGAGTCAATGGAGTGTCCAGTGAGCCAGTGTTCAGGGAGACGGGGAAGAGTCTGGGTGATGCAGTCACACACGTCAGGAGGTGAAGCCCTTCAAGGAGGTGGTGAAGGAGGCTGAGGGCCGAGGGCATTGCCAGAGCTGGGGCCTTGCACAGGAGGCAGAAGTCAGGTTGTGAGGGGCTGAGGAGACGAGGGGAGGCAAGGGGCTAAGGCTGTGCCTTATAGCATGTGGGGGGGTATCTTAGTTCCTCCACCAAGGATCAAACCAGTGCTCCTTGCCGTGCAAGCACGGAGTCCTAACCACTGGATCTCCAGGAAGCCCTTACACACATGGGCTTGATGCTCTGAACATGTGGGAGGAGTGGCATTGCCCTGGGACTTCAGCCCACACCCCCTTGCCCTAGGGTTCGTGAGCCCCACCAGATTCAAGAGTCTTTCTGAAACCCTGCTCAGTCTGTAGTAACAACTCTCCCCTGACGAAATTTTGTTTTGTTTTGTTTTTTTTCCTTCTTCTCCTTGCTGCATAAGCCCTAGCTGCCTTCCTCCTGAACAGAACTGAGCAGCTAAATCAGGCTAAAGAAACCCCAGCCCATTTCCACAATTGCACCAAACAGGCCAAGAAAACACCCAGGGTTGCAAAGAAGGGCTTAGTGACAAGCAGTCAGGATTCTGACTTCTCCAGAGCTCACCTGCCCCGGCGGGTGGGTGGGGGTGTCATGGTCTGAGACAGACCTTTCCCACATGCACCTCCTCCCCTGTGGACACAGAGTCTGAGGCGCCAGGCTTCTCAAGCAGTGTGGATGTGGAGGAGGGGTAATGACAGCAAGAAAATCAGGAAAGAAAGGGCTGAGTCCAGTGACCCAAGAGAGTATACCATTCTCAGATCTTTGTCAGAAATGAACAGGACCCGCCTAGTCCCTTCTACCACCTCTCCTTCCCAGTATGACTGCCTATTTGCTACTGTGGGCCCCCAAAGAGGAGTCCAAATCCATATTTGCCAGCTTCCCCCTGAGGACAAATAGGCATCTAATTGCAGTAGTTGCAGAGGCTGAAATCCTTCCGGGTAAGAGGGGTGCTGGCAATTAATGCAAGAGTACTGGAGGGGGGTGCCATTGCCTTCTCCGAATAACCTAACAGTCATTCTCTATTGAGCTCTTACTGTTTGCCAAGCAAGTTCAAGCCCTTGGCTTGCATCATTTCATTCACTCCTCATCAAAACCCATTGTAGTAAAAGAAGCCGAGTCTTAGCTTCAGTAATTTGTTCAGGGTTGCAGAGCTCATCAATGACCAGGATTAAAACCCAGGTCTGTCTGACTTCAAGGCAATTTATGCTCATTAAAGAAGAGGGGAGCTTCCCTGGTGGTTCAGTGGTTAAGAATCCACCTGCCAATGCAGGGGATCTGGGTTTGATCCCTGGATGGGGAGCTAAGAGTCCACATGTCGCAGAGGCAACTCAGTCTGGGCACTACAACTATTGAGCCTGTGTGCTCTGGAGTCTCCCTGCCACAACTAGAGAGAAGGCTTAATGCCATGACAAAGATCCCACATGCTGCAGCTAACACCCGACACAGCCAAGGAAAGAAAGAAAAAGGAGGGAAAGAAATTACCACCGCAGAGCATCTCACCTATTCTGACGTTGTTGTTCAGTCGCTTCAGTTGTGTCCGACTCTTGTGACCTCGTGGACTGTAGCCCTCCAGGCTCCTCTGTCCATGGAATTTCCCAGGCAAGAATACTGGACTGGGTTGCCATTTCCTTCTCCAGGGGATCTTTCCGAACCAGGGGTCAAACCTGGGTCTCTTAAATTACAGGTGGATTCTCTTACTCTCTGAGCCACAAGGGAAGATGAGGTCATTTGCCAAAGTCAAATGGAGACAAACTCTTAAACGAGTAGATTTTCTCTGCCTGGAAAAGAAGCAGGTGAATCCTTGTTCCCTTGGGCTTTCATTTTAACTCTGGAAAAATCTGTGTCATCTGCTGAAGCTCCCACTGAGCTGTTTCCATGCCCCAAGCAGGGACTCCTCAGACAACCTCTCTCTTTGAATTCTAGGATCTCCATAGCAACCTGGGTACCAGCTGGAGGACCTGAAACTCAGCAGGGCCCTGCTTACCAGCCCTGAGGGAAAGCAGAGAGCAGGTGACAAACAGGAAGGATCCTTTATCAGAGGGCCTTTTTTTTTTCCTTTCAAGATACTGTTCTGCGGGTATAAAAAAAATGTGTTCAGTTGACCATGAAGTTAGCTTTAAAAATCAGATTCTTTTGCTCAATTTTAGGTAAATTATTAACAAATTGGCTGTTGGTTATGTTTTTAAGTCAAATGTTCATGTTTTAAATTTAGCATTTCAAGGTCCAGCAATTCACTTTCATTTTGTTCAGGCAAAACGTGACAATACTTATACCCCTGAATTAGCTCTAAAATAGCTCAACTGCAGTCGTCATGTTCTTATCTATCTGTGTACTTGTTGCTTTAACTGAGAAACAGAAATGGAGAATTGAAATCCAAGGTTGAGATCAAGCTTAGGGAAGTCCTTAAATAATGAGGAAGCCCCAGTTTGCGTATTCCAGTGCCCTCTTAAGCAAAGGTTGTCTCAAGATCCTTGCCCAGGATGGGACGAACTGCAAGAGTAGCACTGGCTTGTATCCACTACAGTTTATAAAACAGAGAACCAGTGGGAGCCTGCTGTGTGGCTCAGGGAGCTCAGTTCGGGGCTCCGCGGTCACCTCGAGGGGTGGGGTGGTGGGGGTGGAAGGAGGTTCAGGAGGGAGGGGAAATATGTATACAGATGGCTGATTGATTTCATTGTACAGCAGAAACTAACACAGCATTGTAAAGCAATTATACTCCAATTTAAAAATAAAACACTCTACATGTGATTGGGAGTGATAAAAAGAGCCAGGGCAAAACACAGGAACAACTCCCGTCCCTTTGCAAATACGCTCTAGGTAGTATAGACTGGACACATTCCCATATGAAAACATCCTCTGCGTAAGGTCTTAGGACTCTGAACAAATGTATTCAGAAGTATTCTGCTTTCCTCCAAAATTCAAGTGTTTCAGCCTGTTGGTTGTTCTGATGTGCCATCTTCCATGGACCAAAGGGATTTCTTCTCTTCTGGCTGTCTTTCAGCCACCTGGCTTTCAATAAGACATTCTCTACTTCTTAGAACATGAGAAATGACACCTGTCTAGACCGCAAATGATTCTTCTGGGTCCAGTTTGCAAAATCTTGAGCCCGTGTTTGATGATTATCATGATTGCTCTAACTTCAGAAACGATTTCCATGTAAGCACCAGAGGTGGGGTTTCTGCATTTCAGTTGATTACTCCATGCTTCCGTTCACCGAATGCCCATCTAGGGAGATGAAACCCTAGAATCTTAGGTTTATTTGCTCCTTGTAAACTTGAATAAAAGCCCATCTGTCACCTTTGACGGTTGGTCCTCCAGTTTAGCTCTTAGAACCAAAGCTCCCACGTCAAGAGTGAACCAGGGAGATGTTTCCACTTCGACTGGAGGGCCATGTTAGGCTGGGGTGTGAGGCGGGGAGGGGGCCAGGTGTCCAGCGGTGGATCCAGGCTGTGGAAACCCTTACTCATACATAGTATTTCTTTTTCTTGACCAATAGCTGGCCAACAGGCAGTTCTCAATGACCTGAATGCTCTCTCCCTTAGCCAGGTCCTGAGAGTCCCTAGAGTCACATTCAGAAATGAGGAAGTAAAACGGGCTGTGGAATGAGCCTCATCGTCATACGGCTCTCTTTCCCTAATTTGGTCTGGCAGGCCTGGGCATGGGAGCCTGGGAACCATATCTGCCTTGGCAAGGCTAGAAGGGAAATCTAGTGCCTTCTATTTTCCCATTCGGTATCTGAGGTGACATTCTGGATGGAAATCTCCAGAGGACGAGAGCTGAGCTGCAACTATCCTGTTTGTTTCCCCTTTCTGCTTCTTATCTGTCCTAGTTAGGGCACACACGCTCTTTCTAGGCTTGGAATATACATCTTTGTGATGCAGAAGGCAAGCAAAAGCATCCATTCCAAAAAATTGTACTTTTGTGGCAAATATTCATTTCCCCACTAATAGAGATATCCGGAAAAAAAAAAGTCTGTATTTTCCCAAACTTTCTATGTTTAGCTCTCTTTTTCTTCTGGTGGCAGAAAAATGTAATCTTTTTAAGTTCCAGGCATACTCAGCCACTTCAAGTTTAAACCTACTCAGTTACCCTCCTCTGAAATTTCCAAACTTTTCTAGAGTCTGTCATTTCCTCCCTTTTGAAGCTAGCTAATTCTCAGGTACCTGGCCTTCCATGCCTCTCCTATCTGTCCCCATCCAACTGGTTTCTCTTCCGTCTTTATCATCTTCCAGGGGTGAGGAGGTGCGGAGTAGGGGAGAGGGTTTGGAAGGACGAGGATGGTGGAGAGCCAATGAGCTCCCCCTCCAATTCTCCAACCCTCCACTCTATCTTTCCGTGTTACTTAGGACCACTGCTTTTGAATTTAAAAGCCAACAATGGGTTGTCTTTCTTCTCTGGCTCCATAATGACAAGTCTCCTCTGACACACAATGGCGGCCTCCTGTTTCTCCATCGGAATGTGGGGAAAGGTCACAAAATGAAAGGGGGGTGGTGATTCCATTATTACGTCATTGAGTGCTGTTATTGTGGAGAAGCTCTTCTTCTAAAGTTCCATCCCTTCTACTATTGACTCTCCACAACGGATACCCCATTGCCTACTATTGACTCTCCACAACGGATACCCCATTGCCTACTATTGACTCTCCACAATGGATACCCCATTGTTGGGCAAAGGGTTCAGGGCCATCACCAGTGACTCCCTTGGTCCAGGCTGGAACCCAGGGCAGGTCCCCGGGGCCTGCCCCTCATCCTGGGGAGAGGTGTGCTTGGGCAGGCAGACGCACTGCAGAACCCTGCTTCCTCTTGCCCTTCTATTCCCTTCTCTTCCCTTTTTTCTTTCTCTTTTATGCTCCCTCCCTCACTCCTTCCCATCTCTCTTTTTTGTAAAATGCACACATTCAGTATACACCTCAGCGAGTATCACCAGAGTGCTCCCTTTTTATAAGAGACGGTGAGTGTAGTCTTGCAACTGGGACAAATACAGCATGGATTTGTGCACAAAATGGTCTGACTTTGGGTTCTGGCTGCTTACAGGGGTTTCTGGCTTTGGAGTTCCTTAGTTCCTTCCACCCCAGCTCAGATTGGCTCCACCAAGGAAACTTCCCCACCCAGAGGTCCTGCAGGGTCCCCTCTGCCTGCTGGGGAAGGAACTTGTCACCATTTGACCTCTGCAAAGTCCCAGATGGGAGTTATCAGTGGATCTATTGTAGACTCATCAGTCACATGAATGTCCTGCCCCAGATGAGGAGCTGTATCTTGTGGGAGTGTCTCAGGGTCACCCTGCTGTGGTTTGGGCTGAGCTGTGGGTACAGGCCACAGAGCTGCATTTCCTGATCAAGCACTAGCATGGAGCCATGAAGCAGACTCAGAACCAGACTCAGCTGAGAAGAAATCTGCTTTTTTTGTTTTTTTAAATTTCAACCATGATCTTTGACAAATTTTCTTCCTGCTCTCAGATGTTCCCACCATTAATAGGGTCTTCAGTTCAGTTCAGTCACTCAGTCGTGTTCGACTCTTTGCAACCCCATGAATCGCAGCACGCCAGGCCTCCCTGTCCATCACCAACTCCTGGAGTTCACCCAAATTCATGTGCATCGAGCCGGTGAGGCCATCCAGCCGTCTCATCCTCTGTCATCCCCTTCTCCTCCTGCCCCTAATCCCTCCCAGCATCAGAGTCTTTTCCAATGAGTCAACTCTTCACATCAGGTGGCCAAAGTATTGGAGTTTCAGCTTCAGCATCAGTCCTTCCAAAGAAATCACAGGGCTGATCTCCTTCAGAATGGACTGGTTGGATCTCCTTGCAGTCCAAGGGACTCGCAAGAGTCTTCTCCAACACCACAGTTCAAAAGCATCAATTCTTCGGCACTCAGCTTTCTTCACAGTCCAACTCTCACATCCATACATGACCACTGGAAAAACCATAGCCTTGACTAGACGAACCTTTGTTGGCAAAGTAATGTCTCTGCTTTTGAATATGCTATCTAGGTTGGTCATAACTTTCCTTCCAAGGAGTAAGCGTCTTTTAATTTCATGGCTGCAATCACCATCTGCAGTGATTATGGAGCCCCAAAAAATAAAGTCTGACACTGTTTCCACTGTTTTCCCATCTATTCCCCATGAAGTGATGGGACCAGATGCCATGATCTTTGTTTTCTGAATGTTGAGCTTTAAGCCAACTTTTTCACTCTCCTCTTTCACTTTCATCAAGAGGCTTTTTAGTTCCTCTTCACTTTCTGCCATAAGGGTGGTGTCATCTGCACATCTGAGATTATTGATATTTCTCCCGGCAATCTTGATTCCAGCTTGTGCTTCTTCCAGTCCAGCGTTTCTCATGATGTACTCTGCATAGAAGTTAAATAAGCAGGGTGACCATATACAGTCTTGACGTACTCCTTTTCCTATTTGGAACCAGTCTGTTGTTCTATGTCCAGTTCTAACTGTTGCTTCCTGACCTGCATATAGGTTTCTCAAGAGGCAGGTCAGGTGGTCTGGCTCAAAAGTCAATAGACCAATTCGTCCAGGGACTTCACTCTGAATAATGCTCACTGCCAGCTTCGGGAAGTTTGAAATTGGTACAAACTTTCTGAACATCTTGTAATACACTTTGATTCAGCATTCTACTTCTAGAAATCGGTTCTGTTGAAATATGCAAGTATGCAAATATACCCCCCCCACAGCACATATAGACAGTGCAGCAATGTTTATAATAAGTATGTGAAAGTGAAAGTTGCTCCATTGTGTCAGACTCTTTGTGACCCCATGGACTATACAGTTCATGGAATTCTCCAGGCCAGAATAATAGAGTGGGTAGCCATTCCCTTCTCTAGGGGATCTTCCCAACCCAGGGATTGAACCCAGGTCTCCTGCATTGCAGATAGATTCTTTACCAGCTGAGCCACTAGGGAAGCCCAAGAATACTGAAGTGGGTAGCCTACCCCTTCTCCAGTGGATCTTCCTGACCTAGGAATTGAACTGGAGTCTCCTACATTATAGGCAGATTCTTTACCAACTGAACTACCAGAGAAGCCCCATAGTAAGTATAATAAGATTTTTTTTAAAAGCTAAGTGACCACCAATATAGGGATGTTTAGATAAATTATGGTATCTGTGTACAGGATGAGGTCGATCTGTGTGGGCTGATATTAAAAGATGGCCAAGCCTAGAAGACCTAAATAGACATTTCTCCAAAGAAGACATACAGATGGCCAATAGGCACATGAAAAGATGCTCAATGTTGTTAATTATCAGAGAAATGTAAATCAAAAGACAATGAGGTACCACCATACTCCAGTCAGAACGATCAACATTAAAAATTTACAAATAACAAATGCTGGAGAGGATGTGGAGAAAAGGAAACCTTCCTACAATATTGGTGGGAATGTAGGTTTGTGCAGCCACTCTGGGAAACAGTGTGGAGTTTCCTCAGAAAAGTGAAAAATAGAATTACCATATGATCCAGCAACCCCACTCCTGGGCATGTATCCAGACAAAACTTTAATTCAAAAAGACATGCGCACCCCTATGTTCATAGCAGCACATTCACAATAGACAAGAGATGGAAACAAGCTAAATGTCTATTAACAGATGAATGGAGAAAGAAGGTGTGGCACATATATATAGGTATACAATGAAATACTAAAAAAGCATGGAATAACGCCATTTGCAGCAACATGGATGCAGCTAGAGATGATCATACTCAGTGAAGTAAGTTGGACGGAGAACAACAAATACCATATGATATTACTTTTATGTAGAATCTAAAATATGATACAAATGAACCTATTTATGAAGCAGAAACAGACTCACATAGAAAACAAACCTGTGGTTACCAAAGGAGAAAGGGAAGGGGGTGGGATAAATAAGGAGTTTGGGATTAACATATACACACTGCTATATATAAAATAAGGCTCTACTGTATAACACAGGGAACTATATTCAGTATACTATAATAAACCATACTGGAAAAAAACATTTTAATGATTATTGTTTTAAGCTGCTGTGTTTTAATTTGCTATGCGGCAGTAAGGAGCTAATACTTTCCTGGTCATTTTTATTGTTTGCTGTTGCCGTTGTCCAGTCGCCCAGTCGTGTCCGACTCTTTGCAGCCCCATGGACGGCAGCGCGTCAGGCCTCCCCGTCCCTCACCATCTCCTGGCATTTGCCAAGGTCATGTTCACTGTATCAGTGATGGTGTCCAGCCATCTCATCCTCTGGCACCCTCTTCTTCTGCTCTCAATCTTTGCTAGCGTCAGGGACTTTTCCAATGAGTCGTCTGTTTTATTGTATAACATTCATTTATTCAACCAACATTTTCTGCACTTCTGCTATATATTGAGTAACTGTGCTAGACGGGGGAGAAATATGAGCAAAAACAGACATGACTTTTCATGGAGTGGACCATTTAGTAGTGACAAAGATTATTAAATAATCTTATGTAAATATAAACTACAATAGTGCCAAGTGCTGCTCAAGAAAAGGGCTATAGCTATGCAAGGCTGTGAAGAGAACCTGATTCAGATCAGGTGGAATTAGCAAAAGTTTGCCTGAGGAACTAAACTGAAGGAGGAGTGAGTTAGGTCAATGGGAAGGGGAGGAGAAGAGCATTCCAGGCAGAGGAAGGAGCAGATGCAAAGGCCCTGTGGCTGCAGCTCAGAGATTGAGGACAAGCAGTGATGCTCAAGGACAGAGGCCAGTCCACACAGAGTTTTGTGGCCATGTTAAGGAGTTTGGGTTTATACGAAAACCAGTGGAAAGCCTTTTAAGAAGTAGAGAAATAAAATATGATTCTGATTTTAGGATCTTTGATTTAAATGACTGTGAAGGGAACAGATTGAAAGGCATCTGTGACATCAGTGAGAAGATTGTTTCAGTAATCCAGGTATTTAATGTTAGTTGCTCAGTCGTGTACGACTCTTTGCAACCCCATGGACTATAGCCCACCATGCTCCTCTGTCCATGGAATTCTCCAGGCCAGAATACTGGAGTGGGTAGTCATTCCCTTCTCCATGGGATCTTCCCAACCCAGGGATCAAACCCAGGTCTCCTGAATTGCAGGCGGATTCTTTACCATCTGAGCCACCAGGAAATCCAGGTACTGTCACCATCAAATAACATGTTTACAATTCCTAAGCACAGTCAGTTTTCTTCTCAATATTCTCTAGAAAGAGTAACATATAAGACATAATATGTAATGTCATAATATTATATAGACGTAATTTTTGGCTTCTCAGAGTCTATCATGTAAAAAAATCAGCAATGGTAGGACCAAATGGGATGACATATAGACATGTAAGAGAGCTGGAAAATTGAGAAATAACTCCAGCAAAGACTGAGATCAATCAATTGATTCGTACAGAAAGGAAATACAACTAACATTTCTTGAAAGTCAAATAGATGTCTTAGACATTTGACACTCCTTATTGATTTATGCCCCATAACAACTTCATGCTGCAGATGACATCGTATTTACCTTACAGATGAATACACAGGCTCGGAAAGGTTGAGCAACTTGACAGAGATCACATAGCTTGTGGTGTCTGTTTATTTCAAAGTGAAAGCTTGTTTTATTTCACGAAATTACCTGCACTTCCATTTGAAGTCCTTCATGTAGTGGAAAAAGTTTTGTTTATAACCAGACACTTACCAGATTCCAGGTCATCACTATAATATATATGTTTCTCTAAGCAGTATGATTCTCCAAGCTAACTTCGTTAAAATGAAGACAATAATATCAATACTCATGCATTTAGCATTTAACAAAAGGTGCCTGATCCTTCAATAACATATATAAGGGACTGAATCATATACAAGTTTTATAAAATGACCAAAGATAAATAATCCATGGACTCTGCCATAGAATAATCTATTCATAAAACATTTTTATTTTCTAAAATGAGAATCCCCTGTTTCTGAGAAGTTTTCTTCCTTTATGCTCCATCCACGGAGTTGCAAGGATAGTATGCATTTTAGCAAAATGTGATCCAGCCTGTTCCTCACAGCTGATTGGTCCAGAGTTTGGTTCTAAACTCAAACTGGGCCAATCGGACTCCTTCCCTGGCACTTTGGAAGTTGAACTGAGGAAGAGAAGTCAGTTTTGGTCTGGGCACCTGAGCTTCAAGATGGAAAACTCACAGCCATCTGGTGGACACATTTTGCCATGTGACTGGTAAATACGAGGAAACTGGTTGGTAATACAATTAAGAATGGAGTAGACCAGCAGAGAAATGTAAGTATCAGTTTTAGGTGGTAGGCGCATAATGTTAAACAGAACTTTAGCCAACTTTTTCTAGCACAACATCCGGTAGCACCATTTATACCAATTTCCTATGAGTGGCGCACGTTAGAACACGACTGTGTGGTATGAATGGAGTTCCCTGGAGTTGTGATATGAGACATCCCCATTTTTAGTTGGAGATGGGGCTGTAGATGAAGGCCGGGACCAAATAACTCAAGTGGTGTGGTGGTGGTGGTGTTTAGTCGTTAAATCATGTCTGACCCTTTGTGACCTCATGGACTGTAGCCTGTCAGGCTCCTCTGTCCCTGGGATTCACCAGGGAAGAATACTGGAGTGGGTTGCCATTTCTTCCTACAGGGGATCTTCCCAACCCAGGGATCGAAGCCACATCTCCTGTGTCTCCTGCATTGGTAGGCGGGTTCTTTACCACTAATGCCTCCTGGGAAGCTCAAGTCAAGGATATCTTCTTTTTATCTGAGGACTAAGAAAATTTGGAACCAGTGTTCAATCACATAGCAGAATCATGGTATCAGTTAATTTACTTGTTTTAATACTGATAATGAACAGAATTCTGGGACACTGTAATTTCTGATACCATGCTGTTCCCTCAGCCTGGTATACCCTTGCTGCTCTTGTCTATCTGGAAAACTCTTTTTTTTTTTTTTTTTGTAAGAATTTATTTTATTTATTTACTTATTTCTGTGCTGGGTCTTCTTTGCTGTGTGTGGGCTACTCTCTAGTTACAGTGTGCGGGCTTCTATCGTGGTGGTTCCTCTTGCGGGCCACAAGCTCTGGAGCGCAGTGGGCTTCAGTAGTTGCTGCCCTGCTTGGGCTCAGTAGCTGTGGTGCGTGGGTCTTCTGGCCTTGTGGCATGTGGGATCTTCCTAGGCCAGAAATGGAACCTGTTTCCCCTGCATTGGCAGGTGGATTCTTAACCACTGAACCACCAGGAATGTCTTGGTAAACTCTTATAGCCTTCAAGACCCAGTGGAATGGTTATATTCTCACAGTTTCCCCCTAACATTCAGTCTTGGAGAGGTATTGCTCCCCATCTGATATTCTATATAACTTTACTCCTTTCTCTATTCTAGCTTGCTTCCTACGGAATTGTAGTTATTGCTGATGTGTCTATTCTCTAGAATCTAGGACCTGAAAAGGATTGAATCTTACATATACCAAATAGCCCCTGGCATACAGATATTTGATTAAATGACAGGGAAATTGTAGCTTAATGTGTGAAATACTTTGGGTAGTGTTGGCTGTCCATCTTAAGAAAAATACCCTTAAATCACGAAAAAGACAAGCAACCTAGTCAATTAGGAGCTCTGTGGGACTTCTGCCTGAGGACAAGCTAGTCACTGGGATTCTTAAATCTGCAATTATTAAGAAGGAAAAAAAAATCAATATTTTAAAATAAAAAATCTAAAATGTAAGATCATAAAAACAATAGAGGAAACTTTAAGAAAATTAATTTTTTAATTTTGAAGCTAGGAAAACTTTTCTAAATATGACTTGAGTGCTAAAAGCTACAAAAGATTAATAAACTCAATTACAGAAAAAGGAAATAACTTTTTTATCCATAGTAAAAACCATCATAAAGTCAAAAGACAAACTGTGAGAAAATATTTGACATTTCTATGACAAATAAAAGGCTTACATTGCTATGAGAAAAAGAGCTCATACAAATCAACAAGAAAAAAAAAGCCATCAATTGGGCAAAGGAAGTATAGGAAGACAGAAAAGAAAATACAACTGGCTGTTAAACATACGAAAAGATGCTCAATCTTATTCACATGAAAAGAAATGCAAATATACACTACCATTTTTTAACCTATCAGATTTGCAAAGATATAAATGTTTGATTTATAGACACACAGGGAAGTTGGGAGAGAGGGGATAAACATTGTCCTACATCACCAGAGGAAGTGTAACTGATGTTCTTTGATAGAGTTGAAAACACTCTATCAAAATTATATACACACTTTGATCTAAAATTTCACTTTTAAAAAATTATTTATAAATAGGGTTGAACATACATAAAATGGTTTATGCAGTGTTGTACATCATTAATTCATCATAATGTCATTTATAAATTCAAAAGATCAGTGAGTGAGTGAGTGAAGTCGCTCAGTCGTGTCCGGCTCTTTGCAGCCCCATGGACTGTAGCAGCCCACCAGGCTCCTCCGTCCATGGGATTTTTCAGGCAAGAGTACTGGAGTGGGTTGCCATTTCCTTCTCCAGAGGATCTTTCCGACCCAGGGATTGAACCCAGGTCTTCTGCATTGTAAGCAGACGTTTTACCGTCTGAGCCACCAGGGAAGTCCAGAAACCACCTAAATCAATAAGGAAATGTTTAGATCACTTACAGTACATTTATTTATACAATAGAATATGACGCAGTCAGTTATAAAAGAGAATAAGGAAGTTCTTTCCATATTGACAGGAAATTATTGCTAAAATAGTTTCCAAATTATTGCCAAAAGGTCTTCCCTGGTGGCTCAGACGGTAAAGAATCCTCCTGCAATGCAGAAGACCCGGGTTCGCTCCCTGGGTCAGGAAGATCCCCTGGAGAAGGGAATGTCAAGCCATGGAGTGTTTCTCCGTGGATAGAGAAGCACGGCGGGCTGAGTCCATGAGGTCACAAAGTGGCGGACACAACTGAGCGACTAAGCACACACAGACATACTTAACAAAAATCAAGGTGCAGAACATTGTTTATAGCATGCTAGTGCGCCCCACGCCGGTACTCTTGCCTGGAAAATCCCATGGGCAGAGGAGCCTGGAAGGCTGCAGTCCATGGGGTTGCTGAGGGTCGGACACGACTGAGCAACTTCACTTTTCACTTCTCACTTTCATGCACTGGAGATGGAAATGGCAACCCACTCCAGTGTTCTTGCCTGGAGAATCCCAGGGACGGGGGAGTCTGGTGGGCTGCCGTCTATGGGGTTGCACAGAGTCGGACACGACTGAAGCGACTTAGCAGCAGCAGCAGCAGTTGATTGTTAAAAGGGGAACTAGCGTGCGAATGGAAAATAACC
This sequence comes from Bubalus bubalis, assembly GCF_019923935.1. Lineage (NCBI taxonomy): Eukaryota > Metazoa > Chordata > Mammalia > Artiodactyla > Bovidae > Bubalus > Bubalus bubalis. The sequence goes on along the minus strand of NC_059161.1, from coordinate 16,369,937 downwards.
ATAGTACCTCTTTTTTTTTGTCTTTTGGATATCGAATCATACAAACACACTACTTATTTGAAAATAAATAAGTAAAAAATTAAAATAAAAAAATGACAAAATACACTGACTTTTAACTCAGCCACCAAATAGAAGAAAATCTTATTTATAGGTACTTCTGGAGTCTTGATTCAATTTTTGGATAAACCAAAGAAGGCATGGTGTTATTCAGCAGCATTGTACATTTACAGCATGACCCCTAAGAGCTAACATGACTAGATAATCCTAGGTATAGAATGGAGAAAGTAGCATGGAAATATATACACTACCATATGTAAAATAGATAGCCTGTGGGAATTTGCTATATGATTCAGGGAATTCAAATGGGTTCTGTGACAACCTAGAGGGCATGGGATAAGGTGGGAGGTGGGAGGGAGGTTCAGGAGGGAGGAGACATATGTATATCTATGGCTAATTCATGTTGATATATGGCAGAAACCAAAAAAATATTATAAAGCAATTATCCTTCAATTAAAAATAAATATATTTTAAAAGACAGCAGAAAGAAAAAAATCCTAGATATAAACAGAGTCAGGAAAGGTGATATAAGTTCATGCATACGGTTTCATCCTATCTTAGACAGTGATGCCAGAATAAGGGAGCTGTTCCATGAGAATTCCCTCGATGCCACTGACATGTGAGCTGGAATTCTGTCTTGATTGGATTTAAGCTATCTGAACCTAGGAGGAATTCATTCTTTGCATAGCTCTCAAATTTTTTCTTCTAATATGTTCTCCTGTTCAGGCATCCTAGGACCCATCCACAGAACTCGGGGATATCTTAGTCGAATGATTTGGCTCAATCAGCATTATACAACTGATAGACACCTGCTGAGTATCAAATATGTCAAGGGATCATAGAGGATGAGGGAGACGTGACTACTATGACTCTAACAAGGCCATAGAGTCTAGTAGGAAGGTCAAGAAGGTGTCCTGGAGAACATTAGCCAAACGCTGGGCTAGGAGGTATGCAAGTCTTAGAATGCTGGCCTGTGAAATTCAGGTGAGTCATATACCATTCAATTTGTATTTCATGTATCCAGCCTTTAGGCTACTGTCTCGTAGCAAAAGAGATGCAAGCATAGATAATTGATGTTTATTGTCTTTAAACGTCCAAGTAATGTAAGTGATGAAGGAAGATGGAAATAGGTGCGAACTGTGTATCATGCGGGGCTCGCGGTTCATCAGTGTAGGGATGTAGCGCCACCTTGAGGCAGATGTTATGCTGCAGTTCTGGGCGTCCCAGGTTTCTGTAGCTTGACTGGCTGGTATAAGAGGCACCTGCATTTTAGCTCACAGAACATTTTAACACAGCAGTTTTCATGTATTCTGTCAAGGATGTTGGGCTAGGTAGACAAGGGGTAGGGCAAAGATCCACGGCAGGAATATGAATGAAAGAAGCCTTGTTTAGAGCACGCTGTTACTAAAATGTTCTGAGCCCATTCAGTTTGCTTTATAATTGGCCTTACCTTCCCATTCCCAATCACTTTGGTGTGCTTTTGTACTTTCTTTTGTCTGTAAGTCGAAGTTATTCATAAATCTAAAGAGAAAATAATGTAATTAAAACTTGGTCTTAGATTTTGGGTTATTTGCTCAGTTGCTGGCCAAAGCAATCTATAGAAATAAAAATCAGCATTTATGCAGTTTAGAAAGAAGCATTTCAAGTATTCAGAGCCATTTGGGGAATTGTGGGAAGGCATTACTTAATGTGCCTGAGAATCGCATATTTAATTTTTAGAAATGATTCTGAGAGTATGAGCATCAGATAAACTAAGGAGAGAGAGAGGAGAAAATGGAGGAAGGCGGTAGATGCAGGGACTGAAGAAAGAGAAGAAGAAAATAGAGAAGTAAAGAATTAGGGACAGGAAAGGATACAATGCAAAGGCAAACAAGAAGTGGGAAGAGTGGAGGCAAGTCACAGCAGGTCAGAACTTACCCAAACCCATCCAAACCCAGCTGGCGTGAGACGGTGCTGTGTGACGCTGGCAGACATGTGATGGCACCAGGGACGAGGGGCCCAGTCAAACGTTTGTTATCGGCTGAGTGCCTGGTGAATGGTGGCTGGGTTCCTTATCCATGCCATCTGTGATTATGATCCCAACTTTCTCAAGCCCAGAGTTATCTCAGGAATTTCCCATTCCCCAGGATTCCCATATAAAAACTCTAATCTTCAATCTTAAAACTGGAATGGGAGGGACTCCAGAAGTGTGGACAGAAATAAGCTTGCAATTCAGGGTACTTCCAAAATGGAACACCAGATGATTCTATTGCAGGTGGACAACATGGATCAATTAGCAAATAATTTTTAGTTTATGGCCACTAATCTGTTTAACTTGACTAATGAAATGAGAATTGCCGCTCTGGTTCTTGCTAAATGGAATTATGATGAAACTAATGAAAATAGAAGTTCATTAGTTCAAAGACATCATCTAGGGATGTCCCTGGTGGTCCAGTGGCTATGATTCTGTGTTTCCAACTCAGGGGACCTAGGTTCAATCCCTGGTCGGGAAACTAAGATCCCACATCACCACAGCTAAGACCCAACATAGCCAAATTTTTAAAAAAGACATCATCTGTGCAAATGTGGAAAACAGGAATCGAGTGGGAAGCTGCTGTGTAGTATAGGGAGCTCAGCTTGATCTCTGAGATGACCCAGAGGAGTAGGGTGGTGGGGGTTTGGGGGAGGTTCAAGAAGGAGGAGATATATGTATTCATATAGCTGATTCAATTCCTTTTTACAGCACAAACTATCATAATATTGTAAAGCAACTAGCAGTTCAGTTCAGTTCGGTTACTCAGCCATGTCTGACTCTTTGCAACCCCATGGACTGCAGCACGCCAGGCCTCCCTGTCCATCACCAGCTCCTGGAGTTTGCTCAAACTCATGTCCATTGAGTCAGTGATGCCATCCAACCATCTCATCCTCTGTCATCCCCTTCTCCTCCTGTCCTCAATCTTTTCTAGCATCAGGGTCTTCTCCAATGAATCCATTTTTCACATCAGGTGGCCAAAGTATTGGAGTTTCAGCTTCAGCATCAGTCCTTCCAATAAATATTTAGGACTGATTTCCTTTAGGATTGATTGGTTTGATCACCTTGCAGTCCAAGGGACTCTCAGGAGTCTTCTCCAACACCACAGTTCAAAAGCATCAATTCTTTGGCACTCAGCTTTCTTTATAGTCCAACTCTCAACTATACTCCAACTAAAAAAATACTGGGTGAAGAGCAAGACATAAGAGAAACTACACACTTTCAGGAGCCCAACTCTTAGTCACTTTGTTCTAGAGGAGTTACATATGTTATGGGAATTGGCCTCTGCCTCATACTTTAGAAATCATCAAAAGGCAAGTAAAACTCACAATGAAAAAATAGCAATGCCATGCTTTGTGTGCTGCTGAGTATGCCTCTAGCATTGCAGCACTTCTCCAAATCTCTCTTCTGATTTCTAAGCTCGTTAACTTCTGCATCTTTGAAGGGCTCCTGAGGAGGTTTTGTCTCTCAACAGTAACCCTCAAGTATTAAGATTTGAGATGTCTAGAGAAAGCTTCTCTGTCCTGGAAACATCTGCATTCCCCAAGCACCGGAGTTGTGTAAGAAGTGGGGTAAGACTTGGGAGCCAGGCAGATCTGAGTAGGAATCCGGTTCCTACAAACCGTGTGTCTTTTATCTATTCTCTAAGCTTCAGTTCTGAAAATAACATTTGATGGTACTGACACATACTAAGTACTCAATAAAGGGTGGCTTTTGTGTTTTAGTCTAACTACTGTCATGGGCTTCCTAGGTGGCTCAGTGGAAAATAATCCACCTGCCAATGCAGAAGACGCAGGTTCGATCCCTAGGTCAGGAAGATCCCCTGGAGAAGGAAATGGCAACCCACTTCAGTATTCTTGCCTGGAAACTTCCATGGACAAAGGAGCCTGGATGGCTACAGATCATGGGGATGCAAAGAGTTGGACATGACTGAGCGACTGAGCGCAGCACTGCCGCACCAACTACCCTCACTGAGAATCTTCCTTTGGAAATTAAAAGCCATATTACTACCACACACTGGGAGTACTGGGTCTTTGGTTTCCTGCTATTTGTGTGATATCTGTATTATATTTCATACATTTCATAAACTTGGGTAACTCTGGGCCTCAAGGACCTTTTTGTAGGACTTTTTGTAGGACTTTTTGAAGTTGTTTCAATGTTTCAGACTACTTTGAATTTCATACATTTCATAAACTTGGGTAACTCTGGGCCTCAAGGACCTTTTTGTCGGACCTTTTGTAGGACTTTTTGAAGTTGTTTCAATGTTTCAGACTACTTTGAAATGAACTTAACATTTTAAGAAATGACGAAAAATATTTAAAGGATAAAATTATTCATTTCCATTTGTATAAGTGAAACTCTCTACTGTTAACTTAAGATGCTGTCTTTCTTATAAAATTTCCCATTATTTTACTACCATAAAAGGGGTGAGGGACTTCCCTGGTGGTCCAATGGTTAAGAATCTTCCTTCCTGCCATTGAGGCAGGGTTCGATCCCTGCCAGGGACACGGGTTCGATCCCTGCTCCTGGAGGTTTTCACACGCCATGGGGCATCTAAGACCTCACGCCAACACTACTGAGCCCACACTCTAGAGCAAGCGCTCTGCAACAAGAGAAGCCACCACAGTGAGAAGCCCAACCACCACACCTGGAGAGTGGCCCCAGCTTGCTGCAACTAGAGAAAGCCTGCACACAGCAATCAAGACCCAGCGCAGCCAAAATGAATAAATAAATAATTTAAATAAAGGGGGGAGGGTAAGACTAAGTGACCATCAATGTCTATTTCCGCTAAAATTTTTTTTTGAAAAGCTCGTGACTTTTTTTTAATGCCTCATGAAGATACTTTACCAAAACTTAATCCTCTTAATAAATAAATTTCACTGTCTATAACATTATGTTAAAACATTAAATCCATAAAACAGCAACAATGAAACCTACTTCAACTTTCTCATCTTTCTACTCCTTCCAGTTCAGTTGGACCTGCTCCTGCTGCCCGTGCAAGGTCAAGTTCAGACTTCTCTGTCTCCCTTTACTCCAGTCCACCCTGATCTTGCTAATCCCTCAACATGGATTCAGTGCATCTACAAATACAGTAATAGGACACTGGAAATAAGAGAAATTGGAGAAGACAAAAGATGTTCAAATTCCCAAGTGTCACAGCCAGAGGTGAATTGATCACGTAGTGAAGGGTAAGCCTCAGGGTCCCCGACAGCATGTGCCCCTGCCCAGACCCTATTTCAATTTTAGGATTGTAATTCACATATTCTTTTCCTTAAGGGGAGCTCTTCCTTAGAAACCTGGATCAGCCACCTCTGGCCATAGTAATGTAAAAAAAAAACCCACCACTTTTACTACGCCTAATAATGTTCTTGCCTTTTCTCTGCGAGGATTAGGTTAATAAACAAAAATACATGCGGTCATTCTACTCATGGAAAGGAAAAAAAAAAAAAAGAGAGGAAATCCAGCACATTCACGAAGGCAGGCCTTCTCAAAATGGGAAAAGTGGTATTAGAGTGAAGAAAACCATCACCTAACCAAGTAACTCCGTCCTTCTCGGTGGGTCCTCCAGCACTGTCTGTGGGCAGCTCTCCAAGGCGCACTCAATGGGGAAAGAATGCTAGCTCACCCCTAGGGCGAAGGGGCAATTCAAGTCAAGAGAATTCACATGCGCTTTTCAACTATTTTAAGAAAGGTCAGAGAAACAATGTCACCCCAAGGAGGGGCCGAGGCACTGGGGCTGGAAAGGAGGCCAGTCTACAGCGAGCCACGGGGACACAGCACACAGGGCTGACGGGCACTGGGCAAGAGAGCAGGCAGGGTGAGGAGGGTTAGGAGCCTGCTCCAGAGCCGGGAAGACCCCAGCCCCTTTACCTATCACCTAGGATGGTTTTGAGGACAAACGGATAATGCCCGGACAGACTGGGGAGCAGTCGCCAAGGGCACAGGTCCTGGAGCCAGTCCAGGTTAGAATTTCTGATAGCTGATTGACCATGGGCAGGTTTCTTAACGTCTCTGTACCTCAGTTTCCTCATCTGCAACATGGGGGAAAATCATACCACCTATGTCATAGGGCTCTTACAAGGACTAAAGGAGATAATACACACAAAGCACTTTGAGCCATACTTGGCATATGCCTGCTGGCTAATAAAATTCTCACCATCAGCCCCTAGTGAGCAAGCAAGGTATATGGGTACTCACTTGGATCAAGACACTGGTTCAGAACTGTCTGCTCTCCAGTCTGCCAAGGTGTGAAAGGTCTTCCCAGTGTCATGTTCTATCGGGAGAAATCAAAAGTCCAGCTCGCTTGTCAGATTTTCTAACTGACCCCAAACTAAGATCAGCATCCTGATGTGAGGATGAAAACACAGGGCAGGTGAATTAAATGAGGCAGACTGGGAAAGGTCTAGGGTAGGATCTGTCAAATTTGAAAAATGCTTTCCCCTTTAAAGAGAAAAAGGCTCACTCACAGAACCTCTCCTATCCGCACTGTCAACTAACTAATCCTTATTATAATAATTATACTGCTACTCACATATACGCAGATAGAAAACTAGGATGAAGCTCCTTTAAAGCCCGTGTCATAGATTTAAAAGCAGAACAAAAATTACCAAATAATACATTCAAATTAAATAAGGGAAAAAAAAGTAACACTTATTGAACACTTGGTATAGGCTTGAAAATTATGAAATTGCCACTATTCCATCATCTTGTCCTACAAAGATAGCAGTTTCATATGGTCCAACCAAACATGTGAGAGGCACTAAATGCTTTCCATAAGTCCTACAACACTATTATTACTGCCCCATTTTCTAAAAGGTGAGAAAACTGGAGCACCAAGAAAAGAAACGAGGACACATTTTTAATTTTAATTAAAGTTTTTAATTTAAAAAAATTGTCTTCAAATTAAAAAAAAAATTTATTTGGCTGTGCCATGTCTTAAATCGTCATTGCAGCATACAGGATCTTGTAGGTGCTGCATGTGGGGTCTTTGTAGTTGGGGGAAGCAAACTCAGTCATGTCATGTGGGATATAGCTTCCTGATCAGGGATCGAACCAGCCCCCCCCGCATTGGCAGCATGCTGTCCTAGCCACTGGACAACTGGAAGTCCCTGGGGACACATGTTAAACTCTTCTTCAGAACTGGCAGGTGCCTGAGAACTCATTTGCAGAGCCCCTAGGGATGAACAGACACCTCTTTGGGAAGCCTTGGCCTAGGAGGCATGCAGTACACTTCCTACTTCTTCTAGAGGAAGAAGCAGGCCCAAAAGAGTTTGTTCAGGCAGTGAGTAATAGGAGGATGACAAGTCAGGGACAGCATCTCCTGTTGGAGGGAGTGAAGTGAAAGTCGCTCAGTCATGTCTGACTCTTTGCGACCCCATGGACTATACAGTCCATAGAATTCTCCAGTCCAGAATACTACAGTGGGGAGCCTTTCCCTTCTCCAGGGGATCTTCCCAATCCAGGGATCAAACCCAGGTCTCCTGCATTGAAGGCTGATTCTTTACTAGCTGACCACAAGGGAAGCCCAAGAATACTGGAGTGGGTAGCCTATCCCTTCTCCAGGGAATCTTCCCAACCCAGGAGTTGCAACCGGGGTCTCCTGCATTGTAGGCGGTTTCTTTACCAACTGAGCTATCAGGGAAATCCCCTGGAGCTGAAGGGAAGGGGCCCCAAAGACCATTCTGCTTTTGTGTCTTCTTGTCTTTGTTTGGGGGTGGGACAGCCAGTTTTCCCGGCTGGTTCTCCCAGGAAGACAGGTGCTTGCCCTTCTCGGGATCAACAGTTAAGGGGCATAATACTACATTATATGACATTAACTTTAGAATGCTTAAATCTTACTTCCCAATGAGGCTGAAAGCAACTTGTGAGCAAGATCCAGACGTTACTCTTCCACTGTGTCCTTTGTGATCCAGGGGAACACGTACATGCTTTAAAAAGACTCAGTTAATCTGTCCCATCTCCAGATGGATTTCACCTGTGTGTTGATGGATTTCTCTAACACATCATCATACTTACGATCAAGTGACTGTTACCTAAACAGGGCTGTTACTGAACGACTAACAAAGGGTTGTTGTTGTTTAGTCACTAAGTTGTGTCTGACATTCTTGTGACCCCATGGACTGAAGCCCATCAGGCTCCTCTGTCCGTGGAATTTTCCAGGCAAGAATATGGGAGTAGGTTGCCATTTCCTTCTTCAGGGCGTCTTGCTGACCCACGGATTGAACCTGTGTCTCCTGCACTGGCAGGCCGCTTCTCTATCACTGAGCCAGCAGGGAAGCCCCAACAAAGGGTCCGTATGCCATTTCCCCCCCCTTAAAAGTGGCAAAGACAAAACACACACAAATAGTTAAAAACAAACAATAAAACCACCGGGATTGAAGAAGGGCATAGGTGCTCAGAGTGCCCCTTAGCATTTATCCTTTTCCCACAATTCATGCTTCCTCTCACTCTTTTGATGATGGTGCTTTGTCAGGGTCAGCATCACTTGGGCTGATATTTAGCTGAGACGCATCAGTCGAGCCACTTGTTTTCAGCTGGCATGCATTCTGACTCCATACCTATGCTGTTCTATTTGTTACATAGTTTATCTCTCCTGAGAAAAGCTGTTGGCAAATTTTGAGTACAATCATTCTTATGACTATAAAATATAGAACTCTGGAATTTCCTTCAACATCATGAAAGAGATGTTAAGAAGGATTCTATGAAAAAGTATTGCCATTTGTGCTTCCCTTGTAGCTCAGTCGGTTAAGAATCTGCCTGCAAGGCAGAAGAACTAGGTTTGATTCCTAGATTGGGAAGATCCCCCGGAGAAGGAAATGGCACCCCACTCCAGGATTCTTGCCTGGAGAATCCCATGGACAGAGGAGCCTGGCAGGTTCCAAGTCCATGGGGTCACGAGAGTCGGACATGACTTAGTAACTCAGCCACCTCTGTTGCAGTATCACTTGCTTTCATTTAAAGTTTGTATGTGGTTTTTCCTGTATTATCTGTAGTTTAGTGTCTCTTACTCATAGCCCTCTGAACTGCTTGTAAATTTCTAAAGCTTTGACATAGGAATCTAGTCAGGTGTAGTGGTAAAAGAGAGAATGCCTTGAGTAGATAAGGATAGTAGATGAGAGGTGTAAGAAAGAGCTTGGGAGCTGGAAGTGGTGTTCATCAGGCTTCTAGACAGCCATGGAATCACTCCAGAGTGAGTGATTATAATCACTTCATTATTAACATTTATTAATTACTCTCTCCTCTTCTCTACTATCGGAGAAAGCAATGGCACCCCACTCCAGTACTCTTGCCTGGAAAATCCCATGGACAGAGGAGCCTGGTAGGCTGCAGGTCATGGGATTGCACCGAGTCGGATATGACTGAGTGACTTCACTTTCACTTTTCACTTTCATGCATTGCAGAAGGAAATGGCAACCCACTCCAGTGTTCTTGCCTGGAGAATCCCAGGGACGGGGGAGCCTGGTGGGCTGCCGTCCATTGGGTCGCACAGAGTCGGACACGACTGCAGCGACTTAGCAGCAGCAGCAGCAGCAGCAGCAGCTTCTCTACTATATTTGAATAAAGTAGTCATATAAACCTTCTATGAAAAATTAGTTCTTGTCAAAGAGTGTAATAACCTGGTAGTAAAGAAGGAAATCTTTCCTCTTCATTAACTATGCCTTCATAAGTATTAAGACAAAAATAAATTATTCAACACTGACAATTTATTTTCTCAAGATTATCATTTTTACAAAACAGAACAAAAAGCAGGTATCAAAAACAGCAAAGAGTTTACAGAATTTCTGCACCAGTTTTCACACAAGTCAGTGATTACAAAACTGGTGTCGGATGTAAATACTAGATACGTTGATTTCCCGCTTGGTCATAAGCATTCAGGTGGTTTGTTTTAGAGCTACTGAATAATAATAATTTTTCATAAGCACCGGTCATTTTTTGAGAACACATTTGGTTTGTCCAACAAAGTAAACACTTTTTGATGTGTGGTATTTTCTTTTTTTAAAAAAACACTGACCTAAAATACAGAATGTGTATGTATTTGGATCCGAACCAAATCCTTTGAGGTCCCAATTACCCTGAAGAACACTGAAGAAGACATTTATAGGACATATTAAATACTAGTTATATACCTCATGATGTCAAAGGCAGCTACTATCAGTCTAAAGAAAATATCTCTTCATTCAGAGGCTGCCCAGAGTTTGAAATACATCATAGTTGCCACATCTTTTCTGATTTGGAGTAGTTTCCCCAAATAGGGTCATATTATTGGAAAACAAAGTTTATGCTCATGCCAAACAGGCTCTGGCCTTTTATAGATACGTTTGTGTAGAGCAAGATTCGTTGCTCTGTACCCTGGGTGACCACACAGAAATTAAGGGCCACGATTACTGGATGCGGAGAGGAGGAAGCAGACTTAAACTCACATCATCTGGAGGGAAGTAGAAACAGAGCTGGACTTGGTCATGGTGTTCAGCCACCACTTGTTCCAGAAATGCACTTCATTTAAATAAGGGAAGTTTGGTCCAGTTTTGCAATGTTAACAGCTGACAGTCTCTCAAACATTTTTTTTTTTAATATATATAGATCATTTCCTGGCTAGCAATGAGTTAAGAAACTGGCCTCCAATTCTGATCAAATTTCTCACTATTAGTGAAAGCCAAAAAACCCCTCCCAAAAAACAAACAACAAACAAAGGAAAACCCAGCCAAGAGGGGAACAATTGCACAATTGAAGCTGAGTGTAAATTATGCTATGTACAGACTGGTATCCACGTCACTGAAATCATTCTGAGATCATGACACACTCTCGTTGAAATATTTATCTTATCCCAATTTTCATTTAGGGAAAACTGATATGTATGTAATTTTCTTCTGTACAGATATGAAAAGGAAGCAAGAAGGCAAAGCTGAGAGGAAGAGATGCTACCCGTGGGGCAGCGGTGGCATTTGGTTGTTTTGGTCTTGGTACCAGCAACTCCCACCCCATGGGAGAAATCCAGTTCCCACCGGACTACACGGTTTTCCTTGCAGTCAAGACTCGAACGATGGACCCCACTCCTCCAGCAGCAAGCGCCTAAACACAAACCAAAATGTCAGTATTGACAGAATCGTAAGGCTCAGTTCTCACACCAAGTAAAACATTTTTCTTCAAGGAAGAGTGTGTGCAGCAACTGATTTTGGATTTGCTAATTTTTTTAACAAGTATTTCTCAAGCACCTATTATGGGCCAGGCACTGGGGAAACAGTAACAGCAACAACCAAAAATCCTTCCAAGTGCCTGCTCTCAGGCACTCACATTCTACTGAGATGCTAGCTGATATTCTAGTGTGTTGTTCTCAAATAACAGTATGTTCTTAGAGATCTGCAGCATGATGTTCTTGCCGAAAACAGGTTAGGGCTGGGGTTAGGGTATAAATTTAAATATAACCATGAATTTAAATTTAGGACATTTCATGCTGCTCTTATTCTCAGCAGTGCCAGGAAGAAATTCAAACTGGGTTCGACCATACTAAGCTCCAGTTTAAAGCACTCAGAGTTTGTCAGATTTTTCTTTTCTCAAGCTAAGAAAATACTACTTAATAGCTAAGAACTTAGGAACTTTGACATTACCTGGAAAAATTGGAAGTTGTGATTAAGTATTAGGAATCTGAAGCTCTGGTTTACTTGCGCTCAAAAACACTTACTGAAACACCTGTGTGTACTGGGTACTGCGCTAGAGGTGGGGGTACCAACGTGAACAAATACATCTAGACAGGGAAGAGACAGACATATCCACAGGCTGTTTAGAGCTATGCTCTGGGTGCTAGAAAAGCACAGAGGAGGGGCGTATACACACCCTGAGGGCGCAGAGGAAAGTGGAACGGTGAGCTTACGGCTTCCTTGAGAAAATGACACATTAGATGGATGAGGAGGAGACAGACTGACTCAAAGGTGAGCAGGCTTGGGGGCAGAGGGAAAAGCACAAGCAAAGTTACGGAGTGCGGAATAGTATGCTATGTCCAGCTACCGTTAACACATTTCTATGCTTACTGCTGCAGTATATGGGGAAAAACAACATGGAAGATGAGGCTGGACCTGGGAATTTGGACTCAGTTCTGCAGGGGACTTACAAGGGTAGATTTGGACACTAGAGAGATCATTCTGGCAACTGGGTGAAGAACAGATTTGAGGGAGGAAAAACTGATAGCCAACAGACCATTTTAGGAAAGCCTGGCGACAAACTGAGAGAGAGGCTGAGAACAGCCGCATCAGAGATGGCTGAGTGGGTGATCTAAGAGGTATTTAGGAGATAAGGCTGGCAAAAACTGGTGACTATTAGGAAGAAGACTTAACACATGCCTCAGTTCCCCATGTAAAAAAGGGAAGTAATTAGCATTCCTCCCTAGTATTTTCATGAGGATTAATTAATTGAGTTAACATTCATAAAGTGCTTGGAATACAAGAAGTACTCAGTCAATGTTTGGTATGATCCCGAAACTATACTGAAACTAGGCTGATAGGTTTCAAAGCTGGCTCTTTCATCTGTAAACTGAGGACAATAAAGATATTTATATATCTCATAGGGTTGCTGTAAGGATCACATGAAACAGAAACCAAAAGTGTAGTGGCTGTACAAAGCAATTATACCTCAATTAAAAAAAGAATACAGTGGCTGATGAATAGGAAGTATTCCATGAACAGGATGACTGTATGAATTATTCTCCAAATTGATACACCATAGAGTGAAAGGGAACTATTCATAATTATGTTGGAAACAGGCATAAACTGGGGCTGTCTTGGGAAAAGTGAGTTATAATAATCCTATCCACAAAGGTTAGCTCTTTTTATTTGACAGTGTATGAAGAATGAAGTGACTTGATTCAGGTTAAACAGCAAGTTTTGTTACCTGTTCATACATTATAAGTGTGTTTTCACTCAAATATCCAGACAATAGATTCTAAAAAACGGAGTTTTTGGTAACTGTAAGATCTTAAGAGAATATACACCTTATCTGTGGTTGGTTTTATTCAAATATTATCAATATAATGTAAGAGCTGGGTATTAAAAATTACCTTACCAATTTTTCATCTAAAGCTAAAAATCCTCCATAGCCATTTTTTTGGGAGAGGAGGGGCTGGGGGGATGGATAGTATACCAGCATCTGCTTATACTGCAAAGCAAAATGCATGAAAACAGAAAAAAAAAATTAAGAATTCTTGATCCTACTCCTGATTTCATTTTTTAAAACTGTGATAAAATATGTAACATAAAATTTGCCACATTAGCCATCTTTAAATATAAAATTCAGTGGCATTAATTACATTGAAACACTGTATAGCCATCACCACTATTTACAATACTTTCCCATCTCTCCAAACAGAAACTCTGTACCCATTAAGCAATAACTCTCCAGTCTCCCTTCTCCCCAGGCACTGGTAATTTCTAATCCATTTTCTGTCTCTATGAATCTGCCTATTCTAGATATTTCATATAAGTGGAATCACAGTATTTTGTGTCTTTCTGTATCTGGTTTATTTCACTTTGCATAATGTTTTCAAGGTTCATTCATGCTGTACCATGTATATAAACATTTTCTGGTCAAGTAATATTCCCTGTATGTCTGTGTCAGATTCTGTTCATCTGTTTGGGCATCCCTGATGGCTCAGTGGTAAAGAATCCACTTGCAATGCAGGAGATGTGGGCTAATACCTTGGAGGAGAAAATGGCAACGCACTCCAGTATTCTTGCCTGAAAAGTTTGATGGAGAGGAGCCTGGCGGGCTACAGTCCATGGGGTTGCAAAGTCGGACATGAATGAGCAGAGCGACTGAGCATGCATGCATGCACGTTCGTCTGTTCATGGGTGCTTGGGTTTTCCCCCTTTTGGCAATTGTTAAAGAATTCAAATCAGGATCTCAAGACCAAGGCTAGTAAGCATAAATCTAAACTTTCATTTTCATGCATTTATTTGTAGTAACAACCAATGTATACCCAAAGAGTCAAAACAGGTATTTAGGCTAGAGGTTGTCAATGTTTTTTCCATTACAAAGGAACCAGTCATACAGCTTGCACAATTCATGACTTACCTTTTCATGCCACTGCAGTAACACAGCACTGCTATTGTCAGAGGGGCTCTCAAAGCCTTTATAAATATACTTCATTAGGAGATCCACACCATTCTTGTCCAAGGATTGAACTGCCTTTTCAATATCGTTAGCTTTAAAAGAGATGAGCACCTTCAAGACAATGCTGCCTGCGCGATCCTGAGGGTAAATAAATAAGATCGTTCAGACTCATTTTTGTGTTGGGGAGTTTCAGTTTTTAGAAAGGCTGCACTGCGAATGTGACATTTGGGTAGAGATCTGAAGAAAGGAAGAGGAAACCTTCGGTGTATCTGAGGCAAATATTTCAGAAGAGAAAAGAGTAACTGCTGTTAGTGTGTGTTCAGTGTGCTCAAGAACAGCAAGAAGATGAAGGGGGCTGGAGCGGAGTGCAGGGCAGGAAGTCAGAGAGGCAGTCGGAAGACACAATACGTAAACCCTGCAGGCCCTTATGAGAACTCTGGCCTCCAGTCACAGAAATGAGATGTTGGAAGGTTCTAAGAAGAGTGATGCAATCGGACTTACATTTTAACAGGACCAGTTGGCTGTCATATTGAAAATAAGCCCCGGGGAAGCAGAAGTGGGGAGGGTGGGGAGAGCAGGAGACAGAAGCCTGGAGACCAGTTTGGAAGTTACTGCACCAAGACAGGCTGGTTTTGGCTAGCATGGTAGCAGCGGAGGTGGTCAGAAGTAGACAGATTCTTGATGTATTTGAAGGTACAGCTGAAAGGGTTTGCTTACAGACAGATGTAACAAATTACCAACTTATTAAATCAATACATTTCACTTAATTAAAAAAAAAAGACCCCAAAAAAGGAAACTGAATTATAGTTCTACCCTGAAGCATCCTTCAGAAATGTTATTAATAAAAAAAAATTTAAGTTTCTAAAACTTATTTTCATTTCATATCTATAGTCAAGTGACTATAAACATTCGAGTGGTCTTCATTTACAATGATCTTTTTCTTTGATGAAAGACTGCTCCAACAGCAGTTACTTTTCACCCAGCAAGCCAAGTACAGGGAACACTTAATTTCCCCTTTCAACAATGTTTCTCTTTCAACACAAGTGATACCTTCTGCATTCCTGTCCCGCCATGATCTTACAGTATGCTTCTACCACCTGCTGCTGTCTTCAATTTAAAGACTATGCAATTATCCTGTTTAGAAAAATATCCTTGTGTGGAGAGCTATAACCTCCCACCCACACGCTCTGATTAAAAAAAAAACACCCACAAAAAAGCAGAAGGTGGTAAAACTGAAATTTCAACGACGTTACTCACTTTTAAAAACCAAAGAAATATTTCCTCTTATAAAAGACAATGTTGCCTGGATAATAAGTATGCATTTACCTAAGTTATTATTTACTAGTATTTAACTAAGGTGATACTTGGGGCTCCTAGGATGCGTGAATGGGTCAATGCTCTGGGTGTGGAATTATGGACAATTACATTTTTACTCCCCCATATTTCTGACTTTTCTACAATAGTTAACAGAATTAAACATCAGAATTTAATCTGGGCTTTAAACAATTAAGTAAATAGGTTCTTAAGAATTACTGAAAGACGGTTAAGAGGCAATGTAATTTTACAACTTTTCTGAAGGGTAGTATGGCAATACCATATGTAGCCTTAAAAAACGTGCAATCTAAAATCTAGCCATTCACTTTCAGAAATTTATTCAAAGGAAACAATTCAGACTTTACCAAGAATTGTTCATTTCAGTACTATATATAACAGGAAAAAAAGTCAATAAATATATGATGAAAGGTTATATATAACTAAACTGCAGGATTATCAATATACAGATGTTAAAAATTATAAAAATAAACTTATTACCAAGTAAAGCTGTTCATGTATGCTGCTATACAGATGAAAAGCAGTTTATAAAATTCCATTTTAATTAAAAGAAAAACTCTATAAGCATATAGCAACAACAAAAAGTAATAATTATCTACGGGTGTGGGATTATAATTACTTTTTTATTCCCCCACATTTATGAGTTTTCAATAATATTTAACAGAATTAAATATTAGAATTTTATGAGAATGGTAGAATTTTAAAAAATCTTTCAAAAGCAAGTAGCATGTGTTTATTTTGTGAAAGTTTCACTTGTTCTTCAAGTCTTTGCTCAAATTCAACCTGAGTGGCCTTCTATGCAAAGACACAGATCTCTCGGTCATTAGAACTCAAGTCTACCTACCATGCAGTGTTATCACAACTCAATGTTGGAGCACTAATTTTTTATATAGGTTTTCCACTTATCAAACTACATTGTAAGCTCTTCTACGTCAAAGATGGCAAACAGTTAAGACATTTGCTGCTTGTGTGACACTTTGGAGGGTTCTGGTAAGAAGACTGAGATACCAGCAGAGATCGCATGTTGTCTGTGACTCACCTTCACTGCCTGGCTCTTGGTGTTGATGGGGGGGTTTTTCAGAGCTGCCTGGAGGGCAGCTGTCATGTTTCCTGTGATGGAAGTTAAGGGGATAGCAGCAAAGGGCAGCCCTCAGGAAAGCACCGTAACTCCCAGGAACCACTGGTTCTTAAGATTTGATGTTATGCATAGAAAGAAAAATTACTATGGTTGCTGCGTTCAATACTGGAAAATTCAACATGTTTGTTTCAAGGATGTCAATCAAAGATAAATACTGAAAACGAAAGAGAGCATTAAATTTTTAAAAAATAAGGCAAAAACTTTCACCCTTGGCTCTAATTATTAACTGAGCCCCTTAATAACCTTTCATTTTCCAGTAAAAGACATGTGCAAACATTATCCAGAGTGATATTTTTAAAAATTCTAAAATATATATCAGAATTATTTAGGCCCCCAAATGAAACAGCCTTGTCCGCCTATCCTTTGATTAGAATTATATTCTATATTAACTGAAATGCTGGTAGAAAAGTGCTGGCAGACTACTCTAGCAATCTGAATGATATACATTAGCAATCTCTCAATATTGATGATAAGAGGCATTACAGAAGATAAAATAATGACCTGTAGGTGGCAGCTTAATTTTTCTGTTTTTTAATATTTTTTCTCATATTTCATAAAGGTCATTCAAACTGCTTTAGGCCACATCTATTAAATTTAGTCTTGCTTTGAAAGCACCAGTGAGTTAGCAAGAATGAGGAACAGAAGGCCAATCACACTGTCAGAACGTACAGTCATTGCCCTAAAAGGAAAACCTCACAGAGTTCACTTGTTCCTCCATCTCTAGTGCCTGATCAGGGCTTGTCTCTTCTTGTTGAAACAAGAAGAGACAGCATCTTTATATTTCATGATGAATTGATTAAAGAGCAGATCCACTATACGGGTACAGCAGTACCATTGAGGAGTCATCACACGCCACCTAAAAAAAGTTAGTCTCACAAAACATTATTTATGCATCACGAAGAATGTTTTTACACAGAATAATCTTCACCACTTATGTTCTAAAGAAAAAGGTCTGACTAAAAAAACTATGGTTGGTGGCGGGCTGTTATTTTCAAGGCTTAATGGACTTCTAGAGGAGCATGCCGTTTGCAGATTGGCTCACTTATGAGACCGCTCCCCTCCACCCCAAACACTTAAGTATTTTAAATAATGCAAAACAGCAACAGCTGATTGTGAGAGTCAAGGAAATCAAAGAAACATCTGTATGTTGATAAATGTTTAATGCTGTATTTTAGGTGCCTGTAAGACCAGCTGTGGCTGCTACCAAATATTTTCACTCATGTATTTTCCCATTTAATTTAATAGGCCACTGATGAGGAAAGTCTAAAGAGCCTTCCTAATCTTATGAATACACCCAAGAAGAATTAGAAATGAGTGAATTCAGTAATTGAGAATCTCTAAAACGACAGTCTTGGTTATTGCAACATTTACATTTTTCCGAAAAAAGATCTGATGCAAATACTCCCTCAAAGTTATGAATATTCAAATATGCAAAACCCAAACCAGGAACTGACAGCCACATTTTAACTTAACGGAAACGATTCCAGCATTACAAAATGATTCGGTTTTGTACAAATGATTCACCTTTTCCTATGTTATTCTTTGGGGTTTATTTAAAATATTTCCAGGGATTCTCTACATGCATTTTCCGTCTAGCAGGTAAAACGCTTCCAGCTTCTTTCTGGGCAGTTTTGTACTCACTCCCTTTCCCCTGGTTAACCAACTCTGTGCAACCTGTATTTTGTCAAATCCCTTCCTCTTAAAAAAAAAAAAAAAAAAAAGGCGCCCACAGGCTTAAAAAGACAGAAGGGCCTCAATTCTGCAAGCCGCCCCATGTCTCCCGGCGTGAAATAACGCTGCCACAACAAAACCACCACCACAATAAAAACAAAATCACTGAATAAAACTGCCCGCTCCTCCCGATCGGGCGTGGGTGCTAATGAAAACCGGTAAATACGATCTGAGAGGACCACTTAAGCGCCCTGCAGCTCCCCGACTGATCGGCACCAGAGCTGCGAGGGCGCGGCTGTCCCCGCCGGTCCCCGGGAGGCGAGAACTCCCGGCGCAACCTGAGGAATCGGGGGCGTGGACGGCGCGCGGAAGGCAAGTTTCCGAGGGCGGGACCTGGGGGGTCTCGGGAGAAATGGAAGAGCCCTCCTGCCCACTCACGACAGGGAGCCCACGGATGCGGGGGTCCCCGCCCTCACGCCCTGCCCGCAGCGGGGTCCCGGAAGAGGGGCCGGGTCGGGTGGGGCTCGAAGGCCGGCGAACTGAAGGATATTGCCGCAGGCAGGAGTCCACCTCGCCCTCATCGGGCCCGGCCTGCCCGTCGCCCCCGTCTTCCTCGTCCACGAACTTGTTCTCGTCGTACTCATCCACGTCCACCTTCCGGAACCGGGCCGACGACACCGTGTTCTTCGACATCCCCGCTCCGGACCGGCGGCCGAGGCCTCCTCTAGACGCTGCCTCGACCTTAGCAAGCCCAGCCCCAGCTGGAAGCCGCAGACTGGCGCCTCCACTTCCCTCTTCCGCTCAGAGGCGTAGCCGGCAGCCGCGTCTCGGGTGGTTCTGGGCCTGCGCGCTGGCCGCGCTCCTTCCTCCTCAGGCTCGCGCCTTCCTCGACCCTCCTACGCCGCCCCCACGCGCCCCACAGCGGGGCGCGCCGGGGCGGTAGCGCGCTGGACGCAGCGCGCATGTGCGGACTCTCTGCGGGAAAGGGGCGGGGCGGGACGACAGAGGCGTGGGCGGGAGGGGGCGGGGCAGGAGGGAGGGCCGAAAGCAGTGCCGCCGGCAGAGGTAAGAGGCGATTGGTCCTCCTGGTGCGTCACGTGATCCCTAGGGGGTTTCCATAGAAACGCTTCTCTGCGGTCCAGTCTAGGGGGGGCTCTTAGGTTGGCGGCGATGGGCGCTGGGGGCAGGTGGCCTTGGCTTTGCTGCCGCCGCCGCCGTCAACAGCCAGTCATCGGGGTCCCGCTTAAGGTCCGGCTGGCACGGACTTACCCGTGAGCTGGGATGGATTGGTTGCCGGACCAAGTCTCCTGCAGTTGGCAGGAGTATGGGGCGGAGTGATGCACACCCAGTCGCTCAGCATCGTTCGAGTTGTCAGAGACCTCGCTTCGGACCGTGTACTCCCCGTGGCTTCGTTCCCGAGCCGGGAAGCCCCTTTCTCGGGTGTGGAACTACGCTGCGCGGCCAGCTTGAGGTCCCCAAGGACGGAGTCGAAAGGTCACATCTGTCAGTGCTGTGTAATGGCAAGAGACTGCACCTGCAGAACTCGAACCTAGGTATCATACATTGGGGAGAAGCGGGAGGTGTCTGGGCAGGGACTAGGGTCCGGTGGCAGGACTGGGATGAACCTGTGGAATTTGGGGTAGGGTCAGCCACTGACATCTTAAAATAAGTGGTTATTTGGAGTAAGAATGCTAGAAAAGGGTAGGGGCGAGTTACACTCTGGCTCTGAGGCGAAACAAAATGTGTAAGGATTAGTTGAAACCAGATCTTTAAGATTTATTTTTATGGCTTAACATTTATATGATCCTCCTAGGCCAGCTTTTTATTGTATTTGACACCCCCGTTTCTGCGAGCAAAGCTCTCACTGAGCAGGTAAGAGCACTGAAGCACTAAATTTGAGGAAATGGTACTTGGGTGGTGTGTCTAACACTGAAGTACAAATATTTACAGAATAAAATTAATTTGGATATTTATCAGGTTTAGTTTAATTCCACCTCTACCGGAAGGCTGGCTGCTGCCCTGTTAAATACCTCAATCCTTGGTTTCCTGTGCTGTAATTGAAAATAGCACTAGGCTTAGAATCAGAAAACCTTGGCTTGAGTCTTGATTCTTCCTTCCACTCATAACCTATTGATTGAGGCAGGCCACTTAAAATTCTGAATGTCAAGTTCCTCATTGCTAAAGTGGAGCTAATAATGTGTACTTAACAATATTGTTCTGAGGGTTAAACACAAGAAAGTGTTTGAAACTCTAAAATTCTGCATCAATGCAAATTGCATGTTATCTGTACCATTGATTTTGGCACTAGTCTTATAAATTGCTTAATGATATATTGTGTTATATCTTTCCCCTAGAAGAGATAGAAAAATTCCGGAGGGCAGAGACTGTCTTATTTCTTTTCTTTTTTTTTTTAATTGAAGTACAGTTGATTTACAGTGTTGTGTTAGTTTCTGGTGTAGCAAAGTGATTCAGTTATACATACATATTGTATCTTCCTTTACATCTGACATAAAACTAAGCATGCAGAAGGTACTCAATATATTCAGATACTCAATTATTCATTGCTGAATGAATAAACGTGAAAGGCAGTACAGTTTGAGGGTCACACAGAATAATGAATTATAAAGAAGAGGAAGAGAGATCTCAAAGTCAAACCTTTGTTGGACATATATACATATGTGTATATATAGCTGTATCTATATCAATTTGTGTCTATATAGATATGTATGCAGAGATAGATAGGTAGACAGTTAGATGGTAGGTAGATACCTCCAGAATGGAATGCATCCCTTTTTCTTGGGAGGAAGAAGCAACACGGCATTTTCTTTTCCCAGTTAAATTACCCTCAATAAGATTATCATTAAGTGATAGAAGTGACATTTATTTAAATCATCACTCAAGTTATGAGCCAATACACTGCTAACTAAAAACTCCCTCAAGGGCTGTCTTAAGACAGCCAAGGAAAATTTTCTACCTGTTGGCAATATTTATTTTTAAAAGTCTTATACCAAAGTATCAGATCATTACTATGGTGAATGGCATTACATAACCTAGAATAAAGATTTTTTAAATGTTTTTTTCTGAGTTTCAATCTTTGGTGACTTTAGTAAGAACTGAATAATATACTTGTTTAAATGCTAAAGATGGTTGTACTTTTTGTTTTTGTAAATCACGATTTTCTTTGAAGAGAAAATTGAACATTAGAAGCACATTTGAGAGCAAATGGAAACAAGAATTCTAGAACTAATACATCCCTTCTCTTCCATTTCTATTCTAAATAAGTAGGGCTTATTTAAGAAATTTCTTTATTCTCTTTTTTTAGAACTGGGAAAGAACACCAGAGTGGAAATCAACTTAAGGGAATAGTGAGGGGAATTTTAAAACTCAAGTTGTTCAAGGGTATAATTGTTTTGAATTTTGCTCTGTGTGTTAAATGTGTTAAATATAATTAATTAGTTTTCAGTCACATAATGCATATTACATTTCAGATATAACCGTGTTAAAAATGTCCTTTTCCAGTGCATATTTTTTGTCTCACAATGATAAATACCTAGTCCACAGTGGGTGCTCAACACCTTTCTATCCAATGAATTAATCTGACAAGTTAATTTTGGAATCCTGTTTAGAGGTTGAGATTTTTAATTCTCTTCCCACCTTCATTAGCTAATAGTTAACTCTATATAAAGTTTTAGAGAAATTTCTTTGTGTGTATATGAGTGTATGTAAAGAAACCAATCCTTCATAATCTTTTGATTGGAAAATACATTCTATTTTCTTGCAAATTCCAGATTTTTATTGTTGATTGTGGCACTTAATTCATTTTAAGTAATATTATTTTTCCTACTTTAACTTTTCAAGTGAGTGCTTATTCCTGAAATAAAGGATCCATATGGTTTTAAGACATTTTATTTATTGTGCACATAGCCTGGTTTGGTTCAATGCTAAAGTAATACTGAATCTGAATTTCCCCAAGATTAATGCTGCAATGGTAGTATATACCTCTTTCTGATTTTCTGTGATGAAGGCTCTTTTTAGTTAGAAAGGATTTTGATAAAACTATCCAGTAACAGATCTCTCTTTTCAGATATTTTAAACCAAGTACTTTGCCTACTATGTGCTTCTTCCCCCCAGATTTGTCAATATTTATTAATTTACAAATGAAAACATTGAATCCTGTACACTATTTTTTTAATTTGAAGTGGAAGGGAATTCAAAGTTAATCAAATATGTTGAAAGTATTATAAATAGAAACTAAATAATTTTCAGTTCTGGTAATGATAGTTTAATACCACTGTTCTCTAGCAGCATAATTATTACAATGTAAAAAGATTTTTAGCATGTTATCCTTAGATTATGTTATGTTTTAACACTTGTGCTTAATATATATCCAAATGAGCTGGTTCAGTGTTGAAATACCAACCTTCAAATCTTTAGGTTTTTGTGATTAATTTTAGCTTTACATAACCTTATGATTACATACTGAGGTAGAGTAGATAGGGTGAACTATTTTATGATAGGATTTTTATTCTTCAAAGATTAAAAACATTTTAAAATCTGTACTCTTGTCTCAGGCAAAAAGTTTAGTGCTAAATCAAAGATTAAACCTTGTTTGTTAAACATCCTTGTGAATGGGCCTTTTTCTGTTAACATTTTTTTTTTTTTTTACCTCTTTATGATAATATAAAGGAAAGCTATCAGTTTTTTGTCTGGGGAATCTCATGGACAGAGGAGCCTGGCAGGCTACAGTCCATGAAGCTGCAAAGAATCAAACACAACTGAAGTGACTGAGCATGCACATGGGTTTAAAAATTTACTTATTCTATATTCCTTCCCATTACTGAGGTCTCTTATTAATGCTAACTATTGTTTTAAGTCCACATTTACTGTCACAATATAAATCATAGTATTTGAAGTAATCATAATTTACCTATTTTCCAATATTTATATTACCTTTATTTTTCTTATCTTATTATACTAGCTAGACTTTCAAAATCAGTGTTGAAAAACTGAATAGTAGGCTTCTTTGTTTCTATTTTTAATGGAAATGTCTTTGGCATTTCACCAGTTTTTATTTCCCATTTCTTTATGATTTTTAGGAATCACAGCTGAAATTTTCAAATGCTTTTTCGAGGGATCTAATGGTAAAATCTTATAGGTTTTGTTCTTTTAATTTGTGAATATGATTAATTGTATTTATATTTTTTCTGTGCTAAATCATTCCTATTAGGTTGGTGCAAAAGTAATTGCAGTTTTTACATTGTTGAAATTTGCCATTTGACATTAGAATACATTCTAAATAAATGTGATTATGTTATACATCATTTTAATGTGCATTTCTCTCTGTGTTTTTTTGCTAATGACTTATTACTTGCTGTTTATTTTATATTTATTTTAGACTATGGAAATGATGTTAGACAAAAAGCAAATTTGAGCCATTTTCTTATTTGAGTTCAAAATGGGTTGTAAAGCAGCAGAGACAACTTGCAACATCAACAATGCATTTGGCCCATGAACTGCTATGAACCCACAGGGCAGTGGTGGTTCAGGAAGTTTTGCAAAGGAGATGAGAGCCTTGAAGATGAGCAGAGTGGCTGGGCATCAGAAGTTGACAGCAACCAACTGAGAGCATATCGAACCTGATCCTCTTTCTACTACTTGAGAAATTGCCAAAGAACTGAACCTTGATCATTCTACAGTCATTTGGCATTAGAAACAAATTGGAAAGGTGAAAAAGCTTGATAGTGGGTGCCTCATGAGCTGACTGAAAGTCAAAAAAATCGTTTCAAAGTGTTGTCTTCTCTTATTCTATGCAACAACAGCAAACCATTTCTTGATCAGACTGTGACAGGCGACAAAAAGTGGATTTTATATGATAATCAGCAATGACTCAGTGGTTGGACTGAGAAGAAGCTCCAAAGCACTTTCCAGAGCCAAACTTGCAGCCAAAAAATGTAATGGTCACTATTTGGTGGTCTGCTGCTGGTCTGATCCACCAAAGCTTTCTGAATCCTGGCAAAACCATTACATTTGAAAAGTATGCTCAGCAAATTGATGAGTTGCACCGAAAACTGCAGTGCCTGCAGCTGGTCAACAGAAAGGGCCCAGTTCTCCTCTGTAACAATGCCTGAACACATGTTGCACAACCAGCACTTCAAAAGTTGGGCTGCGAAGTTTTGCCTCACCCGCCAGTCACCTGACCTCTTGCCAACAGATTACCACTTCTTCAAGCATCTTGACAACTTTGCAGGGAAAGTGCTTCCCCAACCAGCAGGAGGCAGAAAATGCTTTTCAAGAGTTCATCAAATCCTGAAGCACAGATTTTATGCTACAGGAATAAGCAAACTTATTTCTCATTAGCAAAAATATATTGATTGTAATGGTTCCTATTTTGATTAATAAAGATATATTTGAGCCTACTTATAATGATTTAAAATCCATGGTCTGAAACTGCCATTATGTTTGCACCAACCTAATATATTTTAAGAATGAACTACTTCATTACTGTTTTAATTACTTGTTAGATTTGATTTGTTTATATATATATATTTAACATGATTTAAGAGTCAACCAGTCCATTCTGAAAGAGATCAGCCCTGGGATTTCTTTGGAAGGAATGATGCTAAAGCTGAAACTCCAGTACTTTGGCCACCTCATGCGAAGAGTTGACTCATTGGAAAAGACTCTGATGCTGGGAGGGATTGGGGGCAGGAGGAGAAGGGGACGACAGAGGATGAGATGGCTGGATGGCATCACTGACTCGATGGACGTGAGCCTGGGTGAACTCCGGGAGTTGGTGATGGACAGGGAGGCCTGGCGTGCTGCGATTCATGGGGTCGCAAAGAGTTGGACACGACTGAGCGACCCATCTGATCTGTTCTGATCTGATGTATAAGATTGGTCCACAGTTTTATTTCTTTGTTTTACCTTTATCCACTTTTGCTATTAGGATTAGTCTAGCTTTGTAAGGTGATTTGAGAAGATTTCACCATTTTTTCTATGCTCTGGAATAGTTTGAATAATAGAAAATTACCATACTGTTTTTTTTCTTTGAAAGTTGTAGAATGTGCTTGCAAAATTATTTGGGCTTGCTCAGTTTTATGTTCTGTGGTTATTGACTTGTTTAGTTTTTATTTTCTTAGTAAATCATGCATTTCATCTAGATTGGCAATTTATTGGCAAGAAGTTCCACAAAATATTTTCATACAATTATTTTAATGTCTTCCATGACCACAGACATACTGCTTTTCTCATTGCTACTATTAACTATTAAAGCAAAATATTAAAATCAATCAGCATAGTTTTCTTTTCCTCCGAAACCTGATTGTCACAAATTCTAGTAACATATCTTTACTGCTTATAGGAAGTCGCTATCTCACACTTGGAGGGCTGATAAAATTTGAAAGATTCTACAATTTCTATCCCTTTCTACTGTCTATTCTTACTGTGTTAATATTTTATGAACAATAACAATGACTTAATGAGTATTTACTGTGTTTTAGACACCTGGTCAATAAGCTCTTTACTTATATTATTTAATCTAGGGCCAGGAGTTAGTGTTCCCATATTATAGATGAAGAAACTTAAGGCTCAGAGAGGTTTTGTAACTCAGCCAGTTACGCTCAGCTGCTGCTGCTGCTGCTAAGTCGCTTCAGTCGTGTCCGACTCTGTGCGACCCCATAGACAGCGGCCCACCAGGTTCCTCAGTCTCTGGGATTCTCCAGGCAAGAATACTGGAGTGGGTTGCCATTTCCTTCTCCATATGCTCAGCTAGCAAGTGGCAGATAGATATGGGAATTAGGTCTACTTTCAGTAAGTCGTAATTCTCAATTCTACTACTTACCTTTGTGCTAAAAATAAGGTTATAGTTAAGTATCAAGAGTCTAAATAAACCCACACAGTAGCTTGAAATTATCTACTACAAATTGTGAGCTTTAAAAAACCTGTTATTATAATGAATTTTTTGAAAGATATTTGGTTTTCAGATATTCCTGTGAGCCTTCAATAGCTTATCTCAGTATTTTGAGACTAGGCATAGAGACTATTACCTAATATTTAGTCTGTACAAGTACAAAAGATGATCTTTTTTTTTTTTTGGTATATGGAGAGATCAGTACATGTCAATTAGTAATTCCACTTAATTTTTTAAAAATTGTGGCAAAATACATATAACATAAAATTTACCATCTTAACCATTTTCAAGTATACCGTAAAGTAGTATTAAGTACATTCCTACTGTTATATAACCACACTACTATCCATCTCTAGACCTCTTTTTATCTTGCAAAACTGAGACTCTTCTAAACAATATTTCTTCATTCCACCCTTTCTCTAGCCCTTGGCAACCATCCTCTTACTTTTTTAAGGTGGTAAATTTGGTGACTCTAGATATGCCACATAATTGGAATAATGCAGCATTTTTCTTTTTGTGACTGGCTTATTTCACTTAGCTTGATGTCCTCAAGATTTGTTTATGTTGTAGTATGTGTCAGAATAGCCTTCCTTTTTAAGGCTGAATAATATTACATTATATGTATACACCACACTTCATTCATTCATTCATCTGCTGGTGGACACTTGGGTTACTTCCACCTTTTTAAAAATATTTATGTATTTATTTTTGGTTGCACCAGGTCTTCGTTGCTGCGCTCAGGCTTTCTTTCGTTGCAGCAAGCAGGGGCTACCCTTCATCGCGGTGCATGGGCTTCTCGTTGTGGTGGCTTCTCTTGTTGTAGAGCACAGGCTCTAGGCACACAGGCTTCAGTAATTGTGGCATATGGGCTTAGTTGTTCCGAGGCACGTGGAATCTTCCTAGACCAGGGATCCAACCTGTATGCCCTGAATTGACAGGTAGATTCTTATCCACTTTACCACCAGGGAAGTCCTATTTCCACCTTTGACTCATGTAAATAATGGTGCTTTGAATACATATCATATATTTTTCTTTGAGACCCAGTTTTCAATTCTTTTGGGTTTATATCCAGAACTGAAATCATTAGATCTCATACACACACACACACACACACACACACACACACACACATATATATATGTAAAACCAGTTCTACTTAATTCAAAAGGGTAATAAAGCAATGTTTCATAGCCTAAGGCCTTTGATTTGGTACATTCCTGAGAATCAAGGACATCCAATGTAAGGTAATCTCAGGACTTAACATTTGTTAAGAGGTCCTGGATAACAAGGAATGGGGGTGGGGAGAATACCAAACTCCGGGGTCTAGAACCTACTGAAGTTCTCCACCTTAGCCCACCCAGCCTACCTAGCTCCCAGAGTCTAGATGCCCATTGGTACACTAATTTGAGCAGGATACAGGAAAGCCATAGGACCGGTACTAAATAGATACTGATTTTTCCAGCCTTTATGGTGTATCCACATTGTTTCTATTTTGAGAGGCATTAAAGCATAGTGATTAAGAACATGGGTTCTGGAGCTGGATCTTCTAGGTTTGACTCTCAGCTCAACCTTTACTGTTTGAGCAATTACTTAAGCTTTCCCTGTCTGTAAAATAGGTACTATAATAATAACTACCTCATAGGATTATTGGGAAGATTAAATGAGTTAATAATTTAAGTATTTAGAAAAGTGCCTGACATATAGCTCTCACTAAATGTTAAGTAGTAATAATATTATTTTTAATTAGTATAGGTTACCACATGGCTTTCCTTAAAACCTTTGGAAATAAGATAAATAACATTCCATTCTGTAAGTTAAGTTTTTGGACTGTATGCACTATGAATCAAGAAAAGATATCTAATAGCATTTTAAAGAGGTAATATTGCTCCCAGGCTAGCAGGATTAGATTGTAGCCTGATGAAATATTAACATCTATAGAACATCAATACTAGTTGTGATAAGAATATAGAGGTTTATGTTTTCTCTCATAGCCTTGACCCACCTAAAGTCTATCCATGGGGTAGATGTCCTTGTGCATATCCCATCATTTCATTCCAGGTGGCAGATGTCTGTCCCTGGTAAGCAAAGTCTGACAGCACTAAATATTTGAATCACATTATGAATTCCTCTAATCTACCTTCTGATTATAGTTTGGCTTCTCATGTAGCTTATATACATGGAGAGGCTATATAGGCTGCAAAGCTTGGATAGCTGGTTGCATATCCAGTTGTAAATCTCACTGGAAATCAATTAGCTTTCTGCTTTTATATGTAAATCTTGGAAGTTTTGTTAATCTAGGTTTGCCACTAATTTATAAATCCATTTTCTCTATAATGACTGAGTACATGGTGGAGCCTGCAACGGTGAGACCCAAGCCCTCAACCATGTTCAATTCACGGAGGAAATGATCCCCTCCCCTTCCTGCGCCGCCCCCACCCCCTCCAACCTGACTCTCATCAGCTTCTTGGGATCTACTCCCCTGCCTTTTTTAGATCACCACACCACTAGTTCCTTTAATTCATTGGCTTGAATTTTCCTTATTGGGATTACCATAGATGGGGTGGCAGTTATAATTCTTTGCTATCACCTTTGCCAGTTTGCTGAGGAAAGGTGGAGCATTCTGATCTACTCTCCGCAAATAAGAATCCATTGTGTGGTGAGCAGAATGACTTGATCATCACACTGTAAAAGCTCACTGCAGGGAGCTATTGCTCTGATATGTGCCCTCATAGAACAAAAAGAGCTCACGGGCAACTTCAGAGCTAGCTCATGTCTCTTGTTTTACAGATGAGGAAAAAGAGACTACTTGCCTAGGGCCTTATGTCTTTGTTGTTGTTGTTGTTCAGTTGCTAAGTTGTGTCCAACTGTTTGTGACTCGATGGACTATAGCATGCCAGGCTTCCCTGTCCTTCACTATCTACCTGAGTTTGCTCAAACTCATGTTCATTGAGTCAGTGACGCCATCCAACCATCTCATCCTCGGCCACCTCCTTCTCCTCTTGCCCTCAATCTTTCCCAGCAACAGGGTCTTTTCCAATGAATTGATTCTTTGCGTCAGATGGCCAAAGTATTAGAGCTTCAGCTTCAGCACTAGTCCTTCCAATGAATATTCAGCGGCTGATTTCCTTTGGAATTGACTGGTTTGATCTCTTTGCTATCCAAGGGACTCTCAAGAGTCTCCCTTATGCAGTCTTAACAGTTCCTTGTCTAAAGCTTGACTCTTGGCCTGGACTCATGATCTGTCAGTAACATGCTTCTTTCTACCCCCTAGTCTTATCTAACCAGTACAAAAATTTAACTGTCGAGTGCTCCTTTCTTTTCTATGGAAGCATTTCCCCCTTTGTTACATACTGTGATAGCCAGGCTCACATTTGAAATACAAATCCATTATAGATTTCACTCTATGTTTCTAAGTGGATCCTTTGTATCCTGACTGATGCTGTAGTCTTCTTGACCACTTTGGAGACAGATTTCATAGTAATTAATTGAATCTATTTTTTTTTGGAGGAGCCCACAAGGCAGGAAGTTTCAGAGCTGGGTCCCCAGATCCTTCAGACTTGCTGATGTTATTAGCTGAGTCACCTACCTGATCTATCTACTTTTATAATGATCAGAGCTCTTGAATTTCTCATATGCTGGGGTCTTTTTTATTTAAACTCTACATCCCAAACTGTAAACATATGATTTCATGATCTAATAATAAACTTCAACAGTACCTCTTTAAATAATAATTACTGTATACCCACAATATAATTATATTCTAATAAATCTATTAAAAATTTCAGGTTAACAGTACAAATTCCTTTTAAAATTTTGTGTTTATTTTAATCGCAATAGAGATTTCTTTTCTAAACATTTTCCTTTTCTTTCTCCCCTTAACTTCCACTTTCCTTTCCTCCTTCTGCATGGGGTATTATGTGCTTTAAGTTTTTTCTTCCAATGGCAAAACTGTCTTACTAGCTTAGAATTAATTTTTACACATATTAAGAACATATTGAGTAGTAAGTTACAAATCAATGCACATTTTTCTTGTAATGCATTTCTAAGAGGGAAGTGAGGCAGCAAATATAATTAAACATAAACAAAGCACTTTAATGTACATGCTCAGAGGATTAGTCAAGGAGCACTTCTTAGAAGTGTGTTTGGAACAAGATTTTAAGAGAAGGGGTCAGAAAAGGGGAAGTAAAACAAATTATGTGTTGGGAAGCTATATTAGAAAAAGGGAGAATGGATCCTAACCAAAAAAAGATATTCATTGCATTATGGCTAAGCAGGCGCTTGGCTGGAATGGAAAAGGAATGTTGGGGAGTGGTAATTGGTTAAGTTACTGAAACGGAGATTCACAGACTTCCTCTCCACCTTTTGTCTGAATACTGTGCTAAACACTAAGGGAAAACCAAAGAGGAGAGACAGTGTATGACCTCCAGGAACTGATACTCTTGCTGATGCGACAGGGTGGCAGGAAGGTAGAGGAGGAACCTTGAAAGCCAGTAAGAGTGGCTTGGATTTTATGTGGTGTGTGATGGAAGGCCTTTTGGAGACTCTCATGTATTATCCCACCTTTATCATCTGCTCTGGAAAGAAAGATCAAACTGAGCAGGTGACTGGTTTCAAAAGTCAATTTTGGTAGCTATAGCTAATCAATTAGCAAAAGAACTTTTCTCCCCACAAACTATTTTGAACCACTTTAGATAAAAAAGGAAATGAGCTGCCTAAAATCTTCTGTCCACGGTTAACAATTAATGGAAAATCACTGGTTTGCTTTTGCAAGCAGCACTTAATGTCAGTAACTCAGGCTGTTTTCCAATTTTGCAGTAAATTTTTTATACCAAAACAAATTTAGGAAGCTATTTAGTCCATGGGCTTTTTTAGTGGAAAGATGATGTGGGTAGTGTAGAATAATGACATTTTCTTATCCACATCAGAATATTAGCAAGTTACTAATGGCTCCATTTTGATACTGTCACTTTCAAAGGAAAGGAGAGAGAACAAGTTGCTTATGGAAACATCTTGGATTATTTTAGAAATAATGTAGCCTTGTAATAGTTGAGATAATAAACAATTCATGTTTTGCTTTGAGTGTGTCAGTTTATCTCTGTCTTGAATCAGACCTAAGAGAGAAAGTTTCCAGATTTCTGCTGCCTATCAAAGTCCTCTGGTAGTAGTTTGGTCTCCTGACCAGTTGTCAGAATGCAGATTTTAGTTTTTCGCTTTCTTCTTCTTCTTCTTTTCATCTGCTTCTTTGCTACTTGCAAACTGTCCTGTGAGTTCTACTCTCTCCACTGGCATGCCAATGGGAGACTTTCTGAGATCACCGGTTTCCTGGAATGATATTTGAGGCACATTTAAATGCCTTATGATATTCCTGGGTTTATGTGGGCTTGGTCCTACATGGATTGGTGGTAGGTCTCTATAAGGCACCAGCACAAATACGACAGGAACCCTGGGGTCGAGGGTCAGATTGGGTTGCAGCTGTCCGCTTGTCACTTGAAAAGACTGCCTGGGAAAGACATTGTTTAAGGGGTAGCCCTCCAAAGCTGCCTGAACTTTTATGTCCGGATTCTCTTTTGCCTGGAGAAGAACATCGGTGAAGTATGGTTTCACCCCTGTTATGGCGTTGATTTCAAGTGCGTTGTGCCTGTCCGCCAGAGCTCTCCCGGTTAAAATGGGCTGGAAAACACTTGCTCCCTGGACACTGCTCACAAAGTTGCTGAGGAGAGAATACCATATCCCACCACTTATGGGGCTCAAAGTGACCTGTGGCCATAAACTGGCCAGGCTCCGGAGAGCTTCGCGGTTCCACGGCGAGGCAGGAAATTCAGCCTCTGTGTGATAGAGCTGAGAAAAGTAAATACTAAGAGTGATATCTGGATACTTTGCCAGGAAGGTATACATTTTGCTGATGCAGCAGTGGTTAGCTTCATTGCAAGGGGAGTTGCTGGAGTACAGAATAATATGCCGGATGCAGTCGTTTTTGTGTATGGCCGAGTCAAAGTAACCGTTCACCTCAAATAACATTGATTCCGGGTGGGTATCATTCCCAGTGCAGCTGCTAGCATGACCCTTTTGCACCAGGCTTCCAGAAGAAGTTTTTAGCTCATAGAACGTGAGGTGTTTCGTTGGAGGATATGTTGGCCCATAAGGGAATCCAAAAATCTGATAAAATTCTGTGTAGGCAACTCTTGCTTCTTCACCCGTCCGAATATGGTAAGGACAATTAGAGCAATCGAGAGAGAAACTCAGCCAGTAATAAGGTTTTACTATCGTTCCGTGATTGGCCAAGTATTCCTCATATAAGGGCTCCATTGTTAGTTTTATTGTCTTCTAGCTGCAACCCTAAACAAGGAAGAGAAATGACATATAAAACCAGTGCAGGAAAAATGAAACACAGCGCTTTAATTTGCCGAGTCATACTTTTCTTTAGAGGAAGTAGCACAATAACCATGGTAACATCTTTTGACTTTAAAAGATAGTAATTTACTGTATACCCATAGTGAAAGTTCAAGATACTAATCCTGAGAATTAGACAAATGCTGGGGGAGGAGACAGAAGGGAAAGACACAAGAACATCTTTGTCTGTTTGATAGATTCTGAGGCAGAAGAACAAATGGGTTAACAGTGCAAGTTCTAGAAACAGATTGCCTTATTTCAAATCTGGGCTCTGCCGATTACCAGCTTTGTTACTTTTGGCAAGTTATAGAACATCTGGAAGCCACAGCTTCTTTTTTTTCTTTTTTTGGTGAAATGAGGATAAGAATAGAACCTGCCTCGCAAGATTATCTTGTGCATTGAATGATGGAATAAATAAAAAATGCTTTATTATGTGCCTGACACATATTAAGGACTCAGTACATATTAGAGATGGCAAGAGTGAACGTTGACATTTTAGGAATCAGCGAACTAAAATGGACTGGAATGGGTGAATTTAACTCAGATGACCATTATATCTACTACTGCGGGCAAGAATCCCTTAGAAGAAATGGAGTAGCCATTATAGTCAACACAAGAGTCTGAAATGCAGTACTTGGATGCAATCTCAAAATGACAGAATGATTTCTGTTTGTTTCCAAGGCAAACCATTCAATAGCACTAGGTAATCCAAGTCTATGCCCCTACCAGTAATGCTGAAGAAGCTGAACGGTTCTATGAAGACCTACAACACCTTTTAAAACTAACACCCAAAAAAGATGTCCTTTTCATTATAGGGGACTGGAATGCAAAAGTTAGGAAGTCAAGAAACACCTGAAGTAACAGGCAAATTTGGCCTTGGAGTACAGAATGAAGCAGGGCAAAGGCTCATAGAGTTTTGCCAAGAGAACACACTGGTCATAGCAAACACCCTCTTCCAACAACACAAGAGAAGACTCTACACATGGACTTCACCAGATGGTCAACACCAAAATCAGATTGATTGTATTCTTTGCACCCAAAGATGGAGAAGCTTTATACAGTCAGAAAAAACAATACCAGCAGCTGGCTGTGGCTCAGATCATGACATCCTTATTGCCAAATTCAGACTTAAATTGAAGAAAGTAGGGAAAACCACTAGACCTTTCAGGTATGACCTAATCCTAAATCAAATCCCTTACAATTATACAATGGAAGTGAGAAATAGATTTAAGGAACTAGATCATATAGAGTGCCTGATGAACTATGGATAGAGGTTTGTGACATTGTACAGGAGACAGGGATCAAGACCATCCTAAAGAAAAAGAAATGCAAAAAAGCAAAATGGCTGTCTGAGGAGGCCTTACGAATAGCTGTGAAAAGAAGAGTAGCAAAAAAGCAAAGGAGAAAAGGAACGATATACCCATTTGAATGCAGAGTTCCAAAGAATAGCAATGGAAGATAAGACAGCCTTTGTCAGTGATCAGTGCAAAGAAATAGAGGAAAACAACAGAATGGGAAAGACTAGAGATCTCTTCAAGAAAATTAGAGATACCGAGGGAACATTGCATGCAAAGATGGGCTCAATAAAGTACAGAAATGGTATGGACCTAACAGAAGCAGAAGATATTAAGAAGAGGTGGCAAGAATACACAGAAGAACTGTACAAAAAAGATCTTCATGACCAAGATAATCACGATGGTCTGATCACTGACCTAGAGCCAGACATCCTGGAATGTGAAGTCAAGTGGGCCTTAGAAAGCATCACTATGAACAAAGCTAGTGGAGGTGATGGAATTCCAGTTGAGCTATTTCAAATCCTGAAAGATGATGCTGTGAAAGTGCTGCACTCAATATGCCAGCAAATTTGGAAAACTCAGCAGTGGCCACAGGACTGGAAAAGGTCAGTTTTCATTTCAGTCCCTAAGAAAGGCAATGCCAAAGAATGTTCAAACTACTGCACAATTGCAGTCATCTCACATGCTAGTAAAGTAATGCTCAAAATTCTCCAAGCAAGGCTTCAACAATATATGAACTGTGAACTTCATGATGTTCAAGCTGGTTTTAGAAAAGGCAGAGGAACCAGAGATCAAATTGCCAACATCCACTGGATCATCAAAAAAGCAAGGGAGTTCCAGAAAAACATCTATTTCTGCTTCATTGACTATGCCAAAGCCTTTGACTGTGTGGATCACAATAAACTGTGGAAAATTCTGAAAGAGTTGGGAATACCAGACCACCTGACCTGCCTCTTGAGAAACCTATATGCAGGTCAGGAAGCAACAGTTAGAACTGGACATGGAACAACAGACTGGTTCCAAATTGGGAAAGGAGTAAGTCAAGGCTGTATATTGTCACCCTGCTTATTTAACTTACATGCAGAGTACATCATGAGAAACGCTGGGCTGGAAGAAGCACAAGCTGGAATCAAGATTGCCGGGAGAAGTATCAGTAACCTCAGATATGCAGATGACACAACCCTTATGGCAGAAAGTGAAGAAGAACTAAAGAGTCTCTTGATTAAAGTGAAAGAGGAGAGTGAAAAAGTTGGCTTAAAGCTCAACATTCAGAAAACTAAGATCATGGCATCCAGTCATATCACTTCATGGCAAATCGATGGGGAAACAGTGGAAACAGTGGCAGACTTTATTTTCAGGGGCTCCAAAATCACTGCAGATGACGACTGCAGCCATGAAATTAAAAGACGCTTACTCCTTGGAAGTAAAGTTATGACCAACCTAGACAGCAAATTAAAAAGCAAAGACATTACTTTGTCAACAAAGTTCCATCTAGTCAAAGCTATGGTTTTTCCAGGAGTTGTGTATGGATGTGAGTTTGAAAGCTGAGTGCCAAAGAATTGATGCTTTTGAACTGTGGTGTTGGAGAAGACTCTTGAGAGTCCCTTGGACTGCAAGGAGACCAACCAGTCCATCCTAAAGGAGATCAGTCCTGAGTGTTCATATGTTGAAGCTGAAACTCCAATACTTTGGCCACCTGATGCGAAGAGCTGACTCATTGGAAAAGACCCTGATACTGGGAAAGATTGAAGGTGGGAGAAGAAGGGGATGACAGAGGGTGAGATGGTTGGATGGCATCACTGACTCAATGGAATCAGTTTTGGTAAACTCCAGGAGTTGGTGATGGACAGGGAGGCCTGGCGTGCTGCAGTCCATGGGGTCGCGAAGAGTTGGACACGACTGAGCGACTGAACTGAACTGAAGTGACATTTTAGCTCGGTAGTAATAGTATGAATCCCCCAGGTTGTCTAGTTGGTTCTGATTTATTAGAGTCCAAAGACACAGCAAGGGTTTTACATTTTGTTCATAATATTGTTCTTCTTTGTTTTTTGCTGACTATGAAAGTATCTAATATACTGTATGGAGGTTTTGAGTGTGCTTGCATGTAAAATCAGCTATTTCTTCAAATCATTGGCAATAAGTAGGAGGTGGTTATCCGTTATCCGGGACTAAGACCTTGGGATCTATTTTATTTAGTGGTAGAGACTTCTTGGAGAAGGAATGCTTGAGTATTCTATGGGCTGTGGACCCTCCTCATTCATTGACATTTGAGAGTTTTATTTCCAGTAGGTGGGTCTTGTTAGAGCATTTTGGAAACTTTCCTATTCTAGAGAGCAAATATGATCCTTCAGGATATTGCAAATAAATAATGTCGTGGATGTTAAGCCCTCAAAGTTGAAATTTTAAGTAATGATTTTTCCTTTACAAAAATATTCCTTCAGTATTATTGTTCTCAAGCAGCAACCAAGGGCATTATAATATAGAAACATTTTAAAGTAACTTTATTTTGCAACTATTATGTGTTTGCACAAAAGAAACTCTCCCAGTTTTATTATTAATATGCCCTTTGTCAGTTTAAGAAGTGAACATCAGTATCTCTTTATGGTTATATTTTGTACCTTTTCATTCCTGGTGAAAACATAGTACCTTTTTACATGCTTATTGATCTGTAGTATTTATTCTTCTGTGAAAGATGTATGATTCTTTACCACTTTTTGTTGAGGTTTGTTTGCAGTAACTTATGTATCAAGAGCATTACCTGTCATATTTTTTGTTAATATTTTGCCTGCTTTATAGAGCCTTTTAATTATGCTGATAGTATTTTTAATTGAACCAAATTTTACATTTTATGTGGTCTAATTAATATTATGAATTTTTTTTTTACTATCGTATTTAGGAAAGACTTCTGCATCAAAGAGGAGTTTAAGTATTCCCCATAGTTTCTTCTACTATGTATGTTTTTTACATTTACCACTTTGTCCAGGCAGCAAAATAGATAAAGCAGAAAATTTGAAAAGGACAAACTGACCACTGCAACAAAATTAATTTCTCACTTCTCAAAATTTATCACTTCAGAAGTATTTATTACAGCCTCTCCTATAGAAGCACTTTGATCAACTTCTGTCTTCTCAACCCAGGTCCCCTCAGTCATTGCTGTATATGATACGGCCTCATCTCCAGGCCAAAACCTGCAGAGGTCCTTTACTAATCCCTTCCTGGGCAGAAAATACTTTAGGAGCATCAGTCCAGCTGTTGATGGGATGTGACTTTACTCATGTCACCATTAGCCTAATGGCTGATGTCTCTGCACTGACTCTGGGCACCACATATGCATCAAATTCCAGATTTCTCCTGACCTCTGACACATCAACTTGGTCCATAGGATTAGGTGTTTGCCTCAGATAGCTCCTTAGTGCTATATTTTCCTGCTCCAAGGCTTCTTACACCCTGCGAAGGTTTTCCTTGGGATCCTGACTCTTCCCCTGATTAACCCTTGGCAATGGACTGATCACCTAGAACCTGACACCGTCTCCTGCTTGATCCTGAGCATTGTTTTCTCCTTGGATCTGTGCCTCTCAGCCTTACACATGAGACTGGACCTAAGAATATCAAAACTTGCCAAAACCAAGCCCAAAGTCTCACTTTCTTTTGAATATTGTGCGCTGAGTGTGGTCTGCCGTTGGGTGGTACACCCGATATCCAGGTTATAACTCAAATTACAATGTCTACTCAGCCACAGAAAATTTACAGATTGATTTGGCTAAAATGTTACGGAAGCAGTACCAAGAGGCCCTTTTCTGCCTTTACTTTTTTGGGGCGGAAGAGGGTATGGAGATCTCCATATGTAATAATCCCAGAATTACCCTTCTGATAAGGAGGAATCTTTGGGTTTTCAAGATAAAGGTGGTATGGAAAGTCCTGATTGCTTTTCTAAGCATCCTTCCTTTGCATCCCTCCGCTAGGCTATCTTAGCCACGAATGATGCATCATTACTGTGTATACCTGTGGTGGAATCATTTTGATATTTGGCAAATCTAATACAGTTATGTAAAGTTTAAAAATAAAATAAAATTAAAAAAAAATTTATAAAAAAAAAAAAAAAAAAAAAAAGGGGATCTTGAGGACTAGTGGCTTTTATAGGTAATGATGGGAGTTTTGGAGCCTCATTCTTGCTGATGGCTTTCAGGGCCAACCAACTGTGGCTCCCTATTGGCACGTCTTCACTTTTTCAGAAGATCTTTAATCACCCTTATCTGAAGGGGAAGCAGGAAAGAATTCCCACCCGCTTTGAACTCTTACAGGATTTGTGGTTTATATCAGCAATTTGCTGCTAATGACAGACCGTCTTGTGTTAACCTTTGGTATCTGGCCTTTCATTTTCCCCTAACCAGGTTGAGACCTGCCCTGTTTAGCCCCTGGACTACCTCAGGAACCTTGATTGGTTCACAGGCCGAGTTGGCTAAGACTTGTTTCCCCACCATCCTGCGTCCCCATCCCCCAGTTCTCTTCCTTCTGCTTTGTCCGCACTTGAGAAATAAATGCATGCCGCCCTCAGCTGAGCAGATCTCCTGGCGGTAGGAAGTGGAGAGCTGCAGAACCCAGCTCCCGGTCTCCACTCCTTGTGAGTGGCCCCCTGGGCTACGGCTGTGGGAGGACCGCCTTCCTTAGTTTAACACCAGTGATCCATACACGAGGACAGTCTGCTTTCCCTTCACTCAGCCAGGATTTAGTGAGTACTGGTAAAGCACAGTTTGCACCGGAGTAGTTGGAAAATGGAGTCTGCCCTTCCCAATCTGTGCGCAATCTGTTAGCAGCTAAAAACAAGTGTTAGCAGTTATAATTACCATCATTTTGTCTCCACGCTTGGATCACATTCCAGGTGTTCTAGCAGTTGGTCCATTGCCTCTCTTTCCCCCTTCAAGTCTCAGGCCCTGTTTCAAGTAGTCGTTTCAGAGGCCAACTGTGTTGTTAAGATTCACCTCCTGTATCGGTTCGGAACTCTTTTTGCAGTTTGCGTCCTTTAGTTCCTTTGAACTTGGCTGTCCCGAGTTAGAAAGACCTTGCCGAGGTGTGGCTGCGTCTAAGAACACTGTTGAATTGGTGCCATGGTAACGTTTGCAAAGTAGCTACTGCTAGGATACGGCTCTGACACTTATTACTTTATTTGCATTTCAAACCACCTGTTCCGAAGATGAAAATATACATGAATGCATATTCCATTCTGGATAAAAGTGTAATATCTTACTGTTTAAGTGAACATGCTGGGTTTTTTTCTCCTTCTGGCTGTGAGCATCAAATTCTGAGCTCAGAGCCTTTGTTCTGATCTAAAATAGGAGCCGGTCTTGGGATGTGGACAAGGTCTGTTGGTTTCTTTACCTGTGGTGGTGCCAGAGCCCCTCCTTGGGAGGCTCTGCCTTCTGTGAGAGGGAGGCCCCTGCGAAGGGAGCAGAGACTTGACTTCCCCAAAGGGAGGCACTTTCTACTAATAGCCCCGCTGCCCCTGGAGCGGGGAGGAGCTCTATACTTCTGTCAAACCTGGATTACTACATGCTAGCAGTTTCCCTTCTCTTACACATTCCCTGGGATACTCTTGCTATTGATACATTTGTGGTTGCCTCCAGTGTTAAGACAAGCTTTGCCCCTGGATCAGCTGCAAGAGCACCTCGTCCCTCTCCTTGCTTCCCCTCCACCCCCTCCATCTCCACACCGTTTCCTAGGACACTTTATGTGTTGACAGTCATGAGTCATTGTGCTCACTCTCATTATTCCCACAATCCTCTTCCTCAGCACGCTTGAAGGACTGCGTGGTGATCACTGTTACGTATTTCCATTAGTTGCCACCCAAAGTCCTTAAGCATGTATCAGTTCAGTCGCTCAGTCATGTCCGACTCTTTGCGACCCCGTGGACTGCAGCACGCCAGGCTTCCCTGTCTGTCACCAACTCCTGGAGTTTGCTCAAACTCATGTGCATTGAGTCGGTGATGCCATCCAACCATCTCATCCTCAGTCGTTCCCTTCTTCTTCAGCCTTCAATCTTTCCCAGCATCAGAGTCTTTCCCTGTGAGTCAGTTCTTCATATCAGGTGACCAAAGCATGTATACTATGTTAAAATATATGTATGTATACACTGTGCTAAAAATAACTGTCAGGGATGATGGAAGCACCCAGAAGGCTTCCTGCAGCAGCATCACCACTCAGTTTTGTTTTTTATGGTCAAGCTTCCAGTCTCCACAACAGCAACAGTCCTTTCCCTTCTCCTCTTGAGAGCTCCTTCTAGCTTAAATATTTCATGTTGATTTTTGTGCCTTTTGTGGGTCTCAAGTGTATTCATTACCTCCTCAGCTAACTAATTTTCAGTGAGAGTTTCTTTCGTTGATGCTTGTTCACTCTATTGAATCCCATTCCTTCCACATCATTGGCCACTGGTCTTGCCTTTGTGTCCCTACTTCCTGCCTCTATTTTCACCTCCTAACTCAATGAACTGGTAAATATAAAACCAAAAGTTGATCCTCTAAGTTTACCTTTTATTTGATCTCAATAAATGATATTCCATTTAAAAATATTACTGTAAAAATGAGCCTCTATCCACTAGTATATTTACCAATTGCATTTTAGGGTAATTTGAGAAATAGGCAATCCCAATTAGGCAGTCAGTTTTTAAGACAGGTCTAGTGAGGTGTAATTGACAAATAAAATTGTGTATATTTAGTATATATAACTTGATCTTTTGATGTTCTTGTACATTGTGAAATAATCATAACAATAAAGAATATTAACATATCAGTCATCTCACATGTGTAAGCAGTGTTTGTCTTTCTGTATTTGGTTCATTTCTTTTAACATAATGCCCTCCAGATTCATCCATGTTCTGGCAGATGGCAGGGTTTCCTTTTTAAAGGCTGAATAATATTCCATTGCATGTATATACCACATTCTTTAACCATTCATTTGCCGATGGACATTTAGATTATTTCCATGTCATCACTGTTGTGATGATAATTCTGCAATGAATATAAGGGAGTACAGATATCGCTTTGAAATCCTGACTCTGATACTTTTGGATAAATATCCAGAGGTGGGATTGCTGGATCATATAGTAGTTCTTTTTTTAATTTTTTGAGGAACCACTGTACTGCCTTCTTATAATGGCTGTATCAGATTGCATTCCCACCAACAGTAGATGATGTTTCTCTTTTCCCCATTTTCATCAACACTTGTTATCTTTTGCCATTTTGATAGCCATCCTAACAGGTGTGAGGTGATATCTCACTGTGGTTTTGATTTGCATTTCCATGATGATGAATAATGCTTGAGCACCTTTTCATATACGTGTTGATCATTTGTATGTCTTTTTTTTTTTTAGTTTTTTTTCTTTTTCTTTTTTTTAAATTTTATTTTATTTTTAAACTTTACATAATTGTATTAGTTTTGCCAAATATCAAAATGAATCCGCCACAGGTATACATGTGTTCCCCATCCTGAACCCTCCTCCCTCCTCCCTCCCCATACCCTCCCTCTGGGTCGTCCCAGTGCACCAGCCCCAAGCATCCAGTATCATGCATTGAACCTGGACTGGCAACTCATTTCATACATGATATTTTACATGTTTCAATGCCATTCTCCCAAATCTTCCCACCCTCTCCCTCTCCCACAGAGTCCATAAGACTGTTCTATACATCAGTGTCTCTTTTGCTGTCTTGTACACAGGGTTATTGTTACCATCTTTCTAAATTCCATATATATGCGTTAGTATACTGTATTGGTGTTTTTCTTTCTGGCTTACTTCACTCTGTATAAAAGTCTCTTCAGGTCTTTTGTGCCCCCCCCTCCTTTTTTTAAGTCAGAATGTTTTGTTTTTGTTTTTGCTGTCAAGTTGTATGAGTTCCGTATACATTTTGGACATTAATCCCTTATCAGATATGTTGTTTGCAAATATTTCTTGCCATCCTGTAGGTTGTTTTTTTACCCTTTTTCTTTTGTTGTGCACCTGTTTGATACAGGTCCACTTGTCTATTTTTATTTTTGATGCCTGCACTTTTGGTGTCACATACATAAAATTATAGCCAAGATTAATGTCAAGAAGCTTTCCCCCTGTGTTTTCTTCTAGTAGTTTTACCGTTTAAGCTTTCACACGTAAGTCTTTAACCCATTGTGAGTTGATTTTTTGTTAATACTATGATACAAGTATCCAATTTTGCTCTTTTGCATGAATCACCATTTTTAAGTTACAGTTTTTAAAATACCTGTTTGGAAAACTCTAAAGGAGATTGACTTTGCAAAACTTCATTTAGATTGCACAGAATGACTTTTAAAACTGAATTTAATCGCAGAGAAACAAAATCCTTGATCATTGGGTTTCTGCTCACAATTATTATTGCTGAGTTGAGATTTATAGGAAGGAAGGAGGGTTGTAGAAACATCTAGATTCCCAGATAGACTTCTTTCTTCTGTCTTTGTTAACTTGCAATGTTTCATCTTTAGTCAGATGAATTATGCTATATGTTATCTATATAAAGTAATATGAAATTATGATGAAAATGCTTACAAAAGCTGAATTCTTCTACACTGATATATGTAATAATACACTTTACTTAGTTTAGTTGTAAACAAAGATTTGTTTCTAATCTGTGTTCTGGCATCCCAGTTTGGGATGTATCCAAGATGGCTTATGTGTTGCTAGCTGCTGCTTATAAGGTGACATTTTCTTTGGATGGCAAGAAGTAAAGTAATCTCTATTTTATTGCTAAAATATTTTACTTTTATTTGAATGTACTGTGCCCAATTAATTCATTGCTTTCATTGCAGTTTGGCTGACACTGAATAATAATGCCCACATTCATATAGCAGTACAGACTACTTAAAACTACTTTAAAAAGAAACTGAAGAAAAAGAGTAAGCTTGAAATAAATAAGAGTGGCGTATTCGGTGGATTTAATGAAGTTCACTATAGAATTAGTTGGAATGAGAAATGTTAGAGTTGAGAGGAAAGGGATATATATATATATATCTCTCTCTCTCTCTCTCTCTCCCATATATATGTTTGTACATATTTATACATACACATATATGGGTTTCCCTGGT
This sequence comes from Bubalus bubalis, assembly GCF_019923935.1. Classification (NCBI taxonomy): domain Eukaryota; kingdom Metazoa; phylum Chordata; class Mammalia; order Artiodactyla; family Bovidae; genus Bubalus; species Bubalus bubalis. The sequence continues at coordinate 16,326,954 of NC_059161.1, read as the reverse complement.
GGCTCAGATGGTAAAGAACCTGCCTGCAATGCAGGAGACCCTGGTTCAGTCCCTGGGTTGGGAAGATCCCCTGGAGAAGGGAATGGCAACCCATTCCAGTATTCTTGCCTGTAGAATTCCGTGGACAGGGGAGCCTCGCAGGCTATAGTCCACAGGGTCACAAAGAACTGGACTCGACTCTTGCACGGAGAATCCCATGGATGGAGGAGCCTGGTGGACTGAGCTGTGGTCTACAGAGTCACAAAGAGTTGGACACCCCTGAAGCGACTTAGCACACTATAGCAAAGGGTGAATCTTGTAGTTTGGGGTCGTGAGAAGAATGGCCACAGGGTGGCAGCACAGTCTAAAGAGCAGGAAACTTTGTGTTGGACCCGTGGTTACTTTGCTAAAACCACACTTTGTATGCACGTGTCCCAACAGTTCCCCCCGCAACCCGCCCCACCTTGTTGAAAACTTTTAATTTTATATTGGCATATAGTTGATTAATAATGTTGTGTTAGTTTCAGCTGTACAGCATAGTGTGTGTGCACACGGGCCTAGTTATGTCTGACTCTTTGCAACCCCATGGACTGTATCCACTGTCTATGGGATTTTCCAGGCAAGAATACTGGAGTGGGTTGCCGTTTCCTACTCCAGGGGTCTTCCTGATCCAGGGATCAAATCTGCACCTCCTGCATTGCAGGAGGATTCTTTATCGCTGAGCCACTGGGGAAGCCCATGTGCTATACAGTAGGTCCTTGTGAAACCACACTTTTTTTTCCTCAGAATTCCTCCATGTTGCTTTCCCCATTATCCTAGATAAACATCAGCAAATGTTCAGAATCAAAGGTTACTCCTAAAACTTAAACTGAGGAAAAGTGCAGGATGAAGCACTATCTTTACTCCTGGAGTCTGTAAGCTATTTTTGCCTACGCTTTTGATGTCATATCCAAGATATTATTGCCAAAACTAATGTCATAAGCTTTTCCTTCTAGAGATTAAATTTAAGCATTATACTGGAGTGGGTAGCCTTTCCCTTCTCCAGGGGATCTTCCCAACCCAGAGGTTGAACCCAGGTCTCCCGCATTGCAGGTGGATTCTTTACCAGCTGAACCACCAGGGAGGCCCAAGAATACTGCAGTGGGGTAGCCTATCCCTTCTCCAGGAGATCTTCCCAATCCAGGTGGATTCTTTACTGACTAAGCTATCAGGGAAGCCCCTTTATTTATAGAGTCTATACAGAGGCTCTAAAAAAGTTTCAAACTATCTGTGAGGAAGGTCCAACTTAAGTTACTAAATCATCATACACATAATTTTGTAAAATTTGATGAAAATTATAGTATTAAAAATGAACAAAAAACATTGAAATCAGAAGATTATTTTAAAAATAAGTAGTTGAACAGATATAACCAGATCAACAAATACAAATTTAAATGTTTTTTAAATAAATATAAACAGAACACTTGTCTCTTTTTGCTATTTTTGCCTGAGCTTGTGATGTCATATCCAAGAAATTATTGCCAAGACTAATATCATAAAGCTTTTCCTTCTAGAGATTTTATAGTTTCAGGCTTTAAATTTAAGTCTTTATAATCTATTTTGAAGATTTTGTATGTGTGTATGTGTATGGTTTAAGGGTCCAGTTTCATTGTTTTGCTTGTAGATATCCAGTTTTCCTAACATTATTTGTTGAAGAGATTATCTCCTCCCTATTGTATAATCTTGGGCATCCTTGTCAAAGATCACTTTTTTTTTTTTGGCCACCCCATGCGGCATGTGGAATCTTAGTTCCCTGACCAGGGATCTAACCTGTACCTCTTGAATTGGGAGTGCAAGTCTTAACCCCTAGACCATCAGGGAAGTCCCCAAGATCATTTGACTGTGTTTGCGTGATTTGTTTCTGGGCTTTCTAGTCTTTTCCATTGGTCTCTGTGTCTATGTAAATATAAACAGAACAAACATCACACAGAATAAAAAGAAAAAAAGAGTTACCAAAACTACATATGTTGTTTATTGAAAGCATATGTGTATATGATTAATGTATATAGATGGTTAATATAGAGATTGCTATTACTGTATCCTACAATTGTGTTAAAACATTTATGAAGGATATAGTGAATCTCTATATTCAACGTCCTATACATGTACATTTTATTTCCACTATGTATATCCATTTAAAAGGTTTTTACTGTGACCAACTTGCTTCTTGCTTGCTACTTTATCCCATCTAGGTTGAACAACTTGCTCAAACTTAATGTTTGTTTTAATAGCATTGTAATAGAGAAAGCCAGTTTCTAGAGGTATGCTAATAGGAATAGAGGAAGAGGTTTTAAAGCACTTTCACGACCTGAAGATACTCACTTTTTAAAAGAGTTAATTAATTAATTAATTTTATTTTTGGCTATGCTGGGTCTTCATTGCTGGGTGGGCTCCTCTCTAGCTGGGGCGAGTGGGGGCTGCTCTGTAGATGTGTGTGGGCTTCTCACCCTGGTGGCTTCTCCTGTTGTGGAGCACGGGCTCTGGGGTGTGTGGGCTTCAGTAGCTGCAGCACGTGGGCCAGCGGTTGTGCCCTCTGGGCTTTAGAGCACAGGCTCAACAGTTTTGATACATGGGCTTAGTTGCTCTGCGGCTTGTGGGATCTTCCTGGACCGGGATTGAACCCATGTCTCTTGCATTGGCAGGTGGATTCTTTCCCACTGAGCCACCAGTGAAGCTCTAAAGATATTCATTTTTAATGCTTTTTAAAAACAAAGCAAGTGATGTAATATTTTAAAAATTCACTGTCAAAGCTTCATTAGTGGTCAGTTCCAACAATTTATCCTGTAAAAGTGAAAAGTGAAAGTGTTATTTGCTCAGTCGTGTCTGACTGTTTATGACCCCATGGACTGTAGCCTGTCAGGCTCTTCTGTCCTTGGGATTTCCCAGGCAAGAATACTGGGGTGGGTTACCATTTCCTCCTCCAGGGGGTCTTCCTGACCCAGGGATCAAACCTGGGTCTCCTGCATTGCAGGCAGATTCTTTACCGTCCAAGCCACCAGGGAAGCCCTGTAAAATAATATTAAATTTAAACTATCTTTCAACGAATGGTTTCTGGTTCCATGAATTTCCTATCCATGGATCTTTTTTTTTTTAATTTTATTTTATTTAACTTTACAATATTTTATTGGTTTTTCCATATATCAAAATGAATCTGCCACAGGTATACATGTGTTCCCTATCCTGAAACCTCCTCCCTCCTCCCTCCTCCCTCCCCATACCATCCCTCTGGGTCGTCCCAGTGCTCCAGCCCCAAGCATCCAGTATCGTGCATCGAACCTGGACTGGCGACTCGTTTCATATATGATATTATACATATTTCAATGCCATTCTCCCAAATCATCCCACCCTCTCCCTCTCCCACAGAGTCCAAAAGACTGTTCTATACATCAGTGTCTCTTTTGCTGTCTTGTATACAGGGTTATTGTTACCATCTTTCTAAATTCCATATATACTATGCATGGATCTTGATGGAATATAAAAATTTTAAGCATTCTATCAGTTCCTTCAGGTGTTTGGTAATCATTTTGAGCGGATGAGCAATAATTACCTGCTGCATGAATAATAGTTGTTAAATTATGAAACATGACATAATCTGTGAAAACTGTCTTTTATGCTTCTAATGTTTATTTTGACTTTTCAGTCATCTACTACTGGAAAATATGGTGTATTGCTTCCTTGTTTGGAAATATTAAGATTATTAACTTGACAAATATATTTCAGAAAAATAGGCAAGTCTGGCTGTCTAATACATATCTTTACAAAACTGAGCCCAAACATGTTTCTTTTCTATTAGTAACTCTTGAGTTTCTTCGATGTGCAGACATTCTCTACAGAATTTTTCCCCTAGATAACCAGTGTACCTAGTATACCATCGCAGTTGTTTGTGATAAGCTTCCATATTATCACATAAAGAGAATACTCTCAAATGGAATGCATTAGTTTTTATGTAATTCATAATTTTTATTGTATCACTAAACGCATTGTTGAGTTTGGCTGACTTTTCATAGTAAGATTTTTTTTTTGCAGTGCAATTTTTTATTTTACTGGAGGATAATTTCTTTACAGTGCTTCGGTGGTCTCTGCTGTACATCAGCTGGAAATCAGTTATAATTATATGTATAACCTTGAACCTCTTTCCCACCCGTATCCCATCCACTTAAGGTATCAATGGGTGCCAGGCTGGGCTGCCTGTGTTATACAGCAGCTTCCATCTATTTCAGACTGTTTAATGCTTAAAATAACATAGCTAATAATCGGTGAATCTGGGATTTGAGCACTCTAAAATTCTTCTTTATACCACAATCTCTCCATCATATCCTACTTTTTAGAGCAAAAAGAAAATAATCTCAATTTAATGACCTAGCCTTAAGATAGGGAAAAGTCATATTTCAAAAGTGAGACAATGATAAAGTCAACAAAGAGAAGAAAGTGTAGGAAGAGCATGTCATGAGAAAATGATAAGTATGTGTGGGAAAACAGCTGAAAATGTTTTTGGCAAGAGGAAAGAAATTTTAAAAATCAGCTTTATTGAGGTGCAATTTACATATAGTGCACCCATCTCAAGTGTACAGTTTTATGAGTTTTGACAAATGTATGTACTCATGTTACCATCATTACACTAAAAATGGAGAACATTTCCATCAGTCCCAGATTTCCTCCGTGTCCCTCCCTTCCCCATCAACCACCCTCCCGCATGGCTCTAGGGAAGTATCATCTCTTTGCCCTTACTATAGGCTAGATTTGTTTTTTCCAAAGTTTCACATAAAAGGACTCATGAAGTATGAACTATGGGCCTTTTGCTTATTCCTTAGCATGATGTTTTTGAGACTCACCCTCACGATTATGTATATGAGTAGTTTGTTCCTTTTTAATACCTAGTAATATTCCATTGTATAGATATACTATATAATTCATTTATCTGTTGATGAACATTTGTATTGTTTCTAGTTTTGGATGATTATGAAAAAAGTTTCTATGAACATTCACGTCCAAGTCTTCGTGTGGACGTGTGCTTCCTTCTTTTGGACAAATACTTAAAAAGTAGAATTGCCAGGTTGTATGACAAATGCATCTCAAGTTTCTAAGAACTGCCAAACTGTTGTCCAGAGTGGTTTGTTATCTGATATTCCCACTGGCAACACATGAGCATTCCAGTTATGCCACATTCTTGCCAACACTAGATCTTGTCAGTGAAAGGAAATGTTTAACATATCAATTTAGAAAGACACGTTTCTTTTTTAAAAAGTATTTATTTGTTTATTTGGCTGTATAAGGTCTTAGTGGTGGCACACAGGATCTTTGTTGCATCACGTGGAGCCTTTTATTGTGGCTCATGGGCTCTCTGGTGGAGGCACACAAGCTCGAGAGCTCATGGGCTCGGTAGTTGCAGTGCACATGCTCAACTGCTCCACAGCACGTGGGATCTTAGTTCCCCAACCAGGGACTGAACCTGAGTCCCCTGCGTTGCAAGGAGAATTCTTAACCACTGGACTATCAGGGAAGTCCCGTAGAAAAACGAGTTTCTTTTAATCTTGTCATTGGACAAGAAGGGAATGAATAGTGGATAAGATTCTGTAGTACTTCTGTTTCTTCATCTGGATAGTTAATGCCCAATGAATTTCCAAGGGCGCCATAATTAGCAAGATATTTGATACCACTGCTTCCATCTGCTGTTATCCCAGTCTCATCCAAATGAAGTCATTGATAGTGCTGAGCTCAGTTCAGTCTTCTCCCTCAATTAGGACAGAGTATGTGGCAGCTGAGAAAAAGTATTATGATCTTAGACTCAGTAGAGGATAAGGTGAGCTCTGAAAATGCTCCAAGCAGTTGCTGTTGAGAAGCCTATTGAGTCTAATTGTTGTTTCATTATTGATATACTTGTTGTCTTTATAATATTGTTTTGATTGTTGTAAAAGTTTCAGGTATATAGCATTGACATCTATATACACTATGAAATGATCACTATCACAGGTCTATTTACTATCCATTACCATTCGCAGTTGACGTCTTTCACCCATTTCTTCCACCCCCCAGGCTCCTTCCCCTCTGGTAACCACTAATCTGATCTTTAGTGGGCTAATCTTGTATCAATAAAAGGCTCCACATGATGCAACAAAGATCCTGTGTGCCACCACTAAGACCTTATACAGCCAAATAAACAAATAAATATTTTTTAAAAAAGAAACGTGTCTTTCTAAATTGATATGATAAACATTTCCTTTCACTGACAATATCAAGTGTTGGCAAGAATGTGGCATAACTGGAATGCTCATATGTTGCCAGTGGGAATATCAGATAACAAGCCACTCTGGAAAACAGTTTGGCGGTTTTTAGAAACTTGAGATGCATTTGTCATACAACCTGAGTTTGTTTTTATTTTATTTTGTTTGTTCATTTGTTTTGGTTTTTTGGGTTTCACATAGAATTGAAATCGTATTTGACTTATTTCACTTAGTATAATACCTTCAAGGTCCATTCATGTTGTCACAAGTGGCAGAATTTCATTCTTTTTTATGACTGAGTCATATTCTAATGTGTATATATGCCACATCTTCTTTATCCATTTATTCATTGATAGATATTTAGGTTGTTCCCATATCCTGGCTATTATATATAACTCTACACTGAACATAGGGGTGCATATACCTTTTTGAATTAGCTTTTTGGTGCTCTTTAGTTACCCAGAATGGAATGGCTGAGTTATATAATAGTTCTAGTTCTTTGAGGGACCTGCATACTGTTTTCCATGGTGGCCTCACCAATTTATAGCCCCACCAATATTGTAGGCTTCCCTTTTCTTCATATTCTCTCCAACACTTGCTATTCTTTGTCTTTTCAATAATAACCATTCTAACAGGTGTGAGACAATGTCTCATTGTGGCTTTGATTTGTTCTTTATAGGTAATTTATCTTTTCTTTGATAACTTTTAAAACACTTTCTTTGCCTTTCATATTTTATAGTTTCCAGTGTGATGTATTTAAGGTATAGATTTAATTTTACTTATCCTGCTTGAAACTCAAATTTGCTAATTTTTGCTTCCCATTAATTCTGGAAAATAGCTATAATTTCATAAAAAATTTAATACATACTTTATTTGGAAATAGTTTCAAACTTAGAAAAAAGTTGCATAACTAAAGATAGTAACAAGGAACTCTCCTAGGCATTTTATCCAGATTCACCTATTGCTAAATGTTTACATCATTTGCTTTGTCACTGTGCTCCTTGATATTGCTTTTGTTCTCTCTCTCCACCTCTGTCTCTCTCTGTATTGTTTGAAGTATTTTAGGTTATTCATTATTTTTTTAAATATTCTTGTCTTCCATTTTCTCTTCTTTTGGAACATGAATTAGGAACATGTTGATCTTCTTATTTATCTGCATGATTCAGTTTGTCTGTTGTAATTCCAATTATTCATCTTTTAGTGCCACATTTTAGGTATTTTCTCCAGAACAGCCACCTAGATCTCCACTTTTCTCTTTGTTGTTATCGTTTAGTCACATAGTCATGGCTGGCTCTTATTTTAATCCCATGGACTGTAGCCCATGACGCTCTTCTGCCTATGGGTTTTTCCAGGTTTAAGAATACTGGAATATGGGTTGCCATTTCCTTCTCCAGGAGATCTTCCTGACCCAGGAATCAACCCACAGATTCTGCACTGCAGGCAGATTCTTTCCCACTGAGCCACCAGGGAGGCCTTCTGCTTTTCTCTACAGGTCTGTTAATCTGCTGTTTAACTCACTTATCGAGTTTCTAAAATCAATGAATGTATCCTTTCTAATTTTATTTTTTCCTTGTATTTTACTCCATTATATACTTTTGGATTTTTCATCTTTAATTATTTTAATATTATATCGTCTATAACAAATAATTCTGTTATCTTTAAAGTTCTTGGGGAGTTAACTCTGTTTTTTGTTATTTCTGCCTGTTCTTGGTGGATTGTTCCTTTGGGTGTTGTCAAATTTTGTTTTCTCAGTCATGCTTGCTGGGGATCCTGGGTGGCCCATGTTGAAGCTATATCTCTCCAGAGGGTGGCAGATTGAACCCCAGTCCAGTGAATGCAGATCCTCTGAATGTGAGGTATCATTGTTTTTAAAGCTCCACAGTCAAGGTTGAGAACCACTGCTTTGGACAGTGTTTGCTTTCCATTTTTACAGGAATTATAAGTGTGTTTCCCAACCTTGATCACTTTAATTTCTCAGCTCTGGGTTCCTGAACACATAGGTAGAATAATTTTTTTTAACAGTAGGAAGACATTTTTAATAAAGAATATCAGCATACCAATTTGATTCTTTTTGTTTTGTTTTCTAATTTCATTGAAAAATAACTGACAAATGTATATATTTGAAGTGTAAAAGGTGATGATTTTATGTATATATACATTGTAGAACAATTACACAAGATCAAGCTAATTAATATATCCATTGCTTCCTGTGTTAAAGTTGACTCTTTATTTCTTATGGTGAGAATGCTTAAGATCTGCTCTCAGCACCTTTCAAGCATGCAAGTATACAATATCATATTATTAACTATAATCACCTTGCTGTACATTATTATTATTAGATCCTCAAGACTTATCTAGTAACTGAAAGTTTGGCCCTTTGACCTGCATCTTCCCATTTGCTTCTCCTCCTAACTTGGTAATGTAACAGAGCAGGACAAGCACAGCCCCTAGCAGTCAGTCACCCAGTGCCTCATTAGTCAGGCACCCTGTTACTAGGCAACAAGTCTTGCTCAGCCATTGGTCAGTGCCTCAGTGGTCCCTGCCCACAAACAGCCAGTTGTCAATGAGCGACCATTAGTTGTCCTGCTCAGCTATTGGTCAGCACCACAGAAGGTCATGCCCACAAATAACTGTCAATGAGGAACTAGTCCAGAAGCAATTCAGCCAGCTGTCCATGGTGTGGTGGTCATCAGGTGGAGAGTGAGGTAAGAGACAGATTTAGGACTTCTCTTGCGGGTCCTCCAAGACAAGGAGGAGGGCCAGCCTTGTGCCAGCAGGTGAGCTGGAGGGCCCAGGGAACAGACTGGGGATTATGGGGCTCCACAGCCCTCACTGACGCCCTCCATTAGCCTTGGTCCAGGCCCTGAGGCCGCGGGGAACCTCTCCCTCATATCTGTCTCTGCGACCTAATAGCAATGGCTGTCTGCCTGGTCACAGTCTGTGAGACCTGGTCTCCCCCATTTGGGCAGCCTGAGGAGACTGAGGGCCAGTTGGGTTGGATGCCTGGCTCCCTCAGGGATGACAGCTGGGCAGGGTGTGGGAGCTGGCCCTGAAGTAGCTGCCAATTGAGATCTGTGTCCTCTTAACCAGGAACTGGGACCTTGGAGGGTGAAAGTTGTGCCTTGGGACCTTGCCCTTTCTTGTCAGGCAGAGAATAACTTTTGTTTGGTAGAGATTTACAGGAACATCATTAACCTGACCATGACCTGACCTCAAGAACAAAGGATCTGACACCAAGAAGTCTGCAACAACTAACCACACTTGCTCCCTCACCTTTTGCTTTTAAAGGGGTTTGCTGACAACTTTCAGTAACTTGGGATTATTGGGGCATGAGCCACCCATCTCCTTGTATGAACCTGTAATAAATCTCTCTGTTCCAAACTCTAATGTTTTAGTATTGATTGGCCTCACTGTGCATCAGGCACATGGATTTGCGATTTGCGTTCAGTAACAGTAATTGCCATTTTATTCTGTTTCTATGAAATCAGGTTTGTTTTGTTTAGGTCCCACTTATAAGTAATACCATACAGTATTTGTCTTTCTCCGCTGTCTAGATTATTTCACCTAGCATAATGCCTTCCAAATTCATCCATGTTGTTGCAGATGGCAGGATTTCCTTTTTTATCACTGAATTAACGTTCCATTGTGTATGCCACACTTTATCCATTCATCTGTTGGTGGACGTTTAGGTGGTTTCATATCTTGGCTGTTGTGAATAGTGCTACAGCAATAATAGGGATGCAGATATCTCTTCCAGTCACTCGTTTCATTTCCCTTGGCTATATACCTAGAAGTAGCATTGTTGGATCATATGGTAGTTCTATTTTTTATTTTTTGTGGAACCACGCTCCTGTTTTGATAGTGGTTGTACCACCAATAGTGTGTAATGGTTCACTTTTCTCCACATTCTCACCAATTCTGGTTAACTTTTGTCTTTGTGGTAATTGCTATCATAACAGATGTGAGATGATATCTCACTGTGGTTTTAATTCCCGTTTCCCTAATGACTAGTGATGTTGAACACCTTTTCATGTGCCTTTTGGCCATTTGGAAAAATGTCTATTCAGTCCTTTACCCACTTTTAGTTGTATTATTTGCTTTTTTCTGTCATTAAATGTGTGAGATCTTTATAGTTTTTAGATATTAACCCTTGATCAGATATATGGTTTGCAAACATTTTTTGTCTTTCTGTAGGTTGCTGTTTCAATTAATTGATTGTTGCTTTTGCTGTTCAGAAGCTTTTTAGTTTGATGTAGTCCCACTTGTTTATTTTTGGCTTTTGTGCTCTTGGTTTCTTACCCCCAAAAAGTCATTGCAAAGATCAATGTCCTGGAGCTTTCCATCTATGTTTCCTTCTAGGAGTTTTATGGTTTCAGGCTTTACATTTAAGTCTCTGATATTTTGCACTAACTATGAGTGGTGTAAGATGAGAGGGGTCTAGTCATTCTTTTGCATGTGAATATCCAGTTTTCTCAGCACTATTTGTTGAAGAGAATGCCGCCCTTCATGCCCTTACCGTTATGTGTTCTTGGTGTCCTTTTCTAAGGATGTATGCATAGGTTTATTTCTGGGCTTTCTAATATGTGCCAATGCCATACTCTTTTGGTTACTGTAACTTTGTAGTATAGTTTGAAATCAGAATGTGTGATGTCTCCAGCTTTATTTGTTCAAAAGTTTGCTTTGGCTACTCAAGGTCTTTTGTGATTCCATACAAATTTTAGTATAGATTTTCTATTTCTGTGAAAAATGCCAGTAGAATTTTGATACGGATTGCATTGAATTTGTAGATGACTTTGGATGGTATAGACATTTTAACAATATTAATTCTTCCGATCCAAGAACACTGTTTCCAGTATTCATGTGTGTTTTCAATTTCTTTCATCAGTGTCTTATGGTTTTCAGTGTACAGATATTTTGCCTCCTTGGTTAAAGTTATTTGTAAGTATTTTGTTATTTTTGATGTTATTGTAAATGGAATTGCTTTTTAAATTTCCTTCAGATAGCTCATTTTTTATGTGTAGAAGCACAAATTATTTTTCTATGTTGGGTTTTAATCCTGCTACTTTGTTGATTTCATTTCTTAGTTGAAACAGGTTTTTTGGGTGGATTTAGCATTTTTAATATATAAGATCATCTCGTCTGCAAACAGGGATAATTTTACTTCTTAATTTCTAATTTGGATGCCTTTTGGTTATTTTTCTTATCTAATTGTGGCCATGACAGAGTAGTACTGTGTTGAAAAGAAGCAGTGAGAGTGGGCATACTTTATTTTTTTATTTTTTCTTGACCTTAGAGAAAAGGCTTTTAACTTTTCACCATTGAGTTGGAAGTTAGCTGTGGGCTTGTCACATATGGCTTTTATTATGTTGGGGTGTATTCAGTTTATAACTGATTTGTTGAGAGTTTTATCATGAAAGAACAAGAATTTTGTCAAATATTTTTCCTGCATCTATTGAAATAAGCATAGGATTTTTACCCTTCAGTCAGTTCAGTTCAGTCATTCAGTCGTGTCTGACTCTTTGTGACCCCCATGGACTGCAGCACACAAGGCTTCCCTGTCCATCACCAACTCCTGGAGCTTGCTCAAACTCATGTCCATTGAGTCACTGATGCCATCCAACCATCTCATCCTCTGTTATCTCCTCCTCCTGCCTTCAATCTTTCCCAACATCAGGGTCTTTTCTAGTGGGTCAGTTCTTCTCATCAGGTGGCCAAAGTATTGGAGTTTCAGCTTCAGCATCAGTTCTTCCAATGAATATTCAGGACTGATTTCCTTTAGGATTGACTGGTTGTATCTCCTCGCAGTCCAAGGGACTCTTGAGTCTTCTCCAACACCACAGTTCAAAAGCATCAATTCTTTGGCACTCAGCTTTCTTTACAGTCCAACTCTCACATCCATACATGACCACTGGAAAAACCATAGCTTTGACTAGACAGACCTTTGTTCAGTTCAGTTCAGTTCAGTTACTCAGTCATGTCCGACGCTTTGCAACCCCATGAATCGCAGCACGCCAGGCCTCCCTGTCCATCACCAACTCCTGGAGTTCACTCAGACTCACGTCCATCGAGTCAGTGATGCCATCCAGCCATCTCATCCTCTGTTGTCCCCTTTTCCTCCTGCCCCCAATCCCTCCCAGCATCAGAGTCTTTTCCAATGAGTCATCTCTTCTCATAAGGTGGCCAAAGTACTGGAGTTTCAGCTTTAGCATCATTCCTTCCAAAGAACACCCAGGGCTGATCTCCTTTAGAATGGACTGGTTGGATCTCCTTGCAGTCCAAGGGACTCTCAAGAGTCTTAAGTTTAATACACTGTCTAGGTTTGTCACAGCTTTTCTTCCAAGGAGCAAGCGTCTTTTAATTTCATGGCTGCAGTCACTCTCTGCAGTGATTTTGGAGACCAATAAAATAAACTCTTAATTCTGTTAATATGGTGTAGCACATTTATTGATCTGCATATGTTGAGCCATCCTAGCATCCCAGGGATAAATCCCACTTGGTCATGATATATGATCCTTTTACTGTGTCCTTGAATTCAGTTGCTAGTATTTTGTTGAGAATATTCACATCTATGTTCATCAGGGACCTTGGCCTGTAACTTCCTTTTCTTGTAGCATCTTCACCTGGCTTTAGTATCAGGGTAATGCCAACATCCTAAAATGAGTTTGGAAGTGTTCCTTCCATTCAGTTAGGTAATATAAAATTGATCCTGTGTTTGGGGAGACTCTCCTTGCCCCAGGCATCTCTGCTGAGATAGACAGATTCCTTGTCATCTCTTTTTACTGAGAAAGGAGCTGTTTAAGGGCTTACAGAGATAAGCAGGGACTCTGATGCACTTTTTCATATTGAACAAAGCCGAATCTTCATCATCTACTTCCATATGACTGTGAAAACCCAAGCTTCCTACTTATTCATATCAACAAGTACTTTCTTGATAACCTAAATGTCAGTGCCAATATAACATATCTACGTTTATGTTCTTCCCTGGTCTGGGGAAGTTTCTAGAATTTCCTCACTTCCCTGGACTCGTATTTTATTCAACAGTTATAGGTTTTGCGTGTGAGTGTGTGTACTTAGATCACAACATTGCTGGAAATAGAAGTCTTGCTCTGTGAGTCTGTACTTCAGCGTCATGCCCTCCGTATCCTTGAATTCATTCTCCTGTTACCAGGTCTGCCTGAACCAAGTGTGAATTTGCTTTGTCTCTGAGCATCGTTCATTGGGTTTGCAAGCATCTACCTGGCAGCCAAACTGCTGGAGCGTGTATGCATTTCTCTAGACTGTGCCTGGCCTAGTCTTGGCTTCATCTTGATCCAGTTGGTCTGTGTTGCCAAGATCCCGTCGTGCTTTGAATTCCAGCCTACCTGAATCATGTCAACCTTTATTCTTTTTCTTCTGTTTCCAAGTCTCTGTCTTCATTGACTTGTCAAAGTTAAGTCTGCTTTCAGTTTATTTCCTGGATTCGTCTTTCCACAAAGGACTCTGTCCCTGATTTGAGAGTTTGTAGTGTGGTTTACAGCAATGTGGGAATGGGTCCAACTTAGGATTCGGGTTTTTAGGATGCCCAGATGGGCTTAGCAGAAAGCCTCGAACTTTCTACTTCATTTCAAAACCACTTAACCCGAGTGTGTAAATTTCAAAGACTTTCTATTACATGTTGGTAATATGTGTACCTATAGTATTAACTGAGAATAAATACTGAATTACTCGTTTTGTCAGAAAGAGGAGTTTACAGTTGAGGATATCCTTTTATTTACTTTTGTTTGCTTAATTCACAAGCAGCCATCTCCCTGTATTGCCAAACGCAGCCAGCTGTGGCTGGATTGTGACTTGTGGTCCCTGCGCCCTTTTCCTCCGAGACCTTTTGAGGAAATCGAATTGGTGAAAAGCATCCACTGAGCTCTTGGTAGTATTGGATAGATCATTTACCCCCGTTGGATTTTCTTATTTCTTTTAGGAGGTCCTGTGGAAACCTGTCTTACTCAGAGAACAACCCCTAGCCCTGTACCAATGGTGTTAGCATTCAATTATGAATGTGGCTCTAAGGTTTAAACAAAGTATCTGGTGATGAGAGAGCACTCTATGCTAGTAATAACCCCATGTAATCGTGGGTTGTATGGTCAGTGAAGTCTAATAGAATTTTTAATCTTCATCAGTTGCACCTTTGGGGTTCACGTGAGTGTCTTCCTTTCCATTGTTTTGTTCTTATTTAGATTTCTCTTCTTACTTTTTCTCTTTCCTTTCTTGGCAGCATCATCAAAAGGAGTTAGGAGGGTCTCCCAGAAGTGACCTTTGAAGATTGTTGCAGTGTGTATACCTGTCAGAAAGGATTGACCCAACCCTGCTGAGAGCTATTTTATACATCAAGTCCTGAGGCAGTCTCTGCTCTTCTCTTCCGATCTGATCATCCAGAATGATCTGAAAGAAAACCAGGAGAGCTCATTATAGAGTCCAGGGTAATTTTCAGATGTAATTTTTCTTTTTTTTCTCAATGCAGGGCATTTAGGAATCTTGTACTCTTGGTGCAAGATTTTTTGTTGGGATTGGGAAAGTTGGGTTTTAGACATTTTTTTTTGAGGGGGGGAGGTAAAATTCTTTAATTTACTTAGGAAACACTTAAATTCTATTTAGTTTTATTTTTCTTCTCCCTTTTTCTGTTCTCTCTCTCTTTTATTCTTTCTTCCCTTTGCCTTACTTCCTTACTGCCTCCCTCAGGGAAAGAAGAAGAACAAGGAGAAGGAGAAGGGGGAGGAGGAGAAGGAATGGAATAGAATAGAAAGTATCAGAGTGTATCACAAGTAGTAAAGTTTTCATGAAACTTTTGTCTTGATTGCATAATTTTTTAATTACATAATTAACTACATATCTGAACTAGATCTTAATGGCTAAAAAAGTTTGAAAGCTGATGAACAGAATGTGTGTTAAAAAAAAAAATGTGTTTAACCTTTGTTCCCTATGATCATTGCATGGCTGAGCCACTCTTATGGCCTACGAAATCTTTCTTAGCTAAGTATTTCTTTTACTCATCCATGTGTATCTCACCCCATGTCTCTTTGCCATCTTTAATACGCCCTAATGTACCCAGTTTGTATAGAAAACATGCACGTGGAATCACAACAATGTCCTTAGACGTGCTCTGACTGAAACAGGAGCAAGCAGGACTGTCCATTGCCTGGCTCAGTGCATTTCAGCGCAGTCCGAGGTTATCTGAGTGCAGCACAAACCCAGAGGCCACCGGCTTTGGTGTCCCTTCAGTTAGTGTAAATCTTAGGGTAAGCTAAACGGTAATCTTGAGCAAGTTATTTAACCTCTCTGTGACTCAGTTTCTTTTTCTTCCTACCTAAGAAACTATTGCCTAATCCAACACCACAAAGATTTTATGAAAATAAAGTTTTCATCTAGAAATGTTACAGTTTGGGCTCTTATGTCTATATCTATGATGTATTTCAAGTAAATTCTTATAAAAGATGTGAGGTAAAGTTCAAAGTTTTTTTTTTTAATATATATTTATATTCATGTTGATTCAGCACCTTTAAGGCTATTTACTGCACTGAACTTTGGCACCTTTGTTAGAAATCAATGGCCATTTATGTGTGAATCTGTTTCTGCACTTGATACTCTATTCAACTGCTGTCATTTAACAAGTATTACACTGCAGGTGTATTGTAAGCCTTAAAATCAGGAAGTACAAGTCCTCTGAATTTTCAGCTTTTTCATGTTTACTTTGGCTCTTCTAGGTCTCTTGCATTTCTATATAAATTTGAGAATCAACTGATTATTGTCTATAAAAAAGTTGTGGGAACTTGCTTCCCTGGTGGCTCAGATGGTAAAGCGTCTGCCTGCAGTGTGGGAGACCCAGGTTCGATCCCTGGGTTGGGAACATCCCCTGGAGAAGGAAATGGCAACCCACTCCAGTACTCTTGCCTGGAAAATTCCGTGGACTGAGGAGCCTGGTAGGCTACAGTCCATGGGGTCGCAAAGAGTTGGACATGACTGAGCGACTACACTTCTTCACTCAGTCCACAGATAATTTGAGGGGGTGAGATTAATATTTAAGAATATGTGACTCAGTTTCTTCACCTGCATCCTCATTATCTATTCTATGAAGTAGGATAATGATACTTCATAATATTTCTGTGAGTCTTAAAGGAGTCAGTATATGTAAAG
Source organism: Bubalus bubalis (assembly GCF_019923935.1). Lineage (NCBI taxonomy): Eukaryota > Metazoa > Chordata > Mammalia > Artiodactyla > Bovidae > Bubalus > Bubalus bubalis. The sequence goes on along the minus strand of NC_059161.1, from coordinate 16,310,551 downwards.
GACTTAAGCCAGGTATATAGTAAGCACTTAGTGAACTAATATTTTTAAACCAGTTACAGCAAATTGTTGATCTGTTTAACTTTTCCTCAACTCAGATGTCCAGAGCTTTTGGTGTGTGCTTTAAATAGTGTGACTGTATGTCCCGGTTTGCCAAGGGCAGCCTCAATTTGCACCTGTTGTCTTAGTGCATAGTTAACAGTGACCCCTTTTACTCTTAAAAGTGGCACAGGTAGAATCTTATGTCTGATTATTCTAAACTATCTATTTTTATAATACGAATTAATATTTTCCCTAGTTACATGCCAGTCTATCATCATCTCTAAGTACTTGATTAATTTTGGATTTATGTTGAAGACCTTACTCAGTTTTTCCATTGGAACTGCATCTCAGTTCTCTGCCCTCTACCCCTCTTTCCCTTTCTGACAAGTGGCAGAACAGAGATTGGATCCACAGTGCACGTACCTACAAGGACTATGCTTTTCCTTCTGGGTGCAGTTACCTGGGTCTGATTTGGGCCATTGTTCTGTTCCATGAAGACCTTTTGGTTTCTGATTAAGTCATTCCAAATATTTATTAATCCCCTTAACTTCGTATTAGTCACACACTTTTAATTCATTCACACAAGTATTTAATGAATTCCCACAGGGTGCCAGGCCCTGTTCTAGGAGCCAGGGACGGAGCAAGGGGCCAGCTGACAAGTCCCTTCTCCTGGGGATGTGCCATACCGTAAAGGCTGCTTTGTGGCCCAATCCAGGTGAACTGGGGTTACCAGAACAGGACTGACCAGTCTAGAGACTGCTCAGGAGACACTTCCTTCTGTATTAAAACTATGTATCCAGCAAAAATAGCATTTGGCACTCATTTAGTAGATAATGAATCTGTTTGTATTACCACTCAATTTGATTTTTTCTTCTTATCCAAAGGATAATACAAACCTACTGCCAAAGGCTTTTTCTTGCTATGCAATATCTGTCATATTTCCTAGATGTATTAGTCTGCTGTGAAAGAAGGAAATGGTGTTGTTTGGACTAACTCAATCTCAGTGGTGGCCCCATGGTATTCTTTAAGTAACCACATATTTTAATAGTTTGTTTAGAGTCCTGTTGTGTCTGCATAACTTGCATTCTCTGTCATTTTGAAAATTGGGACTCCCCTTCTTTCTGCTAGTTTCTTCTCTTGTTTGCTAAGATTCCTTAAAGATGCTTGCTGTCGGCATAGTGATCTCACGTGCTATGTTTTTTCCATATCCTAGAATATAATATTGGAGAAGGCAATGGCACCCCACTCCAGTACTCTTGCCTGGAAAATCCCATGGACAGAGGAGTCTGGTGGGCTGCAGTCCATGGGGTCGCTAAAAGTAGGACACAACTGAGCAACTTCACTTTCACTTTTCACTTTTATGCACTGGATAAGGAAATGGCAACCCACTCCAGTGTTCTTGCCTGGAGAATCCCAGGAACGGGGGAGCCTGGTGGGCTGCCATCTATGGGGTCACACAGAGTCGGACATCACTGAAGTGACTTAGCAGCAGCAACAGAATATAATATGGCCAGGCCAGGAGACCTAAGCTTCTTTACAGAAGCTTGATGCTCTTTTCTCTTAAAATCGTACTTATCATTGGTTTCTATTCTTGCTGTGAATACATAATGAAATTCTTCACTGAAATGTGGACGCTGTGACAGTTGCTGTTTATAAAGCCCTCATTATGTGCAAAGCACTATTGCAAGCATTTCACACACCTATCTCCCTTAGTCGTATTGTATCACCATGACGTAGGGACTGTCTCCATTTGAGAGATGAGAAATACAGGGCCACATATGGAGTGAGGTATAGAGCAGAAACTTGAACCCAGTCTGTCATGTCAGGGTGACTGAAGAATCAGGTACTCTTAGGGCTAAAATTTGGACAGAGGTTCTTGATAAAATAGCCTTCTAAAATGGAAACTTTATATATACACTAATATATATAAAACAAATAACAAATAAGAACTTACTGCGTAGCACAGGGTACTCTACTCTATTATGGCCTATATGGGAATAGAATCTAAAAAAGAGTGGATATGTGTATATGTATAACTGATTCACTTTGCCATACAGCAGAAACCAACACAACATTGTACTTAGCTATACTTCAATAAAAATTAATTAAAAGTAAGGTGGAAGCCTTTATTCTAATGTGATAAAATTGTCTGTAATTTATCATTTTGTTGTTGATTCATAGTATTATTTAGAATATTATTTTGCTTGCATAGAGATGAAGCTATTAAAGCAGATGTAGATGAGGTGGAACTTTGGGGGGAGAGGAGTAATAATTTGAGGAAGATCATCCAATTTATTTTCTTATAAAGCATACACAGTCTCTGTTTGCTTGTTTTCATAAAAATGAAGTGAAGAGTACGCGTAGCTGTCACATGGCCATCTAGGCAGTGAAACGTAGTTTGCTTTCTATGGATCAGATTGCGGCACCAAAGACCAAAGTGCTTTCTTTTAAATTATTTGTTTACTCTCTATAGATTCATGTTCTTTTCTGCCATGATACCATGATCAGTGAGTTAAATTTTCATTGGTTTATATCTGACTTCCAGAAAGGATATAAGGTGATATCAGGGTCTATTGACATATTAGCAATATTAAAAATACAGATTTAATTTTCTGTATTACTGACGCTGTTTAGTTCCTAAGTCGTGTCTGACTCTTTGTGACCCTATGGACTGAAGCCCACCAGGCTCCTCTGTCCATGGGATTCTCCAGGCAAGAATACTGGAGTGGGTTGCCATTTCCTTCTCCAGGGGGTCTTCCTGACCCAAGGATCTAACCTGCATCTCCTGCATTGGCAGACAGATTCTTTACCACTGAGCCACCAGGGAAGCCCTGTTACTGACATTTTCTATACTAAATAGTAGGCCATGTGTAGATTGGGACCCACATCTCTTCTGTGCACTGACACATTATTACCTCTGAGCACTCTTCGTGGCTTATGACCCACATGAATGAACTGGTGAGTGGTAGTCTGCATGTCACCTTTAAGAGATTTTTAGCATCACTTGTATTACTTTTGTTGATGGTAAATTCAGAAGCTACTTTGTATCTCTTTGTAAAAGAGTAACTTTCTTTAAAAAAAGAAAAGTTGTGATGTTTCAAAGGTCAAGATTACTTCCTAAGACTTTTGATTTTTGAAAAGTTTTGTTATCTTGGGAAAAAGATCTAGTCCTGGCCCTGGCTGTTTATCTGAACAACAGAAGGAGTTGAGAGCATTTGCAAGGGTGAGGCAAGAGCCTCGCACTGTTACCATCAGCCCTCACTTTCACGCCCAGAATAGGCAGGGACGCTGCAGGACTGGGACACTGGCCATATTGACACTTCTAGTTTTTAAGTGGAAAGACCAGGAGACTTCAGTCCCAAGGTGGACAGAAGAGCCTTTATACAAAGATCCTGAGAACATCATAGAGGTGAAAGGCTAAACCCATAATTTGCTCCCTGCCCCTTCTGCTCTTAGCATGTTAGTGGCAAGTTGTTTTAGCAAAGCTGAAAACTTGAGTCTTTCCTTTGGAGAGCCTTATTTCTTTCCACTTAAACTATAATTATCATCTGAAAGCACACCAATATTTGATTTAAATATTTACATTTATAGTTATTTATATGAAGTTTTATATTTAAAACCTCATCTGGAGAACTTGATTTAGAGTAATAGCAATTTGGGAAAGGTTTAGAGTAGAGAACATCCTAAATTGGCTAAAGGTTTTTTTTTTTCCCCCTCTTTGATATGTTTAACATTTCTTTAATTACTCCAGAACTTGAATGTTGTTAATAAGATTCTTAAGTTTAGCAGAAAACCTGAAAAATCAATGGCCTGGTTATGAATCAGCAGTGCCATCTAGTGCTTACTACCTTGAATTACAGAAGTGCCAGCAAGGGATATGGGAGACCAAGAAATTCCGCTCTATGTTCAGTGATGGACATAGAATGTGAAAATTTCTCAGCTTGCTAAGACTTTAGGTTTATCTCATTCGAAGAGGTCTTCCTTTGAATTCAAACTAGCACAGACTACAGTTTTCTTTAAAGGTCCCCTTAGTGCTGAATTTTTAAAAACTTAGAGTGACATTACACTCAGACATGAGCGACTGAACAATAGAAACAAAAGTGACTTTAACATTGATTTTTTATTTTACTAAATTTTTAAAATTAATTTTTATTGGAGTATAGTTAATTACAATGTTGTGTTAGTTTCTGCTGTATAGCAAAGTGAATCCGCGATACGTATACATATATCCCTCTCTTTTTTTTGGATTTCTTTCTCATTTGGGTTACCACAGAGTATTGAATCGAGTTCCCTGTGCTATATAGTAGATTCTCATTAGTTATCCATTTTATACTTAGAATCCCTGGGACGGGGGAGCCTGGTGGGCTGCCGTCTATGGGGTCGCACAGAGTCGGATACGACTGAAGCGACTTAGCAGCAGCAGCAGCAGCAGCAGTGTATATATGTCAATCCCAATCTCTCAGTTCATTCCACCTTCTCCTCCCCCTTGGTATCTGTATGTTTCTTTCCTATGTCTGTGTCTCTCTTTCTGTTGAGCAAATAACTTCATCAGTGTAATTTTTCTAGATTTCACAAATAAGTGATGTTATACAGCATTTGTTTTTCTATTTCTGACTTATTTTACTATGTATGACAATCTCTAGGTGCATCCACATCTCTGCGAATGGCATAGTTTTGTTGCTTTTTATGGTTGAGTGATATACCATGATATATACGTACTGCATCTTCTCTATCCGTTCCTTGTTGGTGGACATCTAGGTTGCCTCCGTGTCCTGGCTGTTGTAAATAGTGCCGCAGTAAGCATTGGGGTGCACGCATCTTTCTGAATTATGTTCTTCTCTGGGTGTATAGCTAAACCTAGCAGTTATAATTTACTACATAATATATGAAATCTTTTCTGAATAGCAGCTCTCTAAGGTGTTCTAATAAAACCATGGATTATAGGTTAAGTTGAAAAAAAGCTATAACATAAATAGGGTAAGCAGATAAGCAAAAGCATGGCAGGAATATAATCAGAAAATAATCTTGCTTCCTCCATAATTATTGTATGGTAGTACAGTAATTTTGTCTGCTACTCTAAAAAAATGCTTTCCAATAGTTAACAAATACTAATGGGTTCAGTCAGAAGAAAGTACTTGTTCATTATTATGTTTATAATAGGTGAATGTTAGGGATCTTTTATATTTCCTGAATAATTATGTTTTAAGACCTTAGCACTTGTAAGAGTATTCGTTTGATTCTTGTTTTGCTTTACCAACACACATTAATTTACAGTTTAGCAAGAATTACCATTGAGACCAGTTTTAACAGTCCTTTGGTAATCCCTGTTTTCTTATTAGAAGTGTCTCACATTGGAAGCTTTTTGAAAATAGCTCACGAGTTGCTATTTTTTCCCATTAGTTGTATATGTCATACCAATGACTAAAATACGTGTTCATGATAAAATTTCAGGTATTAACCATGCTCTATAAACTCAACCCCTGGAAATAGTCACTGTTAATAGCTTGGAGTACTATTTTCAATTGCTGTATTTTTAATTAAAATCTTTTCTCTTTCTGGTGGATCAGAGGTAGGGGCACCCTATTTCTACTTTTCTCGGTGGTACTTTCTTGTAGGGAATTTGCTGGCATTTTTTTCTGCTGAGGTAACTGGTAATTTATTACTACGGTCAGGACTTTTGTTCCTGGTTTTGGTGTTTCTACCTTTTAATGTCTTTCAGTTTCTTAAGAGCTTGACAACATCATGTATTTGTTTAGTGCTGTGCAGATTTTTTTGGCCTGTTCAAAGGTATATCAACCCTGCATGGAAAGGTTGTAGAAAGGTTGAAGACTTTGCCCAAGTTGGCTAATGTGTGGCAAAGGCATAATTTGAATGCCTTCTGATTACTCATGTCCCGAGGTGAACTCATCTGGTCCTATAACTTTAAATACTGTCTGAATTCTGATGATTCTCAGATTTGTATTTCCAGCCCTGACTTCTCCCCTGAGATTCAGACTTGAATATCCAACTGCTCTTTCTTCCTCCTCACCCTTCCCTTACTTCTCTCCTCCCACTTCCTGCTCCCCTTCCCCCTGCCTTCTCTTCTTCCTCTTCCCGCAGTCCCCCGCCCCACCCCGCTTCTCCTCCTTCGTGTCCATTTTGATAATATCTCAAACTTGACTTCACAGTAAAGAGGATCCTTGCTGGCCCTAGGCCTATCTTGTTTCTCTCAAGGTCTTTTCCATCTTAGCTAATGGCATCTGCTGCTGCTGCTGCTAAGTCACTTCAGTCGTGTCCGACTGTGTGACCCCATAGACGGCAGCCCACCAGGCTCCCTTGTCCCTGGGATTCTCCAGGCAAGAACACTGGAGTGGGTTGCCATTTCCTTCTCTATCATTAGCCACTTATTTGCTCAAGCAAAATCTTGAAATAATCCTGTTTGTCTCTTTATCAAGCTTGACATTGAAACTGAGCCAGACCTGTGGGGTTCCTGGGCATGGAAACCAATCGGTGTCCCCCAGTTCTTGTTTGTTAGGAACAGACTCCAGCTTCCATGACCTTCCCTGAGTTCCAAAGGGCAGGTCCAAACAGCGGCTAATCAGGGCAGAGAGGGGGATGTGGAGACAAAGGAGGAGCAGTCAGGAAACAAGTAGTGAAGCCTTGGGGCAGGGCCCTGGTTCCACCTTGCAAGATATGCATAACAACATCTTTGTGCCTTTAAACTCAAAAAACCCCCAACAAATGAAAAGCGTTAGTATTCTTCATTCCAGATTGAAGGAACCAGAGAAGCTCATCAAGAAAAAGGAGACCACTTGGGACCAGATTAAAGCGTGCAGGCCCTGCACATACCCTAATCTTATCAGCAAGTCCACTCTCGAACCATTGCTATAAAACTCCTCACCCAAGTCTCTCAGGTGGGCTCATACAGTTTTCAAGGGCAGGAGCCCACTGTGTTCCCCTTTGCCTGGCAAAGCAATAGAACTATTCTTTTCTACCTTCACCCCAAACTCTGTCTCTGAGATTCAATTTGGCACCAGAGTCCAGAGACCGAGTTCTTAGCATCAATATCAAATCCATCAGCGATTGTGAAATCTGGGCTTCCCAGGTGCACTAGTGGTGAAGAATCCGGCTGCCGATGCAGGAGACACGGGAGATGTGGACTCGATCCCTGGGTTGGGAAGATTCCCTGGAGGAGGGCATGGCAACCCACTCCAGTATTCTTGCCTGGAGCATCCTATGGTCGGCAGAGCCTGACCGGCTCCCTCCACAGGGTTGCAGAGTTGAGCACAACTGAAGCAACTTGGCATACACGCAAACCTATTTTTTCATCAACCTGCCTTTGTCTCTTTCCTAGGCTATCACAAGTCACTTGTTCCAACTGGTTTCCCTGCCTCCAGTCTGTTCTCCATTACCTTGTTTCATTTTTTCACTGTGTCTAACAGTATAAGATTATTATTTGTTATGGATTTGTTGCCTGTCTCGCTTTCTCTAGACTGTAAGCATCACAAGGCAGAAACCTGTTTTGTTAACCACCGCATCTCCAAGGCCTAGAAAGAACACTGCTGGCAATAGTGAATTTCATGTTGAATGAATGGGCAAATATGTCAATGAAAGGAAGAAATCTGGTGCTTTTCAGTGGTTGAGGATTCAGGAAAAATTACTCCTTTGCTGGTTTTATCAGGGCTTTTTGGTAAAGTGTTAAGAGACTTTAATACTGTGTTCTTGAGCTTTATATTAGAATCTTATAATCTCAAATATTTGATTTCATTTGAGCCTTGGTGCATACATCTTGTGCTCCCTGAAATATTGGAGAGGTTTTCTGTGGAAACCTAAAAATGAAACCGATTATACTATTTTCTGGAAAAGGCCTGGCCCAAAAAAGGAAGGGAAAGAAACTGTTGCTAGTTGAGAGAAGCACTCAGTTTGCCCTTCAATAGAGAATTAAAAGAGAAAAGAGAAAAGTGAATGCAGAACATCTTTATTTGCTTTGGACTGCCTTTCTTCCAGTAAGGTTCACTTTGAATAAAGAGGAAATTGATGTTGGGCTGATTAATAAATTTTTAAAGTTGGAAACTTAAAGGTCTAAAGATCCTGAAATGTTATATTAAGGAACAATGATTCTATTAAGAAATGCAAAGCAAAATGAGGAAAAGGTGGGGAGAGATTGATTGGTTATTCTATATTTGGTGTAATGGAAAATATTTTTTTGAAGCAGCAAGATCTGGGCTTTGATTCTAATCTTGCTGCTAGCTGGCCACATATACTTGGGCACATGGCTTCTGGAATCTAGGTTTGTTATCTCTGTTGGAGGTTTAGTATGATTATATGTGCTGAATCTTGGGAAAGAATTCTTAGAAGTAAAAGTATGATATAAATGAAATGCATTGGTATTATTTTTAATGTAAAATGCTTTAATTAAAGATATAATTTATAAGTATAAAGGGTACAAATTTTTAAAAACTTGTTTTTCTTTTTTTCCCCTTCCAGTTTTAGTGAGATATAATTGATACACCTGTGACTCAGTGGTAAAGAATCCACCTGCAATGCAGGACATGCAATGCAGGAGATGCAATGCAGGAGACACAGATTTGATCTTGTTGGGTTGGGAATGTCCCCTGGAGAAGGAAGTGATAACCCACTCCAGTATTCTTGCCTGGAAAATCCTATGGACAGAGGATCCTGGCGGGCTACAGTCCATGGGGTTGCAGAAGAGTCAGGCACAACTTAGCGACTAAACAAGAACTGTGTAAGTTTAAGGTATACAGCAAATTATTATTGCACACATCATCAAATTATTACCATAGAAGTTTAGTGAACATCCGTCATCTCATATGGATATAAAATTAAATAAAGAGAAAAAAGAAAAAAATCTTCCTTCTGATGAGAACTCTTAGGATTTACTCTCTTAATAACTTTCATGTATAACATAAAACAATGTTAATTGTATTTATCATGTTATACCTCCCTAGTACTCATTTATCTTGTAACTTGTAAAAGGAGTTTGCACCTTTTGACGCCTTCATCCAGTGCCCACTCCAGCCCTCTCCACCTCCTCCACCTACCCCCCCAACCCCCACCCCCTTCTAGTAATCACAAATATAATCTATTTAGCATGAGTTTGTTTGTTTTTGAGGTATAATTGACCTACAATGCTATCATTGCACAACATGACCAGATAATAAGTTTAGCTATGTTATGTCACCATACAAAAATATTCCATGGTTGTTGGCTGTCTTCCCCCATGCTGTATATTTCATCGCCATGACTCATTTATTTTGCAACTGGAAGTTTGTACCTCTTAATTTGCCTCATTGATTTCTTTCTTTGCTTTACTTTTTTCCCCTCTGGTGAGCCCTCTGTATTGATAGCTCTGTTTCTGTTTTGTTGTGTTTGTTCATTTGTTTTGATTTTTAGATTCCACATATAAGTGAAATGATATGGTATTTATCTCTGTCTGAATTGTTTCACTTAGTGTAATATCCTCTAGGTCCCTCTGCATTATTGCAAATGACAAGATTTAATTCTTTTTATGGCTGAGTAATATTCCACTGCATAATATCTACCATATCTCCTTTATCCATTCATCTATGATAGCACTTGGGTTGCTTCCATTTTTTGGCTATTGTAAAAAGTTCTGCAATGAACTTAGGGGTCATATGTCTTTTTTAATCAGTGTTTTTGTTTCCTTAAGATAAATACTTAAGTTAGGAGCGGAATTGCTGGATCATATGGTAGTTCTGTTTTTATTATTATTATCAGTATTTCACCCTTCTAGTATGATATCCAAGTTTTCATTCTCTTGCTGTTTTCAGCTCTGGGGCCCTAGAACTCAAATGGCTATGAAGACACCAAGATCTGGACTCAGAGTTTTCATGAAACAATTTAAAATCGTTTAAAATGACGTTTCTGGGAAATTTTTGCTTGTTTGTTTAACTGGTTGTTTATGTGCATCTGAGATTAACAACAGCAACAACAAAAGCACATTTTATGTAGCACCATCAGCGAGGCGTTGTATCCTTATTATAAATTTCTGAGTATCCTGTAAGATATCAGCTATGGAGTGTTCTTTGGGTAGATCAGGGGAGAAAGAATGGAGGTTTTTATGTCTTTAAAAGCAATTATAGGCTCAGGTCTCTGAAAAAGTATTGCGTGCCAGGAATGGCACCTCTGCTACTGTTTGATCTTGACTTAAAACTTTTTAAAGGCCAGACTATTGATGCATTTGAAACTGTTAGTACCTATTTCTTAAATAAAATTAGCTTGACAGTGTTATTAATTTTTCTTCTTAAAAATGGCAAGAAAATGAGCTTGAAGCAGTATTATTGCGTGTGCTTAAATGAGTCTCATTTCCAGATATCAGAAAGCATGTTTCTAAGTGTTTTGGAGAAAAGTAATTCTTTTCAGTCCAAGCAGATTGTTTTGTTTTAGAAATACTGAGGATGCAATATGTGAATCATATTTGGATTTTAAAACAGGATATTAAACTTCACAGTAAAAGTGATTCCATGGTTGTTAAAGCCCAGGGAGAGGTTTATAAAGCCAGCCGACAAAGAAACTGAACTCACTTGGAGAAGTGAATGATGCAGGAATGGAAATATTGAATAAATGACTTTAAAATCATTTTAAATGTTCTTTTATCCCTTGAAGACAGACAGACCATTAAAATTAAAATGGTATTAAAATTTTTCTCTATAAAACGATGTAACCTAATAGTATGAATGTTGAGTCAGTCACATGTATTTTTTTCCAAATCCATAATTTGAATTGGATTTCCAAGTCCAAAGTTCTGAGCTTATTTAGTATTTTGAAATTTGTATTTGTTAGGTATTGCACCTTAGTCAGTCTTTCAAAATAAATCCCCATTAAGTTCAAGTAAATAATACTGAAGGTAAAGTGAGCTGGCCTTATTGAAATGTGAGTGAATGTGAAAATTGAGTTGACTGACTAAGGAAAGTGAGGAGGGGATTAAAAAAGGCGTGTGATTTCCATGTGTTTGTCGCTTTGCATTCGCTCTTAGTCTCCCAGGAGGCTTTTATCATTCTACCGCATCTGTTAAATCCATACTAATTCTTTCACCGTCCATTTCTAGCATCCTGTTCTCAGTCATGACTATATTAATAGCCTGCTCCATTTCTCCTGCTGCCTGTGGGAGCCTCTGCTATTGCATGTAGCATGCCATGAGTCATTGGCTTACATTTCCGTCATTTTTTTTTTGTATCTCCAGTGCCTTGCTTAGTGCCTGACACATACTGCGAACTTAGTACATGTTCGCAATGTACATTAAAACGAGTGAACAACGTGGTGAGAAATAGCCCCTGAACCCTGCATAACCTAGATACTGTTCAAAAAGATGTGGCCCTTGGCCCTGTCCTTCTCCTTGGGCAGAGTAGTGGTGGTAGGACAGAGGCTACCTGAAGGATAAGCAGATAGGTGGGTTGATTTTTCAATAAATATTCATTGGGCTTCTGGCACTATTTCAAGTGCTTCATGGGAAATTGCAGAGATGTAGGATACATTGTAACTACTCTCAGGAGTTTACCAGTTAGCTTTAGAGGTATGGCTTACCTATGTGAATCATTTAGAAGGAAACTGAATGCTGAATTTAAGGAAGCCAGAAAAGGTAGAAAGCCTTGTGAGTTGGAAGAGCTAGGAAAGTTAGGGGAGACACAGGTTAATTTGAGCTCAGTAGTATTGACTGAAGGAGGGGCTTTGAGGTGTTGTCAAACCTTGGGCCAGGGGAGAGCTGAATGGTTGACTTTGTGGGAGCGAGCTGGTGGAGCAGGGTTTACTCTGGGGACTACAGACCCTTTGTACATCCATGGGTAGGCTTCAGAGGGGCTTTGAACCCCTGGAAAAATTTGCAAAATGTTGTTTTTATGTGTACAGGCAGTTTAACAGTGGTAAGGTTCAGCTTTTAAAGATGTGGGTGTAGAATTTTTAAAGAATGCTAAATTTTGTAATTTGCATTGGAAATACATTTGAACAATTTGTATTTTTGTGAGGTCATAAAGAGAGGGGGAAGGGCTTCCATGGTGCCTCAGATGGTAAAGAATCTGCCTGCAACGCGGGAGACCTGGGTTCAATCCCTGGGTCGGGAAGATCCCCTGGAGGAGGGCATGGCAACCCAGCCCAGTTTTCTTGCCTGGAGAATCCCATGGACAGAGAGGAGCCTGGCGGACTACAGTCCATGGGGTCACAAAGAGTCGGACACGACTGAGTGACTAAGCATAGTACATAGCACAAAGAGAGGGGGAGAGGGAAGTATTCAGGAACAGGGAAGAGGATGGAGAGAGAGAGGAAGGAGATTTGGTCTAATGCTTGAAGAGGCAAAATAACAATATAGATGTTATTATTTATTTATGATATTTCCCTGAAAGTGTATCAGTATCTATGCATCATCTTTAGCTGATTATTAAAATAAATCATCTAAGTAATGAAAGCTAAACTTCTGGGGCCAACACTGTATTTGAGAAGAATCAAATACTGAACTAAAAGTGAATGAAAATTTATACTGTTGTTGCCCAAATGAAAATATATGAAATTCAGTGGTAGACAATGTTATAAACTTGGTCCAGATTTTTTGGTTTTATTTGCCAGGGTCTTTAATCAGCTATTTTTTCAAAAAGGTTATTCTGTTTAACTTTTCCCCCAGTTATATTGGGAAATTATTGACACATATCACTATAAGTAAAAGGTATACAGCATGATGGTTTGATTTATATATGTTGTGAAATGATTACCACAGTAGATTCCTCTAGCACCCATTTTCTCATACAGATACATTAAAAAGAAAAGAAAAAAAATTCTCTTGTTATGAGAACTCAAGAATTACTCTCTTAACAACTTGCCTAGATATCATACAGCAGTGTTAGCTGTATTCATTGTGGTGTTCATTACACCCCTAGTACTTACTTATCTTGTAGCTAGAAATTTGTGCTTTTTGACCACCTTCCTCTAAGCCCTCTCTCCCAGTCTCTGTCTTTGGTCTCTCTTTTATGAGTTTGTAGTTCTTTTTTTTCTTTTTTTTTTTAAAGATTTCACATATTAGTGAAAGTGAAACAATATAGCATCTGTCTTTCTCTGACTTGTTTTACATAGTGTACTGCCTTCAAGGTACATCCATGTTGTTGCATATGGTAAGATTTCCTTTTTTTTCTGGCTGAATTATATATGTGTATGTGTGTGTGTGTGTGTGTGTGTATATATGAATATATATGTGTGTATATATATATATATTCAGTTCAGTTCAGTCACTCAGTCTTGAGTCACTGAGTCACTTCAGTTGTGTCCGACTCTTTGCGACCCTATGAATTGCAGCCAAAGATGGAGAAGCTCTATACAGTCAACAAAAACAAGACCAGGAGCTGACTGTGGCTCAGATCATGAACTCCTTATTGCCAAATTCAGACTTAAATTGAAGAAAGTAGGGAAAACCACTAGACCATTCAGGTATGACCTAAATCAAATCCCTTATGATTATACAGTGAGAAATAGATTTAAGGGCCTAGATCTGATATATAGAGTGCCTGATGAACTATGGAATGAGATTCGTGACATTGTACAGGAGACAGGGGTCAAGACCATCCCCATGGAAAAGAAATGCAAAAAAGCAAAATGGCTGTCTGGGGAAGCCTTACAAATAGCTGTGAAAATATATATATATATCAGATTGGATCAGTCGCTCAGTCGTGTCCGACTCTTTGCGACCCCATGAATCGCAGCACGCCAGGCCTCCCTGTCCATCAGCAACTCCTGGAGTTCACTCAGACTCACGTCCATCGAGTCAGTGATGCCATCCAGCCATCTCACCCTGTGTCATCCCCTTCTCCTCCTGCCCCCAATCCCTCCCAGCATCAGAGTCTTTTCCAATGAGTCAACTCTTCGCATGAGGTGGCCAAAGTACTGGAGTTTCAGCTTTAGCATCATTCCGTCCAAAGAACACCCAGGGCTGATCTCCTTTGAATGGACTGGTTGGATCTCCTTGCAGTCCAAGGGACTCTCAAGAGTCTTCTCCAACACCACAGTTCAAAAGCATCAATTCTTCAGCGCTCAGCCTTCTTCACAGTCCAACTCTCACATCCATACATGACCACTGGGAAAACCATAGCCTTGACTAGACGGACCTTTGTTGGCAAAGCAATGTCTCTGCTTTTGAATATGCTATCTAGGTTGGTCATAACTTTCCTTCCAAGGAGTAAGCGTCTTTTAATTTCATGGCTGCAGTCACCATCTGTAGTGATTTTGGAGCCCAGAAAAATAAAGTCTGACACTGTTTCCACTGTTTCCCCATCTATTTCCCATGAAGTGGTGGGACCGGATTTCATTATCTTCGTTTTCTGAATGTTGAGCTTTAAGCCAACTTTTTCACTCTCCACTTTCACTTTCATCAAGAGGCTTTGGAGTTCCTCTTCACTTTCTGCCATAAGGGTGGTGTCATCTGCATATCTGAGGTTATTGATATTTCTCCTGGCAATCTTGATTCCAGCTTGTGTTTCTTCCAGTCCAGAGTTTCTCATGATGTAGTCTGCATATAAGTTAAATAAACAGGGTGACAATATACAGCCTTGACAAATTTTTCCTATTTGGAACCAGTCTGTTGTTCCATGTCCAGTTCTAACTGTTGCTTCCTGACCTAAGACATCATCAACAAAGTGCAAAGAGAATCTACAGAATGGGAAAAATATTTGTAAACCATACATCTGATGAGGTGACCTCACCAGACCTGAAAAGACATTTCAGATACATGAAAGAACAACAGATATAGGAAAAGATGCTCAACATCAGTAGTGACTAGACAAATACAAATTAAAACCACAATGAGATACCATTTCATGCCTGTTAGAATAGCCATCATCAGAAAGACAAGAGATAGCAAATACCGACATGGATACAGAGAAAAGGGAACCCTTGTGAACTGTTGATAGGATCGTAAATTGGTGTAGCCAATATGGAAAATAGTATGGAGGATCCTCAAAATTTTTTAAATTGAACTACCAAGTGATCCAACAATTCCACTTCTGAGAATATATCCAAAGGAAATGAAAACACTAACTCAAAAAGAAATCTGCATAACTATAACCCTGTATACGAGACAGCAAAAGAGACACTGATGTATAGAACAGTCTTTTGGACTCTGTGGTAGAGGGAGAGGGTGGGATGATTTGGGAGAATGGCATTGAAATACGTATAATATCACATATGGAACGAGTCGCCAGTCCAGGTTCAATGCACGATACTGGATGCTTGGGGCTGGTGCACTGGGACGACCCAGAGGGATGGTATGGGGAGGGAGGAGGGAGGAGGGTTCAGGATGGGGAACACGTGTATACCTGTCACGGATTCATTTCGATATTTGGCAAAACCAATACAATATTGTAAAGTTTAAAAATAAAATAAAAATAAAAATAAAGAAATCTGCATCCTGTGTTCATAGCAGCATTATTTACAATAGCCAAGACATGGAAACAACCTAAGTGTCCATCAATTCACACATTTATTTCTGAGATATTGATTCAGTTTCTGAATTATTCACACATTGATGGACACTTAGGTTGTTTCCATGTCTTGGCTATTGTAAATAGTACTGCTATGAACACGGGATGCAGATTTCTTTTTGAGTTAGTGTTTTCATTTCCTTTGGATATATTCTCAGAAGTGGAATTGTTGGATCACTTGGTAGTTCAATTTAAAAAATTTTGAGGATCCTCCATACTATTTTCCATATTGGCTACACCAATTTACGATCCTATCAACAGTTCACAAGGGTTCCCTTTTCTCTGTATCCATGTCGGTATTTGCTATCTCTTGTCTTTCTGATGATGGCTATTCTAACAGGCATGAAATGGTATCTCATTGTGGTTTTAATTTGTATTTGTCTAGTCACTACTGATGTTGAGCATCTTTTCCTATATCTGTTGTTCTTTCATGTATCTGAAATGTCTTTTCAGGTCTGGTGAGGTCACCTCATCAGATGTATGGTTTACAAATATTTTTCCCATTCTGTAGATTCTCTTTGCACTTTGTTGATGATGTCTTTTTCTGTGCAGAAACTTTGTAGTTTGATATAGTTCCACTTATTTATTCTTGATTTTGTTGCTTGTGCTTCAGGTGTCATATCCAAAAATTCATCACCAAGACCTATGTCAAGGAGTTTTATTTCTGTTTTCTTCTAAGAGTTCCATGGTTTTATGTCTTACATTAAAGCCTTTAATCCATTTTGAGTTAATTTTTGTGATTGGTGTAAGTTATGGGCCCAGTTTCATTCTTTCCCTTGTGAATATTCTATTATTCCAGCACCATTTATTGAAGAGAAAATCTCCTCTTGTCAAGTGTTAGTTGATCACATATGTTTAGCTTTATTTCTGGGATATTGATTCAGTTCCTGAATTATTGATTCTGTTCTTCTGATCTATTTGTCTCTTTTTAGGCCACTACCGTACTGTTCTGATGACTATAGCTTTACAGTACAGCTTAAAATCAAGTATGGCTTTACAGTATAGCTTAAAATCAAGATATGTAATTTGTCTTGATTAGAGCCCCTAATCCTAATCATCCTGATTTTTTTTCTTTCTGATAAAAAAGAAATTTCTTTGGCTATCTGGAGTCTTTGCAGTTCCATATAAATTTTAGGAATGCTTTGTCTACTTGTATACAAAATGCCATTGAAATTTTGATAGGGATTGCATTGAATCTATAGATGGCTTCGATAGTATTGACATTTTAACAATATCAAACCAATTCATGAGCATGGGATACCTTTCCATTTACTTGTGTTTTTTTTCAAATTCTTTTATCAACGTCTTATAGTTTTCAGTATAGAGATCTATCACCTCCTTAGTTAAGCTTATTCATGAATATTTTATTCTGTTTGATGCCATTGTCAATGGAATCTATTCTCTCTTCTTCAGAAAATTTGTTGTTAATGAGTAGAAACTTATTTTTGCAAGTTAATTTTGTATTGCATTTAACCTTTTGAATTTAAGGATTTTTCTCTTAATGCAAAAATCTGCATTTCTTCATCAAAATTGAATATAATGGACTTGACTTGGTTACTTGCCATAGATAGAGATTCTTTTAATAGTTGGTTCAATTCAGTTCAGTCACTCAGTTGTGTCTGACTCTTTGTGACCCCATGAATTGCAGCACGCCAGGCCTCCCTGTCCATCACCAACTCCCAGAGTTCACTCAGACTCACATCCGTCAAATTAGTGATGCCATCCAGCCATCTCATCCTCTGTCATCCCCTTCTCCTCCTGCCCCCAATCCCTCCCAGCATCAGAGTCTTTTCCAATGAGTCAACTCTTCGCATGAGGTGGCCAAAGTACTGGAGTTTCAGCTTTGGCATCATTCCTTCCAAAGAACACCCAGGGCTGATCTCCTTCAGAATGGACTGGTTGGATCTCCTTGCAGTCCAAGGGACTCTGAAGAGTCTTCTCCAACACCACAGTTCAAAAGCATCAATTCTTTGGTGCTCAGCTTTCTTCACAATTTAATATTAGATGCTCAATATATAGAGAAAATATTGAGATTGGAGCTCTCTTTCAATTCTCTTTCAATTCAAGGTTAACATACTTATCATGTCAGGCACAGAAATGATGGATTTACACTTTGGGTTTAGTGAGCATTTCACTATCAGAAACATGCTCTGAAATAATAGCTCTATCATGTTACAAGTGTGAGTTAATGAGGAAGGAAAGAGACAGGTGAAAAAAAAATTGTTCATTTGTTCTTTGGGTTATTCCCAAAAGAATTGCAATGAAGAAGTGTTTCATAATTATTGGTTTATAGGATTGATAAGAGGTCAGTAACTGAGGAACAAAGAAGCTGTAACTTTATGTAAATAAATAATGCAACAGGACATTTTTCTCTAGTTGTCATTACAAAACTAACTAATTTGACAATAGGTTAAAAAGATAGTGCTGTTGAGAGAGGAAATAGACATATAAATCTCAATTATATCTAAATCATCAATAAGCCATATTTTTACATAGAATTCAGTTTAATTGGAAGAGCTGAGCAATTTGATGACGCTAGGAACTTGTTGATTCAGATTTATAAACCTAAAATGTGCATAACTAATGTTAATTTAATAATGTTGGATTATAATAGCCTTGAAGTATTAAGAAAGATATAAATTCACAGATCATATAGTTTTATAAGCAATTGTTCAGCCCATGAAGATTCAACATAAAGGGCCACTTCAGCTAATATTCAAAATGTATTATCATTTCTATTATAGTCTAAACCCATTAAAAAAGATCTGGTAATAATATATTTGTATATATATTATCAGTTCAGCTCAGTTCAGTTGCTCAATCGTGTCTGACTCTGCAACCCCATGAATCCCAGCAAGCCAGGCCGCCCTGTCCATCGCCAACTCCCGGGTTCACTCAAAACTCACGTCCATCGAGTCAGTGATGCCATCCAGCCATCTCATCCTCTGTCGTCCCCTTCTCCTCCTGCCCCCAATCCCTCCCAGCATCAGAGTCTTTTCCAATGAGTCAACTCTTCGCATGAGGTGGCCAAAGTACTGGAGTTTCAGCTTTAGCATCATTCCTTCCAAAGAAATCCCAGGGCTGATCTCCTTTGTATGGACTGGTTGGATCTCCTTGCAGTCCAAGAGACTCTCAAGAGTCTTCTCCAACACCACAGTTCAAAGGCATCAATTCTTCAGCGCTCAGCCTTCTTCACAATCCAACTCTCACATCCATACATGAACACAGGAAAAACCATAGCCTTCACTAGACGGACCTTTGTTGGCAAAGCAATATCTCTGCTTTTGAATATGTTATCTAGGTTGGTCATAACTTTCCTTCCAAGGAGTAAGCGTCTTTTAATTTCATGGCTGCAGTCGTCATCTGCAGTGATTTTGGAGCCCCTGAAAATAAAGTCTGACACTGTTTCCACTGTTTCCCCATCTATTTCCCATGAAGTGATGGGACTGGATGCCATGATCTTTCTTTTCTGAATGTTGAGCTTTAAGCCAACTTTTTCACTCTCCACTTTCACTTTCATCCCGAGGCTTTTTAGTTCCTCTTCACTTTCTGCCATAGGGGTGGTGTCATCTGCATATCTGACGTTATTGATATTTATCCTGGCAATCTTGATTCCACCTTTTGCTTCTTCCAGTCCAGCGTTTCTCATGATGTACTCTGCATATAAGTTAAATAAGCAGGGTGACGATATACAGCCTTGACATACTCCTTTTCCAATTTGGAACCAGTCTGTTGTTCCATGTCCAGTTCTAACTGTTGCTTCCTGACCTGCATACAGATTTCTCAAGAGGCAGGTCAGGTGGTCTGGTATTCTCATCTCTTTCAGAATTTTCCACAATTTATTGTGATCCACACAGTCAAAGGCTTTGGCATAGTCAATAAAGCAGAAATAGATGTTTTTCTGGAACTCTCTTGCTTTTTCGATGATCCAGTGGATGTTGGCAATTTGATCTCTGGTTCCTCTGCCTTTTCTAAAACCAGCTTGAACATCAGGAAGTTCACGGTTCACGTATTGCTGAAGCCTGGCTTGGAGAATTTTGAGCATTACTTTACTAGCATGTGAGATGAGTGCAATTGTGCGGTAGTTTGAGCATTCTTTGGCATTGCCTTTCTTTGGGATTGGAATGAAAACTGACCTTTTCCAGTCCTGTGGCCACTGCTGAGTTTTCCAAATTTGCTGGCATATTGAGTGCAGCACTTTCACAGCATCATCTTTCAGGATTTGAAGTAGCTCAACTGGAATTCCATCACCTCCACTAGCTTTGTTCATAGTGATGCTTTCTAAGGCCCACTTGACTTCACATTCCAAGATGTCTGGCTCTAGGTCAGTGATCACACCATCGTGATTATCTGGGTCGTGAAGATCTTTTTAGTACAGTTCTTCTGTGTATTCTTGCCACCTCTTCTTAATATCTTCTGCTTCTGTTAGGTCCATACCATTTCTGTCCTTTATCGAGCCCATCTTTGCATGAAATGTTCCTTTGGTATCTCTAATCTTCTTGAAGAGATCTCTAGTCGTTCCCATTCTGTTGTTTTCCTCTATTTCTTTGCATTGATCACTGAGGAAGGCTTTCTTATCTCTTCTTGCTATTCTTTGGAACTCTGCATTCAGATGCTTATATCTTTCCTTTTTTCCTTTGCTTTTCACTTCTCTTCTTTTCACAGCTATTTGTAAGGCCTCCCCAGACAGCCATTTTGCTTTTTTGCATTTCTTTTCCATGGGGATGGTCTTGATCCCTGTCTCCTGTACAATATCACCAACCTCATTCCATAGTTCGTCAGGCACGCTATCTATCAGATCTAGGCCCGTAAATCTATATATAATGTTAAAATAATAAAATAGTATATATATATATTTAATACTATATCATGTATTATGGATTATAATATAGTGATGTATAATACTTTTGATTTCTTAATATCTTGTACTTTCATAAAAGTTGTACATGTGGTAGATGCATGGATATGGACATTTCAGATAACTGTACAGCAAGCTGGGGATGTAGTAACTTCAGAACTTGCATCTTGCTGGAGATCAGGTTGGATCAAGAAAGTGTATCCATCTAATGAGCCACTTCCAGGCTTGGGGCTTGAAGGCTGGAAGTTGGCCCAGGTGAAATAATTAGAGTATCCCCAAGGACAGAGTGTGCAGAGTGGATGCAGTCGGTGTCCAAGAAGGAGCAGCAGGTCAGAACTAGATAAACTATATACACTGTCAGTTATGAATGTCAGGCTGATTAAGAGGAGGCACTCAAGAGGAGGATGAATGAAAGTTCACAGGAGGATGAGAGAAGGTCCAGGCCTTTGTGAGCAGGGGTGGGTTTTCTGGGCTGCCTTATCCTAGGTCGATGGAGGCTGGAATTAAAGATAGTTTCAAATGGCTCATCTTTTATGATTCATGCTTATTAATATAACTTTACATTTTATTTTAAGTACATTTTAATATGAGTTAAAATAACTGCTGCAGCAAGATGCTCAACTTTCAAGCTATAAATAATAGCATTTCTAGTTTGGGAATGTGCAACAAGGAAAATATTAACGATCTATTTACAAAGAATGGGTCAGCAGTTGCTGGGTTAGGAGTCTGGGAAGTGTGTTACTGCAGAGGAATAGCACAGGAAGTTTCCTCATGATACTGTTCTGTATCCTGATAGTGGTGGTGTTTCAGCAGTCCCACCTATGTGTTACAATTCATAGAACCATACACCAAAAAAGCCTGCTTTACTGCATGATAATTAAAAAAAAAATGAAGCAAAGCACAAAATGCTAATGGAGAAATCAAAAGATCTTTTCAGTATACAAGAGGCAAACGATGAAGCTCAGTAAACCAAGATAGTCCTAGAAAGCCATGGAAGCAAGGTTCCTGAAAGTGTATGGTTTGCATGTTTCTTAGGTCTTTAGGTTGATGAAGGGTACTCTTCAAAGTTGGAACATTGAAGCTGAAAATTATTTGACCCTCTAGGTTTTCTTTTATCTCTGTCTCTTTTAATAGACTGTCCTCCCTCGCTCCATCTCCTTTCTTTACTTCCTTCCTTCTTTCATCTCCTTCTTTCTTGAGTTAAACTCATGCTATCTGACATGGTAAAGAGGTGCCCCAGATTACATGGTGGAGAAGGAAATGGCAACCCATTCCAGTACTCTTTCCTGGGAGATTCCACGGACAGAGGAGCCTGGCCGGCTACAGTCTATGGGGTCACAAGAGCTGGACATGACTGAGCAACTGAACCACCACTGATTCAGATGACATGAAAGTGAATATGAAATGAAGTGGGGTGAGAAGCTGGTCTAGTTCTGCTCCAAACATCAGGGTGGACAGTTGGGCCAGGAAAAAATCAAACTAGAAGTGCTGCTGCTCACCAGAATGCACCTGTGATATCCAACCTGACCTCCTTAGTTCAGACAGTAATAAGTATTGTTCTGGAGCTGAGCATGTGGTTTGAGTTAGAATTGCTTCACACTCCACAAGTTGGCTGCAGCCCAGAACTGACTAGAGGGCCCTTGGAGCAGGTCTTAAGTTGATCTTGACCTGATAGTGTTCTTTGGGTTGGACCTCCCAGGATTACTCTTGTCCAAAGCTCTCTTTCTATCCCTTTGAAGTAATAAATTTGGTGTCTTGGGTCTGGAACAAATTGAAACCAGTCTTCTAGAATTTTGAAGGGCTGTTGAGGCCAGGAACAGGACTACATGGGCTCTTTCCTCAGTATTATCTCTTTAACTTCTCATTTGCCTGGCAACTTGAGTTCTGATTTTCTGAATGGGTGTTCCTTTGGTCACTTGCCCAGGAAACAGCTCTGGATGAGGGACCATAGGAGAGTGTTTTATATCTCTTGGGAAGGGAAAGGTTAAATTTTGTTTCCAAGAGCACTGGCTGCATGAATTCTTGGACGCAGCCTTCCCCAGGAGAGTGCAGTGGGGGAAGTTTGGCAGGAGCATATAGCTACACAGAGGAGGCAGGAGTGAGCTATGCATGCCGACTGTTTACAACAGCTTCCGGAGTCTGCTAATACCAGACTGATGGAGTAAAAGATTAGTTGGAAATTCTCGACTTACAGTCTTTACATTAAACACTGGTAACCACTTTTTTTTTTTTCCACCTTTCCTCTTAAGTTATTCTGGATTTTAAAGTTCTAGTTATGAGATAAAGTCAACTGAAATTCTTGACATTTTCTAGCCTGAGTCACAGCCCTTGCTTAAGATTATTTCAACATAAAATTGTGTCTTTTAAGTAGTTTGAAAATATATGGTAGTACGTTGCTAGTAATAGATTTCTTGGAGCTGAATATTTTGGTACAGGATTTGTGATTTGAGTTTACCATCTGATTTATGTATTCTAGGGTCTTTTCATAATTCAGATTTGCCAATCTGGGTAGTTCTGGCACCGTGGGGGCTGTTGTGCCTGACTTAATTACATATTTAAATAGAAGGCTAGAGCTAACGCTTAAAAAACAGATGGATTTGGAAGAGGAGATTGTCCTGTTTGGAGGTCAAGTGTAAAGCCAAGAAATCGCTGGAGCTGCTCTGACAGGGATTTCAGGAAAATAGGCTTGTAATGTTTCCATTTCTCTCGGTTTGCAGTCTGGCGCCAAATGTAGTAAGATCAGCCCTTTTTCCAAAGGTCTTGGTATTTCTGCAGTTGTTTTCAGAAAGTCTCAAAAATGAAGATCAAGGCACAGGATCTCAAATATCTGTACCCTAAGCACCAAAGCTTTTGGATGATCTGGGAGGGAAAGAGTCGATACCATGGAAGTGAAGGTGTGGGGACACAGTGCGTGCGTGGAGGCTGCTCTTTCAGATGCGACATCGTGCTGATGGCCCTGAAAGCTGCAGAGTGCGTCGGCTCTGTAGCAAGCATGCTGGAGAGCCCTTTCAGAGAGCCTGCACATGATATGTGTACCTTCTGTTACTTTCGATCCTTTTTGTTCTATTCAGTGGAGTCAGCTAGGCCATCTTTCAAGGTCAGGAGACATCTCAAAATTTCTAATTGGTCCAGTTAGTCTAGTGTTAGTATGTCACTTACTTCATTACTGAGAAACTGTACTTAAAAGCATTTTTAGTGAATCCTTCCAGGGTCACCCGTTTTTGGCCTATAGAAACAGAAACTAGGGTTTAGAGAATTTATGTGATTTGTATAAATCTCATAAATAGACATAAGAACTATAGAAGAGTGTATTTTATATTTTAGCTGCCAACTTTCCAGTGGTCGAAGCTCTCCATACATGTAGGTGGTGTATCTAAGGAAGTTTGAAACAGTAGCAATGACCAATGTATTATATCAGTGACTTATAAATATCTTTGGCAAATGAAACTTATGTAGAAACCTAGTATGTTAAGCTATAGGTTTTATTCTGTTAGCATGAATTTTTCTGAAGAGTTGAGTTTTCTAATAACTACCTACTTTCAACTTAACCAGTAACTGTAACAGACTATTATGAACACAAATACTTAAAATATGAATTTATGTAGTCACTTGGAGCCTCAGTAGCTGATATATTATTTTGTCTTATTGAGGTTCCAGCATTGAGAAAAATCTTTAAGAGTTAAATTCCTTCAAATGGATGTGATTTTCTAAACAGTTAAGAATAATTTTCAATCAGATTGATGTAGAAGCTTGAAAAATTATTAACAGGAAATTTTGATCCACTTCAAATCATTGTATAACTCTAACCTAAGGCAGACTCACTCTTCCCAGTCTCTCTTCAATCCAGTCCAAACCTATCTACTGAAGCTATACTTGTCAAGGTCCCTAGACCTCTGTATCGCCAAATCTAGCCATAAATTCCTGGTGCTTGCCTTGTGGAACGCATCAGCTGTATTTGATAACCTGATCGCTCCCTCCACTCACCTTCCAGGTCTGAAGTCTCCTGGGTTTCCTCCTACCTCACTGGCCACTTATCAGTTTTCTTTCTGCTCCCTCCTCTTTTCTGCCCTGTAGTTTTGTGTGTGCTGTCCAGGCTCCTCTGTCCATGGGACACTCCAGGCAAGAATATTGGAGTGGGTTGCCATGCCCTCTTCCAGGGATCTTCCTGACCCAGGGACTGAACCTGTGTCTTCTGTGCCTCCTGCATTTTAGGTGGATTCTTTGTCCACTGAGCCACCTGGGAAGCCCGCCCTGTAGCTTAGAGACCCCTAACCAGCCTTTCCCAACAATGGTTTCTCATCTGAACCACACAACACAGCAAACAATGTGAAAGACTTTTTTCTCAGTTTTCTCAGCTAGTATTATTCTAGATGCACAGAAGGGAAGTTAATTTGTTATGTACAATAGGTGCCTTAGGAAATTGTCTTAAATTTTTCACAACCTCGGGTCAGAGGGTTTGCCAGGCTCAGTCTACACATGTTAGGTATCTGATCCATTTCCATGGCCTTAAATTCCATCTACATGTTGGTGACTCCCAAATTTGTACTTCCAGCCTAGACCTCTACCTAAACACTGAAGGACAGAGTCTTTGATCCAACATCTATTAAACATCTTGTCTTAAATATCTATTGATGAAAAAACTAATCAATAGTCAATTCAAGAAAGAAATGGAAAATCGTATTTGCACCAACCTGAAAGAGGAGAGTGAAAAAGTTGGCTTAAAGCTCAACATTCAGAAAACTAAGATCATGGCATCTGGTCCCATCACTTCATGGCAAATAGATGGGGAAACAGTGGCTGACTTTATTTTTTTGGGTTCCAAAATCACTGCAGATGGTGACTACAGCCATGATATTAAAAGATGCTTACTCCTTGGAAGGAAAGTTATGACCAACCTAGATAGCATATTCAAAAGCAGAGACATTACTTTGCCAACAAAGGTCCATCTAGTCAAGGCTATGGTCATGTATGGATGTGAGAGTTGGACTGTAAAGAAAGCTGAACACAGAATTGATGCTTTTGAACTGTGGTGTTGGAGAAGACTCTTGAGAGTTCCTTGGACTGCAAGGAGATCCAGCCAGTCCATTCTAAAGGAAATCAGTCCTGGGTGTGCATTGGAAGGACTGATGTTGAAGCTGAAACTCCAGTATTTTGGCCACCTGATGCGAAGAGCTGACTCATTTGAAAAGACCCTGATAGTGGGAAAGATTGAGGGCAGGAGAGAAGGAGACGACAGAGGATGAGATGGTTGGATGGCATCACTGACTCAATTGACATGAGTTTGGGTGGACTATGGGAGTTGGTGATGGACAGGGAGGCCTGGCGTGCTGCAGTCCATGGGGTGGCAAAGAGTCGGGCACAACTGAGTGACTAAACTGAACTGAACGGAGGGTTATAATCTGGGAGACAGTCTTTCAGAAAGCTCTGAGGACTGTTCCACCAGTTGGACATCAAAGCACAGTTATATATGTTTTTGAGACAAAGGGCTGTACATCAAGGCAACATACTATTTACATAATCCAACAAGAGTAGCAGGGCCTTGTGACTCCCTACAGGATCAAGAAGGGAATGTTATCTCCCAAGGAGTTACCTTGCTGCTGCCAGGAGGAAACTGCCTTTCCCCTCCCCTGGCAAGTAGGCATTCCAGTATCTTCTAAAAGAATATAGTTAATGTATAGTGTAGATGCACGATGCACACTAAAACGGGAGTAGGTACTGGCTTAAATGGCAGAGAAACTTTTATGGTAAATTGCTCTTGTCTTGCCTTAAAAATGATTTTACAGAACCTCAATTCAGAAGGGTTTCCAGACTCAGTCCACAGATATCAGGTATCATGACCTTAAATTCCATCTTCCTGTTGAGAAACTCCAATTTTATACCTCCAGCCTAGACCTCTACCTGAACACAAGGTAGAGTGTTCTGTCCAACATCTATTTAATACCTTGCCTTTTTAAAAATTAAATACTTTTATTTGGCTGCACTGGGTCTTAGTTGCGGCACATGGGATCTTTCACTGTGGCATGGCGGTGATCTCGTTCCTTGACCAGGGATCAAATCCAGCCTCTCTGCACTGGGAATGCAGAGTCTTAGCCACTGGGCCACCAGAGAAGTCCCTTAACACCTTGTCATAAATATCTAACTGACACCCTAAACTTAGCATGTCCAAACACAAAATCTCATTTTTCTCTCTAAAGCTAATCCATTTATAGTTATCATTTATCAGGCCCCAAATTTTAGTCATCCTTGAACTTCTTTCTGACTCTTCCACCTTCTAGCTAATCATTCTGCAAATCCTCTTGTATCTTCCTTCCAACTACATTCCCAGTCTGACCAATTTGTCCAGCTTTTACTTCAGCTAGCTACCTGGACCTAAGCCACATCATGTCCCAAGAGCTGGAAATATTTCAGTAGTCTCCTGCCTGGTCTCCCTGCTTTTGCCATGAGATGGTTGGTGACATGGTTGGATGGCATCAACGACTCAATGGACATGAGAACAAATAAAATAGTTTATTCTAAGCATAGCAGCCAGAATGATCCTTGTGATGTCAGTCTTCTGCTCAGAACCCTGAAGATGCTTCCCCTTTAACTCATGCCAAAAAGTTAAAGACCTTTTAGTGGGGTACATGATCTGTATTGCTGCTTCCCTCAACTCTGCCCCAATATTTTTGCTGTTCCTATAATATATTAGGCAACTTCCACCCTGGGGACACTTCCGTCTTTCTAGAAGGCTCTTCACCCCACCCCCTCTCATATCCTTGGCTTATTCTCTTGCTTCTTTCAAATCTTTGCTCAGACGACACCTTCCTGGTGAGGCCTTTCCTGACTAGTCTTTTGAAAGTTGTGAACCCCCTCATCACTCCCTATCCCTGTTTTATTGCTTTTTCCCTCACCATTGTGTTTACCACTTTATAATATTCTGTATGGTCTGCTTGTTTATTTTGATTGTCTAGTTCCTCTACTAGTGTGTAGCCTCCTTGAAGGGAGGGATTTTATTTGTTCTGTCCATTGCTGTATGCTGAATGTCTTGAACAGAGTCTTCACAGAGTGGATGCTCAAGAAATGGTTGCTGAATGAATAATATGAATGATGGTGAGTGTTTAATGAGAAAATATATGGTATATGGAATTTTTTTTTAAATTTTATTTTATTTTTAAACTTTACATAACTGTATTAGTTTTGCCAAATATCAAAATGAATCCGCCACAGGTATACATGTGTTCCCCATCCTGAACTGGTATATGGAATTTTAATCACTCTAAATTCTCCCCGTAGTACACAAAACACCCCTTGGTGTTAAATAGAGCTTATTATGAGATGTTCAATAGTATTATTAAAAAATCTCAAACCTCAAAGCCATCTTTTAAATATATTCAGAGATTCAGAACAGTCACTGGTTTTGTATGTTGAGGCCATAATTGAACTGTTAATTGCATGCTGATGCTTCATCTGCAGTCCTAAGCAACCATGCATTTCAACCCTGCCTTGCCAAATGCATCTAATTGAGTATATGAAAAATATCAGCAAAATTTACAAGTATTCCTGTTTCATTCTCTCCTTTCTCTACTCTGCTCTGTGTTGTAGGGGGATTCTACTTGGGCATCTTTCCGGCTGGGTTGTGTCAGTAGGAAGCACTAGAGGATGATGGGGTGTACTCCACCTTCCTCTCTGCTTCTTTGTCTGCACAGTTAGCATCCAATTCCACCAGGTCTGCAGCTTCCATCAAGTGGCTTGAGCCCGGGATTGCGCTGGAACCATCTCACACTTGCTCATGAGGGATGGTTTTGTTCATTTCCCATACCTCTGTGTTTAGCGATATCACATTGATGACTTAAGCTTTGGTGGGTGCATCCACACCTCAGAAATTGCAACCTTTCTTCCAACAGGAAAGTGAAAGTGAAAAGTTGCTCAGTTGTGTCCAACTCTTGGCGACCCCATGGACTGCAGGATCCTCTGTCCATGGAATTCTCCAGGCAAGAATACTGGAGTAGGTTGCCATTTTCTTTTCCAGGGGATCTTCTGGACCCAGGGATCAAACCTGTGTCTCCTGCATTGCAGGCAGATTCTTTACCATCTGAGCCACCAGGGAAGCCTCTTCCAACAGAGAGCTACGATAAACATTCACCAGCACATTTCTGTGGCCTCGTTGGGGGTGGGGGCCTCTGGTGGCAGCCCCTCCTCCTTTTGTTCCTCCAGTCTAGCAGTGGGCAAGGTTCCAGCTGTTGCTGATCTCTGGATCACACTCTTCTGTAAGAAACTGTTTAGGACTCAGTTCCTTAATCACTTTTATAAGGAATTCCCTGCACTAAATTGCTTCTTTTGTAGAAAGAGGAAATTGTTTTCTTGTACTTGGACTGATAAAATATCTAGCGTAACCATGTTAGGTTTGTGTGAACTCATAGAATCTTTGGCAGCAATACAAAACCAAAATGGTCTCCTCTGAAATACTTGTATGGATGCTTTGCTTTGGAACAGGAAAAAATTTGACATTCATACTCTCATTTAGTTGAATAGTAAAGATTTTAGCCTTCTTATTCATTACATATGTTGTGTGCCCATTTTTGGATACTGTGCACTGTGATATCTGGCCAATAGTACTGTTATTTCTGAGGCAAGGCAACCTGGTCCTCTAATACCTCACTTCTGGGTCAATAGCCTGGGATTTAATAGGGTTCGTTGACTGTTTTTTCCTCACATATGCTGCTGTGATTTGCCCTGAATGATTTTTTTTAATGTATTCTTTTATATGGGTCATTTTAAAGTCTTTATTGAATTTGTTACAATATTGCTTCTGTTGTTTGCTAAGTCACTTCAGTTGTGTCCGACTCTGTGCGACCCCATAGACGGCAACCCACCAGGCTCCCCCGTCCCTGGGATTCTCCAGGCAAGAACACTGGAGTGGGTTGCCATTTCCTTCTCCAATGGATGAAAGTGAAAAGTGAAAGTGAAGTCACTCAGTCGTGTCCAACCCTCAGCGATCCCATGGACTGCAGCCCACCAGGCTCCTCTGTCCATGGGATTTTCCAGGCAAGAGTACTGGAGTGGGGTGCCATTGCCTTCTCCGTCTCTTATTACTGCTGCTGCTGCTGCTAAGTCGTGTCAGTCGTGTCTGACTCTGTGCAACCCCATAGACGGCAACCCACCAGGCTCCCCCGTCCCTGGGATTCCACTGGAGTGGGTTGCCATTTCCTTCTCCAAGGCATGAAAGTGAAATTGAAAGTGAAGTCGCTTAGTCGTGTCTGACTCTTAGTGACCCCATGGACCGCAGCCTACCAGGCTCCTCCGTCCATGGGATTTTCCAGGCAAGAGTACTGGAGTGGGGTGCCATTGCCTTCTCCGTTGTTTATGTTGTTTATGTTCTGCTTTTTCGGCCGTGAGGCATGTGGGATCCTAACTCCCTGACCGGGGATCAAACCTGCACCTCCTGCATTGGAAGGTGAAGTGTTAACCACTAGACTGCCAGGGAAGTCCTCTAAATGATGTTTTAAAATTCATTTTCACTCTTTGAATGCTACTGCTCCAGGCAAAGCACCCTTGAAAATATGTTGTAATCTCATCTGTGGTCTTGCCATTGGAGCCTGTTCCAAATTTGCCCCTGGCCATGGACTTAGACTGTATCTTCATCTTTTATCTCTGTACCCACCTGACAAAGTGTCTAAGAAGTATTCTTAAGCTTCTCTTTCTGTCTACTGCTAAGTCACTTCAGTCGTGTCCGACTCTGCGACCCCATAGACGGCAGCCCACCAGGCTCCCCCGTCCCTGGGATTCTCCAGGCAAGAACACTGGAGTGGGTTGCCATTTCCTTCTCCAATGGATGAAAGTGAAAAGTGAAAGTGAAATCGCTCAGTCGTAGATCAGCATATTTTATTGTGAGTGGAGCAAGTAAAGAACTGCCATGGGGAAGTTACCCTGATTTTAGTATTATCATCTGCAGATTCTGCTCAAGAGTGACATAAACTATGTTAGGTGGAACCTGGTTTTTCCTATCCAGGGGTCCTCCTCTCCCCAGCTGGAGCCATGGGATCTCATGTGTAGGCTTCCTCTGCTTCATCTCCCTCACTGCTGGTGGTCTGCCTCTGCTCTTAGCCCTGGTTTGAATGTTCGAGCATTTACTTTGTTCTCATGTGTAGTCTCTGTACTCTGTGTTTTATATCTGACCTTATGACTGTCTTGATTCTTCTCTCTTGGTTCTCATTTATCTGCCCACTCATTTGTTCCTTCCTTGTTTTTACTTCTCCTGTTACCAGAGCCTAAGGATCTGCCCCAAATTCCAACCCGAAGTCTGGGTTCTACCGTCTGTTGACAGCCTCCTTGAAGCTTATGGTGTGCATTCCAGATCTTCTCAGGAGTGTCTGCCAATTCTCTGCCGTTGTGTTGTGCCCACCTGTTGAGTCAGTACCAGTTTGTCTCCTCTGCCTTCACCACTACTGGCTGGACCGTTGTATGTCAGTTGGATGTGGTGCTTTGCCTGCCAGACTGAACCTCCTCCTGTTGCATGGGATGATACCCGTTCTCCCAGTGGCTGTGACCAGACTAGTTCTACATTCTGACCCCTCCTCCCACTCCCATCCCTCACCTGCTCAGATCTGAACAGAGTAATAGGAAACTGCCCAGGCAGTTATGCCCCAGTGATAAAGCAGACTGCATCAGTAATCACTGGCCTTTTTAATTATGAGGGGTGGTGATATGAGAAGAAAGGAATTACAAGCCTCCTGTGGTGGCTTTGTCAAGTAGTACCACTGGGTCCAGCCCCTGAGAGAAGAAGCATGACCAGCTTTCAACTTTGCCGTATTACTTTGGGAGCATCTGGATAATACTGTTAACACAGGTCTCATATGAAGCCTTTCTATGTCTTTGGAAGGTGGACAGAAAGTTGGTTTTAAGAATCTTATAACAGATGGGGAAACTGAGATGTGGATTAATCAAATGTTACTCCTGAAATCACAGAGGGATTTGTTGAACAGATTCTAGGTTTTGGTTTTGAGGACCACCAATCCACTAAACAAGGGGCTCCCAACCTTTTGTCCAAGAAAGGATGAATTTTTGTTCTCTGAAGCCTTAACATTACTTATACTACAGCTGGTCCGGAACTGACCTTGGATCGCCTGGTTATTTGTGTGAACCCTCAGTTTTGAGGTGCTCACGATGAAGTTCATGAGAGAGTAGGTGTGCTCCATCCTACTTTTCTTTCTCACCCCACGGCACGTGGTTGGAAGAAACGCAGTGACAGCAGGACTGGGTCTGATCTATCAGGGAGGAGGGACCTCAAGATCTGCCTTCATCTGTTGTCCACCCAAGTTTAGTAAATGGACACACAGCAGTGGGCTTAAGCTAGGGGACAGTTTCCTGCCCCCTCCGCACTATTGCCTTCAATAATGTTATGTTCTTGCTCTTCATTTTTTTTCTAGAATCAGTGATAGCGGTAGGTGACTAGAAGGAAAGCAAAACCCTTCTGCTTGTCTGAGTACTGCTTATCTGGCTGTCTCTTGGCCCTTGATGCGCTCCATGTGACATGCTTACGCATGTCTTCTGTCTTGTGTGGGTTGCACTTCTGGCCCCTTCTGGAAGCCTTTCCCTGGGGACCTCTCTGCTTTAGTGTTCTTTGACTCCTCCCTAGGCTCCTGTTTCTGGAGGTCAACCCCACAACCTGTTAGGGAGTCAGCCGTTTTAGACAAGGTCCCCTCGAGATGTCTCGATTCTGGCTACCCTTTGTGATGCTCACTTGAATCCTAGGAAACTGCAGCATCTTCATGTTGAGAGTGTGGCTTGCCGCCCTTCCCCTGCACTCTGCTTTTGCCCATTGGCTCTAATCAGCCTCTTCGATGGGAAGCGAGCCCAGGCTCTGTGTCCACAGACACTCAGATTCCAGGGGACATCCGTCAGTTTCTCCCATGAACTGTCCCTGGATTCAGTTCAGTGATGATTTGTTAGTGGAGTCTGCAGTCACTCCCAGCCTCAGTGAGCAATTTTCTGGGAGTCCTCCAGCTATGCCCCCATCCACCATTGCACTTAATGGACAGTCGGGGTGTGTGTGGCAGTGACAGGGGAGCACCAGAGAGAGGAGTGAAGTGTTGTCCATTCTTTCTGGGTCTCTCCAGCTCCCTCCTGTGGTTACTGAGGCTGAATGGTGAAAAGCTAGGGGCCCCTCAGGCTTCCTCTTGGCAAGACTTGGAATGGAATCCATTCCACATCCTGTTATAATTATCTGGGGAATCCTGCTCTTTATTCAGTTGAACCCATGGTGCTCAGTGGATTCAACAACCATCTTCGCTGCCGGGTGCTATGGCAGGTATGTCATTAAGTGTCTCTCAAGTGCCCACCATGTTCCCGTAACTCTGGGAATCAGGGGGAGGGGAGGGAGCAGTGGGAGGAGGCAGAAGAGAAACAGAGGCCATTCATAGTGGATATCTCTGATAGCAAATAGATGTACCATTCCAAGTCACTTTATCTACCCAAGAACCAAACGGTTGGTCTCAGATATGAACTGCTGTGTGGTCTAAGTCTCTCAATTTTCCCATCTGTCAAACCAGAGTAGAAGCATAGATTTACATGGCAGAGCTGTTCTGAGAATTAAAGTACCCGAAGCCATGTAATTAAAATGACCTTAAAGTAATTTTCAAATTTGAAGAGTTGTGGAAATGGGAAAAATACTTACCAAGAGAGCCAGAGAGGGGCTGTACTTGAACTGTCAGCCATGCCTGGGGCAGTGGTCATTTTTTGGCAGGAACTGGCCTGGGAGGGACCTTGATAGACCCTGCACAGAACTAGTTTAAGAAAGCCTAATTGACACATTAGTTATTATTTTATCTTTGTAAAGCTGTGGTGTGCGGCCTGGGACAGCAGGGAGGAGGCTGTGAGGTAGTTCCTTGACAGCCTGCCATTGTCAACTCTTTTGGGAGGAAGATGTCAGTGCCTCGAAGGACAGGCTTAGGCTGTAAGTGGTTCATTTTTAGTTCAGCTGCAATAACTCCTGCTGGTGGTATAATACTTTGATTTTGGAATTCTCCACGTATGGTTTAGTGACGGTGTATGTGTATGTGTGTGGGCATTTAAGTGAACAGTTCCCATTCACTTACCTCATGATTACTGGTGGGTCACCTTCTTCATAGGATTCTGGGGGTTGCTATTACACAAATTTTGCTAGGATGACCTGGTTTTTGGACAAAGAAGTTAACACAGTAAGTCATATAATAACTTCCATGCCTCATATTGCAAGGGTTAATTGGTAGCAAGGGCAAGAATGTTCAAGCTACCATATAACTGTGCTCATTTCACATGCTAGCAAGGTTATGCTCAAAGTCCTTCAAGCTAGACTTCAGCAGTACGTGAACTGGGAGCTTCCAGATGTATAAGCTGGGTTTAGAAAAGGCAGATGAACCAGAGATCAAATTGCTTGCATTCATTGGATCATGGAGAAAGCAAAGGAATTTTAGAAAAATAACTACTTTTGTTTCATTGACTATACTAAAGCCTTTGACTGTGTAAATCACAACAAACTGGAAAATTCTTAGAGAGATGGGAGTGCCAGACTACATTACCTGCCTCCTGAGAAACCTGTATGCAGGTCAAGAAGCAACAGTTAGAACCGGACATGGAACAACAGACTGGTTCAAAATTGGGAAAGGAGTATGACAGGCTGTATATTGTCACCCTGCTTATTTAACTTACAAGCAGAGTACATCACGCAAAATCCTGAGTTGGCTGAATCACAAGCTGGAGTCAAGATTGGCAAGAGAAATATCAACAACCTCAGATATGCCATTCTAATGGTAGAAAGTGAAGAGGAACTAAAGAGGCTCTTGATGAGGGTGAAAGAAGAGAGTGAAAAAGCTGGCTTGAAACTCAGCATTAAAAAAAACTAAGATCATGGCATCTGGTCCCATCACTTCATGGCAAACAAATAGAAGGGGAAAAAATGGAAGCAGTGACAGAGTTTATTTTCTTGGGCTCCCAAAATACTGTTGATGGTGACTGCAGTCATGAAATTAAAAGACGCTTGCTTCTTGGAAGAAAAGCTATGACAAACCTAGACAGTGTATTAAAAAGCAGAGATATCACTTTGCCTACAAAGGTCCGTATAGTCAAAGCTGAGGTTTTTCCAGTAGTCATGTATGGATGGTTGAATGGCATCTCTGAATCAGTGGACATGGTTTGAGCAAACTCCAGGAGATAATGAAGGACCAGGAAGCCCGGTGTGCTGCAGTTCATGGGGTCACAAAGAGTCAGACATGACTTAGTGATTAAACAACAACAAGGGCAATGAAGGATGGGATTCTGGTATGGACCTTCATCTCAATTCCTACAGTAGAATGAAGATGTAAAAATCAAGATTTTTGGTTCTGCAACAAAGAAATATTTTGTGTCATTCTTAGAAGAGGAACAAATTGGGCCATCCCTGTTGAGCTTTAATTCTGCCACCATAAATTATGAAGATCCCAGGTTTCAAGCCTTAGAGATTTTTTCTCCTATTTAACAAACCCACCCGCTGTCAGTCCCAACTATCAGTTGGCACTGAATAAATAGTCTGCAGTGCAGCCCTGACCTGTGTGACCTTCCTCTGCCTTGGATAATTGGATACCAATGGAATGGATGGAGGTTTTTAAAAGAAACTTTATTGCTTTTTTTAAAATCTAAAAATGTAGTGCCCCATTTTTTTTACTTCCCCATTTAAAAATGACCTTTTATACTGAAATTGAAGGACAAGAGGTAAATCAGCCACTAGAATGTGATTTCCATGAATGCAAAGATTTGCACATTTTATTCACACTGTGTCCTCAGGCCCTGGAACTGAGCCTGGTATATAGAAAGTTTCTCTCCCTGCAGTCCCATTCAGTAGGAATGGTCTTTTCTGACTTCCTGTCTCCCCCTGACCTGCCAATCCAATCTGCCCTCATTGTGTTAGTCTCTTCGATTTGCACATTTCTTAACTCTTTTCTCTCATTCCCATTTCAACTGCCACTGTTTTACAGATGCTCATTTTACCCCTGCTATTTTAATAACTTCAAACTTGTTTCTCTGACACTAAGTTCCTCTGTTTCATCTGCAGCCACCAGATGAAATCTTTCAAAGGCTGCTCACCAACACTAACTTTAACTTTTAACCTCCGCAGTGTGTCAGAAAGCGCCCTTCCCCTTCTGACCTCTGCATATCGGCATATATCAATCTTATCTTCTTCCTTCCACTCGCTCAGCTCTTCCACCACTTCTGATAACCTGCTTTTATCCAAATGTGTGATAATTGCTAACTTCTGTAGCCTTACACACTTTGTGTAAGAGCCTATCTTCAGAATGAACCTTTTCCACCTCAGGCCACCTGGCACGGTCTTTTCTCAGCTTGGAACATGTCCCTCCATTTTGTTCTTTGGTCAGCTTAACCTGACCTTCTCATAGAAAACTCCAATGTGCTTGCAGTTTAGTTGAGTTCCCCTGCTTTCACTCAAAAAGAGTCATCTTCTCCTTCAAGGCACTTATCACAGTGGCAATGATATTATTCATGTGATTATTCACTTAAAGACTAGGACAAGCCTGTTTACTATTGTGATTTCAGCATCTGTGGTTGCAGCTGAAAGAATGAATATAGATGAAATCATTCAGAGAGAATTTAGAGTAAGAAAAGACAGCCAAGACAGAACCCTGGGGAACAGCAGTGTTTAAGGAACTGGACATGAAAGCAGATCCCATGAAAAAGTCTGTGAGGGGGCACTGCAGAAGATTAGAGAACAGGGAAGAACAGTGTCATGGAAACCAGTGATGAAAATTTCATGAAAGAATGAATGGGGAAGGGCCAAATGCTGCAAAAATTCACAAAAATAAATACTCAAAAGCATTAATTAGATTTGTTATCTAGAAAGTCATAGGAGATCGTAATGGAATAATTTTGATGGAGCAGTGGCACTGGAACCAGATTTCAGGGAGTTGACTTATGAGAGATGGAAAGTGGAGTAAATGAAATGCATATTGTTGTTTTTAAAAGCTTTTCTCTGAATTGAAGGAGAAAGATTCATGGAGATTGTTGGAAGAAAATATAGAATTGAAAAGGGATTTAAAAAAATGTTTGTGAATTGCAGGAAGGAGTAAGGAAAGATGAATGAGTGGAATATATAAGCAAGAAATAGTATATTTGGAGATGGAGAGTTTCACAGAGGTCATGGAGTGTTTTGCGCACATTTACAGAAATAAGCTTTGAATAAGAGGAGGAATGTCTTTGCTCATGAGGGTAGGGTATGCAATAAATGAATAAAAAAATTCAAAAGATTAGAGTAATATGCAAGTAGATGTGTTTGTAGGTTGGGAAGCAGATAAGATGCCAAGGGAATTATTGCACAGTGATTTCTGTGTTATGAAGGAAGGAGCAAGCTTAACCTTTCTTTTCTATAGAAAGATGATCAACACCATGATCAAGTGGAATTTATTCCAAGGGTACAAGAATACATCCACAAATCAATCAGTGTGACATACCACATTAACAATATTAATGTTAAAAAGAATATGATTATTTCAATAGATAGCAGAAAAAACATTTGACAGAATTTAACATCCATTTATAATAAAAACTCTCAGCAAAATGGGCATAGAAGGAATGTAATCAAGGCCATATATAACAAGCCCACAGCTATTAATAATACCCTATTCAGTGGTGAAAAGCTGAAAATCTTTTCTGTAAGATCAGAAACAAGCAAAGATGCCCATGCTTGCCACTTTTATTTAACATAGTAGTGGAAGTCTTGGCCTGAGCAATTAGGCAAGAAAAAGGAATAAAGAGCATCTAAAGACCCTGTATAATCAAAGTAATCTTGAGAAAGAACAAAGCTTGGGTTATCATGCCCTTTGATTTCAAAGTGTATCAAAAACCTATAGTAATCAAAACAGTATGGTAGTGGTATTAAATCAGGTGAATAGATCAATGGGACAGAATAGAGTCTAGAAATAAACCCAGACAATTATGATGAAGGAACCAGGAATATATGATGGAGTAAGGACAATCTCTTCAATAAATGGTATTGAGAACACTGGACAGCTTCTTGCAAAATAATGACACTGGACCACTGTCTTACATCACACATAAAAATTAACTCAAAAATGGATTAAAGACTTGAATAGAAACCCAAAACTATAAAATTCCTTGAAGAAAACATAGGTAATAAGACATTGGTCTTGGTGATAATTTTTTAAATCTGAAACCAAAGGAAAGGCAACAAAAGCAAAATTAAACAAGTGGGACTACGTGAAACTATAAAGCTTCCAAACAGCAGAGGAAACCATCAATACCATGAAAAGGCAACCTACTAAGTGGGAGACAATATTTGCAAATCATGTATTTGGTAAAGACTTTTAATATCTGAAATACCAAAGCAATTAAATAGCAAAAAAAAAAAAAATAGATTAAAAAATGGGCAGAGAATCTGAATAGACATTTTCCCAAAGAAGACATACTGATTGTCAGCAAGTACATGAAAAGATGCTCTACACCATTAATCATCAGGGAAATACAAATCAAAACCACAATGAGCTATCACCTCACACTTTAGAAGGGCTGTTATGAAAAAGACAAGGGTTGGCAAGGATGTGGAGAAAGGGAACCATTGTGCACTCTTGTTGGGGATGTAAATTGGTACAGCCACTATGGAAAACAGCATGGAGGTTCCACGGGCAAAAGCAGAACTACCATATGATCCAGCAGTTCCACCTCTGGGTATTTGAAGAAAATGAAAACACTAACTTGAAAAGATATATACATTTTCATGTTCATTGTAGCATTATTTACAATAGCCAACATATGGAAACAACCCAAGTGTTCCTTGATGGATGAATATGTATTACTTATCAATAAAAGAGAAGGAAATCCTACCATTGGCAACACCATGGATGGATCTTGAGGGCATTATGCTAAGTGGAATAAGTCATACAAAGAGAGAAATACCATATGATCTCACTAATATGTGGAATCTAAAAACAAAACAAAACCAAGCTCATAGATACAGATAACAGCTTGGTGGTTGCCATAAGTGGGGGTTGGGGGTGGAAGAGGGTAAGGGGTTAGGGGTTAGGGGTTAGGGTTAGGGTTAGGGTTAGGTGAGATTAAGGATCAAAAGCTACAAACTTCCAGTTGTGAAAGAAGCCATGGGGATGTAATGTACAGCATGGTGAGTAGTACTGTATTGCATCTTTGACAGTTGTAAGAGAATATATCTTAGAAATTCTAATCACTAGAGAAAAAAATGTGTAACTGTGTGGTGATAGATGTTAACTAGACTTACTGTGATCAGTTTGCAGTATATACAAATATCAGATCATTATGATGTTGAAACTAACATAAATGTTGTATGTCAATTATAGTTGAGAAAAAGGAAGAAGGAAGGAAGGAAAGAGAAAGAAAGAGTTCATGAACCCAGAATGAACTTAGATTGCAGGGTTAGTTTTATTCCTGTTTTATTCAATCTCACATCCATTCTTGTTTGAGAGTTTATGGTTTCACTTGAAAGGATTGTGGATGTTGGAGAGTTGTACCTGTGAAAAGACAAACTTGGACTTGCAAAGTAACTGTGATTAAGAACACAGTTTTGGCTGTCATATGAATCTGGGTTTGGATTTTGGCCCTACCTCTATAACTTCTTATGTGACCTTGTACACCTTATTTAACCTTTCTAAGGCTTACAATTTAATGGACATGAATTTGAGCAAACTCTGGGAGACAGTGAAGGACAGGAAAGCCTGGCATGCTGCAGTTCATGGGGCCACAAAGAGTTGGACACAACTTAGCAACTGAACAACACCACCAACAAAAGCTTACTTTGCTTATCCTAAAAGTAGGAATACAGAGATACCTGTCTTGCAGATTTGTGAGAATTACATAGGGTAACACAGAATCAATAATCAATAATGAGATTTTTAAATTAGAAACTTTACAAGGGTTTCGGCTCCTTCATGTTATCCAATTCTTTCCTTTCTTTCAGTTTTATATTTGGCTGCACTAGGTCTTGGTTGCTGCACACAGGCTTTCTCTAGTTGCAGCGAGTGGGGACGACTCTCCAGTTGTGGGGTGCGGGTTTCTCATTGCGGTGGCTTCTCTTGTTGCAGAGCATGGGCTCTAGGGTCAGCAGGCTTCAGAAGTTGCAGCACTTGGGCTCTAGTGGTTGCGGCACGTGGGCTCAGCACTTGTGGTGTGCAGGCTTAGTTGCTCCAAGGCAGGTGGAACCTTCCCAGACCAGGGATGGAACCAGTGTCCCCTGTAGTGGCAGGCAGATTCATGAGGCAGTACTTCAATATTTATGGGAAACGGAGGATAGATAGACTCCATAGTTATTAAGTTATATTGTGAACGGGCTTAGTTGTTTTCTCTCTAAAAAAGATTTCTCTCTGAGTTGGTCTGGATCCTTTACAGAATCTGTAACATATACCAAAGCATCTCAAAAAAGTCTCTAACCTGTCTAAAAATGCATTCCAAGTTCTAAGCAACTAGTGTTATAAAAAAAGAGTTTGTAAATTAACCTATGTGTAAGCGGGGACTAGTTGTATGGTAGTGATGGTATTGGTTTTGTTGAAGGATTGTGGGGCAAAGAGGACTGGGGAGAAGAATCTCAATCTCCAATAAAAATAAAGACGTAGCGTAAAACATTTTTTCTTAACTATTGTGAGTCTTGAAGTTTGGAGGACTCTTTTATTTTCTAGAAAGACATCCAGTGTCATAGGCAATCCTATGTTTGGTACCCTAGTGTGAAATTCATCTTTACATTTCAGAGAAGTGAAAACAAGCAAACAGAGCAGAGGTTATTTGGTCAGAAAAACTTCCCAAGAGCAGAAAACATTAGGTCATTGAATACTATCAAATGAAGTGCTGAAAAAAAAAACTGCTTATTTCCTTAAAACTAGTTATTGTGTTTTTCAGATACAAATGACTTTTAGATTTCTTGACAGGTTTTCATTATATTTTGGCAGTAAATTACCAACTCCACGTTCATTTATTACACGTGCAAAGATTTTTACAATTTCTTCAAATATTAGTTGATTTGTATCATTTGATTTACAGGTTAGCAGTTGTGTTTTTGGTCCCATCTTATGCTATATGGAATTATTATACAAATAATTGATTTAAAATATATAGTGGTTTTTTTCAAACAAAAGCATTTACATACCTTTCACTCCCAGTCATGGAGGTTATTAGGATCCCTGCTTAATCTACCACCCAAAACAACTAGAAAATTGGACAAAATATATGTTTTCAAACATCAGACTATAGGGAGCATGACACTATGATTTCTGAGAAGGAAAGCAAATGATGTGAATCCAGTGACTGTCGTGGTCTTCTCCTTCCAGACTATTTCTGGACAAGGGTGCATGGAGTGAGAACAAAACAGAACCCTACATTTTGACGAGCTGAGATGACAGAGATTAGAATTTAGGTGGGTTGAGTCAGCTAGAATTTGTGAGACACAGACTATAGGAAGGGAAGGAGTTATGCTAAGAAAGAACTCCAGAAATGTGCATATGGGTTCCCTGGAGTCTTTGGTTGAATATAAATCTGCATAACTGTAGGGTGAGATTTCTGGCAAAAGAAGAGTTTTTCTGTACATGAAAATTGAACAATTCCTAGAGATCACATAGGACCAGGAATAATTTAAGTTTTTGCCAGTCAGAGCAGAAAGACCCCATTCCACACATGGAACATTTAGTAGAGACCTTGTAAGACTTGGGTGTTAATGATGGGGCTAAAATAGCCATAAAGGATAATCTAGATTCATAGCAAAAGGCTTAAAAATAAGCATCAAGCAAATGAAACTAATCTGCAGGAGACTTAATTTTCTGTCAGAGCAGTGGTCAATATTTTTAAAAGGAATTAAACAAAATCTAACTCTTAACAATGAAAAACACAATATTTCAATTCAGTTCAGTTCAGTTGCTCAGTTGTGTCCGATTCTTTGCAACCCCATGGACTGCAGCACGCCAGGCTTCCCTGTCCATCACCATCTCCCAGCGTTTACTCAAATTCATGTCCATCAAGTTGGTGATGGCATCCAACCATCCCATCCTCTGTCATCCCCTTCTTCTCTCGCCTTCAATCTTTCCCAGCATCAGGGTCTTTTCCAATGAATCAGTTCTTCACAGCAGGTGGCCAAAGTATTGGAGTTTCAGCTTCAGCATCAGTCCTTCTAACGAACATTCAGGACTGATTTCCTTTAAAATTGACTGGTTTGATCTCCTTGCAGTCCAAGGGACTCTCAAGAGTCTTCTCCAATACCACAGTTCAAAAGCATCAATTCTTCAGTGCTCAGCTTTCTTTATAGTTCAGTTCTCACATCCATACATGACAACTGGAAAAACCATAGCTTTGACTAGATGGATCTTTGTTGGCAAAATAACATCTTTGCTTTTTAATATGCTGTCTAGGTTGGTCATAGCTTTTCTTCCAAGGAGCAAGTGTCTTAATTTCATGGCTGCAATCACGATCTGCAGTGATTTTGGAGCCCCCCAAAATAAAGTCTCTCTCTGTTTCCATTGTTTCCCCATCTATTTGCCATGAAGTGATGGGATAGATGCCATGATCTTAGTTTTCTGAATATTGAGTTTTAAGACAAACTTTTTCACTTTCCTCTTTCACTTTCATCAAGAGGCTCTTCACTTCTCCTTTGCCTTCTGCCACAAGGGTGGTATCATCTGCATATCTGAGGTTATTGATATTTCTCCCGTCAATTTTGATTCGAGCTTATGCTTCATCCAGCCCAGCATTTTGCATGATGTACTCTGCATATAAGTTAAATTAGCAGGGTGACAATATACAGCCTTGATTTACTCCTTTCACAATATTTGGCATCTAATAAAAAGTGACTGGACATGCAAAAAAGCAGGAAAATGTGATCTAAAGCGTGCAGAACAATCAGTCAACATGAACAAGCCCTCAAATGACAGAGGTTATAAAGCTAGTATACCTGGAAACAGGTATTATAAATGCACTCAATATAATCAGTTATTGGGGCTTCTCTGGTGGTAAAAAATCCATCTACAATGCAAGAGAACTGGGTTCGATCCCTGGGTTGGGAAGATCCCCTGGAGAAGGGAATGGCAATTCACTTCAGTATTCTTGCCTGGAAAATTCCATGGATAGAGGAGCTTGGCAGACTATACAGTCCATAGGGTCACAGAATCGAACATGGCTGAGCAACTTAACACAGCAATCAGTTATTAAATGGAAAATACAGACATGATGAGAAAAGGGAAATATAAAGAGAAAGTAAAGGGAACTTTTATCTGAAATAAAAAATTTGCTTGATAAAGAAATTAACAGCAGAATACATGAAATAAAAAATAAAGTTGAAGGTAAAGCAATATAACCTCTTGAAGACATTGCAGTAAAACCTAACTGCAATGAAGCTTACACATAGAGATTTTAAAAAGAACAACAGGGAATTCCTTGACAGTCCGGTGGTTAGTACTCCGTGCTTTCACTGCCATGGACCAGGGTTTGATCCTGATTGGGGAACTAAGACCCCACAAGGTGTGTGGCCAAAAAAAATTTTTTTTAATTAAAAAACAGACCTGTGGGGAACTAGCATATTGACTAACATGCAAACTGGAGTCTTTAGAAGAGAAAGAGAGAGAAAAAAAGAACAAAAATAATATATGAAAGCATAATGACCAAATATTTTCCAAATTTTATGAAAAATATCAACTAAGATCTGAGGGGGTCTATGAATATACAAAAGCAGGATACATACTAAGAAAGCTGCACCAAGGACCTCATAATCAAACCACAGACAGCAACTGATTCTGAGGAAAATCTTAAAAAGTAGATACAGGGGGAGATGGCACATTATGTACAAAAGAACAAAAGAATAACGGCTGATTTTCTTCAGAAACTTGCAAGTCAAAGATGGTAGTGTATCTTTTACATGTGGGGGAAAAGTAAGTTTGTCAACCTAGAATTCTAGATCTTTCAAACATGAAATATACAATAAAAACTTTTTTCAGACAAAGAAAACCTGTGGGATTTTGCGCCCGACAAACCTGAACTACAAGATATGTAGTTCTTCAGGCAGAAGGAAAGTGATACCAGATGAAAATATGGATCTATACAAAGGAATGAAGAGCTCTAAAAATGGTAAATATGTGGATAGATATTAAGAACATTTTTATCATTTAAAAATTTCTTAAAACATAATTGATCACTTATAGCAAAAATAATAATAATATGTTGTGGGAATTTTAACATGAAAAAGCAAACCGTGTGACAACATCAGCACAAAGAACGGGATAAGAGATGAAAATATATTATTGCAATGGTCTTACATTACATATGAGATAGTATATGATGGTATTTCAAGGTAAACATAAATAAGGATGCATA
This sequence comes from Bubalus bubalis, assembly GCF_019923935.1. Lineage (NCBI taxonomy): Eukaryota > Metazoa > Chordata > Mammalia > Artiodactyla > Bovidae > Bubalus > Bubalus bubalis. Next base: position 16,266,847 of record NC_059161.1, on the reverse strand, counting down.
TTGTAAACCCTAGATGAGCCTTAAAAAATGAAAAGATAGCCAACAAACCAATAGTGGTGATAAAATAGAATTAAAAGACACGGAGCCAATCCAGAAGAAAGAAAACTGGAGGAAAACACAAAGATGAGACAAATAGCAAAATGATAGCAAAATGACAGATTTAAATAAAATCATATCATTAATTTCATCAAATATAAATGGTCTCAATTCTATAGTAAAAAATCAGACATTGTTAGGATAGTAAAGTGAAGTCGCTCAGTCGTGTCCGACTCTTTGCGACCCCATGGACTGTAGCCTACCAGGCTCCTCCGTCCATGGGATTTTCCAGGCAAGAATACTGGAGTGGGTTGCCAGTTCCTTCTCCAGGGCATCTTCCCCACCCAGGGATTGAAACCCAGTCTCCTGCATTGTAGGCAGGTGCTTTACTGTCTGAGCCACCAGGGAAGTCCTAGGATAGTAAAAACCCCTACTATATGTGATCTATAAGAATTATATTTAATTATAAAGACACAAAAGGAAAAGGTTGGGAAAAGATAAGGCTGTTTTAGCTATATTAACAGTAGAAAAAATAGGCTTCAGAATAAGAAATATTATGAAGGATTAACAGGGATATTTCACAATGATTAAAGGGATCAATTAATTAAGAAGGCATAATAATATTAAGTGTGTATGCACAGGATAACTGACTTCAAAATGCATGAAGAAGCAGACAAATCTGCAAAGAGAAAAAACAAATCTATTATTATAGTTGCAGATATCAGCACGCCTTTTCATAATTGACAGATCAATCAGAGAATAATCAGAGACATGGATTTTTAAACATTCTAACCAACTTGGACTAACTGACATTTATTGGACACTCCACTCAACCAATGCAAAATACACATTCTTTTCTAGTACACAAGGAACATTTACCAAGATAGACCATATGTCCAGCTGTTAAATAATTCTCTAGAAATTTAAAATGATTGAAATCATATGTAGTATGTCCTCTGATCACAAGGAATTAAATCAGAAATAAGTAATGGAAAAATATCTGAAAAATCCCCAAATGTTTGGAAATTAAGCAGCATACTTCTAAATAATACATGATTCAAAGAAGAAATCACATGGAAGTTAGAAAATATTTTGGACTAAATAAAAAGAAAATTGATATTATCGTGTAAAATCTGTGAAATGTTATAAAGGCAAATATATAGGTTTAAAAGCTTACATTCAGTTCAGTCACTCAGTTGTGTCCAACTCTTTGTGACCCCATGGACTGCAGCACGCCAGGCCTCCCTGTCCATCACCAGCTCCCAGAGCTTACTCAAACCATGTCCATCGAGTCGGTGATGCCATCCAACCATCTCATCCTCTGTCATCCCCTTCTCCTGCCTTAAATCTTTCCTAGCATCAAGAGTCTTTTTCAATGAGTCAGTTCTTCATTGGTGGTCAAAGTATTGGAGGTGGCCAAAGTATTGGAGTTTCAGCTTCAGCATCAGTCCTTACAATGAATATTCAGGACTGATTTCCTTTAGGATGGACTGGTTGGATCTCCTTGCAGTCCAAGGGACTCTCAAGAGTCTTCTCCAACACCACAGTTCAAAAGCATCAGTTTTTCAGCGCTCAGCTTTCTTCATAGTCCAACTCTCACATGCATACATGACTACTGGAAAACCATAACTTTGACTAGATGGACCTTTATCAGCAAAGTAATGTCTCTGCCTTTTAATATGCTGTCTTTTTAATATGCTTGGTCATAGCTTTTCCGGAGAAGGCAATGGCAACCCACTCCAGTACTCTTGCCTGGAAAATCCCATGGACAGAGGAGCCTGGTAGGCTGCAGTCCATGGGGTTGTGAAGAGTTGGACATGACTGAGCGACTTCACTCTCACTTTTCACTTTCATGCATTGTAGAAGGAAATGGCAACCCACTTCAGTGTTCTTGCCTGGAAAATCCCAGGGATGGCGGAGCCTGGTGGGCTGCCGTCTATGGGGTCACACAGAGTTGGACACGACTGAAGTGACTTAGCAACAGCAGCAGCAGCAGCATAGCTTTTCTTCCAAGGAGCAAGCGTCTTTTAATTTCATGGCTGTGGTCACCATCTGCAGTGATTTTGGAGCCCATGAAAATAAAGTCTCTCACTGTTTCTATTGTTTCCTCATCTATTTGCCATGAAGTGATGGGACCGGATGCCATGATCTTAGTTTTCCGAATGTTGAGTTTTAACCCAAAGTTTTCACTCTCCTCTTTCACTTTCAAGAGGCTCTTTAGTTCTTCTTCGCCTTCTGCCATAAGGGTGGTGTCATCTGCATATCTGAGGTTATTGATATTTCTCCCAGCAATCTTGATTCCAGCTTGTGCTGCATCCAGTCCAACATTTCTCATAATGTGTACTCTGCATATAAGCTAAATAAACAGGGTGACAATATACAGCCTTGACATACTCCTTTCCCAATTTGGAGCCAGCCTGTTGTTCCATGTCCGGTTCTAACTGTTGCTTCTTGACCTACATACAGATTTCTCAAGAGACAGGTCAGGTGGTTTGTTATTCCCATCTCTTTAAGAACTTTCCACAATTTGTTGTGATCCACACAGTCAAAGGCTTTGGCATAGTCAATAAAGCAGAAGTGGCGTGCTGCAGTCCATGGGGTTTCAAAAAGTTAGACAGGACTGAGTGACTGAACTGAACTGACTGAGATGTTCTTCTGTCACTCTCTTGCTTTTTTGATGGTCCAATGGATGTTGGCAATTTGATTTATGGTTCCTCTGCCTTTTCTAAATCCAGCTTGAACATCTGGAATTTCATGGTTCACATACTGTTGAAGCCCAGCTTGGAGAATTTTGAACATTACTTTGCTGCTGTTGCTGCTAAGTCGCTTCAGTCGTGTCCGACTATGTGCGAACCCATAGATGGCAGCCCACCAGGCTCCCCTGTCCCTGGGATTCTCCAGGCAAGAACACTGGAGTGGGTTGCCATTTCCTTCTCCAATGCATTAAAGCCAGACAAGATATTATAAGAAAAGAAAGCTAAGACCAGTATCCTTCATGAGCATGGGTCAAAACATTTTAGCAAAATATTAGCAAACCAAAAGTGATACATATATAAAAAGCATAATACACTATGACTAAGTGGTATTTATTCCAGAACTAGAAGATTGATTAATATTAAAAATCAGTTAATGTAGTTAACTTTATTACAATGGAGGAGAAATACTATTTGGTCCTTTGATTTGATGCAAGAAAAACATCTGAAAAAATTCAACATCTATCCATTATAATAATCTCCCAGAAAACAAAGAATTGATGGGAACCTCCTCAATCTGATAGGCCAATGATTTCACATCTACAAATATACTAAAGTCACTAAATTATGCACTTTATATGGCTTAATTTTGTAGCATGTGAATTATATCTCAATAAAGCTATTTTAAAATATATCACTTAATGGTGAAAGCTGAATCCTTTTTGCTCCAAAATTATGATGAGTACAGAACCAGTATGGACCTAACAGAAGTAGAAGATATTAAGAAAAGGTGGCAAGAATACACAGAAGAGCTATACAAAAAAGATTTTCATGACTCAGATAACCATGATGGTGTTATCACTCACCTAGAGCCAGGCATCCTGGAATGTGAAGTCAAGTAGGTCTTAGAAAGGATCATTATGAACAAAACTAGTGGAGGTGATGGAATTCCAGCTGAGCTATTTCAAGTCCTAAAGTATGATGCTGTTAAAGTGCTGCATTCAATATGGCAGCAAATTTGGAAAACTCAGCAGTGGCCACAGGACTGAAAAAGGTCAGTTTTCATTCCAATCCAAAGAAAGGCAATGCCAAACAATGCTCAAATTACTGCACAATTGTACTCATCTCACATGCTAGCAAAGTAACACTCAAAATTCTCCAAGCCAGGCTTCAACAGTATGTGAACTGAGAACTTCCAGATGTTCAAACTCGATTTAGAAAAGACAGAGGAACCAGAAATCAAGTTGCCAACATCTGTCGGATCATGGAATAAGCAAGAGAGTTCCAGAAAAACAGCTACTTCTGCTTTATTGACTACACAAAAAACTTTGACTGTGTGGATGACAACAAACTGTGGAAAATTCTTAAAAAGATGGGAATACCAGACCACCTTACCCACTTCCTGAGAAATCTGTATGCAGATCAAGAAGAAACAGTTAGAACTGGACATGGAAAATGGACTGTTCCATATTGGGAAAGGAGTATGTCAAGGCTGTATATTGTCAGCCTGTTTATTTAATTTATATGCAGAGTATACATCGTGAGATATGCTGGACTGGATGAAGCACAAGCTGGAATCAAGATTGCTGGGATAAATAACCTCAGATATGCAGATGACACCACTCTTATGGCAGAAAGTGAAGAGGAACTCAAGAGCCTCTTGATGAAAGTGAAAGAAGAGAATGAAAAAGTTGGGTTAAAACTCAACATTCGGAAAACTAAGATCATGGCATCTAGTCCCATTGCTTCATGGCAAATAGATGGGGAAGCAATGGAAACAGTGAGAGACTTTATTTTCTTGGGCTCCAAAATCACTGAAGATAGTAACTACAGCCAGGAAATTAAAAGACACTTGCTTCTTGGAAAAGCTGTGACCAACCTAGACAGCATATTAAAAAGCAGAGACATTACTTTACCAACAAAGTTCCATCTAGTCAAAGCTATGGTTTTTCCAGTAGTTAGGTATGGATGTGAGAGTTGAACCATAAAGAAAGCTGAGTGCTGAAGAACTGATGCTTTTGAACTGTGGTGTTGGAGAAGACTCTTGAGAGTCCCTTGGACTGCAAGGAGATCCAACCAGTCCATCCTAAAGGAAATCAGTCCTGAATATTCATTGTAAGGACTGATGCTGAAGCTGAAACTCCAGTACTTTTGCCACCTCATTCAAAGAGTTGACTCATTGGAAAAGACCCTGATGCTGGGAAAGATTGAAAGCGGGAGGAGAAGGGGATGACAGAGGATGCGATGATTGGATGGCATCTCTGACTCGACGGACATGAGTTTAAGCAAGCTTTGGGAGTTGGTGATGGACAGGGAAGCCTGGCATGCTGTAGTCCATGGGGTCACAAGGAGTCAGACACAACTGAGCAACTAAACTGAACTAAGATGAGGATGTTCACTCTTTCCACTTATTCAACGGTCTAGTAGAAACTCTTACCAGTGCAATAAGGAAAAGAAATAAAAAGTTATCCAAATTAACTACAAGTAAAACCACCTTTTTTTTTTCATAGATGACATGATTGAACATGTTGCAAATCCTCACAAATCTACCAAAGGGGAAAAAAAACCTGGTAGAACTAGTAAGTTATTTTAGTAAGACTTCAGGATACAAAATTTTTGTGTAAAAATCAATTGTATTTATTTGCATATTATTGCTAATTTGTATATTAGCAATAAGCAAATAGAAATTAGAATAATAACTAAGACACCATTTGCAATAGCATCCCCAAACATAAAATACATGAAACCTCTACTACGAAAAATACAAATATTTTTATGAGAAATTAATGAACAAATGGATTGATTTACTTTGTTTAGAGCTTCCCTTGTGGCTCAACTTGTAAAGAATCTGCCTGCAATGCGGGAGACCTGGGTTTGATACCTGGGTTGGAAAGATCCCCTGGAGAAGGGAACAGCTACCCACTTCAGTATTCTGGCCTGGAGGATTCCATGGACTGTATAGTCATGGGGTCACAAAAGTTGGGCATGACTGAGCGACTTTCAAAAGGAATCCACTTTGTTTATAGTTTGAAAGACTGAATATTGTTACAATTTCAACTCTCTCCAAATAGATTTCTAGAGTCAATGAAATCCCAGCATAATCAATATTGTTTTTGAGTCAATATTATTAAAATGTCACTTCTCTCCAAAATAATTTATAGACTCAGTTAAATCCAAATAAAAATCCCAGAAGCCTTTCTTGTAGCAAATTTCAAGCTGATTCTAAAATTTATATGGATATCTAAGTGCCTGGAATGGCCAAAAAAATTTTGAAAAAGAAAAGTAAAGTTAGAAAACTTACTGATCTCAACATTTACCGTAAAGCTGTAGTAATCAAGACAGTGTGTATTGGCATAAGTTTAGACACATAGATCAATGAAACACAATAGAGAGTCCAAAAATAGGCCCACATATGTAAGGTCAATTGATTTTAAATAAAGATGCCAGGGTAATTCAATATGGAAGGGATTACTTTTTCAACAAATGGTCTGGAACAACTTATCGACATAGAAAAAAAATGAACCTCAACTCTCTATCACACACTAAAATTAACGTGAGATGGATCATAGCCCTAAATGCTAAAACTGTAAAGCTTTTAGAATAAATTTTGTAACCTTCAGGTAGAAAAAAATTTCTTAAGACACAAAAGCATGAATATAAAATGTTTGAATTGGGCTACATTAGAATTTAAAGCTTCTGTTCATCATAAGTAAGAAAATGAAAATGCAAAGGCAAACCCCAGACTGGCAGAAAATATCAATATATATCTGACAAAGGATAGTTTTCCAGAATTTTTTTTTTAAAAACCTCTTGTGACTCACTAGTAGAACCAATAAAAAGTCTGCACAAAAATGGACAAATCTGAACAAACTCTTCACTAAAGATGATAGACAGCCAATATATTCATGAAAAGATCTCCCCTGTCATTCATCATTAAGGACATGAAAATTAAAACCATCACATGATCTCGCTACACATCCATTAGAACATTAGAGGAGGTGTAGTTATAATGAGCGACAATACCAGCTGTTGGCACACGATGCGCCTGGCACTCTGGTACACCGCTGATGGGAATGTAAAATTTTACGGCCACTTTGGAAAAGAGTTTTGGCAGTTTCTCATACAGTTAAGCATATATTTACCATATGATCAAGCAGTTCACTCTTAGGTATTTATCCAAGAGAAATGAAGGCATATGTGCACGTACAGAATTGTTCGTGAATATTCCTCTCACTTTTACTTGATGGAATCCAAACAGAACAACACAAATGCCTATCAACAGATGAATGTACAAGTGAAAGCTTTAACAATGGGATGCTATTCATTATAGTTAGTAAACTACTAAGACACCACAACACGGATCAGTCTCAAAACAAGTACAGTAAGTGAAAGAAGTCAGACACAAAGGTGTAGATATTGTATGGCACTCAGTGTAATGAAACTCTAGAAAAGAAAAAAAAGTGTTCCATGTATTTACAGAAGGCAGATCCCTGGCCCCCTGAATACAGTGATGGGGTGAGATCAACTGGGGAGAAGACTGAGGCAATAACCTTTTGGAGTGATGGCAATGTTCATTATTTTGACTTTAGTGTTGATAACCTGAGTGGCTATCTTTGTCTAAAGTCATTGAATGCACCCTTAAGGTGAGAAAAGTAAATTCTACCCCATTAAAATTGCTGTTGTGTGTAGTATTTGCTCTGTTTTTGAGGGCCAGGGTCTTGGACTCAGTTTTGAGAAACTTCATAGGTGTTGACAGTTTCTCCATCATATGAAGCCTTTTCTGTACTGGGTACCATGTCAGGCATTCTTTTGACAAAAGCATCATTGGGATGGAACATAGTGGGTTGAGGGAAAAAATAGGAAATGAGGAAGGACAGGATATCTGTGAGTTGATTTAGTCAACAAATATTTACTGACCATCTTATATGTGCCAGCATGGCCTAGGTGGGGCTTCCCAGGTGGCTCAGTGGTAAAGAATCCACCTGCCAATGAAGGAGATGCAGGAGGCACAGATTCAATATCTGGGTCAGGAAGATCCCCTGGAGGAGGAAATGGCAACCCACCCCAGTATTCTTGCCTGGAAAAATCCCATGGACAGGGCTCCAGTCCATGGGGTCACAAGAGTCAGACATGACTGAGCAACTGAACATGCATGTCCTAGGTACCCAACATATAAAGGTGAGTATAAGTGGGCCTGGACCTGTAAGAACTCACAGTCTACCACAATGCAAACTAAAGTACATTCTTATAAATGCTATAATAGAAATACAACCAACTTACATGGGATGTGCAATCAACTTCCCAATGGGTTTATCATCAGGAGGTGACATTTGCATTTGTTTTTTTAAATTAAATCCCCAGTTCAGTTCAGTTCAGTTGCTCAGTCGTGTCTGACGCTGCGACCCCATGAATCACAGCACACCAGGCCTCTCTGTCCATCACCAACTCCCGGAGTTCACTCAAACTCATGTCCATCGAGTCGGTGTTGCCATCCAGCCATCTCATCCTCTGTCATCCCCTTCTCCTCCTGCCCCCAATCCCTCCTAGCATCAGAGTCTTTTCCAGTGAGTTAGCTCTTCGCGTGAGGTGGCCAAAGTACTGGAGTTTCAGCTTTAGCATCAGTCCTTCCAAAGAACACCCAGGGCTGATCTCCTTTGAATAGACTGGTTGGATCTCCTTGCAGTCCAAGGGACTCTCAAGAGTCTTCTCCAACACCACAGTTCAAAAGCATCCATTCCTCGGCACTCAGCTTTCTTCACAGTCCAACTCTCACATCCATACATGACCACAGGAAAAACCATAGCCTTGACTAGACGGACCTTTGTTGGCAAAGTAATGTCTCTGCTTTTGAATATGCTATCTAGGTTGGTCATAACTTTCCTTCCAAGGAGTAAGTGTCTTTTAATTTCATGGCTGCAGTCACCATCTGCAGTGATTTTGGAGCCCCCCAAAATAAAGTCTGGCACTGTTTCCACTGTTTCCCCATCTATTTCCCATGAAGTGATGGGACCAGATGCCATGATCTTCGTTTTCTGAATGTTGAGCTTTAAGCCAACTTTTCACTCTCCTCTTTCACTTTCATCAAGAGGCTTTTTAGTTCCTCTTCACTTTCTGCCATAAGGGTGGTGTCATCTGCATATCTGAGATTATTGATATTTCTCCTGGCAATCTTGATTTCAGCTTGTGCTTCTTCCAGTCCAGCGTTTCTCATGATGTACTCTGCATATAAGTTAAATTAGCAGGGTGACAATATACAGCCTTGACGAACTCCTTTTCCTATTTGGAACCAGTCTGTTGTTCCATGTCCAGTTCTAACTGTTGCTTCCTGACCTGCATATAGGTTTCTCAAGAGGCAGGTCAGGTGGTCTGGTATTCCCATCTCTTTCAGAATTTTCCGCACTTTATTGTCATCCACACAGTCAAAGGCTTTGGCATAGTCAATAAAACAGAAATAGATGTTTTTCTGGAACTCTCTTGCTTTTTTGATGATCCAGTGGATGTTGGCAATTTGATCTCTGGTTCTTCTGCTTTTTCTAAAACCAGCTTGAACATCTGGAAGTTTACAGTTCATGTATTGCTGACGCCTTACTTGGAGAATTTTGAGCATTACCTTACTAGCGTGTGAGATGAGTGCAATTGTGCGGTAGTTTGAGCATTCTTTGGCATAGCCTTTCTTTGGGATTGGAATGAAAACTGACCTTTTCCAGTCTTGTGGCCACTGCTGTGTTTTCCAAATTTGCTGGCACATTGAGTGCAGCACTTTCACAGCATCATCTTTCAGGATTTGAAATAGCTCCACTGAAATTCCATCACCTCCACTAATTTTGTTCATAGTGATGCTTTCTAAGGCCCATTTGACTTCACATTCCAGGATGTCTGGCTCTAAGTGAGTGATCATACCATTGAGATTATCTTGGTTGTGAAGATCTTTTTTGTACAGTTCTTCTGTGTATTCTTGCCACCTCTTCTTAATATCTTCAGCTTCTGTTAGGTCCATACCATTTCTGTCCTTTATCAAGCCCATCTTTGCATGAAATGTTCCCTTGGTATCTCTAATTTTCTTGAAGAGATCTCTAATCTTTTCCATTCTGTTTTCCTCTATTTCTTTGCATTGATTGCTGAGGAAGGCTTTCTTATCTCTTCTTGCTTTTCTTAGGAAGTCTGCATTCAGGTGCTTATATCTTTCCTTTTTTCCTTTGGTTTTCACTTCTCTTCTTTTCACAGCTATTTGTAAGGCCTCCCCAGACAGCCATTTTGCTTTTTTGCATTTCTTTTCCATGGGGATGGTCTTGATCCCTGTCTCCTGTACAATATCACGAACCTCATTCCATAGTTCATCAGGCACTCTATCAGATCTAGTCCCTTAATTCTATTTCTCACTTCCACTGTATAGTCATTAAGGGATTTGATTTAGGTCATACGTGAATGGTCTAGTGGTTTTCCCTACTTTCTTCAATTTCAGTCTGAATCTGGCAATAAGGAGTTCATGATCTGAGCCACAGTCAGCTCCTGGTCTTGTTTTTGTTGACTGTATAGAGCTTCTCCATCTTTGGCTGCAAAGAATATAATCAGTCTGATTTCAGTGTTGACCATCTGGTGATGTCCATGTGTAGAGTCTTCTCTTGTGTTGTTGGGAGAGGGTGTTTGCTATGACCAGTGCGTTCTCTTGGCAAAACTCTATTAGCCTTTGCCCTGCTTCATTCCGTATTCCAAGGCCAAATTTGCCTGTTACTCAGGTGTTTCTTGACTTCCTACTTTTGCATTCCAGTCCCCTATAATGAAAAGGACATCTTTTTTTGGGTGTTAGTTCTAAAAGAACTTGTAGGTCTTCATAAAACCATTCAACTTCAGCTTCTTCAGCATTACTGGTTGGGGCATAGGCTTGGATTACTGTGATATTGAATGGTTTGCCTTGGAAACAGAGATCATTCTGTCGTTTTTGAGATTGCTTCCAAGTACTGCATTTCAGACTCTTTTGTTGACCATGATGGCTACTCCATTTCTTCTAAGGGATTCCTGCCCACAGTAGTAGATATAATGGTCATCTGAGTTAAATTCACCCATTCCAGTCCATTTTAGTTTGCTGATTCCTAGAATGTCAACATGCACTCTTGCCATCTCTTGTTTGACCACTTCCAATTTGCCTTGATTCATGGACCTGGCATTCCAGGTTCCTATGCAATATTGCTCTTTACAGCATCGGACCTTGCTTCTATCCCCAGTCACATCCACAGCTGTGTATTGTTTTTGCTTTGGCTCCATCCCTTCATTCTTTCTGGAGTTATTTCTCCACTGATCTCCAGTAGCATATTGGGCACTTACCGACCTGGGGAGTTCCTCTTTCAGTGTCCTATTGTTTTGCCTTTTCATACTGTTCATGGGGTTCTCAAGGGAAGAATACTGAAGTGGTTTGCCATTCCCTTCTCCAGTGGACCACATTCTGTCAGACATCTCCACCATGACCTGCCCGTCTTGGGTGGCCCCACACGGCATGGCTTACTTTCATTGAGTTAGACAAGGCTGTGGTCCTAGTGGGATTAGATTGACTAGTTTTCTGTGATTATAGTTTCAGTGTGTCTGCCCTCTGATGCCCTCTTGCAACACCTACTGTCTTACTTGGGTTTCTCTTACCTTGGGCGTGGGGTATCTCTTCACGGCTGCTCCAGCAAAGTGCAGCCACTGCTCCTTACCTTGGACGAGGGGTATCTCCTCACCACCACCCCTCCTGACCTTGAACGTTGAGTAGCTCCTCTCGGCCCTCCTGCGCCTGCGCAGCCACTGCTCCTTGGATGTGGAGTTACCACTGTGAGTCTGAGTGGACAGATGCAGACGTAACTGGAGGCTTCAGGGTGGCAGGGTGGCAGGATGCAGACAACAGCTGGGCCAGCGCTCACACCCCGTCTTCAAGGACAATTCCACGCACCGCCCACCGGCCTGGCAGGGGCCGCTCCCACATCCGTCGAGGTCGGTCTCACACTGCGTGCCCATGTATTCTGCAGGATAAATGGCCAGTGGTTTAGGTCAAATGCTTTGTAACAATACAGATATAGATGGGAATCCTGGCCCTGCTGCTTACTCCTTCTGTTATGGCTCATTCACATAGTTGTACAGCAGAAACCCACACAGCAAATCAACTATCCTCCAATTAAAAACAAATTTAAAAGGTAATAACAAAAACAGACTTGTGGTTGCCAAGGGAGAGGAGGGAGAGGAGGACTGGGATTTTGGGATTAGCAGATGCAAACAATCACATATAAGATGGATAAACAGCAAGGTTCTACTGCATAGCACAGGGGACTGTACAAAGTATCCTGGGATAGGCCATATGGAAAAGAATATGAAAATGAATAACTGTATGTATAACCAAGTTTTTGCTGTACAGCAAAAAATAAACACAACATTATAAATCAATTATATGCCAATGAAATTTAAATAAAATAATGAAAACATGCAAATAAGTGAGAATCAAAATAGGGGGCATGAGGTGATGGTGCATGTCGGGTGTGATAATTACAGTATCAGGCATGTATACGCTCCAGTAGGTGATTGGTGTTGTATTAGGGAGGGTGTAGGCTAAGCTGCTCCAACAGAGACAAAGAAAAGGTGAGGGGAAGAAGAGTATTTTGGGCAGGAGTTGTCCATACACAAAAGCATGAAAGCACTGTTTGGAGAATGTGAGCAGTCCAGCCGTGTGAGAGAGTTGGGGAATTGGAGCAGGGCAGAGGGGAATATATAACTTGTAGGTCAGGGTACAGTCGGACCATGATGTACGGTGTTAAGGACCTTGAACTCTATGTTGTAACGGTGCATTCTTATTGCAGATTCCTAAGGAGGCCAGTGATCTCATTAGGAAGGCTAGTCTGGTGATGGTATGGAGGATGACTAGCAAGACTTAAGGGCAGAGAGTCTAGCAACTTGGTTATTGCAGTCGTTCAACCAAGAGATTGTGAAAGTATGTATCAAGGTGGTGGCTGGCGCATAGAAGGTTCTGGTCTGAGGTGTCTTTAAAGAAGTAGTCGGTAGGACTTGGTGACTCCTTAAAGAAGGAGCTTAGTGACAGGGACCAGTTGAGGATGAGTCTGAGATTGCTAGGTTGGGTGTCTGGATGGATAATGTTGAAATAAATCTCTAGACCCAAGATGGAGTCTCTCCTGCCTGGGGTGCCCTGTCATCAAACCAAACGTTAGATAACTTTGCGTCTTTGTAAATGCTCTGCTTGAACAGAGGTGCAGTATACCTGTATTCAGTCATCGAGTCCCCAAACACCAAACACCAAGCTCACTCTGGGCTTTCTCACCCCAAACATGGCTGGCTATATTTTCTATTTGTCTTTTCCTTGTTTCTTATTCTTTATCCCGTAAAAGTTTCTTGCCTTCTGCCTTACTTTGCAGTTCTCTGAGATTTTCCATTCCCACGATGTATTAAAATTTGTTTGTATCCCCTAAATAAAGTTTGTATCTTGCCATTAGTGGATACAGGAAACCCATGAGCAAGAGAAGAATTCTGTCGTGAGTTAGGAAGTATGAACAGTGGATGCTGTTTTTATGGAAAGCAGTTATTTTGAAAGTGTTTTGGTTGAATTTAAGGGGAGTGTCCTCCAGTATATTTATTTATCAATTGTATACATGCAGCATTATTCTAACATTTATGTGTATTATAAAACATAACAGATGAGATGAAATAAACATGTAAATTGAAGTTGTAATCTACAGTCTTGGGTACCAGGTCAGGGGTGTGCAATTCATTTTAGACCCACTGGGGTATAAGAGCCATTGTCAGGCTTGTTTGAAAGATTATGATCCTTTCTTCTCCTCCTTTCTTTCTGTTTTTTTTTTTTCCCCTGAAATAGGTATGCAAGTCATTACCCACTCTGAGCAATATTTGTAAAACTTTCTTTACATCTGCAGTGCATTGCCCTAGAAGTTCCTCATAGTTTAAATGAAGCAAGATTTAACTATTTTGACACAAACTTTCGCTATGTTACAAAGCATTTCCTCCCTAAAAACTGGATAAGACCAAGAGACAGAGGTTCTGGTAAAAGTCCCAAACTGGACCTAGAGCATGGTCCTTGCCTGGTTTGTCCCAGCAGAGAGGACCAACTGAGGACTTTTCATCTCACCTCACTACCTCTTCTCCCTAAGATGATGGAGAAAAGGAGAGTGAGGGAATTTGGCTCAGTAGCTCAAACTAAGCACTGGGGACACTTACATTTAAGACTAATGTCACTGCCAAAGTGCTACTCAAATGTATTGAAAGTCCTGCCTTTCTATTTCAAGTTCCTTTTTTGTCTGTGTGAGACCAGTCTGTTGCACATGGAAGGCGAGTGTTGCCAGATTCTAATTTGGAGAATAAAGAACTTATTTTTGACTAATTGGTCCAGTAGGAACTGGAGTAAACCTAAACAGCTCTGGAGGTCTGTGGCAAGGAAACAGAGAGGGGAGAGGGATTTAATCAGCCATCACCTAGGCAGCCTATTGATAGACTTGGGCTTCCCTGGTAGCTCAGAGGTTAAAGCGTCTGCCTCCAATGCAGGAGACCCAGGTTCAATCCCTGGGTTGGGAAGATCCCCTGGAGAAGGAAATGGTAACCCACTCCAGTATTCTTGCCTGGAGAATCCCATGGATGGAGAAGCCTGGTAGGCTACAGTCCACGGGGTCGCAAAGAGTCGGACACCACTGAGCGACTTCACTTCACTTAAGGTGACTTAATGTATTTATTTCCCAGGTAAGACTTTAAAATTATTGATACTTGGACCTGATTTCATAATATTTCATTCCCTGGATGATGTTATACTTACAAAAGCAACTAGCCTGGAATTCCTTTTTAGGGTGCACAAGTGGATAAAAAATAAAACCCCACACTTTGTTTGTGTCCAGACTAAACTGGAGAAATGAAGTAGGTGTATAGAAGCTGTGACTCTAAGCCCACTAAAGCTGCACTAGCGTTTAAGTCATTTTTCAGCCCACGATGACGTTAGTAATCATTAAAAATCTCTGGTATCCCGAGTCACTGTCAGCTATAATCGAATTGGAGCAATGAGCCTGAGCTCTGCATTCGTTTGAGCTATAAATCATAAACCCATCACCCTCCCGAGCAGAGGCAGAGAGAAATCAGTGAGTACCCTAATAGGGTCCATATGTTGTTGTAAAGAAAGTCTTAAAAAATAATTAGGCTTACAGATCACCATACTTTTGTAGCAAAAATGTACATATGTGACTAAGAAGTGAGAGAACTGACAACGTCAGTGTTGGCTTCTGTTTTCTGCCATTTTTTAGAAAAAGTAGAATAATTGTTTACTTAGCTCTGGAAGGGCAGGCCTGGGGACGTTGTGACAGGCACCTGGGATTGGAGGGGAGCTGCCAGAGTGGGACATAAAGGGTGGTAGGAAGAAACAGGCTCTCAGCTTTGTAGATAAGGAAGCGCACATTTCAGATAACCCTCTTGCCCTTCTGTCTTCTACCTGAGTGCAAAGAGTTAGTGTTTCTCTTTAAACATTAACGTTACAAAGCCAAATTAACATAGCCACAATTCTGTGAAAATTGTCATAGGCCATAGTTGTTGTTCAGTCGCTAAGTGGTGTCCGACTCTTTGCAACCACATGGACTGCAGCATGCCAGGCTTCCCTGCTCTTCACTGTCTCTGGGAGTTTGTTCAAACTCATGTGCCTTGAGTTGGTGATGCCATCCAACCATCTCATACCCTGTCGCCCCCTTCTCCTCCTGCCCTCAATCTTTCTCAGCCTCAGGGTCTTTTCCCAATGATTCAGCTCTTCCCATCACGTGACCAAAGGTTATTATAGTATGGAAAACGATGCTTTGCTCTCAATCAGACAGATCTGTTTTCATATTCTGCTTTCTGACCTTGGGTGATTCACTTCACTTCTCTGAGCTTCAGTGAATAGGGGATTAATACTTGACTCACAGAGCTCTCAATGTAATGCCCTTTTATGTATCTATCTTCTAACGCTTAACCTATTGTTTTGAAATATAACTCTTTCTCTTCAAATGATTGTGAACTTCCCAGTGGTTCAGATTAAGAACGCCCAGCATGGAGCCGCTTAGAGGACACATGCTTATTTATCTTTATTTCTCCCTGCCTTACCCACACCTGGCACAATGAGTTGGCTAAATAATTAAAATGTCGGGGACTTCCCCATCCCTCCTGTGCATCGTATCTTGCGGGGTGATAAGTTTAAGCAACTTAACTGTCACGTCCCTGGACATTTGCCGTCTAGTTGCAGTTAAGTCAGTTTGGCCCGTGGAGTCCCTCAGCTAGGAAGTCAGGGATGCTAAATCGAATGTTGGCACAATTGCTCTTTGGACTAAGAGGTCTGAATCTGAGTCGGACTTTCATTCAGTCTCCACTTCGGTTTATTGGAAATGCCAAGGTCAAGCTGTGGCAATGAAAAGAAGGGAGAAAGTGAAAAGTCCTGTAAAAGCTGAAGCAGGAAAAAATAAAAGACAAATGAAAAAAAAAACAAAAACAACTGCAACCCATTTGGAATGAAATGGTGACCTGGTATGAAATAATCCTTCTTCCCCTCAGACAGATGCCTCGGTGGAGTTCCAAAACTAAAACTGAAACCTAGCTGAGTGTTCAAACCTGCATTCCTTCCACCCCTCATTTCTTGGTATCAAAGTTGAGACATTTCACGAGTTCTGCTACCATGAACTGTATGTGTGTAGGAAAGGGGCAGATAAAATGGGCCAATTAGACTGCAGCCACATCTGTCAAAACTCTAACCCTTCACCTTAGTGAAAATATAATCTAGGATCAAACACATAAGCCCTGCAGATGTACACAAGCCATGTGATGCAGCCTTTGGAAAGACTGTGACGGATGGCCGCTGCTTTCTGAAGGCCTAATGAGAAATCCAGGCTTGGCCCTGCTAGGAATCTTTGCAATCTTAAAGAAAAAAGTAGGTTCTAATTCAGTAACTATTTCATATATCCCAGCAAGATCCTCCCTCCAGACCGAGTCGAAAACATTCCTGACTCTGTTGCTATGCAAAGCAGTTTTCCAATACGTCTTGGAAACCTGTTTGAGATTTGAGAGTGGAATTTGGTTTTCAGTGGCCTCATTTAGGCTTGAGATCTTTTGGTTCACTCCAAAATAATGTGAGAGTTCTATTCTTCTTGGACTATGGAGGGTAAATTCTCATCTAAGATACATGTGAATGCAGGATGCATCCTCTATGACACACCCTTATATAACTGATATGAAAAGCAAAAATAAAATAAAATAAAAAATGAAGAAATAAAAAAAGTTGGAGTGTCTTTATAAAAAAGTTCACTAAGAGACTCTGAGGGCTTCCCAGGTGGCACTAGTGGCAAAGAGCCCACCTGCCAATGCAGGATAGGTCGGGCACGTCACATCACAGGTGCAGGCCCAAGAAAGCTGAGAAGGAAGTAAAAAATGTGGGCACTGGTAGAAGTCATCCTAACACAGGGTGCACAGGTCCTTCCCTCTCCCATGCTGGATGAATATTTGTTGTTGCTGTTCAGTCACTCAGTCGTGTCTGACTCTTTGCGATCCCATGGACTGCAGCACGTCAGGCCTCCCTGTCCTTCACCATCTCCTGGAGTTTGCTCAAATTCATGTCTGTTGAGTTGGTGATGCCACCCAACCATCACATCGTCTGTCGTCCCCTTCTCCTCCTGCCTTCAATATTTTCCAGCATCTTTTCTATTAAGTCAGCTCTTCACATCAGGTGGCCAAAGTATTGGCGCTTCAGTTTCAGCATCAGTTGCAACATTGGGATGAATACTGAACCTGTTCATTTGGCCCTAGCCCCATTATGGGCATTTGTTGCTATTTCACGGGACAAGATCAAGGAAGGAAGAAAATAGTTAGATGGAAATGAAGATGCTACTCTGAATATAAAGTCTAGCACTTAGTCTAGCAAATTGGTGTCTGGGGTATTCAGCAGGACTAATTGGATTTAATCATTGCTTTGTGAAACTAATCAGAGTGGGGCAAGGTTATCTGATCTAATGGAAGAAGACTTGTAATTAAGAATACATGTTATATGTAAAACTCATGGTGGCCTTGCTGCTTAGAGATTGAGAAGGAGGATAAGTATTGGTCTAGTGCCAACTCACTGTACATGCCTCTTCCAGAAGCGTTTTCTTGAAAGAGATTTCCCTCCATCGGGACCTGCCATTATCCTATGGTCTAGTGAAAGTGACTGTAATTAAATAGATTAGACTTCTGTTTTTGGTAAAGTAAAAGATTGGGAACAGATCACTCTTTAACCTGAGATGTGGAAAGGCCAATCAATTTGGAAGTTAAATGATTTTTTGCATTAACTGATACACTCCATGGATTTCCTTTCCTGAATCTAATGTTTCAAAATTTAACATTCCTCCTGTGAGAGCTCTGTTCTGAATCTTTTCAAGAGCTCCGATTCCTGGGATTTCAGATTTTTCAGCATTTATATGGTGTTATTTTGTAAATGGGCTTCCTTTGTGGCTCAGCTGGTAAAGAATCCACCTCAATGTGGGAGACCTGTGTTCGATCCCTGGGTTGGGAAGATCCCCTGGAGAAGGGAAAGGCTCCCCACTCCAGTATTCTGGCCTGGAGGATTCCATGGACAGGGTGGAACATTGACTATTAAGGGGCAGCAGGAGTGTAGTTGGTGTTCCCAGGTAGCTTAGTGGTAAAGAATCCGCTTGCCAAGGCAGGAGACCCACGTTTGATCCCTAGGTTGGGAAGATCCCCTGGAGGAGGAAATGGTAATCCACTCCAGTATTCTTGCCTGGGATATCCCAGGAACAGAGAAGCCTGGCTGGTTGCAGACCACCGGATTGCAAGAGTCAGACACCACTGAGCGACTGAACACCAACAGAGCAGCATAGTACAGTGGTGAGGATACAGCTCTGGGGTCAGGACGGCTTGAGAGAAACTCCAAGACTAGTTCCTTCATCTCTCACGATCTGAGCTTCTCCGGAGTCTGGTCTGCGGATGAGCTGATGCTGACAAGGTGCAGACCCAGTGCCTGGCAGGGTGAATGCTGACTCCGGTGAGATAGTGGCGGTGGTGGGGCTCGTTAGCCCTGTTGTCGTTATTGCTGGGACTTAAAAGATAGCTCTGACATGAATCAGCTCAACTTTCTTCAACTTGAAGATAAAAATTAGCCCGGGACTGTTGAACTGGGTGATGCTCCCTTCATGGTTTTTGTATTTTGCCCTCATCCAGCCAGTTAAAGCTGGAGTCCACAGAACTGTGAAACATGGAGCCTGGGACAGTCCCGTGACTTACAGTTTTATCTCATTTTCAGCTTTCAGGCAACATCATCGCTGAGCTTTTTATTGTTATAAAAATGCAGGCCATAAACAATTCAGTCCCTTAGACTTCTCTCTCTCTCCCTTGGAATGCTGGAGGTTTCTTTGTGATCTGAACCTCCCTTCTGTCTAGGTGTCCTTCCCTCCCCCATGTCTGTCTTTGCAGATTTGTTTCCAGACTGGCCGTGCTGAATGGGGACCAGGAAGGGAGCCCAGCTGCTTTCCTTGTGTTTTCTCTCCGTGCTGAGCAGGAATTGCTGAGCAAAGAGCAGCATTTCTCAAGGGAAGTTCATAAGGGTAGTACAAACTCGGTCTGGGTTTTCTTTCTTTCTTTTTTTTTTTTGAATTATTATTAAAAACTTCTGCCAAATACTATCAGTGAGAGGGGAAAAGTACAAAAAAATCTGAAATGCAGTTGAACCAGCCTTTAAAAAAATATCAGTCTGAATGAAGAAGGAAGGCCTTGCACTTCTTTAATTTTCTGCATTTAACAAGAGACAGTTGCTTTCAGAGAAAGTCACTCCTGACTCCACAGACGATTGTGCAACTTTGCCCAGTTTTCAGTGAGACGGTCCATAATTAAAATTCCTTTGGAAATGGTTGCCCAATGATTGACATTTGTCCCAAAATACATAGTAATGGTAAATGTGTAATCTTGGACTCCAGTGAATTTTTTTTTTTTAATGGAAAGAAAAGAAAATGAACTTTTTTTTTTTTTAAATATGATTGAGCTTTTTTTTAAAAACAAGTTGAAGCAGCATAACAAATTTATGTCCAGTCTCGCTGTCAAAGAACTGGCAGTCCAGCAGGGGAGACCAACAGCAGGAGATTAAGCTGAGGAAAGCAAAAGAAAGCAATATGCAGAATATAAGTGAGTTGCCGTATACAGACTAGAATGCTGTATAAGAGATAATGAAGATCTGTTTACCTCCTAATATGTGGCATACACTGTCACTTCAAACACTAACTTTTAGGATTGCTATGAAATGTTTTGACATGCCCCCTTTCCCAGCCCTAGAGAGCTCTCCCTATGCCAGGGCTTCCTGGAGACCTTTCTGTCTGATGTCTGTCTGCGTCCCAGTCTCTATTTCCCCACCGAAATCCCTAATTCCAGACAGCTGCTGCTTTCTCTCTTTTCAAATGGCACAGACTGGTGAGACCACTGTGATGCTCCCCCACAATTGGGAAGGCTGTATCTTAATACTTTCTTGTATCCCCCCAATTGGTAAATACCTCAATAGCAATCATGATTAGAAAAATCTACCACCAAGCCATCCTTAGATTTGGGTGCTAAGCACTGGTGAGCACCCCCAAACACCAGCTTTACAAAGCCTCGGCAAACTTACAGTTGACTACATGACTGAGAATTTGGGGTTGTTCCCGAGTAGTCAAGATTCAGATGTTCTATCTGTCAATGCCAGGGGGCTCTTTACGCTCTTTTTGACTTCTGAATAGCGAATGCACACCTAATGTGGGAATAGTGACAATATGTGAATGACCCGCAGAAATCACAACTTTTCGCTGTTTTGTGTAGATCGCTCAGCTGTACTGGAAAAGCAATTCAATGCGTATTAGTTTTGCCATAAGCAGTCTCAGCAACCTTGTAGTCTGTCTCTTCACTTTATTTTTATTTTATTTGGCTGCCTCGGCTTTCCGTTGCATCATGTGGGATCTTGCATTTGCTGTGCATGGACTCTGTAGCTGTGGCAGGAAGCATCAGTAGTTGTGGCTCGCAGACTCCAGAGCACGTGGGCTTCAGTAGTTGCAGCGCGTGGGCACTGTAGTTGGGGTGTGGTGGGTTTAGTTACTATGCAGCATGTGGGATCTTAGTTTCCTGACCAGGGATCAAACTCATGTCCCCTGCATTGCAAAGCAGATTCTTAACCACTGGACCACCAGGGAAGTCCCTATCTATTTATTTTAAAGAGGAGGAAACTGAGGCTAAGGAGTGAAATTTTTGGTCAAGGTTCATGTAGAGAATTACTGTGGCTTCATGATTTGAACCCAGATCTCCTGACTGGAATTTCAGTGCTGTTTGTATGATGCTATTCTAGATCTCTGATTAAAACTAAGAGGCAGACTCTTATTGATAGATAAACTTTTTAGGTGGAAGAGTTGTAAATAGTAGGAGATAAAGATAAACTTGTCTTATCTGAACAGGACCTCAGCTCTTTAGGAAGGGGAATAAAGATGAGAGAAGGTAGGAGGAAAGACATGGCAGAAAGACAAGTGATCATGGAAAAGACTGGAACAGGGCAAATGCCACACTTTTTCAAGATTAGAAGAAATTTGAGCTGAGTTAACAAATCAAAATTCTTCAGGGAGAAGTCAGAGTTTAAGTGTATAAAGGGAGTAAAACAGAAATACTGTGTTATTGATATGAATGATGGAATCTGCAGGGGCAGAAGAAAAGCATGGCCCTAATAGGTAAAGACAAGAAACACCACACCATCCCAGTAAGGTGCTGAATATTAAACACTTTTTGTCCTTCCAAAAATATGTGAAGAGGAGAGGTGGGAGGAAAAAGAATGATTTAGAGAGATCTCATACATTATTTACTATCATAGTAGGATGTCAAATAATGAAGTACTAATTGATTTATCAAACTCCAGCATAGGGATTAATAAAGTAAATATAGATTTCAGGAAACTTGTGCCCTAGCACTTACTTGAAACTCAATGTTTTAAAAAAAAGATCATGGCATCTGGTCCCATCACTTCATGGCAAATAGAAGGGGGAAAATTGGAAGCAGTGAAAGATTTTATATTCTTGGTCTCCAAAATCATGCGGACAGTAAATGCAGCCATGAGATTAAAGATGTTTGCTCCTTGAATGGAGAGCTATGACAAACATAGATAGCCTGGTAAAAAGCAGACATATCACTCTGCTGACAAAAGTCCATATTGTCAAGGCTACGGTTTTCCCGGTACTCAATGTGCAGATGTGACAGTTGGACCATAAAGATGGTTGAAAGGGAAGATTATGTGTTCAGTCATGTCCTACTCTTTGCAACCCCATGGACTGTAGACCGCCAAGCTCCTCTCTCCATGGGATTCTCCAGGCAAGAATACTGGAGTGGGTTGCCATTTCCTACTCCAAGGGATCTTCTTGACTCAGGAACTGAACCCATGTCTCTTGTGTCTCCTGCATTGGCGGGCAGATTGCTTACCACTAGTGCCACCTGGGAAGAGAATTGATGCTTTCCAACTGTGGTGCTGGAGAAGATTCTTGAGAGTCCCTTGGACAGCAAGGAGATCAAACTAGTCAATTGTAAAGGAAATCAATCCTGAATGTTCATTAGAAGGACTGATGCTGAAACCAAAGCTCCAATACTTTGGCCACCTGATGCGAAGAGTCGACTTAACTGGAAAAGACCCTGATGCTAGGAAAAATTGAGGACAAGAGGAGAAGAGGGCAGCAGAGGATGAGATGGTTAGATAACATCAATGGACATGAGTTTGAGTAAACTCTGGGAGATAGTGAAGGACAGATGGGGAAGCCTGGTGTGTTGCAGTCCATGGGGCTGCAAAGAGTTGGACACAGCTTAGCGACAGAACAACAGCAGCAGAGCATTCAACCAAGCTTAGAGTCGTTCTGAGCAAAGGCCGTGTGTGACTGTATAGGTCATACCTATAAAGCCTGCCGTAGTCAGAAGTTAAGATGGGAGTAAAAAGGGGACTGCTGCTCCTGCTGCTGCTAAATTGCTTCAGTCGTGTCCGACTCTGTGCAACCCCATAGATGGCAGCCCACCAGGCTCCCCTGTCCCTGGGATTCTCCAGGCAAGAACACTGGAGTGGGTTGCCATTTCCTTCTCCAATGCATGAAAGTGAAAAGTGAAAGTGAAGTCGCTCAGTCGTGTCCGACTCTTAGTGACCCCATGGACTGCAGCCTACCAGGCTCCTCTGTCCATGGGATTTTCCAGGCAAGAGTACTGGAGTGGGTTGCCATTGCCTTCTCCAAAAAGGGGACAGAATGGTCTATTTTTTCATATTTCCCCTCCCTCTATCTATTCCACTGTTAGCCACGATTCATCAGATGTGACCACCTCTCAAGGAACACTGTTGTGCCAATTGCCTAAGACAGTGACACATCAACTCTAGTCCGTGGGGAAGGGGCATGAGGTCTCACTCCACCAGTGAAGGGTAGGGGCCGGGGGCTGAAGCCCTTCTGAACTGACCTAGGAGGGAGTGCGTGAACTTGGGAACCCTACAACTTTCTAGCAGCGACTTAATCTCTCTGAGTCAAATGTTCCATTGCTGTGAAATGGTGATGTTTACCCCGAGGCATTATTGTGTGGATTTGAGATACAGTAAGTCCCCAACATGTGAACGAGTTCTGTTCTGAGAATGCGTTCGTTAAGTTCAGTTTGTTTATAAGTCCAACAAGATTAGCCTAGGTAACCAACTAACACATCTAACACATTAGCTATATGGTATTGTACTGTAATAGGTTTATAATACTTTTCACACAAATAATATATAAAAAGCAAGCACAAAAAATAAAGAAAACATTTTTAATCTTATAGTGTGGTACCTTGAAAAGTACAGTACAGTACCAACTACATCACCACGGCTTTTACACTTGTTTCCGGACATTCTGGACTTGAAAATAAAGTTACTGTACTACTGTTCTCTATAAAGTACATTCTCTGTACAGGAAAGTACACAAAAGCACAGATGCCTGCAGAGGATGCACGCACATGACAATTGGACATGTGAATGCAGGTTTGCATCTTCACAAGTTCACAGCTTGAAGATTTGTATGTAGGGGACATACTGTAATTTGAAAAATGCCTAGCACAGTGACTAGGAGGCACTGAGTGCCAATCTATGTTATTCAAATGGTCGTTTTGTGTGTGTGAGCGAGGAAATATACTGAGCATGGTGGAAAGGCTCACGTCTCAGAGAGGGTAGAGGATCTCAGAGTGCTTGAAGAGCTTCGTAAGAGCTGGCTGCTTCTCTGCACCCATCCTCAGTTCCCAAGTACCTTGGAATGGTTTAAAACTCAGAATTGCAACTTCTTCCCAAACAGGGTAAGGGACAGTCTGTAGGAAGTCAGTATGCAATAGTCAGTTCAGTCTCCCATACGGAAAACTTGCCAACTTTCACCCACACTGTGGGGATGAGAAAACAGCTGTGGGCAGACAGTAGGGTGAGAGCCATGGGGTCACTGGGCTCTGTTACATTTCCAGATGTTCCATTGTGCCCCCTGAGATCCTGCAGTCTGTCTAGCTTATCCAGGTACCTTTCCATGATATACAAATGGTACAGCCACAAAACCATCTGATGTAGTTTTTCCACTTTGTTCTGATTTATTATTTGTTGTTTACAGTATTATCTCCAATAACAACAATGGAATTTCCTTCCCTACTAATTTGGCCTGTTTCCATTTTGCCTGTTTATTTTAATTTCCTTTTTTTGGAACTGAAAGCCCCACATGACTCTTCTTTGTTTATTTCTTTGCAGGTATGTGTCAGCATAATTTATGTCCATTCAGAAGAACTTTGCTCATTAATTGTCAAGGTTCTGTTTCCTGGTTCCTACTGGGAGTGTATCGAGTGCTGCATGCTTCTAATTACTGCACGATGGTTTTGGTTAAGTGTTCCTCATCACTGCTTTCTGCCAGAATATTGCTTGCTCTCCATGGCTTACAGATGGAGCATGTGAGGCAGAGAAGTAACTTGGCTGTAGAAGACCCTTCTCTCGAACCTTCCGACCTATCACCCCTGCCCAGCTTATCAATGCCATTTCCATTTACTTTTACTTTAAATTCAGTTTTTGACTGGAGGATAATTGCTTTACAATGTTGTGTGGGTTTCTGCTGGTTTATGAATCAGTCATAATTATATATATGTCTCCCCTCCCCCTTCAGCCTCCCTCGTCTCTGCTATCCCACCTTTCTAGGTCCTGGCAGGACACAGGCTGGGCTCCCTGTGCTGCAGAGGAGCTTCCCGCTAGCCAGCTAGTTCACACATGATCATGTGCCAATGCTGTTCTCTCGATTCGTCCCACCCTCTCCTTCCCCCACTGTGTCCACAGGTTCGTTCTCTACATCTGTGTCTCTGTTCCTTCCCTGCAAATAGCTTCATCAGTACTATTTTTCATTTGCTTTTATTTGGGCAGTAGGTTATGTGAGTTTAAGACCTGCTTTTTGCAGGCATGCTCAATTCCTTGAAGACATTTCCGAGAAAACGGCTCTGTGGTAGCTAATGAGCAATTGCTGCTTGCAGAGTTTCTGCCTAGGGGTGCAGGATGAATGTTAGATTTAACTCTTTCTTATGAAGAGCTTACAGCCCACTAAGTCAACAGAAGTTAAAGAGAAGAGGTGACTTGACTTGTAATCTGTTATTTGAATATATTAGATCTGCTGCCTTAATTTTACTGGATTCTCATGATTTACTGAATTAATAAATTCATCAAACATATACTTAGTACTTACTCCATACATGACGTCATCTCTAGAGTTTAGATGCTTAAAAGACCAAAAGGTAGAAATAGAATTGAAAGCAAATAATTTAAAGTGCTGTAAGTGACATGGTCGGATTCTGTCCAGAGCATATACAGAGAGATACAAAGGAGGAAGGGTCTTTATTCTCTTGTCTTAGTGGGTGGAGGGGAGGTGACACAAACAAAGGCTGAAAGATCCGGGATGCTTTTGAGATCCATAAGCACTTTATTCAGGGCTTCTCAGGTGGCTCAGTGGTTAAGAACCCGCCTGCCAATGCAGAAGACAGGGGTTTGGTCCGTGGATCAGGAAGCTCCCCTGAAGTAGGATGGCAACTGACACCAGTATTCCTGCTTGGGGAATTCCATAAACAGAGGTGGTTGGCGGGCTACAGTCCAGTTCAGTTCAGTCGCTCAGTCGTGTCTGACTCTTTGAGACCCCATGAATCGCAGCACTCCAGGCCTCCCTGTCCATCACCAACTCCTGGAGTTCACTCAGACTCACGTCCATCGAGTCAGTGATGCCATCCAGCCATCTCATCCTCTGTTGTCCCCTTCTCCTCCTGCCCCCAATCCCTCCCAGCATCAGAGTCTTTTCCAGTGAGTCAACTCTTCTCATGAGGTGGCCCAAGTACTGGAGTTTCAGCTTTAGCATCATTCCATCCAAAGAACACCCAGGACTGATCTCCTTCAGAATGGACTGGTTAGATCTCCTTGCAGTCCAAGGGACTCGCAAGAGTCTTCTCCAACACCACAGTTCAAAAGCATCAATTCTTCGGTGCTCAGCTTTCTTCACAGTCCAACTCTCACATCCATACATGACCACTGGAAAAACCATAGCCTTGACTAGATGGACCTTTGTTGGCAAAGGAATGTCTCTGCTTTTGAATATGCTATCTAGGTTGGTCATAACTTTCCTTCCAAGGAGCAAGTGTCTTTTAATTTCATGGCTGCAGTCACCATCTGCAGTGATTTTGGAGCCCAGAAAAATAAAGTCTGACACTGTTTCCACTGTTTCCCCATCTATTTCCCATGAAGTGATGAGACCGGATGCCATGATCCTTGTTTTCTGAATGTTGAGCTTTAAGTCAGCTTTTTCGGTTGTAAAAGAGACAGACGCCTGCAAGCACTTATTTCCTTGGCTGTGCCGCTGGGCCTTAGTTGTAGCGTGCAGGATCTTCATTGTCTCACGTGGGATCTTCCTAATTGTGACCCACAGGCTCAGCAGTTGCGGCACATGGCCTTAGTTGCTCTGTGGCACGTGGAATCTTCCAGGACCAAGGATCGAACTTGTGTCCCCTGCATTGCAAGGCAGATTATTTACCACTGAGCCACTGGGAAAGTCCCTGTAAGCAACAGAGACAGTGTGGTTGAGGAGGCTGCTGGGCATGGTAGGAGGAAGAAGGTAGAGAAGACTTGGATACTGTGTTATAGAATTTGGACTTTAATCTCTGGGAAAAGATTTTGGTAGGTGGAACATCATTATCAGACTTGCTTTTTAGAAAAATTACTCTCAGAAGGATGGGCTCGGGAATGTGAATAGAGGCAAGGAGATTCCTTAGGGCAGTGTGGTGCTGGGCAGGTGTAATGTGATTCTGAACAAACCAGTGGCAGGTGGAATGCTGTCAAGGAAATAGACTTTATAGAATTGGTGTCAATGTTTAAATATTGTCTCTAGAGTGACTGCTGATGAAACTGAGGCTCAGGAAGTTAACACAGCTAATAAATGTCAAAGAGAACCTTCCTCTTTGCTTCTGCTGCAGTTTAGAAGCATGATTACCGTGGCATTTCACACATGGTGCTGTAAGACACTGCGTGGTGATTACTTGTTTACAACCCTTTCTGTCCGGAGACAGCAAACTCCTTAAGGTTAAGAACCAAACTGCGGATTTATTTGTGTCTGCCTCACATGGAAGCTCGAACAAACAAGTGTCTAATAGATGTTTAAAGAGTAAAACTCCTGACCCCAGAGCCAGTGCTTTTCCCACATGCCCCGCAGGGCATGGAAATGCGAAAACATCTTCCAGGCTTGTCTTGAGTGCTCAGTTTGACTCTTTGTGACCCCATAGACTGTAGCCCACCAGATCCCTTGTCCATGGGATTCTCCAGGCAAGATTATTGAAGTAGGTTGTCATTTCCTCTGTCAGGGGATCTTTCCGACCCAGGGCTGGAACCCTCCTCTCCTATCTCTTGCATTGGCAGGTGGATACTGAGCCACCTGGGAAGCCCAGGTGTGTCTTACATCCACCCATTTTCATGTCTTCTACTGAGGGATCAGAGCAAAGTGACAAGCAGATAGAACAGGCGAAGGATGCTTTTTACTTTGCTTTAAAATTTTATCACTTTGTCCATTATCAAAATGCATCCCTTTCTCCAGAAGCCTGCATTAAAATGCCAATCATGAATAACTAAAATATAAAAAGTGTCCATAAAATTTGGTGTCTATTATGATACTATTTTTGATGGTCTCACTATCCGCGAATCAGGCATGATAATTTGCTCTGCCATCTCATTGTTGCTGTTGTTGTTATGTAATGTTTTAACCTGGATCCCACTTTATTCTTCCACACAGATCCGTGATGCCTCCTGCCCGGCTCTTTCAAGATGGAGGAGAAGCCCTTGGGAGAGCCTGCACATGTGGTGTCTAAAGTCAAACTTTCCACCAAGGTAGAGAGCACCGGACACTGGCTGGGGGAAGATCATGCTCGGATATGGGAGGTTTTAAAGACGGAGGAGGTAAGACAATGCTGAGTGGCACAGTTGGTGCAATGGTGGGTTTTCTTAGATTTGAGATGCTCATTCTTAGTGCAGCTGTTATCATAGGCCAGCTTGGCAGTTTTTTATTCAGGGGCCATAGGCACAACCACAGCTAGAGAATAAGAGGTCAGGCCTATGTCCCTTGGACATTAATAACTCCACAGTGATTCATTCATTCAGCCAAGGGAGGTAGCCCTGACAGATAGGACTTAAAACATGCAAGTAGGCATTTGTCCTTGTAGACTCCTACCAAACATACATGGGAAATCAAATTGTGGTGAGAAAATTGATTGCTCAGGATCGACGAACACATGTGGAATTATATAAATTCATTCTTTGACAGCGTGAGATTAAGTATTAGTTAGGGCTCCTTGGTTGCAAGCAATAGGAATTGACTCTAATTTAAAGAAACTGGCAAATTATTGGAGGATATTGGGAGGTTCGCAGAACTGATGGGAATTTGGAGAACTATGCTTGGAAACAGGACAAGAACCAAGTCAGCAGGAACTACTCAGAGCCCTACCCCTGGTATAACTTCCAGACTGGTCTCTCCTCTCTCATTCTCACATTTCTTTGCTCAAAATGCAAAACAATGGGAGAGAGGGCCTCACTGCCAAGCTTGGTCACATGTGTTTCTGTTGGTTATTCTGTTACGAGGAAAATAATCTTTCACGAGCAGTCATTATACCAAGGCCTCAGAGCACTTGTGTTGGGTGTCCAAATCTCTAATATCTGCATGTCGTCATGATCCCAATCCAAGAAAGTAGTAAAATAGCTATAGTCTTAAATATGTGAGATCCAGACGAAGAAACTATAAATTCTTTCTATAGAAATACTAGCACAACAGAGTTTAGTTTTTTGTTTCTTAAAGCAGTAAAACTCTGCAGAAAGCTGTTTGAAGTCTCTGTGTGTGTCACTTAATAGGCTCAAGACTAGGATCAGAAAGGGAGGTGCTGAGGGCACAGAATTTAAGGAGGTGCCCACTCTCACGTTTATGTCCTGCACTTACACAAACTTGGAAGTTAATCTGTCCTTGTATTTTGCATGCTAGGTGCCTTGCTTACTCACCCTAGTCCTGGCCCTGGCACCCAATTCCATTTGCTTTCCTCCTTCCCCAAAGGTAATCACTATCCTAAATTTGGAGTTTATCATCCTTATGCATATTTCAGGGCTTCCCAGGTGGCACCACTGGTAAAGAACTTGGCTGCCACTGCAGGAGACACAAGGGACTTGGGTTCGATCCCTGGGTCGAGAAGATCCCCTGGAGGAGGGCATGGCAACCCACTCCAGTATTCTTGCCTGGATAATTCCATGGACAGAGGAGCCTGGCAGTCTACAGTCCATGGGTCGCAAAGAGTTGGACACGACTGAGTGACT
Organism: Bubalus bubalis; assembly: GCF_019923935.1. Taxonomy (NCBI): domain Eukaryota; kingdom Metazoa; phylum Chordata; class Mammalia; order Artiodactyla; family Bovidae; genus Bubalus; species Bubalus bubalis. The sequence goes on along the minus strand of NC_059161.1, from coordinate 16,237,258 downwards.
GAGCATGCACGCAAAGTTGATACTAAAGAGTGGGAAATAGGTGGGCGAACGGCATTAAATCAATCAATAATTGCAATGCAGTGTGATGAGTGTTGTATGTAATAAATATGTCCCTAGGCATTTTCAGAGCCTACAGCAGGGAACATTAATCCCGCATGGGTGTGAGTATGCTCATGAAGGTGTGGGTGTCAGGGAAAGAAAACTTCTCAGCGAAGAAGTAAGGCTTGAGTTCATTCTTAAAGGAAAAGTAGAAGTTAACCCAACAGAAGGGATTTTAGAAGAGGAATCTGAGCAAATATTCCCAGAAGAGGGAAAATTGTGTAAAGGGCAGTATTATTAATAGAACGTCCTACAGTTGGGAGCATCTGCAGCAGAAGAGAAATGGCAAGAGATGAAGCTCAAGCACCAAATAATGAAAAGACTTATACGCTTCACTCAGAAATTCAGGAATTGTCTTGTGGGCCTTGGGCAGTCAGTAAAGGGTTTTAGGCAGGGGTAGTGACACAGATTTGTTTTCTAGAAATCTTGCTCTGTCAGACATGTGAAGGATGGCCTGGAACACTTCAAAACCTTTTTCGGGCACTTTGATCTCCTTCTTCTCTGTATACACTCGGCTAGTCAGTGCTCAACTGGGAATTATTTGGGGGTATTCTTTTTTCATGATGGTGATTCTCTCTTTCAAGCTAGGCTGTCTGTCTTATAGACCATGTCCATTAGTTTTAATTAGACTTCACTTAGAAACCCTAAAGCACTCACATACTGCTGTACACAGTTGAAATAAATACCTGATGGTTGATTTATGAATCATTTTCATAGCAATTACATGACCATGTGATCATGGTTTCATAGTAACATGTTGTTTCTATAAAGGTTAACAGCAACCAAAATACTGCCATCTCTGATACAAAGGTGATTTATTTCATTGGCCGTTGGGTCGTAGTCAGTGGTGGGTTTTGTTTGTTTGTTTGGGTCCTTACTGATCGCAATTGCACTGATTCATTCATCACGCACCGCTTATCTGGGCTCAGTGTCTTGCATTTGTGAGGAGCCTGCCAAGATAAGCAATATTCTCTGTGGCTGTGAAACAGAGATGTTCTCTGTGTGAAATTCAACTAGTGAATGCCTGTATGGAGACTAGACATATGACCTCTCCCTCTCAATCCGGTTCTGGAATGGGGCCTCACGTTGTAACATCACATTCTTGGAGGAAGAAATAGTATGTGTCGTCACGCATACTTTGGAGATTAAATCATTCCCATCTGAGGGACAGGAAGAGAGAGGATTAAAAAAAAGAGAGAGAAACTGGATGACTACTTGGATAAGCAGTGGGTGTGCATTTTATTCCACTCTGAAGAGCCAGCTCTTTGCTGACCTTAAAGAACGTGGTTCAAAGATAGCGCTAGGCTTCTTCTTTGTGATTCTGAATGACTTCCTTTTTCTCTCTGCCGCAAACTTTAATATGAGGCACAGGGATAGACGTGTCCTGCCTGGGAACTTATTAACATATAAACATGCTTTGAAATATTTTTACTGAGATCAACAGGGTAGACATTATCATCAGTAGTGAGAAATGGAATATTGAAACCAAATATTAATAATATTCAACTGGAGTCTATAAGGGAGGGAGAGAAAGTATCATTTATGAAGCACCTACTCTGTGCCAGAACCGTCCTTGGCACTTTTATATTCCGCAGTATATTCAGTTGTTACAGCCGTAGGGATATTTTTAACTAGAAGCTTACTTACTTATTATTCTTTGATTTGTGGCTGCACCGGGTCTTCTTGCTGTGCCTGGGCTTTCTCTGGTTGCGGTGAGCAGGGTCCACTCTCTAGTATGTGTGGGCTTTTCACTGTGGTGGCTTCTCTTGTTGTTGAGCACGGGCTTAGCTGCCCTGAGGCATATGGAATCTTCCCGGACCAGGGATTGAACCCGTGTCCCCTGCACTGGCAGGTGGATTCTTCACCCCTGGACCACCAGGGAAGTCCCATAGGAATATTTTGCATAAGGATTTTGAAGATTAGAAGTTAGGGCACATGCTCAAAGATACATAACTGGTAAGTGGCAGAGTAAGATTCAAACTCAAGCTTGTGTCTCTTTATTTATACCCTTATCTTCTCATGAAACTGTCTACCAAAATGATTTACATCACCCTGATTCTACATTTGGTTTCCCTTCCCAGACTTCATCTCATTCTGGTCAGGTCGGCATCTTCAGTGTAATAAATGGTTCCAGGCTTGCTCTCTGCCTGGCTTGGCGGTGTCTCATGGGAATAAACAACAATGTGCCCATTGAGTCATAACTTTCTTTTATTCCTCAAAATGTTTTTCGCAGTGTGTGTGGCTGGGTTTCCATCTCAGTTTTCCCACATAGTATCACAACATCTCATGGAGACTGCACCCTGCCCTTAACTCCATTCCGTTTGAGTGAAGCCCTAAACCTCTGCTGAGTTTGTCCTAGCTCTTTTTTTCCCTGCGTAACTGAATTCTGCTCCACATATTCCAAGCCATTGATAGGGGCCCAACTGTGTAAACAGTCTGACTGTTTGGAACCTGGGTATTCTCACCCATTCCCTGAATTGTTGTTGCGTCCTCAGACAGTAAGCCCACCAGAATCACCTCAAAGTTTCCCTCCACCCTTGAGATGCTGTTCACCAAACAGTCTGCTATCACCACGGCACACAGACCTACCACTGGGGAAGTCTCTTCAGCTCCAATCTTCCCACTTTGTATCTTCTTATTTTTAACCATTGGCTCTTGTTGCCAGAGCAAAGTGCATGCAAAGTGCTTAGAACAGTGCCTCGTACATAATAAGCAATAGATGTAGACTTTTCTTCTTATTGAATGAATCAGTGAAGGACAGAGGAGTATAAAATGTCACACCCTATCAGCCTGCCAGTTTTACAGCAGTTGCTTTTTGACCTCTGCCATCTGAATTCAGGATTGCCCCCACGTTCTGGAAGGCCCATACTCCAGGATTCCTTCAGTGTTTTTTTAAAGAACTAGGGGATTTGAACTGGTAGACCCAGCTGCCTGACTCCAATGAGACTGCCCCCACTGAGGTTCCTGTGGGTGATCTTCCCAGGAGGAAAAGAATCAACCCAACTAAACAGCACTGTGTTGATATATGCAAATGATTCTGGGCAGCGTCCAGATAAGGGTGTTTCAGACCCACTCAGCTCCTCCTTCTCTGCCCCGAGACTGTGGTAGGGGCGACAGCAGTCAGCAGCGTGCTCCTCAGGGACGTCTTCCTGGAAAGGTGTGGGCGGGCTGGGTTCTCAACCTTCTGTTATCCTACCTGCTGACTGGGGTCAGGTGACCATTTGCAGGGGGAAAGGCCAGGGCTTTTTAGGAGGATAAAAGTGATAGGTAGAGAGCTTTCTCCAGTAAAACTCTGTTAGACATTTGCAACCACTTTAGCCTGTTCTCTTTGGCTCCGGGCTTCCCAGATGGCGCTAGTGGTAAAGAATCCGCCTGCCAATGCAGGAGATGCAGGTTCAATCCCTGGGTCAGGAAGATCCCTTGGAGGAGGAAATGGCAACCCACTCCAGTGTTCTTGCCTGGGAAATCCCAGGGACAGAAGAGCCTGGGTGGGCTGCAGCCCATGGGGTTGCAGAGTCTGACACGACTGAGCCTGCACAGGCCTTTGGCTCCCAGTCCTAGAACGAACCCTGCCTTCGCCATATTAAATGTAAACATTTCTTTGTACTTTACTTCAGAGAGTAAAGAAAACTCCAGGTGAATTTAGGAAGGGAGGGAGGAAGGAAAAAAAGAGGGAGGGAAGGAGGAAGAAAGAAAAAGACCAGTTTCTTGAGGGCTTGGAAACCATTCCTTCATGGGGCTTGTGTTCATGTGAGTCTAAGATCCCAAGAAAAAGTGTACGAAGCAGTTCTGTTTCAGCTCGTTGTTTTCCAAAATGTGCTCACTGTAAACCTCAGGGTCTTTTTTTATTCGCTTGAAAATTCCATTATTGTCAGGGCAAGCTTGGCATGAAGCAATAAAGAGGCAGGGGGTTGGGGGAGAGGAGCTCACAAACTGAAACAGTGCCCATGAAAGGGAAAGAATTGTCTTCTGTCCTTTAGGCTTATCTCCCCTTCGAGGGCACAAATATGAAGAAGAAACGGTATTTATTTAAATTTGTCCTTGGATTACAAATGTAGGCTATCTGGGGAGAAGCTGTACTGCTTCGCACAGCACTGAGTAGCTAGTCCAAAGGCCTGTCCTCCTTCAGGGGCCCAGGAGAGGAAATAGTGGAAAACTTTTACTATAAATTCTTCTCCTGTGACCCGACATTTGAGAAATTTACCTGCTTTACTTGATGAGAAACCCTGGTCTAGGAATCTCAAGACACATTATAAACTTTTGTAATTTTTTTTTGGGGGGGTTGGGGCGTGGGGTGGGGTGAGATCTTAGTTCAACCCCAAGCAGGGGTTGAGCCTGGGCCTTCTGCAGTGAGAGTGCAGAATCCTAACCACTGGACCACCAGGGAACCCCCCCGGAACCTTTATAGATGGAGAAAATTGCAGAAAGATAGAGATTTACAGGAGGTCGCTGGTAGGAAAAGGTTGTCGTTGTTTAGTCACCAAATCATGTCTGACTCTGTGTGACCCCACGGACTGTAGACCGCCAGGCTCCTCTGACCATGGGGTTCTCCAGGCAAGAATACTGAAGTGGGTTGCCATTCCCTTCTCCAAGGAAAGGGTTAGCATGCTTTAAAAACTTGGACTCTGATAAGGGGATCTTGGTGGCCCCAGTGCCTTTGCACATGACGTTCTAGTCTCTGTTTAGGGTGCCCTTCCTTCCCCTTTGCCCAGCTAACTCCTATTCATCCTTCAGACTCCGGAAGTTTCCCTTGACCTCTATAGTCTGTGTTATATGCCCTTGTCATTTTTTTTCTTAATTTTCTAAAAAGTACCCTGTGTTTCCTTCATGTCCATTTATCACATTATATGGCAATCATTTATTTTATATTCTTTTCCAGTATACTATGAGCTCCTAATCTGAGAAACTATGTCTGTTTTATTCAGAGTTATTTCACTACACTCTTGAGACATTTGTTGAATGAATAAATGAATGAACAAAGGAACGGACAGAAAACCAACTAATCACCTGTTGGTGCTTACTCTGAGAAGAGCACCCAAGTGACAGAACTTCTGGCAGTTAGTGGTGTTTCCTCTGCTGTCATGAAAGGATGGATCCAAGGCCCAGAACCATGTGATTGACTCTGTGGCTTGTACTTGCCAATAATGGGAACCATTAGGATTTTACTGGATTTCTGAGAAATCAACGCCATATGTGTGTAGTAAAAGTACAGTGACAAGGAAAGCAAGTAGCCTGATGAAAAGAGTCCTCAGTAAGCAGAATAACCTCTGCACCCACTCCTGTTTACCCTTATGGCCATATGGTGCTTACAGACTCAAAACATTCATTTTAAGTGGGTTGGATGCAATGCAAGTACAAATCTGAATTGTTTCAAAGTAAAAATGTTGATCAAGGAAGCTAAAAATGGCAAAAAAAAGACCTGAAACACTGTGATGGAGGAATCGTGCTCTATCAAAGTGGGAGGTGAAGTTATGTTTAAGGAATCATGGAGGATAGTAGATATGGGAAAGCAAGAAAGAGCCAGGATTTCGATTGGGAGTCCAGAAGTTTTATAATTTATTAAGAGAAGTCAAAACTGCTGACAATACAGTTACAAAGCCAGTGATTGCCAAACACCCCTGGACTTACTGGAAGAAATGGAGCAAGACCCTGGATACAAAGTATCCACACAGGGACAGGCTGTCCCTCTGGGGCAGGAAACACTGTGTCATTCATTTTCTGAAAGGCAGGGACCACAAGAAAGAATGTGCAAGGGCTTAACTGAACCCTATGCTAGCTCAGACAGTAAAGAATCTGCCTAAAATGCAGGAGACCAAAGTTCCACTCCTGGGTCAGGAAGATCCCCTGGAGAAGGGAATGGCAACCCACTCCAGGATTCTTTCCTGGAGACTCCCATGGACAGAGAAGCCTGGCGGGCTACAGTCCATGGGGTTGCAAACAATCAGACACAATTGAGTGACTTTCACTTTCTTTCATGTGAACTACAGGGCCACACACATGCTGACTGTTAAGCAACCATAAGAATTTGAACTGAGAGCCAAGAAGATATATTAAGTCAAATTATTTACCCCTAAGTTTCATGTTTTTAATTGTTAAGACAAAAATATAGGACACTGTAGAAATCATAAGTGACAGCAAATTTTTATTTTATTTTTTAAAGTTTTTATTGGTGGATAGTTGATTTGCAATGTTGTGTTACTTTCAGGTATACAGCAAAGTGGTCAGCGATTTTTAAATATGACCCTTAAATATCTAGTCACCTTGCAAAGATTTTCTCCACCACAACATTCCAGTCCTTGTAGGACCAAGGTAAATTTTCAGGGGCCGTCTAATGTGAGCATAGCCTGTCACGTGTCATCCTTAACCTTTGGCAGGGACAGGAAGGTAGTCTGTTCAGCCTTTTAATGCTATTTTCTCTTTGCCTAGATGGTTGCATGTTTCTTTTGCAGTGGAGAAACTTCCTTGGCATTATATCACCACTTAATTTATTCATAGCTGAATTACCCAAAATTCTTGTGAAAGCAGTGGCCTGGTTAACTTAATTTTCTGCTAGTTTATGAGATAACAGTACACGATCCATAGGCACTTAATTGACATTTTTTAATGAATTGGATGAATAACATATGTGAAAATACATTCCCTGGGTCAAAAAGTGCAAATGCCTTCCAGGTATAGATAGGACTTGAGGATCTAGACAATAAAGGACAAAGCCCCAAGGATTTTGGATTTAGTTAGTACTTGGTTGGAACATGGTAGTAACATTTACTGGGTGTATTATCTTGGTCAGTAGTTAATCTTCTAAGTCTTAGTGTCTTCATCCATAAAGTGTGGATAATAATATTCACTTAGGATGGTTGAATATGCAATGTATATAAACCCAGGGCAGTGACTGGCACATAAGTGCTTCATAATATTGTTTCTGTTTCTCTCTCTCTCGTTAACTCAGGATTGATAACAAAATCATTGGAGTTTTGGCCCTTTGAAAGCAGTCTTGAATAGACTGGAATACATAAAACTGTTAACATTTGTCAATTCCAGATGGCAGTAATATGAACATGATTATATATTTGTATCTCTTGGCATCTTTTACAATTCTAAAAATTGAAAGTGTCAAAACAAAAAGGTTGAATAAAATGACAGCTATCTTAAAAAAAGAAAACATCTAAAATAAATTCATTCCTATCTTATTAAATATAAAATAGTGAATTGAGTCATTTACTCAATAGATATTTGTTGAGTAACTGCCATGTATAGGACTGATATAACCCCTGCCTCATGGAGCTTACAGTCTAGTGGGGAATACAGACTTTTTTTTTTTTTTCTCACAAAAGCACCATAGATGTGATCAAGGCAATTAAAACACAAGCTTGTAAAGGAGTACACGTGAGGCATATTTTAGCTAAATTTGGGAGGTGTGGGGAAGCTAAGAGTAATAAATGATGTGTAGGAGTGAGTGATTTTATACAAATGAGATATGGAAAATGGATGAGGTGGACCATTTCATTTTGGGGGCGGGAAAGGAAGTCCTTTGCAGGTGCAGAGGGAAAAGCATGTAAAAGGCGTAGAGGGTGGGGGATAGGGGAATGAAGAGTAGTTCAGTGTGGGTGGAAGATAGGATTCAAGACAGAAAGTGATGGGGGTGATGAGGCTTGAAAGCAGGGCACCAGTCAGATCACGAGGGTCTGTGAAAGTGTTGTGACTCTGGAGGAGAGTTTGTCCTCCAAACATCAAGACCCCCGCCTGACACTGTTGGTGGGGGTCTCCATTTTTGTACTAATGCTGTTGTTGTTTGGGAACTGATCATTCAGTACTTAAAAGACTGATGGGATGCTGTGTTTTCTGAGGGGCCTAAAATTATGTTGCTATTTTTAGTGGACAGAAACTGTACTCCTAGTGAGTGAAATAAGTATAGAAGATCTGTCTCCTATACATTTGCAACCTAAGAACTTTCATAGATGGCTTGAAGCTGTCCTGAGCGAAAGTACACCATTTCTGCCTGCCATCAACAGGAGATGGTTAGCAGTGACTTGTTTTAATGTCCTCCCGGACTGACAGTGAAACAGATGTGAAGATAGCCATTGGGAACCTGATTTATAAGTAGATGAGCTTTGTAACAAAAAGTTATAACATATTTTTCTTAGACTGCTGATGTCCTCTTGCATCAGATGAATCACATTGTGTCCCTGATCTTGAGGTTAGCCAGAATTTTTGAAACTAATAAATGATTTTACAACTTGGAAGATTTTTCTCTTAACAAAACTAACGGCATTTGTTCATTATCTATGGAGCTAGGAAGAATGGAAGTTGGTTTGATAAATCTGGAACACAGTCGCACTGGGACAGAGATGAAGAAGGATGATTACCTTCTAATGACAGTCATCCACATGACCTGATCACATTCAGACACAGGACCGTTACACATGGTTTCATAATGGAAAGTAAATGGGCCAGACAATTCAGTATGCACAAACCAGCTGGTGACCTTGCCAGTGACTCCTCAGGGAGTGAGCTGATAGGAAAACTGATGATCTGAGATTGTGATTTGCCCAAAGTTGCAGAATAACATCATTGTACACTAATTCCCAGCTCCATGCACTTGGTTTTTCACAGCTATTTAAGAGTCTCAAAGACTCTAAGCTTTGCAAAGTCTAGTTACATGATAAAGTTCTTGATGCTCTTATTTGAGAGCATACGTTTTTTTAAGGTCTCCTAGTTTTTTCTTTTTCTTTTTTAATTGAGGTATAGTTGCTTTACAATGTTGGGTTAGTATCTGCTGTCCAATGAAGTGAGTCAGCTCTATGTAGGAGTATACTTTTTATTGTCCCTTGAATTCTTCATGAGAAAGTCTTCCCTTCCTTGAGCTCCCTGCCCTGAGTTGGGCTTTCCTTTCATTAGCATTGAGAGAATTGACCTTAAACTAGGGAGTGGGATGTTTGAGGGGGCAAATCATCTACTAGTTTGTTGTACGTGTCCAAGAAAAATCTTTAAGCTACACCTCTGGGTAGCACATCACTCCATGGACGTGAGTCTGAGTGAACTCTGGGAGTTGGTGATGGACAGGGAGGCCTGGCGTGCTGCGATTCATGGGGTCGCAAAGAGTCGGACACAACTGAGCGACTGAACTGAACTGGGTAGCACTTTTCTTCGCTCCGGTTGTGTTATTTTTCATATTTAATGTGATCAGTAGTTCAAAGCAGGATCTATTTATTCTTGGCTCAGTTTCCACCTCTCTGGTTATGACTTTTAGATGTATATGCGGAATCTTGTTCTCAGAGGAAGATCTAAGAAGGCTCTGTTGTAAGTGTGGGTTAACCGCCATCAGGCACAGCTGGTGCAAATCAGTGTGATGCAGCAATAGCTTAGGGTTATTGGCAGAGCCTATGTTTAGAATTATATAGTAGAGAAGAAAAGGGGCTCTGTCTATAGGATAGGGAAGGGAAAAGCTAGGGGAGGGAGAAGGGGGGATATCAAAGATAAACAGGAGAGGGAAGCCATGAAAAGAGTAGCAGTTTTCCCAGTGACCTCATAAACAAGTAGGGAGAGGAAACTATACACTGTGTACAGTTTTACTGAGTACAATGATGGTATATACCATCCTCCATGGTTTGCAGGGAATGCTGCTGCTGCTGCTAAGTTGCTCCAGTCGTGTCCGACTCTGTGCGACCCCACAGACTAGCAGCCCACCAGGCTCCCCTGCCCCTGGGATTCCCCAGGCAAGAACACTGGAGTGGGTTGCCATTTCCTTCTCCAATGCATGAAAGTGAAAACTGAAAGTGAAGTTGCTTAGTCGTGTCCGACTCTTAGCGACCCCATGGACTCCAGCCCACCAGGCTCCTCCGTCCATGGGATTTGGGCACCTCATTTTATATTATGGTCCTGTCCTTTGTCAGGGTGGACAGAAAAACTGTAAGGCAGCTCAACAGCCCAGGGAGAACTGGGAGAGGTTCTTGAAAGAAGTTGGGAAGAATCCATGGTAAAACCACATGCCTTAGGTTTTGGATCAAGATTCACATGGTCTGGACTTCCCTGGTGGCACAGTGGATAAGAACCCTCCTGTCAATGCAGGGGACATGGTTCAATTCCTGCTCCAGGAAGACTCCACATGTCAAGGAGCAGCTAGAGCCCACGTGCCATGACTACTGGAGCCTGCCCGTTCTAGGGCTCATGAGCCTTAACTACAGAGCCCACATGCTACACCTACTGAAGCCTCCATGCCCAGAGCCCCTGCTCCACAACAAGAGAAGCCCCCGCTCCCCACAACTGGAGAAAGCCTGCACACAGCAACAAAGACACAGTGTAACCACAAAAGAAAAAAGGATTTATGTGGTCAGCATAAGTTTCTCTGAGTAGGGTGACATACTTTCTCAGGTCACTACCAACCTCCACAGATTTAGCTGTGTTCTTTTCTTGAGGCCTGGCTTCAGTGCTCCTTTGAAGACAAATGAGCAATGATTGATGGAGTAGTTTCTGAACGAGAAGGTTCTGTCCTGTTCCAGCTCCCTACCCCCACCCCTGGCAGGATCCTACACCTGGCACCCTGGATCTGGGAGCCGCTATAGACTCTTTTCTCAGTCTTTCAAGGGACAACTGTAGGTGACCTGAAGGAGAATAAAGAAAGCGAGATTCCCTCTTCCCCAGAGGACAGATTCCTACCATAAGGGAGCAGTGTAGCTGCCTGTTTTTCTGGGATCAGGGATTAAAAATGGTGAATTTTATTTGTAATATTGCAATCTTCATGGTAAATAGATGGGGAAACAGTGACAGAGTTTTTTGGGGGGCTCCAAAATCACTGCAGATGGTGACTGCAGCCATGAAGTTAAAAGATGCTTGCTCCTTGGAAGAAAAGTTATGACCAACCTAGACAGCATGTTAAAAAGCAGAGACATTACTTTGCTAACAAAAGTCCATCTAGTCAAAGCTATGGTTTTTCCAGTAGTCATATATGGATGTGAGAGTTGGACTATAAAGAAAGCTGAGAGCCAAAAAATTGATGCTTTTGAACTGTGGTGTTGGAGAAGACTTTTGAGAGTCCCTTGGACTGCAAGGAGATCCAACCAGTCCATCCTAAAGGAGATCAGTCCTGAGTGTTCATTGGAAGGACTGATATTGAAGCTGAAACTCCAATACTTTGGCCACCTGCTGTGAAGAACTGACTCATTAGAAAAGACCCTGAAGCTGGGAAAGATTGAAGGCAGGAGGGGAAGGGGATGACAGAGGATAAGATGGTTGGATGGCATCACCAACTCAATGGAAATGAGTTTGAGTAAACTCTGGGAGTTGGCGATGGACGGGGAGGCCTGGCATGCTGCAATCCATGGGATTGCAAACAGTTGGACACGACTGAGTGGCTGAACTGAACTGAATCTATTATTATCTTGAGATCAGAGAGCTTGCAGTGGTAGATGTGCTCAGATTTCAAGGTATGTAAGATGGCCCTCAATGTTAAATCTGGGTCAAGGTGAGAGTGTGAGATATGCATGTATTGATTTGACTGCATTGGGTCCTAGTCGTGGCATGTGGGATCCTTGATCTTCGTTGCCGTGTGTAGGATCTTCTGATTGTGGCACGTGGGATATATATATATATATATACATTTTTTTTTCTTTTTCTTAGTTTCAGCATGTGAGATCTTTAGTTGCAGCATGAGAACTATTAGTTGCAAAATGTAGGATCTAGTTCCCTGACCAGGGATCGAACCTGGGCCCCCTGCATTGGGAACTCAGAGTCTTAGCCACTGGACTACAAGGGAAGTCCCAGTTCTAGGTCTTCATCTGTGTTTCAGGTACTGGCACATGTGGTATTTCAGATATTGATTATGTTTGTGGATCGTGCTGGGAACTTCAGAAGCAAGGAGCTAGATAGAAGTGTGAAGAAGGATAGATTGGAAATTCGTTTCTTTTTATGAATGGTGGAAAAGCATAAGTGCTGGGTTCTATGAACCAACTGAAAAAAAGTAGGTATTTTATCCTTAGTATATGGATGAAGAACATATTGGTGAGGAAAGAACTAGAGCAATTAGAAGAAATACCAATTTATAAAAGAAGTAATTAGCATGAAAAAAGTTCAGATCAAATAATGACTGAAATGTTCAGTTTACTTTTTAATATAAAATATTTAAAGAGCTATAAAGGCATAGAGGGGTGCCCCAGTGGCTCAGTGGTAAAGAATCTGCCTGCAATGTAGGAGACACAGGAGACTTGGATTTGATCTCTGGGTTGGGAAGATCCCCTGGAGGAGGGCATGGCAATCCACTCCAGTATTCTTGCTGGGAAAATCCCATGAACAGAGGAGCCTGGCAGGCTATGGTACATGAAGTCACAAAGACTCAGACACAACTGAAGTGACTGAGTACCAAGGGCATAGAAGTTTATAAAACACATCTTGATTTCAGTTTCCTCCCTAAGGGAATACCTGTAAGCAAGTAGAACATTCTGTATATACTAAGTGAAATAATTTTCTCAAATTATTTTAGTGGAAAAATGGGTTTATAGTATGATACCTTCTTCTTAAAGCAAAAGTGAGCTCTATGAGTAAATAGCTATTTTCTTCCTGATGACCAGTCTAGCAGTTGTACAGATCTTTGAGGTCTGCTTGGTGTTATTTTTCCTGATTTCTTTGGAACAAATAACAAGTGATATAATTTTAATATTTTTGTTATGCTTTGTGTCATTTTTCCAGAAGCATGGTGAATTTGAACTCAGACATCTGTTTTACTTTGGACAAGTCTCCCTTGTCATCAGGGGCATCCATTTTTGAAACAGATGTTTGGGTTGAGTGATACAGAATATGGCCATGAAACAGACCAAAACTAACTGGCCCTCAGGGTAAATAAGCTCACGACCTTGGCCTTTTTAGCCCTATACTGTAATTAGCTGAAGTAACCTGGCTTGGGGGAAGTCTACTTCCCTGAAGATGCTCCAGCATTTAGAAATTATCCAATGAGGCTTATGATGATGCTGTCTACCTTCTTCTGCCCTGGTGATGAATAATTGGATGGGAGTGACAAGAGGGGAACATTCTATGCTTACCCTGGGACTGGTGATCCATCAGGTAGAAAATCATGTTCAAGTCATGCTTACTTTACAGGGTTTATATCTAGACCAACGTCATAGATATATTACTCAGATAAATAAGGACAATCTTGCTCTGTAGCGAAAGCCATGGCAGGAGGTTTTGGCCCATAGAAAGCCTCCATGTATATCACAAGAGTCATGTGGCAAGTGAGCCTTTCAGTGCAGTGGACTCCATTGAGTTTCAGTCTTGTCTGTTATCACTCTGTCTGGGTAGACAGTGGCATATGCCACAGCAGCCCAGACTGTGCAGTGGATTAATGAAGCTGAGATTCTTCCCCAAGGCCAAGAACATAAAAGAATATTCTGTTCAGTAGAAAGGGAGCCACCAGCAGCTCTGGACGGTGTGGGTCCTATGAGGCTGGTTTACAAGCCTCTTACTTCAGCGTCTACTCTTTGTCAACATTCCCTGTGAACACATCTCTCACCCTTCTGATTGGAGTGGGGAAGGGATGAGAATGTTCCTTCCAAGTCTTTCTAGGTAGTTGGGACAACATTTTGGTCCCTCCTATTCTTGGGCAAGTGCTAGTTCCTCTTATCAAAGTCCCTTTTCCAAAGTGAAATAAGTGGAAAACTAAAATTCAATTAAAAACCCAGATGAGGCAATTCTTCTTCTTTCCACTTCCCCCTCCACCCTAATACACAGTAAACAGTTTTTGCAGAGGCCAGCTTCTCCCTCTCTGTGGACCAGAATACTTCCTCTTTAGCTGAGTTGGCTGAGGGCATTATCCATCTCTCAGCCAAGAGCCTTTTTTTTTTCTTTGCTCTTTGGACACATACCCAATTTTTTTGAAGATAGAAACTGTTTCAAATAATAGAATGTTTATTAGTATTTTTAATAATGGAGAGTACAAATAAGACGCCTACTTTGATTCCTGATCTGTCTCCCAAATGCCACCCTGCCATGTTAAGCTGTTTCTCCAGCCCATCTCAGGTTCTTTACTCAACGTTTACCATGGCTAACTATTTCCCGAGATGATTTCCTGCACATGCCTGAATGCAATTATGTGCTCCTCTCCACATACGTATGTGTATTTGAACACATAAGGGATCACACTATACACACTGTACTGTACTTGACTTTTTCCCCCTTAGTGTTATGGAAATCTTTCCATATTGACACACACGGATTCATCTCATTCTTTTAACTAATCCATTATATGGATATGCTATTTTTATTTAACCAGCCCCTCTACTGATGGATATTTTGATGTATTTTTAAAACCACGACAAAGTAATGCTTCAGTGACCATCCTTGGACATAATGTTTTGTTGAAGTGTTCCATGTATATCCACCGGGTAAATTCCTGGTGGTGACATTACGTGTTCAAAGGGGAAGTGTGTTTTTAATATTGAAATTACCAAATGGTGCTTTAAAAAAGGTTAGGCCCATTTACACTCTCAAGATTATACAAATCTATTTTGAGTAGAAAGAAAAATAATGTTTTCTCAGACTTGTGTAGCCGGTTTCTGTTTTTTATTCTTAAAGTGCTTTCTGTGCCTTAGCTTCTGGAATCTGATACATAAATAAGTGATGCTCACAGCTCAGCTCCCTTGTCTGCTCTTCCCCTTAAGGATCTGTCACGCTCTAAAGCCAATCAATAGAATAATTCTTGTCCCAAGCCATTAAAGTTAATTTTCCACTTGTGTTGGGTCAGAAAAGGATGTGGGTTCTAACTACGAGGACTGTCCACACTGTGAGGGTAGTCTGTCCACCGGGTACCTGCCACAAGGACACCAGGGCTCCAGTTCCAGGTAAAGCATCTAAAAGACAGGGCTTGACCATGTTATCTCAGGGCTTCCCTAGTAGCTCATCTGGTAAAGAATCCACCTGCAATGCAGGAGACCCCAGTTTGATTCCTGGGTCAGAAAGATCCCCTGGAGAAGGGAAAGACTACCCACTCCAGTATTCTGGCCTGGAGAATTCCGTGGACTGTATAGTCCATGGGGTGGCAAAGAGTCAGAGATGACTGAGCGACTTTCACTTTTACTTCACATGTTATCTCAACCCAGACACATGGAGTTTTGAGAGCTTCATCATCAACATCAAAGCCATCAAACTTGTGAGGCACTAGAGAATCTTCTTTGATGCTTCTAAAGGACACTCAGCACCAATAGCTTCCTCAGGGGAAAGGAGTGCATTGCTCAGACACGGACGCAGGGAGGAATAACTAACCACTGGAAAGCCTTTGAAGCATGTTTAGTCATCGTTAGATGCTTCTTCATAAAACCTGGCATTTTGATGTCTGTCTAGCATCTTAGGACTCCAGATCATTGGGCCTTCAGACCTCCTGGCCTGGGATTCAGCACTATATATGTTTATAGTTGAACAGGAATATTAGACAGGAAAGCCACTCAGGTGTCTAATATTGCAGGATAAGTACCAGTAGAGCAGACATTGTGGTTGGCAGATTCTAGTGATTTTTACTTGGTAATGTACTCTGCCTCTTGTACATAGATCTGGTGAGATAGTTCTCATGTTTTATGAAGACTCTGGAGTGCCTAAGAGGAAAGCAGGAAAACATGTGCAAAGTACTCATGGCACAATGTGCTTAACTCTCCCCCATCATACGGTGTCGTAGACATTTGGCAAAACAGTCTCCATGTCCAGAATGTACTGCCACACAGGAAACAACAGGCTGACTGTTATTCAGGGTGCAAGAACTAACTTTGCCCATTTTAATAACAAACGCAAACACCCACTCTTGGTAGTCTGGGTTTCCTACTTATGGTGGTGGGAGGCTCTGTGTTTCCTGGGTCCACAAATTTCTTTCTATCCCTGGGGAATCCTGCTGTGCTGCCTTTTATCACACTTGTGGACCTAGTAGGTGCCAAGGAGAGACTGCAGGGATCTGAACTGGGTGGCTGAATTTCTTCCAACTCTGTTTTAGGAACCATCAAGCGTTAGGGTGGGGGATGCATTTGGGGTTGAGGGGGAGATGCAAAGAGATAACTCTAAATAGAGAGGCTATATAGAATAATATTGTATTATTACTTAAGGGACTCTCAAAGAATTTCCTTAATGTCTATAGGGACAGGGGCCCGTATCCCCCATGTTTCAGGAACGATATTAAGGATGGCTCTTGCGGAGAAGGCAATGGCACCCCACTCCAGTACTCCTGCTTGGAAAATCCCATGGGTGGAGGAGCCTGGTAGGCTGCAGTCCATGAGGTCGCTAAGAGTCGGACACGACTGAGTGACTTCACTTTCCCTTTTCACTTTCATGCACTGGAGAAGGAAATGGCAACCCACTCCAGTGTTCTTGCCTGGAGAATCCCAGGGACAGGGGAGCCTGGTGGGCTGCCGTCTATGGGGTCAAACAGAGTCGGACACGACTGAAGCGACTTAGCAGCAGCAGGAGCGGCAAGCAGGCATTTGACCGTGCGCGCTTGCTCAGTTATAATCCTTGATGGACCGTTACTCATTTTGCGAAATGGAGCCAAGTCCCTCTTTCCCTCCTTCCCTCTCCCCTAGCTATTTTGCTTTGCTAAGTAATCAGACATGGATCTTATTCCCAAGCCATTTATTTATATTCTTGGGGAGATTAGACATTTGCAAGAAGGAAAAATGTAATAAAAACCATACTGGAAATCCAGATAATGAACTGGAGGAGTTCAGAGGAGAGGGATGTCATTTCCAGTCAGGATGGGGAGGAGATTACAGATTGTCATGTTTGGGGGCTTAATATTTAGTAAGAATCCCTCAGGAAATGGGCATGGAATGGAAGAAAGCCCTTTCCGGGCTGAGTGGTTGGATGGAGTGAATCAGGGAGGTCAGTAAGCATGGGGCATGAATGGCAAATGACAGGGAGATGATTTTGACTGGAGTAAAGGGTACACAAACTTAGGGAGGAAGAAGTTTCAGTGGTGGGTAGGTGGAAATTTGCAGGGCCTTGATGGTTAATTGTTATAGCTCAAAACATTGTTAGAAATGGCCGGGTTCACTGCCAAAGACAGAGCAATCTGGCAGAAGCTAGATCTGCCCAGGGGACTGGGGTAGGAGTTGTGGGGCAAGTCTAGGCTGCAAACGAGGTGTTGGAAGGGAGACTCAGAGGAATATGGCAGCAGACGACAAGGTGGTCACTCTACTTGCCTGGGTGAGTGGAGCTGGTGTTGGGAGGTGGTTGACAGATCTTGAGGCTGGGAGGTGCTGGCACTGGAAAATCTAGCACCAGGTGGACTTGAGAAATGTTGTTCAGGAGGGAGATTCAATAAGAAGGTCGGTCAGCAGTCAGCAGGCTCCAGCCGCTAAGCTCAGGTTCATGGGCAGAGTTCCAAACTCTGGAAGGAGGAAAAAGTGGAATGGAGAGTGAAATGCAAGGCCCCCACCACAGAGGGACCAGGCAGACTTCCAAGC
Source organism: Bubalus bubalis (assembly GCF_019923935.1). Classification (NCBI taxonomy): domain Eukaryota; kingdom Metazoa; phylum Chordata; class Mammalia; order Artiodactyla; family Bovidae; genus Bubalus; species Bubalus bubalis. The sequence goes on along the minus strand of NC_059161.1, from coordinate 16,219,733 downwards.
CAGGAGTCAGACCTGGAACACAGGGGCCTGACTCTAAGGAGGAGCAGAAGTCTGATGCTCCATTCCAGAGCACTGAGCCGAGGTCTTTTCATTCCTTCTGTATAAGGTTATGACTGGTCTTAGACACGGGGTCCACAGGTGGGAGCCGAGAGGCCCATTGGTGTGGATGGGAGGATGTGGATCCGGAGGAAAGGCAGCGTCTGCTGCTGGCCAAAGAGTCTGGGCTTTATCTGGTGGCTAAAGAGCAAAAATGTGGAAAAATTAAAACGGGGATATCTTAAGTGGAGCTATATTTCAGGAAGATTTGTTTGATCCTAATGCGTCAAATGAACTAAAGTAAGTTCTCACCTGTAACAAATTTCTTCTTCTGAGTACTTCTCCCACGTGTTCACTTCTCTCCATACCTCTTTCTAGTACTGTGGGTTAAAGAAACTAGATTGTTAAAATTAATTATTAATTTCATCTGTTCTTTTATTTTTTAAAGTGGCTCCTAGAAAAGTTAAAGTGCCCTAAGTGGCTCACACATATTTATATGGTGGCCATGCTGCTCAAATCGTTTCTCCATACTGCAGTCAGATCTGTTTAAAATGTGACTCTTCTCATATCACTCTACTGTGTGATATCTTTTCACGGTTTCCACTGCTCCAGGATGAAGTCCAGATTCTTTCACGCAGCTCCCAGGCTCTTCGTAATCTGACTCTTACAGCATCTCAGCAGTGCCTTCCCACTGCACTTGCCCTTCAGGCTATCAAAGTATATTCAGTTGTTTCTGTGAAATTACTTTCTTCTCATTGGCATCCATGCCTTTGTTCATGTCATTCCTTTTCCTGAACTAAGCATTCTCCCCCTAGATTCAGTTCAGTTCAGTCACTCAGCTGTGTCCGACTCTTTGCGACCCCATGAACCGCAGCACGCCAGGCCTCCCTGTCCATCACTAACTCCCGGAGTTCACTCAAACTCATGTCCATTGAGTCGGTGATGCCATCCAAACATCTCATCCTCTGTCATCCCCTTCTCCTCCTGCCTTCAGTTTTTCCCAGCATCAGAGTCTTTTCCAATGAGTCAGCTCTTCGCATCAGGTGGCCAAAGTATTGGAGTTTCAGCATCAGTCCTTCCAATGAATATTCAGGGCTGATCTCCTTTAGGATGGACTGGTTGGATCTCCTTGCAGTCCAAGGGACTCTCAACAGTCTTTTTCAACACCGTAGTTCAAAAGCATCAATTCTTTGGTGCTCAGCTTTCTTTATGGTCCAACTCTCACATCCATACATGACTACTGGAAAAACCATAGCTTCGGTTAGACAGACCTTTGTTGGCAAAGTAATGTCTTTGCTTTTTAATATGCTGTCTAGGCTGGTCATAACTTTTCTTCCCAGGAGTAAGCGTCTTTTAACTTCATGGCTGCAATCACCATCTGTAGTGATTCTGGAGCCCCAAAATAAAGTCTGTCACTGTTTTCACTGTTTCCCCATCTATTTGCCATGAAGTGATGGGACCAGATGCCGTGATCTTAGTTTTCTGAATGTTGAGTTTTAATCCAACGTTTTCACTCTCCTCTTTCACTTTCATCAAGAAGCTCTTTAGTTCTTCTTCACCTTCTGCCATAAGGGTGGTGTCATCTGCATATCTAAGGTTATCAATGTTTCTCCCAGCAATCTTGATTCCAGCTTGTGCTTCATCCACTCCAGCGTTTCTCATGATGTACTCTGCATATAAGTTAAAATAAGCAGGGTGACAATATATAGCCTTGACGTACTCCTTTCCCGATTTGGAACCAGTCTGTTGTTCCATGTCCAGTTCTAACTGTTGCTTCTTGACCTGCATACAGATTTCTCAGGAGGCAGGTCAGGTGGTCTGGTATTTCCATCTCTTGAAGAATTTTCGGCAGTTTATTGTGATCCACACAGTCAAAGGCTTTGGCGTAATCAATAAAGCAGACGTAGATGTTTTTCTGGCATTCTTGCCTTTTCGATGAACGAACAGATGTTGTCAATTTGATCTATGGTTCCTATGCCTTTTCTAAATCTAGCTTGAACATCTGGAAGTTCATAGTTCTTGTACTGTTGAAAATGTTCACGCTCATTTTTGCTTCCCATTGAAGTCTTAGCTTTAGACATCCCTGACTCCTTAACTCTGGATTAAGAGCCTCTAGACGCTAGGGGTCTCACCTTGCTGCTGCTGCTGCTGCTGCTAAATTACTTCAGTCATGTCCCTCCAAAAAGCATTCCCGCGTTCTTTTTACCAGGTCCCACATCCTGGCCTCTCTCCTTTCTAAGACGGTAAGTCCTCTGAGAGCAGTGCTCTGTGTCGATCCCCACATCCTGGCCTCTCTCCTTCCTAAGACGGTAAGTCCTCTGAGAGCAGTGCTCTGTGTCAATCCCCACATCCTGGCCTCTCTCCTTCCTAAGACGGTAAGTCCTCTGAGAGCAGGGGTCTGTGTCCTGGTTTCTGTCCTTCCTAAGACGGTAAGCCCTCTGAGAGCAGGGGCTCTGTGTCGATCCTCCAGTTTGCCCAGCACTCAGCACAGTACTTGGAGCGTAATGGCTGCCTGCGTGATTGAATGAATGAATGAATGGGGCCGTTGTGCCAGGTCTGAGGAACCCGAGCCAGGATAGGGGCCCTGGGAGAAAAGGACAAAACACTCATGAAAGAATCAGTAAGGACATAATTCTTGACAGCTGGCAACTCTGTGAATACACCTCTGATTACTAATGGGTATGAGAATGGCTACCCACTCTAATATTCTTGCCTGGAGAATTCCATGGACAGAGAAGCCTGGAGGGCTACAGTCCACAGGGAAGCAAAAGAGTCAGGCACGTCTAAGCAGCTAACACTTAAACTTTTTTTTTTTTTCAGGAAGAACTAATGTACTTCATGAGGTGCCGTAAGTCCTAAAAACGTACAAACAAGAATGTAGACAAATGTTCTGGAAATAAAAATGTATTCTTTTGAAAGTGGGATGATATTTGGAGTCAAAAGACTTGGCTCTAAGCATTTATATTGTCTTTGCAGTCGTGACATTTCAGTTTCTTAAGGCATAAAATGGAGATAGTGATACCTCTACTTTTGGGAGTCGTGAGGATTAAGGGAACTAATGTGTGTAAAATCATTTTGTAAACTGCAAAATGACAGAAAGTGTTAGTGATTACCAATCCAAAGATATTTATTTCTGTAAACAGATGACAGTCATGCTGTAGTGACTAAATTATACATAATTCTGAGCTACGTCAGGAATGTAAATCTCAAACCACCAGAGCACAGAGGAACTTGGACAGCCTACGCTGGTTGAAGTTACACCTTTCCATTCATACGACTTGAGGAATGAATGCTCTGGTGAGACAGTGAGCCAGAGGGGCGATGGGTGAGTGTGCGTGTGTGGTGTGAGGGGGCTGGGTGGCCTCCTTCCCTCTGCCTGGTCTGGGATGGCCTCACATTTGACTGCAAGTTTGAAAGTGTTAGGCGTTCAATTGTGTCTGACTCTTTGCGATCCCATGGACTGTAGCCCGCCAGGCTCCTCTGTCCATGGAATTTCCCAGGCAAGAATACTGGAGTGGGTTGCCATTTCCTTCCCCAGGGAATTTTCCTGGCCCAGGAATCGAACCCAGGTCTCCTGCATTGCAGACGGACTTTTTACTGTCTGAGCCAGGGAAGTCAAGCTTGGGCTCACATTTTTGTTTTTTCAATCTGTCGAATCAATTACATATACATTTATACTCATCTTCCTGATACATTGCCCCTTTTAGCATTATGAAATGTCTCTTTCTCTTGTGGTGCTCTGTGCCTTGAAGTCTACGTTTTAAACTTTATTTATTTATTTTTGGCTCATGCCCCAAATCCTTCTGCTCAGATTTCTCTCTCCTCTTCTGCTCTGCTCCCCTCAAACCCTTCCCCTTCCACCTAGACATTGTTTGTCCTTCAAGTCTCCATCAGGAGGCTCACAGCATTCACCATCTCTAAAGTTGCTTTTTCCTCCCTTGAAAGAGACCTCACTCTTCTCTCTCATTCCCTGGTCAGGGGTCGCACCAGCTCCGAGTATTCCCAAGGTGGACTTGCAAGAGGTCCTTCCAACCAGCCTGTATCCCCGCTCCCCGCCAGGGACTGGACTCTCACCTGTTTGTGCTCAGATGGCTATTCCAAGCAGAACAAACTCTAACACTCGCATTCTGATTTGGAATTTGGAGTCTGTATGGTTTCCCGTTGTTTGTTGTTTAGTCGCTTCAGTCTTGTCTTTTTGTGACCCTGTGGACTGTAGCCCGCCAGGCTCCTCTGTTCTTGAGATTTTCCAGGCCAGAATACTGGAATGGGTTGTCATTTCCTCCTCTAGGGGATCTTCCCAACCCAGGGATAGAACCTGCATCTCCTGCATCGGCAGGCGGGTTCTTTACCGCTGAGCCAGCAGGGAAGCCCAGAAGCGCACAGGCACGCCGTTTCCTCTTGCCTGCTGGCTTTGGTCATTCCCAGGTCTGCCTCCCTGACTTGAGACCTGGGACCAGGATGTGCAGTTGGCACCTTACACATAGCACGTGCTCTGTTAAAGTCCTTAAAATAGTTATTTATTTACCTGACCCTTCCCAGAGAACTATTTGAGGGATTATGGGATTATATAAAATAAAACAAAAGCATACTTAATGTTTCCAAGGGACATGTGTCCAGTTACTATATTGTGCTCAGCCATGTCTGACTCTTTGTGACCCCATGGACTTCGGCCACCAGGTTCCCCTGTCCATGGGATTTCCCAGGCAAGAATACTGGAGTGGGTTGCTGTTTCCTTTTCTAGGGGATCTTCCTGACTCAGGGATCTAACCCATGTCTCTAGTATGTTCTACTATTAAGCCAATTAGCGCTACTTCTTTTTTAGGAAAAATGTGTAGTTCCCTCATATTTGGCATGTTTGATGAACTAGGCCATGCCCAGGGTTCTATTTGATCTGTGACCCCTCTGAGTCCTGGCCCTTCCCCTGTTCTGCTCCCTCTGCCTGGATTGCTTGCTCCTCTTCCCTCATCCACTTCTTCTCCTACTTCTGAGTCCATCTCAGCTCTCCCAGCTCACTGTGGAGATCATTTTCTCCGGGAAGCAACCCCTGAAATCCTATGGGCTCAGCCTGTGTACTCCAACCGCATCCCTTCTCTCTGCACTTAGCGTCCTGTCATGTACGTGATTTGTTCTGTTTCTCCCTCTAATCCATCAGCGCCAGGAGGCATTCACCAGGACTGTCTTGTTGAAAGTTATTTCTGCAGTGCCTAGCACAGGGCCTGCTTTGTAGTGAACATGCAAATATTCATTGCACAGGAGTTCATAAATGGGTAAAAGAATCCCTTTGAGAGCCCAGAACAATTTCAGAATCAGAGTACATGAGAATCAGTCTTAGAATATTATGATCTAGCCTTTGGCTAAGTGACTTTCTACTGATTTCTGTTCTATTTAACAGGTATATTAATTAGAATGTAGGTCTGGCTACTTGTAACAGAGAGCCAAATTCACAACAATTTAAACAAGAAAGACTCCTAATTCTCTCCCACAGAATAGTCCAGAGGCAGGCTGTCCAGCACTGTGGTGATGGCGGCTGTGTTCTTTGAGACGATAGTCAGAGTCGGGCTGCTTCTGTCTTGATCTGATCTCCACAACCCCAAGACGATGCGCTGACTCATGGTTCATTGTCACAACAAAATCCTGGGCGGTCCAGTTTAGCCCTGGAATCCTGGGAACCTGGAACTGATTCTAAGACCCCCTGGACCCTCTTTGGACAGCTTGAGTCTGATACTGATTTCTAGGACTAATCACGTTGAGGCATTCCCCACTGCTTGCCCATCCTTTGCAGGTGGCAAGGACCAAGGACTTAGTCTGAGTTGGGCATGTGTGCCAGGAGTGCCAGCTGGTCTTCATGCTAAGGTCATGAGCCTTCAGCCAAGGGTGGTGTGGTTTTCTGAGGTGCAGGACACACTGACTTCACAGCAAGGCATCCTGACCAGCTACCAGAGAGGAATTCCTTCAAATAATGTTATATTATCTATTTGACTATAAGCAAATGTATATTACTTATTTTGTTCTAAGGTTGCCATATAACTTACAGTTGTACTGTCATTTCTTTACAATGTCTTTCTGTTGAATTTATATTATTCTGGAGAGAAATCATGAGATTTTTATGATTAAGGTTCAAGACGAAGGCCAATCCACTCTATCAATTCTCTCATCCTATAATACATACACACTCACTCAGTTCAGACACACACACACACCTCACCCAAGACCCTACCTCCCACTGCATGCATCCCAAACTCCCCTTTTCCACAACACACACACACGTACCCATTATCTCTGGATGGAAAGGGAAGAAAAACCAGGATAGGCAGCTGTCTAGAGCATCCGCTATTCTATCTAGAATAAGTTGAATCAACCAAGGGTATAACTCCTTCCCTCCTCCTGCCCTGAACTAAATACATTTTCATTCTATAGACCTCACTTCATGTCCTAGACAAAACAGGGTAAGTTTGAGTTAGTACCAGTTGATTCTGCCAGTTTAACAGGAAAATAACAAGAACCAAAGAGCTGTCTAAAATTTGTTCCTGGCAAAGGCAATGTTTGAGATATTTTCTGATTTTTAAAGACATCTAATTGATATATGGCTCACAAGTAACTCTCTAAAACAGTGAGATTTACTTTTCTTTGTGTCCTTGTGTCTTTCTGCGTGAGTAGTTACCATACTTGCAGCATTTGGGTTAATTATGATGGAAGTTAGATTTCCATCATATATGTTTTTCTTTTCTTTCCACCTTCTCCAAAGTTCTCCTTTAAGGCAGAAACTTTCCATTCTTGGTTTCATCCAAAAGACAAATATTTCTGGGAAAACACCACATTTAAGCTATTCAGCAATTCTGGTGTTATGTAACTGACCACACTAGGACTTTCAATTAACTTTGGTTACATTTTATTGAAGCGTGTCACAGACTAGAATAACTAGTGATAATTAAATTAAAAAAAAAAACCTTTTGTATGTCTTTAAACAGGGAAAATCCTTTTCAAATGTGTGCAGCATCTTGTGATGATGACAGAAAGTAAATCTTTAGTCGTTGAAGGATTCCAAAGTTCACTGCCTGTATTCCAAGATTGATTTTAGTGTGTTTGAGAAGTTTTAGTGGCAGTAGGCTTTCCTTTCAGGCTTAGTTTCCATAAAACCCAAGCTCTCCCAGTTCCGCTTCCCTCTCTCTCTCGTCTTCTAGTTATTTTTGTTTGGTCATCTTCAGTTGTAGATGCATTTTGAGATTGTTTAGGAGGGAGAATTATGTGCGTTAGTGATTTCAAATAACTTCCTATACGTACTAACTTGCAACTCACTTTCTCCATTTCTAGTCTTTATCTTTCCTTCCCATCACTTCATTATCTCTATTTTCTTTCTCTCCATAACTGAATTGATCATATTTTCACCCACAGCAAAATGCCATTTTCTCTTTGTTTTCATGTCTCTAGCACAATCCCAGTGTCCCACTGTTAAAAATTTGCAGGTCTTTCCCCCCCCCCCCTCTTCATTTCCTTGCAACATGCTGCCTATCCTCAAGTTGCAACATTTGTTTTTCCAAAATGTCATTCAGACTCTATTTCAAAATCCTTGTCTTGTCTCAGCCTAGGTGTTGATTATTTGGCAAGTACATGACTATAATAGCTTCCTACCCGATGACCCTAGCACTCCACTTTCTTACCTCTAAGCCATCCTTTGGACAAGTATTAGAATCATCTTGTTCACACTCTTTAATCATTTCAATTTCCTCTTAAATCAAACCAGGAATCTCCACCAACCAATTTCTTTATTTAAACTTCATTTCCCTGGACTACATTAGCCACTTTTCTAAGCAATTATTATCCTCTGAAGCTTCTATTCTTCCTACTGGAAGACTTCCTTTTCTTCCTTCCAGTACATCTTGCTTTGTTTTTTTTTTTTTTTTCATTCAAAGCTAGTGGTAACACAGCCTTAATAAAAACTGTAATTATCCGGGAGTCCTTTAAGGGCACTCACCACCTGGCCCCTTTTCTCAGCTTCCTCTTAGAGACACACTGCTCAGTACCCTGCTCTCTAAATCTGTACCTGCTGATCTGTGGTTTTGTAAAGTCATTTTTTATTTTTTCCCTTTATGTTCCTTTTCTGCTTCTAGAGTATAAGCAACCTTAAGGTAGAGTTAATATCTAAGATTTATTTATGGTCAGTTCAGTTCACTCGCTCAGTAGTGTCTGACTCTTTGCGACCCCATAGACTGTAGCACGCCAGGCTTCCCTGTTCATCACCAACTCCCGGAGCTTGTTCAGACTTATGTCCATCGAGTCAGTGATGCCATCCAACCATCTCATCCTCTGTCATTCCCTTCTCCTGCCTTAAATCTTTCCCAGCATCAGAGTCTTTTCCAAGAGTCAGTTCTTCGCATCAGGTGGCCAAAGTATTGGAGTTTCAGCTTCAGCATCAGTCCTTCCAATGAATATTCAGGACTGATCTCCTTTAGGATTGACTGGTTTGATCTCCTTACAGTCCAAGGGACTCTCAAGTGTCTTCTCCAATGCCACAGTTCAAAAGCATCAATTCTTCAGTGCTCAGCTTTCTTTATAGTCCAACTCTTACATCCACACATGACTACTGGAAAAACCATAGCTTTGACTAGACAGACCTTTGTTGGCAAAGTAATGTCTCTGCTTTTTAATATGCTGTCTAGGTTGGTCCTAGCTTTTCTTCCAAGGAGCAAGTGTCTTTTAATTTCATGGCTGCAGTCACCATCTGCAGTGATTTTGGAGCCCAAGAAAATTTATACTTATATTTATCTATATTAAACTTATATTTATTTACTCAACAACAATGACTAAGCACTTGCTGAATTTATAGCATGAATTTATCTATGTATCTCTCTGTTAATAGGTCGAATAGTTATTTATTGAGTGTCTACCATGTGTTGGGTACTGTGTGAGGTGCTGGAGTACAATGATGAGAAAACTGACATTATCTCTGCCTTCATAGAGTTTGGGGGAAATGGATATTTATCAAATAATCACACAATTTGATGAAAAATTACAAATGTGATAGAACTGCAAAGGGAAAAGATGCCATAAGAGCACATAATAGGGTGATTTAGCCCAAGTGGGAGAGGAGAGGAAGGAGGAATGTCCCCCAAACAGGGAATCACATGAGTAAAGGTTCTGTGATGGTGAGGAGCCACGTATGGTCAAGACATTGAAAGAAGACTGGGGTGGGGGACTTCCCTGGTGGTCCAGTGGCTAATACTCCATGCTTTTAATGCAGGAAGCCTGTGTTTTTTTCCTGGTCAGGAAACTAGATCCCACATGCCACAATGAAGACTGAGGATCCTGTGTGCTGCAACTAGGGCCTGGCACAGTCAAGTAAATAAATAAGAAAGAAAGAAAGACTGGGGTCGCTGAGCCCAGAGAGTGTATAGAAAGTGAAGTGGAAGAGGCCAGCCCGGGCAAGACTTTATGGAATACGAAAAGGATTTAGGTTTTTATTCTTAGCAATGGGGAGCTACTAGAGGGATTTAAAATAGGTAGCCAGTGGAAATTTGCTGTATGACTCAGGGAACTCAAACTGGGGATCTGTGACCATCTAGAGGAGTGCGATGAGGTGGGATGTGGGAGGGAGGTTCAAGAGGGAGGGGATATATGTATAACTATGACCGATTCATGTTGCTATATGGCAGAAAGCAACACAATATTGTAAAGCAATCATCTTTCAATTAAAAGGAAATAAATTGAGAAAAAAATAAGAATAGGAGGTGATGGTATGGTGATTTGAAAAGATTCCTCTGATCCCTGCGTGGAGGTAGCTTGAGGTAGGAGAGGACACAAAGCTTAGTATTTTTCTGTGCCATATAGAGACTTGATGTTGCCCACTGACTAACCAGTCTGGTTCTTTGTATCATGAAGTTTTTGCTTGAATCTGCAAAATCTTGAGCGACTCAATCTATAGGTCTGATTTTTCATGTAGTCAGTCTCTTGTAGCTTTTGCAACTTACTGACTTGACACCATTATCACCATCAACAACCCTAACTGAGTATTAACTATGGTGCCAGATACTGTGCCAAAGACTCATTTAATTCTCGCTCTGAGCCAATGAGGAAGGTGTTTATATCCCTGTTTTTTACAGACTTAGGGATGAGACCTTGCCTCCGAGAGAACTGGATTGAGTAGGACTCAAATCTAGGTGTCTCTGACTATGTGTTCTAGCAGCTTTATTTGGGTTTTCGGTACCACTTCAATATATTATGGAAAAAAAAGAGGTTCCTTTAGGCCTGAAACAAGATATAATTTGGCTCATTGCCCAGTAACTTCTTCCAGAGTCTTGGTCAAAGCCCATCCTGGCATTAGGTCACCCATCTCCCATTTTGTAGAATGTTTTGTTACATATCACAGGGACCTGCCATTATGTCTGAGCTGATTGTTCTAAGTTTTGATCTTTTCAACCATGTGAACACATTTCTGGATGTCCTTTACAGAAATCTGTAATTAGATGAGCTTATAATGCTTATTAGCACAACTTACAAACAGCATTCCAGTAACCAACTTCCTCCTCAGGAAAGCATCATCAACAATTAAGAATAACCACCCCCAACTGGTAAACTGTTAGTTGAAAAGCATTTATCATTGTGGCCAGAGGAGTCTTCTGCCATTGGCCTGCCATCTGTCAAGTGCTATTTATGTTTCTTCTGTCTCCATTTTCTACCCCCTAAGGCAGCCTCTTCTTTGGTTGTAGTAGGTCCATCTAAAATTGACTTGTAATTTGCTTGCCTAAATAAATAACTCCATAGAAAAATTTTAACTCCTACCTCATAGTATGTCTGTGATAATTAGTAAAAATAACTTTGGGCTCTCCGAAAATAGTAACAACTCTCTACTGCTTTGAGTGTTTGGAGGACTGGTCATCTTTAATTAAGCATGACTGGTTCCTTACCTTTTGCAAAACAAGGTTGAAATTTCAAGAAAAGAGTCAGTGAATGGAGCAACCCCCGTTAGCAGAGCTAGAAACGACCATAGCAGGATGCCTGGCTGATGGTGGAAGGCTGAAGAAGGAAAGTTAATGAGCAACATAGCTTATAAGCCTGAAGGCTAGCGGGAAGCATTTCATAGGGATGTTGAGAGGATTAAGTGGTTTACATTTGGACAAACCTTTGATATTGTTGGGGGAAGGAGTTAAGAAGAAGTAACAGATTTATTTGTTTACGTACCTCACCGAAAGTTTTTTTTAGGGACCTATAGATAGCTAAGCTTTCCAGGTGGCTCAGTGGTAAAGAATCCTACTGCCAATGCAGGAGTTGTGGGTTTGATCCCTGGGTCAGGAAGATCCTCTGGAGAAGGAAATGGCAACCCACTCCAGTATTCTTGCCTGGAGAATCAATAACATGGACAGAGCAGCCTGGCAGGCTACAGTCAAAAAGAGTCGGACACGACTGAGTGACTGAGCGTGCATGCATGGAATGCTAAAGGCATATATAGTTTCTGAATAAAATGGTGCAAAGTGGCTATTATCAGTTCCACTCAAAAGTGGGAAAAATTTTCAAGCTCATCTGTTTAGGTAAGGGCTTTTGGAAAGCAGAGGCAGTATGCACTCAGCAGTCCTAATGTGTGGAAGGAGAATCGTGACCTCTGAGTTATTTAGCTTTTTTCACGTAGCTATTGTTATTATTACTGTTGCTGTCTTTGGACTGTTTTCCTCTATAATTTCAACTGGGTGCAGGACATCACAGTCCAGCAGTGAGTTTGAGGACAAAGCCTTGGCCTTCCCATTTCTATCTTATGCTGATGATGCATATTTAAGACAAGTTTTGCCTACTTATCTCCAAGTACAATGTCTATTATACTTGCACTGCTCTGACTCTTCTGTCACACAGTACAGTCTATTACCTGAGCAGACATCTAAAGAACATGCAGATTGCAAACCAAATGCAGTAAATGAACACAGAATTACACTAAAGGGAAAGAGTGTGGGGGTAGGGAGAGAAGAAGATATGTTTTTATTCAAGGCTGCCTATGTTCCAAAAGCACTCTCTCAGGTGCTTTATTTAGCATAGTTTATTCTGTTAGCTACTTTACATAGGATAGTTTATTTAACAGTCACGATAGGCATGAAAGGAAATACAAGGACAAGGCTATGAGAAGAGAAGGTCAAGCTCTAGGTTGAGATATACCAAGTGTCTCATCATTTACCTAGGCACATAAGTATTACTCCATGTCAACCTACATACATAACTATGCTATCACAATTTTTATATTTTCACTTTTTTCTTGCAGCCAGAGATGTAGAGTAAAATCTAGAAAAGCATGATGTCATAGAAGCCAATGACTAAATAAATGAATAAATGGAATATATAAACTCTGTATTTCCCTTTCTTGATAGATTCTCTTAAAGAATCTGCACACAAGCTGCTTACGTTTGCTGTTACCAGTTCTCTATTTATTGGCCCTGAGCAAGAAAAAAATTTTTTTCTGTCTCTCATTTGGGGTTCTTCCGTACGTCTTCCCTTTTCCTGTCATATCCTAAGAATCTTCTATTGCTTCTGACTTCCAATGATCACCAAATATGGTGACATAAAACTATTCCTAGCAACATCCTACTGCTTTAAGAATAGATATTTTCTGATTTCCTTCCCTTCCCCTCAGCTAACAAATTTCAAGTGTATAGTTCCTGCTAACTATAAACATAATACTGTACAGTAGATTTCTAGCACTTTTTCATCACTGAAGAGCAACTCCTTATTTGCCCCTCCTCTAGCTCCTGGCAACCACCCTTCTACTGTCTGCTTCTACAACTTTGATTAATTGAGATACCGCATGTAAGTGGAATCTTGCAGTATTTGTCCTTCTGTGACTGGCTTATTTAACTTAGCATAATGGCGTCTAGGTTCATCTGTGTAGTTCAGTTCAGTCGCTCAGTCATGTCCAACTCTTTGTGACCCCATGGACTGCAGCACGCTAGGCTTCCCTGTCCATCACCAACTCCCAGAGCTTACTCAAACTCATGTCCATCGAGTCGGTGATGCCATCCAACCATCTCATGCTCTGTTGTCCCCTTCTCCTCCTGCCCTCAATCTTTCCCAGCATCAGGAATGAGTCAGCTCTTTGCAGCAGGTGGCCCAAGTATTGGAGTTTCAGCTTCAGCATCAGTCCTTCCAGTGAGTATTCAGGACTGATTTCCTTTAGGATGGACTGGTTGGATCTCCTTGCAGTCCAAGGAGATCTGTGTAGTTTGGTATGACAAGATGTCCTTCTTTTTCAAGGCTGAATAATATTCTGTTGTCTATATATATCACACCTTTATCCATTGATGCGCTGATGTACATTTACATTGTTTCCACATTTTGGCTATTACACATAGTGCTGCAATGAGTGTGGGAGCACTCAGGTCTCTCTAAGATCTTGATTTAAATTCTTTTGGATAAATACCCAGTAACAGAATCGCTGGATCGTATGGCAGTTTTATTCTTAATTTACTGAAGAACCTCCACATTGTCTTCTGTAATGGCTGTACCAATGGACTTTCTTACCAATAGTGTCTAAGGGTTTCTTTTTCTCCACATCCTGGTCAACATGTGTGGTTTTTCTTTTCTTTCTATTTTTTTTTTAAGTAATGGCCATCCTAAGAGGTGTGAGGTGATATGATATCTTATTTGGTTTTGATTTGCATTTCCCTGATGATTAGTCATGATGAGCTTCTTTTCACAGAACTGTTGACCATTTGTACGTCTTTGGAGAAATGTGTTTTTTAAAGTCCTTTGCCCATTTAAAAATTCAGTTATTCTTATTTTTGCCTTTGAGTTATAGGAGTTCCTTATATATTATGGATATTAAGTCTTTATCGGATGTTGCTTGCTAACATTTCCTCTCATACCATAGGTGGAATTTTCACTCTGTTTCCTTTGCTGTGCAGAAGTGTTTTAGTTTGATGTAGTCTCACATGTCTATTTTTGGTTTTGTTGCCTCTGGTTTTGGTGTCATATCCATGAAATCATTGCAAACACCAGTGTTATGAAGCTTCCCCTTATGTAGTCTTCTATGAATTTTATAGTTTCAGGTCTTCTAAGTCTTTAATTAATTTTGAGTTGATTTTTGTGTATGATGTTAGATGTGTTTGGTTTCATTCTTTTGCATGTGCACATCCAGTTTTCCCAGCACTATTTGTTGAAACTTACCAGAACTAACAAATGAATCGAGTAAAGTCACAGGATATAAAATTAATATATGAAAATCAGTTGCATTTCTATACATTAATGATGAACAATCTGAAAATGAAATTAAGAAAACAGTCCCACTTAAAAAAGCATTGAAAAGAATAAAATGCCTAGGAATAAACTTAACCAAGGAGATGAAAGATGAACTGCTGATATCTTTTAAACAAAACTTGACCTATTCTTTTAGGACTATATAAAGTCATAGGTAGATTAATCTAGTAAATAAATTCAAACTTAGTTATAAATGGCTTACTGATTTATCCTCCGCAGATACTGATTAGGAGTATTTTAACCCAAAAGTATGTAATAAGGTAATACTGGCTGAGCTGCCTGCAGGTGGAATATTTTAAAATAAATATTTAAAAATTGTAAACTGCAACACATCGTTGTTCTGTCTAGCAGAAAACCAGTCAGCCTTTTTTTGAGGATTAACATTTGGACAAAATCACGTACATGATTGGGTATAAATACAAGTAGTTATTCTTGGAAAATCTCTCTGAAATTATTTAGTGAGAAGACATCATTTTAGATTTCCACACATTGCGTACGTACAACTTTTCAGTGAGTCTGGGAAAATGCAGTTTGGGAGGAAGCGCAATAATAATAAGGGAATGGAGCTTTTTTGATCATGCCCTAGATGAGTTGTATACATATTGCATTTAATCCTTTTTCAGACTCTATGAGGTAGATGTGCATTCCATTTTGATATTGTTCTGGTTTAGTCACTAAGTTGTGTCCAACTTTTTTGTGACCCCCATGGACTGTAGCCCACCAGGCTCCTCTGTCCATGAGATTTCTCAGGTAAGCATATTGGAGTGGGTTGCCATTTCCTCCTCCAGGGGATCTTCCTGACCCAGGGATCGAACCCATGTCTCCTGAATCAGCAGGCGGATTCTTTACCAGAGCCATCAGGGAAGCCTTTGTCCCATTTTACAGATGAGGAAATGAAAGCCCAGGGAAGTAGAGCCCAAGTTCACTCTTAATGTGAAACCAGGATTTGAAGCTGCATCTGCTGGGAGCCTCTTTTCCCCTTACTCATCAGGTAGTCTGCCAGGGAGTTGGTGGAGAGGAGGCTGATGAGATCTGAAACTTGACTGGAGCCTTGTGAGTTATAAGCTGCCCTGTCCAAGAAGGCTTCCTGGGAGGGGCAAGTTTGAAGAAACTTCTTAATATCCCTGAACTAGAAAAATGTAAGGGGTCATCTCCAAATTCACAGCCAAAAATCAGGTTAAAGTAGCTGTGAAATTAATCTGATGGGTTGTTTAACTGTCCCCAGGTGTATCTTGTGTTCTTCAGGATCACTGAATAGGGGTAGGCCTGGAATGGCTTAAGAGGCAGGTGGTAGGTCTTCCACACCATTTTCCTCTGGACACTGGGGACACTCTATGCTGGTGGTCACTGAAAGGTCAAGTTTACATGCTTTAGTAAAAATAGAAATAATCAAAGCTTGATAAAAAGAGCATCCCTTCTGTCCAATAGTTTCTGGTTGTTTGTGGGGAACTTTGCTGAGTGACTTTGAGAAGTTCTGAAGTGTCCAAAGATCTTTTTATTTTTCCTGGATGCGCCCTCACTGTCATTTATTTTTGCTTTCCTGGGAACACCAGTACACTGGATTCTCTAGCTTTTCAGTTCATAATATATTTATTATTAACCAAAGCCCAGCCTTATGCCTTAGCATGGCAATTAGTAAGAGGCCTTTCTTTTAAAAAAAAATTTAAAGGCTATTAAATTCATTTAGGGGAGAACAGTATAAAAGACATGAGCTCTAAACTTTTTTTTTTTTTTTTTTTTGCAATTGGCATGGAATTCTGTCATGTGCCAATGTTTGATTATATTATCATCTGGAATTTCGCTGTTGATTTACTTTCTGTTAGGACGAAATTGCCTCCGGCAGTGTCCTCTGAATGGCTCTCTCCCCGAGGTTATCATCCCACTGTGTCCCTACAGTACAGACAACGCAACCCATGGTGACAACTCACAGACTCACGGAACTTCCCGGGCCGCCAGTGGCCCAATTTCCACGCTGTCAGTCTCAGCAGAACCCTCTCCTGCTTTGCCCCTCTCCCTCCCTCAGTGGCCAGTTACAGTTGATGAGCCTTAAACTATGGGGGTAGAAAGACGTCCAGAGCCATTTCCTGTTGGTGGTGTGCTGATTCAGGACAAGCGCAGCCCTGGGGCGTGGGTTTTGGAATACCCTCTGACCAATTCTTTTTTTTTTTTTTGTCCTGATGAAAAACTTCCTGGCTTCTAGTACTGCCATTCTCACTGGGGTCGCCCTGATTGAATCTAAATTCCATAGGTAACAAGCAGATAAAAGACGTTTATCCGACCCCCTCCTCCCATCCCTTTTTGCACTTCTTCCCCCTTTATTTCTTTGAGCGAGGGAAGGAAAAACACGCTTAGATCCCCGATACCACACCCGGATCTTTTGAGGGCACCTGGTGGCCAATCAGGAAAACCTGATCCACTAGAAAGGGTGGCTGGCTGCCGATCGCATTCAGAGCTGGAGAAATCACGGCATGCTAACTTTATCCGCGGGATTTCAGAAAGGGAGAGTGTGCTCCCGAGCACAAACAGGAAAGCCTGACATCACGGAGCGGCGGGGTGGCGTGGGGAGGAGTCTGCGGCGCCCTCCTTCGCCGGCTCGCTCGCCTCGCTCCCTTTGTGGCCGAGTCGCGCGCACCGGCGGCGGCGGGCGCGTGTCTGTGCTCCGTGCGCGGCGGCCGCGCGGGGCCGGGGCTTGGAGGCGCCGCGGCGGAGACGCGCGGGGATCGCGTTCGCCTGGGAGCGGGGCGCATCATGCCGCGTCCACACACCGGAGAGAAAACTGAGAATGAAATTGCTTTGGCAAGCTAAAATGGTAACGAGAACTCTCTGCCTTCTCCCGACGCTGCTCTGGTGGGGAATCTTCTCCCGCTTTCTCTGGGCGGGTTTTGGACTCCCTCGGAGTGAGCGGAGCCATCCGATCCCAGACTTTGGAGCTCAGAGCTTTCTCCCTCGGCTTTCTCCGCCTTCCTCTTTGCGTGTCTTCTGCCTTTAAACCATACTTATTTTTCTCAGCAGTTGCCTTTGGTGTATCTGGGCTGATGTATGTCAGCAAAGGAAAACTTTTCAGGCAAGAGGTCTGTGAGTCTGGGTGAACCGCGGAGCGCCTCTGAGTCCCAGCGGCTCTTTAAACACAAACTTCAAGTTTAGGGAAACCCAGGGGGTCGCTGCACACAGCCGATGTGTTGCTTTTTTCTGCACTTGCCAGGTTATTTGACGGAAATAAAACCTTTTTCCCTCCCGCTAACTTTCTGGGTTCCCAAACAATAAGAGGAGAAAAAAGACATGCGAAGCATTTCGTTCCAAAGGAGCGAGCACTCTTAGCATTTTAAACACTTATTTGTCAGAGTTTAAAATGCAGTTTGCTCCAAGAACGGAGCCACTTGTAAAGAGACAAACTTTTTCTGCCAGTGGATTCTTTTTCCTCTCATTTAAGGAGGAAAAGTGAACCAGGACTAAACTTCAGCTTCTTTAAGAAAGAAAAAAAGACTTTAAAAAGGTATTTAAGATACGTGAAGGAATCTAGGAAGAATAACTAAATGGAAAAGCCCTGGGCTCTTGATAGCATAGGAAAGAGCTGGGGGGCCAAGAAAATCTCAGCATTCCCTCTATCACAGGGTGTCTTATGTTGCTCTGATTGTAATATTTATTTTGAACAGCCCATCTTATGCCCTGAGTGCTGGAGTAAGCAGCAAAGCAGCTGGGATAGATTGTGGTTAGTGAAGAGGGAACAAACAAACAAACAAACAACTTTTTCTGTTTCTTTGTCCTGTCTCCTGGCAGAGCTCGATTCAGGACTGGGGTGAAGAGGTAGAGGAAGGAGCTGTTTACCATGTCACCCTCAAGAGAGTCCAGATTCAACAGGCTGCCAATAAAGGAGCGAGATGGCTCGGGGTGAGTAAAGCTGGGGAGACTGTGAGCCTTGGACTTGCAGGGCCTCTTGTTCTGTGAATATCATTATTTATTAGCAGAGGCAGGTTTTTTTTTTTTTTTTCCCTCCGTTTCTTCTCTTTGGGCCTTAAAAAGGAAACTGCCAATGACCAAGTGTTTGCACTAGCCATACCGGTCTGTTTTTGTACTTATTCTTTTCCGAAGTGTCTCCCTTAGGTTTGTCAATAATTCAGAACCTCTTAGAAACATCTTGAGGTATTTGGAAAATAGAGTGAGGGTGGAGTGGCAGAAAGTAACGTAGAGTAACAGGACCAGAAGATAGCACCGAGTCAGACAAGAGCCGTTTTGCCCTGCTGGCATCCTTTTCTCTCCGTCTCCCCCGCTTTTGATCCTGACAGCCCTTCTCCCACTCCTGTTCCTTTACCAAGTGCCCAGAATGCTCAGGGGTGCTGGTCCTCCAAATCAGCCTCCGATGGGGGATGGCACATTTCCCATGGCTACATCCTTTACACGGGATTTAGTGTCCACCACTTCATGTGTCTAGTGCATGGAGGGATGGGGCTTTGGAGAAACACTGCTTCCATAAACAACATCCCCCCCAACCCCGCCTCACTGCTGAGATTTTAAAGTATTGGGTGAGATCATGTGAGTTATCATTATCTCCTAATGGATCCTTCAGCATATCCCAACTAAAGGGGCTATGGGAAGCCTGGGCAGACACCATCATGTGGAAGAACGAAGGAGTTCTTCATCTGGAGGTAGAAGGACTCCTCCGAGAACAGTGAGAGGTGACAAATAAGCCTTGAGAAGAAGATAGCGGTAAGCGAACAGAGGATGGAGTGTGGTTTCCCTGGGCCTTATTCTGGCCATACTCGGGCTTCACAGCTGATGGGCTTGAGAACAGTGAAGATTATGCACCGGCATCCAATCTCTACTGGCTTTGGGTTTCAGAAAATTCATTTTTTTTTTTTTTTTTTTAAATTTGAGCAGCAGTCAAAGGTCAGGTGTGAAAGAGGACAGGAAACAAAACTGCCCAGGGCTTTAAGACCAGAGGCAGCATGTGACTTGTAATTCCTGGAGTTTAAGGCAGGATGGCCAGCAGCAATGATTTCCTCTTCCGTGGGTCTTCTGGGCTGCTGACACAGGCGTTCATTGCTTTGGGCTTCCCCAGCTGCTTTAAGTCAGGCTGCGTGTTTGGGGTTGAAGTACCATGCTCTAGGGCAGTCGGTTGCTGCATCTGCAGGTATGGCCTAGAAAGGTAGGAGCTTTTCCTTTGAAAGCCTGAGGTCTTCACTTATTAAGCAGGTACCTTACTCGGAATATGATTTTGAAATTAATTAGATGCATCACCAGCAGACCTGATAGGAAAAGCAGAACTAGAGTTCTGACAAGTCATCACTTTATTTTTGGTGGTTGCGTGTATTGCATTTTATTTAAATGCGGTATTGATGTGGTTTGGCCCGAGTATTTCAAAATGATTCACAAGCTTCTGAAGCAGCTGCCTTCAAAAGGGTCATTACATTTTCTGATGCCAGGTTGTTCCTCTCTTTATAATGAGACTGATGTTGCTTGGACAACAGCTTTAGTTTTTGGCCAAACACAATAGCCGTGAATGAGTAAGTCAAGGGAAAATGGACAGGTTAACTCTGTAGGTCCCAAACACAACGAGGTATGGTTCATTTAGATGTCCCCAGTTATTTGGTAATTCTCACTGACCATTGTGCTCACGGGACTCCTCTTCTCTCCGTCCCCTCCCAGACTCCTCACATTTATGCCAAGTTCAGAGTTGGTTCATCCCGGATTTAGCAGTAGAGCTAAAATACCAAGAGGGAAATATGTGAAAAGATTGCTTCTAGTTGATGGAGGGATTTGTCCCCTCCTCCCATTTCAACAAAGTATGATTTGCTGTGATCACCCCTCGTGCTCAGGAACCAGTTCTAGGAACCCTCCCACCCCAAGCCCCCTTGTTTTCTTGTCTTCGGTGTCCTGTTGGGAAGCACTGTTTTTGTCCTTGGAAATTCCAGACTTAATTAAATGTGACTCAACCAATTGAGCCATAGCAATTACAAAGCTTTTCTCTTTAGGCCTGTGAGTGGCTTCTCTATACTTGTTTTTCCAGTCACCCTTTCAGAATTCTTCAGAGCAACCAGTTTTATTTACTGACTTATTATTGACCTATAGCTGATGTGCACTCTGGTGTTAGTGGTCCCGTATGCTACATGATGATTTGACATTTGCACACATTTATGAAATGATCACCATGATAGTCCTAGTAAGCATTTGTCCCCATACAAAGTCACTGCGATGTTATCGACCGTATTCCTCACGTCAAAGCTCCTGGGTTTATAGTGAACCAGAGACGGAGATGAGGTGAGCTCATGTCAAAATATGATAATGGTTCATGAGGAAAGGTGGAGTTGTGATTATCTCTTTCCACATGAGGAAACTAAAGTCCAGAGAAGTTAAATCGCTTGCCGGGGTCACACAGCTAGGAAGTGGTAGAGGCTGGATTTGAACCCAAATGTTTAGTTCCTTGCTAAACAAGGAGCTGCCTGGGACCTGAAGGCTGCTTCCATAGTAGTGGAAGAAGGCACTGACTCAGAAGAACAAGGATGCTTATAATATACTTTCCCCCTACATATTACTGGTTCAAGACGCAAGACATGCGGCTTTCTTTTCTTTATGCCTTGAGTGGTAACTTGAGCTGCAAATCGAGGTACTTGTTGTGAAGATGTGTTTCTTGTTGATAAGCTCTCCATCTTGGCTGTGTAAAGTGTGGGGCACCAAAGATGTACAAGCTTATGTAGCACCTGAGGGTGGGTACGACGCTCATTACAAGTCTGTAAGGCTAATTAGGAAAGCCTAAGTGACTGAGTGGGCTTCCCAGGAATCTGCCTGCCAATGCAGGAGATCCGGGTTCCATCCCTGGTCCGGGAAGATCCCCTGGAGAAGGAAATGGCAACCCACTCCAATACTCTTGGCTGGGAAATCCCATGTAGAGCCTGGCGGGCTATAATCCACGGGGTCCCTAAAGAGGCTACAGCCCACGGGATCCCAAAAGAGTTGGAGACGACTTAGCATCCGTACGACAACAACAAAGTGACTGAGTATAATTTTTGTAGTTTCTAGTACTCTGATCACAAAACAGAATTAAGATCCAATTTGGGAAGAATAACAAAAAAATTACACATCCTTAGATGTGAAGTGTCATACAATCCAAAACATTGAAGACATTCTTTGTTTTGTTTGTGAAATTTTGTGTTCAGTTGATCTTCTGAAGTAACACCCTCTGTCTTCAGTTGTAAGTATACAGCCAGCTATGGCCCAGGCTGGATTTAGTGTACATGCAGCTGCAACTTTGCTCACTGACAGTGAAGTTAGGCTGGGAAACTTTGAAAAACCAAATATTATTGAAATATTGACTCAATTTTCTCTTTACAATAACATCTTAGCCTGGGATAATTTTACCCAGCTATAACCCTCAAAGAAAAATGGTTCTGATTATGTCAAAGAATCATAAAAATCTCAGGGCTGGAAGAGACATTAAAAATAATGTATCCAACTGTTCGATTAAACTTGTAGAAGAATTTCCAGTAATTTTTGGAAGAGCAAATGGTGAAAAGTTATTATTCTACTTTGGTCCCAGCGTTGTGGTCATACATTGAAAATGAAATGTAGAAACAATTTAGGAAAATATCAGTATTCTCTGGAAGCAGGAAATGTCCCATTTTAGGAGGACTATTCAAATGGACAGAGGAAAGGGGAAGGGCTTCAGTGTCCAGAGCCCATTTTGCTGTCTTCAGACTATGACAGGCTCAGGGTCCAGAGACATCTGTCAAACCCAAGGTTATCTCATAGTGGGGATATTTGTTTCACAGGCAGGATTGGAAGAGTGCGGTCACCTCTGCAAGGTCTGTGGGGAGTGGAATGGTTAGCGGATAGTCACATGGCTTTTCTCGGTTCTGGGCTTCTGTGGCCCGTGTGTGGGGCCCCAGTGCCTCCCTGCCCTTCGTCCCATGTTTATCACACTGTCTCCCACAGAGGCCCTTGTTGGGTTGAATTGAAATATTTGATAGCCGGGAGGCTGGTAAAGATAATGAAGTAGGACAGGAGAAACAGAATGCCTTTAGAAATAAAAGGAACTAGAACTCTGTTCTGGTTCCTCGTGGGTCGTGTGAATGTAGCGGGAAGGTAAGCACGAGTCAGTCTGGGTGGAGACGCTGACCTCAGCTTGAGTAGACTGTTGGGATTGAGTCTACCTGGTGTTTCCGTGGCCCTGCTGTCCACAGTGCCTTTAAATGGCGTACAGTTCTTTGAATTTTCAGCTCCCTTCACTTCTGGGAAGCTTCTCTGATCTCCCTGGCCTGGAGGAGGTATCCCTTCTGCATGTTCCAGAAGCATTCTTTATCTCTCTGTCATTTATTTACCTCCCTCTGCTGTATTTCCCATTAGACTCTAAGCCCCGTGAAGTGGGAACTGTGACCATCTAGTTGGCAGAAACTCAGTATTTGTTGAATGAATGGATCAAGCTTCATGCCTTTTGGGGAGGCAGATATTATCTTGATAAATATGAAGGTATGGTTGCTCCTGACTTAAAACCAAATTAGCATGAAGATGTTAGCTTATAAAGAAGAGGGGTGCATGGGAGTGAGAAAAAACTAATTAGCTATGATTACAGCTGTCTTACATCCTTTCTATAACAAAGCAGGGCCCAAACAAAGGTAGTGATTATTCATTTTAACCAAAAAAAAAAAAAAAAAAAAAAAATCATGGAAGTGAATTAACTTGCCTTTAAAAGCCCAGAGGTCCAGTTGTATTGAATGTTGAAGAAAGAAAGGCGATGCACAAGTTAGAAAGTGTTGGCAAACATTACCATCACGTGTGGTCGTGTGGTTGGAGGGCTCAGGAGCAGGGTTTTGGAATTTTTAGGGGATAAGCCTAGAGAGGCCCTCAGTTTATAGTTCGTCATCCTTGTTTTCATCTAGGAAAACAGGCCCTTGGGTTGCCTTATTCTGGTATATCAGAATGTTTAATTTAAGCTTTAGAAAGTAAATTCCAAAATTTAGCAACCATCTGTAAAAGAACCAACTGGTATTTTTCATGTTGACCATGGGAACATGTTTCTAAAATAATCCAATATTATGGCACGTGGCCTCCACCCATCAAGAAGATACGGTAAATTTCAGTTGCCTGAGCTATTGTTGTTACCTTGAGCGCTTTCACTGCTTTCAGAATCTTCTGGGGTCTGTGTAAGGAATATTTAGCACGTAAGCCAAGAATATCCATTTCAGTTCAGCAGTTCTGGGGACACTCAGTCAAGTTCAAGATACATGTCTGTCCCCAGCAAATACATAACAGCGTAATCATGAGGCTCATTAACTCCTTGTGCTTACAGTATACGTGTGGGCTCAGTTGTGTCCGACTCTTTGTGACCCCTTGGACCATAGCTCGCCACGCTCCTCTGTGCATAGGATTATCCTGGTAAGAATACTGGAGTGGGTTGCCATTTCCTCCTCCAGAGGATCTTCCTGACCCAGGGATGAACCTGCGTCTCCTCCGTCTGCTGCATTGGCAGGCAGATTCTTGACCACTGCGCCCCTGGGAAGCCCATAGTATATGTGCCGTTAAATTAATATTATAAACATATTTCATTCTTATTTCTGTCAAATTTTAAAGAAAAGTTTCCTGGGGTTTTAAATTTAGCACGGAAAGATGAGGAGTAAAGTCAGTACCCCGCCTTTCCCCTTTAGCTCTTAGCTTGGATTCTCCACTGCCCCATCCCACTTATTTTGGTTTCCTTTGTCCACAGCATACATATCCTTGTATGTATCCCCTTTCTACATAATCAGAATCCTGTAGTGACAGACCTCTATACATTTTGCACTAAAATATGTAGTAATAGGCTAAAATAAGTAAAATGTTTAAATTTCTACCCAAATAGGAAAGAAAAAAAAAAAAGATGTCTGTGAACGGAGCAAGGCAAATACTGGTGAAATGGGGGAAGATAGGGAGTCGCTTTGTTTCATGAGAGACGCTCAGCAGGCTCATGTGTGGGTTGCTGATGAGTGTGGCTGTCCCCACAGAGTTGATCTGGAATCTGGAGTCTGGGCAGTTTCTGGGTTGTTTGCTAGTGAAACACCCACTGTGAACTCCCTCGCTGCTGTTGCCGCTGTGCGATTCTGTCATCTGCATTGGAGTCTGCTAAGCTCCCGTTTCATAGGATCCATTGATTCACCAACAGCCTACCTTATGCCAGACACCCTGTTAAACCTTGGGAATCCAAAGTGATACAAGACACACCCCTTATCCTTCAGGAGATTTCAGGTAGTAGGGGAGACAGAAACGTAAGCTAATTACCATGTATTGTGGTCAGTGTGACCAGTGCTGTGTGAGACATCTGCGTTGGGTGTTAGGGGAGCCGAGAAGGGTGGTGTGTATATCAGGTGGGTGTGGGCACTCCTGGAAGGCTGCATGGAAGAAGGGTCCTTTTGTGGTGAGTTGATGGATGATTAGGAGTTAGGTGAGGATGTGGGGGGCACTGGAGGTAGGCATTCCAGCTTGAGAGCACAGTGTGGGAGAAAGCGTGGGGGCCAGAGATGAGAACCCCTTGTGAGGCTCACCCTGGGGAAGAAGGAGGGGCGCCTGGGTGGAAGTGATGGGAAAGGACCCCGGAGAGCAGGGCTGGAGCCAGGTCTGTGCTGAGCTGTGGACTTTGCTTGGTCCTGAGCACTGCGTTGTCATCACTGAAGGGCTTTCGGCAGAGTGGCTGGGTCAGATTTACATTTTAGAGAGATGACTGACAGCTGAGGGGTGGATGCCAGGGGAAGGAGCAGGACTAGGGAAGGAGGCTGAAGTGGTCATGAACTGGGGAAAAAGATAAGGACCTCGGTGAAACTGGGGCAGTGGAGCAAAGAGGGTGGAAAGTGTAGGGAGGACTGATGTTGAAGCTGAAACTCCAATACTTTGGCCACCTGGTGCGAAGAGCTGACTCATTTGAAAAGACCCTGATGCTGGGAAAGATTGAAGGCAGGAGGAGAAGGGGACGACAGAGGATGAGATGGTTAGATGCCATCACCAACTCAATGGACGTGAGTTTTTGAGTAAACTCCAGAAGTTGGTGATGGACAGGGAGGTCTGCCGTGCTGCAGTCCATGGGGTCGCAAAGAGTTGGACACAACTGAGCGACTGATTGGGAGTAGAGGCTGACGAGGGGAGGCCTGGCAGGCGTGGATCTTAGCCACCTGGGGTTCAGAGAGCAGGTCAGAAGCCTTCTGGCTTTCTAGGGTCAGCGGCACCCTCTTCTCATCGGATGAAATGTCCTGGGGACTTCAAGGCAGGCTTGCTCCATGTAAACACTAGCAAATGTCCTGTCGGCACGCCCTGAAGACCAGACCCAGGCGTGCCTGCTGTGTCCTGTCCAGAGACGCAGTCTCGGATCTGGCTTATGAATGAGGGGCAGCAGGCACTGCTTGTTTCTCAGATTCCAGAGTTCTTTGAAGAGCTTGTGGTTTCTGTGTGTTTTTTTTTTTCCTTCTAAAGTCTTCTGTTTCCTTACAAACTAAACAGATTGAATCTGTAGGCCACAGAGAGAGAATAAATATGGAACCCACAGGACTATGATTACAGAGTTGTATTTTAGACAACGGCAGTTAAAGTTATAATTGTGTTGTTAGAGACACAAGAAATTTTATGGTTAGGTGTTCTGGTCTCTTTCTTTCTCCCTGCTCGATGTCTTTAAACTCTTTCTATTTATTCTGGCTGTTGGCATGACCACTCTCAGAGGCTCAGTCTGATTGCTGACTCTACTCATACAAAAGAAGAAATTTGGTAAGATCTAATGCTTCCTTTTGGGGCTTCCCTGGTGGCTCAGACTGTAAAGGATCTGCCTGCAATGCAGGCGACCTGGGTTTGATCCCTGAGTAAGAAAGATCCCCTGGCGAAGGGAATGGCAACCCACTCCAGTATTCTTGCCTAGGAAATCCCATGGACAGAGGAGCCTGGTGGGCTACAGTCCATGGGGTCACAAAAGAGTTGGACATGACTGAGTGACTAAACAGCGCTTCCTTAGTTTTCCACCTACCACAGTCCCAATCTTTCTCTCTTATACACACACACAAACACGCACACACCGTAAATTGAAATGTCTTTTGGTATTGTATTTTTTTAGGATTTGGTGCATCTTTCTAATGTCATTTCATGACCTCTTCTATATAACTTCCTGGAGCTTCCCTGGTGGCTCAGAGGTTAAAGTGTCTGCCTGCAATGCAGGAGACCTGGGTTCGATCCCCGGGTCGGGAAGATCCCCTGGAGAAGGAAATGGCAACCCACTCCAGTATTCTTGCCTGGAGAATCCTATGGACGGAGGAGCCTGGTGGGCTACAGTCCACGGGGTTCTAAAGAGTCGGACACGACTGAGCAACTTCACTTTCACTTTCTGTATAACTGATCAAAGCCTAACTTTGTTGTCTTTTGCTTGGTTTCTCTTATGTCATTATTGTGATCGATTAAGTTTCTTCTATTTAGGAACTGTCTTCAGTTTAAAAAGGATATAAATGAAAGGAGGAAGGAATAAAGGTAGGAAAAGATTACATTAGGTGGAAGACACCTCCTTGGATAAAATCCCGTTAGTCTTGTGCAGAGAGAGAGAGGCATGTCTTCTGCTGATCCTTTGGGCTTAACACTGTAGGAACACCTGAGCCTTTTCACCACTGCAGCTGTGTACTGTGTTTCAATGAATGGGGTTTTTGCATGGCTTGGTTCCTCAAAGCCATCTTTATATCATGCCGTGTACGACTGACTTCTGAGGATAATGATGGTGGTGGTTGGGAGTGAGATGGTGTGTTGTTGGTAGCTCTGTATATCCTTCCACCCTCACAGAATCATTACCCTACATTTTCTAGAGTTTAATTGCTTGTACCATCTGTGGTCCACTCATTTGAATTCATTTCCACACGGTTAATCTCTTCCCATGTATACTCCTCCAGACAGTCTTTATTTGTTTGCTCTTTTCAGCAAGGAATTGAGCAATTTAACTTTTCTCCCTTTGTTTCATTTCCTGCTGATTTTAATACCCATCCTCATCTTTTATAAAAGCAAAGCCAAGGCTGGATCCTTCCAGCTTCATCATTCTAAAGACAATTTGAAGGCCACAGACAAACCGTTTCTGCTAAAAGTAGAATGTCTTTGGCCAGTAAAACCATCAACTGAGGCTTTTGGCAACTCTCTTGGTAGCAACTGTTCTTTAGTCACATGCTGTTCTCCTGCCCGTGACTTCTGTCACTGCTGGTGACAGAGCTAAAAATCTGTGGATGATTTCTAACAAAAGTGCA
Organism: Bubalus bubalis; assembly: GCF_019923935.1. Taxonomy (NCBI): domain Eukaryota; kingdom Metazoa; phylum Chordata; class Mammalia; order Artiodactyla; family Bovidae; genus Bubalus; species Bubalus bubalis. Next base: position 16,192,257 of record NC_059161.1, on the reverse strand, counting down.
TGTAATGGATGTAGGTAAAAATAATTGAAACTAGATTTGACATTGGCTGAAAATGAAATGTTTCATAGTCCTGGCTCTTCTAATTAAAGTTGCAATCCTTGAAATTCTTTATGGAGATAACGGATCCTCCCAAATAGAAAATTCAGGAAATCGGAAGCATTTGGTTAGTTTGTGCAGCATAGGAAAACATGTGCTATCTTCTATCCAAATATTGACTGCTCCCAATGACACAACACGAGGAGCCTATCTGTGTTACACACGACTTAACCAGGAATGAACAGGGCCCAGAGCCATCAGGTCCTGGCTGGGGAATCAGCTCCGGCTTCTTTCACCCTGGCTTGGAGCCTTTGCAGGAGACGGCACCTCCTACTTGCTCTTTCTTTTCAGGGTTTTTTTTCCCAGCAGGAGCGCCAGTTGAGGGAGGTAACTCATGCCCTGGTCATGAGTCTGTGCTTTGGAGCCAGACAGACTTGAATCCAGAGCTGGCCTCTTCCTGTGTGTGGCAATGTGAGCTTGAGCTCTGAAGTTACTTCTCTCAGCCTAAGTTCTTCACCTGGAAAGGGAGGAAATCAGCAGTCCCCTCTGGACAGAATTACTGTGAGGAGGGAGTTGTGTAGGTAAGGTGCTTGGCACTGAGCCTAGGATAGGGTCTGCCCTTCCTCACTGAGCAGTGGGGCTCCCATGAGGACCCCACTGTCTGGGAGCCCTTTTGAAAACCCCATCATGGAACCGTGTAGAGGCGTGGGTCCCCCTGATGCTTGCTGTTGTATGGAAATCAGACTGCTTGACTGAGACACGGTCTTAGAGACGCTTTGTGTCCCTGACATCCCTTTCTCATTTTGCACATCTGGGAGGAAGGGCTGTGGCAGGGTTTGGTAATCCTTGTTTATTAGAAGTAACATGCATCATTGTGTTTTCTCTGCCTGGCTGCCTGTACGAAGAAAGACGATTATGGCCTGGGCTCCAGTATTTCGCATTTCAGATTCCTTCAGTTTTCCTCTGTAGTTAATTTGTCAGTGTTCTGATTTTTTGTGCTTTAAAAATATTGACTTAACAATGGGCTATATTCTGTCTTCTGCATTTGCTATTTCTGCCTGAAAAATGGGAAGGTAGGAAACGATTTTTTTTTTTAATTGCTTGGTAAACATGCTAATCATTCTTCATTGGACATAATGTGGAATGTGAGTAAGTTGTGGTTGCACAAGTTAGAATAAAGATTAAATTTCTCATTGGGCCACATATTGTGAAGTTAGCTAATGCAGTACTGGAGCCCCAGACTGGGAATGAACTAAATTTCTCCTGAGGTTGTGACTTTTAGAATGTCACACGATCATATAAATCGTCACTTTCCTGATCTGTGAAATGGAAATACTCCTTCTGCCCTTGGGTTTTGTGAGGATCATATGAGTTAATGTATATATGCTAAGTCACTTCAGTTGTGTCTGACTATGACCCTGTGGACTATAGCCTGCCAGGCTCCTCTGTCCATGGGATTCTCCAGGCAAGAATGCTGGAGTGGGTTGCCATGCCCTCCTCCAGAGGGTCTTCCCAACCGAGGAACTGAACCTACATCTCTTATGCCTCCTGCATTGGCGGGCGGGTTCTTAACCACTGGTGCCACCTAGGAAGCCCAATGTATATAAAAGTACTTTTAAATATGTAAGTGATTATACAAATAACAAGGATATTCTTATTGTTACCTCAAGGCTGTTTCTTTTCTTTTCCTCTCCTTATCACCTAAACGCTTAACAGGGATATGGTCTGTTGCCTTTCTTCCCTCATCCCAGAGGGAATCTTTGCTATATTTTTTTTTCCTCCCATTTGCTAATAACCTAATGATATCTTTATGTTTAGCAAGGAGTAATGGCACCCCACTCCAGTTCTTTTGCCTAGAAAATCCCATGGATGGAGGAGCCTGGTAGGCTGCAGTCCATGGGGTCGCTAGAGTCGGACACGACTGAGCGACTTCACTTTCACTTTTCACTTTCATGCATTGGAGAAGGAAATGGCAACCCACTCCAGTGTTCTTGCCTGGAGACTCCCAGGGATGGAAGCCTGGTGGGCTGCCGTCTATGGGTCGCACAGAGTTGGACACGACTGAAGCGACTTAGCAGCAGCAGCAGCAGCAGCAGCAGCAGTGTTTCCTCTGATTTGGAGAAGGAAATGGCAACCCACTCCAGTGTTCTTGCCTGGAGAATCCCAGGGACAGAGGAACCTGGTGGGCTGCTGTCTATGGGGTCTCACAGAGTCGGACACGACTGAAGCGACTTAGCAGCAACAGCAGCAGTGTTTCCTCTGCCACAACCATTGTTACTGCTGGTACTGGTATTCTAGGTGCTTTGAAAGTGCAGACAAGGCTTCTCTCAATAGATTGGACGTGGAAACAAATACCCCAGACTCACAAGATTCTGGACAAAGGCAGTGAATATCCTGCACATGAAAACCTTTCTCTTTCTTTTCTTATTTTCTCGCTAGTAGGATTTTGTTTGTTTTGAGGTAGTGGCTGTTGCTTTTCTCTCTCTCTCTCTCTGGGATACTTTTAATTTGTTGCAGAGAAGGACAGTAAAATTAATATACCAAGGAATGGAAAGTGCTTCCAGCCTTTCAGAGCTGCTGGAAAGTCAACGCTTGCTTTGAGGCCAGATCCTGATGTGGGACTTGAACTCATGACCTAATAATGCCAGAGGCGAAATGTTGCCAACCAGCCCACACAGAAGATGCGGACATTTAAAATACTTCCTTTGAGTAGTCCCGTTGTTGCCTTCTGGGCTCTCTTCTCTCTTTCAGCCTTTTCTTGCACATTCCTGGCTTCCCTGTTAGGAATACAATTTTAGTTTTTAGATCTATTTTTTTCTTGCTGTCTTTCCATTTGCTTTTGACAGTCTCTTCCTTCTTGCTTTCCATTTCTCCTGGGTGAGTTCCTTGTTTTGTTCCTGTTCCTTCCTGTCCTTCCTCTGGACTAAAAATAGTCTCCAAGGTCCCTGGCTTCTTGCCCACAAACTTGACCTTCCTGCTATTCATCTAGGGTCCCCCGTGAGTATCTTAAGATCCTTTACTATGCTCTCAAGATAATCAGACTCCTGCATCCATTCTCTGTTGCTTACGCCTCTTCTCAGCTGACTTATGGGGCTAACTGACCCTTGTCCCCAGGGCTGTAATTGAAAACTAAATCTCTTGTACAAAGATGCTGAATAAGCGATTTGCTCACGTTAAAGTGTTACTGACAGAGCCTGAATTCTCTCTGCATGTGCTGACTCTGTGGGTGGTATGGAAGGAGAAGGCATCTCACACAGTGATTCGAGGTGCTTGTGTAACGTCCTTCTCTGCCGAGCAGTGGTGTCACGACCAGCTGAGCCCAGGAACCAGCGTTTTCATCCATCATGCTGCTTGTGGGTACCCCAGGGGGACCTGCTGCCACTTGACTCCCACAGAAGCGTTTCTCAGGGAGCTAAAGTTGGTTAAAGTGTTTCTTTGTGAACATTCCTTGGTCAGAATTGAAGGATTATGATATTCTTTACAAAGAGTGACTTTCTGTCCAGTGTTGACCTAGACAATCCACAAATGAGTGTATCTGCTCTAGGGATAAAGGCTTATAAAACTTTAGATGACTGGGCTGAAAAGTGCTGATCATGGCAGCTCCGATCTCAGCACCCAGCCCTAACCTGAACTCCCTGTTTTGCTAAGAGTTAGAGCAGCAGGGCACGTGATACTTTTCTGTGTGGCAGATGAAGGCTTAAAAGGTTTCTTTCCATCTGTCTGTCCCTCCAACTCCCTACGTGGGTTATGTCGCCATGAAAAGAACTAGCCCTACTTTTTGTTGAGAATACAGAGCTGTAGATTTCATCAGCCATGGTGAGGTCCACGTTTCTGTGCAGCGCCGTCTTCCTCCTGACACTGCTGATGCCACTGTGTCAGCCTGCAGTGCTTTTCTGTTCACTGATTGACCAGTAAACGACTTATCTTTCAAGTCCCAGCTCAAATGCCATCTGTACTCTTCTCCTTTCTCCCTCTTCTGGAATAATTATCCTTTTATCTGGGTCTTTTTAGCACTTTACCAAAAGCTCAATTACAGCACTTATCACACTGTATCCTTTTTTTTCCCCCCAGATGTTTCTCTTTACCCTGTTCATTTGAGTACCTCAAGGGCAGAGGGTGGGACCATGTTTAATTAATCATCATATTCCCATCACAGGGAACCATGTCCACGCCACAGTCTGTACCACTTAGTAAGCATCTTATAAGTCGTTTGACCTAAACTCTAATAAAACATGTGTCTTCATGATCTTTTTTTTTTTTGGCCATTTGATAATGATGTAAATCTCATTCTTTGAATCGAAAAGGAAAATATCGAATAGGTAAGCTAGATCTGATTTATATTTTATACTTCAATGAATGACACAAGAAAAAAAGAACAATGCTGATTTTGCCTTATTTTTGTCACCATTGCTTCTTCTACATATTTCATGGTCTTATGAAATTGATTGATTATGGGGAACTCTATAGGTAGAATGACATGGTATTTAAAGTTAACTCACAAGGGCTTCCCTGGTAGCTCAGATGGTAAAGAAACTGCCTGCAATGCAGGAGACCTGGGTTTGATCCCTGGGTCGGGAAGATCCCCTGGAGAAAGGAATGACTATCCACTCCAGTGTTCTTGCCTGGAGAATTCATGGACAAAGAAGCCTAGTGGGCTACACAGTCCATAGAGTTGCACGGAGTTGGACATGACTGAGTGACTGAACACACACACACACCCACCCACCCACCCACCCCACAGGCTTCTTGGTGACGTATAGGTTTGAGTCATGGGTCATGGATAAACCTCTGGGAACCCAGTTCTGCTTTGGATTCTAAAGTTATTTTACTTACATGATATTTTTACTTACAATGTATTTTCCCATATTTTATTTAATCTCTTATCTGAGGGCTGCAATTTTTTTCAAGCTTGTATTAACCTGATATCAAACCGCTTTGGCTTTTTTCCGTAGAACACATTTTTTGTAAAGGGATCTGACACCCTCCATGCTCGTAGCCACTTGGGTTATGCAGGTAATGATAAAGCTGCTTCTCTGAGATTTGGGGGGCAGGCTTTTTGTGTGTGGCACTTTCTAGGGTGTGTGTCTCTTACCAGAATTCATTGACAAGAAGGGATTTAAAAATAAGTCGTGTAAATTATATTTCATTGTATAGCATGATAGTGTCTGAAGACTTCTCAGTTTTCATTAGTAAAACTCAGCTCTCTGCTCTCACTGAAGTTTCCTCTGCTCTGTGGTCTTACATTCTTAACTCTCAAATTTCTACTTCAGGCAAAACGTAAAGCCTATGCTGGAAGTTTTCAGGAGTCCAGCTGTTGTTAAGTGTTTCCCTTTGGGCTATCCCAGTGCAGCTGGCTCTGCCAGGCTCAGGTTTTCTGGCTGCTCCTGGTCCTTCTTGCCTTTTATACAAGCAGGTTATCCTTACCTTTGTCTTTTTAATAGGGATTCAGTGGCCTGTATGTTTGCTTTGGAGCAGAAGGAAGAACCTTTTTAAAGCAATATTATTCTTGATAGAGTGATTCCACAACATGATCCATATTATTTTTACAAGAGGAGAAAAAAAAAGATCACCCATAAATTTTACCGCCGTAACCCAGTCTTTAAACTTTCACTTTTTATCCTCCAGTCTTCAGTTGACAGGCACACATTTCAACATAGTTGCAGTCATACTATTTATTCAGCTTTTTTAATCAGCAAGATATGTTTTTTTTTTTTTCCCCCAGAACAGATTCTCTAAAAGTTACTTTCTGGTTTGAATCTTATGTGACATTTGTGCTGTTTCAGATGTCACAGACAAAAGAATGCATTTGGACTTTGAGGAGTTTCAGAGTGATACTGCTTATTACTGGTGAACAAGCCGCCTGCCTGTTCTTCTTCTCGTGAAATCTCCCATCTGTTATCAGAGCTTTCAAGAGGAGCCTGTGAACACGGTGTGAGATGAGGACGTGTGAGCAACTCTGCCGTGCAGTTCAGCAGGCGTGGACGGCTCCCCTCCTTTCTGCTACGGGCCACCATTGTGGGTCCCACTGCCCTGGGGTGGGTGGCGTGTGTGGCCCCAGAACTCTTAGGGCAGCACTGTTCAGTGTGGTAGCCGCTAGCCTCAGGTGCCTGTACAGGCCATGGAGTTTTCCAGGCCAGAATACCGGAGTGGGTAGCCTTTCCCTTCTCCAGGGGATCTTCCCAACCCAGGAATCGAACCCAGTTCTCCTGCATTGCAGGTGGATTCTTTACCAGCTGAGCCCCCTGTGCCTGTGGAGCATGTGAAATGTGACTAGTCTGAACTGAAGTGTTCTCTGCCTGCAAAGTCCACATCAGATTTCATTTGATGAACATACTATAAAAGAACTCAGTCATTTTCTATAGCGGTCATATGTTGAAATGATAGTGTTTTGATGTAATGGGTTACATAATATACACCGTAAAAATGAGTTTCACCTGTTTCTATTTACTTTTTTTTTTAATGTGGCTACTAGCAACTTTAGAACTATAAATTGTGGCTGGCACTGTCTTTCTATTGGACAGTGTTTTTCTAGGGCCTTGTGTTTCAGAATGCAGGGTGTAGTTTATGAGTGTTCTGAAGTCAGTTTAGTGGGTCAAAAATCAGTATTCTAAAATGAGAACAGAATGACATAAAAATATTAGAATAGCATTGTTGTGGAACTTGTTTTAAATATGTACATGTAGGTACTGAGTCATGTGTAAGGCCATCTTTCTTTTTTACTTTGAATCATGGCTAAAAAGTTTGAAGCTCATTGTCCTAGTGGGGTCCAGCTTAATATAGTGTGTCACCAGGATGCCTGGCCTGCCTTGTAAGAGGACAGGTTGCTATGAGCAACACCATATAGATTTTAGGTCTGGTTGGTGGCAGCTCTTTCAGAACAATTCAAGGAAAGCAGACCCAGCAGGAGGTGGACCTGAGCGTGGGTGCACCTCAGGGGACCCCCAGAGTGAAGGGTGAACTAGGAATGATTCCAGTTCTGTCGACTGGTGTCTGGTCCTGTGTTCTGAGCACTTAACATGTCCCTGGAGCCCTGGAGTGACTTTCATCTGATGAATTGTTTCTTGAAGATGTCTTCAGAATTGCCTCGTGGGTGGAGTTACTTTCTAAGAAGCAGGGTGGTTTCTTAAGGACCTTGGAGCCAGGCTGTGTTAGACAAGGGATCTCTTTGACCTTTAGATCCTCCACCCACCATGTCCTGTTGAAATCAGAAGAGGCTGTACTCTCCTGTAGCCTCACACCATCCTCGTCCCTCTTCACGGAGAGAAGTCCTGTCCTTACAGTATGCAAGATGCACAGTCATCAGGACTGTGTCTTGGGCTGGGTTCTAAATAAAGGACACATAAAGCCATAGGGACAGGAGGGGGAAAAGGCTCCAAATGGGATTACTTGGGCCTTGTGTTTATTCTGACAGTTGTAAAAATTCTTTGGGGCTGACCCATTTTTCCTTTCTTAATTAAAAAAAAAAAATCTGGCAGGCAAGAGGAAGAAATGTAAAACATGTGACTAATACTTCAGCTTTTTCTCCTGGAGCCAGATTCTTTAAAATTATACCTTAGATATTCTTGATGTTTTGAAAACGATTGCCCACAAAAGCCACCAAACATTTGTTTCTGAAACTTGTAGGCTTAGATGGCATTCATTTTCAGTAAAGAGTCCAAAAGCACAATATTTAGGAGTTACTGAACTGAAATCTTTGGAGATTTCGCTCTGGTGAATCAGATTACCCCAGGAACTGGCAGAGGACCAGGCAGCCTTTCGCCTCTTGCTTGAGTATTTCCAGCCCCGTTGGTAGTTACCCAGAGTCTGTGAGGGAGTTAGACTAAATGACCTCCAAGATCCCTTGTAGATGGAAAGCATATGATTGCAGTGCGGCGGCGTACGGAGTTGGCAAGCAGGAGCTGTGTGCATGTGGACCTCTCATTGCTCTGTAGCCATCACAAATAGTTCATCCTCTCATTCCTTCACTGGTTCACTCAAACTTGAGCCCCTACTATGTGCCTGGTATTGTTACTTGGTCTCTCTAGGAAGCTCGTGGAATTTTCGAGCACTTGTCACAGTAGATTTGAAGGTCTCTGAAATTCATTTCCAATCTCTCTCGTGTTATTTCCTGTGTCTGACCTTTACACGCACCATGCTTAACTTTACTAGGCTACATTCCTTTCTAGGGCCTTCCCCCCGTACCCCCACCTCCAACCTCATTGTTGACTCTATCTGAAATGCCCTCTTTTTCCCTAATCTCCAGTTCAAATCCCAGCCATCGCTCAGATTCCAACTCACATGCCATTCCTTCCACAAATCCACTTTGGTTTCCCCAGTAATGGTAAGTTATCCTTGTCTGAGTTCTGTAGCACTTTGTACTGATCTTGTGATACCACATGTAATCATATCAGGTTGAACAGTATGAGATAACCCTATTAGTCAGTTAAAAATGGTTGAATATTGCCATGTAAAATGGCAATTATATGGTTCTTTTTAATATTAGGAGTGTTCACGTATGGAACTTAAATTAGATCTCTTTACACAGGTACTATACTCATGATTCATGTTTAGCTAAGATTCCTTGGTCTTTTTATTTTTTGTAATATTAAACTAAATCACATTTGACTTGGAGAGGAGATTTTTAAAACTGTTTTAAATTAATTGATTAATTTATTAGTTTTGGTTGCACTGGGTCTTTGTTGCTGCACTCATGCTTTTTTTCTAACTGCCTTGCGTGGGGGCTACTCTTGGATTCAGTGTGAGGGCTTCTTACTGTGGTGGCTTGTCTTGTTGCAGACCACGGGCTCTCGGGCTCGGGCTTCAGTATTTGTGGGTCAAGAGCTTTAGGGTGCGGGCTCGGTAGTTGTGGCACACAGGCTTAGTCGTACCACGGCATGTGGGATCTTCCCGGACCAGTGATCGAATGTATGTCCCCTTCATTGGCAGGTGGATTCTTAACCACTGGATCACCCGGGAAGTCCCAAGAGTTGATTTTACAAATATCTAACTGTAGAAAATATTTATTTTTATTAAATCTAATTTTGTTAGACTTTTAGCTGATATTTCCCAGTTTTTATGTTTTAATTTTTTTAAACAGCAGGTTTATTTATTTTTCTTTTCTTTTACACTTGTTTGGCCATGCCATGCAGCCTGTGAGATCTTGGTTCCCCGACCAGGGACTGAATCTGTACCCCCTGCAATGGAAGTGCAGTCTTAACCACTGGAGAGCCTGGGAAGTCCCATATGTCCAGTTTTTTTTCTTTTAATTAAACTTCTGATTCTGTAAATCATAGTTATCTGGCCTTCCCTAATGGCACAGTGGTAAAGAATCTACCTGTTAGTGCAGGGGACACTAGAGATTCAGATTCGATCCCTGGGTTGGGAAGATGCCTTGGAGTAGGAAAATGGCAACCCATTCCAGTATTCTTGCCTGGAGAATCCCATGGACAGAGGAGCCTGGCAGGATATAGTCCATGGAGTCGCAAAGAGTTGGACATGATTCTGTACACAAGTAATTATCCACTTCATTTGTTACAATGATTTAATCAACATGTCCAAAGACAGAACTTTTGTTATATAACTAGAGACATTCCTCACTCTTAGCTGTGTGTAGTGTGCTCAGTCAAGTCTGACTCTTTGCAACCATATGGACTGTAGCCCGCCAGGCTCCTCTGTCCATGGGATTTTCCAGGCAAGACTACTGGAGTGGGTTGCCCTTTCCTACTCCAGGAAACCTGCCTGACACAGGGATTGAATCCGAGTCTCTGTGTCTCCTGCATTGGCAGGCGGATTCTTTAGCACTGTGTCACCTGGGAAGCCCTCTGCTAGCAGTACTAATTGGCACTGCTTCACAGTCAGCATTCCCTGACTATTTGATTGGAATACAGATCTAACCAGTTCTACAGCTGTTCAACTCGCTGGGCTCCATCATATGCATAAAGATCTAAGGAGAGAGCTGGTGGGATGGTTTTTTGAATCTGTGGGCATCATGTTTGTAGCATTCCTTTTTTCTTGCCATGGGTCAGAATAGGGTGGAAAGTTAGTTTGATCTGATTTTGTTTTTCTCAGTGATTTCAGGAGAAGGCAATGGCACCCCACTCCTGTACTCTTGCCTAGAAAATCCCATGGGCAGAGGAGCCTGGTAGGCTGCAGTCCATGGGGTCGCAAAGAGTCGGACACGACTGAGCGACTTCACTTTCACTTTTCACTTTCATGCACTGGAGAAGGAAGTGGCAACCCACTCCAGTGTTCTTGCTTGGAGAGTCCCAGGGACGGGGGAGCCTGGTGGGCTGCCGTCTCTGGGGTCGCACAGAGTCGGACATGACTGAAGCGACTCAGCAGCAGCAGCAGCAGTGATTTCGTGTGGCGCCAAGTGGTCATTGCTCACGTACCATGTGGGACATTGGCAACAGTGGTTTGTAGGCAGATCAGTTCTTTGTTGCTGGTCCACCTTAAATTCTCTCTGAAAAGCGGTGTTTTCTTGTTGCCAGGCTTCAGACACTTGTATCTTTCTCTGCCTCTGTGAGGATTCCATTCATCAATATTATGATCACATCTGCTGTTCTTTCAGTGCTCTTCAGGCTGTTTATCTGGCTCTGGAGACATGAAGTCTCTTAAAGGGCTAAGTGCTTTCTTAGTATTGCCTTCTCTATCCTGGGCTCTAGTTTCCTCTTCATCATGCTAGTCCTGCCCTTTTTCCAGTTAGGAGATCATTTTCCTTGATAGTGAAGATGGGGAGTGAAATAGTTCTCTTTTCTCTCTCTTTATCAGTTAAAATTACCCACCCATCAGCAATGAACTGCTCCTTCCTCATTTTACTCCTCAGAGAGCTGAAGAATGCTTGTCAACTTGACCTTCACGTTTTCCTAAGACTCTGTTCCTTACGACTGCTGACTTTCATGTTACCCTGCTTTTAGCAAAGTATAGAGCCTCCATTATGTGGCCTTCTTTCTGTCTCTAATAATTTGGGAAACCTGTAAAGCCTCCTTGATTTCTTTAAAATTTTATTTCACATTTGGGATATTTGTCCTACTGTTTTAGGAAGGTGGACACTGAGAGCAGGCTCTTGCCTGACACTTGGAAATGAGTTGTCTGAGGAGACACACATGCTGACAAAGCAAGAGACTGTATTGGGAAGGGGCACCTGGGCGGAGAGCAGGAGGGTAAGGGAACCCAGGAGAACTGCTCTGCCCATGGCTTGCAGTCCAAGGTTTTATGGTGATGGGGTCAATTTCCGGGTTGTCTCTGGCCAATTATTCTGACTCATTCTCTGTCACTCTCTTCTACTTCTGCCTTCGGTCTTTCCCAGCATCAGGCTCTTTTCCAGTGAGTCGGCTCTTCTCATTAGATGGCCAAAGTATTGGAGCTTCAGCATCAGTCCTTCCAATGAGTATTAGGAGTTGATTTCCTTTAAGATTGACTGGTTTGATCTCATTGCGGTCCAGGGGACTCCCGAGAGTCTTCTCCAGCACCACAGTTTGAAAGCATCAGTTCTTGGCTGAGTGACGCTCGTGCCACCAGGAAGGCAGTAAACAGCCTTGTCATGCTCCTTTCTCAGTCCTGAATCAGTCCTGTTTCATCCGAGGTCCTAACTGTTGCTTCTTGACCCGCATGCAGGGTTCTCAGGAGAAGTGTAAGATGGTCTGGTATTCCCATCTCCTTAAGAGTTCTCCAGTTTGTCCACACAGTCACAGGCGTTAGTGCAGGCAATGAAACAGAGGTAGATGCTTTTCTGGAATTCCCTTGCTTCCTCTATGATCCAGTGAATGTTGGCAATTTGATCTCTGGTTCCTGTGCCTCTTGTAAACCCAGCTTGGACATCTGGAAGTTCTCCATTCACGTAATGTTGAAGCTTAGCATGCAGGATTTTGAGCATAACCTTACTAGCATGGGAGATGACTGCAACTGTCCAGTGGTTTGAACATTCTTTAGTACTGCCCTTCTTGGGATTGAGGATTGGGATGAGGATTGACATTTCCAGTCCAGTGGCCACTGCGGGAAAAGGTTTATAAACTGAAGCTTTAATACTTTGGCCACCTGATACGAAGAGCCGACTCATTGCAAAAGACCCGGATGCTGGGAAAGATTGAAGGGAAGAGGAAAAGGGGATGACAGAGGATGAGATGGTTGGATGGCATTATGGCTTCAGTAGACACGAGTTTGAGCAGACTCGGGGAGATGGTGAAGGACAGGGAAGCCTGGCCTGCTGCAGTCCATGGGGTCTCAAAGAGTCATGGTTGAGCGACCGAACAACAACAACTTTAAAGAAGGTTGTTTTCCTAATGTTTGGAGTTCTGTCTGACACCTGTAGGAGAACAGAGTCACTTTCTCCCAAGATTCAGTGATCACAATTATGTCTGGAGTGTTGTTTTCATTTCCTCCTGTCAGCAGAGCAGATAAATACCTAGAAAAAAGCTTAAGTAGCTGTTGGCGACCACAGTGAAAAGAGGCATCAAAGATGAGTCTGAGGTTGTTGGTGTAGTTGAACTAGGAGAATTAGTGATGTCATTAGGAGAAGCAGGATTTGGGGAAGGAGAGCTCCTTTGTGGTGCTGATAAAACAGTGCTATCATGATCATTTCCATCTCAGACATAGCACGCTGGAGGAGTTTTCCAATCAGAAGAGATTTGGGGTTAGAGAAATACATTTGGGTCTCATTCACACATAGGTGAATGAAGCAGTGAGAGCAGAACCACATGGGAGACAGAAGATGGGTGAGGACCAGGCTTGCTGCTGCTGCTGCTGCTAAGTTGCTTCAGTTGTGTCCAACTCTGTGCGACCCCATAGACGGCAGCCCACCAGGCTCCCCCGTCCCTGGGATTCTCCAGGCAAGAACACTGGAGTGGGTTGCCATTTCCTTCTCCAATGCGTGAAAGTGAAAAGTGAAAGTGAAGTTGCTCAGTCGTGTCCGACTCTTAGAGACCCCATGGACTGCAGCCCACCAGGCTCCTCTGTCCATGGGATTTTCCAGGCAAGAGTACTGGAGTGGGCTGCCATTGCCTTCTCCAGAGGACCAGGCTTGAGTAAGGTCATATTCAGGAGACAAGAAGGTAGAGACCAGTTGGTGTAGAGGTCATAAAAAGTGTAGTTAGAGAGGTAAGAGGGAGAAACAGGCTAGTTCATCATCACAGAATACAAGGGAGGGCAAAGTTTTAACTTAGAAGCCAAAGGTTTAACTTAAGAGGCTTATGTGAAAGGGCTTTGCAAGTGGCTCAGAAGTAAAGAATCCGTAGGAGACCCGGGAGACACAGGTTTGATCAGTCAGGAAGATCCACTGGAGGAGGAAATTGCATTCCACTCCAGTATTTGACACGGGAAATCCCATGGACAGAGGAGCCTGGCAGGCTATAGTCTATGGGGGTCCCAAAGAGTCAGACATGGCTGAGTGACTAAGTATGCACGCACATACTCTAGAAAATAAGCAGAATAACACTCCCTCACTTTTGGTTATTTCAACTTTCCAGAGCATACTTAAAAAGTGAAAGGTATTGAAAAAATTCTCAGAGTAGCCCAAATAGCTCTCACTCCATAGGAAAGAGCATCATCTTTAACACCACGTTAATTCCTAATATATAACAGAGTAGGTTATTCACGTATAGTGATACGGTTTTCTTTTACAGTTGAATAGATGTGGCAAATTTGAAGGGATTGGGGCTTTCGGAGGCAGACACGTTCGTAACAACAAAGATGGACAAACCAGTGGAAGGCTATGTTCACATGTCACTGTCTAGTGAGGCCTTCCCTAACCACTCGTTTAAATTGCAAGCTTCTCTCACCCTGGAACTCCCCCACTTTAGCTTCACTCTCCTTGTCACTTAACCACTGTCTAACGTGCTGTTTGTTTATAATTGATTGATTATGTGAGTTCCAAGAGGGCATGGGTTTTGGTCCTCTCCTTCCACCACCACTGTCTTCCCAGAGCCTAGCAGGGCCTTGCAGAGAGAAGACACAATGAGTATTTATTTGTTGAATAAATGAATGAGAGAAAGTGATGGTTAGATACCAGGCATTGAACTATGTGGGATCATTTAGTTTTGGAATAAGCACTGCTGTCTGTCAGTGTTTCTGGGGGTGCACATACTATCCCTTGTAGCATCGGTGGGCTCACGGAGCTATGAATGAAAGTTTAAATCATGCTCAGTATATTCTTTTTCTGAAGGCAAAAAACCAGAGACATTTCCATCGAGTTAATAAAACTTTTAGAATGTCGGTGTTTCAAAGATCTCTCACTGAGAAAACAACTCTTTTTATGTTGAACATAAAATTTCCCCATGAAGGATTGCTATTACATGATTTAAACGTACTGGTTTGTTAAAATTTTGATTTTTTCCCCCCCTTGACCTCATTCATACCCTGAACAGTTTCCTTCCAGGTCTATTGGAAGGAAATGTTAAAGGTATTGCCCCCTTCCTTTCCAGTCTCAGAGTCCTCTGACCAGAAGGCATGGAGTTAGTTAGATGTGGGACTACAGAGAAGTATGTGACAGCTAGACTTTGTTGGTGTTTAGTCTCTAAGTTGTGTCCAGCTCTTTTGTGACCTCATGGACTGTAGCCCACTAGGCTCTTCTGTCCATGGAATTTCCCAGACAAGAATACTGGAGTGGGTTGCCATTTCCTTCCCAGGGGATCTCTCCTACCCAGGGATTGAACCTGCATCTCCTGCGTTGGCAGGCATATTTACTACTATGCCACCTGGGAAGCCTAGACTTAAAAATGACTAAATTAGAAACGCTCACTGATTTTGCTTCCACACTGACTACTGCTGCTTTATTATATGATACTGGTGGCCTGTTTGTGTCTCTCATGCCTTTTTGGCAAAATGAATCAGTAAAGTTGGCCTCCTGTATCTGTGGGTTCCTTGTCTGCAGATTCAACTAACTGTGGATGTTAAGATATTGGGGTGGGGGGTGGGAACTTCAGAAAGTACCAGAAACCAAAACTTGAATTTGCCGCTTCAGCAACTATTTACATAGTATTTGCATTGTCTTACAACCATTTAAATAGTATTTGCATTGTATTAACTATTGTATGTGATCGAAAGATGATTTAAATATACAGAATGTATGTGGGTAATGTGTAGACACTACCATATCGTATGTAAGGAACTTGAACGTCCACGGATTTTGTCATTCTGGGAACCAATCCCCCATAGGTACTGAGGGATGACTGCATTGACTTCTAAGTGCTAGATGTTTATCAGAATACATATGTATATATTTGGAAGAAGCTATTGTGTTGTCCAAAAAGTTTGTTAGGATTTTCTGTAACATGTTATGGAAAAACCCAATGAACTTTTTGGCCAACCCAATACACTTCTCTGCAATTAAGACAGTGCTGCAAAGCATAGCTCTTCAGTTCAGGCCACCTTCTTCTATACACATTTTACATTTTCCCCAGTTACCTTCTACTTCTTCCAGAAGCATATTTTTTTCTTATTCCCCTCTTTCATGATTTACTTTGGATGCACCAGCTGGCTACACTGTGTCCATGGCTCAGTATAATTTAAGTTTTTTAATCTTACAAGTTATAGAAGTGACTGAGGAGAGCTTTTTAAAGTGATGGGAAGTCCCCTCACTTTAATTAGAGTGCCCAAGCAGAATGGAGTTATGTAATAGGTATTCATGCAGCTTCATTCATTACATAACATAATGGTCACTCACAACCAGATACTTAAATCACATTCAGAACCATTGTGTCCCCTTGGAGAGACAGTGGTTTCTTTGTTTGTACCAAATAAGCAGCCAGTGATTATTAGCTTAGCTATTAAGTTAAATCACATTCCTGGAAAGGGGAATGTTGCAGGTTTTTTTTTTTTTTTTTAAACGGGGAGAGGAGAATGCATTTTTGAAAATCCAGACATACAATTACTACTGGCAACGTGACCATTACACCTCTTTGACAAGAGAAGTTTATGTTTTGTTTGATTAAGTCAGTTTTAATTTCCTAGAGCCCTGTTACCTCTACTCTGTTAATTTGAAGCCTAAATATTTGTGTGCAAATAGTTTTGGTGACATGGAGCAGCTATGTCCTAATTCACCTGTGATGGTGTCTTTTCCCTCCCAGTACCCCACAGGGGGAATTTTAACTTGCTGTTGAGCATAGGACTTGAGGTTTGGTGATTCATTCATAGAACCTGATGTGGAGTTTGCTCTCACTATTTGACGTGTGTGGAGTGAGAGGCAGAGGGTGGCACATGGGGGACCTTCAAAGAGCAAATGGACATCCGAGCTGCTGGAGCCATTGTGGCACTGCTTTTTGAACATAGCTTTGGAGTCTGAAGGGTCTGGGCTGGACTCTGTCCTCTGTCAGTTACTATGAATGGGACTGGGTCAGCAGTTACTTAGCCCTTGAGCCTTTAGTGTCCTCATCTATAAACTGGGATTATTGTGAAAATCAAATGAGGTTGTGTATATACAAGAGCTTTGAATATTAGGGCCACACAAAAGATAGCATTATTCCCAGTCTGAACTTGTCCAGTCAGAATTGAACTTGTATAGTAACACTGATTAATTTATGTGTTCATGTCCTCTGATCTCCTTCAGTCAGGAGCAAATCAAAGTAAGTGTGTGTTCCTTCTCTGAATAAAACTAATATCAATCGATGACTATGGAAAAAGAATAAAATTGATCCCTTCCTACAGGTAAGGGAGAAAGGGGGCTAGAGTGGTGAGTTTCTAAAATTTCCTCTTCTAAAATTTTAGAAGAGGAAACTGATGCCCATGTAAAAGCAGGAGATTTTACTTCAGTCCTGGTTTATTTCATTTGATGATCACTGGAAGTGCTTGGCATTATTGCTGTGCTTTTTTATCATTAATGGTTATCATAATAATCTAGGACTAACTGCAGATTCCCCAGTTTCAGGGATTTTCCCATAGAAGGCTGGAGTTTGGGCTCATGAATCTGCTTTGGACTGGTACCTCAAGTGACTCCGAAGCAGGTGGATCATGATCTATAGTATGAGAAACCTTTGGCAAAAAAAGCGAAAAACCTTTGCCTTTTCTGGTCGTCTTTTAATTGAATCCTTCTCCTCGTGGCTCAGCTAGTAAAGAATTCTCCTGCCATGCGGGAGACCTGGGTTGGATCCCTGGGTTGGGTAGATCCCCTGAAGAAGGGAAAGGCTATCCACTCCAGTTTTCTAGGCCTGGAGAATTCTGTGGACTGTATAGTCCATGGGATTGCAAAGAGTCAGACATGACTGAGCGACTTTCACTTCACTTCATTCTTCTTGTAGCTCCATGCTGTATTTGATCATGGTGTACCTCCCTGCTTAAAATCTTTTAATGGTTTCCCATTGATAGTAGGTTCAAGATCAATATTGTCCTCCTGGCTAACTGCGTCTCTTGCCACTGTCCTCCGGCTCCTTCTCTTTGGCCACATCAGCTTCTCTGTCTCCTTCAGGTGCAGGTTTCCTCCTCCTTTGGGGCATTGGCAGGCAGTTTCCTCACCTGAAATGTTTTCTCTCTCACCCTCTGCCTGGTGAACACCTTCTGATCACTCTGATCTCTTGTTTCCTTGGTGAAACTTCCCCTGATCACCAGGGTGGAATCTGATCTTGCCATATGTCCTTTTCGCACCTTTCTATGGAGAGCAGTGATCTCTGTTGGCATTAGGTCATTTGCTGTTAAATTATCTGTTTAATATTTGTCTTGGCCTCATGTGTTTTGTGTTCATTTCTATATCTGCAGTATCTTGTAAGATAGTACCTTGAATTTCGTAAGAGCTCGCTAAATATCTGCAATAAATAAATGAACAAAAGTAGGATTTATGGTAAAGATGCACTGCTTTAGACCTCCACTGAAGAAGGTTTAATGACTGGAATTGCATGTTAGCCTTGTTATAAAGTGGAAAGCACCCTTAGCATTCTAGAATACAGCATTAGAGCACTTACTTGTTTCAGTAATACACACTATTAATTCAGAGACCTCAAACAGTATTCTTAGTGTTTAAAGCTTAGAACCTGGCATGGGAGAAAGGGGAGGTTAAAAGGCTGCAAATAAAATCCTTACTTACTTTATAGCATGTCTTTCATGCAGAAAGGATTGGAAGCTTCATGGTAGTCCAACACCTCATAAGTAAACTTGCAATGTATTTACACTTACATTATGTAGCTGCTTGATTAGCTTGTGTATTCATTTCCTCAGATACTCCCACTTGGAGTTGTAAGAAGTCAAAACAAGAGCATATTCCCACTCTTTGTTTTCAAAGCAAGCAATTGGTTTGGTGGCATTTACATCTGGTGGAACAATGAGGGCAGTGTCAATCTCAGAGAATGAGAGATCCTTGTTATGTGTACTTGGATTCAGCATCTCAATCTTGATGGGAAAAAAATTCTGGAGGAAAAAACCCCATGACTGCAGTAATTTTTGTAATCATGATAGCCAAGTATGGAATTAATTGGGGTTCAAAAAAAGCCAATATAGTCATGTTGAGAAATTCACTTCAGTTTTTAACCACTGTGAAGACATAGAATCAGTTAACTTTGTTTACCTAAGATGTTTAGTTCTGAGGACAGAGTTTTGCAATCTTTAGGTAATCTATGAAGTTAAGTCAGCTTTTCATTCAGATTTTTAAATAAGTTGCCATTTAATTACAGCATTAATTTGTTTTTCACTCATTACGACAAACATTTACTAAGCACTTGCTGTGTGTTAGACATTATGCTATACCCCAGGGATATAGTAGTGAACAAGACAGATAAGAGCTCTGCTGCTACAGAATTTATAGGCAGCAAACATGCAAACAATTCCGGGCTATAAAACATTTAACCTAGATAACATGATCTGGCCTGGTGAGGAAAGATGGGTCGTATGACTTCAGACAGATGGTACAGCAGTTTATCTGAGGAGATATCACCTGATCAAAAGCAGTGAATGAGGGGGAAGGGCCCACCATGAGATGATTGGACTGAGCAGCATTAGCATGATAGGTAGAAGGAGCAAATGCAAAAAATCACTAGATGTGAATGAGCTTGCTGTGTTTAAAGAATTGAAAGAAGACTGGTGTGGCTGGGGCTTAGAGAGGGAAGGAGATAGTTTTGGTGGTGAGGTCAAGGGAGTAGGCAGGAAGGGCCCTGTGGGCCAAGGTGGAGTCTGCATATTATTCTAGGAGTCATGGGAAGCCAGTGGGAGGCTTTAAGCAGGGGAGTGACACGATCTGATTTGTGTCTTTAAAAGATTGCTGGGATTGCCATAAGAACAATTTAAAGAGGTATTTACTTTAGCAGTTCAGCTCAAAGGTGATGACCAAACATTGTATGCTTTAATTGTATATGGATAGGCTCTTCTTGTGTATATATACAGCCTTTTTTTTTTTAATTTGACTGAATTTAGAATAATCAAGAAAAAGATTACTTAGGAACATAATGTCATTGGATAGATTCGTTAGATAAAGAACTCATTTTTATTTTAAAACCATGTATTTAATATTCTTGAAGTGCTTATTGATGTGACTATAAGCTAATTTCTGGAGATATAAATACGAATATGCCTTTAACGAATTTATGGTCTAGTGGAGGATACCTATAAGTAAAGAGATGCATACAACATACTATGAAAAGTGTGTTTGGCTGTTATGAATGAAGCTGCTATGAATGTTTCTGTCCATGTTTTCTGGCAGACATAATACTCATATCTTGTAGGAATGGAATTGCTGAGTCAAAGGATAGGCATGTTTAGCTTTGGTAGAGACTTGGGACTTTATTCTGAAACTAGGATTTGTACTTTCGAAAGATGATTTTTAGCAACACTAGTCTTAGTCTAAGTTGCTTCAGTTGTGTCTGTCTTTTTGCAAGCCTATGAACTGTAGCCCACCAGACTCCTCTGTCGGTGAAATTTTCCAGGCAAGAATCCTACAGTGGGTTGCCATTTCCTTCTCCAGGGGATCTTCCTGACCCAGGAATTGAACCTGAGTCTCTCATGTCTCCTGCATTGGCAGGCGGGTTCTTTACCTCTAGCGCCACCTGGGAAGCAAGACTAGCGGCAAGTGAAACCAGTTAAGTGCTTGTTACACATACCCAGTTAAGAAATGAGATCTAAATTAAGGTAAGACAGTGAAGATGGGGGAGAAGAAGAGAATGGAGACATATTTAGGGAATGGGACACATTGGATTTCAGAGGTGAAGGGGGAGATAAGTTGGGAATAAAGATAATTTGTAGGTTTATGACCTGGATCATTAACAGTCAGAATAGAGAAGAGTTGAGATTTTAGAGGAGTAAAAAGAGAGTTTCTTTTTGGATACATTGAGTTAGAGTTCCAGGTGAACACGTGGTAATCGGAAATTCAGGTCTAGAATTTAGAAGGGAAGTTAAAGTAAGAACTGGAGATAAAGATTTGGGAGTTAGTATAGTATTTGTTAGTTCCAGAAGGTCTTGTAGGTCTTCATGTGTCTTTGTGTTAGTTTCTCAGTTGTGTCCAACTCTTTGTGACCCCATGAACTGTAGTTCACCAGGCTCCTCTGTCCATGGAATTCTCCAGGCAAGAATACTGGATTGGGTTGCCATTTCCTTCTCCAGGGGATCTTCCCGACCTATCGAGCCCGTATCGAGACACGGGAATTGAGCCCGTGTCTCCTGCATTGGCAGGTGGATTCTTTACTACTGAGTTACCAGGGAAGTCCCTCAAGTGTATTTAGGAAATAACAAAACAATCAAATTAGGAAGAGTTATTCTAGCTCACTGCTGACATAAACAGAGGGCACTAACAAGTATTTGAAAATTAATTTGACCTGGAACCGGAAACAGAATCTAGTTCCATGCCTTCCTTATGGTTGAAGCTCAGAGTTGCAAGAGACTTTTATTCCCATTAGTTCTGAAATTCTTTCTTTAGGGCCACTGCTTATTTATCTGGCATTTATTTAATCTATTAAATATTCACTAGCATTAAGCTCTACTCATCCTTTCCTTCCATGCCACTGAATGAAAAAATTCACATTCATATTATAACCTCTACTGTTAAGTTTTTAGAGTATAGTCCTTGATTTCTTTCATGGATTCCCTTAGCCTCTCCTTTGGGTTCTTTGCATAACGGGAGCTCCTTTAATAACCTTTTTTAACTGACCGACCTCAAAAGTGAGTCATGAGCAATGGGAATGATGTTTTCTTTACCACCAACATGCCTATTTTTTTACATATATTTTTGACACATTAAAATCTAGTGGACAAAATGATTCCATTGTCAAAAGTTTCTGTTTGCTTAGGGAAACTGGATCTGTGTTTTTGCCAGGTATTTGTTCTTTCTATCCTCTGCCCTTCCTCTATATATTTGTAACAATACTATATATTTGTATTAAGTGTCAGTATTTACAAAACTGCCACTTTGTTTGGCTAAACCGCATAATCAGTCATATTGTCATTTTGCTTTTGTTTCCTCTCTTTCTAAAAATATAAGGAGAGTGTCTCATGACTAGATAGATTTATAAGCCTAGCAGGTAGGAAAATTAATAATCTGGAAATCAGATTATTAATGAATACTCCTCCCTCCCCCCGGGGTCCTACACTGTCACTTCTCATGCAACTTACTGACCTTGTTCTCCTGGCTTGTTTTGAGCCCTTGAATAAAGTCCTTCATCTTTATTAGACTTAATTTACTTATTTAAGAGACTATAATAATGAGGGGGGAGTTTTGTTTTCCTCCAAAGAGGGTGTTTAACACAAAAACACTTTTTTTGGTCATCTTTAGGTGTCAGAGATTTCAGTCAATGTCAGATAATATCAAGAATATCTGATGCAGTTAAGACCTAATTTTGGTGAAAGTAATTGGGGTAGGGGAAGGAAAGTGAAAACACAAGGATTTTCAGTTCAGTTCAGTTGCTCAGTCGTGTCCAACTCTTTGCGACCCCATGAATCGCAGCACGCCAGGCCTCCCTGTCCATCACCAGCTCCTGGAGTTTACCCAAACTCATGTCTATCGAGTCAGTGATGCCATCCAGCCGTCTCATCCTCTGTCGTCCCCTTCTCCTCCTGCCCCCAATCCCTCCCAGCATCAGAGTCTTTTCCAATGAGTCAACTCTTCACATGAGGTGGCCAAAGTATTGGAGTTTCAGCTTCAGCATCAGTCCTTCCAATGAACACCCAGGACTGATCTCCTTCAGAATGGACTGGTTGGATCTCCTTGCAGTCCAAGGGACACTCAAGAGTCTTCTCCAACACCACAGTTCAAAAGCATCAATTCTTCGGCGCTCAGCTTTCTTCACAGTCCAACTCTCACATCCATACAGGACCACTGGAAAAACTGTAGCCTTAGTATTATATATAAGTTGGTGCAAAAGTAATTGCTGTTTTGCATTGTTGAACTTTGCCATTTGATATTGGAACACATTCTTAAATGTAGTTATGTTATATATCATTTTAATGTGCATTTCTTGCTTTATGTTTTGCAATAATGAATTATTACTTGCTGTTTATATGTATTTTAGACTATGGAAATGATGTTAGACAAAAAGCAGATTTGAGCGATTTTCTTATTTGAATTCAGAATGAGTCATAAAGCACCAGAGACAACTTCAACATCAACAACACATTTGGCCCAGAAATTGCTAATAAATGCACAGTGCAGTGGTGGTTCAAGAAGTTTTGCAAAGGAGACAAGAGCCTTGAGGATGAGGAGCTCAGTGGCCAGCTGTCAGAAGTTAGCAATGACCAACTGAGAGCGTCATGGAAGCTGATCCTCGTACAGCTACATGAGAAGTTGTCCAAGAACTCACCATTGACCATTCTGTCCTTCTTTGGCCTTAGAAGCAAATTGAAAAAGTGAAAAAGCTCGATAAGTGAATGCCTGATGAACTGATCCCAAATCAAAAAAATTATTGTTTTGAAGTGTTCTTTTCTCTTTTTCTACACAACAACAATGAACCGTTTCTCGATCAGACTGTGATGTGCGATGAAAAGTGAATTTTATATAACCAGCGATGACCAGTTCAGTGATTGGACCAAGAAGAAGCTCCAAAGCACTTCCCAAAGCTAAACTTGCACCAAAAAAAGGATCATGGTCACTGTTTGGTGGTCTAATGCTAGTCTGATCCACTACAGCTTTCTGAATCCTGGCGAAACCATTATGTCTGAGAAGTACACTCAGCAAATTGATGAGATGCTCTGAAAATGGCAATGCCTGCAGCCGGCATTGGTCAACAGAAAGGGCCCAGTTCTTTTCCACAACAGTGCTTGACTGCACATCACATAACCAATGCTTCAAAAGTTGAATGAATTGAGCTACAAAGTTTTGCCTTATCCACCATATTCACCTGACCTCTGGTCAAGCATCTCGACTACTTTTGGAAGGGAAAATGCTTCCACAATCAGCAGGACACAGAAGATGCTTTCCATGAGTTCGTCAAATCCCAAAGCATGGATTTTTTTTTTTTCTTTGCATAGGAATAAGCTAACTTATTTCTCATTGGCAAAAATGTGTTGATTGTAATGGTTCCTATTTTGATTAATAAAGTTATGAGCCTAGTTATAATAATTTAAAATTCAGGGTCTGAAACTGCAATTATTTTGCACCAACCTATATAGGTGGTGTTGGTGGTAAAGAACCCATTGCCAATGCAGGAGACATAAGAGACTCGGGTTTGATCCCTGAGTTGCGAAGATCCCCTGGAGGAGGACATGGCAACCCACTCCAGTATTCTTGCCTGGAGGATCCCATCGACTGAAGAGCCTGGTGGACTATAGTCCATAGGGTCGCACAGAGTCAGACATGACTGAGTGACTTAGCACAGCACAGCACACAGCATAAAAGATTTTATCTATAGAGTCCTGAATAGTTCTTGTAACCATTCAACACACCTTCAGCTCCATTTTCTAATTTTATTTCTCACAACAGTCCTATGAAGTATGGAGATTCTGGACTATTTAGTGACCTTGCTGCTGCTGCTGCTAAGTCGCTTCAGTCATGTCCGACTCTGTGTGACCCCATAGATGGCAGCCCATCAGGTTCCACCGTCCCTGGGATTCTCCAGGCAAGAACACTGGAGTGGGTTGCCATTTCCTTCTCCAATGCATGGAAGTGAAAAGGGAAAGGGAAGTCGCTCAGTCGTGTCTGGCTCTTAGCGACCCCATGGACTGCAGCCCACCAGGTTCCTCCATCCATGGGATTTTCCAGGCAAGAGTACTGGAGTGGGGTGCCATTGCCTTCTCCAATTTAGTGACCTTAGGTGTACAAATAAGGAGACTGAATCCACAATACTGTGTCACTTTGCATGTTAATGCAGCACTCTGTAACAGAAAGACATGCATGCTAAATCACTTCAGTCATGTCCCACTCTTTGCAACCCCATGTACCACAGCACACCAGGCTCCTCTGTCCATGGGATTCTCCAGGCAGGAATACTGGAGTGAGTTGCTGTGTCCTCCTCCAGGGGAACTTCCCAAACTAGGGATTGAACCCGCAATTCTTACATGTCCTGCTTTGTCAGGCAGGACCTTCACCACTAGCACCAACTGGGAAGCCCAATAGAAAGACAGGGCTGGTTTTATATCCAGACTCTGTCAATTATGCAAACTGGCTGATTAAAGTTGGATGAGTCATCCCAGTGCACCAGCCCTGAGCACCCTGTCTCATGCATTGGACCTGGACTGGAGATCTGTTTCACATATGATAATATACATGTTTCAATGCTATTCTCTCAGACTGGGATGACCCAGAGGGATGGGATGGGGAGGAAGGTGGGAGGTGGGGGTTCAGGATGGGGAACACATGTAAACCCATGGCTGATTCATGTCAATGTATGGCAAAAACCACTACAATATTGTAAAGTAATTAGCCTCCAATTAAAATAAATAAATTAAAAAAAAAATAAAGTTGGATGAGACCCCTCACTTCTCCAAACCTCAAGGTCCTCAAGTCAGTATCCTTAGAGTCGGACATGACTGAGTGGCTAACAGTAAGTTAGGAGATTCCTTAATGCGATCCACAGAAGGAGAATTAAATTAATGACTAAGGTGGGAAACGTCCGGCAGCTGCCACCTTCTGCTCCCCCAGAGACTGGTAAAGGAACACTTTACATCTCACCAGGAGACAAAGCACCGTGGAACTGTCTGTGGGATTTATGGCGGTCTGGGAAAACTTCTGGGCTGTGAGGAAGTGTTTCCATTCAGAGCAGGCTTCATTCACAGGGAATATTGGGTCACACAGAAGCTCACTACCCCCTGCTGACCTTTTCAGACAGAGCTTGGCAGGACTGCACAGAAACTATGAATTCCAGAAGGCCAGGGCCCCTGTTAACCTGTGACCTCAGAATAGGAGGGCCTTGGACATCTGAGGTCTGAAAGGGTGAGGAAGGAGTTGTGAATTTTGCAGGTTCACTCTGGACACAAAATCCGGTGTGACGATCTGTGATGTAATTTGGCACATGCCGGAGTGACTATTTTAGTTCAAACCTCCCTCCCTGCTGTAACTCTAATTCCTTGAACTTCTCAAAACAGCATGTAATTTCTTTACTTTGCAAAGTCTTTGACCAAGACATTGAAGCTTTAAGTTATTGCCTTAAGTCCCAAAGTAAATTGGCCGCAGAGATAAAAATAGAAGCCAGGTTAACTCACAAGCTCTTCATTAGCATTCTGAGCTTCAAGCAGCAAAGTAGCGTGTAAAAGTGAAATTATTTTATTTGAAAAATGTAGTCAGCACAGTCCCTTGAATCCACTTAATTTTTGAATCTGTACTGGAGTGGGTTGCCATTTCCTTCTCCAGGGGCTCTTCCCAACCCGGGGATCAAATCCAAGTCTCCCACATTGCAGGCAAATGGTTTACCCTCTGAGCGCCAGGGAAACCCATCTGCCTCCTTAAAGACTTCTTAAATCCTTAAAGGAAGACATCAGTGAGTGTTTGCGTCAGAGAAAATCCAGTCTATTATGGGTTAACACCATGTGGAAGAGATTCACAGCCAGGAGGATGACCATTTTTTATGGGGTTGGAAAACACAACTTCCTGTTTCCCCTCAGAGAGTTCCTGGACTCTATGGGGTGATCTAGGAAACCCCGCGGAGACAGGATGGCGGAAGGGGCTGAGATTTCTGTCGGGTGAAACACTGGTCCTTGTTGGTTATTACAGCTCTCAGCGTTTTCCTGAGGATGCAGCATACTCGTCGTAGAAATCTGACCACATTCTAACATGTGGCTTCAAGTGAAGTCAACTCTTGGGGATCTTGTAGTTTTGTTTGAGGGCATATTAATTTGTCAGTTGCATACTCCTCCACCTCTTCTCCCTTCACATTTCTGCTTTTTTCTTAGTTCAGAGGCGTAATTTTCTGTCTTCTATGAGGTCAGCTATTATTGGAGTGGTCACAGAAAGACAAAAATGTTCCACCGGTGTGAAGTCTCTCCTGAATTTACCGTTGGCATAATCTGAGAGGGAGTCCTAGGTAGTGGTGCGCTGATAAATCACCTCTTCAGACTCAGAGCCCCGACTTGGAGCCAGTTTGCCAGTTTCCATGGTGTAGCTGTTTCCACCATGGCCAGATTCACAATACCAACATGATGTCATGGAACATGGCACTGAGGAATGTGTAGGATCAGCTCCTGCAAGCGGGACAGGCTGGCTCCAGCACGCTGCTGGCTAGACCTCGGTAGGTTTGCGTAATTAGGTGGAAGGTGCATGTGTTGGCATATGTAAGTCTGGCAGTGGTTTTCCTCTGGGTTATCTGCCCAGAAGTGCTGCCACAGATCGGGTGAGTGTAAACTTGCCACATGTGCAGGTGCTTCTCTTAGTCACGGACATCTTTGCTCTTGGAACCCTCTTAATTTGGGTGTTCTTCCAGAGGCCGTCCTCCACCCTCGATTCTTTTTGTTCTACACACTCTGCCTGGAGAGTGAAGCTGGTTTAATTGTTGTAACTCGCCATTGTTGTTGTTGAGTCACTAAGTAGTGTCTGACTCTTTGCGACCCCACGGACTGCAGCATGGCAAGCTTCCCTGTCCTTTACCATCTCTCAGAGTTTCCTCAAACTCATGTCCATTGAGTCACTGATGGCATCCAACCATCTTGTCCTCTGTTGTCCCCTTCTCCTCTTGCCTTCATTTTTTTTCAGCATCAGGGTCTTTTCTAATGAGTCGACTCTTTATATCATGCGGCCAAAGTATTGGAGCTTCAGCTTCAGCATCAGTCCTTCCAGTGACTATTCAGGGTTGATTTCCTGTAGGATTGACTAATTTGATCTTGTAGTTCAAGGGACTCCCAGGAGTCTTTTCCAGTACCACAATTTGATAGCATCAATTCTTAAGCTCTCAACCTTCTTTATGGTCCAACTCTCACATCCATACATGGATGTGAAAAACCATAGCTTTGACTGTACAGACCTTTGTTGGCAAAGTGATGTCTCTGCTTTTTAATACGCTGTCTGGGTTTTTCATAGCTTGTCTTCTAAGGAGCAAGCACCTTTTAATTTTGTGGCTGCAGTCATAGCTCTTACATATTTCCGTCTTAGACCTCCTTACCCAGCTCTTGGATTCTGACTGCCTGTTGGACTGTATACCATTGGAAAATCCCAACAATACTTCAGATTTTACATTTCTTTTTTTCTTTTGGCCACAGCACACAGCATGCAGGATCTTAGTTCCCCAACCAGGGTTTGAACCTACACCCCCTGCAGTGGAAGCACAGTGTGTTAACCACTGGTCCACCAGGAAATTCCCAAGTTTTATATTTCTAAAGTGGAATTCAGTGCCTCTACCGCACAGAAGACTGGCTTCCCCTTCTCAGTTTTCTTTCTTGTGGGTGGTATCCTTTTCTTTCCAGTCACTTTCAGATGTTGCCTCTACACGCAGTCCCTCTTGGTTCTTGCATGCTATTTGCCTGTCTCCCCACTGTTTTACTTGTGTTGCATTGTAATGGTTTCTCTGTGTCCATTTTCTCCATCATATTGAACATCCTGGGTGTTAGAACTGCCTGCTGTTTGCCTTTGTATCTCTGCTGTCTTGCACAGTGCCTGACACATAGTACCATTTATTCAATATGTGGCTGAATAAGTAGATGAATAAATGAGAGATCCATTCTGTACCCTTTTGTATGTATATGGCATACAGTTGCCAGACTTAGGAACTAAAAAAGTACAGGATGCCGGGTTAGTTTGGAAATTCAGATAAACAACAAAAAATTTTTTCAGTGTGTTGTTGCTGTTGTTCAGTTGCCAAGTTGTGTGTCTGACTCTCTGCATGAGTAGGTCCTAAATACTGCAGGTAACATTTATGTTCACAGATTATTCAATTATTTATTTTTTTTTCTAAAATTAAAGTTTAGCTGGGCATTCTGGCAACCCTAACCTAGAAAAAAAAAAAAAAAAAAACGTCAGCTGACACCCAGAACAGAAGTTCACGCAACACAGAGCTCACACAGAGCTCGCTGTCACGTGCCTTGGGGTTTTGCATGGACTCTGCCTTACATCTCTGAATGTCCTATGTGTAAATGGTTCACTTTACTCAGAGGCACTGGGCTGCTCCATAATGTTGTGCTTTATGCCATTACATACACATAGTTTTCCTTTGCGTGGCAAGGACATTTAATCTCTGCATGTTTAGGCAATGTGGACAAATGATCCGAGTTTGTGAGTCATCTTACGATATTTCCTATGCTGTGGTGTTTTCTTATTGTTTCTGGGTAGTGGTTTCAGGGCATTTGAGTAGGGGATATAAAACGGACCCTTGGTGTTCTGAGATGCATGTGCAGAGAGGAACATGCTATTAAAGTTCTGTAAAACCTTGGCTCTGGGTTTTAGATTTTGTTAGGGAGTTATGACTGGAAGAGTTCTCACTATTTACATTACTGCTCGTGCCAGGATGCCCGAGAACTGATGTACTAAAGATTAAGCATGGCTTTGAGAAAGACTTAATACTTTCTCCAGTCTAATGAGGTTGTTTACTTAACACATTCCCTGTTAAAGTATCAGATGACTAAAAGATTATTTTGATTGAAGGGATTTCTTTTTTTAAATTAAAAACACCCAAGTTGTGAACAGTTTATGTTTTAGAAGACAAAAGAGTATATTTTCAATGACTGGAAACACAGTTGAAATATGGCATGTTTCATCTCTCACATTCTTTCTCCTGTCCCCCTCATGTCAAAATTGGTAATTATAGAAATTCCATGGCTAGGACAGTTGGGCAGGGTTTTAGATATTTACCCCATAGGAGTCAGGCATATTCTCTGAGGAAATGCTGAATTCTAATGGCAGACGGATTGGCCAGAAAACAATCATGAAACATTTTTGTGGCCTCAGTATCGTGATCTTGTCAGTAAAGCGATGGTCTCTGATTAAATCCAGATTGGGCTGTTTCCTGTCAGCGTGCTAACCCAGAGGGCAGGCTCAGCCCTCCATGTCTTGCTCTCTAAGTCTGAGTTATTAAACACTTGTCTGCCAAGACTTTCCTCACTGCCTCTCCCCACTATTCTTTTAAACTAGAATTTTAAGATCGAGTTATCACAAACAAAAACAGACCCTAAAGTCTCTTAAAAGGGTCATGTCGCTATTAAACATTTTAGCTTTTCCAGTCTACCCATAGGCGTAGGATATTTTTGTGTGTTTCACTTTTGTATAACTTTATTTCAATTCCAGTAACAAGCAGATAATTACAAAATTTTTATTTCATAAAAATGTACTTTATTTGCTCTTGTGCGCATACTCAGTTGTGTCTGACTCTTAGCAAACTCGTGGACTGTAGCCCGCCAGGCTCCTCTGTCCCTGGAGTCTTCCAGGCAAGGAAACTGGAGTGGGTTGCCATTTCCTCCTCCAGGGGACCTTCCCGACCCAGAGATTGAACTTGTGTCCTCTGCATTGGCAGGCATATTCTTTTACCTTCATTCTTTTACTGTGCCACTTGGGAAGCCTGTACTTAATTTGAATATAGGTAAATTAAAACTCATCTTCAAAAATCTGGCCTTCCCCTTGCTAGCGAAGAGATATTAGCGTACTTAGTAAACGTTCAGAAAATAATATTAAGCAAGTGCTCTGACGCTGACATGTATTGTTATTTTTTGTGAGAACGACTTTAGACATCGGAGTAATTCTTGTACTTCATTTTATGCTATTGCCGTTGATGCTCATTTGTTGCAACTAGAGAATAACTCTTAAAATCTAAATATTCAAAATATTCTATTAGCTATTCCGTTAGCTCAGTCATGGTTCTCCCTAATGTACAGATGCAAACACTGAGGAACAGAAACCATTAAAGGCATTTATGGGGATCAGGCCTGTGTGTTGAGATTTTCTTCAGAGAAGAAGGAGTGAAAGGAAGCGACTGGGTTAATGAGTAACATGAATCCATTTCCAATGCCAAGCAAGAGCATTGGCTTCCTGCCAAATCTGCTTTCTGGCAGGAAAAGGGACCCACTTCATCAGGGTCTTTGACAAGCATTTTTCTCTGTGTTTGAATTTTTGGCCACATCACTGCTTAGGGAAAAATTAGTTCTCTTAAACAGTTACTACTTTTAATAAGAAAAGATTTAGCTTTAAAGTGGAGTTTGCATTGTAAAATAGGTATCATCAAATTACAAAATTTATTGATAAGGGAACCCTGACTTTGTCTGTCACAAGGTAAGGAAGCTTGATTTAGAATTAGAGCTTGAATATCCGTAGAAACTGAAAAGCCATTCCTTTTAATGTTGTTATTGTTAACATTTGCCCTTGAGGTATATTTTTTAACTTCTGCTTTTTAAATGATAATTATCTTGATCAGATCTTTTGAGGTGACAAAGTAAAAAAACACAAAATATTCCTAAATTTTAGTGGTATTAAGAAAGAGATCAAAGGAATATAGATGTTTGAAGGTAAAAGTTAATTTTATAATATCTTGGTTTTTTTTTTTTAAGTGAAAAGTGGCAAATGTGAATTAAGTTTCAACTGCATCACAGTGACTTAATAAGCTAACATTTTCCAAAATACATTCGTCCTAATGTTCTGCAGGGTGCTCTGAGACCAAAGGGAAGTCCATTAGGAAATGTCAGATACCATATCCTTCTTTGGAGTTTCATAGCATGTTAGCACATTAAGTACTGTGTGTAAGAAATTCTATGGAAAAGAAATATATTGAGCTTTGTTTAACTCCATAGTTCCCAAATTTGAATGCAGGATGTTTTGTTTTGAAACTAGTATTTTACAGCACACATTTAGGCCAACACTGTACCAAGTAATTAAAAATGTAATTAGACATTGAAACCATATATCTTCTTCATTGATTGTTTCTAGTTAAAGTTAACTGAAGCTCTTGGAAGACAGATGGATATTATCAGGCCTGTTCTCAAACTGCTTATAGAGTGATAATGAGTAATTATAAGGCCATGATCTGAGTCCATTTGGTAGTTTTGCCTGAATCAGAGCCCTTTCCTTTGTAAACTAAAAGTATCTTTTGAAAATTAAATAAAGAAATCAAGGCACCCCCCTCATATGCTGGAGTCTTATGATTAATTCCTGCTGGCAGTTAGCCATGATGACATTAAGCTGTTCTAAGCCCTTTCTAAAAGCAATGGCCTTTTCTTTGGTTTTGCGGAAAGCAATTCTTGCCTGCTAATTTCCTTCCAGTGGTTTAACTTTTGACAGGACAGGTGAAGAAATAGCAAACATGTGACTTTGTAAGCACAATGTCATCATTTAGAGATTTCAGTTCTCTCTTTTTTGCTCCCCTTTAATTGTCACGTGTCTGGTTATTTCAATTTAAGAAAATCTGATATAAATAATTCACACTTAAAATTGAGAGACATTGGATGGCGATTGTGTCACTTAGAATGCTTCTATGCTTCAGCACAAGTTCCTTTCTATAGGTCATCTTCCCCTGTGCCTATGAAGGGCAGGTTGAACTCTGAAAATTGCATCATTATATAATTTGTTCAGCACAGATTTATTGTAGACTATAAGGCACACTCGGATTTTTCTTCAGTTTATTTCTCTTCCCCTATACTCAGTTTTAAAGCTTTACAGATTTTATCACTAATCAGTTTTTATGTATTATGGTTTATGTCTCCAGGGGGCAATTATACCTACCAATACTATTCACAGTCACTTCATTCGCATGTGGTAGCTACTTTTCACAGGGAAATATTTTCTCTTTGTTGTTGTTGTTCAGTCACCAACTGGTGTCCAACTTTTTGAGACCCCATGGACCGCTGCATGCCAGGCTTCCCTGTCCCTCACCATCTCCCAGAGTTTGCCCAAGTTCGTGTCCATTGAATCGGTGGTGCCATCCAACCATCTCATCCTCTGTCACACTCTTCTCTCTTGACCTCAATCTTTCCCAGCATCAGGGTATTTTCTAGTGAGTCAGCTGTTCGCATCAAGTGGCCAAAATGTTGGAGCATCAGCTTCAGCGTCAGTCCTTCCAATGAGCATTCAGGGTTGATTTCCTTTAGGATTGACTGGTTTGATCTCCTTGCTGTCCAAGGCACTCTCAGGAGTCTTCTCCAGCACCACAGTTCAAAAGCATCAATTCTTCAGCGCTCTGTCTTCCTTATGGTCCAGCTCTCACATCCTTACACGACCACTGTACTGTACATTGCTAGTCTCCAAAAGGCAGGGGTCATGCACCGACCTACCATTTCTATTACTCATCCAAGATTAGCTGAGGCCTGCTTGGTAAAACTGCTGCTTAGCCAACTTTGTTGATTAATGATGATATTGAATGCGTTTTGCCTTCCATGGACCAAAGAACATTACATGGTCAGATTTCCCTAGATGTCTGTGGAGAACATATTCCTCCCATGGCTGATTTTTTTTTTCCTCCAAACTATCAACATAATGTCATCTGGCTCACACAAATCTAAAAATTTAATAAGCAGCTCTCCAGAGTCAGTAGGATCAGTGCCAGCACCCCATTGTAGGCGCTGTCTTTGAGAATGAGTTTGAAAGCTTAACTGTGAAACAGTGTAAAGGGAATGATTGATAGCATTTGCTCAACTCGATCCTGGAGTCATAGAAAACATTCTTGCCAGAATATGCCAGCAGCGTAGTTCTTGATAGGGAAGTGAGCAGAAGCAAATGATGAAGTAATCCCTCTGCTAGTGGGATCACAAACAGGTGCCACCCCGGTACCCCGACCACCATCCCACGCTACTGCACTCACTCAGGTGAGAGGAGTGAAGTCGGCCTTTCCTGACTGGTAGGGAAGTTAAATAAGAGCAGGGGAAAGCATGACGGGCCACGCTTCATCCAGTTCAGTGTTTTCACTCTTACTTTAGGGAGTCGTTTCTCCTGATCATAATCTTGAGTTTATTGTACAGGTCGAAGGGGACCAGCTGCCTCCGGGACACACAGTCAGTCAGTATGAGACGTGTAAGATCAGGACCATAAAAGCTGGCACCTTAGAGAAGCTCGTGGAGAACCTGCTGACGGCTTTTGGGGACAATGACTTTACATATATCAGCATCTTCCTGTCAACATACAGAGGCTTTGCCTCCACTAAAGAAGTGCTGGAGCTGCTGCTGGACAGGTAAGAATCTGAAGCGGTGGTGCGAGGTGACAGAAATGTCAGGCTGTTTGCAGAGTGAAGGCATGAAGTTCTTTTTCTTTTGAAAAAATTTTATTTTAATTGGAGGAT
This sequence comes from Bubalus bubalis, assembly GCF_019923935.1. Classification (NCBI taxonomy): domain Eukaryota; kingdom Metazoa; phylum Chordata; class Mammalia; order Artiodactyla; family Bovidae; genus Bubalus; species Bubalus bubalis. The sequence goes on along the minus strand of NC_059161.1, from coordinate 16,158,736 downwards.
AATTACTTTACAATATTGTGATGGCCTCTGCCATACATCAGCATGAATCGACCATAGGCATATGTGTGCCCCCTCTCCTGAACCCCCTCCCACCATGCTCCCCACCCCATCCCTCCAGGCTGTCACAGAGCACTGGCTTTGGGTGCCTGCATCATACATCAGCTTCCCACTGGCTGTCTGTTTTACATATGGTAATGTATATGTTTCCGTGCTGTTCTCTTAAATCATCCCACCCTCTCCTTCTCCCATTGTGTCCAAAAGTCCTCCCCAATTAGGTAGATAGCAGATATGAATATTTTAAAAATAGAAGTAATTCATGTATATAGTGAAAAGTTCAAACAATAAAGAAAATTCTGAAAAAAAAAGTAAAAAATAAAACGTAAAATTTTCTGTTTACCTAAGTCCCTTTCCCAGGCCCATTCTTCCTAGGTAATAACTGTAAACTATTCCTTTTGTATTATTCTCAAGCTTTTCTGGGTGTATATAAATGTATGTTTATATATTTGTATTTATATATGATATTTATAAATATTTATAGTATGAATAGAACCACAGTACACAGTATATTCTGCAGCTTTCTTTTTTTACTTGTCTATATCTTGGAGATTTCTTTTACTCAGTAAAGTTTTTAACATTTATAAAGAGTTTTGAACAGTGGCTGGGATATTGAAAGCTCAAGAAATAAGTTATTGTTATTAAAGTCAGCACATGTAGGTAGATACTGTATTCTTTTTAGTGACTTTACAGTATTTATTGGATAGAATGTCTGTGTGTGTGCAAGTATTAACACTTGTCTGAGAATTCTATAGGATAATTTCACAGAAGAGTGACTGATGGGTCAAAATATATAAGCATTAAAAAATATATATATTTATCTTTATTTATTTGGCTGCACTGGGTCTTAGTAGGCTTCCCTGGTGGTCAGATGGTAGAGAATCTGCCTGTAATGCTGGAGACTCGGGTTTGATCCCTGGGTTGGGAAGATCCCCTGGAGAAAGGAATGGCAACCTACTCCAGTATTCTTGCCTAGGAAATCCCATAGACAGAGGAGCCTTAGTAAGGCACTCCAGATCTTTAATCTTCATTGTACCATGCAAGATCTTTTTTAGTTGTAGCATGTGAGATCTAGTTCCCTGACAGGGATCGAATCCAGGCCCCAAGCATTGGCAGCCCAGAGTCTTAGCCACTGGACCACCAGGGAAGTCCCCAAAATATATAAGCACTTTGAAATGTGAACGATGTTGCTAGATTGCCCTTCAGAAAGTTGTGCCAACCACTCTCCTGTCCACAGAGAATGAGGGTCCCTTTGCTTTCCCTGTACTCTGGCCAGCTGTGAGTAGCATTTTCATCTCCATCACTGAAACCATCTCTACTGTCATCTGTCTGTTGAAAAGGAGCTCATTGTTTTTATATTTATGTTTCTTAACATTTATGAGTGAGGTTTAGCATGTCTTGAAATACTTATTGGTCATTTGTGGGTTTTTTGGTGAACTCGTATTTTCATAGCTTTTATTTTTATTTTGGATTATTGTTACCTAATTATTGATCATATAATTATAACTCTTTGTCTAATAACAAAGTTAGGTTTCTTAAAATGTGTGCGTATGTGTGTGTGTGTGTGTGTGTGTATATATATATTCTTTTTTTGTCCGAGCTGCACAGCATGTGAGATCTTAGTTCCCCAACCAGGGATCATACCCATGCCTCCTGCACTGGAAGCTTGGAGTCTTAACCACTGGACCACTAGGGAGGCCCCCACATTTTTTGCTTATATTTTTTGGAAATATATTTTTTCTAATTTGTTGTTTATAAATATTCTTTTTTATGACCACATTAAAAATTCTTTTTATGCAGTCATTTATCAGTCTTAAGGCCTTTAATAATCTAATTCTGTTATGATGTGAATAAGGTATTGATAACAGTTTTTCTCAAGATATTTTCTTCCTAGATACACCTAGAGTGAGATCACTCGGATCAATGGATGTTCTTATGTTTACATTCAGGAAACATCCACAGAATGTCTTAACTGGATCAGTCCATAATAAAGCCTAGACAGCTTTTTACTTCGACGTCAGTGGGAAGTTCTGTAGGTTTTTTTTTACAGAGCAGTAATTAAAATATTAAGTGTGGTGTATAAACCTGTGGGATTAGTGAGTCATTTCTTTCATAGTCTCATAGTTGTTAGCCTCACACCTATAAATAGAACCTGAAGAATTATATGCATTTTCTTTCCTCTGTTCTGTATTTATAAAGAGGATGCCGTGTGCTAACTGTTGGCAGGCAGTATGAGGAAATAGGTCAACACATCAGAAACTCCTACAAGTTTTCTTTGGAACCAGTAACCTCCTCTGCTTATGGGGTAACACCACTGATAATAGACCGCAGATGTCTATCATCCGTGAAGGGGCATGCACATGAATTCCAGCTGCTCATCATAAATAGTGGACAAACACACAGGAACTAGAGTGTTTAGTCTATGACTCATGTACATCCAGCTTTTATGTGATGATTTTTAAAAATCTTCTGTTTGTTTTCCTATTATAGTGGGTAGACATTTTTGGATTGTTAAAATATTATGACAATTGTTAAATAACAGAATCAACATGAATTGAAATTATATTTAATTCAAACTATCATTTAAGGTATAACTGAATGAAGAGTTAAGATATATCTTGAACCATTTAGGTGGGCCAAGGCTTGACTTTGAATTTAATCTCATAGTCAGATCCTTTGATTCTGACATGAGTGGAATCAACACGTACTGAAATGTTTTTAAAATACCCCGTGCTCTGCAAGACACCATATGGACGAAGCAGAAATAGGAGACTTGGTAAGTTCTCACCCTTGTGATGAATTTACTGTGAAGCTGCTGGTGTTTAACCTCTAGGGCCCCTCACTGGGAGTACCCTCTACATAATTGATATTCACAATTTTATATTCTTTTTCTTAGAGAAAGCCCCTCAAATGACATAAGGTAGCCCTGCTAAACAAGGATCCACCTTGACAACTTAATATTTTACCGCAAAAGATAATTACACTTAGAAAACAAGTAGACAACTGCTTAAGATGGTATAAAAATGAAACTCTAACACTTTCTACAGAAGTTCAGAGAAACATATCCTACTTATTTTGCTTCCTCTGCAGACTTTGGATTTGTCCATATATATACAAACTTCACGAATGTTTCTTCCTCACTCTATTTCCTACTCACTCATATCCTGTGACCAAATGTCAATCTCTGATTTTAACCAAAATGCAGATTCTGTGAAACATTGGGATCTTAAATTGGTTGTTAGGGATTTTAATGTCTGTAATTTGGAGGTAAGCAACTAAGTTGCATAAATTTACCTTTTCTGAAGATAAGCTGGATTAACTGTTTTCTTATTAGTAAATTGTGGTCAACTTGTTTATGGGTCTCTGGTGGTCTGCTTTGTTTTTTCTAAAAATGATTTCTCTTGGATTCTTAATAGCAGATTACTTATCCTTTGTGAAATTAACACCGAGAAGTTATTATAGGATGTGCTAATCCTAAGCAGTCCAGAATGGATTGAAGGCAGATGCTGCGGTATTTATTTCCCTCCAGAGAAAAGCATATTTGAAACCAAACTTTGATTTTTCTTAAGACTTCCAATCATGTGGCTTTTTTCATTTGGAACTGTTTGCTTTCTGTGATTTAAAAATATTTGTGATAGTTTTTCTGTTTCATTCTACTAATATGAGCCTTTGTGATTGACCAGTGGACAGTGGTTTGCAGTTGTATATGGCTAATTCCCTGTGTGTGCCTTATCGCTTCCTTAGGGGTGATCAGCAGTTAACAAGAAATCCTGTTTTCTGTACTTCTCACTGTGGCTAAGAGTTAATTCTAAGGCTCATTGGCTTTCTTTTAACCTAAGAAAGTTTTTGAGTGTGATTTAGCTGTTTGTGTTTGGGCTCTGTGGCGCAGATGGTAAAGATTCTTCTTTCAGTGCAGGAGACATGGGTTCAGTTCCTGGATTGGGAAGATCCCCTGGAGGAGGGCATGGCAACACACTCCAGTACTCTTGCCTGGAGAATCCCATGGACAGAGGAGCCTGGTGGGCAGAGCCTGTGGGCTCACAAAGAGTCGCACACGACTGAGCGACTAATACGTTTACTTTCACTTCAACTTTAAACATACATTTCACTTAAAAATATGTTTTCTTCCCACTGTACCATTTAAAAAAGTAAGTTAAATACTACTGAAAACACCCCACCTCATATTTAGGGAGAAACCTACTTCAGCTAGTGATCCTCACTGAGAACCATGAAATGTCTATACAGACATCTAGATTTTTCTTCAAACAGCTGTCGCATTTGCTACTTTTAGGTTCTTTCTTGGTCATTCTTTCTTTCTCTGATATCAGAAACGAGCAGACTGCTAAGGACCAGAGAAATGGGGTGAATTAGATCTCCAGAAACTTTTGCTAAGCCACTAATGGCACTTAGGTCACAGTTTGAAAAGGATTGAGTAATAATCTGAATTGCCTCTTCATTTTGAGTGAATTCTCCCAGTGGGGGACTTCTGGAGGATAAAGGTTGAATGGCTTCAACCTTTGAATGGCCATCCCATAAACACTGTGCTTTTAAGACCAATCTGACTTGGGTTTGCTGGCTTAGGTCACCAGAGAGGAGACTAATTCAGTGGGTCTTTGAACTTATTTCTTCTTCCCATGTTTGATTGCCATGCATTTTCAGACTATCTTATTTAGTTCATTGATCGTTACCTGCATGTATATAATGAGACAGTTGAGGCTCAGAAACTTTCAGTCAGTAAGAAGCAGAGCTGGAATAAAAACCTATCTCTTTCTGACTTGGAAGCTCTTTCCAAGCATACCAGATCACCTTATATGTCATTTGAAAATGTTAATGTCATTTCTAAAGAAAAGGATGATTTGGCTATCTAGCTCCTATCCTTTTCTCTATTATCTCAGTTGATTGTCCTTACAAATTGCATTTCCTGAGGGATACTTCCTTCACACAGTTGTGAGCAGCTCAATTGAACATCCATGCTCCTTTTCATTCATCCACTGAAATGAGATTTATCAGGTGTTTTAATATCTACCATGTACTGTGCAAGGAGCTGTGCATATAATGGTAGACAAACCAGTCATGATTCCTGTCTTCTTCATGCTTAATGGCTGAGAGTAACTTAAATAAGCATACACATGAAGTGAAGTCGCTCAGTCGTGTCCGACTCTTTGCAACCCCATGGACTATAGCCTACCAGGCTCCTCTGTCCATGGGATTTTCCAGGCAATAGTACTGGAATGCATTGCCATTTCCTTCTCCAGTGGATCTTCCCGACCCAGGGATCAAACCCGGATCTCCCTCATTGTAGACAGACGTTTTACCATCTGAGCCACCAGGGAAGTCACAAGCATACACATAAATGTGTATAATTAAATTAAAATCAGTACTGTCCTTGGTAGGTAAGAGCTAGGTTCTATAACAGAGACAGTAAGGGAGGATGGAATGGGAGCGGAGGATGTTATCAAAACAAAACTTGATGTTGGCCAGTGATATTATGTCGTTCATGGGCTGTCAGGGTCCCTACTGATAGGGACCGTGTATCTGGAGTATTTCTGTTCGATGTACTCAGCAAAACCCCCTGACCTGAATCTACTACTTCCCAAAGATAACTCTTCTTGGAGGGTAGGAGTATAGCAAGTGCAGCAGCTCGGGAGGACTTATGCAAATATGTCATTACTGTGGGGATAGTAATCTTAAATCCATACTTTATGACACATGGAGTAGTCACACCTTCCTATGTAAAAGCTGATGCACCAACAACCAGCAAGAATGGAGCTGCCCAACCAATGAAACCAGTTCCTCCACAGCAGAGAGAAAGCGATCAAATATAAGACTTGAAAACATTGCATTTATTTCCATAGATTTCATCAGAAGTGCCACCACATAGGTTTCCCTTTCATTTCTTTTCATGCTTATATGGTACCATTTACATGTGGAATCTAAAATGAACCTGTATGCAAAACAGAAACATACTCACGGACATAGAGATCAGACTGTGGTTGTCAAGGAGGCGGGGAAAGAGGGATCCACTGGGAGTTTGGGGTTGGTAGATGCAAACTATTACAATTAGAATGGATAGACAGCAAGGTCCCACTGTATAGCACAGGGAACTATGTCCGGTCTCCTGGGCTTAACCATAAAGTAGAAAAGAATATTTTGAAAACTGTGTATATGTGTAAACCTGAGTCCCTTTGCTATACAGCAGAGACTGGCACAACGCTGTAAATCAACTATACTTCAGGTAAAAAATAGACTATTTTCAGAGAAGGTTTAGGTTCACAGCAGAATTAAGTGGAAAGTACAGAGATTTCCCGTATATCTTTTGCACCCATGCATGCCCCTACTATCAACATTCTCCACCAGAAGAGTACACTTATTACAACCACTGTGTGTGCTTAGTTGCTTAGTCGTGTCCAACTCTTTGCAACACCATGGACTATAGCCCTCCAGGCTTCTCCGTCCATGGGGATTCTCCAGGCAAGAATATGGGAGTGGGTTGCCATGCCCTCCTCCAGGGGATCTTCGCAACCCAGGGATCGAACCCAGGTCTTCCACACTGCAGGTGGATTCTTTGCCATCTGAGCCACCAGGGAAGCCCCACTGACACATTATTATCACCCAAAGTCCATAGTTTACATTAGAATTCAGTCTGGGTGTTGTACATTTTATGGATTTGGACAAATGTATAATGATACGTATCCATCATCATGGTATCACACAGAATAGTTTTGCTGCCTTGAAGACTCCTCTGTGGTCCGTCTGTTCATTGTTCCCTCCCCCAATCCCTATCAGTCACTGATCTTTTTACTGTCTCTGTATGTATGTGTATGTGCTCAGTCGTGGCCAAGTCTTTGCGACCCCATGGACGGTCCCTGCGACCCCAGGCTCTTCTGTCCATGGAAATTTCCAGGCAAGAATACTGGAGCGAGTTGCCATTTCCTTCTCCAGGGGCTCTTCCTGACCCGGGGGTCAAACCTGCGTCTCTTACATATCCTGCATTGGCAGGCACGTTCTTCCCCACTAGTGCCATCTGTGGTTTTTGCCTTTTTCAGAATGTTGTATTGTTGGAGTCATACATACAGTGTGTAGCCTTTTCAGATTTGCTTCTTTCACTTAGTAACACACAATTAAGGGTCCTTTATGTTTTTTCATAGCTTGATAGCTCATTTCTTTTTAGTGCTGAACAACATTCCACTATCTGATTGGACCTATAGTTTAATTACCCACTCCATGATGCTGGGAAAGATTGAAGGCAGGAAGAGAAGGGAGCAACAGAGAACGACATGATTGGATGGCATCGTTGACCCAATGGACCTGAATTTGAGCAAACTCTGGGAGATAGTGAAGGACAGGGAAGCCTAGCATGCTTCAGTCCACAGGGTCGCAAAGAGTTGGACATGACTGAGTGACTGAACAACAGCAACACTTACTGAAGAACATCTTGGTTGCATCTGAGTTTTGGCAATTCTGAGTAAAGGTGCTATAAACATCCATGTGCAGGTTTTTGTGTAGACATAAGTTTTCAGCTCCTTTGGGTAAATACCAGGGAGCAAGAATTTTGCATCATATGGGAAAAGTATACTTAGCTTTGTAAGAAATGATTAAACTGTTTTCTAGAGTTTCTGCACCATTTTGTGTTCTCATGAGCAGTGAACGAGAATTCCTGTTGCTCCACGTCCTTGAGAGCATTCGGTGGTGTCAGTGTTTTGGATTTTGGCCATTCTAATAGGTGTGTAATGGTATCTCACTGCAGTTTTACTTTGTAGTTCCTTGGAAGGAAAGTTATGACCAACCTAGATAGCATATTCAAAAGCAGAGACATTACTTTGCCAACAAAGGTTCGTCTAGTCAAGGCTATGGTTTTACCTGTGGCCATGTATGGATGTGAGAGTTGGACTGTGAAGAAGGCTGAGCGCCGAAGAATTGATGCTTTTGAACTGTGGTGTTGGAGAAGACTCTTGAGAGTCCCTTGGACTGCAAGGAGATCCAACCAGTCCATTCTGAAGGAGATCAGCCTTGGGATTTCTTTGGAAGGAATGATGCTAAAGCTGAAACTCCAGTACTTTGGCCACCTCATGCGAAGAGTTGACTCATTGGAAAGGACTCTGATGCTGGGAGGGATTGGGGGCAGGAGGAGAAGGGGACGACAGTGGATGAGATGGCTGGATGGCATCACTGACTCGATGGACGTGAGTCTGAGTGAACTCCGGGAGTTGGTGATGGACAGGGAGGCCTGGCGTGCTGCGATTCATGTGGTCGCAAAGAGTCGGACACGACTGAGTGACTGATCTGATCTGATTGGCAAATGACAGTGAACATTTTTTTCATATTTGGACTTGTCATCTGTGTATCTTCTTTGGTAAGGTGTCTTTTCAGGTATTTTGCCCATTTTTAAAATTCTGTTGTATGCTTTCTTATTGTTGAATTTTAAGAGTTCTTTGTGTATTTTGAATAACAATACTTTATCAGATGGGGCTTTTGCAAATATTTTCTTTTAAGTCTGTGGTTTGTCTTCTCATTCTCTTGATACCGTCTTTTGCAGAGCAGAGGTTTTTTATTTTAATGAAGTGTAGTTTATCAAATTTTTTTCATGATTTTTGACTTTGGTCTTATATCTGAAAGATCATTATCATACCCCAGGTCATCTAGGTTTTCTCATATGGTTTTTTCCTAAAAGTTTAATAGTTTTATGTTTTACATTTAGGTCTATGATCTATTTTGAGTTAATTTTTTGACATGTGTAAGGTGTTTGTCTAGATTCATTGTTTTGCACACCAGTGTCTAGCTGTTCCATCACCCATCATTTTCTAGAAAAGACTACGTTTGCTCCACTGTATCGCCTTAGCTCCTTTGTCAAAGATCAGTTGACTGTATTGTGCAGGTGTATTTCTGAACTTTTTATTCAGTTGATCTATTTGTCTATGTTTTCATTAATACCCCACTGTCTTGATTGCTATAGCATTATAGCAAGTCTTGAAGTCAGGTAGCATCTGCCCTCTGACTTTGTTCTTCTTCAGTATTGAGTTGGCTGTTCTGTAGTTCTTTTGCATCTCCATATAAACTTTAGAATCAGTGTGTCAAAATCCACAAAATAATTTGCTGGGAGTTTGATTGTGATTGCACCGAACCTACAGATGGGGTTGGGAAGAACCGTCTTGACAATATTGAGTCTGCCTATGAACATGGAATCTCTCTCCCATTATATAGTAGTTCTTTGATATCTTTCATCAGAGTTTCATAGTTTTCCTTATATAGACCATGTATATATATTTTGAATTTATACCTAAATATTTTAATTTTGTGGGAGTACTGATGTAAAAAGAGTATGTTTTTAATTTCAAATTTCACTCATTTATTACTGGCATATAGGAAAGTGATTGACTTAAAAAAATTTATTTATTTTATTTATGAATATGCTGGATTGTTGCTGCGCTCGGGCTCTCTCTAGTTGTGGTGAGCAGGGGCTTCTCTTCGTTGCGGTGCACGGGCTTCTCATTGTGGTGGCTTCTCTTGTTGCGGAGCACAGGCGCTAGGCACACGGGCTGAGCCACAGCCTGGCACTGAGTTGTTAATAATGTATTAATTCGTCATAAACCTAAGGAAACTCCTGACTTGTAAACAGATTCTGTGGTTGTCAGGGTGCTGCCTACTCCTTGCTCCCAGTCCTAACCTGTTTCTTTGGGCAAACTTCCAACCTTCCTTGTAGCCGTGGCGGCTGTAGCGTGCTAACAAGACAGATCTGCAGCTGGTGGTTTAGAACTGTTACCAACCACAGGTGGAAGGAGGAGGCACTGAGGAGCCACTGGGCTCTCTGGGGGCAGCGAACGGGCCAGAGAAGAGAAATGGGTGGCCAGGCCTTGGAATGGAAAAACCCCAAGAAACCTGACGGCAAGGGCGCGACGGCCATCAGACTTGAGAAACGACTTGATGTGTGAATGAGAATCAAGTTCTAGCAAGAGACACCTTTTAGTTTTCTTCCCCTGGCTGAATAGGGATTATAAAGTCTTTAATTTTTTTTTTTCTTGGTCTCCCATTCAGACAATTGTGGGTCAGGGCTGGAGGTGAAGATGTTATTGTCAAGGAGAATTTTTGCAGTGTTTCATAACTGTCAAGTGGAACAGAAATACTAAGTTCTATGCGCTTAAGTCTCAGGGACTAACATGAAGATACGGTGGTGAATCGAAGGAAGGTGGAGGGCCCTTCACAGCAAAGACCCAGAGGGGAGGACTGAGGCTCTTTCTGGGTCTTCTGGCTTTTTCTAATCACGGGGAAAGTTTGCCTCAAGAACCGGACCTCGTGTGTGAATGCACGCTGCCTGGTTCCCTGTCCAGCACCACTGGCCTCTTCCAAGAACAAGGAGTTTTTACCTTGTTGCCTCTGACCTTTGTCTTCTCCTTGAATAACTGGCTTCACGATGGTAACAAGACCCTTCCAAGGTAGGCTTGATGGCTGTGACCCAGTAGTCGGGCCACGCTTGAGTGGAGAGGTGCCCACCGTGGAGGATATTATTCAGGGTGATTAGAAACATCCCCCGCAGCTGCTCTGTGGTGCAGAGTCCACAGCCCTCACCAAGGCCTCACTTGGTGTTCCCGACATCTGCAGGCTATTTCTCCGTGTCATTATCCTGACTCAAGGTCAGCTTCTGAACATTTTCCTCATACCTGACCTGTGTTCTTATGGGTCAGTTAAAGAAAAAAATGCCTCAGATGTTCCCAGGCTGGGCTTGATGAGAAAAGCAAAGGCCCCCAGAGGTCCCTGAATCAGTGGCTTCCTGTGCGGTCTCCCCTGCCCTGACTTCCTCCTCTCTGCTCTCTCATTGTCCCTAGTAAGTGGCTTCTGCCCTCTCCTGCCCTCCCCTCCCACTCTTTTATTCGTGATAGTCGAGGGCATGATTTAATTCACTTAGCCAGTGTTTAGTGAGTGTCCCCCAAGCGCAGGCTCTCCTCCAGGCTCAGGGCAGGTACCAGTAAGTGAGATGAAAGGTGAAATCAAATCCCTGACCATGGCCGGCTTGGCCCTCGGGGTCTGCCCCTGCCGCCCCCATGCTCACCTCCTTCTCTGCTTCATCTCTTCTGCTCCCATCTCACTGGCCTTCTGGACGGTTCTCAAGCACTTTGTCATGCCACTGCCCCAGGGCATTTGTGTAGCCTCTCTCCTCCTCTTGGAAGGCTCCATTCCTGGAGATCTCGGTGGCCTGCTCCCTGACCCTTGAAAGATTTTAGGTCATTGTCATGTTCGCATGGGGCCTGCCCTGGACTCTAGGAAGCTGCCACCTCAGGCTGTCCAGTCATGTCTGAGCACCTTTAGCTGCTTTTTTTTCCCTCCATTGCACTTTTCACCATCTGACTATTCTATATTCACTAATCACTAGTTTATTGTTCATCTCCCCGCCCTCCCCCCATGAAAACAGGGGCTGGGGTTCGTTCACTGCTGTATCCTCAATGCCCAGAATAGTACCCAAACATAAGCTTTAATAAATAATGAGGACTAAATGAGTGGAAAAAAAAGAATGATTAAGTGAAAAATCCAAGAATTTATCACTTGGTGGAGGGACACATAAAATAAATAAAATAACTGTGGTTTGTGTGATAGGGTGGTGGCTCAGAGGCTGGGCTCTGGAGCCTGACTGTCAAGGTTCATGTCCTTGCTTTACTGATTAGCTGTATCTTCGAGGGCAAATGGCTTAAGCTCTCTGGGCCTTATTTTCTCATTCATTAAATAGGAAGAAGAAGAATTCTATCATATAGGATTATGTGCTTAGTCGCTCAGTTGAGTCCAACTTTGCGACCCCATGGACTCTAGCCTGCCAGGCTCCTCTGTCCATGGAGATTCTCCAAGCCAGAACACTGGAGTGAGTTGCCATGCCCTCCTCCAGGGAATCTTCCCAACCCAGGGATTGAACCCAGGTCTCCCGCATTGCAGGTGGATTCTTTACTGTCTGAGCCACCAGGGAAGCCCCATATAGGATAAGCGTGAGATCATCCATCCATCCAAATGAAACAATCCATGTAATGTGCTTAGCACAGTGCCTGGCCTGTAGTGAGCTCTCAGTAATTATTAACTGCTGTAATCAAGGGATCACTTGCCATAATCAAGTGGAGCCTGAAATGTTCATCAGGATTATCCCCATCCTGGTCTGATGTTGCTGAGACTCTTCTGTTAGGGAGTAGAGGTTAGAAAGCTGCCCTCCATACCCCCACCAGAAGGGCTGTCCCGGGGTTAACTTTATCTTAAGATTTCTCTGAACTACAGGTGTCCCTGGTCCTCCTTTCAAACACATATTAAACATTTTTTTCTGCCCAGATAGGCTCCAAACAATACATCCATTCCCCTTGGAAATAACTGTTTTCTGTTTAAATATTAGCAACCAGTTAAGCATGAGTTTTTTTTTTTCTTGTCATTTCTAGGTAACAGTAAATAATTTATACTTTTGAAGACTTTCACAATTCTTTCTTTTGCCTTGTGACTATATAGAAAACCATGTCAGAAGTTATCCTGATAATTTGTATTTTAATTTAAGTTTTTTGAATTACCATTTAAAGAAGGGCAGTTTCTCAATGGTAAGCCTTCTTAAGAAGTTGGACTTTGATCTTAAATCCTAGGGAGGTTTTGCAGAAATTGGAGGTGACATTGTTGACAGGTTTGTCTGTAGCTACTCATTAATTAAACACACACACACACACACACATACACACTCTTTATTTACTCCCCTGGAGTAAATGAATTGAACTTGGCTTTGGTTTTTGATGGGAAGCTATGAGAGGGTCCAGGAAACATCAAAGAAACACTCTTAATCTCATAAAACTAACTCTTAACTCTCAAATGACCTAGCTTGAACACTAAAAAGATCTTATTTCCAATTCTGGTCTAGTTTCTTTTCTGTAAGATTTAATTCTCCTTAATGATAAGAAACGTGCAGAGGCAAATAATTATCCCCTCCCCAGTCCGTTAAATTCCAGTGGGTTGTAGGCTTTTAAATTTATCTTGCTTCCAAAGGTCTCCTCTGTAAACGGTATATATACATTATTTTGCATTTTATACTGTTTATGCCTTCAAGATATCAGCTTTAAGATCTTATTTACTTACTTTGCATTTTAATTTTATATTTTTTTGTAATGATCCCAGCTATCCTAAAGCTTTTCCCTGGAAAATCCCATGGATGGAGGAGCCTGGTAGGCTGCAGTCCATGGGGTCGCTAAGAGTCGGACACGACTGAGCGACTTCACTTTCACTTTTCACTTTCATGCATTGGAGGAGGAAATGGCAACCCACTCCAGTGTTCTTGCCTGGAGAATCCCAGGGACGGCTGAGCCTGGTGGGCTGCCATCTATGGGGTCGCACAGAGTCGGACACGACAGAAGCGACTTAGCAGCAGCAGCAGATTGTTAGAAATGAAGGCACAGATAGGTTAAGACATGGATATAAGTAAAAAGTCACATGATGCCTTTATAGAGACAAACTTGAACCTAGTTGGTTGTTAGGAAGTTCATTTTCATGTCTGCTTAGGGAACCTTGCTAGAAATAGTCATCAACATTCCTATTCGTGCTAGGCACTGTTTTAAGCTCTAAAGAGACAGCAGTCCTGCTCTTATGGGGTTTATGTTCTAATGGACAGTTAACATAACAGCTATATTAATTGTACAGTATGCTGGAAGGCATTAAAGGCTGTGGGAGAGAATGAAGCAGTGGTGTTAGTGTTTCGTTTTCATAGGATGATCACGGAAGGCCTCACTGGTAAAGTGACGTTGGCGTAAAGACCTGCAGGAGCCCAGGGAGTGCGCCATTGGAGTGGGCCTGGGAAGCAGTTGACAGCAAGTGCAGAGATTCTGAGGCAGGAAGATGCCTGATGTGGGGAAGAGCCAGTGAGGTCAAAGGAGACTGAGTGAGTGCAGGAAATGTGGTCAGAGATACCAAGTGGCAGGTCACTTAGGGCCTTGGGAGACAGGTAAGACATGGACCTTTTCTCAGAGTGGGGAAGAGTGGAAGCCGGGGGAGGGTTTTGAGCCGAGCAGTGGCATGAACAGCATCACTTGGCAGAAGCCAGGAGAGAAGTTAAGTGGTTGTTATATTGATCTCAGCCAAAGATGGCGACAGTGGGAGCCAGAGTGGAAGTGATGAGAAGTGCTAGGATTCAGGGTATGTTATAAAGGCAGAACTGAGAGGGTTTCTGGTGGGTTGGGCAGAGAAGAGTTAGGGATGCTGCAGCCTTTGAGCCCAAATACCTGGACCATGTGTGCCAACACATGCGAGGCTTGTTATTGATGGTTCTTACTGTCTGGTCTCCGAGTTTTTACCAACCAATCATGCTGGTCCCAATTATGAGCCTCTAGATTCTCTGCTGGCGAGGAGGAGTATCTGAGTGGTCTTCTGAGCAGATGGTACCAGGTTCGCTAAAGAAAGAGAACTTCACTCACTCTCCATTGTCAGTTGCTTAGTCCATGACACTATCTGATGCACCTGTGGCACCATCTGGGAACAGAACTGTGATGGGTGTTCATGTTATCCCAACCATCCTTTCAGTTCTGGGTCTGCAAACCGTAGAGAAAGAGCAACTGAATATGAGACGCTTAAGACATGGGATGGGAAGGTCAGGGGATTTTTAATATAAACATCATCTCTGGAAAGAATATGTGTCTTTCCCTTGTAAAGTCTTTTCTCCCCTTTTATTTCTGTCTCTCAGAGATTCTAGTTGGTGCATTGTTTCCAGGATAACCAGAAAGAGAATTAATGAAGGAACACAGAATGTGACGAAAACAAAATCCCACATTTAGTCACTGAGGGCTGGCGGGCAAGAGTTGATGGGTCACTCTGGTCAGAGGGGTGGCGTGGCACGGTGGCCCCCCATTTCACTGCACTCGCCTCATCTTTCCTGCTTAAATAAACCACAGAGTCTGTTGCGAGGGAACATGAGGACAGGGTTCACTATGATGGTGGCCAAAGAGAGAGAGCCAAGAAATCCCACTCTGTTTATTTACTAGGAACCTTCCCCAGCCCTGCCTTGCTCACGGGGGGCCTGCATTAGTCTTAATCTGCCCGGTTCTTATCTCAGGGAAAGCAAAGGGTAGCCCTGGAAGCCTCTAAATAGCAGGTGCAGAATGAAGAGGAACAGGAAGGGCGGAGGCCAGTGGAAAATATCTTTGGGAGGCCAAGAAGTCCATAAGGCTGATGAGCTCAAGAAAGGAGCAGGTGGAAGGGAGGCGGGGGGAGGCTAAAGCCTAAGGGCGTACACTGGAACCTCCCGGGATAGGGCAATGGGGAGACCAGATGGACTGGCATTCGGTCAAACCAGATGGCGGGCTTTTATGTTTTAAAGGACTTGTAAATCCTCAGAACAAGGAACCATAAGGGTCCTGGGGCCCTTAATCCCATTAGTAGAAGACAAAAATGTGCTCTTTAAAAATGTAAACCCTGCCAGTTTTAGAATTTCTGTTACCAAAACTTTGGGACAGATTGCCAGCTTGTGAAACTCCAAGGAATCTGTGAATGCTCCACTGATGGGAAGAGAAACTGCAGAAATAGTCTAGATGTTCTAAGTGAATAACATAGGCTACTCCTTAAGAATTTGAAGTGAATTTACTAAATGTATATTCTGAGCCAAATGAAACATGGTATTTCTGTATGAAATAGACTTGCATTACCTATGGAGCTGGAAGGACACCTAACAGTGTGACTAGGGACTGATCAATTATTGAGCAAGTTTTGAGTCTGTAATGAGAGAGATTTTATTTTATTTTATTTTTTAATGAGAGAGATTTTTAAGTTTAAGCACTGGTTGCTTTGTGCCCCTATGTCCCCCTCCCCCAGTGGCTGGGGAAGCCTAGACCAGCCTCAGTGTATACAGTGCTGCTCTCATGGTTGTTGAGACATGAGGATTCTGTTCTGCAGTGCTTGTCTCTATCTCAGCCTAACCTGAGGGTTCAGAATCATTCCCATAACGCTTCTTCAATAGAACTTATCCTCAAGGAGACCAGACTCATAAGCAGAGCATGGAGTGATCAGCTTGTGCCCACATGTGGTGCAGGCATGAAGGCTGAGCAAGCAAAGCCACATGTTCCTTCAGTGGATACACAGAGGGGCAGAGGTGAGGGGTTGATGCTCCAGAACTCAGGAGGAATCTCCGATCTGTGCCTCATGTAATGACTGATTCTCCTGCTAAGGGGAAAAGCCCAAGTTCATCTAAAATATTCAAAGAAATGTTGAGTAGTTGAGAATGTTTGAGAAAGTTTTAAGTAGTGTGATTCATCATTAAATCACTTTTATGTAGGAGTAAAATAATGTGTGTGTATATATGCATGCAGATACAAATTCTGCACATATGTATATGGAAAATGTATATATACACATATATATTTGTATATATATACACATATATACACATTAAATAAATATAAAAAATACAGTATCATTTTTGGATGCTATTTCACAAATGTTACTTTCCTTAAATACTCCTGAAAAGTGTAACTGTTATCTTGTAGTTGAGATGGAATAGAATTGCTTTTCAGCACCACCAGCTGTGTGTTTTGTTTACATATTTGTGTGTTTGTTTTTATCTGTAAAGGTATGGGAACCTGACAAGCCCAAACTGTGAAGAAGATGGAGGTCAAAGTTCATCAGAGTCCAAGACGGTGATCAGGAAGTGAGTGTGCCTCTCCTCTGCATTACAAGCTCTCTGTCAGGACTTATTATCTTAAAAGACTGTAATTTAGTAGCGTTTTAAAATTCCTTTGGAATGTTGTCATGGTTTTTTTTCCATAATGCATAAAGTCATAGAATTATTTTTTGAGCATCTAAAATGATATTCATTTATTCTTCCAGTAAAAATGTATTGATCACCCACTGTTTGCCAGGCCCTGTGCTAAGGGATGCAGCTATAACAAAATAAGTAAGTCCCAGCTCTTACGAAGGTTATGTTTTAGTAGAGAGAGAGACAGAGAATCCACACAGAAATGAATGAAGTAGGGCAAGAGGGCTAGATTCCAATGGAGTTTGAGTCACATAGGGTGTCAGAAAAGGGCTTTCTTGTCTGATCCAGACACGTTGGAGCAGAAACCTGAATGTGGTGCAGGCGGGGCCTTGTGAATGTCCGGAAAGGGAGACTATGGAAGAGGCCCTGTGGCGGGAACAGTGTTCAACAACAAGTAGAGAGGTGGATGAGGCTACCACCTCGTGAAGGAAGTGGCAAGTGCTGGGGCAGGAGATCCGGAGGGTCGCGGCACCCCTCATCACATATGGACTCGAGGGCCTGGGGAAGCCTGTTGAATTTTATTCTAAGGAATATAAGAAAGACTTATAAGGTTTTAGGAGAATAGTGCTGTGGCCTGCCTTATATTTAAAAGACCTACTCTGGCTCTGTGTGGAAAATAGACCATGACACTGGGGACGGGGCAAGAGGGGCAGCGAGGAGCCTGGGTAGGACCCTTTCAAGGGTTCAGGCAAGGGGTGATGGCAGCAAGGGCTTGAGTAGTAACAGCAGTCGTCCTTGTCATGGGAGTAACAATGGGTAGTAGTAACCGCCTCTGCAGAGCTCTCGAAGGTGTTGCTGACAGGATGTACAGATGCAGAGGATGCGGCATGTGAGACAGAGGAGGCACAGACACCTCCACGGGCTCTGTGTGAGGCCTGATAGACCAGAGCCCTGGCTTCATGAGACAAGGAAGTCTGGCGGGAAGAGCTGGCTTGGAGGGGAGCTTGTGTCAATAATTTCATCTTAGATGTGTTGATTTTGAGGTAATTGGGTGAGTCTAGTTTCCAGAGAGAAGTCTGGACTGGTAGACATTTAGGCATCCTTAGTTTATACATGGCGTTTAAAGCTAAGGGGCTGGATATGACCTCGTGGAGATGAAGGGTAGATAGAGAGGGGAAAAGTCCAAAGACTGAGCCTTGGTTCCCTCCAGTTAGGAAAGTGGAGGGTCCAGCAGAGGAGACTGGAAAGGAACAGACATGAGCATGGAGAAGAAAGAAGCTATGATCCAGAAGATAAGTACAAAAGGGGTTTCAGAGGGAGAGTGACCAACTGTGTCTAATGCTGCCCAGACATCAAGTGAGAGAGGTCTGGGAAGCGACTCCTGCTTCTGCCCCACTTTGGTCTTTGGCACCCTTGACAAGTGCCGTTTTGGTGAATGGAGATGTGGGTAAAGACAGGATAGAAGGGGAGGAAGTGGGGAGGGAAGGTCTACTAACTCCTCTTGGGAGTTTTGTTGTAAAGGGGAACAGAAAAATGGGGTGGAGGAAGAGGGCAAGGCATGGTCTTTTTGTTTTGTGTTTGTTTACAAAGAGAGTTTATGCTGATGAGAATGATCCGGCAGCCACTGAAGAAAAATCCATGATGCAGGGGTACAGGCTGCTGAAGAAATGAGGTTCTTGAATTGTTATTGTTGTGCTTAGTCGCTCAGTTGTGTCTGACTCTTTGTGACCCCATGGACTCTAGCCCACCAGGCTCCTCTGTCCATGGGGATTCTCGAGGCAAGAATACTGGAATGGGTTGCCATGCCCTCCTCCAGGGGATCCGCCCAACCCAGGGATCGAACCCAGGTCTCCCGGATTACAGGCAGATTCTTTACCAGCTGAGCCACCAGGGTTCTTGAGTAGGTGGCTATATACCAGGGTGCTGAAATCACTCATGGTTTCATTTTAGGATCAAAAGACCAGGGAGGTAATCTGATGGAATTTTTAATTCTTCAGAGGGTTGGATGATGGACTCCTTTCTCTGTGAGCCAGGGATGGAAAGATGAGAAAACTGGGTATTCTTTTAAAAACTCTTGAGTTAGGTTTCAGGTAGTTTCTTAATTTTATTGGTTGGGCCATAACCCTCCAGAAAACCAAACACACCAGTGTAGGTGTTTGAATGCCGAGTGCAGGGTGTGGTGAGTAGAACTAATACCTCATTCCTAGAAGGCTTGGGGATGCTTCTTGGAAGAGGTGACTTTTTTTTTTAATATTTATTTTTGGCTGAGCTGGGTCTTTGTTGCTGCACGCAGGTGTTCTCTAGTTGCAGTGAGTGGAGGCTCCTCTCTAGCTGAGGCGCATGGCTTCTTTCTGTGGTGGCTTCTCTTGTTAGGAACATGGGGTCTAGAGCATGGGCTCAGCAGTTGTGGTGCGTGGGCTTAGTTGCCCCACAGCAGGTGAGATCTCCCGGACCAGGGATTGAATCAGTGTCGCTTGCCTTGCAAGGCGGATTCTTAACCACTGGACCACCAAAGAAGCCTGAAGAGATGACATCTGAAGCAGGCTTTGAAGGAGGGTGAGGATTTGGATGGTAGAGCCATTTAGGAAGAGGGGCAGTGGGGCCAAATCAGGGCAGTGTTGTATACATGACATTTGGGGGAGCAACACATTTGGCTGCTTCACCGTGTACATGTTGGGTGAGGGTAGTTGAGCTGAAGCTATAATGAATGGGTTGAACTTCTCACTAGAGAATTTGGACCTTACCTGGTTAAGTGGGCAGTCAGCCCTAAAGTTTGTGCAGGAGGGAAGCAGTATAATCAGATAGGTAGGTTGAGGGGATGAATTAGGCCCACAATTTTCTTTTTTTTTTCCTCTTGTATTTCTTTTTTTTTTTTAATTAATTAACTTTTTAATTGAAGGATAATTGCTTTACAGAATTTTGTTGTTTCATGTCAAATCTCAACATCAATCAGCCATAGGTATACATATATCCCCTCTCAGAAATATGGAATGCTTCATGAATTTGCGTGTCGTCCTTGGCAGGGGCCATGCTAAGCTCTGTATCATTCCAATTTTAGTGTCTGTGCTGCCGAAGCGAGCACTCCTCTTGTACTTCTTTATTGTGTCATTGTTGGGCCCAGTCCAAAAGCCGCTGCCTAGCCCTAAATCCTTCATGACCACGTGCTCTCAGCTTCTCATCCACACATATTTCCCTGTTCACTGATATGCATGGCAGACTCTTATTAGATTCAATGGTTAGTCCCACGTGAGACTTAACAGCCTTCTTACTCAAAGTGTGGTCCGTGGACCAGCCATCTCAGCATCGCCCGAGAACTTGTTAGGAATGCGGAATCTCAGGCCTCGCCCCAGATCTAGATGAAAATCTATTCTAACAAGATCCTCAAGTGATTTCTACGTCTTTTATGAAAGTTTGAGGATTGCAGGATTAGAGGGGTTTTGTTACTGTTAATTTTGGTTGACCATGAAAACCTATGGAAATAACAATTTTTAAAAAAGGAATGTTTTTATAATAAGTGCTTTAAAACATACATGAAAGAAGAGATACTGTACAAATTGAGTGGCTAGCTTATCAGATGTAACCTTGACCTGTGACCAGATTCAGAAATAAGCATGTTGTTATCTATGTATTTTGGAATTGCGTCATGTCTAGAGCTACCGTTTAACTAGCCACCTGAACGCTCTGAGGAGAGTAACAATATGAAAAATATCCAGAGCTTTTCTGTTTCCCAGGGGGTGTTTTGAGATGAAATAGGCTTCTGGGAAGTAGCAGTTAAAGAAAATTGATTTGTACCCTGAATATGAAGAGTCATGCTCAGGCTTTGAAAGGCCTATTATAAACCTTCATTTGGATTCATTGTACACCAGGAACAGTAACGTGGGTGAGACTCCAGGATAAGCTGTTTTAAAGGGCTTTACAGTTTTAAGCATATGAGGCCTTAACAAAGAGCTTTCACAGAGAGCTCCCCTGAGGGGTCCATCATCCGGGGACAATGGTCTTTTCCTAAAGCCTCACAGTGAGTTGGTAGAAAGTTCTTGACCCTCTTCCTCAGACTGAGTTGCCTTTTAAAAAAAGTATGCCTGACGAAAATATGCCACTTTTTCATATAATGGGTCGCTCTGTCCTGCAAATACGGAATGTGAAAATCCCTTCTCTCTGCTGACCTCTTTCTTCTTTCCGTTTCCCTTTCTTCTGTCTGTCTTCTTGCTCCCTGCCCCCTACTGCCCCCCCCCCCCCGCCGTCCACCACTTCTCCTTTCATTATTTTTCATCTCACTTCAGCATCATCTTTTTGTTCTGTTTTTCACATGCTACCCGTCTGATCATTTCTATAACTCGATAAGCTCCCTGCTTTGTCTTCCTGGGACAAATTCAGAGAAGCAGCTTCTCGGTTCCACTTGTAACATATGGAAAGTTCCTTGATTATTTCAGAGCTGCGGCAGCTGACTTGTAGCAGTGACTGACGATGTCCCAATGGCTGATTGACGTGCGGGAGATACAGCTGTATGGCAGTTCTCAGTGGGGGAGTTTTGCCCCCAGAGGACATTTGGCAATGTCTGGAAAATTTTGGGTTGTCTCAACTTGGTGGGGAGATGCTCTGGCCTCTAGTGGGCAAAGGCCAGGACTATTTCAAAACACGCTGCCAAGCACAATACAGCCCCCTTGCCCCTCTACAGCAGAGAATTACCCGACCCTAAATATCAGTATTGCCTAGATAAGAGACCCTGCTGCACAGCAAGGAGGCTGTAGTCCTCAATAAAAACTGTCTGTATTTATGGATATCTAAATATATATAAAAATAATTCCACACTTGTCTGGAAATTTACTTATTCATGTCCCTTCTTTTTCTTTTTTTTTTTTTTAAAGTATGCAATAATCTGTGCTATTTTTTATTTTTATTTTGGTCACATGGCATGTGGGATCTTAGTTCCCTGATGAGGGATCGAACCCATGCCACTTGTGTTCAAAGTATGCAGTCTTAATTACTGGGCCACCGGGGCCCTCATGTCTCTTCTTATAATTGAGTGAATCCAGTGCTGAGGAGGTTGTGGAGCCAGCCTCACGGAAGGTGACAGGCCCCAGGGAACGAGACTGGACGACTCAGATTCAAGTCCTCATCCATCACTGTCATCTGCCACCCATTTGACCTATTCATTCACCTCTCTCAGTTTTAGTCTCTTTACCTAAAAAACGAGTGCTCTGAGATTCTTTCAAGTTTAATGATGGCTAGAACCCCCACCTCCACCCTTCCAGGCTCCTCTGTCCATGGGATTCTCCAGGCAAGTATACTAGAGTGGGTTGCCAGTTCCTCCTCCAGGATCTTCCCAACCGAGGGATTGAACCCAGGTCTCCTGCATTGCAGGCAAATTCTTTACCACCTGAGCCACCAGGGAAGCCCAGGATAAAATTTATCTAGTTTTCTTCTCATCTTCTTAAAAATGAAAATGAGCTCCAGTCCAGGTTCAATGCATGAAACAGGGCACTCAAAGCTGGTGCCCTGAGACAACCCTGAGGAATGGGATGGGGAGGGAGGTGGGGAGGGGGTTTCAGGATGGGGGACACATGTACACCCACAGCTGATTCATGTCAATGTATGGCAAAAACCACCACAATAGTGTAATTAACCTCCAATTAAAATAAATTAATTTAAAAAAATGAAAATGAACATCAGAAACAGAGATAAGATCCAGATATTATATTGATTGAGTGAGAGGTGCCCTTGACTGCTTGTTTCTGTTGGAAAGACTATGTAACTTGTTTTGATAAAAATAGAAAAGAAAAAATAGACCGCTTCTTTGATTTGCTTGTTATTAATTGTGATATCAGAACCGCTTGCTGTGATCATGCATAAAGAGATGGGCTAAAAAGCATTGTGTTGTGGGGTCAGCAAGGAGCAGCAAAATGCCCATTGTTTTCCTTTGCTGTGAATCTGTGTTCTTGTGATTTCAGGTGGGAAACAGACGGCAGGAATTCAGTGACACTCGGAGAAGTAAACATCCTGTTTTAGGACAGATGCCTTCAGTTTTGCAGTCCAAGGGTGAGGGTGGGGGGTGGAGGTGGGGAATCACTACTGGGCTTAAATATGAGAAGGAAAATGCTCAGCTATTGTTTGGTTTTTCAGTTTTTAACGTAAAGCATAGAGCAAGGCTTATGTTTGATACAGGTTCCCAAATCCCAAGATAACAGTCTTTCCTGTATTTCTGAATATGGATGGATCTAATCAACCTTTCAAAGGTTTGAAAGAACTTAAAAGAAGGCAAAATGTGGAAATACAGATGAAATAGTCAAGATGAAAGATTGGTGTCTGGTGTCTTGGACCACAAGTGGCTAGTGTTCTTCATGAATTTCAAAAAGTATTTGAATGTGCTGTGACTCCTAATCCTGCGTATGCCCGGCTTAGGCTTTGTGCAATAAACCTTCTAAGTTATCTGGCTAAAATGAGAATTCCTTCAGTTGCAAGGAATTCAACTTGCAGGGCTTTTAGATGCTAGAATCTTTGCACACAGGGATTTCTGATGTTAGTACTAGAACGATATAAATAAGAAGTCATACTGTGTTTATTTCTATAATCCCTAAACTTGCCACTGTTTGGGAATCGGGAAACTCACTTCCTATGACAGAAGAAAACACGTCTGCCTACATTCTCCTTCCTGCTGACATTTTTCAATGTGAAATGTTATCTCTTAAGAATAATATATAAAATCTGAACCAGATGGAATAAAGAGGCTTTCCTTAGTGTAGATTTATTATAGTCATTGAATTCAGAGGTGAGATTATGAAGAAGTAATATTAACCATATAGAGCCTTGACACCATGAATCTTCATTTTCCAAAATGTGTTTGAGATTAGAATATCATACATACACATGCATAACTTTATTTAAAGAGGTTTAAAACTCTCTCTTCAGGAATCTTACTTTTTTTATTCCTTTTTAAAATGACTACTGTAATTAATGTTGAAATAGTTTCTGTTTTGTTTTCTTTAATTGACTCTCATCACTTCCCTCTTGGAACGCCATGTTTTGCTTCCTCAAACTCTGTACCACAGCAGTGGTTTAAATGGTTGAAATCATTCTACTTTCGTCTCCACACATTCAGATATGATTGTCATTCATGTAATCGTCTCCCAGAAGTTGTAAATAGTCACACCAGATTTTAGTTACTGGTAAAGATTTTAGTTACATATAAGTAGTAGCAATCTAAGATACTGGAAATGAAAGAAAAGAGAGATGAGTTCAAGGAAGATGGCTGTAATTCTTTTACTATCTGGGAAACTTTGTAGTGAAAAGTATTACAAAATCTTCCCATTGAGTTTGCAATCAACATTCCATCAAATTCAACTAACCTAACAGGGCAATTGAAATCAATCTGAGTAATTGTAACAAAAATGGGGCAAAGGAAGAGAGGTAAAGAACAGAGCAAAAATAAGATTGAAAATTCCAATCTTGGAAGAATTAAAGACTATAGTGTGAAATTAATATTTTTAAAAAGTAAAACCAAAGAAGAAATGGAGGTGCAGTACATCAGATAAAAGAGCACAGTATTATCTTTAAAACATCCATCCTAGACTAAGAAAAATGGAAATAATAGTTTTAGAAGTCACTGAAATCCTGAATCAAAACTGTGTGTTTAAGGGAAGAGTGTAGGCTCCCAAGCAGAAGTTATTCATGCTTTTCTGCCAGTGGAGGAATGAAACAACATTAATCATCGATTCAGAAAGAAGAAAAATTGGCTGCGGGAGAAAACACCTAAGGTTCTCTACATGTCAGAGAAAGGTAAACAGTCATCACAGCCAGACTCTGTCACTTCGTCACCCTGCAGGCTCAGGGGTGATGGGAATGACACCATGGTCACCGCCTGGCCACTGCCACCGCCTGGCCGCTTCCACTGGCTACAGTTTGAGCTGTGCTTACGTCAGTGCAGAGCTATCTGCATTTTGTATTTTCTTTTACTATTACAGACATGCTGTGAGATAGTGTCCTGATTTTATAGGTGTGTAAACTGAGGTGTCAGAACAGTGAGGCACTTTGATTAAGATCAAGCAGCTAGTTAATGACACATCTGTTATTTGATCTCAGATCCAACTGAGATCCAGGGCCTGGGTTTCTCACCATTTTGCTGTCGGGGCTGCTGCTTCTAAAAGAGTGTTGGAATCTCTGGTGTGCGTGAATCCTGACCAGTCCTCCCCCTCCCACACATTACGTTTGTCTGTGTCACAGTAAAAGGGCTATAGACAGAAGTACACGAGGAGCTAGGATATAGCATCACCATTGGGACAAATGCTTTAGCTTGTTAGCATTCTGAGATTGTACAATTTGGGATTATTTCCTCATTTGGCTTGGCTTTATTATTCAGTGAACACCCTGAGCAAGGGCCGCAAACAGCTGTTAGAAATGTGGAAGTTAGGCTTGTTTCCTGGGGAAGGAGATGGTTTGCAGGATGTGAGGAAAGAAGAAGGACTCAATCTGAGTGCCTGTTTCCTGTTCTCGGTGCCTCGTAGCATCTGTCATCCCCAACGGAAACTCCATTCTAATGGTGAAAAGTGTAGAAGGCCTCAGCAAGTTTTTTCATTAGAGGCCTATTTATAGCCTAAAAACTCCGGTCTCAGACTGTGAGGAATCAGAGAATAATGAGTTACTGAGGTCCCTGAAAAATAATTTTTGGTGAGCGGCTCTATCTCTTTCTAATAATAATGGCCAGAATTCATTGGCTGCTTCGTAGGAATAGTTCCTGTGTTAAGTACTCTGTATCTTTTAAGATCCTCCCAGTAGCTCCATACGTTGTTCCTGTTTTACAGATGAGGAGTCTGAGACACAGAGAGACTGAGGAACATGTCCAGGGTCATACAATAAATGAGTGAGACAGGGATTTAACCCAGGCCTCAACCTCTGTACGGTGTGGCCTCTACTTCCTTCCCTGTGATATGAATGAGACTATTTCTCTTAAGTCCTTAGGTTGGACCCTCCTGTTCATCTCCGCTCCCCACCGTCCCTGCCCCTTTGGACATCTTAAATAAGTTTTAAACAGTTTTAGATTTGTATGAAATTGAGCTGATAATACAGAGTTCCCATATACCTTCCTCACAGTTCCCCTTGTAATTAACTTCTTACATGAGTATACACATTAGTTATAAACATTGAACCAACGCATTGTTAATGAAAGTTCATAGTCTAGTCACAGTTCCTTGTTTTTCTTTTTACCTAATGGCCCGATTCTATTCCAAGACCATCCAGGACACCACATTACCTGCAATTGGGATATCTCCCTGGGTTCCTATCAACTGTGACAATTTTTGACTTTTCTTGTTTTTGGTGACCTTGATAGATTTGAGGAGTACTGGTCAGGTATACTTTAGGATACCCCTTTATTTGTGCTTCCCGGGAGGTGCCAGTGGTAAAGAATCTGCCTGCCAAGGCAAGAGACACAAGAGATGCAGGTTCAATCCCTGGGTTGTGAAGATCCCCTGGAGAAGGGAATGGCACCCCTCTCCAGCGTTCCTGCCTGGGAAATCCCATAGATGGAGGAACCCGCTGGGTTACAGTCCAAAGAGGGGTCACAAAGAGTCAAACACAATGGAGCATGCACACACATGCACCTCTCTGTGAGAATTTTTCTTGTAATTAAATTGACATTTTCCCTCATAGTTAGACTAAATTTATGAGGTTTTGAGAGAAATATCATAGGATAAAATACCATTCTCATGACATACTATCAGCGTGATTTATAATGGTTGATGTTGTTCTTGCTCATCTGGATGAAGTAGTTATTTTTCAGGTGAAAAGTGAAAGTGAAGTCGCTCAGTTGTGTCCAACTCTTTGCGACCCCGTGGACTGTAGCCCGCCAGGCTCCTCTGTCCATGGGATTCTCCAGGCAAGAGTACTGGAGTGGGTTGCCATTTCCTTCTCCAGGGGATCTTTCCAACCCAGGGATTGAACCCAGGTCTCCCACATTGCAGGCAGATGCTTTAACCTCAAATGTCTTTTTCTTCCCCCTTCCTTTCCATTCTGTATTGGTTGGAAAGAAGGCATTATGCACAATCCTTTTGCTTTGCTCCCCCCTTTTAGGGTGAAATATTTACCCACCTTATTTGGAAAACTTCTGCATGGGAGATTTGTCTCCTCCATTTATTAATTTGAACTTCCCTGGTAGCTCAGCTGGTAAAGAATCCACCTGCAACACAAGAAACGCCAGTTTGATTCCTGGGTCGGGAAGATCTGCTGGAGAAGGGATAGGCTACCTACTCCAGTATTTTTGGGCTTTTCCTGGTGGCTCAGCTGGTAAAGAATCTGCCTGCAATGTGGGAGCCTGGGTTTGATCCCTGGGTTGGGAAGATCCCTTGGAGGAGGGATAGGCTGCCTACTCCAGTATTCTTGGGCTTCCCTGGAGGCTCAGCTGGTAAAGAATCTGCCTGCAATGTGGGAGACCTGAGTTTGATTTCTGGGTTGGGAGGATCCCCTGGAGGAGGGCATGGCAACCCACTCCAGTATTCTTGCCTGGAGAATTCTACTTCTCCATAGTCTATGGGGTTGCAAAGAGTTGGGCGCAATTGAGTGACTTTTCACTTTATTAATTTATTCACTCTTTGTTTACATCGGTATAGACTCAGACAGAATTGAGTGACTTTCACTTTATTTATTTATTCAGTCTTTTGGGTACACCAGTATAGACTTGTGGATATTCATTTACACTGTGGGATACAACACAGTGCTACTTTATGTATTTGGTTGCTCAGATTGTTTCAGCTTTGATCATTGAGAGCTCTTCTGTTTAACTCCTGTGTCACTTTCACAGGCCCCTCGTATTGTGCTTATCTGAGCCCATCTTGTAAGATGTTCTAGACTCAGCTTGTATATTTCCCATCCCAGTCTTAGAATCA
Source organism: Bubalus bubalis (assembly GCF_019923935.1). Lineage (NCBI taxonomy): Eukaryota > Metazoa > Chordata > Mammalia > Artiodactyla > Bovidae > Bubalus > Bubalus bubalis. Next base: position 16,131,130 of record NC_059161.1, on the reverse strand, counting down.
GCCGTTTCTTCAAGGAGACCTGTTTTATTTTTTACTGGAGAATGACACCAGAAACCAAGGTCTGGGTCTGAGGTGTGTTCACTGCTCCTGGGGTGTCGTTTCTTTAGGCCCACTCAGCTGACATGGCTAGGAAATATAGGTGTATATTAATTATGTGACTATATGTGTCTGTACGTATCTTTATGTATAACCATCAATATATGATGTTAAACATGAATTCTTCCTGATGTCTTCAGCTCTAATCCTTACCACATGGACCATTCTAGCGCCCTCCCCCGGCTTATTTGTAAGTTTCCTCTCCAGCAGTGAGAAAGCTGGCTTCTACCCTCTTTCCGTTTACTTATTCAGTTCCAGTGTATGTGTATAGCACTGTCAGAATCGTTAACTCACACCCCTGAAGAAAACGACTTCTCAGCTAGAACCCAGTGATTCTGTGCAGCTCCTTTTGCCTTTAGCCCTTGATCTTACAGACTGCAATTCTTCTTTTTTTAAAATAATAAAAATAGCTCATGGTTTTGATCACTCACTCTGCCCTAGGGACTGTTCTGAGTCCCTCATATGTATTATCTCTTACAGGCCTCGCACCAACTCTGTGAGGAGGGATCTGTTATTACATCTGCTTTACAGATGAGGAAGCTGAGGCATAAAGAGGTTAGGTTAGTCTAACCAGCCGGTGGGTCAGTCTGACTTCTGGAGAGTGTGTTTAGCCGCATTGGCTATACTGCTCACGAAATATAGGTGTTTAGGAGACGTCTTCGCTTTGTCTAACAGAGTGCAGTCAGTGACCTACTGAGGAAGGTTTGGTGACATAGGGGTAAGTCTCTGCACAGCAGTTCTCTCCAGTTTCTGCAGATTTGCCTTCAGATGCCAGGGCCTGTACGTGTAGTTTGGGAAGGAAAGACAGGTGTGTAAACACTTGGTTTTGAGCTCATCTCCTCCTCCTCTTGGCCCTTTCCCACCCGTATTTACTCTCTGTTTCTTTCCTGTCACAGTCCTTTTCTTCTCCCTCCTTGCCCTGGAGCTTTTGCTCTGCTTTAACTGCTCCGTGGCCCCTCATTGGCTTTTCCCCCTATACTGCCTTCAGGTGCTTAGCCCTGACTCTGTCTTTGTTTACATTTGTTTCCCGGTCTCTCAAGTTCTCTTTTACTTTCCCTCCAAGGGTTCTAATCCCTACTCACTACTGGTACCAAAATGTACCATGAAAAATGTATAAGAAAGCATTGCACGATTACCTTGGTGAGTCCAGATGTTTTTCCATCCTTTACGTGCTTTTTCAGGCAAAAATGGGGGGGCGGGAAGCAAAAAACAAAACCTCTCTGCACCTTCCTTTGTTCTTTGTCATCAGGAAAACCATCTAGCTGGGGGTCTCAGAGGCAGACTCTAACTGGCAGCCTTCCCGGAAACAGAAGAAAACTGTTTTGTGGCCGGGAGAGCCAGGTGGGAGGGTCTAGCTCAGGGTCAGTGTCAAGGTTACTTGGCTTTCGTTCCCTGGAGGGCAGAGTGCATTGGCTCCCACCCGAAGGGGCTGGCAGTGTCCCATGCTCCACTGCTTCAAAGGCCACCCTCGGCATGGATCTTTTTACCTTTTTGTTACCTATGTTAGGGAAAGATCAAATCCTTGGAGAATATCCTAAAATAGAAGAGTGTTTTGCTGCTTTTAAAAAATGTTTCCATGTCTTATTTTCTGCTGATGATTAAGTAACAATAAATTATTATCTCACATAGATTTCTAGGGAGAGAAAGCAGCTCTAAATGGACAGAGTTATTTTTTTTTGTCATAATAATCCTATTTCTTGGCTTGGAAGTTTCATATCATGGGAGCAATGACTTCATGCCTAGAAGTTTTTTTTCATTAAACTTTTTGCCAATTCTATTTTATTACCTGTGGGATTTTTAAATGATTTAATGCATTTACCTTAAAATCCCCATATGCGTTAAAAATCTGTGGTTTGAGCGTAATAGCAGCCTAATGCTCACCTCAGTCAGCCCTCTTATTCTGCATTGCATACCTGAAGGTCCCTGAGAGTGATTAGAAGTTTTGTACTGTTTCCTTACACCTCTCACCTAAGACATTTGTCCAGTGTCTTCCAGTCAAATATTATTAAGTGTGATTTCTATTTGGCTAAGAAATTGAATGAGTATAGCAAATCTCATCATGCTCCATTTCTCCCCTTTCCTTGTTCTTTAAACAGACCTTCCTTATGACTCTTATAAGTGTTTTGCATTTTCCTCAGGACCTTTGCCTATGCTATTACCCCAGAGCCTTCACCCTGCTAATCCTCCCTATCCTTAAGGTCTTTTAACATCATTTACTCACCTGGAGCCCTGACCAGGTTCATCTTCTCTGAAGGTAAATGCCCTCGACTCCCCTATTGTGACATTCATTACATGAATAGTTTTTGTGAATATGGAAAATAAAGGGTACTCGACAGATATTAGTTGGATTAATGAATTCATTTTCCCGAGGGAAGTTTTTGCTTTTATTAGAAGTAAAAGTCTTAGAAGCTGCCTCCAGGCCTGGGCATGACTTCCTACCCTGCAGACCAATGTAGGTTGGAAAAAGTTCACATGCTACAAGGATTTGCTTCTTGCCAAGAATGCCTAAAGGGAGAGAAAGTGATCCTGGTTGTCTGCTCTGCCATCAGATTTGGATCCCTCCCACCCCCAACACCATCCTTCTTAATCAGACACACACTTTCCCTTGGGCCTGAGGAACTTTGCTCTGTATCCTACCAAGACTACTTCAGAAAAGAAAGTCTTGTGCTAGCTTTTGTCTTTACTGAGTTTAGGTCATGTCATAGTCTTTTCATTTGGCTTCAGAAGTTGCCTCTTCAGTCTTCACAGGTCATTTAAGAAGCATGTCTTGTAGATCAGTGGTCCTTAACCTTTTTGGCACCAGGAACCAGTTTTGTGGAAAACAATTTCTCCCTGACCAGGGGAGGAGGGGGATGGTTTTGGTATAATTCAAGCCTGTTACATTTATTGTGCCCTCTACTTCTATTATTACTACATCAGCTCCCCCTCAGATCATCAGGCATGAGATCCCAGAAGTCAGGGACCCCTGTTTTAGATTGTGTTATGCGTTATGTTCCTGAATTGGTCTGTCCTGAGGAGGATGCCTCAGGGGTGTGTGTGTGTGTGTGTGTGTGTGTGTGAGGATGCCTCGGGGGTGTGTGTGTGTGTGTGTGTGAGGATGCCTCAGGGGTGTGTGTGTGTGTGTGTGTGTGTGAGGATGCCTTGGGGTCTGTGTGTGTGTGTGTGTGTGTGAGGATGCCTCAGGGGTGTGTGTGTGTGTGTGTGTGTGTGTGTGTGAGGATGCCTCGGGGTCTGTGTGTGTGTGTGTGTGTGTGAGGATGCCTCAGGGGTGTGTGTGTGTGTGTGTGTGAGTGAGGATGCCTCGGGGTCTGTGTGTGTGTGAGGATGCCTCAGGGGTGTGTGTGTGTGTGTGTGTGAGGATGCCTCAGGGGGGTGTGTGTGTGTGTGTGTGTATGTGAGGATGCCTCGGGGTGTGTGTGTGTGTGTGTGTGAGGATGCCTCGGGGTGTGTGTGTGTGTGTGTGTGTGAGGATGCCTCGGGGTGTGTGTGTGTGTGTGTGTGTGAGGATGCCTCAGGGTGTGTGTGTGTGTGTGTGTGTGAGGATGCCTCGGGGTGTGTGTGTGTGTGTGTGTGTGTGTGTGGATGCCTCGGGGTCTGTGTGTGTGTGTGTGTGTGTGTGTGTGAGGATGCCTCGGGGTGTGTGTGTGTGTGTGTGTGAGGATGCCTCGGGGTCTGTGTGTGTGTGTGTGTGAGGATGCCTCGGGGTGTGTGTGTGTGTGTGTGTGTGTGAGGATGCCTCGGGGGGGGGTGTGTGTGTGAGGATGCCTCGGGGTGTGTGTGTGTGTGTGTGTGTGTGTGTGAGGATGCCTCGGGGTCTGTGTGTGTGTGTGTGTGTGTGTGTGAGGATGCCTCGGGGTCTGTGTGTGTGTGTGAGGATGCCTCGGGGTCTGTGTGTGTGTGTGTGTGTGTGTGAGGATGCCTCAGGGGTGTGTGTGTGTGTGTGTGTGTGTGTGTGTGTTTGTGGATGCCTCGGGGTGTGTGTGTGTGTGTATGTGTGTGTGTGTGTGAGGATGCCTCGGGGTGTGTGTGTGTGTGTGTGTGTGTGTGTGAGGATGCCTCGGGGTGTGTGTGTGTGTGTGTGTGTGTGTGTGTGTGAGGATGCCTCGGGGGGGGGGTGTGTGTGTGTGTGTGTGTGGATGCCTCGGGGTCTGTGTGTGTGTGTGTGTGTGAGGATGCCTTGGGGTCTGTGTGTGTGTGTGTGTGTGTGTGTGTGTGAGGATGCCTCGGGGTGTGTGTGTGTGTGTGTGTGTGTGAGGATGCCTCGGGGTGTGTGTGTGTGTGTGTGTCTGTGTGTGTGTGTGTGAGGATGCCTTGGGGTGTGTGTGTGTGTGTGTGTGTGTGTGTGAGGATGCCTCGGGGTCTGTGTGTGTGTGTGTGTGTGAGGATGCCTCGGGGGGTGTGTGTGTGTGTGTGAGGATGCCTCGGGGTGTGTGTGTGTGTGTGAGGATGCCTCGGGGTGTGTGGGTGTGTGTGTGTGTGAGGATGCCTCGGGGTGTGTGTGTGTGTGTGTGTGAGGATGCCTCAGGGGTGTGTGTGTGTGTGTGTGTGTGCGCACATGTGTGTGGTAGTTGCTCACGGTGATTCTTTCAGCAAACCTGGAGCCACAGGTGTTGTAGACGTATGGTTTGTATCCCGTGTCACACTTTCTGTCTTATGTGGCAACTTTTTTGAGTTCTTTCCATGAGCACTGATTGATTTTCATTGAGCCATACCTCTCTTAATCCCTCCCTTTTGTGACTTATGGCTAGTAGTCTTACGACTGCTAACAGTCATGTTTCTCTCCAGATATCTCAATATCCGTATTGGCATTATGTCATTTGAAACTCAGCCGATCAGTGTCAGGTCGATGATGGCAGGTGTTACTGTCTCTCCTCCAGGTAAGGGTCAGTGGAGCTAAGTGACGGGTCCAGCTCCCGTTGTTGGTGGTGGCACAGTGAGGATGGGAACCAGGTTTTTCTTCTTGAATCTCATATTCTGTGTACAGAGCCAAGTAGCTTCTCTAGTTTAATTGTTACACCTTTCCTGTAAGTTTTTGATTTTTAACCAGGTCTTCTCTTTATTATTAAGATTCTCTACATCTTTCCAACTAACCAGTTCTGGTTAGAATGCACATGAGATCTTAGGAGTGGAGCCAGGAAAAGTAAGGAGGAAAAGCCATTGGCCAGTAACCCTGTGGTCTCTGTCATGATATTGTGACGTTGCGTTCCTTTTTGAAATTTTCAAAGTTTCACATTTTTTCTGCTTCTAAGTCTATCAAGAACAGAAAGTTTCTTCCCAGGACTGGTGAACATAAGGGTACTATGAGCTTTGGGCTCACGTGCAAGCCTGTCCAGAAAGCCCGCCTCCCCAGGATGCTGATAAACGCTCTGCTGATAGGAGGGCAGGGGTCTGCCTTGTGTTGTGCTGTGCTGTCTGTATCTTCCTCTTCTTCCTCCGCCTTCATTTCTCATCTGTGTGAAAATGCTTTTTCTAGCTGATTCAGTATCTGGGTTGGTAGTGAACTTTCAAAGCCTTCTTGGGCTAGGTACTGTCACAAAAGGTGAAATGAGTAGATTACCAGAGTTAGTAGAAAATACCAGTCTGAGAAGGGTGAAACGTACATCTAAAGGCAAGTCCAATGTGGATTAGGGTCCCTCTTGAAAACTCGCCCAGGCTTTCCGGGGCTACAACTTGCCATGGGAGTAAGTTCTAGACAATATGCCCTATAGGAATACACAAGTACACAGGCATGTAAACAAGGATTTGCACTTTTTTTAGTTGTAATTGTGAGAACCTAACAATAACTTTGACGTGTGGATCACAACACACTGTGGAAAATTCTTCAAGAGATAGGAATACCAGACCTCCTTACCTGCCTCCTGAGAAATCTGTATGCAGGTCAGGAAGCAACTGTTAGAACTGGACATGAAACAATGGACTGCTTCCAAATTGGGAAAGAAGTACGTCAAGGCTGTATATTGTCACCCTGCTTATTTAACTTATATGCAGAGTACATCATGTGAAATTCTGGGCTGGATGAAGCCCAAGCTGGAATCAAGATTGCCAGGAGAAATATCAGTAACCTCAGATATGCAGATGACACCACCCTTATGGCAGAAAGCAAAGAGGAACTGAAGAGCCTCTTGATGTAAGTGAAAGAGGAGAGTGAAAAAGTTGGCTTACAGCTCAACATTCAGAAAACTAAGATCATGGCATCCAGGCCCATCACTTCATGGCAAATAGAGAAACAAAGGAAACAATGACAGACTTTATTTTTTGGGGCTCCAAAATCACTGCAGATGGTGACTGCAGCCATGAAATTAAAAGATGCTTGCTCCTTGGAAGAAAAACTATGACCAACCTAGATGTTACTTTGCCGACAAAAGTCCGTCTAGTCAAAGCTATGGTTTTTCCAGTAGTCATGTATGGATGTGAGAGTTGGACTATAAAGAAAGCTGAAAGCCAAAGAATTGATGCTTTTGAACTGTGGTTTTGGGGAAAACTCTTGAGAGTCCCATGGACTGCAAAGAGATCCAACCAGTCCATCCTAAAGGAAATCAGTCCTGAATATTCATTGGAAGGACTGATGCTGAAGCTGAAACTCCAATACTTTGGCCACCTGATGCAAAGAACTGACTCATTGGAAAAGATCTGATGCTGGGAAAGATTGAAGGCAAGAGGAGAAGGGGAAAACAGAGGATGAGATGGTTGGATGGCATCACTGACCGGTGGACATGAGTTGATGATGGACAGGGAGGCCTGGTGTGCTGCAGTCCATGGGGTTGCAAAGAGTCAGACACTACTGAGCGACTGAACTGAACATTAACTACCTGTGCACTAGTAGAATACCTATATTAATTATGGCATGTGCATGCAGTGGACACTGTGTAACCCTGAGAAACAGTGAGAGCTGGAGGCAGTGGATAGAGAGGTGTGTGTATGTATGTGTATATATGTGTATATATATATATACATACACACACACACACATACATTTTGTGGGAAAAAATCCATGGTTCATACATATTTCATCTATTTAAATATATGTATATGTATCCATAGAAAAGCCTAGAAGGATATACTCCAAACTATTAACATAAAGTCATAAGAATAGGATAGAATTAGAAGGAAGGGGAGTAGATATTGTTGTTTTAGTTTATACACGTTAGTAATATTTTTTCAATAAGTAATCAGTCTTGTAACTTTAACAATTACGATGGGTAAAGAGTTAATGAAATATTGATATCTTTAATGTCTGTCTTTTACTGAAATTTTGCATTTCTGCCTGGCTTTTCTTTTAGGTTATGAACCTCTGAGGGGTCATGAGGGTCACTGAGTTGCTGGTCTCACTCTTGGTTGGATGCTGTTTTTGATTTCTAATTGTGTGAATGTGGATTATCTGTTTTTCATCAGTATCATTGAAAGAGTATTTTCTCACTGACATATTAAAGAATAGTGAGTTGTTGTACTAATTCAGTTAAATTGCCCTTCTTTTGACAAGTGCAGAACTGTTCTGTGAGAGTCAATATAAAGGCGCAAGCATCAGGTTTTCCTAGATTCCGGCTGTCACCCCACCTATGTGCCTACCCCAGCTCTGGGCTCGTTGCTTATCAGCAAAGAAGGGAAATTATTCATAGAAAAAGTCATCTTCCTTATAAAAATGAAATATTAGAATGCTGCTCCATCATTTTCTTCTTTAATTCATGATATTTGGTTTTGGAGAAGAAAGGAGAAATAACATGTGCTGTGTGTGGGCTTAAAAAAATTGAAGTCTGTCACTTATGGTGGGGAGTAGTTAGGGCTTCAGCATATGAATTCGGAGGGACTCAGCGTTCATACATAACATAATGTATTGATAACAAGTAAACCAAACATGGAAGGTTCACTGGCTAACAGCTCATTAATTTCATTTTATTTGTGCTTTCAGTTAGCCCCAGATGCCAGATTAATTTCTTCTAGCTTTTTGCAAGGGAATGAAACTTTTGTTTTTCTTTTTAATTCGATCTGGACTAAAGATTTAGAAAATATTGAATTATTTCTAATGTTTGAAATGCCAACTTGAATGGTTCTCTGCCATTTATTTCTTCTGTTACTATGTGATTATAGTCTTCATGTCCCTTTTAGTAAAACAGTGGTCTCCACAGCAGTGAAAAGAGCTAATTTATTTTTCTTCTGGGTTTGTACTTCAGTTCCAAAAGTTATGCATTAAATTGTCTTCAGTTGCATTTATGCCTTGATCGTCGTCCAGGTCTCTACTACGAAATTGAGACTTGTGAAATTTAGGCACACCTGTGAAAGCCCAGCCTGCGGTTTCATATATATGGAGCATAATGGCTTTTAGTTTCTTTACAGTTTGTTGACTAAGCAAGCAATTTGAAGTATAATTAGATGATAATTTTGAATTTGGAAAAAACCCCTACCCCTACCTCAGGGAATTCCCTGTAGCAAAGAATCTGCTGTGATGCAGGAGACCAGGGTTTGATCCCTGGGTTGGGAAGATCTACTGGAGAAGGGAATGGCAATCCACTCCAGTATTCTTGCCTGGAGAATTCCATGGACAGAGAAGCCTGGCAGGTAACAGTCCATGGGGTCACAAAGAGTTGGACACAACTGAAGCGACTTAGCACACACAAGTGATTTCATAGTCACCAGGTCATTTTATCTTCACCTACCTTGAGAATGTTATTGTTGTTTTAATCAGTTGTGTCTGACTCTTTGCGACCCCATGGACTGTAGCCCGCCAGGTTCCTCTGTCCACGGGATTTCCCAGGCAAGGATACTGGAGTGGTTGCCATTTCCTCCTCCAGGGGATCTTCCTGACCCAGGAATCAAACCTGCGTCTCCTGCATTGGCAGGTGGATTCTTTACCACTGGCCACCTGGGAAACCCTTTTAAAGAAAATAATCTCGTGTAATTAGTAATATGTCTGGAGGGAACAGAGCCCCCCATATTACTCTCTTTTTGTGCCGTGGTCCTTAGGTGGACTCCGCTGAGCCACCAGAGGAAGTCACCTTCGTAATGAATGGCCTTGCTCATCAAGTATTTCTCCTTTACCTTGTCCTTTACCTCACTCTGCTACTCATACTGTTTCTCCCACTTGAAACACGTTGTCTCTGGTCATTTGAAAAGCGAAAGGATAATGTTGTGAGGGCATTTTTGGTGCTTTGCCGAAGCCATGGTGATCTTTGTAAAATTAAATTTACACATTTATCTTTCCTAAACCTGAGGCCTTTCTTTCATCATATTTCTGGCCTACTGACAGTCAGTTATTTCCTAAAATGTTAGCACAGTAGATCTTGTGGTCTCTGACTTGAGTGAATCCAGAATTGGAAACACATAATCTTGTTGTATACACAGGATTACTTTGAAGTTGCTTCAGGACTCACTCAATATTCTCCTGCGTGTCTTTTTTTTTTTTTTGCCCCATATTTGTTTTTCCAAATTTATGGTCCTGTTTTTTTTTGTTTTTTTGTTTTTTTATTAAAACTTGCCAATCTTTTCCCCTGCTCACCAACCATCACTTAAAATAATGAAAGGTAGTCAGGCTATTTTCAAGTGCTTTAACTTCACTGACACTGGTGGAAGCCTTTAGGTGAACTATCCGATGGTCAGCGGCCCATGTTTTCCTGGGGCCTGGCCGGGGCGGGCTCTGGAGGCCAGGGCTGGCGTCGAGTCTCCACAGCCGGCGGGGTGCAGTGACTCTCTGCTTCTCTTTCTCAGCGCTATCGCATCCATCCTGAGGGCCTGGCTTGACCAGTGTGCAGAGGACTTCCGAGAGCCGCCTGGCTTCCCCTGCTTACAGAAACTGCTGGATTATCTCAAGCAGATGATGCCAGGCTCTGACCCAGAGAGAAGAGCACAGAATCTTCTTGAGCAGTTTCACAAGCAAGAAGTAGAAGCTGACAGTGAGTACTCGTTTGATTCCAGGGCAGAAGCTAGATCCTGATCCTGCACACTTCCCACAACGAGGAAATGCTCTCCCTTTACTTGTTGGGTCAGAGGCCTTGGTTTCCCTCAGGACAAGCTGACCGGGGATTGGTGGCCCGTGTAAAATTCTTAAGGTTATTGAAGTCCCAGTTATAGACTGTATAGATCTGGAGAATGGAATCCCTCTGGAGAAGGGAATGGCAACCCACTCCAGTATTCTTGCCTGGAGAATTCCATGAACGGAGGAGCCTGGTGGGGCTACAAGTCCATGGAGTCACAAAATGTCAGACACAACTGAGTGGCTAACACTATAGAGCTTTAGAGCAGAGAAGGGGATATTCAAGACCACCTAGTCTGACTCCCTCATTTTATGGCTGAGGAAACAGTGACTCCGGGAGGCGAAGTGATTTTCCAGGGTTCCTTTTAGTACCATACAGAGGACGATCTCCTTGACGATCTTTTGCCTTTCGTTGTCATTGTACAGCATGCTGAACTTGAATTTGTTCTTCATTATCTGCCTGATCAGTTCCTCCTCCTGTCAAATGAAAACTCGTCACAGACAACCACCCCCATTCTGCAGGCAGGGAATTAAATCCAGTCCTGCCCCTGCCCTCACAAAAGCTTGGGAAGCTCAGAAAAGATGTTTCCCCTTCAGCTGGAAATATCCCTGCTCTCTGTCCCCTGCCTGAGGCAGATCTGGCATCTCCAATAGACTCTCCCAAAGGAAGTCTCTGTGGCTGTTTTTTTCCTATCTGAGGAACTGACTGCCTATTTTCAAGGACAGAGCAAAGGCCACCACTGCAGGTTCTGGGCTGCTTGGAACCATCAAGCTTTGAAGAAAGTCAGAAAGAGGCTAGGACAGGCTTCCAAGTGGTGACGGTTTGTCCCCTCACTGGCTGCCTGGCGATGGTTGCCATGGCGGCTGACCCACTTGGAGCTTCTGACAGGCATTTCCCTGAAGTGACACCTAATTTCCCCAGTGAGGGAAAGGAAGTGGTTCCTCAACACCGATAAGGGAAGCTGCCTCAGTGCCAAGGAAAACAACCTTAAAATTCCAAACAGGACCTGTTGACTCATTTTTTTATGGACAGGGGACCAAGGAGGGGGAAAATGCCGTTGCATCATTGGAAGCTGACTGCCAAGTCCTCTGTATCTCAGATGACTTCATCTGCTGGGAATGTTTGAATACCAGGGGCACCCCTCCAGCTGTAGGGGCTCTGCTCCCCTCAGGACCTCCCCTCCTGCCTTCGTGCAGGGGTGGATACTCCATTAGCGCCCAGCTTTCCCCATGGGGGCTGCCCCTGGCTCCCGGCCTAATTGGGGAACTGGTGGGACCAGTGGTTCGTTGTTTGTAACAGGCACTGGAAGGCCAGCTCCTTTGGCAGGCCGAGGCAGGGGAGAGCGAGTTTGCCTGACTTTAGAAAGGCTTTTAGGCGATCCCAGGAGTGAATTTTTAATCAAGAACTCTCTCTGTGTTTATTAAGTACAGGAATCATTACCGAAAAAGAGTTTTAGGAGCTTGGTTCCCATATGCTTCATTTTACCCTATTTCATGCCGGCAAAAAAGCAAACAGACTCTCCTCCGTGTTTTTCAAAAGTGAAAATTTTGCCTCAGGTTTTTGCCTGCTTACCCCTGGAAAAGAGTCAGAAGCAGAAACAGTGAGAGCGTGGAGGAGACCCCAGAGAGAAAGGACCATGTAACCTTCAGGCTCAGCAGCGTTGATCCAGGGCACGCAACAGGCCACTGTGAGTGCTGGATGAATGAGAAGATCACGCCTTAGCACATATCCTTGCCAGCCTCTGCATTGCCAAGCAGCGAGGATAGATTTGTATCCAGTGGTTAGCAAGAGGATTGAGAGGCCCATTCTGAACCTTTGGGATTTCAGATGTCTTATTCCTCCACCCAATGAGAGAGGGCCAGAGTTGTGTGGAGGAAAAGTGGTGAAATCATGGGGTGTTAGCTCTCTAGCTCATGCTTGTTTGTATCCCAGCCTCCAGGGGCAGGCAGAGGTCTCCTCCTGCTTCCCTGCCTACCCCCCGCCCCCCAACCCTTGTCTAACCAGCCTCGTTCACATTGGTACCTTCAACTCCAGGGTGAGGCAGCCAGCATTAAATCCCGTTGTTGTTTAGTCACTCAGTCATGTCTGACTATTTTGCAACCCCATGGACTGTATAGCCTGCCAGGCTCCTCTGTCCATGGGATTTCCCATGCAAGAGTGCTGAAGTGGGTTGCCATTTCTTTCTTCAGGAGATCTTCTCAACTTGTGGGATCAGACCCATGTCTCCTACATTGCAGGCAGACTCTTTACCGCTTGATTCACCATACCTGTCATCAAAGTTGGCAGTTTCCCATGTAGTGCTCTGAGAGGGGCAGTGATGCAGGGTCCACTGAGCACCCCTTTACCCCTAGGAAACTAAGTGATAGTGTTAGTCGCTCAGTCGTGTCTGACTCTTTGCGGCCCTGTGGACTGTAGCCCGCCAGGCTTCTCTGTCCATGGGATTTCCCAGGCAAGAGTACTGGAGTGGGTTGCCACCCGCTCTTCCAGGGCATCTTCCGAATCAGGGATTGAACCCAGGTCTCCCTCACTGCAGGCAGGTTCTTTACCATCTGAGCCACCAGGGAAGCACAGGAAACTACGAAAAGACCACCCCAATTTGATCCAAGATGTCTAAAGTCTTTTATTCTGCAAAGGCTTACCTTGTAAACATCCTGGGGCAGGCGGGGCGGGGGGTGGGTAGTAACACCCTGATTTAAACGTCTGTTGAGATATGTGTATGCAACTAGATTTTTCCTAATGAGAACAGATCTGCCAGGCAGGAGAACAGGGAATGTGGTTGGGAAACAATCCAGGAATTGGGAAAAGTTTCTAGGGTGGGAGGCTAGAGGCTCAAGGTAAACTTCCTCCAATCGCATAGTCTTTCACAGTAGAGACCCTCGGTCCTGCTCCATGTGCTGAGTGCTTATGCTTTTGGAGTCCTAGGTAGTGATTTTTTTTTTTTTTTTTTTTGCTTCTTCAGTCTGTGTCCTATTAATTTGTAATTGATGATCTTAGGTCTAATAAGGCTCAGGTGAATTTAGTTTAAGGCTATTTTACTGTTTCATGCATCCTTTATTTTTTATTGGAGGATAATCGCTTTACAATGTTGTGTTCGTTTCTGCTGTACAACAGTATGAATCAGCTATATGTGTACATATAACACCTCCCTCTGGAGCCTCCCTACCACCCCCACCCCCACCATCCCACCCCTCTCTAGGTCATCACAGAGCCCCGACCTGAGCTCCCTGTGTTAGACTGCAGCGTCCCACGAGCTATTTCACACGTGGTAGCGTTTATCCGTCAGTGCTGCTCTTTCAGTTTGTCCCACTCCCTCCTTGCCCCACTCTGTCCACACGTCCGTCTGCATCTTTATTCCATTACTCAACAATAAAAAGGAGCGAAACTGAGTCACTTGTAGTGAGGTGGATGAACCTAGAGCTTGTCATACAGAGTGAAGTCAGAAAGAGAGAAGCAAATATCATATATTAATGCATATACATGAAATCTAGAAATAATGGTACTGATAAACCTATTTGCAGGGCAGGAATAGAGATGCAAGCATAGAGAACAGATATACGTACTTAATTTTAGGTAGGAGAAAGCAATGGCACCCCACTCCAGTACTCTTGCCTAGAAAATCCCACGGATGGAGGAGCCCAGTAGGTTGCAGTCCATGGGGTCGCTAAGAGTCGGACACGACTGAGCAACTTCACTTTCACTTTTCACTTTCCTGCATTGGAGAAGGAAATGGCAACCCACTCCAGTGTTCTTGCCTGGAGAATCCCAGGGACAGGGGAGCCTGGTGGGCTGCCGTCTATGGGGTCGCACAGAGTCGGACACGACTAAAGCGACTTAGCAGCAGCAGCAGCAGAAGTTGAAAGCTACTTCTAACTTTCTGAGAATTCTGAGGACTTCTTGAGAGTTCTGAGGACTTCATCAGTATTTCTGACACCAGAATGGCTTATTCTACTCCCCAAATCCTGGCTTGCCTTTATGTCCTTTCCTTCCAGGCTTCTGATAATTACTGGCCCAGTAATTAAGAAATGCATAGATGGGGTTTAGGAAATAGTTGGATTAATGCTTGAGTTGATCAGAGGGATTTGAGGGTGCCTAAATTGAGAGGGGGACCCCTGAATGTAGCCCCGCTTTGCTTTTTCTGGCCTTTGTCCAACTTTGTGCTTGACTAAAGAGCCTGTGGTTTGTCAAAGTGACAACGTGGGGCCTCTGGACTCAGTAAAGCCTCTAGGGACAAGCTGCAAGAGGGAAGACCTTCATTTCACTCATTTATTACGCTTGCTGTTCTCTCCCTGTGAGTTTTCTAAGGGTTAGCCCTCTTCTTCCTAAATTAAATGTCTATTTTGACTCTATAAGGAAGGTCATATACAGCAGCACCAAACTACTGATTATTTTATTTCCCCCACCTGTGAACAGATGGGTTTCCCAACGGCATCTCCTTCAGCCTGGAAGAAGAAGAGGAACTGGAGGGCGGCGGGTCTGCGGAGTTCACGTGCTTCTCAGAAGATCTCGTGGCTGAGCAGCTGACCTACATGGACGCAGTACGTCTTCTCTTTGTGCCTTTGACGTGCTTCTGCTTAAAACGTGGGCAGTGACGGGACTGACTGGTGGCCCCTGGGAGGGCAGTAGGGTCATGTGAGTTAAGTCTTTTCAAATCCCCAAGAGAGGCTGTGCCAGTAAATGCAGAGGGAAGATGTGATTTGAATCCATCATCTGAATAATTTAGGCCTCAGCTCTTCTTACAATTCTGGGTGAAGGTGCTTTTCAATCAGCGCTCCACACCCAGAGTGAAAGAAGAATTCTAATCCTAGGGAAACAAAATCTATCCTGTTCCATGGGTGTTTCTCTCCCTTTAGACTCATACATATTTCAAGATCTGAACTGTTTATTTGGAGGATTGTAAAGGGGTCAAAGTATAAGTTAGGACAAAATAAATTCACTGAATCCACATGCGACTCGATCTGGCAGCTCATTTCCACATGTGCTTCCTGGTCTTTTGAAGTCTGAGTATTTTTGTTAGCTGTACATATTTGGTTTCATTAGTCACATTTCATAGCTCAGTGTTAGCTGGTTAAAGAAAAGAGGGCCATTATCAAGGATCACAGTGGTTTCAGCTCTTCCACACTTACCACTTTGGAGGAAGCAGCATAGAAAGCTGCTGTGAGTTTCCATCTATTTAGCATGCAAATAGACTCTCAGAAGTAAATCAGATGGTCTTTATAAAGCCAATCCTGGCACATTTGCTTTTACACAAACCCTCTCACATCTTGTATTGAATTGTTGTACAAATGAGAATCAGATCAGTTCAACAAATTTGTTGTTGTTTCAAAAACCAGTAGTGTAAGAGAACTACGGAAAACTTCATTGGCTATGACTTTTAGGCAAAGACCTGGAAAAGAAAAAAGTGAAAGTAAAAGTTGCTCAGTTGTGTCGGACTCTTTGCAGCCCCGTGGACTATGAATTCTCCAGGCCAGAATACTGGACTGGGTAGCCTTTCCCTTCTCCAGGGGATCTTCCCAACCCAGGGATCGAATCCAGGTCTCCCGCATTGCAGGTGGATTCTTTACCAGCTGAGCCACAAGGAAAGCCCAAGAATACTGGAGTGGATAGCCTTCCCAGTGGATCTTCCCAACCCAAAGACCTGGAAACCAGGCTTCAGATCCCTCTTTCCTCCTTTTCCTGTGTGACACTGAATAGTTTTTCCTTTTGTTTGTTTCTCTCTGTCTTCGCTTTAAACAATGGGAAATAGTGAACTTGATGAGTGTCACTCCTGTGAGTCATTTTTCAGGTGACCATTCATATTCATTATACACAGTTCATGATTGTGAGCGTCCAGAATGTACCATGGATATGATTTTGAAGTCAAAGTAATCTTAACCACTTCTTGGTCAGAAGTAGATTTTCACCTGGATTTTCTTCCAAGACAGAAAAGTCCAAATGTTTTTGGTCATTTAAATTTTTTGTTGGTCATCGTGTTCCATGTATTCAGTTGAACAGATTTAGAAAGAACATGTGGGCTTTTCTGATCCGTTAATATATTAATTATTTACTTTTGTCTGTTGAAATGGACACCGTGAGGCAGATCAAGTAGAAATGGGCAATTTGTCCATTCACAAAGTACCAAGTTACAGAAGATGACATGCTTTGCCCGATGAAATGTGTGTATTGTCCTTAAAGTCAATTCCTCTCTTGTTCCAGCAACTCTTTAAGAAAGTGGTGCCTCACCACTGCCTGGGCTGCATTTGGTCTCGAAGGGATAAGAAGGAGAACAAACACTTGGCTCCTACGATCCGTGCCACCATCTCTCAGTTTAACACCCTCACCAAATGTGTGGTCAGCACCATTCTGGGGGGCAAAGAACTCAAGACTCAGCAGAGAGCCAAGATCATTGAGAAGTGGATTAACATTGCTCACGTAATTGTCTTTTTTAAAATATCCTTTGGGCTTAGCAGATATGGGAGGCCATGCCATCATGCTGATGTTCCCACCTGGTTGAAAGGCAGTCAGAAAACCGTATGTGAGGGCCCATTGGGTTTTTGTTGTTCTTATCGTGGTCCTTCCGAAGTAAGGGAAAAAGTTGCCTTTCTTAACATGGGAGTTTATTTTTCCTCTTTAAAAAAATGGGTCCCTTGCTCACTTCCTACTGCTTATGGGCCCCCATACTGCTGCTGCTTCAGGATGAAACAGAATGTCTGCTTTTTCACAGACTGTTGGTTCTGCCCTGTGTTCAGTACATATAAACTGATGATCTCAGTGTCAGATAGACTGCTCTTCAATGCAGAAAGATTACCCCACCCCCTTCTAGGACCTGGACGCATTCTATCTTCTGCAAGCTTGAAGAGCCAGTACCTTCTCAGGATCTCACATCCCTTTTCTAAGGGACTGAAATATACAGATTCCATATTAATCAAGGGCTTTTCCGAGAGCCTTGCATCTGAAGTTGGAGGGACAGAGTCTATTCCTGTGGCTGAATTGCATTCTGCTGGGTGTCAGTCCAGTGTGCTGGATCAGCTGCATCCATGTCACATGACCTTGACCTTCATTTATTAGCATCTTATTTCCTGATTGAGAAAAGGTGAACAGTAGTCTAGTCAGTCAGTCACCACGTATTTCATGAGCCCATAAATGCTTCTGACCTGCAGTTTTATGTACGTTGAGGACATAGATAGGCTAAACACAGTTAATTTGGTCCTACAGGAGCCTATAGTCAAACAAGGAAGCTAAGAGATACTGGAGTCATCTCAGCCTAGAAGTTGGGGAGGGAAAAATCCGTCCTGGCTGAGGTGATCCAGGCAGGTTTTCACGGACAGGATGATATTTGAATTTAGCTTTGAATAACTGATAGTATTTGGGGTATTTGAAGATTGGGGAAGATTTATTTATTTATTTTTGTCTAGGCAGAAGAAATTACATCAGTAAGAGCTATGTAATTAACAACAATTTTGACAAATAATTTTTATGCAAATATCCTCTGTTCTGGGCTATATGGGGTCAACTGTAACCAAAACACATTTTGTTTTCTACCCCATTATTTATTTTTCTCATTGAGCCCCTAAACCAAAACACATTTTGTTTTCTACCCCATTATTTATTTTTCTCATTGAGCCCCTATCTGTGGGCATAAGACTTAAACTTTTACATTCTCTCTCTGTCTCTTTTGTTTCACATTCCCTTTTGTGGTCTTTGATTAAACAGCAGAGCCATAATTGTGCCAAAGAGTTTCCTTTATTTTGAGTCTGTAGGTGGTCTGGTACTACAGACTTTTTAGTATATGGGAAAATGCTATATGGAAGAAACAAATGTTTTACACAACTTAGTCTTCTCTTATTCTGAATTGAGCTTATTTATCAGCAAGTAAGAGCCACAAAGGAAGTCCTGATAGAGTATGATAGAATATGAAATTTCTGTCTTCTTAGACTGATAGGAAAAAATATTTTTTTGGCCACAAATGCCAAAAGAAAATGTATTCAATTTAATGTATTCAACTGCTTCTAAAATCTGTGGCAAGCATATAGCATCTGTATACATGGCAGGGTGGCTCAAACAGTGACCTTGGTCCAAATTAAATACCAATTGTGCATTTATGTGATGGTAAGAAGTACAAGTTGTATAATTTCAGGTATATTCCAAATGCCGTAGCACGTGCTTAAAAGCCAGCGGTCTTTAACTCTTTGTGATGCACGAAACTGTGTCCCTTGAAATTGTGTAGGTGACTTAATAAAGTAATAAGACTCACAGGTGTTTTCCAATAAAAATTTATTTTACTTTTCCTGAATTAATCATAGCCATTTTCTATTGAGAGGATGTTTGAAAAATGATAATTTTACATGCAGAAAATATTTCTGACTTAATATGACTGTTTTGTTGGAGTGGCCTTACTGCTACGTTTTTGCATCAGATCTCCTCAAAGATCACTCCTTTTTTAGCAATGGAGCCAGATGCCTCTTGTATTCCTTTAAACCCTTAGCTTAAGCCTCTTTCTGAATAATGTGTTCCATATGTTTATTACAATTTGCATGAAATAGCTGGGCCTGAGTTCTTTTATTTATTTCAAGTTTCCTGATTTTTAGAACATAACTTTTGGATTCTGAACCTTTGTTGAACCATGCTCTCATGGGCTTGGTTTCCAGACTCTAATTCAGCGCTCTTGCTCTCTCTCTTTTACTTGCTCTCTTTTTAAATAAAAAGAAAGCATTGAGGCATTTCAAAAGAGTGGGCATGACTTTTGTAAAGAGCTTTGGCATTTACTTTTAAGAAAATCTTGGGGGGATGGGTTGTTGGTTTGGCATAGTAATTTTTTTTTAGTTCTTATCTTTTTTTTTTTTAGTTCTTATCTTTTTTTTTTTTTTTAAAGCTTTTTATTTTGTACTGGGGTATACCCAGTTAACAATATTGTGATAGTTTCAGGCGGACAGCAAAGGGACTCAGCCACACATATACATGTATCCATTCTCCCCCAAACGCCCCTCCTATCCAGGCTTGGCACAGTAATTTTAAGCAGCCAGATGTGGGTGTGCTAAGTTAAAGAATGCCATTTTCCCTTCACAGTCAGGACTAGCGTGACTTCGTGAAATGTTCTTTTAAGCAGTATGCATTTATGCCCAGCCACTCGGGGACCTCTTGCCTCAGATGTTCTGCATGAAGCCAAGCCCATGGTCACACGGCATACTCAGTCGTTGACAGTGGAAGTTTTACACTCCCACATGCCTGCGGATGAAGCACCTCCTTGGATACAAGGCACATTCGCCCCCCGCCGCCAGGGCTTCCTCCTTCCCCATCCTGGCTGTGAAGGGGACCTTCTCTCCCCCTGACTGTTTTGCTCTGCCTGCCATTCATTCAGCAGGATTTTGACTCCAAGGTCGCTGCCTGCTGATGCTACAGCCTCTGAATGGTAGCTTAAGTTTCAGGCTCTGGGAGGCTTTCTCCTTCTCCAGAAAATGACATCCAGAATGTTTCCTGTTCGCTTTCTATTTTGTTTTAAAACGCTGCCAAAATGAATTTTCTTTTAAAAGCCCAAGTTATTTTGGAAACATTGTAAGTACCAAGGTGTTTCTGAATGTTTATGATTGAGGCACAAGCCAATTGGAGCTCAAATGAATGTGTATAAAAATATTCCCTCTTGGCTAAGGACATAAGAGCCAAAGTTCAACTTGTGGTGAGTTTTTACTGCCAAGTCGTGTACCCCTTTCCAGACAAGGTTTGGTCATGAGATGTGTGATAGCATCTGACCTTGAAGTGGCTGCGACCTGGTTCGCTTTGTGGGTCTAAAGGTTATGGTCATCTTTCATGTGTATTTTCAGGGCATCTGTATGCTTTCAGCAGAAGAAAGTTTGCTTTCTCTAGCACAGCTCTGTAGGCTGACTGCCATTCGTGTTTTTACTGGGAAAGCTGGAAACTATAAAACTGTAACAACAACACAAAAAAATATATTAAAGGGAGAAAAACAAGCATTCTGTGCCAAAATCTATAAAGTGTTTCAGTGACTGGGGTGGGAGTATAAGGAGCCACTTTTTGATGTTCAGTATTTGTACAGCTGCCTATTTAGTGGTAAGAATTCATAGCAGCTGTGATACTTCTGAAACAGGAAACCACCAACTCACTGTATTATTGATATTTAAATGCCTTGTATGTTTTAATCACTCTCTGTACAGGAATGTAGAATCCTGAAGAATTTCTCCTCCTTGAGGGCCATCGTTTCGGCGCTGCAGTCCAATTCCATCTATCGTTTAAAAAAGACTTGGGCTGCGGTCCCAAAGTAAGTTCCCAAGTGTCTGCTCTACTTTCTTTGGCTGGGCTGATTAGCTGCTGCATCAGTGGTGTGGGTCCCTCTACCTTCAAAGTGTATATTATATAACAAGAGAAACATCGTTGAAAGCCTCTGTGTGTTCCAGGCAGGGTGTGTTTTACACATCATCATTAATGAGTTTTGAGGCAGGGCTGCTGCAGAAATTAACCTCACTCTCGAAGGGTGCCAAAGCCAAGATGGTCAGCTTTGGGGGTGATTTTAAGGATGTGCGTGTCATCTCGGCTTGGAAGGATCAGATCGCCGAGAAGTGAAGTTATAGCAACTCGCCTTTACTTCCCGTTATTTGTTCAGTCACATTCCTTCAAAGCCCTAAGCCATTCCAAGCTGTGAGGGATAATGTGTGCACAGAGGACATTAGTTCTTGCTGTTCAGCATGAATCCATTTAGTTAGTTTTGCTTCCACCTATGACAAGCTATCTTAGTGTTGTTAAAACCCCCCCAAGTATTCCTTCCTAGGAACCTGACTGAAAATGATTAACCTCCCACGTTCTGTATTGGATTTTTCTTCATATTTCTTGCTGTAACCTTTGGAAGGGTGAACAATTGAACGTCCTTATCGTTTCACCGTCGCTCTTGTCCCTTGTCCAGAGCTTCACTGGACTCTGCCTTTCACAAAGGTGGGAAGGGGAGTAAGGATGCAGTTCTGGTCCCCCGTGAATACAGATTGAGAGGCTGGGGAATGTGTCATGACTACAGACCAGGCCAGTTACTTTCTCCTTCCATTTGTACTAATCGCAAAGTCATTCCATAACAGGCAAAAATGCCTAAACTGTTTATAAACTGCAAAAATGCCTGTACTGTACGCAGCATAGTCTGCACTGTATGCGGCAGAGTCAGTTCCAGTCGGGAGAGGGGCCAGCTGGCTCCCAGGGAGACCTGCCTTGTGGGCTGAGTAGGTTCTGTCCTTAGAGCAGAAGGTCTCAGTTCTCAGTTTCATCAGCTCACTCAGAGTTGATCAAGCCTTAAGTGTTAGTCGATCAGTCATGTCTGACTCTGTGTGACCCCATGGACTGTAGCCCACCAGGCTCTTCTGTCCTTGGGATTTCCCAGGCAAGAATACTGGAGTGGGAAGCCATTCCCTTCTCTAGGGGTCTTCCTGACCCAGGGGTTGAACCCAGGCCTCCTGCATTGAAGGCAGATTCTTAACCATCTGAGCCACCAGGGAAGCCCTAAGCCTTAAGGGATTGACCCTACCCCAACTCTCCAGAGACCCAGATTGGTAAACCAGAGTTTCATAGATTTATGCTGAAAAAGGAGTGCCAGAGTATTCAAGCTACTGATAAGTTCACATTCTCCATCAGAGGAAAGGCGGCTTAGGGGAAGTCACATTATTTGTTACATAACTCTTAGAAGTGGGTTATCTTAAAGCCTGGTGTTACAGAGCTACAGACACCCTGCCACTTGGTCACCAGCACTCACATGCTCTGTTATCTATCAGAAGAAAAAGTGGAGATGGGACTTTTCAAAGTCCAGTGCAATTTTCTTGATTACCACTCTTCTCTTGGGTTCTTCTCCCCTTCATTAGTTTGGATGATCAAAGCGACACTGTGTGCGATAGATTAGTTGATTGGAATCCTCTGCACAAGAGTCTTATGAAAGATATGGACCATATGAAATCAATAGATGGTAGGCCCAGGTGAAATATGATGGGGAAATCAGACGCATACAGCGTCCCCATCCTCAGCACCCCAACCTCCCCCTTCCCCTCATCACTGCTCCCCACTTGTGGTATCAGAAACAAAGGGATGGTCTGGGGCTAAAATGCAGCCTTGTCCCACTTGTAGCCTTCTCTTTTAGGCAGTGAAAGGTAATCTATCTTTCCTTGGTGGTTGATAAGTAGAATACTGTGGAAGTCACTTAGCCAGCCAAAGGTTTCTTCCACAGCACATTTGAGGCTAAAACACAAGATAAAAAATGACTGGACTCATTTCTTAATCTCCTTGGTTATCATCAGAAAAGGCCCATCCTTCCAGCTGGTTTCTGTATTTAAGAAATACCACAGAACAAACCTCCAAGCCCCATTGTGTACAGTATGGGCATCTGGTTTGTTTCTTCATTGGTTGGTGGGTTCATGTTTTAGCAGGAATGCTGCAGAAGTATCACAGTTCCTGAGAGAAGTCACTTTCGTATCAGCTTTATATAGTTTCTATCGCGAAATTAAAGGAACAGGGTTAAGGTGTTTTATTCGGTTATTACTTTTCCAGTAGCCCTTTATGTTAATAGCTTTCAGTGGACAGAGAAGACATCTATTAACTTCTCTTTATTTCACCCCACGTGTAATTAAGTTCTTAATGATTTTTTCCAAAATAGTAATAGCTTTAATGGTTTTCTTTATTCTAAGAGTAGTATTACACTCATTGTAAAACACATAAATTCTTTTTTTCTTAAATTGGAGGATAATTGCTTTACAATGTTGTGTTGGTTTCTGCTGTAGAGTAACATGAATCAATCATATATATATATATATATATATATATATATCTCCCCTCCTTCTTGAGCCTCCCTGTCCCTTCCTACCCCTCTAGGTCATCACAGAGCACCAGGAGGGGCTCCCTGTGTGATACAGCAGCTTTCTGCTAGTTCTGTTTTATACATGGTAGTGTATATATGTCAGTGCTACATTCTCAATTTGTTCTACCCTCTCCTTACCCAGCTGTGTCCACTCGTCTGTTCACATAAATTCTTAATAATGGCTTTCTCAACCCTCTCCAGTACTCTTGCCTGGAAAATCCCATGGGCGGAGGAGCCTGGTAGGCTGCAGTCCATGGGGTCGCGAAGAGTCAGACACGACTGAGCAACTTCACTTTCACTTTTCACTTTCATGCATTGGAGAAGGAAATGGCAACCCACTCCAGTGTTCTTGCCTGGAGAATCCCAGGGATGGGGGTAACCCTAGTGGGCTGCCATCTATGGGGTCACACAGAGTCGGACACGACTGAAGTGACTTAGCAGCAGCAGCAGCAGCAGCAGCATGATAATGAAAGTGTTGAGTGTATAATGACATTGCCTCTGTTAATTCTTTAGAATTATTGCCTCCAGAATCATCTACTCAGGAAGCCTGGAGGGGTGGAGAGAAAAGCTTGAGGCCTGTGGAGACATGCTATATTAGGGAGGGGCTGGGAAGGAGTAGGTGCTTTACATGTGTGATCGTGCAAGGGGGCTGTCAGCCTTTCACTGTGCAGATAAGAAAACTGAAGCTCAGAAAGTTGAGCAGCTTGTCTAACATCACTTAGGGTGTGAGTGGCAGAGTTGGGATCAGAACCCAGCCCCTCTGACTCCAGAGCCCCTCCTGACTGCACTGTCCACTCTGACTCTGAGAGAAAGAGCACTGGCCTGTGAGTAAGGAAATCGGGGTTCTATGCTGCAGCTCTCAGCAGTTAGCAGCAGAAGCTTGGGCAAATCCCTGACCCTGACAGCTTCATCTCTCAAATGAGGAGACTGGCCAAGACGAGTTCTCTAGTCCTGTGGGGCTGTGGGCATGTTGCTAAGAGGACTTTTTTTAAACTTGTTAAAGAGAACTTGTCCCAATTATACAATGTAGTGCCCCCTGTGTAGCCAGAGGTCCTCAGGAAAGATGATCCAAAGGTGTTGAGCTTTTTCTAATCTTCATTTGTTAATTTTTTCTCCATCCCTTTTCTAGGGACCGAATGCTGATGTTTGAAGAGCTTTCAGATATCTTCTCAGACCATAATAACCATCTGACCAGCCGGGAGCTACTGATGAAGGTGAGGATGTGGGGTTGCACTGTGCTCTGGACTTTGCTCAAAGGAAGAAGAGAAGTTTGAGGGCTCTTTGGCTGCCTGTGGTCCCTTGAGAGAGCCTAAAGGGACTGAAACGCAGGACTTTGGGCTTTTATGCCAAATCAAAGAAGCCTGAGGCTGAGAAAATTCAAAGTCCTGTTCCTTGGCTTCACTGGGATGCAACCAGATTGTGAAACTTGGCGTTGCTGCCTGCCTGTAGACCCTGAACAAGCCGCCCTGCAAACACCGAGTATTGGCAATTAGGTAGAGGGGAGAGAGGGCCTGGAATATCCTTCTCAGCAAAACATCTTCTAAAAGGGCAGGGGCCAAGCCTGCAATTCCACATCCTTTATTTGCACTAAGTTGCGCAACCTGTCCGTCAGCAGTATTTATTGAACACTAGATGAGTGCTGGCTGCTGAACAGCAGGCTAGGTAAAGCTGTAGCTCAGCTCATTTTCTTTCTCTAGATATTTGATGAGTGCCTAATATTTGTAAAGCATTTGACTGGCCTCTGGGAGTATGAAGAAGACTAACACAGACTGTTTTCAGGAACTTACCTTCTAGTGGGTAGATGTAGACACTAAATAAGAATGAGTAGTCAAAGAAAGGTACGAACGATAGGTTGTGAGCAGTCATGAGAGGGGAGCAGAGAGTATTTTCACAGCCTTTCTGTAGAGTCCATCCTCCTCATTTTGCAGCTAGTCAAGACTCAGAGAGGTAAGGATACCCCTGGAGGGTATCCTCCACACACCTGGAGGTAGTGGAGCTAGAATGTGAATCCAGCCTGGTGAGACCCTAAAGCTGCTGCTTTCATCACTTAGGCATAAAACTGTTTCTTTGGACCACTTGGGAGTAGGAGGCAGGGGAGGTCAGGTGAAACTTCAGAGAGAAGGGAAGGGGTCTTTCATTTAATATTGATTGGGCATTCACCATGTGCCCAAAGCAATCTCTGATCTTAAGGAGATGACAGTCTCATGGGAGAGGGTGGTAAAGTGGGCAGTTATTAAAAAAACAAAACAGTACATTACCCTTTTGCCCTGAACTGGGCAATTAGAGGATCCTTATATAGTACTATATTTAGTCTACTGATCTCATAGAATTGTTTTGAAGATTGACTGAAATCACGTATTTGAAAGCACTGCAGCTGTCCGTCATTTGTAGCATTTGGCAGGCTATCTACATGTGAAACCAAAGAATGCATGACAAATGAAAAGTGTAAGCTATAGATGTAAGCTTCGCATAGACACTTGGAGTAGGAATGAGAGTCTAGTGGGGGTAGGTTTATTTAGAAAAGGCCTCAGTGATAACTGTCAGGTTAGTTGTTCCTATAAAGGCATCTGTTATGATCTTCCGGTCTGTTCTTCTCCTAAGTCCTACTCTTCCTCCATGTCTCCATGAAGACTACATTTCTACTCAACACACTCAGGTCTGATTAGGCCCCTTCCCGTGTGCTCCGGAAGCCCGTCATTCCTCTTGTCCTAGCTCTCACCATGTGCCTCGTTAAACTTGGCTGTGAATGTCACCTGTCTCCCTGCTGGCCTGTACGCCTCTTGCAGGCAGGGGCTTTTCCGCTGTTATCTCTCTAATGCCTAACACACTGGGCATGTCACAAGTGTTCAGAAACGATGTTGGACTGCACGCATTGACGGGCCTTCTTATTCACATGAGTTTAACCACTTGCCCATGGTTAGCCCTGCTTGGCATAGACAGTGTGTGCAGGGCAGGGTGGCTTGTGTCTCTGGGTTTGGCCCACCTGATGAACTGCACGCTAAACCATGCCTGGCTTGCTGAGGTCATGCTCCTCCCTGCTTCACATCCCCCTGGATTTGCAGACTTTAAATGGAAACTCATCTGGCTGGAAGGAGATGGCTTAGTCGTCTCCCTGTCAGTAATACAAAGCTAGACTTAGTGGAGCCACACAGTCAAATCCCAATAGCTCTGAGTCATCTTTCCAAAGTAGATATATTGAATACTGTGCAGCTCATTGCCCAGTGGCCCTCTTCTGGCTGAAACTGTAGAAGCAGAGCTACATCTAGACATTAAAGGTCCCATAAACCTCTCTGAAATGTAGAAGTTTACCTTGGTGCTCTAAGTTAAATTTCTTGTACATGGCTGGAATCCCAAAGAAATGAAAAACTTGGCTATGAATTCATGTGGTCTGTGCATTATCATTAATGATAGTGGGATGTTTTGGGCAGGTCATATGTCTATGTGGGTCCCTTTCCAGTCATCTTTGTTTATTATTCTTCATATGATGCATATCATTCTGGATGTTAATTCTCAGCACAGTTGTAATAAAATGAAATCAAGGTACTTAGGTTTTCAGAAGAACCATGCCTGGTCTCTGTTTTTAATATGCTGGACTTAAACTGATTTGTGGGAGGGTAATCTTAGTCTTGAATGACCTTTCTTCTGCTTCTGGGCAGATGTAAGGTGCTACTTCTATAATACTATGGCTGAAACAACATCATAATTAGAAAAAATCGATAGTTTTCCTTTTAATTGTTGGAGACAAATGTTTTTATTTTACTCAGAGATTGTTTTAAACCTGTTACTCTTACGATTTCTGAATCTTGGATCATCCCAAGCAGCTTATCTATGGAGTCCACACGTTTCAGTATGACAGGAAAGCAGAACACTACCAAATCTTCTTCGTTCCTGGGACTCTTACTAAGAACTCTCCTGGGTTGAATTGCTTGAAACAAATGCTAGGCCCAGGCAGGCATTTGGCTCTGGTAAAGATGTCTGTTTAATGACTGAGGTCAGAGTTGGGGTAGAAGACTATAGGGCTGGGAAGGCCTATTTCACATAATTACTATTAACTGATGAACTGTCATTTAACCAGCAGTGGAAGTGACAAATAGATTTAAGGGACTAGATCTGATAGACAGAGTACCTGATGAACTATGGACGGAGGTTCATGACATTGTAGAGGAGACGGGGATCAAGACCATCCCCAAGGAAAAAAAATGCAAAAAAGCAAAATGGCTGTCTGGGGAGGCCCTACAAATAGCTGTGAAAAGAAGAGAAGTGAAAAGCAAAAGAGAAAAGGAAAGATATACCCATTTGAATGCAGGGTTCCAAAGAATAGCAAGGAGAGATAAAAAAGCCTTCCTCAGTGATCAGTGCAAAGAAATAGAGGAAAATAATAGAATGAGAAAGACTAGAGATCTCTTCAAGATGATTAGAGATACCAAGGGAGCATTTCATGCAAAGATGGGCTTGATAAAGGACAGAAATGGTATGGAACTAACAGAAGCAGAAGATATTAAGAAGAGGTGGCAAGAATACACAAGAACTGTACAAAAAAGATCTTCATGACCCAGATAATCATGATGTATGATCACTCATCTAGAGCCAGACATCCTGCAATGTAAAGTCAAGTGGGCCTTAGGAAGCATCATTATGAACAAAGTTAGTGGAGGTGATGGAATTCCAGTGGAGCTATTTCAAATCCTGAAAGATGATGCTGTGAAAGTGCTGCACTCAATATGCCAGCAAATTTGGAGCACTCAGCAGTGGCCACAAGACTGGAAAAGGTCAGTTTTCATTCCAATCCCAAAGAAAGGCAATGCCAAAGAATGCTCAAACTACTGCACAATTGCACTCATTTCAGACACTAGTAAAGTAATTCTCAAAATTTTCCAAGCCAGGCTTCAGCAATATGTGAACCATGAACTTCCAGATGTTCAAACTGGTTTTAGAAAAGGCAGAGGAACCAGAGATCAAATTGCCAACATCCACTGGATCATCAAAAAAGCAAGAGACATCTATTTCTGCTTTATTGACTATGCCAAAGCCTTTGACTGTGTGGATCACAATAAACTGTGGAAAATTCTGAAAGAGATGGGAATACCAGACCACCTGACCTGCCTCTTGAGAAATCTGTATGCAGGTCAGGAAGCAACAGTTAGAACTGGACACGGAACAACAGACTGGTTCCAAATAGGAAAAGGAGTACGTCAAGGCTGTATATTGTCACCCTGCTTATTTAACTTATATGCAGAGTACATCATGAGAAACTCTGGGCTGGATGAAGCACAAGCCGAAATCAAGATTGCTGGGAGAAATATCAATCACCTCAGATATGCAGATGACACCACCCTTATGGCAGAAAGTGAAGAAGAACTAAAGAGCCTCTTGATGAAAGTGAAAGAGGAGAGTGAACAAGTTGGCTTAAAGCTCAACATTCAGAAAACTAAGATCATGGCATCTGGTCCAATCACTTCATGGCAAATAAATGGGGACACAGTGCAAACAGTGTCAGACTTTATTTTTTTGGGCTCCAAAATCACTGCAGGTGGTGACTGCAGCCATGAAATTAAAAGACGCTTACTCCTTGGAAGGAAAGTTATGACCAACCTAGACAGCATATTAAAAAGCAGAGACATTACTTTGCCAACAAAGGTCCATCTAGTCAAGGCTATGGTTTTTCCAGTGGTCATGTATGGATGTGAGAGTTGGACTGTGAAGAAGGCTGAGCGCCAAAGAATTGAGGCTTTTGAACTGTGGTGTTGGAGAAGACTCTTGAGAGTCCCTTGGACTGTAAGGAGATCCAACCAGTCCATTCTGAAGGAGATCAGTCCTAAGTGTTCATTGGTAGGAATGATGTTGAAGCTGAAACTCCAATACTTTGGCCACCTGATGCGAAGAGCTGACTCATTTTAAAAGACCCTGATGCTGGGAAAGATTGCGTGTAGGAGGAGAAGATGGAGAAGGAAATGGAACCCACTCCAGTGTTCTTGCCTGGAGAATCCCAGGGACGGGGGAGCCTGGTGGGCTGCCATCTATGGGGTCGCACAGAGTCAGACACAACTGAAGCGACTTAGCAACAGCAGCAGCAGCAGGTGGAGAAGATGATGACAGAGGATGAGATGGTTGGAGGGCATCACTGACTCAATGGATTTGAGTTTGGGTAAACTCTAGGAGTTGGTGATGGACAGAAAGGCCTGGCATGCTGCGGTCATGGAGTTGCAAAGAGTCAGACACGACTGAGCTACTGAACTGAATTGATGGAGAGGGGTCCACTGCTTATGTAGCACCCAATAGAAGAGGCCCCTTGAGGCCCAAGAACAGGATGGATGAGAGCAGCTGTCTTCTGCCAAAGATGGTGATAGGCAGTGAGACTCATCTGCCAAAGATGGTGATAGGCAGTGAGAGAAATTTGCGCTAGAGAGAGAAGGACAGAGAGGGGATGAAACAAGAGGAGAATGGAAGGTTGACGGAGGGCAAGATTTGGAATTCTTCCAAGCGTGGTGATAATGGAGATCATGGGACAGGATGGTACATCCAGATACCTGAGTAGAGCAAAAAATAAGATGACTTTGTCAGAAAGAAGAAGCGTCATCAAGAGAGTAGAAGCAGGAGTAGGAAAAGGAGGCAGAGGAGAGATCCAGAGAAATGCAGTCACAGTGCCCGTGAAGAGTCTCGTGAAGTTTCAAGGGATTGGTGTCGTGAGCCTTGCAGGACAAAGAGTTAGGGCTGAGGCAGAACACTGACATGGTGGGATGTGACACATAGTGGATTTCTGTTGACACCTCATCTGGAATAGCTGGCATTACTCATCAGTCTTTTTAGTTACCTAGCCAGGAGTGGAGCCTCGCTCTCCTGAAGTCGTGCGATCAGCAAATCTTCCAGCTCCCGGTCCCAGATCTTTCTCCTCCCCACAAGGAGGTCATCCTCAGTGCTCTTTTAAGCTCCTTCCTAGTTATGTGATTCTAAGCAGCCTCTTAGCTTTTCAGAAATCCTTCTCAAGAATTTTAATGCACCTGCAGCACTGTCCATACATTACACGTCTGTCAGTGATTAAGCAACTGGAAGGGAACCAGGAGGGCCTATTCCCCAAAGAGATGGATATTTGCATTCAAAAGTCAGGAAGAATTGATTTCTCACTCCAAGCAGATTCTCAAGAATTTGAGAGGACTCACAATCACTGAGCAGAGGAAGTGGCACATTTTAGGACACTTTCATTCATCACCCAGCAAAAACTATAAACAGGAGATCGTTAAACAATACCTCTTCTTATTGTCATTTGTAATAGGGAGACTGACAGTCGCTAAGGAGTCACTATGGGTTCTGTCCCTAGGGATGTACCTGGACCCGCGTAAAGGCTGGTGAATGATATAGGATACTGATGCCTCTCTGTTACCGGAAAGGCCAGGTCACTGGAAAAGGTCCCCTTGTAGTCGGACAGTAGCGGAAGGTCGCGTGCTCTGGTTATATGATAAACCCAGGGAAAGCTGACTGACTGAGGGAGACCAGTGTGGAGTCTGGCGCTCCTGAATTGTGAAATCTGCCTCCCATTCATGCAGTTCCTGGAAAATGAGAACTTAACAAGACCCCAAAACCCACAAAACCCAAAGCACTTTATGTTCAGTCAGCAAACTGGAGATTAGTCATTATGTGGAAGAGTTTGTTGTTACAACAGATGGGAGGAAAGAAAGGGTCGCCATCTGTCCCCAGGCGCTGGGAGGAAGGAATTGATTTTGTAGGAGTTCCAAACCTAAGAGGCAACTTGGAAGGAAAGGTTGAGGGAAAGAAGGGGGAAAAACATGTATGAGGATCTGGCTTTCATAGATCAGCACGGGACTTCCTCAGAGAACTTCCGGTACCAAAGTTTCATTTAGCTAAGAAATACCACAGAAATAGTCTTTTTTCTTCCACAGGGTGCTGGCGCATGCCTTTCAGACCAACTTCAAGAAATCACAAAAAGTACAGAGGAAGAGATGTTTGTTTCCAGACATGTGATTACTTGCAGTGAAATTCGGGATGTGTAAAAATTGTCTCCATTTCTGGGAATTCCCTGCCTTATATTCATGATTGATTTTATAAAATCGATTGGGGGCTCTTCTTGCAAACTAGGGGGAAACAGGATAAGACAAGGCCACCAGGCCCTCTCAAGAACAGACGGCTTGCCACGGGTCAGCCAGGTGTTTGCGTGAGGCGGTCCAGCGCCTGCTGGAGGCCTCTTCATTTCACACGGTGTCCACATAGTTGTGTGGAGGCTCTGCCCCAGAAGCTAGGCGCCCCTTTCCAGCATCTCCTTCATCTCTCTCCTCTGTTGTGTGTGTCTGTTTCTTAGGAAGGAACCTCAAAATTTGCAAACCTGGACAGCAGTGTGAAAGAGAACCAGAAGCGGACCCAGAGGCGGCTTCAGCTCCAGAAGGACATGGTATGGAAAGCCTTGGGTCTCCCTGAGGGCCAGCCAGGGAGCCACCCCATGTGGGTGGCAGGGCTCCCGCTTGGCACCAGAACCTTCCGTCTGCGGGGTGCCCCTGCTCCCAAAAAAGTTCTCGTGCTCTTTACCTCATCTGTTCTCAGCAGCCCTGGGAGATATCAAGGCAAGCTCTTCTCACTCCCACTTGACCCAGCAGGAAATAGTTTGGACCAAGAGTCCCAGATCGCGTTTGTTTTCTGGAAATTTTTTTTTTTTTTTTTTCTGAAAGTGAGGGCAAGTCTGTGGCAGGTAGGCTTCCGTCCCTTATACTGTCTTATTTTATCCACTTCTGTACTTATCCACTTATCCACTTCTGTACTTAGGAGCTTGAGACCTGAGACCTCCTGCAATGCCTACTGTAATCAGCTTTTTTTTTTTCCTTTTGGCCATGCTACACAGCACACGGGATCTTAGTTCCCTGATCAGGGATCGAACTCGTGGCCCCTGCTTTGGAAGCACAGAGTCTTAACCACCGGACCCCAGGGAAGTCTCAACTGTTTTCAAAGTCCCAACTTTGAACACACAGTAGCTCCAGGACCTGGTTGTTGGGGAAAGAGAGTGTCAGCTCCCAGAACTTGGTCCTTGTACTCAGAGATCTTTTCATTTGTTCCAAACCCTCTAGTCATATTCTGGATCTCCTCACTGACACCACGTACTAACCAGATCTTTCTAGTTTTTCAGTATTCAAAGGAGCATCGTACCTCCTTCCTTAAGACTAAAAGATAACTATTGACATCACTGACTTTATTTTTAAAACTCGCCTAACTTTGAGCATAGAAGGGGAAAACCAGAGAGACCAGATTGGAGACTGACAAACTCTAAATATTTTTCATCCCCGCTTGAAGAAGACTTTTCTCCTTCTTTGAAAGCCTGATCATAAATCAGAAATGTTGTTTTTGAGCGATGGGCCTCTTCTGTAACATAAAGCCTGTAGAATATTCACAGCACTTCAAACAGTTTTGGTGGTTCAAAGACAAGTTAAAAATAGCTGTTAAGAGAGAGATTATTTTGGTTCAGGATGAGACCTTCTACACATAATAGGGAAGGACAAACTGCAGCTGACAGTGAGCTCTTGAAGGACAAAACCTGCCTCGGTGTGAGCCTCTCGAAGCAGCCCTGACCGAGGAAACAGCCGGCCACACGCACATCAGGCTGCCTGGTTTCACCCTGGCGGAGGCTTTGTGTTCTTGGTAGAATTTCCGTAAGTGCCTTAATGGACTTGAGGACAAGGTGCATCCATGGAAGCCCCTTTTTATTTTCTCTTCAAAATAGTGCCTTGGTGGCCTTGTGGAGGATAGGAATGATTTCCAAGGAGATTTGGTGAAGTTAATCTAGTACGTATATACCTGGAGAAGGGAATGGCTACTCACTCCAATATTCTTGCCTGGAGAATTCCATGGACAGAGGAGCCTGATGGGCTACAGTCCATGGGGTCGCAAAGAGTCGGACACAGCTGAGTGACTAACACTTTCACAATTTCATATACCTGCAGTGGAATTGCTTCTACCTTTATTTTCGAGGAAATTTTTTTTTTTTTTCAGTTGGAGGATAATTGTTTCCAGCTATGCGCACACATACCTCTCCTCCCTCTCGAGCCTCCCTCCCACCCCACATCCCACCCCTCTAGAGCTTCCCAGCTGGGCTCCCTGTGCTCCACAGCAGCCTCCCAGCAGCCATCTGTTCTGCACATGGCACCGTATGTATGTCAATGCTGCTCTCTCAGTCTGTCCCACCCTCTTCTTCCCTGCTGTGTCCACAGCTCCGTTCTCTATATCTGAGTCTCTCTTCCTACCCTGCAAATAGGTTCATCAGTACCATTGCCTAGATTTCATACGTATGTGTTAATATATGATACTTGTTTTTCTCCTGACTTACTTTACTCGTATGACAGACTCTGGGTTCATCCACATCACCACAAATTTAAATAAACTTTTAATTTTAGAATTTAGAAGTTCCAGATAATACATAGAGTTTCTCCGCACCCCTCACCCTTCCACTACCACCCCAGTTAACATCTGTAACCGTGGCACCCCTGGCAATACTAGGATGTCGACCTGGGCATCCTGCTGCTCACTGAAAGCCAGACCTGACTTGGATTTCACCAGTTTCCCACCGGCATCACCCTTCTGTTCCAGGATCTAATCCAGGGTGCCCTGCGGCATTTAGTTGCCACCCTGGTCCCCTCTGCTCTGTGACAGTTTCTGAGTCTTTCTCTTTAGGAAGACTGTTCTAGCATCCCGAGAATGTCCTGCAGCCAGGGGTGTGTTGTTTTCTTAGTGATTAGACTGAGGTTAAGGGTCTGGAGAGGAGTATCACAGATGTGAAGTGTTTTCTCATCCTATCAAGGAATAAATGGCATCAGTGTGACATTGATGTCACTGGTGATTTTAGCCTTCATCACCTGGGTAAGGTAGAGTTTGGCAAGTTTTCTAGTTTAAAGGTACTGTTTTCCCCTTTCCCTCCTGTTTTCTTCAGAACCGAGTCACCAAGCCACTTTATAGTGATGCCGCAGCCTCCTGTGGGCACACTCCCGCAGTGGGCTGCAGCCACCCCTCTGCCTGGTGAGGCCGTCCTTCCCAGGGCTGTTCTGAACCACCAGGGGTGTCCGCACACTGTGAGAGAGAACAGAGGTCCCTCTGACCTTGTGTCAGCAATGTGCGAACCTCAACCCACCTGAAGCATCTCCTGTCTTCGAGGCTTGGTTTTCATGACTTCGAAAGTTACCTTGGTGACGGAGTTCCCAGTCAATTCATAAAGGAATTTTAAATTTTTCATTCATAGAGGTTAGCACTAGTGGCCTTAAGAGAGGCCTTCAATGGTTCTTAATTACTCTCCAAATGCTGTCAAGGCTCACCTGGCCATTCAGAGATTGCTGCCTCCATCTGCAAATGGGCACCCTGCAGACTGCAGCAGACACAGAGCCTTTTGGTCCATGTGGACCAGACTTTCAGTAACGCAGAGATGGTTTTGTTGTGCTTGCTCTTCAGGGTGTGATGCAGGGGACTGTGCCCTACCTGGGCACCTTCCTGACTGACCTCACCATGCTAGACACCGCCCTCCAGGACTACATCGAGGTGAGTTCCGGGCCGGTGGTGCAGGTGGATCTGTAGCCTTCCCATTGGTTGCCCAAGAGAGAAATACACTTTTGTTCACATCAAGTGGGGCTTCCCAGCTGGTGCAGAGGGTAAAGAATCCGCCTGCAATGCAGGAGATGTGGGTTCGATCCCTGGGTCAGGAAGATGCCCTGGAGAAGGGAATGGCAACCCAATCCAATATTCTTGCTGGGAAAACCCCATGACAGAGGAGCCTGGCAGGCTATGGTCCATGTGGTAGCAAAGAGTCAGACATGACTGAGTGACTGAGTGCATGCACACACACACACACACACACACACACACCCCAACTGAGGGCTCTTCATGAACATGGCATTGTGCTAGATGCCATGAGTTATACAGAGATGAGTGACTCCAGCAGTTCCTCACAATCTCATGGAAGGTGTATTTCAAAGCAGACAGTGATGGATGGAAATAGTAAGAACTCAAACAGAAATGAAGTGGGAGAAGAGGGGAAGCCTCGATTGATTCCTTAGGCACAGAGGTCATGGCATGGCATTATGAAGGAGTGGGCTGGAGCATTTTCAGTGTTTTATCAAAAGGGAAGTCACTTCTATGTAACAGCATTATCAAAGTTTCAATTCTCCAGCCCTGCCAGCTTCTAGTCTCAGTGGGCTGAATTTAACTTTTCAATCATTGGTCATTCCGATGATTTTAAAAGTTAAAAGTCAAATCCTGCCCAGTGTTAAGTAGGACTTTGGCAGGTGGAGCTGAGGGAATAATATGCCCCCACGTTCTACCTGCTGGGATAGGAAGTCAGTCAAATTCATGGGTTTTCAGATATCCTTTTTTGATTCATATTATTACCTTCCCTCTCTCTCTTTTTCTCAAAATGGGAAATGAAGTGAAGCCTAGAAAAACCAGCCGCTTGTTAGTAACAGTAATAGAATATTACATGGAGAAGAGATTTGATATTTGAAATGAAACTTAAGGATTTCTCGTGTATTTCTTTATCTCACGTTCCTGGTTATCATGTGCAGTCAGCCGGTGTTTTACTCCATCATAGTTAGGAGTAGCAGTTATCTTGCAAATTCCTACCTCCAAGTTCATTATAAAGGTTGTGGACATGCTTACCCAGAGAGCAGTGCTCTGTATCTATTCACATCCTCTGCCTCAGGAAACACGATCAGGGTTGGGGAATTTCGGGGGAGTGACCAATGCTTTAAAAGTTAAATTCAGCCTATGAGACTAGGAGCTGGGGGACTGGAGAATTGAAACTTAACTTTGGTGATGAGGTTATATAGAAGTGACTTCCCTTTTGATAACACATTGACACTTTGGTTTCCAGTATGAGTCAATGACCATCTGTTTTTGTTGCTTTCGGTCAAGAAAAAAAAAAAATGTGTGCTGGAACATTTACCCAAGCTTTTGTCTTTACTGGCTCTGCGAGTATATTTGGATTCTGTGTTGTAAGTCCTTTGTCATTACTGTTTCAGTTCGTTTCAGGCATTGTAAGAGAAGGCTGTCCGCCTATATCTTATCCTATGATAAAGAAATATTTTTCTTTAAGCAAATGATGCTTCTCTTCTTCCAAAGTAGCCATAATTACTGTCATGAATAATTGTGACTTTATTGTCTCTTTGATCTATTTTAACAAAAACCTAGAACAAAGAGGGCTATGTTTCAAAATAGCTTGGTTTGTCATTCTTTTCAAAAAAATTTCTTTCAGGGTGGACTGATCAACTTTGAGAAGAGGAGAAGGGTAAGTAGGACTGTGGTTTTCCATTTTACTTCATTTGGGCTTAAAAAAAAAAGAGAAGTGGAGACTTAAGTTTTTTGCTGAGGCAGAAAAAAAATAACACATATTGAAAATGTATCATATAGCATTGTACTTGGCATGCTGTTATGCGTTATTGCCCCAGAGCCCTCGTGAGGCAGGTTTTATCATTCTCAGTTCAAGGGTGAAGAAACCAGGACTCCGATGAAGTAACTTGACCAGAGTTACCTCGTGGCAGAGCCAGGGTTCACATCCTGTCCTGTTTCTCCTGAGCCCACATTTCTTCCTTTACCCCCTCATCATCATCATCTTTACAGTCAGCCTCAGCAATAACAGGTTTATCCCATTAAGAAGAAAGTGTTTCATAAGAGTATATGATATAGAAGGGTTACTAAAGATGGTTAACTCTGGTAGGCCTATTAGAGAGAGGAAAGGAAATGGTCTTCATTGTTACATGTGGATAATTATTCTTTTCCTTTCCTATCAGCATAGGAAGGGGCGTTCAACATCAATTTGAATTTTTCTGTGGAAAGTAGAATAGTTCTGTACAGAGAGAGAAAACAGAGCTTTGAAAATTTGCTATGGTTTTAGTGTTAAAATGGTATATTTAAACAATCCCAAGGAAAATAATAATATTACTCAATGGAACTCTCGTTGTTCTTTAGTTAGTTATTCATTCATTCTTTCACCCCACAAGCGTTTCTTGCAGACCTAACACTGGATGGGAAAGTGGGATAGGTTTAGGGATTGCATCAGGAAAAGCCCAGAGCTCCCTGCCCTCATGAAGTTACAGTAAAGGAGGTAGGTAGGCAAACAGGCAGTTATCATGCAACCTGATAAGGGCTTATGAGCAAAAGTAGTGGGTATTAAAGGAGCATATAGGAGGGGCATTTGTCCCCAACTTGTGGGGTCAGAGAAACTTCCAGGAGTAAATGACATTGCCGTTAAAACTGAAGTTTCAGGAGCTAAGCAGGCTGAACTCATAAGTAACAAGAGACAAACACCGCCTGAGACAAATGTAAGTCTTCTGTCCCTGGTAGCATATGATGATGAATGCGTCTTGTGGATGCTGAGGCCAAGGTGGGAGGTCACTGCATGGCAAGTCCACACCTACGGAATCTGCCAGTTATTGAACTGCCTCTGTCTTGTAACCATCAAAACCAATTCAATTACTGCCTCCACGGTTACCCATCT
This sequence comes from Bubalus bubalis, assembly GCF_019923935.1. Lineage (NCBI taxonomy): Eukaryota > Metazoa > Chordata > Mammalia > Artiodactyla > Bovidae > Bubalus > Bubalus bubalis. Next base: position 16,093,788 of record NC_059161.1, on the reverse strand, counting down.
TTGTCCTTTCTCTTCAGAATAACCCTAGAGGGGAATCTCTTTCATTTTAAGACTAGCATGTTAAACTTTTGAAAACTTTGAGTATAAAACCTAAAGCTAAAGCTTATACTCATTGCTGACTTTAACAAAAGTCTTTATTGAAGCATCTAAAGAAGGATAAATAATTTTGAACATAACTGTACACTTGCTTCTCTTATGAGCTTTAAAAGACTGAGTTAAATGATTTACTAGAGTAGTAAAACCCCAAGAATTCAGGAAATCTAAACATTCAAGTTTATGCGGCTCTGGATTATTTAGATATTCAGCCCTACCAAAACTTACTTATCGAGGGCATAAGGGTTGAAGAAGATAGGAATGGAGAACTTGAGAACTTCCTCACTCAGAGTAATTTTTTTCTTTTATATTTTAGAAAGTAGAATTTAAAAATACATTTTAGAAGGATTCATCCTTAAAAAAAAGTTTTCTGTCCTAAGAATGGAAATGGAAAAGAGAAATAGGAAGTCACTATGACTTCAGGTCATACCTAGTATGGGTTGTCTTGGGAACTTGTTTTATTCGTGTAAAAGGCTTTTTCAGAAAGAAAGGGTACAAAGCATAGACAAAAGCCAGTGAGTCAGAATTCAAATGTGTGAGTTATTCAGCTGTTTTATTTCTAAGGCAGGCAGTTCTTTATAAGCTTCCTCAATGATTTTGTCCATTGTTTATCCACCGCCGTATGTTTTCATGTAGAGAAGATGTATATTTCGTTGGCTTTTTAGTTCACTCTTTGGTGCTCTGAGGGATTCCCTGGTGGCTTAGATGGTAAACAGTCTGCATGCAATGTGGGAGACCTGGGTTTGATCATTGGGTCGGGAAGATCCCCTGGAGAAGGAAATGGCAACCCACTCCAGTATTCTTGCCTGGAAAATCTCATGGACGGAGAAGAATGGTGGGCAGTCCATAGGATCACAAAGAGTCGGACACGACTGAGCGACTTCACTTTTACTTTCTGCTTCAGGAATTTGAAGTGATTGCCCAGATCAAGCTCTTACAGTCTGCCTGCAACAGCTACTGCATGAGCCCAGATCCAAAGTTCATCCAGTGGTTCCAGAGGCAGCAGCTCCTGACCGAGGAGGAGAGGTGGGCAGACCCATCGTCCTTCGGGTGGAGCTGCAGTGTTGGTCAGAGGAATACCGCATCTGGTCACTCACCTGGCCTTTTATTCAACAGCTCTTTAGCGAGCAGCAACTAGGCTTTCAAAGGATAATGGTGTAGCAGAAAAAACTGAACTGCCAGCATCAGAAAATGTGCTTTCAGATTCTTGTGCTGTACCATTCATTTATCTTTGTCACCTTGAACAAGTCACTTATTCTTCTGATCTTCAGGATGCTCTTCTGTAAGATGTCTGTTTGAGAGGATTAAATGTAATCTTCTTGGAGACAGCATCATTGCCATCACTATTGGTCACTATTGGTAATTGGTACTAGCTTTGAGGGAGTGTTCAAGGGGGCAGGAGAAACAGACTCATGAAGAGTTGAAATAACAACAGTGGGTAATCAAAGTGCCGCAGGACCCACAGGCGGGAATAGTTCACTTGGCCAAGGATGGGGGAAATGGGGAATAGCTCATAAAGGCATTAACATCTGGGCTAGGCTGTGGAGGAAAGAACAGATTTCGCCAGGAGAACTGGAGGAGAACATTCCAGACAGAAGAATGAGAGCAAAGGTCGGGTGCCCTGACAAGCTTGACATTTGGAAGAATGGTTAGAACGCTGGCGTGTCTGATTCATGAGTGGACGGGTTTCAAAACAGAGGTTGATGAGCCTGGAGAGCACACTCACTGCAGTGCCTTGAATGTTGGCCCTTAGAGGTGTGTAGCTTTACCCTATAGTTCAGAGGGTTCGAGTTCACAGGCCTTCTCCAGCCTACCAGCTGTTTTCAGGTACTTAAATGGCTGAAAAAGAAACAGCAGAAGAGGACTATCGTGTCATGGGATAGTTATTTGAAATCGAAATTTTAGTATCCATTGATCAAGTTATAAGGGCTTCCCGGGTGGCTAAGTGGTAAAGAATCCTCCTGCCAATGCAGGAGACACAGGACATGTGGGTTCGATCCCTGGGTTGTGAAAATCTCCTGGAGGAGGAAATGGCAACCCACGCTCATATTCTTGCCAGGGAAATCCCATGGACAGAGGGGCCTGGCGGGCTACAGTCCATGGGGTCACAAAAGAGTCGGACACGACTGAGTGACTGAGCACACACACACAATAAAGTTGTATTGGAACACAGCCCATTCATCTCCCTCTTGTTGATGGTTGCTTTCATGCTTTCAAGGCAGAGCCGATAGTTGCAACAGTTACCACACGGCCTGCAAAGCCTAAAATCCTTAATATCTCATCCTGTACAGAACACATTTTCTGACCTCTGCTGTAGAACAGGGGATTTCCTTGAAAGTTTCTCATCAGGGAAGGTGAAGTTGACTGAAAAACAAGTATTTTGCCAATGAGGAAATTGAGGTTTAGAGAAGGTCTGTAATTTGCCAGTGATAGACTTTAGATTCAAAGTCAGGTCTTCCTGACTTTACAACCTAAGCTCTGAAGGTGGTTGCACAGTGTTATGTAGATCCTGTAAACTCCATAAGCCTGCTTCCTCATTTGAAATGCAGATGTTTTCTGAGGTCCTTGGTAATAGAATGGATTGGTCCTGTTACATTAAAACCTTTGATTAAAAGAAAAAAAAAAAGCTCTTTGATTTGGAGTACACATCAGTTAATGAAAGTTTTGTGTTTGCTATGTATTGGATAGAAAACAAAAAAGTTACTGCCTCTTTTTACGTTTTCTGGTCTGATGATCAGTATATATGAACTTCCTCTCTGTGCATCATATTCACATATGGAACATTCACACCATGGCCAGTGATTTGAATCAGAAAGTTCAGGGTCAGAATATCAGCTGTGAAACTGACTTTTTAATGATTAAAGGAATCTTGTTAAACATATCCTATTTTTTTTTCCTTGCGATTTATAAAAGCCCTGTGTCTAAAGTTAGTATTTGAATAATGCCTATATCAATGAATACTTCTGCTTGACCAACTACCTGGATACATCTTTAGGTTTAAAAAAGTACACAGTATTAGCAACTTATCAAGCTAATATTTACCACTTACCTTCTTCGCCTGAACTTCCCGGGTGGCACTAGTGGTAAAGAACCCACCTGTCAATGCAGGAGACGTAAGAGGACACAGGTTTGACCCCTGCGTTGGGAAGATCCCCTGGAGGACGGCACAGCAACCCACTCCAGTATTCTTCCACGGAGAATTCCATGGACAGAGGACCCTGGCAGACTATGGTCCATAGGGTTGCAAGAGTTGGACATGACTGAAGTGATTTAGCATGCACGCACGCTTCTTCACCTACCTAGAACCAAGTACATCTCCTAACTAAAGCTACTAGCTTTCATAAGAGACATTTCAAGGCAGACATACATTCTTCTTGTGCTTATGGAAGTTATATCTGCCTGGAATATAGATGTCTGAATCTGGAGTATTTTTAATTTGGGATGTTTTGGCAATTAGAAATGATATTTATATATTTTTATCAATAATATAACCACATATGTCTATTTATTGAAGATTAGATCATTTACAAATGTCTTTTTCATTTCCTGTAGATAAACAGTAAGTTGAATATACATATACACACACACACACACACTCACACAGACACACAAAGTAATGGGAGATAGCTGGTAATGGGAGAAGTAATGGGAGAAGAAATGATTCTTTCCCTGGCCCAACCATAGGCTGAAAACAATCAGGGAAACAAAAGGAGTCAGCTTTGATACAGCCAGAACCAGCAAATCCATGTGTTTTGAGTCATGCAGAACTAAACAGTCTCAACCTATATACCAGTGGGGGTTTGATGGGAGGAGGCATATATGTCAATTTGTAAAATCTGGTTGTTAAGTCAATACCCTCTGACCTTTGTCATAGAACAACATAGTCCATATCTTGACTTTGAACAGTCAGAGCCTTCCTCTCAAAGGAAGCCAGTGAATCGTGTGGATTTAAATCTGTTCACTTCCCAAGCTCTGTCCTCACAGGCTCCCCTCTCTCCCCAGCTACGCCCTCTCCTGTGAAATCGAAGCGGCTGCTGATGCCAGCGCCACGTCGCCCAAGCCTCGGAAGAGCATGGTGAAGAGGCTCAGCCTGTGAGTACCACCCTGGGGTCCTGGGGCCCAAGGGGGTCCCATCAGAGTGGGAGAGGGGGGAGGGTATTCAACCAAGTTCCCCTGAGCCCATTCACTCATTTGTTAAATCGTTAACCTGTCCGTCCCGACTTCAATACATTTCCTAGATCCATTCTTCCCCACTGTTCTCTCTGGCCTGAACCACCATCATCCCCTGCCTGGACCACACTCCTACAAGATCCTTACTGACTTCTGGCCCCACCCTTGCTCCAACAGTTCTATTTTCCACCCAGTAGTCTGGTAGTGTGTTCAAATGTACCCCAGATTGTATCACTTCCTTGCTTTAAAGTGTCTACTGGTCTTGTTTTAAGGTAGCACCCGAATTCCTTATCCTGTTTCACTAGGCCCAGCGTGATCTTCCCCAGTCTTCTTGCCACCTTTCTCTGTCGGGAATCCCCCTTGTTCACCACGATCCAGCCCCGCTCATCCCCCAGCCCTCCTTTAACCTCCCCAGGCTCCGTGCACACTAGACACACCAGGTGTTTGCACTAGATGTCCCCGTGACCTGGCACACGTTCTCTCCAGACTCGCTCCTTCAGATGTTGGCACAAGCATTACCTCCTTAGAGAGCATCTTGTCTAATGTTGCCATCTGCCCTGATCACTCCCAGCCATGCCCGTTGTCTCCGCCAGTGAAATGTAAGCCACTGAGAGCAGGAACCTTATCCATCGTGTTCATGGCTGTTTGTCCAGCTCAGGGCCAGGTGTAGCTAACTTAACAACACCTGTCTCCCTCTCATCACAATCCAAAGTCTTCACAGTGGCTCTCAAGCCCCTTCAGGACCTGAAGTGTCATCCCAACCCTGTCCACGTGTCTCGCCCCTGCCTGTCCTCACCTTCCCCCTCTCTGTGCACTGCAGCGCCCCTACCCCCAGGCTGCCCTGAGCTCACTAAGCACACCCATTTTCATTTGCTGTTTCTTCTGCTTAGAACACTGTTCCCCAGATAGCCAAATGGCTCAGTCCCTCACTTATTCCACATCTTTGTTGAAATGAGCCTTCCCTGACCACCTTATATAAAACTGTAACCTGTCCACGTTACCTGCCCTTGGCACCTTCTCTCACCCTCAACCACTTTGAATTCTCCACTGCATTTACCTCCAGTTGACATGCCGTATTTGGATGTATCTATTTATTAAATGGAAGGCAAACTCTATGACGGCAGACATTTATGTCTGTTTTTGGTTCATTGTTAACCCCGGAAATCGGTGTCCCATACATAGTAGGTGAAGAATACATATTTATTGAATGAACAGATTGAGTCATGTGCCAACACTGTTATGAGAACAATGCATGTATTTCTCATCTGATGCACAAAATAACCTACTGCTGCTGCTGCTAAGTCGCTTCAGTCGTGTCCGACTCTGTGCAACTGCATAGATGGCAGCCCACCAGGTTCCCCCGTCCCTGGGATTCCCCAGGCAAGAACGTTGGAGTGGGTTGCCGTTTTCTTCTCCAATGCATGAAAGTGAAAAGTCAAAGTGAAGTTGCTCAGTTGTGCCCAACTCTTAGCGGCCTCAGGGACTGCAGCCTACCAGGCTCCTCCATCCATGGGATTTTCCAGGCAAGAGTACTGGAGTGGGGTGCCATTGTCTTCTCTGAAAATAACCTACTAGGTTCTACTATTATGCCAATTTTTTTTTTGGCTGTGCCACGAGGCATGTAGAATTTTAGTTCCCTAACCAGGGATGGAACCTGCACCCACTGCATTGGAAGCATGGCATCTTAACCACTGGACTGCCAGGGAAGTCCTGATAACCAGTTTTATAGCCTGGGAAAATAAGGCACAGACAGGGTGAATAGTATGCTAGTTATTGTCGGATCTGGGCTGAAATCTGAGATTTGGCTCTAGAGCAAGGGGATCCTTTAACTGTCTGTCTAGTGGAGAAATACCTTCTGGGGGAAGAGGAGAAGGACATAGGAAATAGGAAGTAAGAAGTGGAGGAGAGGAGAAGATGAGGGAAGGAAGGAAGAAAAGGAGGAAAGAGTGAGGGGGAAGGAAGGGAAGGAAGAGAGCCGTCAGTATAATTAGACCCTGTGCTTTGAATGTGGCAAATTTTATGGAAGAGTCTTAAGAGAACCTAGTCTGTCTTGAAGTTGATCCCATAGACATTAAACTCTGATAGGCCTTAGACTAGTGAATCTAATGACGGCTAGAGAGACGAGTTCAAGGAAGCAAGGATTATCATTTGATTAACACATTTGTTCTTCCCTTCTGAAGGTGTATACCTGTGTCTGGTCCTTTCACTGACACAGTCTGCGTTGGCCAGGAGTTTTGCTCGTCCCCCCCCAAAGCCGCAGTAGTGCTTGGAGGTCCAAGAAAGGAAGTGACATGAAAAATGGGTCAAGAGGTGGTGGGATGGAGTTGAGACAGAGCAAAGATAAGCTTTTTAAGTCTTGGAATTTAAGCTTCTAATTCCTTAAATTATTTGATAAAAAAATCAAGCCTATCCTCATTGTTTCTACTCTTGTTATTTTCCATAGAATATGTTAGTCGCTCAGTAGTGTCCAACTCTTTGTGACCGCATGGACTGTAGCCCAACAGGCTCCTCTGTCCATGGGATTTCCCAGACAAGAATTCTGGAGTGGGTAGCCGTTCCCTACTCCAGGAGACCTTCCTGACATAGTTGGTGCTTATTTGGGTTTGGACCCATTTGCTAGTTTCTTTACATGCCATTCCTTCTTGCATCTTATGCCTGCCTTCCTGTTGTTTAGTAATGGTAAATAGTCATTGTCTGAAAAAGTCTTTGTTTTTCCCTCACTCTTGGAGTCATACGGTATAGAATTTCAAGGATGACGGTTATTTTCATGCAGCACTTCAAAGCTATTATTCCATATCATCTGACCTCTGTTGTTGCTTTTGAGATGTCTGGTGTGTGTTTAATTTTTGTTTTTGTGTATTATGCCCTGTGCCCTGTTGCTTTTAAGAAACTCTTTTGTCTTTAACACACCACCATGCAGGTTAAGTGAGGATTTAGTCTTACTGATCCTATTCAGGGTGTTCTTCCTGGATCTGAGGATTCGTGTGGTCCATTAGTTCTGGAATCTCTTCAGACCCTTCAGATTCGGTGTCTTTTCCATCCTTTGTCTTCTTCTGGGACTCTCCTCACATACATTGCAGGCATTCCTTCCATTCTCTGTGTCTTTTAACTGCTTTTGTTATTCATGTCTTTGTATTTTGATGCTGATCTCTGAGGATTTTCTTCAGACCTGTCATCTAGTTGGCAGTTTTTCTTTTCAGTGTTTGGTTAATCCTTCCACTGAGTTTTTAGATTTAAATCACTACCTTTTTGTCAGAGTGCCTTGCTCTTAACCACTGTTTCAGCTTCTTCTCATATGTTTTTAATGTTTTTCAATGTATTTGTTTTATAGCTTGACTCGTGGTAGACACTCAAATGATTGAATGAATGAATGATTAGTTTGTTTCTGACAGTTTTTATCATCTAAAGTTCTCAGGAGTCTAGACTTGCTGTTTGGGGACTTCCCTGGTGGTCCGGTGGTTAAGACTTCACCTTCCAATGCATGAGGTGTGGGTTTGATCCCTGGTCAAGGAGCTAGGATCCCACATGCCTCGAGACCAAAAAAAAAGACCATCTAGACTTCCTTTTGTTATGCTTCTCTCTTTGAATAGGTTATTTTCTTGTGTGTATATTGTGAGTTCATCTTTATCAGGGAATTCTCTGCAACCTAAGTTGAAGATATATTCCTTCAGAAAGGTTTTTTGTTTTTTTTTAATGCTAGTTTCTTCAGAAGGATCACTGGCTGGAGAGTTCCTAATTCTTAGATTAGCTAAGTAGCAAATCTGAATGAGGTGCTGGCTAAAATCACATATGATTTAGGGGAGAGATTTTTCTCCTACCTAAGCTCAGGCCAACAGATAAATTTTCCTGCTGTCTTCCTATGTCAGTAGGAAGATTTTTTTTTTCTAGCCCATCTTTTTACTAAGGGTATAGATAGCCCATTGAGGATCCTGGCTCTGTATAAAGGACGTCAGTACTAACTCTCTACCTTACATAAACAGAAGCCCTCATCTTTGGACCTTGTGTTCGTGTTAGAACCCATGTGCTGAGTTTGCCAAGGTTGGCACCTCCCACTCCCCATCCAGAGCAGCTGCAGAGTTAGCTTCTGGTTTTCAGTTCCCTTTTTGTTTCTAGCCTGCAGGGATTTTCCTTACTGTCTTGTAAGCCCAACTTTGAAAAGAATTTGTAATGCTTCTCATCTAGTTGTTTAATGATGAAGGGGTTTAGGTTATTGTAGTTCACGGGATTGTTGGAGAAGAAATATTCCTGCTTAGTTTCTTGTCCAGCACAGGGCCAGCTTTCTTTTTTAGCCTCTTGGAGTTCATTTTATGGTGGGAAGTGATAGGAGTATGGCCACAGTAGTTTGATCCTGCCAAAGTGGTCCAGGAACTCTCAAAAAATGGAGAACGATTGACCCAGGAAGACTTCAGATTAATAAGGTCCTTCCTCCAGCTAGGCAATGTGTCTCCTTTAAGGTTAGAAATAACCTATTGGGACAAGATGTTCACTGCAATCTATTAAAAACTGGGTAAAAAATCTTTTCCTAAGATAATAATGACAGGGCACACAAAACTGAGAAGATATCAAGGACTTATTAACACAAAAATACTTGCTTAATCATGGATTCCAGATTTTTACGAGCCTGAACGCCTGGCATTATGTTTTCTGCAGACTGTTTCTGGGGTCGGACATTATCACCAGTAGCACTCCCACCAAAGAGCAGCCCAAGTCCACCACCAGCGGGAGCTCTGGTGAGAGCATGGACTCCGTCAGCGTGTCATCCTGCGAGTCAAACCACTCAGAGGTGGAGGAAGGCTCCATCACTCCTATGGACACACCCGATGAGCCTCAAAAAAAGGTATATCCTTAACCCTTTTCCATAATTCCTGATGCGGGCATCTGACCTAGCATTTGCCACATGAGGAATGTCTGTTTTCTGGTTGATCTCGCTAGAGGATTTTGCAAGTCATATTTTGAACCAGGTGTTATAAGCAGAGTTCAGTCCAGGGACTCATTCCTTATTATAGAAAGTGTCCAGAAGTGATAAGGCTGTTGGTTCCTTCATCGAGCCTTTGAAACATCATTCCACACTCACATCCAGAGGCAGCTGAAGGACTGTGACTTGTAACGTGAGCTACCCTTTATTTGGGAGAGGGAGAATTGTCTTTGAAGGAGTGAAAAGTCAAGAGCCAGAGATGTGTCAGTTTCTTGGTGTCATACCTGGTCTCAGCCAGGCTTGTCCCATAGTAATGCTGCAGAGAAAACCACTCCAGACTCGGTGCCCTCAAGCAACAGCCGTTTGTTCTCTGTCCTGCGTTTGCAGGTTGGTTGGTTTGGCTTGGGCTTGGTCATGATTTGGTCCAGGTCTTCTCTACCTGCCTCTTGTGGTTTTTGGAGTCACCCAGGGCCTGCTCTTAGCGTGCTAAATTGGATGAGCAACAGGGCGTTGCACGTGCCCAACAAGCCTCTGCATGGGCTCTATCTACCAGTTTATTTTCCAAAGCAAAGTGTGTGGCCCAATCCCATGTAAATAAATGAGGTGGGGAGCTATACTCCACTTCCAGTGGGAGGAAGTGTGGAGTCACAGGGCATGGAAGCAGGGGAGGGTGAGGAATGGTTAACAAGGATACAATCTGCCGTGGCCCCCAAAAGGGAGAGTGATGAGAGGCGATAAAGGAGTTCTCAGGGAGAGTCTTCATGTCCGTGGCTGTAGAAATCAGTGAAAAGAAAACAAAAAGTCCACGTGCATCTCCTATACACACCTGCTTCAGTCTGTTGATCAAGGAGCTTGGATGAGAGATGTCAGCTTTGACGTGACTAGAACTTGCACCCTTTGGGAGAGGATCTTGCCTGGCTAGACTTGCTGTGTAAGTGTCTGCTGGCCCCTTAGCTTTTCCTAAGGCCAGTGAGGTGGAGTGTTGGTCGCAGTCTCTTCATTTTGGTTAGACTTGCCATTCTGTAAGGGGGTGTGTGCGCTGCTTCACATTGTGTTACAAGCACCAGCAGCAAACTGGAAGCCCTCAGATGACCTTGTCACTAAAGTAGTCAATCCAGGAAGGGCTCATTAGGCCTGAGATGACTCAGATGCTGCCCCAGTGGAATTTCTCACCTTCCTGTTTTAAAACCTGGAGACACATCTTTAATGCTCCAAATATTGAAGGAAAGCTCTGCAAACACCCACGGACTGGCTGTTCTCGCAGGCGCGTCTCCCTAACCAGGGATGGAATCATTCTTCATGACTTGACATCCAGCACTGAATCTGTCAGAAATCTGGGGTGAAGTGTCATGACTCACCTTGTGGCAGGTTCTTGGGCTTTGTAGGCCCCGTTTCCGATGGACTTTGATGGTGGGTTGTGCAGCAGTGACAGCTATTGCCCCCATTGCTGTGGGGTTTCTCCCTGTGCAGGAAGGACATCTGTTGGTGCCGTGGACGTACCCACAGGTCCTGGTCATCCCTTTGAAACTGTGCAGAAGCCCGGCGTGTGTCCTGTGCACCCCCCTTGCCGTGTTCTTTTTGTCTCCTCCCTTACACGCTGGCTCTTTATAATTTCTTGCACAAGTCATGAATTTTAATTCTTTGGCTGAACCTTTCTCAGAGTCACAGATTTCTCTAGGTTTAAAAATGAGTAATTGAATTGGATGCCAAGTAATTGCTGGGCTGCAGAACCCCAGGATGTTAACGGGAAAGGCCTCAGTTCTGCTCAGGGCTCGGCTGGCCCCAGAGACCTCCGTGGCTCCTCCCTACCCTGAGGTCCGGCAGCCCTCCACACCCTGCCTTTCCCTTTGGCTACGCTGTGAGGTCGCTCTTTTGAGTAAAGTGTAATTTGCATTCCTTTTTTCTTGGTTCCCCTGATGATGATTTCTAAACATTCGCTTCACATTTGCTCCACATTACTTAGATTCCCAGGAAGAATTTGGGCTCATGAGGTGGTCTGTTTAATGGTGATATAACCCAGGCATCTTCAAGGCTGTATCTTGAATATAAATATCTTTAAAATCATGAAAAAAATCTAACAAAGGAAAAAAAATTCATGTGGAGGAAAGGGAAGGGGGAAAAACTGAACCAGTAATTGGAAAACGGACCCTCTTCACTACTGTGTGGTACACCTGCAAGCAAAGTCAGGCTGTTAAATTATTCACCACCAGTTAGTCCTTGAATTGAGCCACTAAGGTAATTCACTTGGGAAGCTAAGGAAGAAAAGTAAGCCATATTATGATAGAGCCTCACTTAGACTTCTGCATACCAGAGTTGTCACGTCAGCTGACTGGCTCTAATTAAACTAACAATGCAGTTGAATTTAATATACGTTACGCAATAGGAAAAAGTTCATAGGAAATAAAATAGAGTAGACTTCATTTTACTTGGAGGCCAGATAATCAGAAAACTAAATTTCTGTTCTTTGTTTCCATGGGAGGATAGGTTGGTATAAAAGAAATTAGTAAGTTTTCTATTTTTTAAGTGACCTCCAGATTATCTTATTGGATTAATGTGGTATACTTTAGCTTAACTCATTGAGAAATTATTTGTAATTTTCTATAATAAGAATTGATATTTTAAATGATTCAATTAGTGATTTTTTTATTGGGGGGGAACACCACCTGAGTTGGGGACATCCTCTTTCTTTGGTAATTGATGTTGCACATATAAGAACTCTGTCATGAATCAGAAAAACACATTAACTCTAGTATATCATTCCTTAATTATTCTTGATATGCAACATGAAAATGTGTACAGTTGGTTCTAGAAACAAATGTGGTTAAGGGTAGGCTGTGTTCCCTCGGGCAAGTCACTCTGTTTCTCTGAATCGATTTCTCTCATATTTATAATGCTCTGAATTTTGTTCTTGAGATAAGATACCCGAAAGCTCATCGCAGACCTCACAGTGCTGAGCATCCCTGAGTCTGGCGTGCTGTGTTCCTTCACCAGCTTATCATGGACTGTAGACGGGGCCTTGGTTATGCCCTTGCTACGTGAACCTGGCCGTGGGAGCCAGGAAACTTGAGCCACATCCTAATGGTGCTGTCAACACCTGTGGCCTCAGGTTCCTCAGCAGCAGAAAGAGAGTGGGGCCAGGCGATCTCCAGGGCCCTTTCCAGGGCTAATGTTCCATGCAGAGCTGGATAATCTGTGGTCCTTATCTTAGAAACGTCTAAAAATACAAGCCATTTCTCTCCTGCTCTGAAAGCCAATGGTGAAGCAGAATCACAGTAGAACAAACATTCTTCTTGCTCAAGGCAGGCGATGGGGCTTTCCTCCTGCTCTGTTATCTTCCAGCTTCCTTTGGGAGTCTATGTTGCCTGTAGTTTCTGGTATCTGCTGCCATCTGCTGGTTAACCTCCTTCAGAGCAGTTAAAAGCTTCTCAGGAAATGAGAGGACCTCCTTGGCTCCCCAGATGCAGAGTGATTCTGCCCTGGTTTCTGAATCATTGACAGGCCTCTGCCATGGGAGTGCTTCCATCAGAGATGAGACGCATGTGTGCTGTGGGCTGTTGTAGAGCAAATACTGAAGTTTATTAGTCTCGACATTGACCTCTGCTTTGCAACTTAGTGCACTGTTGGCCAAGGTTCTAACAGTTCGGTTTCCTTCTGGGGTGTGTTTACTCTTCCAGCTCTCCGAGTCCTCCTCCTCCTGTTCCTCCATCCACTCCATGGACACAACTTCCTCAGGGATGTCATCCTTGATGAACCCCCTCTCCTCCCCTCCGTCCTGCAACAACAACCCGAAAATCCACAAGCGCTCTGTCTCTGTGACATCCATTACCTCGACAGTGCTGCCCCCCGTTTACAACCAGCAGAACGAAGACACCTGCATAATCCGCATCAGCATAGAGGACAACAATGGCAACATGTACAAGAGCATCATGGTAAGGCTCTCAGACCACCACCCCGGGTACTCACCTGCCATGTCAGCGTACGCACGTGCATTCGTGCCAAATGAACATGTGCCACATGAATCAATGCCAGAGTCTCCCCGGATATAGGCTAATAGCATGTTCTTTAAACTTTGTATTTTATATCGAAGTATATAGCCAGTTAACAATGTTGTAACAGTTTCAGGTGGACAGCAAAGCGAGGATTCAGTTATACATACACATGTATCTATTCTTTTTCAAATTCCTTTCCCATTTAGTTTGTTACAGAATACTGAGCAGAGTTCTATGTGCTGTACAGTAGGTCCTTGTTGGTTAACCATTTGACATATAGCGGTGTGTACATGTTCCTCCCAAACTCCCTAACTATCCCTTTCTCCCACCCTCCCCCACTGGTAACCATAAGTTCCTTCTCTAAGTCTGTGAGTCTGTTTTGTAAATAAGATCATTTGTATCATTTCTTTTTAGATTCTGTATATAAGGGATATCATATGATATTTCTCTTTCTCTGTTTGACTTGCTTCACTCAGCATGACAATCTCTAGGCCCATCGATGTTGCTACAAATGGCATTGTTTCATTCTTTTTAATGGCTGAGTAATATTCCATTGTATATATATACCACATCTTCCTTATCCATTCCTCTGTCAGTGGCCAGATTGCTTCCACATCTTGGCTTATATAGACTAATAACATATTTATATAAAAATGTGCATATCAGCAGTGTGTATATGATACAATTTTTTATGTCTTAAAAGTTGCCAAGCCTTATTCATCCAAGTCATTGTCACCTTCTTCAAAACTCTCAATTGGGGTGACTACATAAATGTATCCCAGGGAGGACGCAACTGCTGCACAGCTCCTTGGAAGTCTTCCCAGGGACTTAGGTGTCCACATGTCTAATTGAATTGCCATGCATCCTTAGCAATGTCCTTGGTGGTAGCAGTTTTCTCCTCTAGTCACTTGGAGTCACATACAGTATAAGTGGATGATCAAGCTGGACGTATAGTTTGTGTCCACAAGGAACTATACTTACAAATAAGTGAGACTGGCCTTTTTGAGCTTCTTGTAAAAAGTGTGTGTTTCTGAGCATAGTCCCTAAAATGTGTTTTAAATAATAGCAGTCTTTTTGGATCACACACCATGCCTTTCCTGGTATTAACCTTGGGTATGTAAGGTCTGGTGTGTGTATTACAAGAGCAGACTCCTTATCTTAAAGGACATAATGTACTGAAAAGCAGACTCTCTACACCTGAAACTGATACAGTACTATCATTCAAATGAAAGAAAAGCAGACTCCCTGTAGTAGAATCACAGCGACTCCTGTATCTCTCCCCAGCTTCATCACTTGCCTTCTTTGAGGACACACTACTACTTACGAGCTCAGCTCTGAATATGGCATAAATGATCTGGAGCACTGTCTGTGAACATCTAAAGAAAAGCTTTACTAAAGCATTCACTCAATCAACAAAATGTTTCATGACCATTAGTTGTGTACCTGTCACTGGACCAGGCTTTGGGAGTAGGGAGACGAATGATACATTTCTGTCTTTGAGGAATTTATAATCAAAGAGGAGATTGTAAAGCATTTTTCAAAACATATTGAATATTCTAATAGAGGTGCGATCAGATTTTCCCAGGGCCTACGGGCCCCACGAAGGCATTTGCGTTAATCCTGCAGGCAGTCGAGTCTTATCGAAGGCTTTTATGTAGCAGTCAGATTTGCTCTTTAGAGAAGTAACTGGCATTGTGGAGACCTCATGCTGGAACACAGGCGGGTAGATTAGAGATGAGGGAGCAAATTAGAAGCTGCTATCATATTCCATGTAGAAGGTGATAAGGGTTTGAAAGATGGTCATGTGGCTGGAGATGATACAGAATTTTGAAAGTTTTTGTAAGTTAGAATTGTAGGATCTGTCCATTTAGTTATCAACTTTTTGGTTCCTTTTGTGGGGGAGTGGAAGAGGAAGGATTAAGGTAGCTGGATGGTGGTGGTCCCGTCAAGTGCCATATAACTGCTGGAGGAGGAGGTTTGGGAGCACTTACATTGGAGGTCACTGCAGGACATCCAGATGGCGTGGCCTTCCTGGTACATAGTCAGAAACACAGGTTGGTGCCAGGCCGGTGCTGGGTCGAACACTAGGGGTCGTCCAGCCCCACGGGGTGGACGTGGTCTTGCAGGGGAGGAGGGAGGGCTGAGACGGAACCCGCGTGGTGGAGACAGAGGGGCTGATAAAGGAGTGTGGGGGCGGAAGGGGAGCCGCCAGGCAGCCAAGGTCATCGGTGTTACTGTTGTATTTTCAGGGTAGTTTATTCACGTGGCTTCTCTCACATGCCGTCCAGGGAAGTGCGTGCCAGCTGTGTGACCACAGGGTCCCTGCACTGAAAGGAGCTGAGAACTGAACACATGGACACAGTCAACGTGGATGAGTCTCTAAAACACGCTGTTGAGCCAGAGAAATCAGATATACTGCATCCTGCAAGGGGTCTGATCTTTCAAAAACAGGCCTGGCTTGGGGCATTAGAAAACTAACCTCAGGGAAGGGCACAGGGAATGTTTTGAGTTCCTATATAAGGTGTGCGAAGGAGACATCCAGGCACCGTTCAGTATGATAACCACCAGCCGTGTTTGGCAGGTGAGGGTTTGAAATGGGCAGAGGCCAAATTAAGATATACTATGAGTGTGAAATGCACTCAGATTTTGAAGACGTGGTACAAAAAAAAGGAATGAGGATGTAAAATATCTTATTAACAATTTCGTATTGATTATATGCTGATATAATATTTGGGGTATGTTGGGTTAAATAAAATATTAAAATTAATTCCCCTTTTGAAAAAAATTCAAATGTAGCCACTAGGTATTTGAAATTACAAATGAGGCTCGTATAGTATGTATCTACGGGACAGTGCTGGTTTAGTATATCAGCATAGGGCTGAACTCAATGCTATCTGTGATGATCTGTTCTCCTGTAGCTTTTATGGTACAAAGTAACAAACCCTCAAGGAAAGCCTTTGGCCATCCCATCCGTATGGACACACCTGAGGAGGTTTAAGATAAAGAAAATAAAGGGTAGCCTGGCTTTCTCTTTAAGTAGGTTCAAAGTTGACAGCTGAACCTAACATTAACCATGAAAGTGAAAAATAAAAGTATTAGTTGCTCAGTCATGTCTGATGCTTCGTGACCCCATGGACTGTAGCCCACCAGGCTCCTCTGTCCATGGAATTCTCTAGGCAAGAATACTGGAGCAGGTTGCCATTCCCTTCTCCAGGGCTTCCTCCAGGCCCAGGGATTGAACCAGGGCTCCTGCATTGCAGGCAGATTCTTTAATAAGGATGTGCCAGATGTTTTGGTGATACACACTTGAGCAGGGTCTTTGTCACTTACAGGGACCCCATTGTAATATCCGTTATTTATTGTATCACAAATACAGCTGCTTCTCCAGACCAGAGAGGGGCCCATGGGCCCAACATCCTTGGGCTCACAATGACAGTTTCTTGGAGGAAATCAGACTTCTTCTCTTTTTGGCGCTCTCTCCTCGTGCCTCCTGGGGAGAGCAGCTTTTATTTCTAAGTAAGAAAAATCTGTGTTTTCTCTTGCGTTCTTTCAAATGTAAAGAAATCAGCCAAGGGATAATACAAAAGTCAGCTCTCCTTTCTCCTGTTTCTCTGAGCATCCTGGAAACAGCTGACTGATGGGCAGAGATGAAGGGGAGACTTGGGCTGAGAGGAGCTTTTACTTGTACTTTGAAAAAATGTTAGATTTATTGTTTGTAAACACTCAGAAGCTAATTTTTAATTGAAGCAAAGTTTACATACAATTACATAGATCTGAAGTGTTCTAGTCTTTGGATTTTTATAAGTATAATATATCTATATATTTATTTAACTACCACATGTGTGTGTATATATATGTTTATATATATATATGTATGTAACCACCATATACCTATATATATATGTAGCTGTCATAGATATGTATTTATCTATGTAACCACTATATAATGTATATATATGGTTATATATATGTGTATGTAACCACTATATAATGTATATATATGGTTATATATATGTGTATGTAACCACTATATAATGTATATATATGGTTATATATATGTGTATGTAACCACCACTGCAAGTTATTTATCTATAACATTTTTCATCCACTCATCCCTTCTTCATTCCTGAATTCCCTTATGCCCCTCCAATCCTGCTTTAAGCTTAGCTGAATATGAGTTTAGCTAAAGTTAGCTTTCTGACCCCACAGGTTAGCTTGGCCTGTTTGGTGAGAACAGCCTCCTGCGGCACGTTGTCTTCCATGTCTCCTTCCTCTGGCTGTCCGTGACGGGTGTGGGATCCATCACGTTGTTGCGTGTGCTTTGTGGGATTCATCACGTTGCGTGTTTCAGTTCCCTTTAGCTGTTACGTCATGCTCTGTCATGAACACACAGCACTGTCTTTATCCTCCCCTGTTCTCCTGTCGATGGAGATGCAGGATGTTTTCAGTTTGGGGCTGTTATGACTAAATCTGCCGTGACAGTTTGTACAGAAGGCCTTTTGTGGACACAGTCTTTCATTCCTCCGGTAAATATCTAGAGGTGGGCTTCCTGGGTTGTGGAGTCACTTGTGCTTTTTGCAATGGTCAGTGTGTGGAACCGTGGCCATTTCTAACCCACAGGTTGTCCCCGGTGCTCAACAGGTGAGGGTAAGCTTGGCGCAGGACTGAAAACGCTGTGCATTCCCCACAATTCCTTCATATACATTCTTCCATTGGAACCTCCACTGGAAGTGGCACCCCGGGCTGTCTCTCCTGTTTGGATGGGGGAAGACACTGTGGCTCTGCGAGAGGAGCTGATGGAAAGAGTTGATGACCTGTCTTCTGAGGGTAGAGCCGGGACTGGAATCCTGGAGGGCTGGCTCGTGGTCCTTGCTCATTTCGCTGGGCCATTTCTCCTGGGAAGGCACAAGACAGCAAGAAGCAGCAGGTCAGGAAAACTCTTCCAGGAAACACAAAGTTAAATGCTTTACACACCCTTTCATTTGGCTTTCCAGTTGACGAGCCAGGATAAAACTCCTGCTGTGATCCAGAGGGCGATGTTGAAGCACAATCTGGACTCGGACCCGGCCGAGGAGTACGAGCTAGTGCAGGTCATCTCGGAGGACAAAGGTAGGCACGTGTCCTCTTCAAACCAGATCGCCCCCGTGTGAGACGACTCTACATGGGTACAGTGTCTGTTTTAAATGTAACCAAGTTGGGGGGGGGGGGCGGGTATTTTTATTTACTTACTTATATAATTAATTTTTTGTTAATTGTCATTGGAGTAGAGTTGCTTTACAATGTTGTATTAGTTTCTGCTCTACAGCAAAGTGATCAGCTATATGTATACCTATATCCTCTCTTTTCCAAGTGGGGGTTTTGAATTGCCCAAGAGTGGAGTTGTGTGGGGAACCATGCCATCACCTCACTTGTTAATTCTCTCAGGCCAGCCCCCAAACAAACGTTTTTTCTGCAGTTTTGCTAAGCATGCCTCCTGCCCATTCTCTGTAAATTTCTTGTCAAGCATTCTTGTAGGAAGGCTTCCCTCCCTGTGTGGGGTGGGGGTAGGTGGAGCCTGTCTGGTCTTTGCCAGTGGCCATCTACCTCCGTTACCCAATAATGCGTGTCCAGGTTGTATGTGAACCTGAAATGTAGCAGTTCCTGCAATGACTGCTCATTGTTTCAGTTAACCATTTATGAGAATTCAGCCTTCAGTTGCTCTTTACTCACTTGATCTTCAAGTAGCAAAAGCTTCTGATGCCAGGAGTGTGGAAGGTTCTTGACCTCACGCTTATTGAAGCAAAGAACCGGTGAATATGAAATGCAGCAGTTTGCCGAAGAATCCTTAATTAAAGAAATCTCCTTCATGGAAACTCTGGGCAGATAATCCCCCTGAATGTATCAGTTTGTTAATCTGAATTGGGGTTGTCTTTGTTGAGAGGGCTTCCCTGGTGGCTCAGACGGTCAAGTGTCTGCTTACAGTGTGGGAGACCTGGGTTCGATCCCTGGGTCAGGAAGATCCCCTGGAGAAGGAAATGGCAACCCACTCCAGTACTCTTGCCTGGAAAATCCCATGGACGGAGGAGCCTGGTAGGCTGCAGTCCATGGGGTCACAAAGAGTCGGACACAACTGAGCGACTTCACTTTCTTTCTTTCTTTCTTTCTTTGTTGAGAGGAGGAGGCAAACTGGTAGGTAACTTGCCTATGCCACGGCACATCCGAGAAAGTGACTCGAGCAGAATAAGTCTGCTTTCCAAGTGCAGAAGGAACAGCCAGTGCTGTGGACTGAGGCCAACCCTGTTTGCTGACTGACCCAACGCACTGACCAACGCAGGTGTCTCGCTGTGGGACTGTTCCCCAACAAGCATTCCCCCCATAAAGGAAAAGAAAGAAACTCTACAAGGTGGGGATTTGCAAAGGGAGCAGCTACTCGTACCCCATTTACCCAGAAAATCACCCAGGGCTGTCATCTCGGGCCCAGACAAGAGTGGGCCAAATTAGAATAATAACCTTTGCCAAGCAATGAAAAGCCACAGCCTCAGAAAAAAGACTGTTTTCCCACTGTCTCTTGAAAGTTTTCTCATTTATCCAGCTGAGCCCAAGGTTGTAGGGCAAACCTTTCTCAGTTATATCTTTTAGTGTAGTTACTATTAAAAACCTAAGCCTACAAAGTGGTCTCTTGGGTTTTACCACCCACATCTCCCCAAGCCAATGCAAGGTGAGGCCCGGTGGGTCTGAAGATCCAGGAGTCCCGAAGCACAGCTGGGGCCCAGCTGCATTCAGCACTGGGTGGTGGCGGGTGGGCGGCCTGACCTCTCTGAGCCTTGGTCTGTAATTAGTTAAATGGAGACAGTACCCTACTGGCCCCTCATGTATCATGGGGAGATGGTGACAGGAAATAATGTACCCAAAAGAGATACAGTACAGGTATATATATATATATATATAGCTGTGAGGTAAGTTGTTACTGACCGCAGGAATATGTGGGCAAGAGACTGGGGACACTTTGAGGGAATTATTCTTTATGGAACACTTGTGCAAAATGTAGCAGAGTCCCTCAGAACCTGACTGCATCAATCTTGGCGGTGGAATCTCAGTGTTTGACGTTAACATTAGTTTGACTTATTCCAGTTCTGCAATCACAGACCTCGCCTGGCTGCCTCCCTCACTCCACTGCTACAAAGCTAGTTTTGCACACTTTACCTCTTTAATTCCCTCTTGATTTTTAAAGATATCGCTTAGCCCTGAGTGCTAAAGAGTGTATACCTTCTTTTTAAAGTAAAGATGAATTTAAATCACTTTGCTCGATAACTTCATATTCTACTTGGAACAGTCCTTGTTCAGAAATTACAGTTACCTAGTTGGGACTCATTGAAATAGACAGTTGTTTAAGTTTTAACAGATATAGCCTATCTTGTCTGGTTTCCCTTTAACATTAAAATGCAAGCCCTTAATGAAGCAAGCTGTCACATGGTATAAAATACTGACTTGGTTTGAGATTAATTTAAAAATGTTCTGAAGATCCAAGTAAAGATTTCTGGAAAGTGGTGTAGATTTTCTGCCTTTTTCTCCATGTCATCGGATTCACTTAGTCTCTGAGAAAAAGTTCATATTGGGTAGAAAATGAACCACGGAAGGCTGGAAACCCCGGGCTCTGCTGCTAGTCCTGCCATTGACTAGCTGCGCACTCAGGAATACCTCTTAACTCCTCCAGGCTTCCGTTTCCTATTCTACGTCCCTCCAGCTAAAACATCCCGCATTTGAGCATTTTGTTCACGGCTTGAATTTCCAAGATTGAATTCACACTTAAGTTTTTTAAATTGGGATTGGGAAATGGTTGGAACCCATTTGGTGTGACTGAGTGATGGTCATTATCCAGCTCTGTTCACATTCCAGGAACAAACGGCTATAATTCCAGCCATGAATCTGGGCAAAATTTCCATCTGCCATGGACAGCACTGGTCTGACCTGCACAAGCTGACCACCTTCTCTTCCCTCATCTGTCTCATTTTTTTTTTTTTAGAACTCGTGATCCCAGACTCGGCAAATGTCTTCTATGCCATGAACAGCCAAGTGAACTTTGACTTCATCTTGCGCAAAAAGAACTCTGTGGAAGAGCAAGTAAAACTGCGGAGCCGGACCAGCCTGACGTTGCCCAGGACAGCTAAACGGGGCTGCTGGAGCAACAGACACAGCAAAATCACCCTCTGAAGGCAGAGACCCGGGCCCCTCGCTTGCCAAGGGCAGGGTGGGGCTGAGAATAGGCCATCGTGATCACAGCTACCACTCAGTGTTGGAGGGTTGTTGGTGAAGTGGACTGAGGTTTGTTGAGCAACTCTGGTGTGCAGGGCACTACGATGGGCATCGTGGGGAAATCAGAGATGAGCTTGACACAGAAAGGATGACGGATTCACTGATTCTCTTTGACCTGAGATTGAAATGCAAAATTATCTGCGTTTATAAATCTATATGTATGTACACATATGTGGTATGTGTGTGTGTATATATATAAATATGAGGGACTTGTGGGATATTCTGGACTACGGGAAAACAAATTTGCACAATGGCCTGGGAAGTCGAGGTCACTTTTTACAGGGAAACAAGGAACTGAGCACCTCGTCTCACACCTCCCAAGTAAATGGAATCAACCCGAGGATTACAGAGTGTCCTTTGTGCCAGTATTATAAGAAGTCCAAACTGTTTTTATAAAGGGAGAGGATTACTTTCTCAATCAAGTGCCACCAGAAAAGAACCACTGCAGAGGTGGGAACTGCCACAGGCTGAATGAAAGGCCACGTCAGACAGGGTTTGGATGAGCCAGTGGCTTTGACCTCTGCTTGCATTGGCCAATGCATCGGCTACCCCAGGGAGGGCCAGGAGCAGCTTCGGAGGCCCCTCTGAGCCACTGAACCAGCCTTCATGACGCCTCTGGAGGCAACGCAAGCCCATTTTGATTTCTGGTAACTGCATCGTGTGTCTCCCACCCCCTACAGAACATATCACAAGCATTTCTTGCACACATAGCCATGTTCTTTGGTAACATATCAGCCAGAAAAGAAAGCTCAGAATGATGATGACTCACTTGGACTCGGATCTGTCTCAGAATGCCACTGCTTCATTGTTTTTTTCTGATTGCCTTCTGCATGTAAAACTATATGTCTGCAGTCTTTTGCCATCTGGATCGTAGTACCTCTATATATTAACGTGCAATTTGTTCCTCAGGTGTAGAAATTCCTACTGCGGTTGACTATGTCTGATCATTTTGAGACCTGTGAAAGATTTCTCAACAGCCATCGTTCTGTGAATAGCCCCCTGCAGATGTTCCCAACTGAGAGTAGTGTCCTGTTTTTACTAACTTTTACAACCTTCCTGTGCCTAGTCCTGGGGACAGAGATGGGGCTTTGCATACTATCCAGACCATTTCTAGCGAGGTACACACATTCTTCCAGATGGAATCATTAACTTTCCCTTTTAGGTTCCCACACTGTATCCCAGTGTCACTCTTAGTGACACTTTTGTCTCCAGTATCACCATCGTCCTCTCCCTTCCAAATCTGAGCTGTGCTGGGGTTTGAGCTATAAAGCCATAATATGTGGGATGTTGACATGTATAAGAAGCACTTTCAGAATGTTGTCCTTTTTAAGGAAAAAAAATTCTTAAAATACCAGTTTTTATTCCAAAAATAAAGAACAGACCCAAATAAGAAGTGCAGATTGTAATGTAGAGCTTTTTCTTTCTTTTCTTCACCACCCCCCCCCACTCCCCACCCCCCTGTCCTGTAAAGAAAGACAGCTCCCAAAGGTTATGTGTGACTCATGTTCTGTAAATAGTCATATGAACTCTTCAAGAAACACCAGGGAAAATCTAGAGATTTGTGCCCTTGGACCAAAGAATAAGAATGAGCCAGGAAGGCCTCAGATTTCCTATAGGTCTTTCTAGGTCAGACTGTACATTGTAAAGACTGACTGGTTTCAACTAGTTGAAAGGCTTTTTTTTTTTTTTTCTATTTGCAAGGCATGTCTGATTTGTGCTTCTGTGCGTGGAGGAGGGATGGCCAGGGTGCTAGACATCATGGAGACTGAGGGAAATGTATCCTCAGCCTGAATTTCTTGGCTTGAAGGTCAAAAAAAAAAAAAAAATGTAGGATGGTCAGCCTGGTTTAGAGTGCAGCTACCAAGACTTACAAGTTATGCCCATGTGCTCGCCTTGTGTATTTATACTGTATATGTAGAGTCTAGATTTATATACTGCAATGTAATATATATATATATATTCCTTTTATAAAAGACAATGGAAGTTACAAGTAGATAAAACATAGCTTCATTTATTTAATGCCACTTTAAATGTCTTAAATCTGTTTCCTGGTGGACTGCCGGGTAATGCTTTTAGCTGCTGACATGCTTGTCTTTCTGCCTCTCCATCATCTGTTTACCTTTTGGTTAATAAACTGATTTGGGACTTGGTTGGCATGTGCTGCTGGACTCAAAGGGATTGTATCTGGAGTGTTAACCTGGTGGATCTGGGTTTCAGATGTGTCAGTAAGCATTTTGGGACCCCACTCTGGTCCAGCTCGAGGGAGCAGAGGGAAAGCCAGTGGCCCAGTTAGGAGGGGTCCTTGCCATTGTCAAGCATCATTTGCGTTCAGAGGCAAGAATGACATCTTAGGAAATCGCTGTCAGATGCGACGGCTTGCTGGAGGGCATCCTTAGGGGTAGTTTGGCTGGGGACACTGTATAAAATCAAACTTAGGGTCCAAGGTAGGACTTTGCCTTCTTTCCAGCAGCCTTTCCTGAGTCTCCGGTTGCTACCGTCGGCACAGTTCTTGAAACCATCCTTGGTGCTCCAGAAGCCGGGAGGGCCTCTGTGGAGGGAAGAAGGAAGGTCTTCCCCAAATTCAATCAGACCTAGGCAAGCTTCATTCAATAAATGCTCATCGGCATTCCATCATATCATTCCCCAAGAAAGGGATTCCTAAATAGATCCACATTATCAAGTTTTCTGGGTCCCTGTGCGATATAGGAGAAAGTCAAGTAGGAGTTATAATAATTGATAATATGAGCAGGAAAAAGGGGGCTTTCTGTTTCTGGCACTAGGTGACTACATTGTCAAGATTATCTGAGAAAATGGGTTCCCTTGTTTTGTCTCCCTCCAGAAGCAGCTTGGTGACATTTTGCCTGAAGGAATAATGTCTTAAAATTTCCGTCTTTGGAGTCTTTTCAAATTTGCTGTGCGGCACAGGATCATTAGGCAGTATGCAGTCTTGCTTCATGTCCTGATTTCAGTGGTCTGGAGAAGTTTCCCCAATGCCAACCCTCTTTTTCTATAGAGCTGTTGTAATGGCCCCAATTACCACCTGTACCCACAGTTCCACTCGGAGAAGTTATTTCCATTGTGTTGTGCATGGCTATTTCCCCTAGGATCTCTGTTAAAATGAAATAACTTCTGGAAGGGATGGCTAGGCTAGGCTAAAGTAACAAAGTATGAAATCTCAGTAACTTAGGGTAGTTTGGTTTTCAACATGTCATAGGTATTGCAAATCGGGCAACTCTGCTTAGTGGCTCAAGGATCCAGGCAGCTTCCATCTTGCAACTTAGTGCCATGGTCTCAAATTTTTTTCCTTCAAAATCACAGCGATGGTGGAGAGAACTCACAGCTGTTCCTGACTGCCTTACTTCACAGGGACCGTGTCACTTCCATTCACAGTCCATTGGCCAGTCAGTGGCCCCAGTCTAAGTGCAGGGGAGGTAGGAAGACGGAGTAGGACACTTGGAGTAGATGAGTATTTCCATCTCTGCCCAAAGGAGTGCTGTCTTTTCACTAGGGTACACGGCTTTGTTCATTATCCACAGTCACCAAAAAGTGTTTGGAGGAGATGGCAGCGAGGACTTGAGATGGGGGCTGCACAGAGCCAAGAAGGGTTGAAGAAAGAGAGGTGTTCAGAGGAAGAAAAAATATTAATACAAGAGTAATTTAATTTTGTTTAGAATTAGCCTTACAGAATTTATTTTTAACATGTGGTCACCACCAATTTTCATGCTTCTAATGTGGTCCCTACTCTGACTAAACTAGGAGCTCCTTTACAGATGTAGTTGTATGTCAAATCTTTTTTTTTTTTTAAATCTAGGAAATTTAAAATGTTGACATATAAACTGTGAAATCAAATAGAAGCCAGGCAAATTTAATTAGACTCTGAATTAGAAAACCACCATTTGGTGTGGTTTCTCAGTATCTCTGCCTAGAAAACTGTGTGGAAGTAATTCACTTATTTAACAGCCTGAGGTATTTAACATTTTCTTAAGATTTGGAAGGCATCGTACAAATCATACAGTCAACGCCCTCATATTACAGATCCCCGGGGCTGAGGCTCAGAGCAGTTAAGTCACGTGCCAGAGGTTAGGGGCAGGGCTCTGAATGACCAGACTCCACTCTGTGGGTGTCAGATGGGGCAGGGCTATCCTGACATATTCCCCAGAGCCTCCTGGAGCTGGAGGGAATGCCTGGGGTCTGCTGGCTCCATACCCAGCCTTCCAACCATGTGAAGTTCCACAGACTGCCTTGGGTTAGATGGGCATCTGGTTGGTTCTTTCAAGTCTCCAAGGAGAGACCTGCAGCTGGTCAGCTTTTATCCTGAGCATCATTCCATCTCACAGAAGGGGAAACAGGGCTGTAAGATTACATTGCAAGTTAGCTCCCACCTGGGATCCATGATGCACCCGCAGAGTGGGTGAAAAGCACCAACTGAATGAGGCGTTAAAGGAGTGGACACCAGTGATCAGGACCGAGTACTCTATCACAGGCTTCTCAGAAGAAATCACGTTTAATCCTACCATTGTTTTCTCCCAACAACAACTTTTTTGTTCAGAGCAAAAAAGACTGTAGTCACAGTCTCTCACAATGGTATCCGTTAAGTTGAAGAAAGAAAAAAGAATGATTGAAATTGTTTCTAGATTGCTCCAGTTATTAAAAATAATACCAAGGCATCAGTTCAAAAGGGGAGAAGCATTCTAAATGAGACTGACTGCTGCCTTGCCCCCAGATGTTGATTTCTGATCCTCATTTATATAATATCTGACATCCAAGCCTCAGAGAATTGGCCTGATCAGCTGAAAAAAATTCAGTATATGAGATTTACTAGGTGGGAAGTAAACATTGGAGTTGCAAGCTTCTATGTGTGTGAGAGAAAGAGTTGGGGAGAGAGAGGGCAAGAAAGCAAGGGATCGAAACATTAGACATTAATGAGAAAACAAGAAATGAGGCAGACTCTCTCCCCAGAAGCTTTGCACGCATGCAGTTTGGTGTGGGTGGGATCTCACTGCCTGGCTGACTCCCAGGCCACTTAGTATTTTATCCTCAGCAAGTCTGTTAGCTATTGCCTCATCTACAAAGTGGGGATGGAAGATAGTTTCTACCTCTTGAGGTTCATGTACTATTAAATTACACAGTGCACATAAAGCACTTCTCTCTCGCGCTGACTGCGAGAGTTCACTGCTGGTATTCCTGGGAAGCCGCCTTGCCCAGTGAGCAGCCACGTGGGGCACACGTGACACTCAGAGGTGGGCCCGCAGATGCCTGAACGGCATCCTGGGAAAATCGAGCCTGCGGCTGCTTTGGGGGAAAGACTGACTCATGGAGTTGGAGGGCAGCCAGGGGGCTCCTGCAGCCTGTTCCACAGCCCTGCTCCAAACAGGCTGGGGAGAGGGGAGTGTGGGCCCAGCCTTGCCCACAGCGCCTCCTGGTGGGGCTGCAGCGGCACAGGGCCCCTTGCTGGACAGGCTGGAAAGGGAGCCGCTGGCCCCTGGGAAGCAGCCCCGAGCTGGAGCATTACCCTCCCGGAGCCTACAGTGACTTCCATCAGGGCTCCCCGATTCTTGGCTTTCCCTGCGGTCAGGGAGGGACCATTCTCTCACCGGAAGCTGAGTCCCGCCCCCTCCCATTCCTTTCTCCTCCCTCCTGTCTCCACCTGAACCTGGATCTTTCCCTGCGGGATGGGGCTGTCTGCTCTGACCCTCCCTCTGTCCAGGGATGACTCACATGCAGGACAGTGAGTTGTTGCTGTTCCATAGGCATCAGGGGTTCCAGGCATCCCACCTGTTCGTTTGCAGGCTGTCCAGCTCACCGCCACCTTACCTCTGCAGCATTGTGGCTGGATGGCAAGGATTAAAGAGTCAAATTAAGGGCCAGGGTCGCCACTGTCATTCCAAGCCTCTTTTCTACTATTTTGCCCCTCTGGTTCCCTGCCCTCACCATGGCCCCCCACCTTCCTGGCCTGTGCGCTGGCCTTACTTCTCCACCAACAATGGGCGTGAGTCTGTTTTCTTATCCCCTCGGCCTTGCCCCTTTCTCCTGGATTCAAACCCCTGTGCTGTGCCCTGCCTCTTGCCTCTCCTAATACCCTAAGGCCTGCATTCCTCTTCTGTCCCCTCCCTGCTCATGCTGTGGGCATGGTTTCCTCCTGATGTCCGTTCTGAACAGTAACATCCCCTTCAAGTCTTCACGATTCATGCTGGCATTTTACAAAGTAGATAAAACCCTTCAGACAACACCATCAACACACATGTCTCAACTCCTATGTTAAGGGCTTCCCCAAACTGTCGGTTCCCTTTGGGAGAGGACACTTTGTTACGAGTTATTTTCTAAGGTCTCCGAAGAACGAGGAGAGAGGGCTGTCCAGGGCACTGAAAATCACATTCCCTCATGAGCAAGAGCCCAGACTCATTCCCCTAGAAGATGAAGCACTGGAGGAGTCTCTTCTGGACCAGCAGGGCCATGAAACTGGTGTTCAGACCATGGAGATTTGGTCAAAGTGCCCATTACAGAGAAACCAAGCTGAAGAAACGCCAGGGAGGGGCAGAAAAATAAACGCAGTGAATTAAAAATAGAGAGAAAACCAGTTCTCAGAGATGATTCTTCACTCTTTCCATCCTTTTTGAGGACATGCAAGAAGGTGGCTTTGGGCTGTGAGCTGCCTGCCTAGTGTGGCAGAATGATCTTAAACTAAGATCATCTCTGTGCCAATACACCTATGGGTATAAGACAGGCCATTCTAGGCAAATTCACAGACCAGAAAGGAAGCCAGATTCCGGCCCAACAACAAATTTTAATGGAGCCATTCCACTCCTTGCCTTGGAATCTCATTCAGTATTTAGTAACACTGTCAAATATTCCTGAAAGCACACCTAGACTATTCTTGCTGCAATTCGAGCCGTTTCCTCATTCCAGGCACATGATAAGACAAGGTACCATTTCTTCCTCTTGCCAGGAAGCCTGCACAAGCCTCTAGCCCAGCCTTACCCACAAAGGGGCAGACACCAGAAGCGAGAAAGATACAGTCCTACAGCATGTGAAACTTGAATCTAAAAAACACAAATTAGAACCTATCCTGAGACCCGCAGGCCCCTGGCTCTTGAGGGACAAGAGGGGAGTGTACTGCTGGGTCACATAGGATATCCCACACAGAGGGCCGCTTCACCAAGGTTGAGAAGCATGACTGACCTTCCACATACGTAAAAATACAAAAAAGTTTAGACAAAATGAGACAACAGGGGAATATATTCCAGACAGAGGAACAAGATAAAACCCCAGAAGAAGAATTAAGGGTGTTCAGTTCAGTCACTCAGTTGTGTTTGGACACTTTGCGACCCCATGAACTGCAACCTCCCTGAGAATGAGTTCAGAGTAATGATTGTAAAGATGATCCAAGAACTCAGGAAAAGAATGGATGCACAGAGCAAAAAGTTTTAAGTTTTTAACAAAGAATTAGAAAAAATAAAGAATAACCAGAGTTGAAGATACAATAACTGAAATGAAAAATTCACTAGAAGCAATCGATAGCAGAATAAATGAAGCAGAAGAATGGATAAATGAACAGAAGACAGAGTGGTGGAAATCACTGCCATAGAACAAAGTAAAGAAAAGAGAATGAAAAGAAAGAAGGACAGTCAAAGAGACCTCTGGGACAACATCAAGCACACCAACATTCACATTATACGGGTTCCAGAAGAAGAAAGGGCCTGAGAAGATATTTGAAGAGATAATAGCTAAAAACCTCCCTGACATGGAAAAGGATACTATTGGAAAAAATACCATGCTATGTGGGGAACCAGAGGTCATAGGGAAGAACAGAAGTGTCTCCAGGGGACAGTGATTCCTTAAGCAAAATATCATAAAAGACACTCTGCCCCGTTCACTTGCAGTGCTGAGCAATCGAGTGTTCTCTTTACTACAGCTTGAAACCTTTACCCCAGAACGTCCCTTTCATCTACAGATCTTCACATCACCTATTCTGGCAAAGTTCATTTTGTAAAACTGTGGGCATTCTTGAAAGCTAGAGGAAAATATACTGTGTGTATGCCAAAGGATACTTTTAACTTGCTATTTAAACAAGCCCTATGCATGAGGAACAATTAATAGCTACATTTCCCTGCCTAACTCTCAGAAAGAAGTGGCTAAAATTAGGCCATTCATATAGAAAATGCCAAATCTTGGTAGTTGGGAGGGATAAATTAGGAGTTTGGGATTAATATATACACATTACTCTATATAAAATAGGTAACCAGAAAAGGGACCTATTGTGTAGAATAGGGAACTATATTCAATATCTTATAATGAAAAGAATAAAAGAGAAAGAAAAACACACACATATATAACTGAATCACTTTGCTGTACACTTGAAACTAACACAGCATTGTAAATCAACTACATTTCAATTAAAAAAAACTCTTAAAAATTAAAAAAAGAGAAGGCACAATTTCTAGGTAATCTGTGGTTAACACATTGTACTAAAACCCACCATCATTATTTCTCTCTTTTCCAAGCAAGCAAAAACAAAGCCAAAAACAATGTATTGGTCACCACTGACCAGACTCTTCAGCCTTGTTTCAGCAGCGCCTCCTTGACTCAGGACCACCATCAGCCTGCTCACAGGGGAGTCCCTCCCATGTCCACTGCTCGCTTCTCATGTCTCCCCGCCCTCTGACACATTTAATCAGAACATCTCCAGGGGAGGGAGGTTCTCTCTGAAATAACAAACACCACCACCAAACATAAAACTTGGGTGAAATGGTTATTTCCAAGGCTGCCTGTGCTGTGCTTTCCGACTGTATCACCCATAACATGCTATCTTATCAAATGACCGGCCTCACTTTCACTCTTCCTTTGTCATTAGTTAAATCTTTGGTGAATTAACTTGTCAGTCACAGAGATCACTTACTTGGAAAGAATGTCTCAAAAGCACAATGTAGAAGCCTCTTGGGAAGACTCATCTTTATTTTACAGCTACTAATTAGATGGATTTGTTCCAACTAGAAGTGAAAAGATTCCCAAGCGTGTAGCTGAATGGAAATTTTGTTTCAGACACCAACCTTTGACTGGAAGTCTCAGCATTGTCTGTCAGGAGAAAAACCAAACGTAGAATTCCCCCAGAAACAACGGCCTCTGCATTCATGAGGACGGCCCAGCGTGGAGGGGTAGCTGCCATGCCTTGCCATCATCAGTGGGTCTCAAGACTGTTACCTGTCAACAACTCCAGCACATAGCTAACTCTTCCATCCTGCCCTGCTCCCCATCACTCCCCTGGAGGCCCTTTCCCAGCCCCACACCATCACAGTGCCTGAAAGCATCCCCACCCTCTTCACCCAACTCTCCTCCCTCTCCTAAACTCTCATTCACACTCCCAAACCCAACACAATGGTCACATTCCCAGCAAAGCTGGTCCCTCAACGGGCCCCCTTGACGGTCCCCCTCCTCATGACGACCAGGTTCCGTGGGTTCTACAGTCACCTTTGTTTCAGCCTCTGAAAGACAACCATCTGGCTATACACGGCAGCTCTCCTGGACCACGGACCCCGCAGCAGTAGGCACCTTTCCTAGATCTCCGAGCGTCTCAGTGCCCAGCACGGGGCCTGAAACAAGGTCATGCTCACACCTGGATTCTGAGGTCTGGGGGCGGGGGGAGGGAGGAACTTGACCTGAAATTCAAAGGGGTCACTGAGGCCAACATGGGTTCTCCCATTTTTGCCCCAAGATAAAGCTCTTTGGCCTGGGACAGGCGTCTCAGTATCTTTTGATGAATAGGCTGATCAACAGCACAGAAATGCAAGATGAATTCTCCCTCATCATCCTCCCATTGGGGACTCCTGTCTCTCCGTACCTTTGAATGCTCTCTGGCTTACCCACCTCTTCAGCCGTGTAAAACATCCCCCAACTGGCCAGGAGGGCTGGTGACTACTCTCTCTTCTTTGCCACAACAAAGTGATGATTATCTCTGGCCTCCGACATCCTTGGGCCAGTGCAAACCTGGAAATCCCAGCAGTGGGGGCTGCTGACCAACGCTGGAGGAACCAATGAACAGTCACAGGGTTGCACATTGTTTTTTAATTTGTTTCACAGCAAGCTCTAGAAGGCAAGTCATTTATCACTTCCCCACCCTGAAACAACAGAGCATGACAGACAGTAGCGGAGGCTGGGATGCCAGCTCTTGCTTCCCAGATCCTGCAGCAGGCCCCGGTGAACAAAGCAAGGCCCAAGCAGTGTGTCCTCTGCAGATGGTAGACGCTCAGTCCACACTCAGCAGCACCAGCACCACTGAAGTCAAGGTTGTCCATCCAGAAGATTCCACCTTGCATCGCAAAATCCAGAGAGGGTTTAACTTCCAGAGGCAGACAGCAGGTGCCATGGCTGGAGGCAAAGTCCTCTGACACTGCCAAGGTCAAATGTCTTGACTTAAGGCTAGGCTAGACGGGAGGGAGGAAGAGTAATGAGGTCAAGGAATCCCTGGACTGCTGAACTGGTGATTTTTTTTTTTTTTAAGAAATGCTGGATCTGCAGTTCACAATGTTCACAACAAAAGAACATTGCTTGGGATTCTAGACCTGAGTGAAGAGAAACAAAGGCTGGGCTGACAAAGCCAGAACTTTATTCACAGTAGAACAGTCCTAAGCTAATATTCTAGAATTTATCAACCATGTCTTTTAAGAATGAGAATGCATAAACCCACCAGACCAGCTGACAGGGAAAAAGAAAATACACCAATGTTCTCTATTAAACAAAACCACACAAAAATTAATTCAATCTGCCTCCATTTCCACTCCTAATACCTCAGCCACCTCCCACCCTCTTTATAAAAAACAAAAAAAACAAAAAAAAACACATAAAATTCATGCACACTTGCACACACTCAAATATTCAAGCAAAATACAAAATACCCAAGGAAACCTTAGGAATCACTTAAGTGTTTTTCATTAGCTCCCCAGATGCTCTGTTTTTCTAGACAAAGAATCAAGTTCTGACTGCCATTTCTAAGCAGTAAAAATCAGTGAGCTGAGATCCCCCTCCTCTGTCTCCTGGCTCACTGGTCAATGCAGAAGAACCAACCATATGTCAAGAGGGAAGGCCAAGGCTGGCGTTCTGTGGGGGGAAGCTGCCTGGTTGTCCTGCAGCCGGGGGCCTTCATGGGGAGCAGTCAGCAGTACCTTCATGGGTACACTCAGCAAGGCCACCCTGGGGCTCTGTTCCCAAGCATGAAGCTCGGAGTCCAACACCCAGGACACGGGGAGAGGAGCCGGTGTGGACAGGACGCTTGGGGCGGGGATTTCTGGAGACTGAGTTTTACTGCTTGTGGGCATGAGAACAGATACCTGAAGCAAACCATCATGAGATATCACAGACGGCAGCACTGGAAGAGATGATGTAGTCCAACTCTGCATTTTACATAAAATCCATTTATGGAAAAAGCAGAGAGGTGGTCTGCCCAGGATTGGGACCCTAAGAGCTTCCCTGGGTGTTGGCCTATGTCAGTTGATCAGTCCATTGTTTCTAGCCAAGGTCTCTCACCTGAAGTGGAGAATCATTTGTTTCCAGAAGGTTAGACTCTCCCATTCAACAGGCCTGGGAAATGCAGAAAAACCAGGTTCTGGAACCAATAAGTCTACACTGACCACTTCCCGGGAGTGATGAAAGCCTGATGCATCTGTTTCTCTGCCTTATCCTGCAGACTCTCCCCCAACCCCCAATATTTTATAAAAATAAATAATTCAAAGTAGAATGAAAATCCCAGGCAAGGACAGTTGCTGGCCTGAACATGTGCTCTTTCTCTCAACAGACTCATGAAACTCACGCCTGCAATTCACTCCCAGGCTCAGGGGGGATGGGAGAGTCTGACCTGCTGGGGCAGCACATGAACCCCTGGGACAGCAATTACAGACCAGCCCCAGCCCCTTATATATTAAATTTATCTTCATAAATAGAGCATCCCAACTCAAGTGACCATAATAAAGAAAGCCAAAGCTTGAGTGTTTTCTTCAAATAGCTACACACACCCTCAAATATCTATGAAACTATATTCAATATATCCACATGGCAAACTGGACAGCTCTTTATGAGAGCTTCAGTTGTCATGATAGTCAAAGGCCAAGTCTCAGACAGACCCAAATACCCATCCCTGTTGGATAACGGAGACTAAGATGCAAAGCTCACTTTGCAATAAGGCTCATGACAAATACCTTTAAAGAAAAAGCCCGATTAATTTGATTTTTAAATTATTTGATTCCTGCCCTCCCATCCCCCACCACCAAACTTGGAACATACTCAAGTTTTCAAGGTCACATCTATGACATAAAACGGGGCCCACCAGACCACTAGATATGGTCCAGTTGGATAGGCTGCCGGGCCTACCCATTTATTGATGTGACAGCGTTGGTGATCACCTTTCCCTTGAGTGAGCATCTCTGAGCTCTGCTGTTCAACCTTAATGTGGGAACCAGTATCATGGGAAATGAACTAAAGGGCAAGGTGTCTGGGTTGAAGTTCATCCTAATGGTGGCCAGAAAGCCTATCTTCTAGCCATCCTAGAAGATTTGGGTTTAGTTTCCCTATTCTCTTCCCCTGTCAAAAAATATATATCAATTTTGATCAATCACATTAGACTGCTTTGGTTAGGTCACTGTAACCATTAAAAGAAACTGGAGCAAACAGATGGTTGGCCCATTAGGAAAACCAAAGTGTAGTAAGCCCTCCATGGAGCCTTCATAGCTCATCTCTGGAAGGTGTGGTGTCCAGGGAGGCTGGTGGTGGCAGGGCCTCTGTGTTCTTTGCGTTGCGATGGATGCGACTTTGCTTCCGGGATTTCCAGGCATGTGTCCTGTCCCAGTCAGTGGCCACTGTCTCATTGTCCCAGATGGTCGAGGTCTCCGTGTCACTCAGATACCCTGGCTGGCCTGTGTAGTGCGTGGGATAGATGAGCAAGGGTTCTGCAGAGAAGGCTTTCAAGTCCCTGGATTCGTAATGCTCCATGTACTCAGCACTGAAAACAAGAGGCAGACAAGTGGGTGAGGGGGCAGGACACTCACAGAACAGGGGGAAAAGGTCTTGCTCATTACCTCCTAAATTCTCATGGATTTGATTATTTTTAAAATTGTGTCTTTGTGGAAAACCTTAGCCTACAAACACAACAGATTTTTTTCTTAAGGCTTTCAGATGATTTAAACAAATACACAAAGAAAAAGGTCAGGGTATTTCTGTTAAATTTAGACGGTAGTTTAGTCACTAAATCATGTCCAACACTTGTGGCCCCATGGACTAAAGCCTGCCAGGCTCCTCTGTCCATGGGATTTCCCAGACAAGAATAATGGAGTGGGTTGCCATTTCCTTCTCCAGGGGATCTTCCTGACCCAAGAATTGAACCCGGGTCTCCTGCATTGCAGGCAGATTCTTTACCGATTAAGCTACAAGGGAAGATCCAAATTTAGATAGAGTAGCTTAAAAATGAATTTCAGGTCTTATTCTAAAAATTAAGGTTTAAGCTCTGTTGGACCACAATAATAAATAAAGCGATCACTTTGTAGAAAATGCTTTGATCCTAGATCAGTGAATGACATGGCTGGGAGCTGGAGTGAAGGTGTGAGTGATGTGGTGTAGGCTTGGAGGCACACCAGCTTGGCGTTGCAGTCCAGCAGCCTGTGAGTGTAAATGAAGGGACAAGGAGCCCGCCCTCCCAGGGCTCCTCTGCTGATTACATGAGGTGACGTCTGCTCAGCAGCTAGGTTTCAATTTCCTTTCTATTAAGAGGATGATGGTTGACCTCCATGTTTCTGTTGGGTAGCAGAGATAAAAATCAGTCTCTGACACGTTGTCCGTTTTT
The DNA here is from genome assembly GCF_019923935.1 of Bubalus bubalis. Taxonomy (NCBI): domain Eukaryota; kingdom Metazoa; phylum Chordata; class Mammalia; order Artiodactyla; family Bovidae; genus Bubalus; species Bubalus bubalis. The sequence continues at coordinate 16,058,507 of NC_059161.1, read as the reverse complement.
ACTGAGGACAGGAGACAAAATGAGCAAGATTCAGGACAAGAACATTGAACTGCTACAAAGAAAACCATCTAGGGAGGAGATTACCCAGCAACGAGAGAAGGAGCCAAGGTTAGAACCTGGTCTCCTGCTCCATTAACGAATTTAGGAAGCATCGATCAAGCAGGTAGCATGGGTAGAATTTGGACTAGACTCTAAGGACACAGAGATAAAAGATGGTCCCTGCCTCAGTGGCTCACAGGTTACTGGGGAGACTGACATATAAACCCATCATTTACCATGTTCTTAATACAAGCACTAGGTCCTACTGAACTCCCAGGCTATGGGAACTCTGAGCATCACACTGTCTTCTGTGGATGCCCAGCTCAGAGGCCATCTCCACTCTCCCCAAGCCTCTAACACATCTCTGTGATCATAGGTATCACAATATATCACAATGACTGTTCATGAGTCTGGGTTCCTGACTAGCTTGTGAGTCACTGCCTGGCCAACAGTATACACAATGGACTAAGAAACGAACTGAAAAATATGAGGTGCTTAGGAAGATGGCCTTCATCTTGAGGTGTATGGGTTTATGGAAGTAAGAAAATCAGACGAGAGGACCGAGCATAGTATGTGCAGTTAAGCTGCTGCTGCTGCTGCTGCTAAGTCACTTCAGTCGTGTCCGACTCTGTGCGACCCCATAGATGGCAGCCCACCAGCCTCCCCCGTCCCTGGGATTCTCCAGGCAAGAACACTTGAGTGGGTTGCCATTTCCTTCTCCAATGCATGAAAGTGAAAAAATAAAGTGAAGTTGCTCAGTCGTGTCTGACTCCTAGCGGGTATTAAAGAGGACTCCTATGCAAGACTCACCATTTCTGCCTTATATCCCCTGTTTGTAAAAGGAGGTAATCACTCGAGTTGGCCTCTCTTTGTCATGATTATGGAAAGATCATTTAGGAAAGGAGTACCCCTTTAAAAAATACCAAGTATTACCCAAAATCAAGTAGCATAATTCATGAATGAATTATGCTCAAGGGACAGGTAGGCAATTCAGGGCAACTCACACAGGATGCTTGTTGTACATGATTGGCAGAAACTCATCCACTGGGAGCATCTTCCCAAAAGGATCTGCTCCAACCAGCTTCTGTGCTCCTTCCAGAGAGATGACATAGCCGAGGGTCCAGTAGGAATAGTCAGCTTCAACCAGATTTACCACGTTGGGCACAGCTTTCTCTGGTTCTTTTACTTGCATCCTCTTCCTACCAATATAACTAAAAGGAAATGGGTGGAGGAGAAAATTCCAATTTGAGTATTAGACATCCATAAGAATGGAGCACAGCTTTGCAGACACTTTTGAAAGCTTGGACCAACTGTGTCTTATTTAAATGTATCACACAACAGGGCACAGCACATCAATCATGGTTGTCACCATCTTGCATCAATTTCAGGCCATTTCTGTGGTTCCACTTATCAAGAGCCCAGCTATCCTTGCCTAGCAGGCTGTTAAGGCCTGAAAGTTGAAATGAAGAGTTTAAAAGATCTTTCAGAAGTTGGAGACAAGATGGTGGAGTAGAAGGACTTGAGCTCACCTCCTCTCACAAAAACACCAATATCACAACTAACTGCTGAATGACTATCGACAAAAAAGACCAGAACCCACCAAAGATATTCTACACCCAAATACAAGGAAGTCACAATGAGATGGAAGGAGGGCACATTCGTGATAGCATCAAATCCTGTACCCACCAGGTGGATGATTCACAAGGGGGAAAATAATTATTTCTCATAAGTTTTCCCACAGGGGCGAGGGTTCTGAAGCACGTGTCAGGCTCCCCAGTCTGGGGGTCTGCCATCAAGAGGAGGAGTCCCTCAGAGCACTCAGCTTTCAAGGCCAGGGTGCTTGATTGCAGGAGCTCCGTAGGAATGGGGGAAACAGAAACTCCACTCCTGGAGGGTACACACAAAGTCTCATGCACAGCAGGACCTGGGCAAAAGCAGTGTGTCTCCTGGCGGGGTGGGGGAGTGGCTATGACTCATTGTGGGGGCCAGGACACTGGGGGCAGACGTACCAGGGAATACTCACCAGTGTGAGCAAGTGAGTATAAATATTATTAAAGAATAATATGTAAAGGAAGAAAAACATGATCATCTCAATATAGTCAGAAAAAAACTGACAAAATTCAACAAAAGTCAGACAAAAGTCAGACAAAATTCAACACTCATTTTTTAAAAAAAAAACAAAACCAAACTCTCCAGAAAGCAGGCACAGAGGAGACCTACTTCAACATAATAAAGGCCAAATATGACAAACCTAGCATCATTCTCAAAGGTGAAACGCTGAGAGCATTTCCTCTAAGATCAGGAACAAGACAAGGATGCTCACTCTCACCACTTCTATTCAACAGTTTCAGAAGTCCTCCACAGTGATCAGGGAAGAAAAAGAAACAAAGGGAACTCAAATTAGAAAAGAAGTTAAACTGTCCACTGCTGCAAATGGGATGATACTATACATATGAAACCCTAAAGACACTACCAAAAACCACTAGAACTCATCAATGAACTTGGTAAAGTTGTAGGATACAAAATTTTTCAAGTCTTTTTACTTAAAAAACTAAAACTAGAACTGCCATATGATCTAGTAACCCCACTCCTGAGCTTATACCCAGAGAAAACCATAATGTGAAAAGATACACACATCCAGTGTTCATAGCAGCACTATCCATAATAGCCAGGACATGGAAGTAACCTAAATTTCCATCAACAGAGAAATGGATAAAGAAGATGTGGTACATATACACAACGGAACATTACTCAGCCATAAAAAAGAATGAAATAATACTATTTGTAGAATCATGGATGAACTTAAAGATTATCATACTAAGTGAATTAAATCAGACAGAGAGACAACTATCATATGATATCACTAACATGTGGAATCTGAAAAAAATGATGCACACAAACTTATTTACAAAATATGTCACAGACTTAGATAACAAACTTAATAGTTACCAAAAGGATAAGGTGTGTGTTGGGGGTGGGGGGGGGGGAATAAATTAGGAGGTTGGGATTAGCACATACACACTATTATGTATACAACAGATAATCAACATAGACCTACTATATAGCACAGGGAACTATACTCAAGATATTTTGTAATAACCTATATGGGAAAAGAATCTCAAGTATAAATGAATCACTTTGGTATACACCTGAAACTAACAACATTGTAAATCAACTATACTCCAATATTAAAAAAAAACTTTTAAAAATTTCATGACAAAAAGCAGATTTTTTTCCGATCATTTCCCAAAGGTAGTGTAGGATTTTCAGCTGTGTTTATAGAGGTTGGAAGGGGACAACAAAGACCAGTTGTGAGAATCCCAACTTTGCTTTCAAGTCCCTAGAGCTTCAGTCTGGGGACTTGATATTTTCTGCACAGCTCTCCAAATGCTGGTGGTAAACACAAGAAAGAAAATGCTTTGGAAAAGATATAGTCCAAAGTGAAAGACCTAGGAACTCAAGAGTAGCTCAAGAGTGTTTCCTCTGGGAAAGAATGGATGTCACCACTTGCAAGGTTTGCTTTCCCTCACCCATCTCTGCCCATGCTTCCTCTGGGGTTCTGTCCTCCAGGAACTACTTCTGCAACACAGGATGTACCCTCAACTATTCTCCCCATCCCCAGTCTACCCATGGATCTGTGATCCATTACTTCTGTCTGGAGCCTGGTTGCTTCTGCTTGCCTGGACCAAGTTGAGGAGATCTGGCTTTCTGCCTGTCAGAAAAAGCTGAATTGCTCTAAAAACCATCTCTTTCAATATTTAAGCTATCCTCTTTGTTGAAACATCCTATGATATATAGAATAAGTCTGTGTTCATCTTCATTTCTTCTGGAGATAAATATAGCCACCTCTCAACCGCAGCTTCTTAAAAGCAAAGAGCCTGAATTTCTCTCATGTATCAAGCGAAAGAGAAAATCCTATTGAACGCCTGAATTGTGACCAGAGTGACTGAGGAACTAAGCTTATACTCAATTTGTTATACTAAATGTAAACTGTAATTTTAAAATTGATGATGTGTAAAATATTTTTTCTCTTATTTGAAATGTATTATTTTGGTAGGGCTACAGTTTACTTCAACAGTTGAAAATTTAGCATATGGACTGAGGTGTGTTGTATGCATTAAATACATACTGGATTTTGAAGACTGAATGAAAATAGAATATAGACTAATTCATCAATAGTTTTAAAATACTGATTATATGTTAAAATAATATTTGGATATGTTAGATTAAATAAAATGTATTATTAAAGTTAATTTCACCTATTTTTATCTTTTTAATATGATTACTAGAAAATTTTAAATGATGTGGCTTCCCAGATGGTGCAGTGGTAAAGAAGTCACCTGCCCATTCAGGAGGCACAAGAGATACAGACTTGATCCCTGGGTCGGGAAGATCCTCTGGAGGAGGAAATGGCAACCCACTCCAGTGTTCTTTCATGGAAAATCCCATGGACAGAGGAGCCTGGTGGGCTACAGTCCATGGGGTAGCAAAGAATCAGATATGAGTGAGCACACACAGAAAATTTTAAATGATATGTCTCACATATTTCTATTGGACACGCTGCCCTAGATGATTTCAATGGCTTGTTCTATTTTTCCCTGCTTACTATTTCCTTTTTCTGGAGAAATTTAATATTGCTGTCACAGACAGCCTATATGCTTTCATATTTTGAGTTTAAGTACATTTGCTTTATTCATTTTATAAAGTGAGATGTGAAAAATTGGAAACAGCTATAATTCTTTGTGATTAGATAATAGATTTCAATGGAACACTTGCACTTGATCAGTCATGGAAATTTAGAAAACATCTCCCCAGCTCCATCCCCCATATCCTTATCAGAACAATAACTCTTCTTCCTTGGATCCATTGGTATGCTTTCCTAACAATTGCATCAACCAAACCACAGGTGAACAAGAATGTATGTCAACTCTAAGCCTTAGACTCCCCAAGTCCAGTCCTCTGATTCCAAGGCTTAAGTGAAAGTTGCCTTTGTACATGTCACATAAGCATGAAATAGCTTTCAAGCTCCATGCCTCTGGGGCCTTAACCGCAGGCTGCAGGACCACAGACTCAGAAAGCCTGAGGTGCGAGAACTCCTAGAGGATTCTAGGGACAACGATCAGAAGAGACAGTGCAGAATCGCATCACATGGCTGAGACCCGACAGGAGCCAATCCCTTTATTACATAGTCCTGGGTCTAATTCCCACGGTTACGGGAGCCATTACTAGGTTTCCTCTGAGCTCAGAACGGTACATTTTCTAAGAGAACAAGTATTCCACCCGAGTGCATAGTTGAGTGTCCCTCCGAGGATAGGAGGAACGGGGACAGCTTGTGGGCTGCAGCTGCTAAAGGAACAGCCTCTGATCTGATGAAATTGCCTTTGACACACAGATGGGAAGTAAATATGACGCTTGGGAACTTTCTGCCTCATTGGAGAGAAGTAAAAAGTGTCATCTCATTGTAAAAACAAAATGAGAGAGAGAGAGAGAGAGAGAGAGAGAGCGCTCAGTTCCCAGAGAGAGAGAGAGAGCACACACTCAGTTCCCAGAGGTTAGCAGGCAACGAGCATTAACTAAATGTCAGTTCAGAGCCAGGACTCCCTTGGTGAGTCTGGTTTTCCTAAGACAGCCTCTGACTCTCCAAACCCAGCTGTCAGTGTTCTCCCTATTTGTACAGCTCCCCTCCCCAACAGGTGCTCTCCCACTGACCTTCCAACCCCCTCTCCTCTCCCGCCCCACACACCATCAGAGACTGCAGAGGAAACCCATCCTCCAGGGAGCTGATGCTCAAGTGTGACACAGGACCCTTGCCCTGGCACAGGTCCTCCCTGGACATACTCTATGCACCACGCTGCTTCATGGGTGGGTTTCTGCTGCATTCTCAGGTAAATGCTCATACTGAAAACCCCAGATCTGCAGGCAGATTCCAAGTCTCAAAGAAAGTCTCATACTTTCTCACCCTGAAGAACATATAGATGCAAAAGTGAAAGTGTTAGTCACTCATTCATGTCTGACTCTTTGCAACCCTGCCAGGCTCCTCTGTCCATGGGATTCTCCAGGCAAGAATACTGGAGTGGGTGGGTAGCCATTCCCTTCCCCAAGGGATCTTCCCTAACGAGGAATCAAAGCCAGATCTCCTGCATTGCAGGTGGGATCTTTACCATCTAAGCCACCAGGGAAGCCCCCAGACCAGTGGGTATCCCCTACTTACTTCTTGTTGCTGGGAACATATATGGAGAGAAAGCCAGGTAAATGGAAGCTTGAGCCCCACCTCCTATGAGTTGGGGCTCTTGGTGCTGAAAGAACTGAAAGAGTTCTCAGTACTCTTAGAAAAGCCTGTCGTCTTGTCACTCACATCAGCTCCCAATCCAGCTGAACTCGATCAATGTCATCCATCAGCTTCATCAGCTTCTTTTTAAATTGATGTTCAAAACGCACGTCGTCCTCAATAACAAGAGTCTTCTCCAGCTCCCGGTCAATTACCTGTAAAGGTCAGGGGGAAGATACCCGATGAAAAGTTGATACTTATTTATCTAATCAAAATAGGTATTAAAAAGTCAAAAGTATAGTAGCACAACACATAATAGCTCATAACTGGAATCTTGGTGAAGGTTCATCAACAGTAAAATGGTCCCACTCTCCTCCCTTCTCATTACAGAACTGCACATCTGAATGAAGCATTATTCACCTCTTTCCAGACAGAGTAGTGGCTAAGGAAGCAGCCGATTTCACCCCTGGTTAGAGGCCTGGAGGAGTAGGGATCTCGATATCCAGGCAGCATTTCAATATTCAGGGCCTTCAGCTGGCTTGTGTTGAGTGCCCTGTAAGATAGAACACGCCCCTAAATTAACACATTGAGAGGTCCCCAACACAGAAGCCAGGAGGGAGAGGTCTGTGTATTCCCCAGGGCCCTTATGCACACTGAGCAGGGCTCCTTAGAAGCTCCTCAGGGTTAATGTGTTATAGCATTATGAGCTTTGTGAAGACAAGATGCGGTCTTATATTTTATGTATCCCTCACAACACCCAATGTAGTTCTAAGTATCATCAGTTTTTTGGCACCTTTGAAAAAGTATTTTCCTAATGAAGGAGAGTGGCTAATAGAAACATTAAATATTATTAAACACTGGAAGGAATGAGGACAGGAAAGAATCATAAGAGGAATTGTACACATGTGTACATCTTTCCTTTGGAGTTAAAAATTAAAATGCAGAGAGAGTCATGTAAGCAAGAGAAGTGACTCACTACAAACAAAGTATTCTCAGTAAGATTAATAGCTGATTCTCATCTGAAACCATGGAGGCCAGAAGGTTGACAAATTCAAAGTGCCGACTCAGAGAGACTCAACCAAGAATGCTGTATCCAGTCAAGCTAGACTTCACAAATGGAAAAACCAGGATGTCCCAGATAAACAAAAACAGCATCACTAGTAGATCTGCTCTACGAGAAATGCTAAAGGGAATCCCTCAGGCTAACATGAAAAGGAACTAGAGAATAACTCAGGCCCACATAAAGAAATGAAAGCATTGGTAAATGGAAGTGCAGGTGTTTGCATTCATGCTAAGTCACATCAGTTGAGTTTGGCTCTTTGTGACCGGATAGACTGCAGCCTGCCAGGCTCTTCTGTACACGAGATTCTTCAGGCAAGAATACTGGAGTGGGTTGCCATGCCCTCCTCCAGGGGATCTTCCCGACCCAGGGACTGAACCCGTGTCTCTTATGTCTCTTGCATTATCAGGCAGGTTCTTTACCACTAGCGTCACCTGGGATAGGTAAACATAAATAGTGTAAGTATCCTTTTGTTCATAATTTTTTACCTTATCTGATTTAAATTATAGCTGCATAAAGCAGTAAGAGCAAATAATGTATAAAGAGCATATAAAGAAATAATTAGTGTGACCATAGAACAAAGGAAGGGGAAGGAATAAAGCTATATAGCTGTTAAGTTTTTCCTTAGTATTGAAGTTGGTATTTTTTTATTGAGATATAATTGACATATAACATTAGTTTCAGGTGTACAATACAAGGATTCAATATTTTGTACTTTAACATCTTAATTCCTTTGTTTATATTTCAGTATATTTTTAGTTATTAGTGATTGCCCTAGGGATTATAATTAACATCTTAATTTATAGCCATCAAGTTCATATTAATAGTAGGGTCCTAGAAGAAAACAAGGGGATAAGACTCCTTGACTGCTTTGGTGATGATTTCTTGGATTTGACACTGAAATTAAAGGCAACAACAGCAAAATACACATTCTTCAACTGTATGTGCAGCATTCTCTAAGAAAGACCATATGTTAGACTATATAGACCATAAATAAAGCCTCAGTACATTTTAAATGGTTGAATTCATACAAAGTATGTTCTATAACCACAATGAAATTAACAATTGATAGGAAACTTGGAAAATTTACAAATATGTTAAATTAAATAATATACTCCTTGATAGCCAATGAGTCAAAGAAACCACAGAGGAAATGAAAAAATATTTTGAGACAAATGAAAATGAAAACAGCATACCAAGCCTTACAAGATGCACCTAATGCAGTACTTAGGGGGCTAGTTACAGGTACAAATGTCTATGTTTAAAAAAGAGAATCTGAAATAATCTGCTTTTCCATTTTGAGAAACTGAGAAAAGAACAAACTAAATGCAAAGCAAGCAGAAAGAAGGAAATGAATGAAACAGAGAATAGAAAAACTGACAAAAACAAAACCAAAAGTTGGTTCTTTGGAAAAGAACAAAACTGATAACACTTTTAGGCAAATAAAAAGAGTAGACTCAATTATTAAAAATTAAGAATGAAAGAGGGAGCAATCCCTACTGGTCTTGTGGAAATAAAGAGGATTACAAGAAAATACTATGAACAATTATATATCAACAAATTAGATAACCTAGATAAAATGGGCACATTGCTCAAAAGAAACAAACCAACTCAAGAAATAGAAATTCTGAATACCTATAACAGTTAAAGAGGCTGAATGTGTAAAGATTAAAAAAAAAAGTTCCAAAACATGGTCCAGGACCAGATAACTTCTGTAAAGAATTCAGAATTCTGCCAAACATTTAAAGAATTAACACAAATCTTTCAAACCCTTACCAAAAATTCAAGAGGGTGCAATTCCCAACTTATTCTATAAAGTATTATCCTGATACACAACCAGAAAAATATCACAAGAAGATGAGAAACCAATATCGCTTAAGATAAATAGAAAAATACCCAAGAAAATACTAGGAAACAGAATCCAGCATCGAGAAGAGGAATTATACATCATGGCCAAATGGGATTTATCCCAGGATTGTAAGGTTGTTTAACACTTGGGGAAAAAAAGTGACACATCATTATTAACAGATGAAAATTCCACAATCATCTAAATAGACATGAAACTTGACAAAAATCCTACTGTATATGGATTAACTATTTATATTCCCCCAAATTCACATGTTGATAAGGAGGTGGAGCCGTAGATCCTAAGGTTGAACTTTCGTAAATGAGATTAGTGCCCTTATAAGAAAGCAAAAGCTTGCTTTCTCCCCTCTCTTTGCTCTCTGCCATAGGAGAGTACAGCAAGAGGACAGAGATCATGCTGAGTTGCTAAGTTGGGTCTGACTCTGTGACCCCGTGGACTATAGCCTACTAGGCTTCTCACTCCATGGGATTTCCCAGGCAAGAATACTGGATTGGGTTGCCATTTCCGTCTCCAGGGGATCCTCCTGACCCAGGGATCGAACCTGCAGCTTCTGCATTGGCAGGCGGATTCTTTTACCACTGGGCCACCAGAGAAGCCCACAGGAAGGGGATTGCCATCTACAAAGCAGGACGAGCTCTCTCACCATAATCTAGCCATGCTGGCACCCTTCTCTGGAACTTCCCAGCCTCTGGAACTTTGACAAATGTCTGTTATTTGAGCCACTTGGTCTATGGTAATTCATTATAGCAGCATACAAACTAAGACACCATTACCCTTTCAAGATAGAAACACTCAACCCAATCAAGGCCATCTGTGAAAACTCCAGAGCCAATTATCCTATTGGTGAAGGACTAAATGTTTCTCCTTAATAACAGGAATAAGCCAAGCCTATCCACTCTTATCATTTCTGTCCAACATTGTGCTTGAGGATTTAGCCAAGGATTACCCCCACAACTTTTTGTTCCTCATCCTTATTCGACAACATCTTGATGCTCATGGGAGTTTCCTCAGTCTCTGGCTGGCTTGACAACTGTTGGGTTGTACCTCCCAGGACTGCAAGCCTTGTAATTTAGTTAACCTTGAGACCAAAGAAAGAACCCAGAGACAGTGACAGAGACATTAATGGTTTATTGGACAGGGGGATCTTACAAGTCTGAAGCCAAAGATCCTGGAGCATGTCATTCTCTTGTGTACAACAGACAAGAGGCCAGACACGGCAGCAGTCTTCACTACTTGGGTGAGAAGGAGGCTACCATTTATAGGGGGCATTAACATCACATTGGTTCATCATTTACCAAGGAAAACAGTGACTGGGGTGGGGGCAAGCACGTGGGCAGTTACTGATTAAGCCCTATAATTAAGAGGGTTGGATAGTCATGTGAGTGAAGCAAGGACTGGTCAAGTAGGAGATGCACAGAGAACAAGAGAGGAGTCATCTTGAATGGCCTGATCATACTTACACACAGATTATTAGAAATAATACGTGAGTTCAGCAAGGTTGTACGAACAAGATCAGTATACAAAAATCAACTATTTCTATGCACTTAGCAATCTGCAATATAAAAATGAAATGAAGGAAACAATTCCATTTATCATAACATCAAAAAGAGTAAAATACTTGAGAATAAATTTAACCATATTAATGCAAGATGAGCAAGTAAAAATTACAAAACAACAATCCAAGAATTAAAGATCTAAATAAATGGAAAGATATTCATGATCATGAATTGGAAGACTTCATATTACAAAGAGAGAAGTACTTCTCTCAACTGACCTACAGAGTCAATGCAATTTCTATCAAAATCCAAACTTTTTTGTGGAAAATGGTATGCTAATGCTAAAATTTATACAGAAATCCAAGAGACTTAGAATGGCCTAAACAATCTTGAAAAAGAATAACTAAGTTGAAGGACTTCCTTACACATAAGAAGCTACTGTGGGAAATAAGGATCGGCATACACATCAATGGAACAGAATTGAGAATCCAGCAATAAACCTTTCTATTTAATTAATTTTTGACAAGGTTGCTAAGACAATTCAGTAAAGGAAAGAATAATCTTTTAGCAAATGGTGCAGAGATAAATAGATAACTTTGTACAAAAGAATGAATTGGAAATAAAGAATGAATTGGACCCTTACCTCACATTATATAAAAACTAACTCAAAATAAATCAAAGATCTAATAATGTGTAAGAGATACATATAAAACATAAAACTATGAAACTCTTAGAAGAAAAGACAGAACCAAGTCTTTATGGCTTTGGATTTGGTAACGGATTCTTAGATATGACACCAAAATCACAATCAACAACAAAAATATAAACTGGATGTCATCAAATTAATGTCTGTGTTTCAGTGGACACCATCATGAAAGTGAAAAGACAGCTCATAAAATGGGAAAAAATATTTGCAAATTACACATCTGATAAGAGACCTGTATGCAGAGTATATAAAGAACTCTCACACCTCAACTAGTTTTCCTTGGTCCATGTGGTCTATGAAGGAGATTGGGGTTATTAGAGGTATTTGAGACTGTAGTTCCCAAATTCTAGTACATCCAAGAATAGGGTTGCCAGATTTAGCAAGTAAAACATGAAAATATCCAGTCAAATTTATATTTTAGATAAACAGTAATTTTTTAGTATAAGACCCATGCAATGTTTGGGACAAATTTAACTAGGTGTCCTCTATTCTACGTGGCAATCTTACCCAAGAATCACTTTGAGGTTTCTTAAGTGCCGATTCCCAGCCCAGCCCTATAGATCATCGTTCAGTGGCTCTGGGACTTACGAAGCTGCCCTCTTAACCAGCCCCTGGGGACTGTGAAATGGGTGTCCAGGCCACACTTTGAGAAACACTGATGAGATTCTCTAAAAGAGTCATAAAAACTTCCACAAGAGCTTCTAGCCATACTCCTTAGAGTCATTCATATTCCAAATTCATATATAACATGGAATAGGAGGTTTTGCAAATATCCCTGGTGGCTCAGACAGTAAAGAATTTGCTGGCAATGTGGGAGAGCAGGGTTCACTCTCTCGGTATGGAAGATCCCCTGGAAAAGGGAATGGCTACCCACTCCAGTATTCTTGCCTGGAGAATTCCATAGACAGAGGAGCCTGGCGGGCTACATTCCATGGGATCACAAAAAGTAAGACACGACTGCTAACATACTCCTTGAAATAATAGAGTGTTAAAGGGCAAAGCAAAACAAAATAACAACATCAATAACAAAAACTCTTGAAGGAATCCAACCAGGTACTGTATGTAAGTTTCCTGCCATGTTCCTGGAAAAAGTGATCAGCCCAGGCAGACTGTGGCAAGCATCTCGTGCAACAGGACACACAGACTGTTAGGCACTTTTTCCACTTATTTTCTTCAGGTCAAGTCACACAAGGTAAGATGCTTTGCTCTAAATCAGGCTCTGAATGCAACTCTGAACGCATTCCTTCCAAGGCACTACAGGGCTGGCAACCACCACGACCATTCCAAGAACCCCCAGAGACAGTGGAAAATCACACCCAGGGCAAGCCTTCAGCATAGTGAAGACCAGAGAGCACAGGATGATGAGTGGATTTCTGCTCTGCTCAGTGAAATTAACATATATAAGCTTCTATGAGTCATAAAGTTTTCCCAAAATAGGCTGCACTGTGAAAGCATGTCTATCTCGCAATGACTGCAGATTCCGCCCACTGGGACTAAACCTCAGTTGGAGAGGGAGTATCTCCACTCCAGCCACAGCGGCAAGGGTTTGAGGAGAAAACTCAACTCACTTTCCATCCACAGCCTCCACAATCTTGACCTCAATCTCCTGTTCATACAGGGTGCGTAACATCCGGTCTCGCCTGTCCTTTCTGCGCTTGAGGTTTATCATGAAAATCTAATACAAGAAGAAAAAAGGAAAAGAAATACAGATTACTCAGTTTTTATTTTAGGCTGTTGAAAAGCAAAGGAAGTATAAGGAACAAAGCTTTAGTTAGAATAAGGAGTGGAAAGGTTAGGGGAAATGGTGAAGATTTATTTGTATTTCATATCGGGTCAAAAAGCTATTCTTCAGGAAGCCAAAGGTGAATTAAACCCAAAACATATGAGACCAAGGGGAAGGAAGAAGTTTGGCAAGTGGCTAGATTTATCAAGACCTAAGTCTGTTAAGTGTTTGCGTTGGTCCAATTCCTACACCTCAGTTTCCTCATCTGCAAAATGGAAGTAATACTGGTCCTATCACCTGGGTACAAAATATTAGCTATTCTTGTAATTTATATCCTCTGTAGAAAAATTTAAAGTCATTCCAAGAGTAAGAAAAATCTAGTCTTAACAAATTCCTTTTATTACCAAGAGTTCCAAATCGAATTATTAAGGTCTTAATTTTCATAGCTTCTTTACCAGACCTCTTCAACTCTCTTAGACTTTTTCTGAAACAAGTAAAGAAAAAGGACTCTGCTCTTGGGAGTAGCCCTTTAGGGAGAGTCATAATTTCCATATTACATGGATCTGAGGGAAGTCTTATAGAGAAGACATGTACTGGTCCATGAAGTCTCCAAAATGTGCATTCAGATTGTCCCCCGTGAGGGCTGGGTCTTCCTGCAGCTCCTCACAGTAGCCTTGAAATTCCTGATGACTGCTCTGAACACACACCTATCATGAGGCTGCTACTGGGACTTATACAGATAAGGAGGCTGGTCTGATTATTCCCAGATTTAAGGAGCCACAGAAGAACCCAAAGCCTCATGAAAGTTGTTACAGGTAATGAAGTGCTTTAATAAGGTCCTTTTCTACAAGCAGTAATAAACTCACTTTGTACATTAAACCAGTCTTGAAAGAGAGGGAGACTTCGGTTGCCAGCAAAAAATACTGAATAGCATGGGAAAGGAGAAGCCTGCAGGAATAAGCTGGACAACACTGGCTTCATCCTAAAGACACATCTAGATGACTTTGAGGAAGACATCTAATGGTACAGGGTCCGGTTCCCTTGTTTGTAAAAAGAGGGAGTAGAGCAATCTTATCCTTCAAGGCCAATATAGATTAAATTGTCTATAATATGTGGTTTGTGATAAAGTTTGCATTATGTCTAGAATAAAGAAGAAGTCATGTCGTATAAGCAGGCTGGAGTTTTGACTTTACTGAGGGTTAAGCCATGGTTCACACAATCATTCTGAATGGAGCATCAAGATGTTATACGTTTTACCAGATCAAAAGCTGAATTAAGTAAAATTTCAACTCTTCAATATTTTATAAAAATATTCTCACTTCCATCCACTTATACAGCTCAAGGAAAAGAACGGATGGGGGAGCAAGATGTCTTCTTTGAAAAAATCATCCATCTGAATCAGAACAAAGTGGATTAGGTATATCATGATTTTATTACCTCCACTGTTTATCTAACTGTGCAATTCTTTAAAAAAAAAAAACCAATTTCTGTGGTAACTCTATTTGTCCTGTTACTTGGGATTTTATAACAACGAGTTGTGTTCATTTATATGTCATTTTCTTCCTGTTTAGAATCCTACTGTGATGGGAACACGTTCCATCTCCTGATTTTAAGGCTATGGGAAGGAATGGGCATTTCCTCATGTGTACACATGGAGCTACCTGAGGTCACGCCAGGAGAGCAAAACAAAACAAAAAACTAACAGAAATACAACAAAAAGTCCCCTCAGACCCAAGACCTCTAGTCTGGGAAGACTTTGGTAAATAATAATCCCATCCGGGTCCTGCCGGGACAAGTGCAATAAAAACTGCAGCTCTGAAGGGCAAACACAGACGGCTCGCTCATATTAGTGAAGAGTAAACAGGCAAAAGCCACCCAGCCAAACGCAGCCCAGACACCCCAACAAGGTCACAGAGTACAGGGAAGGTCGAAAAAGCCCTGAAATCCCCTTTTCTACTATCCTATCTCTGTTCCAGAGAGGTGACTGCCAGGGCTCAGGAGAGCAGAGTCCCCGTGTCTGTATCTCGGTAGAGTTGGCCTTTTTCAGAAGGCTTCTAAAAGTGACCCAGTCCTTGCAAATGGAAGACCAGAGCTAGAAGATCCTGCTTTTGTCCCATGGTATTTGCTCTGATTTGATCCTCATTGGAATGTGTTTATAAAGGGAAAAATGAATATACACAAAGACCCTTGGGTTCTTTTACCTGGAGACATGAGAGTTAGTGAGAGCTGCAGAAAAGGAGAACTGTAAGTAATATGTGGAAGCCAGTTCAGTATCTGGGGTGGGCCAACCTTTCTGAAGCCCTGACTGTTTATAAAACTATCTACACTTTAATTCTTCTCTACTTTAGTCTAATTCATCTCTATTACACTTAAAACCATCTAATCTCATCTTGCCCTCTGCAGAAATAGCATGATAGTTTCTAACTCCTTTCCAATTAATATTCATGAAATACTCCTTTCCATTTCTGAAATCTGCCAACAAATAAATTTCACAGACTAACCCCCAACTTCCAGTTCCTGCAGGAATTTAAGATGGCTGTACTTTGGAGACCCATATGACATAGTACAGGGAGATAAACAAGGCATTTTCTTTCAGTGAATCAGTGGCAAGGAGCATAGAGCACAAAGTTTGGCTTATAACATATCGCAGATTCATGGAAAAGTTCCATCGTAGTTTGTGGATTCCCAAGGCACTGTCCTAGCCTCCAAATCATCAAGTTCCTGAACATGGATCAGCAGTTATGTGACCTGAGGGACCCATGAAGGATTCAGTGATTTTGGAGTCACAATTCTGGTTCTGCTGAGCATATCATTAAGACAGGCATCTTGTTACATTTCTGCTCAATCGTTATACAATTAAAGTGTAATAATAAATATAGCCCTTGGAGCATTATTATGAAGTTCTTGCCTGCTACAAAAACAAATTTTAGAATGGGTTTCTTTTTTCTCTTTTCCTTTGTCCTCTAAACCCTGCCCTCAAATTTTTCCCATGGAAGAACTGCAAAGAGAAAAAAAAGCAAAGAATGTTCCAGAATGGTTTCCACTTACTCAGAATAAAGTTAAAGTCCTCTAATACCTAAAACATATATCTTCTTTACCTTACCCTTGAATCTTGATAAAACATGGCAATATCTGCTCTTAGAAAATATGACTTTCATGCCTAATTAGTAACATCTTTCTGACTCAGTGATCAATTCACTTTACCATAATGTTCCTTTTTAAAGATAAGTGAATAACGCACAACAAAAATTGAGAACCTTTTCCAAGTTTCTTTTCAGCAGCCAAGCTGATCTGGCTGACTCAGACATGTGCCCAGGCTTGTTCTGATATAAACATATAAACACGATGTACACATGTGCACACAAACACAGACACCTTGCCTACCTCATCAAATCCCATCTTGTCTGGATATTTAGGGACAACTGAGACAAACTGGGAAGGTTCCATTGGAGGACCGTCAACTGGAAGACACAAGAAACATGCAGAGTGCTTTGTTAGTGAGAGTTTCAGAGAACAGCATCCCATTCACAGCCTGACCTCTGGAAACACAACCTGCATGGTCAGGGTAGGGAATAACTTCTCAGTAGTTTTCCAGAGTTAAGTGGCTACACAAGAACCCCAATGGTCACTGTGTGGGTTTTGAGAGCACTTGTTTTTATGCAGATTGCAACATTTGCTCCATTTCCCTTAAGGCCTATTTTTAAGAATATATGAAGGATAGTTTTAAAGATTTTTATTGGGGTATAGCCGATTAACAACATTGTAATAGTTTCAGGTGGACAGCAAAGGGACTCGGCCATACATATACATGTATCCATTCTTCCCCCAAATCCCCTCCCTATAGTCTGCCATATAACATTGGGCAGAGTACCATGTGCCATAGGGTAGGTCCTTGTTGGTTATCCATTTTAAAAATAGCAGTGCATACATGTCCGTTCCAAACCTGGAAGGACATTCAGGGTAATGATTAAGGGTGAAGGCTCTTGGAGTCAGATGATCTGGGTCTAAACTTTGGTCTGTGAAGGTCTGGAGCAGATAGGTGACCTCTCTAAGTTTGTTTCTTTCTTTGCATGTAAAATCAGGATAATAAAAGTGCATATCTTGGAGTGTTAGAAAATTTAAATGAGACCTACATGCAAAGCACTAACCACAGTAAATCAACACAGTGAATGCTCAGTAACTCCCAGTTACTACTCATAGTGACCCGTGATGACAGAACTCAGAAATAGGCTAGACTTTTTCTAAAGAATGCTTTTTTTTCTATACATTTGAAATTGTAAAACTCTGGGACTACTTTTTTTTCTTTCATCCAGGCAAGTTTAGCTATAGGTACTCAAAAGATCCTTTATTTTAACATGGACAGGCTCCTCTGTCTATGGAATTCTCCAGACAAGAACATTCGAGTGGGTTGCCATTTCCTTCTCCAGGGGATCTCCCAGACCCAGAGATGGAACTCATGTCTCCTGCATTGCAGACGGATTCTTTACCATCTGAGCCACCAGGGAAGCCCCTGACTAACACACACCTCCAAGGGTCAGGCCACATCCCAGAACTTGGTACAGGGCTTACAACGAAGTTTCCAGATGGGAGGAGTGTCACATCTCAAGTGATAAAAGTTTTCTTTATTTCATATTTCAAAAAAGCTTTATTTAGAAAAGCTTATATATATATATGTTTTAAAGGTTAGAAATAATATTGATTAAAGAGCCCAAGAAGATCTTGAAGATTTTTGGTATGCATAAAGTCAAAGTACTCACTTGGTTTTCCTTGAAGACGTAATACAAAGAAAATGCTACATGAGAGCAGGTAAATGGGTTATTGTTGACGGCCATTGCTACTGTCTATCAATATCCATTCCCCTCTATTTCAGGTATATGAAAGGGGCTTTTTCACCTTGAAGTTAGTCATGGCCATATGAGTTGCTGCTATTCAGATCTACAAACTCTCCTCCCATGCTCCCTACTCAGCCCCACCACAATGATCTTAGTAGCCAATGTTGATATGGAGAAGGCATAATTTGAAGCAGCCTAGAATGGGGTTGCACAGAGTCGGATATGACTGAAGCGACTTAGCAGCAGCAGCAGCAGAATGAAGTGCTGGAGAAGGCAATGGCAACCCACTTCAGTGTTCTTGCCTGGAGAACCCCAGAGACAGGGAAGCCTGGTGGGCTGCCGTCTCTGGGGTCGCACAGAGTCAGACACGACTGAAGTGACTTAGCAGCAGCAACAGCAGAATGAGGTGCCAACACGTGGAAATGAGATTTCAGCATTCTCTATGAGATATCCCAGCATAACTTCAGCTGTCCTGATTGAGATGCTGTCCAAAGAATATTTTTTGTTTCACTCACCCTTTATTGGGATATTAAAGAGGAACCATGATATCCAGTTTCTCTTATGATCAAGTCATGTGAAACTGTAGAAACTAGTGAAACAGATTTCCTAAGCCAAACACAAGAGATGATCTTATTATTTCAAACCTGACCCTTACCATCACATTTCTATGAGTAAATAGTGAGTGTGTTTCTGTTTCCATTAGCAGCCCAGAACATTTTGGTTCTTCCTGCTCCACCCAACTCTGTTAATTGCTTTTAAAATCAACAAATGTTGATTGCAGGGTCACTGTGTACAGGGTTAGGTTTTACAAGCAAAAAATCTTAACATACCAACTCCTTCCCGTTCATGTTGTTTGAGGAGCTGTCTAGCCCTCCCTCCCTGGGCCTTAGACTTGAGAGGAGGGTAAATTTTGGTCTCCCTGTTGGTCTCTGTTGGTCTCCATTTGGGTGCCTGGCTTTAACGTTTCAGCTGAAGAGTCTGCTTTTAGCCACTTTGCTTCCATTAAACATGGGTAGTCATTGTGTGCACAGGACAAGTATCCCCCCAAAAGCCACAAGCGGCTGGTCCTGAAAGCCACCATTGAGCAGAAATATGAGACACAGGTCTGGGTTTTGTAGCTGAAGGTAGAGTTAAGCCATAGGGACAAACAGGAGACGATATTAATTAGACCTAAAAGGTGACCATGTGGGGAGAAGGGATGCCTCTTTGCTGTCATCAGACATCCCAGCTTCTGTTCTGGGTCATTTCTGACTCCATCAACCACAGTTAATTCAGTCCCTCATTGAATCCCTCCCTATACGTCCTCAGCGAACCGCCACCAGGTGGGATGTGCCTCAGTGGTGCCTGAATTGTTTCCAGATTTAGGAATAACAATAATAGCTATTGCTATAGCGATCTTATTACCCACTGCACTCTGGGCTACACTCTTGATATATATATTCACATTTATTTAATCTTCACAACATGTTCCACAGGCCAGGTCCCTATTTTTACAGATAGGCAAACAAAGGCTTAAATAACATGCCTAAGGTCACAGAGCTGATAGAGCTGGTATTTGACCCGAGTCAGTCTGACTCCTGCACATGAACCCTTCACTCCCACTCTACCCTGCCCCCAAAGCTAGACCTTGATAGCCACTGGCCTCAAGTTGGCCTTGGGCAATGGGGCTGAGCTCGAAGAAGCTCAGTTGGTAAGACCTCGCTCCTGGGTGACCACCACGTGTTGCTCTTTCTGTCATCTACACCGGAACAAACTCCACCCAAAGAACAGAGCACCAGCCCAGTCATGCCCAGAAAAACATTTGCAAGATTGTGCTAGGACCAAATTCTAACACTTCTTTATAGTTTTTCCTGGACTTCTTCCATGGCTGCAGCCACCCCCCTAGCTCAGGTCCTCACTCACATGTCTGGGCTGTTTTAACACCTTTCAAATGGCAACCCACTCCAGTAGTCTTGCCTGGAAAATCCCATGGATGGAGGAGCCTGGTAGGATGCAGTCCATGGGGTCTCGAAGAGTCGGACACGACTGAGCGACTTCACTTTCACTTTTCACTTTTATGCATTGGAGAAGGAAATGCAACCCACTCCAGTGTTCTTGCCTGGGGAATCCCAGGGACGGCGGACCCTGGTGGGCTGCCTACTCTGGGGTCGCACAGAGTCGGACACGACTGAAGCGACTTAGCAGCAGCAGCAACAGCAAACACTTGTATGCTCTTTGTCTTGCTCGTTACAACTCATTATGCACACTGTGGCAAAAACAATCTTCTTCCTTAGGCACTTCTCTGTTCTTGACCATACAGTCACGCTTGGCATTTAGGTGCTTTACAATTTGTTAAGTGATTTGTTAAGGATTTCCCTGGAGCTCAAACAGTATAGTATCTGCCTGTGATGCAGGAGGCCAGGGTTTGATCCCTGGGTCGGGAAGATCTTCTGGGGAAGGGAATGGCAATCCACTTCAGTATTCTTGCCTGGAGAATTCCATGGACAGGGAAGCCTGGTGGGCTACAGTCCACGGGGTCGCAAAGAGTTGGACACGACTGAAGCAACTAACACACACAAGTGATTTCCTAGTCACCAGGTCATTTTATCTTCACTTTTACTGGGGGCTGGGTGTGCTGTTTGGGGCTTCCCATTGGCTAGTGGTAAAGAACCTGCCTGTCAGTGAAGGAGATGTAAGAGACTCAGGTTTGATCCCAGGGTTGGGAAGATCCTCTGGAGGAGGGCATGGCAACCCAGTCCAGTATTCTTGCCTGGAGAATCCCATGGACAGAGGAGCCTGGTGGGTTTCAGTCCATAGGGTCGCAAAGGGTCAGACACAACAGAGCAACTGAGCATCCATGCTTGTACTCTTTGTCTTGATAGATGTAAAAACTGAGATCAGGACTCCCAGACAGAATCTTGCCAGAGTTCAAATAGTGAGTGACTGGCAGAGCTGGAACTCAGTTTTTAGATCTTTTGACTTCAGATGCAATATTTTAAACAATATTTACATGACGTTCTGTTGCCTCAAAATGTCATTACTGAGAAGAGGCACCTAAGCTAGCCCATTGCCTCATGCTGATTTGTCCAACCAATCTTCTCATGCCTCACAACCTGTTTTCTACTATCCCCTTGACAAGATTGAGCCTCTGGTCATATGTCCCTCAATTTTCTATCCAACTCCCACTGTACTAAATGAGCAAATACATGACGGTGATGGTCAGTGCTTTTAGAAGTGTTAGCTGTTGTTTTTACACACTGTCTCCACCCAATCCAAACTCTTCTACTCTGATCTCTAGAAACTCCAGTCTGAAATTCATAAACTCACTGATATCTTCAGTCCCTTCACTTTTTCTGAATGTCTCTGGGTTTTTGTTTTGACCAAGACTTGGCTTTCCTTTGAGGTCACTGCCTCCCTTTCAGCTGTTGGTGTGAAAGCTGATTTTCCTCATGTCCTCCAACTCACTCCAACCGGTTTCTCTT
This sequence comes from Bubalus bubalis, assembly GCF_019923935.1. Classification (NCBI taxonomy): domain Eukaryota; kingdom Metazoa; phylum Chordata; class Mammalia; order Artiodactyla; family Bovidae; genus Bubalus; species Bubalus bubalis. The sequence continues at coordinate 16,037,055 of NC_059161.1, read as the reverse complement.
TTATTCTTCAAAAACCCCAGCTTCTCTGAAGCCTGTTGCAGGGCTCTGTACCTCCTATTCATGCTCCCTCAGCCACTGGCTCCCAGTCTCACTACCCCGCCACCACTCTTAGAAACAGCATCCACATGGTGATCCAACAACCAACAATCCAGCACCAGCGATCATTCTTCCAGTGGCCCACCACATTGTCTGCATCCATCACACCCTTTTTGTTGTCACTCCCATCAGTACCCAACCTAGATTTCACGGTCTACAGCTCTAACCATCCCTTGGAAGGACCCTTCATTCTCTTCCACTGATCTTGCTTGGTAAAACTCCAATCCTGGTTAAACCCAACTGTTCTCTTCCCACCAAGAACACTGAAGAGAGAAATTCACACTGTTGTGTTGACTGAGTGACTTCAAAATTACAACCACAGATGTCAAATTGGCACTCGATACTGCCAAATGATGCAATTATGCTGCCACAGTAAACTTACTTTCCCACTCTCTGAGAGGTCTATTTTATGCCTTGTCCTCTCTCCTGAAATCTTCAACACCTGTCTTGAGCTGATGACTGGATCACATATGTAACTGAGAAAATGTTTAAAGCCCAGTTAGACCCAGCTTTCCCTTCCACATCAAACCCAGCTGCCTCTCTGCCTACATACCCTGCCTTCCCGTCTGCTACAGTATCCCTGTTCTATCTAGAACTTGTTTTCTCAAGGGCCTTAAATTATCTTCTTTTCTACATCATTAAATTCTCACTATGTTTTGGACTTTTCTCATTAGTATTCTCATTCTTATTAACAAACAAGTTAAAATCTGATCCTAAAAAATAAAAAAAAACTTAAAAGACAAAACACAATGAAACAAAACAGCCTCTTCCCTTGATTTTTCACTCTTTTACAGACACTACCCTATTTCTCTATCTCCCATGCCAACAAGAGTCCACTTTTTCATCTCCCCCTGGCTCTCTCTTCAGCCCACTCCAATGACTTTTGTCCTCATTGCACTGAAGTAGTTCTTATCAAGGTCATCACAGATCTCTATCTGAGAGAACCAGTGATCAGTTCCCTATCCTCATTTTACTTGACTTCTCAAAAGCAGCTGGTTCCTTCTTGAAACACTGGCTGTGTGTCTCCCCCCGGGATCTGTCCTCCACCCTGTCCTCTTCCTCCTCTATGCTCTCCAGCCAAGCAAGTTCACACTGTTCCATGGCTTCGAATGTCTTTTTAATGCTGATGACTCTCAAGTGTCTGTTTCCAACTGGAGTCTCTTCCCTGAAGTCTAGACTCACATATTCAAGTGTCTCCTAATCTCTCCATTCAGATGTCTAATATATATCTTAAGCTTACATGGCCACAACTTCCCTTCCAAGTCTTTCCCCATAAAGCCTCTCCAATTTCACTAAATGGAACACTAGGCCAAACTCCTGAAGTCGTCTTTGATTCCTTTCTTTCCTTCATGGGCTGCATCCAGCTCTCTGTAAGTCCTGTTGGCTCTACCCTCAAAATATATCCCAAATCCACCCGTTTGTCATCATCTCCCGGCTACAGTTTGCATTCCAACCACCATTATTTCTCACCAGGAGAGATGTACTGGTCCCTTTACATGCCAGTATCCACACCACAGCATGAATGATTTATCTAAATACATAAACCACATCATGTCACTCTCCTTCCCCCATCCACATGGAATTCTATTACTCTTAGAATAAAAACCTGAATCCCTTACTGTGGCCACAGGCTGTGCATGGTCTAGAGAGGGTCGAGGACAGATTCCAGGAACCAGAGCTAGGGGATGGTTTGGGGATGATTCAACAGCATTACATTGATTGTGCACTTTATTTCTATTACTATTATGTCAGCTCCACTGCAGATCATTGGGCATTAGATACTGGAGGCTGGCAACTCCTGCTGTGGAGGAAAAGAAGAGAGGGCTCTGGCCAGCCTCTCTGAGCTGACATCTACTTGGAGTCAAGACTGACAGTCATGCGATGGGGCTGATAAGGGAAGGTACATTACCAGGCATTGAATGGAGTCCTAGTAACAGGAACACTCTCAGTCTTATGGGGTTGACGTCTATTCTTTTATGTGCTCTTCTCAACCCTGCAAAGTCAGTGTTCTTATACTTACTCCACAGATAAAGGAACTAAAGCTTTGAGAGGTTGTTCTCTCTGCCTACATGACACAGCCTGAGTTCAAGTCTGTGAGTCTAACTTCATGTTCAGAGCACTTTGCGACACAGGTTTTATTCATTTGCTCATTGTTTCATTGTCTGGTCATGCATTCAGCAAATATTTGTCCGTTACCAATTATATATCAAGGATTGTGCTAGGTGTTTGAGATAGAAGGCAATAAGATACTGCCATTGGCCTCTGGGTCTAGAACATAGAGAAGAGGCAGGCATACTGAAATTAAAGAAATTCACAAAAGAAATTCCTAAGGGCTGGTTCTAGAAATATTATGCTAGTGAACCAACTGATGATTCAAATCTCATTCCCTCTACGAATACTAGTTCCCCGCCCTCAACACACACATCATCTCTATTATTCTCTGTACTTATAGAAAATAGTAGTGAGCTCTTCTTTCTTTTTGCAAACTCAGGGATATTGAGACTAGGAAAGACCAAATGGCTTGCAAATGATCATGTGCATCAGCAGCAAAGGCTGTACTGTGGGGGTGCTTTGCTCCCCATCCCAAGTATAGTCTATGGTCATGCTTTGCTCATTACCACCAATATGACCTGCTATACTGGGCTGACTGATGTTTTGCAAACACAGTCCTGTGTGAATACAGTAGGAGACCTTGCTATTTAAAGGGATCTTCTGATGAGTCTTTATTATTATTATTGTCCTTCTTACCTTCTGGTCCTAACTATGTTTCTTAAAAGAAACATTTCTGTTCTTCTCTGTGTCCTTGATTTTTAATTACTTCTCAAACACTTTAAATTCTGAGCCAGCCTTTTCTGAAACCATCCTTTTTACGGAAATTAGCTGAAAAAACTCATTGGACTCTTTTTCAGTCCTCATCTTACTTGAACTTCCTTCTGTATCTCATGTTCCTGTTTTCTTAAAATTCTATGATATCACATTATCTTGTCGATGAATCCCCACTTAACATCTTTAGACTTGATAGAACTTAAGTGTCAGATTCATCGCTCCATCTATCCACTGGGCAGTTCGTTCATTTATTCAACAAAGATTTGCTGGGTGCCTCCTAGGCAGCAGGGGATGGGTTATGTCTTGAGACTAACATGAAACAATGAATTTATTGCCTGGGGGTGAGCAGAAGGAAACAGATATTCACAGGCCACTCAAGGTTTCAAAATGAACTCATGATTTTTCTTTGTAAATGTCTTCTTAAATCTACATGTGTTTAACATTCCTACAGTCATTCCAGACACTCAAGTCAGAACTTAGAAGTTTCCCTCAGTCCCTCTTCTGCTCATCCACAAACCTTTGGCTAAGTTTTTTCAAGTCTATGTCATAAGGTTCATCTCTACTCTCACTGCTCCTGCCCTAGCTCAGATTCTCACCACCCTCTGCCTAGTTTTCCATGTAATATCCAAAATGATCTCTTCACCTCTGACCCAAGACCAGCATCCAGTGTCCTAGGCTGCAGCCATACTTCTCTTACCAAGAGAGTGACCTTTCTAAATCCAGATTTTAACCTGACGTTTCACTGCTAAAATCTCTTTAAAAGCTCCCTTCCCTTCAGGAAAAGTCCAGAGGTCTTTCTAACTGAGCTCCTGCCCACCTTCCAGCCCTGCTTTCCACTGTGCCTCCCCAGGCACACCCACTGCCCACATACCCACCTCCTACGCGCTAGTGATGAATAAAAGAGTTTCCCAGCTACGGAGTGAAGATTCAATTATGCAAATGTTCCCTCCTCTGCATAGCCATTTCCAAGATTCTCCCCTAGGCAGAGTATATTTGTTACTTTCTCTTTTAAACACCAATGCACATTATACATAATAATTAGTGTAGCCCCTGATTATCAAGCATTTACCAGTTCTGACATCATGCCAGACCCAGAGGCAATATGATACAGTGTTTAAGAACCTGAGTTTTGGAGATAGCAATATGGGCTCAAATCCCAATCTGTCATTTATTTAGCAGAATGATCTAGAGTAAGATACTTATGTGCTTTACTCCCCAATTTCTTCATCTTTAATAGGAGGATAATAAAACCCCTTTCATTGAGTATTATAAGGCTTAATGAGACAAAGTACAAAAAATGTTTAGCACGAGATCTGCTACATCATAAGCTATTATTAAGTTGAAGTTGTAATTACTGTTTTTGTTAATATACTTTTTATCATGGGGAATTGGCCCCCAAATCCTAGATGTTTTACCTTCATTTCACAACTAAGGAGGTTAGATTACTTGCCTAAAGTCATATACTTAGAAAGCAGCAAAATAAGAGTTTAAATCCACACCACAAAACACCATTATAGCCATTATAACGTGGTATGAAATGGATTTACTGTGTACCCAGATCTCCACCTGGATGGGAAGCTCCCAGGGGGCAAAGCTCCCTGGGGGCAAAGACACATTTCCATATTTGTATTTCACACAAGGATAAGTTTGAAATGAATGGACAAACAAACAACTATGTTTCAGCCAAGGCAGACTATGAGAGTCCAGTCCCGGGAGAGCAGAGAAGCGGCTGATATGGACACAGAGGCAACAGAACACGAGCCGCTACCACCAGTCTGGGTCACTCACTCATCGCTTCTATCTGCACGTGGATGAGGTTCTCGACGTCCTCCTCCAAGGTCTGATGCGGCTTCAGGGGGATGGGCAGGTAGCCATAGTGTTCTCGGTTGCAGAGGTACATCTGGATGCCTGCGGACACAAGAGAGGGACAAAAACGGCCAATCAGAAAACACTCGTCTGGGGCTTCCCTGGTGGCTCAGGGGAAAAGAATCCACCTGCCAGTGCAGGAGACACGGGTTCGATCCCTGGGTGGGGAAGATCCTACATGCCACGAATAACTAAGTGTGTGCATCACAATTACTGAGCCCACACTCTAGAGCCTGGGTGCTGCAACAACTGAAGCCCGCATGCCCTGGAGCCTGTGCTCTGCACCAAGAGAAGCCACCACAAAGACAAGCCTGCACACTGCAAAGAAGAGCAGACCCCACTCGCCACGATGAGAGAAAAGCCCGAGCAGCAGTGAAGATCCAGCACAGCCAAAAATAAACAAATAAATAAAACTCAAAAAAAGAAAGTACACTTCTTCATTTTACAATGACCACTAATGAAAAAGAGACCAGACTGTTTGGCACTGAAATTGAACAAGTAGTTGTTTCGGGCAGGGTATGTAGACCTCAAAAATGCTCCTTTATTAAGAAAGTATAACACAGTATTGGAGGCAAAATAAAAAACCTGGGCCACTCTTCAGCTCAGAGGAAATTGATATTTTCTCTCTGAAGAGAAAGCATCCTCGTGGCCTGGAAGGAACACTAAAGGCACAAAGGGATCAAAAAGGAGGCAAGGAATTCCTGTTCCAGAGAACAGAATGGAACACTGTAATCCATCTACAGGAAATAAAGAGAAGACGAGGAATAAAAGCCACATTTGATATGAAAGCAAACAGGAAAATCCCGTAAGGCTGACAGATTATTAAAGCTAACTCTAGGCATATGCAGAACAAAAAATAAAAAACAAAGGAAACTTAAAATTTTCCATGAGTCTCCATGGCTTGATTTCTCCTCTTAGCCCACATGGACTTGGAGTTGACCAACTGACATGAAACTTCTATAAAAGAGTCAGAAAGGGACAAAAGGAAGCCTGCATTTCAAGACCTGGTAAGAAGCTGTAGTATGATAATACCAGAGTCATGGCACAGCCCTCTCGTTTTCAACACCCATCTTCGCTACCCCAGCTGGCTAACTCCAAGAGTTACACAGAATCTTGGTTCAACTAAGGAGCTGGGGATATTGGAATCAAAAGGGCCTCAGAGAGATCCAGCAACTGGCAGTCCTGACAAATGAAAAGATTGCTTAAGTAAATAGATGAACCTGCCAAGCTCTGGTGCATATGTCCAAGCTTCCGATTTGTTAATTTCTATAATCACCTATGCTTTCCAGACAGAGAATTACCTGCATAGAGACTTCTCTGTTTTGTGCAGATGACATTTCCTCCAGTCAGCTACATCACCTGTCAAACCAGGTGAGGCCGTCTCATAGCATTAGCAGGGAAGAACAAAAAAAGAAAAGAGTCTTTCTCCTCCCTGTGACTGAACCTGGTTCCCATCAAGGCTGGACCAGTAAGCACTGTCACTTCTCTTGCCTTCACCAGGAGAACTCACTAGTGCTACTGTTTGCTGACATAAATGCTTCTGAGGAAATTCAAACTCAAATGGACCCATTTGCAAAGTGGTGATGAATTCAGGAAACAGAGGGAAATGATTTAATGTTTAGGTTGCCTCTCGACCCTAATTAGGGAAATAATTTTACCATTCAACTTTCCAAAGCTTTGGTTATAAAGGAGAGATGGGACCTAGCCAAGCTATCCATCAAGTTGGAGGAGACAAGAAAGGCAGTTTCAAACACGCAAGGTCATAGATATTTACTTGCCATCACACTTCCTCAGACAGTGGCTGGATGATGTGGAAGAAAGAGAAGAAAGGGGAGTAGGGGGAGGAAGGAGGAGGAGGTTATAAAAAAAAAAGATGACAACGCAGGACATAGTGAACAGAAGAGTCAATAAGAGAAGAGGAGATGGTTGCAGGTCTACAACTGTGGCTCCTCTCAGACTGGAGGACACCAGGGAGCTCCAGGAGAATCCTCACACACACACACAAAGAACATCTGCTGAAATCTGACTGCTCTGAGAGGAGATCTAGACAATTAGGGATTCGTTTGGGGTTGTATTAGCAATAATAATCGGAGAAGGCAATGGCACCCCACTCCAGTACTCTTGCCTGGAAAATCCCATGGACGGAGGAGCCTGGTGGGCTGCAGTCCATGGGGTCACTAAGAGTCAGACACGACTGAGAGACTTCATTTTCACTTTTCACTTTCATGCATTGGAGAAGGAAATGGCAACCCACTCCAGTGTTCTTGCCTGGAGAATCCCAGGGACAGAGGAGCCTGGTGGGCTGCCGTCGATGAGGTCACACAGAGTCGGACACAACTGAAGCAACTTAGCAGCAACAGCAGCAATAATAAAACTAAGCAAATAAAAAAGGCAATTATTAAGTCATATATGAAAGGAAAACTACCCACAGTCTATAAATGGAATTTGGTTTCCATGATTATAAGAACAAAAACACTGATCATCACTCTATCAGTACCACATAACTATCAAGAGAACAGGGTTGGACTTCCCTGATGGTCCAGTGGTTGAGAGTCCATCTGCCAGTGCGGGGGACATGAATTCAATCCTAATCCAGGAATATCCCACATGCCATGGGGCAACTAATCCCATGTGCCATAACTACTGAGCCCGCACCCTAGAGCCCAAGCTCCAAAGAGAAGCCACGGCGATGAGAAGTCTGCACACAGCAACTAGAGAGTAGTCCCCAGCTCACCGCAACTAGAGCAAGCCCGTGTGCAACAACAAAGACCCAGCACAGCCAAAAATAAAGTAAGTAGTAGTAATAAAAAGAGGATGGGGTGATGGGAAGAATGTTTTTGCATGGAGGGGGCAGAGGGAGGGGACAGAACTAACTCCTCTTCAGTAGTAGAGTCAGTTTGCATGCATGCCCAGTCATGTCTGGCTCTTTGCGACCCCATGGACTGGAGCCTGCCAGGCTCCTCTGTCTGTGGAATTTTCTTGGCAAGAATACTGGAGTGAGTTTCCGTTTCCTACTCCAGGGGATCTTCCTGACCCATGGATTGAACCCATGTCTCCTGTGTCTCCTGCATTAGCAGGCAATTTTTTTTTTTTTACCACTGTGTCACCTGGGAAGCCCATTAGAGTCAATAGGTACGGCCTAAAGCAAAAACAGAAATTCGAGAAGTAGCATTAAGGGAGCTCCCTGGTGGTCCAGTGGTTAGGACACTGGGGTCTCATCTCACTGCTGAGGGCCTGGGCTCAATCCTTGGTCAGGGCAACTAAGATTCCAAAAGCCATGCAGCACAACCCCAGACCCCAGAAACTTCATTATAAGCATGCTATTTAGAAACCTGGATGTGACTCTTAAGAGTGAAAAATGCTGGGTCTTCTAAAAGGGGGAAATGGCACAGGAAGGTGACTGCTAATGTTATAATAAACCAAGGGGGACTATTTGAACTTGATGTGACTATGTGACTGGATAGTTGGATAAGAATATAAAAATCTGAAAAAGAAATGTGCTGATAATTGCATAAAATCTATAAAAGAATCTGGTATTCTCAGTGAAAGCTAATTCTGGGGCAAACAACTTTCTTTTAAAAAAGAATGGTGAAGGATACTATATATTGAAGGCCTATACTTCTCTTAGGAAGGTGGAAAACATTTTCTTGCTCTCATATAGTACGTTAACATTGCAAGATTGATCTACCTACCTTTATCCTTGGTGATGGAAACTCAGAGTCTGAGAACCTGTGCTCTGCCCAAGGTCACCACATAAGTCATTAGTGCTAAACCTCTGTCCCTCAAAAGCCAATGCCAAGTATTTCTCCACCACCTGCCCAGGGTCTGGAAGCCGAGTCTCAGAACCAGTAGTCACTCCGGACTGCCACCCCTGCACACAGGAGGCCCTTTTGCTCACTACCCGTGATGTGCAGGAGCAGCTCTGCCTGCCCATCACCCACATCTCTTGCCTCTCTGACTCACAGCAGACATACGGTGGATGATTGGCTGGCGCCAAAGATGGTTACTGTGGCCACAAGACATAGCCCAGCTCACTGGCCACAGCGGGAGGTGAACTCCTGACCCTGGCTTCATAGGAGCCACAGAGCTTTGCCCATGACCCCTGTGCTCTCTTCTTGGGCTGGATGGGCAACCACACCCCAGCACCCTTGGATTGCTCCTCCCATTCATCACCCATGTGTGGCAATGTCTGGAGTCGGAGGTGAAAGATTAAGGTTCACGGTTTGTGGTTAGATGGTCCTGCCTGGGACATGTGGACCTTCTCTTTCCTTCTGGGTATTTACAAAATGATACTCCAATAGATGATCCACAGCTGGGGAGCTTCATAAGAGTGAGGACAAAAGAATATAAATCATCTTTCATCTTATTCTTTCAAGAGAGAAGGGAAGTGTTTTGCTTTGAAATTAAGAAGGAAAGAGCTTAGAAACACTCCATGGGCTGTGCAGGACTTGAGGCTCATTTAAGTCTCATCTAAAAATATTCTAAGCTAAGTAAAAGTGCTACCTTAGAACCACATGACTGTCAGGAAAGCTCTGTCATTCTCCCAAATGACAGCCATTCTTTCTTGTCTTGACTCCTGCCCTGTTCACAGTTAATGCCACTAATCTGACCCTCAGCTTTCACTGCTTCATAACTATTACTTATGTTTCCGCGTGTAAAGATCTTACCTCCCTAGCTGTCACAGAGCCTAACACAATGCTGGGTACAGCAGGAAAGCCTAGAGCACTGATCCTCTCCCCTTGCTTTTCTGCCTCGCCTCCTGAATCACCTGAATCACCCAACAGCTCTGCATCTCTGCATCTGCTTTCAATGTCCTGGGTAGGCCCATGGGAATCTGAACAATAAAGCATGGAATCCAAGGGAACAGCCCAAGCAAGGGGCATAGCTGAAAAACTCCTATCCAGCCTGTGTCATTCTTCCAGCTCCAAATCCAAATCTTGGTTTAAAAGATATATCATAATAATTTAGTGCCTGGGTCACAATAATGCCTCGTGCAATGTTTATCAAGGAGGCCTTTGTTAGGCATGGATCATTATTGTAATTGTTAATAGCTCACTTTCTTGAAACATCCTTATTTCAAGCTCTTAAGCCAAGGCACTGGCACAAGTTGAAGGATTGGGAAGGCCTTGAGTTTGCTTCCATCCTGGAGAAATCAGAGCCAATTGCAGACCATGTGGAAAGAAGCAGTTACCATTAACCTTGACACAAGGATTTGCACAAAACCCTCCAATCTACATGAGGATAAGGACCTTGCTTTTGCCCTGACACAGTCCTAAAAAGTGTCTATACCTGGCCAGAGAGTCTAAATGGCTCTAGCAGGCAAGGGGAAAAAGCCAGCATTCCACATTTCCACCAAATATTCTCATTTCTTCCAAATTTACAACTGATGAGTGGACACCTATGGCGGTCTAGGATGGCCTGATGTGAGCTGTAACTTGAATCTATATTAATATTCTCACCTGCCAGCAACCTGCCTCAGTCACCTGCAGTCTGTAGATGATCCCATCCACCTTGACTGTATGGCCACATGAATTGATACACCATTCTTCTGGTTTCTAAACTCACAGTTGCAAGTGGTTAAGTGACACATTTCTGGCTCATTGATAATGGGAGCTGCCCTCTGTCAGGAAGGTCTGAATGATCCTCAGAAAGCTTTGCTTTCGGGATATCATGTATCTTTGTGCTGACCTGCTTTAGTGAACTATATCCTCTCTGATTGCTTGTGCAAGTGACACAGGGTAATAACTTATTTTCCTACTGACTTGTCTTCCTCAAAAGTCTACAAGGGTTCATGAAACAGTTAAGTCTGGCTTTGTTTTTCCTTCCATGAGGACTGTGGCAGAGACAGCTAGCTGCCTCCCAAAATCTGTCTTTTCCTTCTTCTAGAGAGAGAACTGGGGCTCTAGATTGCACAGAATGAAGACAATATTCTGAGCCTCCCTTACAGCTAGGAGTTGTCTTATGACTAAATCTGGCTACTGGGCTATGCAAAGTAGTGATGTGTTCAACTCCTAGATGGTACCCTCTAAGGACAGGAGAGTGCCCTCCCCTCTCTGGTTTTCACCTGGTGACTGAAATATTACATCCATAATGATGAGACATCTTGGATCATATTATTAAGGGGTTAATACTTCACAGAGAGTGGAGAAACAATAGAGAAGGAGCCTGGGTCTCTGAAAACTTTGTGGAACACAGTCACTGTACTAGCTCACTTATTTGAAAAGAAATAAACCACCATTTTTGAAGTCTGGGTCTTTCCAGTGTGGTTCTGGACCTCTGTCACAGTTTTCTAATTAATAAAAGGACTTCTTTAATGAGCAGAGAATGCAATAGCACCATCAAGAGCCAATCACTTGCCTCTGGCGCCACATTTTTTTAAAAAGAGAGACTGGATTCTTGGGTAGGGGCCAGCTCTGGCTTCTGGTCATTGGTGCTCATAGAGACAGCAACCCAGAGGGTGCTTGTATGGTTACTGCAGATAACTGAGTGCCTCTAACACTACCTCAATAGGAAGCCCATCTCCTTACTTAGAGTGTTTTATTATAAAATGCACAAAACAAAGGAGCTGGTCATTTGCAGCATCTCCACGGTGGCAATACAACATGCATACAAACAGTACCTGCTTGCCTGCTGGAGAAGGCAAAGACGATGATGTCATCAAAGGTCCAGGTGTAGTCCTGGTGCGGGGGATAGAACATCAGCTTGTCAGAGGCTTCCTTCTTGAGGTCAATTAGGAATGTGGAATGAACCATGGGGACCGGAAAGCAGCCCAACCTCTTCCATTCTCTAATTTGAAGATAGTCCGGGGTTCGTTTATAGAAGCCCTGGAAAGAGCAGATGGGTGGGTTATTTTCTCTGATCTGAGGGCTTCCCCTTTCCCAACCTTCCACTAGATGGACTCCTAATGAACACCAGTACCAATCCTGGAGCAAAGCCACCTTCTCTCTTTATCTTGGCCTAAGAATTTCCAACTGAGCTTAAGAAATGCTGCTTACATTTTAAAAAAAATCCTAAAAGGGTCTTGTTATCAGAAACAGTTTTGGTTTCAGCACATCTCTTCATTTAACAGATTCACATAACAGCTTTCACATACGACATCACTGAATACGTATATGACGTCATTGAATATATGTATACGAAGTGTGAGCAGTCAGAGGTGGTTGAGCAGAGCAGTGGAAAGCAGATGTTCTGGGATTTGGCTGCCTGAGTTCAAGTCCTGCCTCAGCTGCTTACTGCATGAAGGTGTTGGTCAGGCCACTCAGCCTTACTGTGTCTATTTCCTCATTGTGAAATAGGAATGATGGCACTATCTACTCCACGGGGTTCTCTGTCAAGTAAGGAAAAACCTGAAAAATGCTTAGAATAGTGCCCAGCACCAAGAAAGCATCGATAAATAATGGCTGTTATTAAAATTACATTACATTGGCTGATTTTTAAAATTTTTAATTAGAATATAATTGCTTTACAATGTTGTGTTGGTTTCTGTTGTACAACAACATGAATCAGCTAGATGTTGTGTGTTAGTCACTCAGTCATGTCCAACTCTTTGTGACACCATGGACTGTAGCTGGCCAAGGTCTTCAGTCCATGGGGTTTTCCAGACAAGAATACTGGAGTGGGTTGCCATTTCCTTCTCCAGGGTGAATCAGCTATGTGTATACATATATCGCCTCCCTCTTGAGCCTCCCTCCCACCCCCCAGGCCACCTCTCCGGGTCATCACAGAGCACAGAGCTGAGCTCCCTGTGTTATACAGCAGCTTCCCACTAGCCATCTGTTTTACACATGGTAGCGTATGTATGTGGAGAAGGCGATGGCACCCCACTCCAGTACTCTTGCCTGGAAAATCCCATGGATGGAGGAGCCTGGGAGGCTGCAGTCCATGGGGTCACTAAGAGTCAGACACGACTGAGCAACTTCACTTTCATTTTTCACTTTCATGCATTGGAGAAGGAAATGGCAACCCACTCCAGTGTTCTTGCCTGGAGAATCCCAGGGACGGGGGAGCCTGGTGGGCTGCCGTCTATGCGGTCTCACAGAGTGGGACGACTGAAGTGACTTAGCAGCAGCAGCAGCAGTGTATATGTATCAATGTTACTCTCCCAATTTGCGCCCCCATTCCTTCCCACCATGTCCACAAGTCTGTTCTTGACATCTGTGTCTCTGTTTCAGCCTTGCAAATAGGTTCGTCAGTAGGATTTTTCCAGATCCCATATATATGCAATACTGAATATTAATATGTGGTATTTGTTTTCCTCTTTCTGACTTGTTGTTTAGTTGCGAAGTTGTGTCCAACTCTTTTGCAACCCTATGGACTGCAGCCCACCAGGCTCCTTTGTCCATGAGATCTCCCAGGCAAGAATACTGGAACGAGTCACCATTCCCTTCTCCAGGGGATCTTCCCAACCCAGGGATCAAACCAGTGTCTCCTGCACTGCAGGTAGATTCTTTACAGCTGAGCCAGCAGGGAAGCCCTCCTTTCTGACTTACTTCACTCTGTATTTTTAACTAAACATGCAATACTTAAACAAATTAATGGGGCCTTCTTCCAATGCAATTATTTATTCACTATTCTGGTGGAGCTGCCACTGCTACATGTTTTAGGGGGGATTCCTCTTTGAAAGTTCCCTCTGGGCAGTACACAGGACAACCAATGCCCTTACTTTGTGGTTCTGAACACACTGGTTTGGAGTAACCCAGCTTGCTTTCCCTCCAAGCTCAACTGTTCATTCAACAAACATCTCCTGAATGCCTACTGCAATCCAAGCTGTGTGAGATGCTGGAGACATAGCAGTAAATTGACAGTCCCAGCTTTAGCCCACACGGGTACAGAATCCACTGGAGCTTTATACTCCAGTGGCACCAATTATGTAACTTGACTATTGCCAAAGCTCAAATCCATTCCAGAGAGGATGAAGATGTGTCTCAACAAAATTAAAGCATGTGGAAACTTGGAAAGGCATTTTAAAGTACATTTTAGGCAACAGCAGGCTCATGGAACAAGTGTAAGACTTCACAGGGCCAGGACTCTGAAGGGCACGATACCCAGCAGTTGCACAAGTGCGTGCATATCCCTTAATCAGTCACATTACTCTGGGGTCACACTTCCTGCAGTGGTGTCACTAGCCACACGGTAGGCCCTGCAGCCTCTTCTCCAGCATTTCTTTTAGTCTCCAGACTAGTGTTCTAGTCTAGCTAATGCTCACACTGACCACGTGGTAAGGTACAGGGGGATCACAAAAGAAGCCTCAGAAGATATGTGTCTCATCATCATCTAGCTGATTGATCTTACCCCATGCTTCACCTCTTCGAGCCTAAGTTTCTCCTCCTGAAAAGATGGGGTAAAAACTGGTCTGTTGATCTCCCAGGGTTGTAGAAGGGATCACATGTGATCCAGTCTATGAAGATACCTTGGAAATTGTAATGCATTAGATGAAGGATTATTATTCCCGCAATTTTTTATTAGCCTTTAACAAAGATTACATCTTTCAGCTTACTAGTATTCTTCCAAGGGATAGAAGAATTTTTCCAAGGGATAAAGGGAAAACTGGTTCTTTAGAGGAACTGCCTAGGAACACACACCAAATGCAAAGTTCTAGACTACTTAGGAACGATATTCTCAGACTGAGGAGCTTGGAAAATTCATGAGGATGAATCACAGAATACCCTGGGGACAGGGAGGAAGGAAGCAGAGAAGGAAGGAGAGAAAGAGACCTCATATGCTTCCTGCAGAGAGGTGGAGGCAACAGATGCGTCTCTTTTTCCACATAAACTGAATATTGTTCGTAATCATTCCTACTTAGTGGCCAGACATAACCGAGGTCATGTTTTGAATGTGTTTAAAGGCACTGGACATCAAGGCTTGACTTAAGCTTATGAAGTCACTGGCTGTTTCTGTTCCTGCCCTTGCGGAAGCCTGACTGAGGATGACAGAAAGCCAGAAACAGACATAAATAAGAATTGCCCCCAGATTGCTTAGATTTTACTTTCACTGTGCAAAGTAAGTGAGCTTTTAGTATTAAAGCAAGTAAGACAACAGAAACCGGAAGGCCACAGTTGTGAGGATAATCCACTCTCGATGCCGGTATCAGTGCCTGACCCATTAAAAACACCCTAGAGTGATGCTGCCATGGTAAGTGCTGCACATTATTAACTGAGAATGTATGAACTTAAATTTAATATAATATATTCTCCTCAAGGAAATGATTGGCTTTTATAAATATGAACTTAACGCGTCCCTAAAAGAGATGTGGATACCATACATTCAAAATGCCTTGGAACTGCAGGAAATATTTGTTAACAAAAGAGCAATGCCCACTCCAGTTGTGTGCAAGAGCCATGGATTTAAATTTTCAGGGAGTTTGCAAGCCAGTTTTTATGTTGATAGTTTAAAATCTGTAAAAACAAAAATCATGCTAACACCCACCATTCTAAGTAAACCACTAACAGCAAGCTTTGCATGCGCTTAATAATTATATCAAGTGACCGCACTTCAATTGACTTAACCTTCCCCTCAGCTTAAACAACATTTGCGTGGTGGGAGTACTGACACCATGAAAACCAGCAAGTGCTGCCAATCAGTGCAAATACAATCAGGGGTTTTCCCTACAGACAGCCACCACCAAGTATTTACCAGCACACCATTGGCCTCTTTCTTCATCCAAAACCAAACCAAATATAAAACAGGGACTGAAAATTTAGCTCTTTGAGCATGAGAACACATCTAACATACACTTTTTCCCTTAGAGCATCTTTAGCCTACATTGATATATATTACATTGATCAGTTTATCTCTCTTAATTTATTAACTAAAGAATCAGAAATACAATCAGCCATAAACATTCACTGCAACACCTCGCTAGACTGTGAAGATTTTTACAACGGAAAACAGAGATGATGGAAATAACTTAAATTTTGTAAAAACATCTATCACAGTAGTTCCAATTATTCGATTTCTTTGGAAATAAATTTGGCAACATATCAAGGGTCATTAAAATGTTTAATACTCTTTAATTCACTAATTTCACTTCTTAGAAGCTGTCCCAAGGAAATAATACTAAATATGAAAAATTTTATGTTAATCATGATGGTTATTATAATAGTTAAAAGTTGTAAATAGATGTTCTTAAACTAAAAGAAAGGCTAAGTAAATTGCATAATAGCCACTTGATGATATAGTTAAAACATGTCATCTGTTATCTATGATGTTAGAATGGGAGCAATTAACATGATGTTTTTTAAAAAACTTTTTTTCTATTTCCAGTTTTTTACAGTGTTCGCATGTGAGTTTTAATGACCAAAAATATTTAATTTTTTGAAAATCTCTGAATCAGGGAGACGAAAAGTACAAATCCCAGTAAGCTTTGGTTAATTTAAAGCTTCTAATCCTAAACTCATTAGAATAATGTCCTCACAATTCATTAGTACAGAAGAGCTCTTTGGGTTCTGGCATTGGACATGGATTTACCTCCTTTCCTGAAAATCCTTGCTCTAGTCACACAATGACATGCGTGTTTCAAGGGAGAAAATCAGAAAAAGATTCACGGGGCTGCTGCTGACAGGTGGCTGCCTTGTTAAAACTCACAACTTAATTTGTTAATCAACACACTTGCCTGAGGTGTGATTCCGCACCAGAAATTAGAGTACAAGCCCCGAGACTCCAGCATGGGGGCCACAATGGTTTTGTTTTCTGCGATCAGTAGATTGAGGGTCTGCGGATTAGTCAAGAAGTTGTCAACATCTATAAACTAGGAAAAGAAAAGGACAACATCAGATGAAAAGGTACTTTTCGGTAATGGGTGTGCTGCTGCTGCTGAGGCAGTCGTGTCCGACGCTGTGCGACCCCATAAACAGCAGCCCACCAGGCTCCTCTGTCCCTGGGATAAGAGTAACCTAACACTTGCCAAAGGATCATGGAAACTTGCCCATGACATACAGAACCAGCTCTCCATGTTTTTCTTATGGAAACCCCTTGGGGCTGGATAGCTTTCATTTAGGCAAAACGCATCAGTCTAACTTCCACATGTTTAGCTCTGCATAAGGCACCAAGCAATGAATTGGTATTATCGCTGGGCAAATACTAGACTGGAACTCAAGCTACACCTTGGTAAGTATAAGATATGAATGGGTCTCAAGCCCTTAAAAGATTCATTTGCATTTATTGCATGCTCATTCTAAGTACAAATGAACAGACCTATTTAGGTTGTCTATAGTAATGTCAAACTGGCCCCAAATGAATCCATCAATGCTCTCTTAATGCTACAATTAGATTTTTTTGTTTAAAGTATATTACATACTAGTGAAGCTATTTCCCATTCTCATCAGAAATCAGTGTTAACACATTCATTTACAGGGACAGCATAGAAGTTTCTATTATATAAAATAATCACACTGAGCTGTGCACTTAAAAAATTAAGATGGTAGAGTTTATGTTATGTATATTTCCCACACACACAGAAAATAAAACCTCAGAAGCTTTCATTCTTTTGATAGTCGGTCTCTTTACTCAAAATTCTGTGGCTCAGCACTTGTACGCTTCACAGACATTTAAGCAGCTATGCAATGTTAAATATCAGCACAACTGGAAACTTCTATGAAATTATGTGTATTGAAAATGGGTGTGTGATAAACTATCGGGCTGATTTCTGTTGTGACTGCGAGGCTGAGGGTGGTCAAAAGTGTTCCCTTTAGGAGTCAGAGAACAGACGTCCATTAGTTTTATGAAACATCACTGGCTTTGTTTCGTTGGTGGTATTTCTAGTGTTGTACTGAAAAAGGTTTGCCAAAAGAATTAAATGGGTTTGTGGGGGCGCACACAGAGGAAGAACTTGGTTGCCATAAACTTGTGGAGAAAGAAGACTGTCAGCTTTCAAATGAGAACAGGGACTGCGGCTCCTTACTGCGCAGGTCCCAAGAAGTTAAGACCTTTACTATTGCTTTACCCACAGCATTCCCTCTGAACTAAAAAGATTTAGGGTTTTTCATGTTTACTACAATAAAGAGATAGAACAATTCAGGAGCTTATTTGCTTACTCACTAAAAATGCATGTGAGGAATGGGTCTGAGATGAAATCCAGGTCTCACGATATTAGGCTCTCCAGACTTTTTCTTGTGCCTTTATTAGAACACTGAGGAGGAGAGGCCTAAAAAGGGTCGTTTTGATTGCTCCCACGGTCCTAGATTATCGACAATTGCTCTGGACACATTCTAGATAACAGTTGTCAAGAAATTAAACATCTGTTTTTACCAGAATGTAGTCTGACCATTTTTCCCTCGCAGTTCGAAGGGCTGCCTGCCGTAGTTTCATCACGTGGGCAAAACGGGAGGCAGGCCAGTGCTTTGGTCCAATTTCATCAGGGTAAGACCTATAATAATAATAATAATGATGATGATGATGATGGCTAATAATTATTGAATGCGTGTATATTGCAGGCACTACATACTAATCCATTTTATCTTCCAGTAGTAGCCCTAGGAAGTCGATATTGTTATAGTTATCATTATCCCCTTATTACATATAAGAAATTGGAGCAAGGAGAGATTAAGTAATTTTCTGCTTCCCATACACAGGAATCTTTATACAAAACACTAGGCTGGCGAAAAAGTTTGTTTGGGTTTTTCTGTACATCTTATGGAAAGACCTGAAAGAACTCTTGGGCTGACCCAATATTTCAGTTCTCATTAGAATTCACTCTTTTTATGATGAAGTGCTACCACTCTCCCCTCTTTACAGCTGAGGAAATTGGTCAGAGTGGTTAAGTCATTTGCTTAACATTATGCCATAAATAAGGGGTATAGCCAGAATTTGAATCTAGGAATAACCCCAAAGCTCATGTTCCTAGACACTGTCTCATACATTCAGCTATCAGATACATTTGAAAATGTTACAGCGTCAAATTAGGAGCTTCCCGGGAAAAACAAAGGTTTATTTTCTGTGGTCAAGTCTCAGTAAAGGACTCTACAGAGTCCAACATGTTGATCTCCCCCAGACGGAGTGAGATCACGGAGCAAATACATAATGCTGGAATGTCTCTCAACACCCACAAGGCTGCCAGGACTCATCCACGGCCATGGAGGCAGCCGGGTTGGCTCACCCTTGAGAACCTTTCTGAAAGCTCCCACCTGGTACGGACATTGATAAAGTCACAGGGGCCCCAAACTGGCCACCACTTCAAGTCCTTGTAGCTGCACACGGGCAGGACATCTGCCTCAGTAAAAGAGAAACCACAAAAATGAGACCATAACCATACAAACAAGATGAATAAAACTGTTTATTACACAGGAAGTCTCTGAAATGTTTTCCCCAATCATTTCTACAAAACTCAGTGGAATTCCTGTCTTTTTTTTTTCTGAATATGTTGCCCCTAAAAATACCTTCTTTGATATTTCTCACACTGACCTTGGCATACAATATATTTAGTCAAAATCTGGCTATGGAGAAAATTACCAGGATTTGGGAGAGGTACATAGAGTTTTTCTGGGCCACTCTAACTGGGCCAAATTCCATTATAAGTAACTCCAAAAAAGTGTTCAGAATCTTTTACAGTGTCCACATTTGATTGTTAAGGTTTGCTCCATCTATAGACCATATGCTGAGATTGAGACATAGATGTAGATACATACACATGTACATGTAATAAAAAATATTATACAGTGAGAGACTAGAAGAACAAATTTTGTTCTGGAACAGCATTTATTATTTCTATAATACATATTCAGTTTCCAATAAATGACTTATCCTGGGAAAAATTTCAGCAGCTCAATTCATCCCACTTCTACAATTCCTTAATCTAGAACTATAGTAGCCTGGGAACATTTAGAGTATTAAGTTTGAAATATATTTATTCATATTCCCATTCACTCATTTGTTTATTCAACAAGCATAAATTTAGTGCTTACAGGAACATAGCACTGAGTGAAACATAAAGTATTTGTACATTTTAGCCCCTGTGTAAAAAATAAAATAACTTAGAAAAAATGCATGAATTAGATAGTCAATGTTCATTAAGTTTATTGTTGTGCCAAACAAGATGATACAGGAAATAAGCAATACAAGTGTTGAGAGAAGGTAGACATTTGTAACTGGAATGATTAGCCACAGCCTTTGGTAGCAGGTAGAATTTGGGATAAAGGTTATCACAGAGAAGGGAAGGAAAGCCCGGGGTCGAAAATAAAAGTAACATCTGGATAAGGCAGTTTTCTTTTAGGAAATATTGGTATAAAGATATGGATATTTTTTAAATATTTATGAAATATTTCAAATCAGGCATTTGAACTTCATTCTGTAGGCAGTAGAGAGTCACTGAAGTTTTTTCAACAAAGAAATGAAAGGCCATCATTAATATTTTAGGTAGATTGATTTGACAGTGTGGTATATAGTATCATTTTGAAGATAAAGCAACTAAGAAGTTGCTGCAGTAGGGTCTTCCCTGTGATTCAATGATTAAGACTCTGCACTGCCAATGCAGGGGCGCAGGTTCAATCCCTGGTCCCGGAACTAGAATCCTGCATGCTGTGCAGTGCAGGGAAAAAAAAAAAAAAATTGCGAGGGTAAAGACTGGAAATAGCGTCAATGTCCATTAGTAGGAGGATGATTAAATAATTATGGTTCACCCATCAGTGGATACTCTGCAGTCACAAAAATAATGAGCTACTCTTTAACTCTTGCTATGGCTCAGAGGTTAAAGCGTCTGCCTGCAATGTGGGAGACCTGGGTTCGATCCTTGGGTCGGGAAGATCCCCTGAAGAAGGAAATGGCAACCCACTCCAGTATTCTTGCCTGGAGAATCCCATGGACGGAGGAGCCTGGTAGGGCTACAGTTCACGGGGTCACAAAGAGTCGGACACAACTGAGCGGGCAACTTAACTTATGGTACAATTACCAAGTTACGATGGGTTAAAAAGCAAGGTATATATAAGAATAATACAAACTTTTCACTATGATCCCTCAAGTATAAAAGGTTAATACTCAAAGTATGAATAAGTAATATCAATATTTTAAAACATACACTACTGTGTTAATTTACTTGAAAACTAATGAGAGTCTGAACTTGGCTGGTACCTGCATGAGCAAAGAGGAAAAGAAATACAAAGATCTGTCAAAGAAAGAAATAGCAGGTCTTTGTAACTTACTATCAGTTACAGAGACAAAAGACAATGAAAAATCACATGTGCCTCTAAGATTAGAAACCTAAGTGACTGGAAAACTGATTAAGGCGGGGGAAGGGTAAACAATGAGTTCACAGAATGTTCTCTGCTACTCACTCAGGTTCATCCATAGGCCTCCACTCCACATAGTGATAGGCTTTCTGTACATTTTTCAGCCACTCCCTGAGTATTTCTGTTGTATTATCCACATTGTGGTCAGTGGCCGCCCTGCATGAGAGAAAGCACCACACAGTTCAGTTATTATGTCATCCAAAGACCAAGGAAGGAAGCCAAAGGACTCCAGATAAACGAAAGGAGAACGGCCAGTTCTAGACACTGTGTACATGAAAATGACTCCCTCATGTTCCAATCTAGACAATTTCTGAAGCGAGAGAGATGGCTTTCAACCATCTCTGTGTCATTAGATCCCTAAGCAGGACTTGGCCAACGGTAAAAGAGATGTAAAAAACAGTATATGTGTAAAATGAATGGGTTAGTTAACTAATATTCTTGGAAAGTTTTCCATTTGTTTTAATTTTTAGGTATCCGATTTTTAGGTATTACCTTTTAACTTCATAAGAGCAACTCTCAATTTAAGCAATAATTCAGCTGCATTTTCAAGTCCCACAAAATTTTTAATCAGTGCTGCTTTAATCACACACACACAACAGAGGGGAAAATCACAATAACAGTTTTCAGTATAAAATTCAAAGCCCAAGGTATCTTCACTTATTTATTTTGGATAACTTCACCATCGCTTTCATAAGATAGAATACCTTCAGAAGTCTACAATGTATGTAAACTGGTTTCTGCTCTATCCTGAAAGTTTAACAAACTGATTCACTTAAAAAGGAGTTTAAGTCATTTATTAAAACATAAATGTTTTCAAACAGTGTCACAAAGCAAACACATGCTATGTATAATATAATGCATCTAAAGACTAATAGAGTTTTGCCAAGAAAATGCACTGGTCATAGCAAACACCCTCTTCCAACAACACAAGAGAAGACTCTACACATGGACATCTCCAGATGGTCAACATTGAAATCAGACTGATTATATTCTTTGCAGCCAAAGATGGAGAAGCTCTATACAGTCAACAAAAACAAGACCAGGAGCTGACTGTGGCTCAGACCATGAACTCCTGATTACCAAATTCAGACTTAAATTGAAGAAAGTAGGGAAAACCACTAGACCATTCAGGTATGACCTAAATCAAATCCCTTATGATTATACAGAGGAAGTGAGAAATAGATTTAAGGGCCTAGATCTGATAGATAGAGTGCCTGATGAACTATGGAATAAGGTTTGTGACATTGTACAGGAGACAGGGATCAAGACCATCCCCATGGAAAAGAAATGCAAAATGGCTGTCTGGGGAGGCCTTACAAATAGCTGTGAAAAGAAGAGAAGCAAAAAGCAAAGGAGAAAAGGAAAGATATAAGCATCTGAATGCAGAGTTCCAAAGAATAGCAAAAAGAGATAAGAAAGCCTTCCTCAGCGATCAATGCAAAGCAATAGAGGAAAACAACAGAATGAGAAAGACTAGAGATCTCTTCAAGAAAATTAGAGATACCAAGGGAAAATTTCATGCAAAGATGGGCTTGATAAAGGACAGAAATGATATGGACCTAACAGAAGAAGAAGATATCAAGAAGAGATGGCAAGAATACACAGAAGAACTGTACAAAAAAGATCTTCACGTCACACCATCAGATAATCACGATGGTGTGATCACTGACCTAGAGCCAGACATCCTGGAATGTGAAGTCAAGTGGGCCTTAGAAAGCATCACTACAAACAAAGCTAGTGGAGGTGATGGAATTCCAGTTGAGCTATTTCAAATCCTGAAAGATGATGCTGTGAAAGTGCTGCACTCAATATGCCAGCAAATTTGGAAAACTCAGCAGTGGCCAACAGGACTGGAAAAGGTCAGTTTTCATTCCAATCCCAAAGAAAGGCAATGCCAAAGAATGCTCAAACTACCGCACAATTGCACTCATCTCACACACTAGTAAAGTAATGCTCAAAATTTTCCAAGCCAGGCTTCAGCAATATGTGAACCGTGAACTTCTTGATGTTTAAGCTGGTTTTAGAAAAGGCAGAGGAACCAGAGATCAAATTGCCAACATCCACTGGATCATGGAAAAAGCAAGAGAGTTCCAGAAAAGCATCTATTTCTGCTTTATTGACTATGCCAAAGCCTTTGGCTGTGTGGATCACAATAAACTGGAAAATTCTGAAAGAGATGGAAATACCAGACCACCTGACCTGCCTCTTGAGAAATCTGTATGCAGGTCAGGAAGCAGCAGTTAGAACTGGACATGGAACAACAGACTGGTTCCAAATAGGAAAAGGAGTACGTCAAGGCTGTATATTGTCACCCTGCTTATTTAACTTCTATGCAGAGTACATCATGAGAAACGCTGGACTGGAAGAAACACAAGCTGGAATCAAGATTGCCGGGAGAAATATCAATAACCTCAGATATGCAGATGACACCACCCTTATGGCAGAAAGTGAAGAGGAACTAAAAAGCCTCTTGATGAAAGTGAAAGAGGAGAGTGAACAAGTTGGCTTAAAGCTCAACATTCAGAAAACAAAGATCATGGCATCTGGTCCCATCGCTTCATGGGAAATAGATGGGGAAACAGGGGAAACAGTGTCAGATTTTATTTTTCTGGGCTCCAAAATCACTGCAGATGGTGACTGCAGCCATGAAATTAAAACACGCTTACTCCTTGGAAGGAAAGTTATGTCCAACCTAGATAGCATATTCAAAAGCAGAGACATTACTTTGCCAACAAAGGTTCGTCTAGTCAAGGCTATGGTTTTTCCAGTGGTCATGTATGGATGTGAGAGTTGGACTGTAAAGAAAGCTGAGTGCCGAAGAATTGATGCTTTTGAACTGTGGTGTTGGAGAAGAGTCTTGAGAGTCCCTTGGACTGCAAGGAGATCCAACTAGTCCATTCTGAAGGAGATCAGCCCTGGGATTTCTTTGGAAGGAATGATGCTAAAGCTGAAACTCCAGTACTTTGGCCACCTGATGCGAAGAGTTGACTCATTGGAAAAGACTCTGATACTGGGAGGGATTGGGGGCAGGAGGAGAAGGGGACGACAGAGGATGAGATGGCTGGATGGCATCACTGACTTGATGGACTTGAGTCTGGGTGAACTCTGGGAGTTGGTGATGGACACGGAGGCCTGGCGTGCTGCAATTCATGGGGTCGCAAAGAGTTGGACATGACTGAGCGACTGAACTGAACTGAACTGAACTGAAAACAAAGTTATTCAGAACAGCCCAAAATGAACAGATATGCCAGTCAATTGGAAAAGAAAGAAGGAAAGCATGGGTTGTAATCTTGACATCAAATAAGGTAGAATTCAGGCCAAAATTATTAAACATAACAAGGCAAAATTGTAATTATAATAATAATGCTAAATAATGTCATTCACATCAATGATATAATAAATGTGCATATCCATGTACCTATATATAGTACAGGGGTTAGCAAACTTTTCTTTAAAGCCAGACAGTGACTATTCTAGGCTGGTAGGCTGTATATTTTCTGTTGTAACTACTTAACTGTCATTGTAGCAGTGAAGCAGTCATTCATAACACGTGAATGAATGAGCATTATTGTGCTCCCGTAAAGATTTGTTTATGAAAGTAGGCAACAGGTCTACAGGCTGTGGTTTGCCAACCCCTATACATAGAAAGGCAAAGCAAGCACCTTTAATAAGCACCTTTAGAATAATAAGAGTGTTTAATATACTACTTTCGGTTAAAGAAAGTACAAAGGGGAGAAAGTAAATATGTAAAGAATCTACGGAACACAACAATAGAGATTCTACTTCTTTCTCAAGTGCACATGAAACATTCACAAAAATTGACCAACAATTACACTATGAAGAAAGCTTTACAAAATTGGAATAATATTTATCGCATTCTCTGATCACGTCATAAAATCAAAAATTAGTAATAAAACCTCCAAAATTCCATTAAAAGCTCTCTATTAAACAACTATTAAGGGAAAGAAGAAATACAAATCAACTTTAGAACTTCTAAAGATAAATAATAAAAACACTAGAGATCAGAACTGAGGGATACAATTAAAGTAGTGGTCAGAGAAAATTCAGTTTTTTATCCTTAAATCAATAAAAATTAATGAGTTAAACTCCTACTCCAAAAGCTAGAGAAAGAGCAACAAAACAAACAGGCATAAAGATGAAAGTAGAAAATCATGAGGTAGAAAACAAAGAAAAAGCAGAATTAATAAACAAAAGAAATGTTACTTTTTTTAAGTAAAAAAATCAACAAAAGACAATCACTAGTTAATATAACCCAGACAACACAAAAATTAAAAATAAAAAAAGACAAAGATGAAGGGAATATGACTGACATGAAAGAATTTTTTAAAAAATCATATGCAATTAATTCATATAACTCAATGAAAAATAAATTTGAAAACTAGATATAATAGATGTCCTAGCAAGACGCATGTTAGCAAAATTGATTCCAGTTGAAATGTAAAACTTAAAAGAGAACAGTTTTCTTGGAAGAAATTAAGAAAGAAACAAAAAAACTCACACTAGACCCAGATGGTTTCATAGGGAAATTCTACCAGATATCTTAAGAATATGTGTGCATGTGTGCACACTCAGCCATGTTCAACTCTGCAACCCATGGACTGCAGCTTGCCAGGCTCCTCTGTCCATGGGATTCCCAGGCAAGAATACTGGAGTGGGTTGCCATTTCCTCCTGGGGGCGTCTTCCCAACTCAGGGATCAAACCTGCATCTCCTTTGTCTCCTGCATTGGCAGGCGGATTCTTTACCACTGAGCCATCTGGAAAGCCCATCTTAACATTAGCTACCTCCATAGTTATGTGGCTTGTTCCAAGTCCTTTTAATAATGCAAGTGCGACAGTGATAACTAAACCTGATAAAGACACAACTACAGAACAGTTATCTTTCAATGAATATGCTGCAAAAATCCTAAAGCATTAGTGAAAATTCAACACTAGTCCTGATTTTTTAAAACCACACTGAATAAAATTAAAACAGGATGGAAGGGAGGAAGGAAGGAAGGAAGAAATGGAGGAACAATGGGAAAGAAAGAGTCATGGGAAAATAGAGGTATCTGAGACACTTAAGTGAGAGTAAAAATATACTCTCACTTATACTTTATTGGCAATTTATACTTTATTGGCAATTCAGCAGTTCCTACTGGGGAGGGAAAGCTGTTGGCATTATCAGCAGTGGTGGTTCCCTGGGAGCATGGCCTTGACAAGAGCAAATGAAGAGAGGTGAACAGTGGTCACTTCTTCCATTTATAGCAATTCAGTACATAGAATTTTGTTAAACCCAATCTATAATGGTTTTTATTCTTCCTACTTGAGCTTTTGGGGGTCACGGCTGCTCCAAAAGTAACAAGTGAAATCTCTAAGAGAGGATGAGAAATCTTTAAGAGAAATAATGTTCAAGAGAAAAAAAAAAAAAACTGTTAAGCAAAGCATAGTGAAAGGCCATGTTACACAGGGAATAAATTTCTGTAAAACACCAAGTAACATGATGATATGTAGCTTATGTCACAAGATATAGAAAAATGAAGGAAAGAGGGGTATGACTAATATTTGAAAATCTTATTTCATAAAATGGATATGTGAATGAAAACTATCCTTATTTAAAGCATTATTCAAAAAATAGAGGATCAGGAGGTGATGCCAATGGCCGATTCAATCTACTTTCAAGTCTTTTCTGGAAATCAGATTAGAACCAGCTCCTTTCTTTGAAACAAGATGTAGGAGGGAGAGACCCACAGACCCACCTGGACATTCTACTTTCTGGAGGGAAGAGAGGTGATGTGTGTAGCTGATAGTGTTGGGGGACAACAGGTGAGCATGTTAGGACAGAGGTGGGGGAGTACAAGCAGGTGGGAAAATGGGCCAGGAAGCAACATGGGAGGGAGATATGGACCCCATCCAGCTTGCAGCTGTGCCGAGAAGTACAGCTTATCAGCAAAAACCACTTCCACAGTCACACACAGCCACAGCCACCAAGGCCCAGCACGACGTCCGGCATCATAGCCCGGAAGGGCACCAGGATTGTCAACCCACTCATCTCATGGTATGAAGCACGTGTAGAGCAAGTCCTGAAACTGAGAACCTGCTCTAATGCACATTCTTCTTCACTCAAAGTATTATGGGTAAGAGTAAGTTAAAACAAAACCAACCCCAAAAATCTTGACTGCAGTGCGAGCCAAAAGTTTTAGGAATTCCATATTATTCCCAAATGCCTTATGGTGTAGGCAACTTCAGACAGCATCTACTTCTTTCCTTGACTGTTGCTTCTGCATTACATGGGAATGACGTTCTCTTCGCCCTCCCTACTCCTTGGTGCATTTCCTCCTAATTATTTTAACAAAGGTCTCATCGTATGAAATTTACTTTCCTGGTGTACAGACTAAACAACTCCGAACTCTGCCTAAGTATCCACTACTGCCAAACATCCTGAGAAATTAGCTGTGTGGAATCTGCAAAGACAGATGTGTCTAATTAAAAGTAGAGGCAGAGACTTTGAATACTCTCCTGATTAAGTTTTAAATATTTCCTATATGGTTGCTTCCCCCAATTGTTCAGATTCTCTTTGTTCTCAGGCTTCCGAGGAAATGAGCAAGTCCTTCCACTGTGGTTGCAGGTCCATCCACACCTGCCTTTGATGCCCACGGCCAGTCTCCCGCCTTGTCCCAAAGGAAGAACAGAGGGGCCAGCTCCAGGCCACTGAGGAGGGCTTGCAGTCCGCCCCCTCAAGAACACCACCCTGTTCCTCCACTCCCCTGGCGAAAGCAAATAAACAAAAATCCAGGCAGACACTTCTAACTGCTGCTTTTTAATCCCTCTGATGAAAATGTGTTTCCGTTCGAATACATAATCATGAAAGCATGCAGGCACTGGTGTCTTCAGAGGGTTGGAGAGAGAGAGACAGAGCAAAGGCCCAGATGCAAGCTCCCTGAGGAAATGTGAGGCCTGAGTTAAAGGTTCTGCTTTCAGAGCCCTGTAGAAAATGTAACAGTGTAGTGCCTGACCCGTCCTACAGCTCCACCAGCTGCAGGACACACAAAAATCTGCAGCTGGATGGATTTCTCCATCAAGGACACAGAGTGTGCAGGAGAAGCCGAGGCTTTCTCTCAAATCCACAGCTCCTTCCAGTCCCATGGAAGATGAGTCTGCCATCTACTCCCAATGAGATCAAGAAAAGCACTCCGAGAGGTAATGGACATCGCTAGAGGATTCCTTGAAGAAAGCAAGGAATGATGTGAAGATACCCCTGGAAAGGTGACCGACAAAGTGATACACAGCGATTAGTGATTTCACCAATCAGACTGGAGCACCACTGTTTATGAGGCACAAACAGGTACTGGCTGGAACACCAGGCTCCTGGGATGCGAAGCCTGTTCAATCGTGGCCTCAATTCTCCCAACCAGAGTAGAGAGTCACATTAAATCACCTTAAATCATCTCTCCGGCTCCCAATGACATAGCAAGGAGAGCTCAGCTCATGAGCTGTGCCAATCCTCATGCAATAAATTTTCTTTGAAGGCCTCATGGGAGAGCGACCTGGAGTCCCAGGAGTACTGGAACCTCCCTCCTCCACCTTCAGGAGAACCGTGGCCCTGATACTCCTGAGATGCTCATGGTTGGTCCCCTCTCTGTCCATTAGTCTTTGCTGGCTTTCTTTGAAGCTGGTGGCACCTGAAATGCAAGACCTGGCAGATACAGGGGCAACATCCATATGGCCTCAGGAGGGAGTCTAGGTCACGTCTCACCATCAAGCTGCATGTCTGCTTCCTCTGCTTCTGCTTCTAGTTCCTCTTGCCTCTTTCTCTTCCCTACCTGTGCGTGTCAGCAAAGGCCCATGAGTCTTGGATTCAAAGTCAGATTAGGACAGCAGTAAATACATACTGCCAGCTTCCCAGGTGGCTCAGTGGTAAAGAATACACCTGCCAATGCAGGAAATGTAAGAGACATGGGTTTGATCCCTGGGTCAGGAAGATTCCCTAGACGAGGGCATGGCAGTGCACTCCAGTATTCTTGCCTGGAGAATCCCATGGACAGAGGAGCCTGGTGGGCTACAGCCCAAAGGGTCACAAAGAGTCGGACATGATTGAGCAACTTGGTACGCATGCACGCGCATACTGCAAATTCAGTCAACAGCATGTACAGGGATTTTCTTGGCTGATGAAGTCCCCAGGCCAGCAGGTGCATGGTTACTGTTACAGGGGAAAACAAGAGCCTCTGCAGCAGACCAGCAGATAAACAAGTCTTCAGAGTGACCAAGTTTTCCTATTTGGCTGCGGCCAAAAATAAAACTGAAGTTTCTTTGGCGACGTCTAAACACACTGACTTTCCTCCTTGTTTTAGAAGGTCAGTTTTCATTCCTCAATCTTGGCTCCTAGACAAGTAGCCAATTTGAAATAATTGCAACTGGCTCATTTCTTTTTATAAGAACTACTGAGGTTGTGAGAGCTAAACTCACATTACTAAGTGAGGGGCCACTGGAGCCAAATTAAAGAGCCAAATTAAAGATGCAAACTGGACCACTCTGCAAGTGGAACATGGACACTGAGGACATGGCACTCCTGATCACCTCCCTCTGCACTGACCCTCAGGGAATGTTCTTAGCTTGCCTGCCACCCCAGAAAGTCTAGACTTCCAATGCTACAGAGCAACAGGCCTGCAGTCAGTGGGGCAGGAGGAAGGCAATGCTGTGCAGCAATTGATCTTCGCTGTCTTGGAACCTGCAAGAGGCTCAAGAGAGCTGTGATGGAATGAACAACAAAGTTAGCCACCACCTGGACCATTCATGCCATGACTAGCAAGCTGGCAAAAAATGAATTTTCCAACTTCAGACTTCAAAATCTGAATTGCCTTCTTAATTACCTGAAAACTTAATTGTTTTCATCCAGCAAGGAAGACTCATTGGTGTAGAAAATAAAGAGCTCCACCTACAAATAAAATTTCACTTTTAGAAGCAACTAGTGAAATTCATTTTCAAGAAAGGGCTTGTCATCAAGTCCCATCATCTCTGTCTCTGCTCTCAGGGACAGGCTCACCAGCTGCTGTCCTGCCAAGGTGGGAAGAGACATGCTTGGCCACTTGGCAAAATACGACAATGGATTCTTGCTTCCTGGCTACTGTGTAGTGTTGTTTAAAGAACTAGACTCTGTCTGCTGGGTGGACTAGCTGTGACTATGTTTCCTATCGGATACAGATATGAACTGGAAGCTGGGAATTTCTTCCAACAACAGTCTTCTCCTAGATCCTACCAAATCAGTTAGTAACAATTCTTCCTAATGAACTAACTAATCAGGAAAACTCACTTCTCATGAAACCCTCCTCACCAACAAATAAATATTTCTATTTTCTTGGTGTCCTTCCTTAGTATGAACCATTCAGTCTCAGAAACAATCATAGGTGTTACATCTAAAGACTGCGTAAGAGTGATGTAAAAAGACATGCTAATTCTGGAAATGGAATCAACCAAGTAATCAATTGCACTCCTAAAGAGCAAGAAGAAGCCATGGTTAAATTTTGCAGATTGACCAGGTAATGGTGAATTCAAAAGCCCATTATCATTTTAATAAAATCAGGATGAACTTAATTAGACATATTACAAATAGACCATTTCTTGATACTTTCCATCGTGAGCTAGATTTTCCTCTCTTGGTGTTAAGAACCCCTCACCCCCGTATGTCACACACTGTCCCATTTTGAGCTTCATGTTTAGCTAAGATAGACATTCTTTTTATTTCTCCATGTTAGGGCTTCCCTGGGAGCTCAGCTGGTAAAGAATCCACCTGCAATGTAGGAAACCCCAGTTTGATACTTGGGTTGGCAAGCTCCCCTGGAGAAGGGATATGCTACCCACTCCAGTATTCTTGCCTGGAGAATCCCCATGGACAGAAGAGCCTGGTGGGCCTTAGTCCATGGGGTCACAAAGAGTCAGACATGACTGAACGACTAAGCACACAGACACACACACGTAGATGAGAAGGCTGAGGATGAGAGGTTATGTCTTGCTGAAGCCATATAAATGGTGGGGGTTAGAGCCTGAACTTTTCCTTCAGGCCTTTTGATACCCCTCCCAACACTAGCTCACACACCCCACCACACACATCCACAGACAGTGATGCCCACCTGTTAAACTGGAAGGAATTCTCTGCCTGATCAAGCAGATTAATCAATGTGAACATCTCAACATGAAAGGATGACAGGAAATAAAACAAAAATGGGAAGATTCATTAGTTCCACATAAGCTTTGTCGAAGTTCCCTTTGGCATAATTTTTCTTGGAGCCAAAAACCTTGGCATTTCATGAAAGCATCAGTGGCAACATGTGAGACAAGATAAATATGTCTCTCATTTGTCTAAGTACCCTTTTTCCTGTTTTTCTTCTTTCTCCTTTGTTTATTCTTCTTCCCACTCCTTTTCACCTACTCTTTATTTCCTCTTTTCCTTGCTGGATTTTCCAATTCATTTACGTTTTCTTAATTTGTGGCTATGCCCTGAAGAGATGGAGTTACTAGTGAAATGTTCTTCAATGGGTCAAAAACTAAAGTTATGATACCAGAGAGAAGATACCACCCTATCCAGGGACACACTCGCCAGGAGCCCTGAACCTCCCGCCCCAGACCTGCAGCCACACGTCGATTCCCTGCCCGTACTCCCGACATCACAGCTGCTCTTGCACTGCTCCTGCCTTTCTCCATTACCTGAGTCTCTTCCCTGTGGACAGGACTATCCCAGCACCTAATAGAGCTCACCATGTAAAGCAGGCACTAATCATCAGTTTAATGAATGAATAAATGAGCAATTTCAGGAAGATGTTCCCCAGTCCAACCCAAATGCCTACAAAGGCTGAGCACAGATTACATACAGGAGTGAGATGGGCCCGGTCTGAGGGTGTGAAAGGAGAACTGTAAGGCAGAGACACACGCAGACGCCCTCCAATTGCTGCCATGCTAGAATGTGTGCCCAGATTTCCCAAGAAAAGCCAGATATTCAGGTTTAGAGATAAAAGCCTGTTTTAACCGGTTAGGTTGAAATGCCATAAATATATTCCAGCATGGCAGGTGCTCTGTGGAAACAAGGGACCCAACACAAAGACCACATTATCTCAGCCCTTAGTAACCACTGCCCATCCATCTGCACATGCTCAGGGCACATATTTCAGTAATTAAATATTTCAGGCATGGTTGGGAGGATAGCAGTAATATCACTGTCCTGGTTCCACATACTCAGAAAGCATCTTCAGGGAAAAGAAAGACTGACATGCACGGGTTGGGTAAGGTCTAAATAATTCTCTCAGTCAGTCTAATAGCAATAGAGTCACTATTAGAAAAAAGAAAAAACAAGGAAACTTATCGTAAGCACACAGGTATACTTGCACAAACGCCATCTACAACATCTCTTCCCAGAGCAACTAAGGCATATTTAATCCTGCTCCTGTTTGTAAATAACAGCTTTATTGAGCTATAATTCACACACCTAGTATCACCCTTTGAGAGTATATAATGCAGTGGTTTTTAGTGTGTCCATAGAGCTATGCAACCATTGCTATGCTATGCTATGCTAAGTCACTTCAGTCGTGTCCGACTCTGTGTGACCCCATAGATGGCAGCCCACCAGGCTTCCCTGTCCCTGGGATTCACCAGGCAAGAACACTGGAGTGGGCTGCCATTTCCTTCTCCAATGCATGAAAGTGAAAAGAGAAAGTGAAGTCGCTCAGTCGTGTCCGACTCTTAGCGACCCCATGGACTGCAGCCTACCAGGCTCCTCCATCCATGGGATTTTCCAGGCAAGAGTACTGGAATGGGGTGCCATTGCCTTCTCCGATGCAACCATTACTATGATCTAATTTCAGAACATTTTCATCACCCCAAAAGAAGCCTTGTACCCATTAGCAGCTACTTCTCATCATTCCCTCTCTCTAGCCCCTGGTCACCACTCATCTACTTTCTGTCTCTATGGATTTGCATTTTCTGGAGATTGTATAGAAATGGAATCATTCAACTGTGGCCTTCTGGTATTTGACTTCTTTCTTGAGCATGATGTTTTCAAAGTCCATCCATGTTGTAGCATGTATCAGTACTTCATTCCTTTTCATGGCTGAACAATGTTCCCTGTATGGATAGACCACATTTTGTTCATCAATTGACCACTTAATGGAGGTTTGTTGTTTCACTTTTTAGCTATTAGGAACAATGCTATGAACTTTCATGTACAAGTTTTTGTATGAACATGTATTTTCATTTTCCTTGGGATTGTTGCCCAAATTTTGATTATTATGGAAAGTGAAGAAAATAGATTTTATTTTATTCTCTCTGATTTTTGGAGAATCCACTATGTTCTGGGCACTAAGCTGGACATTTCCTATCTATATCTCTAACCCCTACTGTAATTCTCAAGGTAGGTATATCCTCATTTTACAGGGTGAGGAGCCTGAGATTAGAGACTCTCTCCCAAAGCTTGCTCTCTTTTCACTTCCACTTCATCACTGATAAGTATTTTTCTTAATTTCTGAAACCCTCAGTTTTCTGTTCCAATGCAACAAATAGAGACCCTTTACTCTGCTATGTGAATGTCCTGACTGTAAATGACAGGAACGTATGCAACCCAAGAAGATGGTGCAGTCACCAGAGTGCAAGGAGGGCCAGTTCTCAGCCAAGGAGCTAGGAGAGGCTGTCGATGTAAACTGTTGGTCCTCAGCCCCGGTGGGGAAATGCGCTGGCCAAACACAGAGCCATTAAACATCACGTCATGAGGAACTGGAGCCAGGGTGACCACAGAGAAAGTCCCAGCCCAAGGACTGGGTGGGCTCAACAAAGCACAGTGGGAGATCTCAGCCTCAGTATCCAGTCTCCATGTGAAGAGGAACACTGGCTGATCTGGGCAAAACACAGTGGGAGATCTCAGCCTCAGTATCCAGTCTCCGTGTGAAGAGGAACACTGGCTGATCTGGGCAAAACATGTAAAGGAAAGGCGGGCATTTGCGTGGATGATCACAAGGACGCTGAAAGAAGGGGCCGTGTTCTGTACAGAAAGGTTTACTTTGATTCATTTCTAGAGACGACTGCAGTTGAAAACAACAGTAAATATTTCAGTCACCCAGTGAGCCGGAGTTACTTGCCAGATTATATAACTAACCACATCCTTAACCAAATATAAAAGTATCAAGTCAGAAGACATGGCTCTTCTGCCTATTAGCTCTCTCATCTTTAAGAATTTACTTGAGCTCTAATTTTTCCACCTGTAAAATGGAATAATAACACCTGCTGTTCATACCTAACAGTGGGTTATTGGGAGGAGACAACAGCACCTGGAGTTTTCAATAGCTTATTTTGAAATCTGGCCTCTCCCTAACCATCTCCAACACACACACACACACACACACACACACACACACACTCTCACTCAAATAAGAAAGTGAAAGTGGTAGTTGTTCAGTCGTGTCCAACTCTTTGCAACCTCATGGACCATAGTCTGCCAGGCTCCTCTGTCCATGGGATTCTCTAGGCAAGAATACTGGAGTGAGTTGCCATTCCCATCTCCAGGGAATCTTCCCAACCCAGGGACTGAACCCGGCCCTCTGGCATTGTAGGCAGATTCTTTACTATCTGAGGCAACAGGGAAGTCCAAATAAGAAATAAGACAGCCTATTCAACAGGCTCTTAAGATGCATGATAAAATTCAACATTGGCATTTAAGTTAAAGAAACCAGAATTACCACAGTCTACTATTTTTTAACAATCAAAAAAGTCACTGTAAAGCGAGTACAGAGAAAAAGAGAGTGAGCTGGGCAGTCAGGCAAGAAAAGGGAAATTTATTAGAGGGCAAAGATAGGGTGACTGCCTCTTAAGGAGAATTAGCAGTCTCCCTTCCTGACAGGGTCCTTCTTATACCCCACCAGTGAAAAATTCTCTGAAGGGATGGTTAAGTTTTAGCCTATAGTTGAGTCCTGTGGTCACGTAGCTGGAGGTCTGGAATCTGGTGGCCTTGCAGCTTTGAGAAGACAGATGCCAGTGAGAAAACAGAATGTCATTTGGGCAATTTGGTCAGTCTCACGGATCACTGTGATCTTATTCTTCGTTTGCCAGGTCGACATAATGAGCCATCTTATCAATGAGACCCCATGTGGGCCCTATCAGTCACATGTCCATTAAACACAGAAAAATGCAAAGAACAGTGTGGCAAAGACTACTAATTGTCTCAGTATCAGTTTTTCCTCTTCTTCCCCAGTAATTGAATTTTTAGCTGAGCCCACGACCATCAATTTGAGACGAAGATTTTAAGTACTGTGACGGCAGGTCATTTGTTTGTTCCGGTCACTGTCCTATGCCTAGCATTTCAGAGAGGCCTGGCACGTAGTAGGTGCACAACAAATATTTGTTGAATGATTCGTTTCCCATTAAACTTCCAGTAAGCAATGTAAACACACCTGTATACTGCTCTCAGTGCAACAGACACCTACGTATCTCCTAAGCACCTCCTCTGTGCCAACAACACAGCACGTGCTGGAAAACAAGACAGTTTAATGAAAAACAGAGGTGTGCAGATGGTTTCTGACTGAACAATGGCGCAATTTTATGATGGTGCTAAGGTGGCTCGGAGGTTAAAACGTCTGCCTCCAATGCAGGAGACCCGGGTTCGATCCCTGGGTTGGGAAGATCCCCTGGAGAAGGAAATGGTAACCCACTCCAGTATTCTTGCCTGGAGAATCCCATGGACAGAGAAGCCTGGTAAACTACAGTCCATGGGGTCGCAAAGAGTCTGACACGACTGAGCAACTTCACTTTCACTTTAAAGCATTTCCCATTCCATAGAAACCATACTTCAAATTCTGAATTTTTAGTTTTTTTAAAGAACCTCCATACTGTTCTCTATACTGGCTATACCAATTTACATTTCTACCAACAATGCAAGAGGGATCCCTTTTCTCCACATCCTCTCCAGCATTTACTGTTTGTAGATTTTTCTGATGATGGCCGTTCTGACTGGTGTGAGGTGATACCTCATTGTAGTTTTGATGTGCATTTCTCTAAGAATGAGCGGTGTTGAGTATCTTTTCATGTGTTGATCTCTTCCTGGGTTGGTGATAAGCTGTAAAATAATCTCTAGTGGTTATGGGCAGGGTCGGCAGCTGCAGCTCCCAATAAGCCATGGGATCAGGAAGGTAAACACTGACAGCCATTCTGTACAGAGACAGCCATTCTACTTTTCACTTTCAGTACAGCATTCAATAAGTTACACGTGGTGGTGGTGGTTTAGTCACTAAGTCGTGTCTGACTCTTGGGACCCCATGGACTGTAGCCTGCTAGGCTTCTCGTCTGTGGGATTCTCCAGGCAAGAATACTGCAGGGGGTTGCCATTTCCTTCTCCAGGGGATCTTCATGACCCAGGAATTGAATCCGGGTCTCCCATGTTGCAGGCAGATTCTTTACTGACGGAGCTACGAGGGAAGCTTTCAAAATTTTATTATCGAGTAGGTTTTGTGTTAAAAGATTTTGCCCAACTGTAGGTTCATGTAGGTGTTCTGAGCATGTTGAAGGTAGGCTAGGCTCAGCCACAATGGTAGGTTAAGTGTATTAACTGCATTTTCAACGTCCAATATTTGCAATTTACAGTAAGCTTACTGGGATGTAATCCCAACATAAATCAGGGATGATATGTACAAATAAATAACTGTAACTGGGCGTGACATCTGCAGTGGTGGATGGATGGCAACGTCTCCAAGTGCCAAAGAGGAGAAAGTGGCTGGTAAGCTGCGGGAGGAGGCAAAGGATGAGAAGGCAGGGATTTGAAGAATGAGCAGGTATCTAGAGGGAGGTGGAAGGTAGACAGAACATTCCAGATGGAGGGACAGTACACGTGGAGGCAGAGAGGCATGAAACAGTATGACATGTTTGTAATTTTGGTCTAGGAGTTACAGATCAAAGGACTGAGATGGCTGCTGATGTTAGGGATGACACAGCTGTCCCTCAGGAAGGGGATAAGCGCAGGAAGCAGTGAAGATGTGTGTCCCACTTCACTGGGTCCTCAGCATCTTCCCCTGCTGGAAAAGATAAGCTGATGAATAATTATCTGAAATAATATATTTTGCTTGATTGTGACAGGTATTGCCTTTAGCAAGAGTCTATTCTTTGAATTCCTCAAAGGAAATGCTGAAAATACATACAAAGTGCTGGTTCACTTTATTCCATTTTCATGCACAGGATGGCTGCCATACATGATGGGTTTTCTGGGAAGGAGTGATTTCTAACATTCTGACCCATTTTCTTCATAAGTTCATTTATACTTCTTAGACCACATTTACAAACTTTCTCACTCAAAATCTGCCTTCTGCATAATAAATAAACAGATGTGCTTGTTGAATGACTAAAAGAATGAATTAGTGTTCACATAAATTGATGACAAAATAAAAGCCTCGTTTCTGTATCTGCATGTCTACCATGTCTATCATGCAAGCAAAAGAAGCAGCAAATAGAATAATATGAAACTCATATTAACCATTTTGATTTTTTCATAAGCTTTCAACCTTTTTCCTTATTGAAACAGTTAGGCTAGAAACATGAACAGACAGGAAGTGTCTGATTTGCCAGTTGACTTCAAGGCTGTTTTTTTCCCACAGAGTCACCCAGAATGAGAACTTGGCTCCTGCTGATGAAAACTTTCTGCCCAGACCATTGCTAGTACCCAATACCTGTTGTCTTGGTTCCAGGAATAACATACTTGGTCAGCTCAGGAGAGAGAGAGGAAATGTTTGCCTTGAATTTACCTGCTTTGCAAAGTTGTAAGTCTGGCCTCCCTACATGGCTTATTTGGGGTTTCTTTCCAGGGGGTGGGAGGGGGCAAGAGGCAGGGACTACTGTTTGGCAGGTGTTGGATCCACATTCATAATCTATATTCACTCATGCAAACTGAAGAGTACCAAGACACATTTTTGAGGCATTTCAAGTTACTTTATTCTTATTTTTGGTGTCAGAGGCAAACAGGAGGCTTATTCTGATGGTATTTTTTCCAGTCTCTTTTATGGAAAACTACTGTTGGAGGGAAGGAACACTCTGTGCTCCTAACATTTCCAGGATCCATATGGCTTTTAACACAAATACATGGGGCCTCGATGAGTCCCTGCTACCTTTATTACTCATTATGCTTCTGCAGGGAAGGGGCCTACCTCAGCTGAGTGCTCACTACCACTCAGGCCCTGAACTAGAACCCATTTTACAGATCAGGAAAATCAGGTCCAGGAAGGGACATACCATGCCCCAAGTCTCAAAAGCATAAGAGAGCCAAAGTCAGACAACAGGACTCAGATGATTGTCTGTCCACACCTAAGTCTTATTTTGAAATTGTACTTGGAGTGAAGTTTAAAACAGAAGGAAATATTTTACAAAAGGTAGAGGGTATATTGTAGCTTTGTCTCCAAAGTACTAGATGTATCAATAGACACCATGTGATTAGTCAAATGGCTGCAGCCGCAGGACATTTACATCATTTTAGAGCCCCCAGGGGTCACTGCACCTCTTATCTTCAGGCCTTAGGAACAAACATATCCAACCAAGTGCTCATAATTTTGAATAAAGCCTTGAAGAGCAAGTGACACTTAACAATGATTGATTTCTTTAATGCTTCTCAAAGCTTTACGCTAACTTGGTTATCTTCTCTCTAATGGAGAGGCTTAAGGATCTTTGCCTTTCTTATGAATGGAGACACTGGATTTAAGGAGACACAAACATTTTTTTTTAAACTTTAATTGGTTATAATTTATTATTCCTTTAATATAGCATTGGATTTGATTTGTTAGTATTTTATATAGCTACATAATCCCTTACCTAAAACCCTTTGGGTGAAATGTGTTTGCAATTTATATCTTATTAGACTTGAGGAAGGTAATCTGATGCATATACTGTAAATGTTATGAAATAATCCCCGTGGAGTCTGGAGAAGTACCCTGTAATCAAACACATTAATATTTAGCAGCCAAACATAAGAACGCAAAACTAAGTCAGATAAATAAATGCTAGAAATAGCCTCACGTCAAGAACGGCTGCAAAGAATCTGAGGTCAGATTTTCTGTCTTGGGATGGATTCTTCAGCAGTGGGCCTCCAGACAAGGGGTGAGGATGATGGATTAGGAAGTGTTCCCAGGAAAAACATTTCCCAGGACAAGTGTGAGCAGAAAGAGAAGAGTGCCAGGGATGTCCTATGGAGGGTGACCTTGGCTCCATGTCTCACGGGGGTTCTGGGAACCAGGACTCTTGAGCTGTCCCCATGGGACAAGGGAGCTGCACCCCCTAGTTATCAGTGTGCCCCGAATGGATGAGAGTCAGAACAAAGGGAGTGGAGTTTGGATAGCACTGGCCGGCACCACCAAATGAATTAAAAACCAACCAACCAAACAAACAAACAAAAAAACAGGTTTCAGAGCTTTTTCATGTTCAGAATTCTAGATTAGAAATTGTGGATTTGTATTCAGTTTTGGTCTCAGTGACCCCAAGTGGCGCTGTTTTGTTGTTTCCCATCTTGGTAGCTGAGTCTTTCCAGTTGCTTAAAATGTACAGGGAAACCTCCGGTTTTCTGGGCCATGGAGTAGCTTATAAGGCACCAGAACCGTTGGTTCTGTAAAGGTTATTCAGAACGAGCCTGGAAGCCAACCATCACGCCACAGGTTTGGGAGGTAAATTTTGACAAATAGTGAAATTTTAAAATAAGGGTTATTGATTTAGTCAGACTAGCTCTTGACTTTATATTTCCCTGAAAAACAATGCCTTTCATTGTGATTTGGATTCCTGGTGTCATTTCACAGACCAGTCTCTCATATTTTTTGTAACACACCATCAATGCAGTTACTTTTCTCTTCTCCTTTACACTGAGTTAAGTTAAAGC
The DNA here is from genome assembly GCF_019923935.1 of Bubalus bubalis. Classification (NCBI taxonomy): domain Eukaryota; kingdom Metazoa; phylum Chordata; class Mammalia; order Artiodactyla; family Bovidae; genus Bubalus; species Bubalus bubalis. The sequence continues at coordinate 15,997,178 of NC_059161.1, read as the reverse complement.
AGAGATTTTTGTCTAATTCATCATGGGACACAAGCTTTTTAAAAGCCTGCCCCAAATTTGATCTGGTGACTTTGGAAAGCAGGATAAAAATCCCAGATTTTAGGCTTCCAAGACCTTCCCTGACTTTTCCACATGGGTCAGATCCCTGGGTTTTGAGTTCTTTTGGTACCATATACCTCTTATTTCTAGTGCTTATCAGAGTTGCAATTTTATATGTATTTCTATGGTATTAATTTATTTCTCATGTCTGGTCTATACAGAGATGTGTCTGTCTTTGCGCATCCTTATATTATCAAGCCCGGGACAGCACGTGACGTCAGCACTGAGTAAAGTGATGCTCACTGATTAACTGAATGCGATCCTCACCCTCAGTTTTAATCACTAAACATGTAAAATGTGGACACTTTACCTGGAAAATGAAACACACAATCAGACAAGACTGGGGAAATGTCTTTTGGAGCACTTCTGTTCTGCTTTCCTTATCCTTATCTGGAAAGTCTCACTCTCAAGTGGGCCCTGGAAACAGGTTGGAGTCAGATGCTATTTGGTACTGGGCTATGAAAGGCTCTGAAGGAGTCCAATAGCCTGTCCAGGAGGAAGTGGGGGAATGTCATCCATTACTTTGAAGGCAGTCCTTGGAGACATTTAACCAGGGCAGAGTTCAAGCAAATGGAATTGTGGTCATGGTAAATATTGCAACAGGTGAGTCATTCTTCCCGGCTTTCATTAGGGTGTGTCCCTTAAACCGAATTACAAAACCAGCAAAAGGACTTGGCACCCACTGTCATAAACAGAGTTCAGATCCAGTCAATTCAGGGAGAAAGCTTCAACTTCCCTTTCGACCTAAAAGAGGGTGCAATGGCTTTCCCAGGGCCAAGGAGCCCAACAGTAGCTCTCACCGCCCTTCCTTACCCAGCCTCAGGTCAGGGCAGGTCTAAGGCAAGCTTCAGTCTTTAGTTGCTGCGATGTTCTCTTGGAGGCATCATGGGAAGGGAGCCAACAACATCCAATGTTCAAAAGTTCACTTCCCCCAGAATCTTCTGATCAATTTTTCGGTTCAATGTTTCTGTAAATTACCTCACTGTCACTGGTGAAACTTTCATTCCTACATAGTTGATAGAGAAAGACTTAGGCATCACTAGAGCCAGATTTGAACTCACTGACCCTAGTTTCTTCAGCAGAGGATCAGAGCATAGTCTGAGAAGAATCACATTTTTTTCTGGACTCATGCGAAGAGTTGACTCATTGGAAAAGACTCTGATGCTGGGAGGGATTGGAGGCAGGAGGAGAAGGGGACGACAGAGGATGAGATGGCTGGATGGAATCACTGACTCGATGGACGTGAGTCTCAGTGAACTCCGGGAGTTGGTGATGGACAGGGAGGCCTGGCGTGCTGCGATTCATGGGGTCGCAAAGAGTCGGGACACGACTGAGCGACTGATCTGATCTGATCTGATTTGTACACAGACATAACAGCAGCCTTTAGGTGCAAGGCAGCATTCAAGATGAGGATGTGGTAAAATGAAGCACATGTATTTTTTCATTAATTCTCACAGCATTCTAGGAAACACATTCTCCCCACTTTCTGGATGAGAAAAGTCACAAAGCTAGTAAATGATGAACCCAGGACTCAAGTCTAATTAACCTGGAAGTTAAAAGTGAATGTTCAAAAGCAATGGATGAAGAGATTTCCTTGTGGTAACATCTCAGGGATAGGAATAACAAAATACCTGGCATAAAATCAAGAATTTTATATTTGTTCAGGTTTTAAAAAATAGAAAATAAAGTCAAGTATATCTGACTATACTATCCACAGACAGATCCCATCCCATACAGCAGGCTGTGGTATTGATTGAAGTGGCTTCTGGAATGCTTCAGCTATTTAATTCTGACTAAATTATGTACTACCTATATGCCATTGTTTCATCAGTATTGTTATAAAAACTGTGAAACACCATGCCAAAAGAGTAAACCTAACAGAAAGAAGCAAAACGGAGAGAAATAATAGTACTGATATATACCTTCAACAGTCGTATTTTTAAATATATAAAATTTCCAAACTTACATAGCAAGACATTGTAATTATAAGTAGCTCATCAATAAAAGAAATATAAATTGTAATCCAGTAAAAGGCATTTGGTTCTGATTCAGTGGGGGAAAAAAACCTTCCAAATATACAAAAAATCTTAAAGAAATCTAATTTATTTGCAAAAATGATTTTTGGACCTCAACTCTATAATGAACAATTCCAAATATATATAGTTATGTCTGAAGAAAGATGAAAAAAGAATCTTAAAACCTTAACAAAACAGAACACAATGAACTCAGAAAAAGAAATGTTGACTTGTCCTAGTGAGGAAGTGGAAGGGGTGGAGAGAAGGGCAGGAGGAATCCCCGAGCATCCTCTTCAGAATGTGAGCACCCTGAGCCTAGGGGGAGCACTTTGAGCAAGTGCTCAAAGGCTCTGTGTATCACTGCCATGCTGCCAGCTGGTGTGTAGGGTTTTGTTTTTCTTTTATTCTTTTGTTTATTTATTTATTTTGGTTTGTCTATTCATGGGCTTCCTTGGTGGTTCAGATGGTAAAGAATCTGCCTGCAATTCAGGAGACCTGGGTTCGATCCCTGAATTGGGAAGATCCCTTGGAGAAGGGAATGGCAACCCACTGCAATATTCTTGCCTGGAGAATCCCATGGACAGAGGAACCTGGAGGGCTACAGTCCATGGGGTCACACAGAGTTGGATATGACTGAGCACTAACACTTTCACTTATTTATTTATTTAGTTTGACCTTTTTGGTTTGTTTTTCTAAAGAAACCCTTTGGATTTTCCTCACAGTTGTGTTGCTGTTAATACCTCAGTTTACTTATTTGTTGTTGTTGCTTAGTCACTAAGTCATGCCTGACTCTTTGCAATCCCATGGACTGTAGTTCAGCTGGCTCCTCTATCCATGGGGATTCTCCAGGCAAGAATACTGCAGTAAATTGCCATTCCCTTCTCCCGGGGATCTTCCCAACCCAAGGATCGAACCCAGGTCTCCTGTGTTCCAGGAAGATTCTTTACCATCTGAACCACCAGAGAAGCCCATAAATAGTCAAACCAAAATAAATAAATTAACAAAAGAAAAGCATTAAACACACACACACACACCCACACACACACCAGCCTCCTGCAAAATCTGTATGCAGGTCAAGAAGCAATAGTTAGAACTGGACATGGAACAACGGACTGGTTCCAAATCCGGAAAGTCAAGGATGTATATTGTCACTCTACTTATTTAACTTATATGCAGAGTACTTCATGAGAAATGCCAGTCTGGATGAAGCACAAGCTGGAATCAAGATTGCCGGGAGAAATATCAACAACCTCAGATATGCAGATGACACCACCCTTATGACAGAAATTGAAGAAGAACTAAGGAGCCTCTTGATGAAGGTAAAAAAGGAGACTGAAAAAGCTGGCTTAAAACTCAACATTCAAAAAACTAAAATCACTGTATCCAGTCCCATCACTTCATGGCAAATAGATGGGGAAACAACCAAAATAGTGACAGACTTTATTTTCTTGGGCTCCAACATCACTGCAAATGGTGACTGCAGCCATAAAATTAAAGGATGTTTGCTCCTTGGAAGAAAAGCTATGACAAACCTAGACAGCATATTTAAAAAGCAGAGACATTAACTTTGCTGATTAAGGTCAGTATAGTCAAAGCTATGGTTTTTCCAGTAGTCATGTGTGGATGTGAGAGTTGGACCATAAAGATGGCTGGACGCCAAAGAATTTATGCTTTTGAACTGTGATGTTGGAGAAGACTCTTGAGAGTCCCTTTGAACTATGAGGAGATCAAACCAGTCAATTCTAAAGGAAATCAATTCTGAATACTCATTGGAAGGACAGATGCTGAAGCTGAAGCTCCAATACTTTGGCTACTTGATTCGAAGAGCCGACTCATTAGAAAAGATCCTGATGCTGGGAAAGATTGAGGGCGGGACGAGAAGGAGACGACAGAGGATGAGATGGTTGGATGGCATCCCATCTCAATGGATATGAGTTTGAACAAGCTCCAGGAGATGTGAAGGATAGGGAAGTCTGGCATGCTGCAATCCATGGGGTGGTGAAGAGTTCGACACGACTGAGCGACTGAACAACAACAAATTACCTGAATACATTTAAGTGCACTGTTTTCATTTATACTCTTAACTGTAATTTTATGGGGCTTTCTAATTTGTCATCTTTCCTTAATATCTTTACAATTCTTACATTTTTTTCTTTAAAAAGTATAGCCCTTTTATTAATTTTTATTCTTATTTCTTGTCCTTAATCTTCAATCCCAACTACAATACATGTATATGTGTTTTGCTCGTTTAGCTATCTGCTATCTAATGAAACTAATGTTAGTTTTCTTTTATTAATATTTTAAATCTCAGAGTATTCTTTGCAGCCCTGTCCTAACTAGCTGGACATTCCAATTCCTAATACAGTGCTGGCCTATGGAAGACATATGTGAGCCCTTCAGGCAAAGGAAAGAAAACCTACCTGAGGAACAGAATGCAGAAAATTTAAGATGATAATGTTTAGAAGCCACTAGAAGCTAAGTCCATCTAATGATAAAGTGATTTAAAGGTATAGAGAGTGACTGGGTTTCAATGTTCAGTAAAGAAATCCCCAAAATCAGGACCGACGAGGCAAGTGGAAAGAAAACTATGAAGATGCAATAAGGAGACTGACCTCAAACCACAGACTCTGGAGCTCGAGAAAGGAAGGATATTTTCTGCCAAGTTCTCTCTCCTTAGACAAAAATAAATGTTTTGACTTTCCTGCAGGCTCACTGAATTCTTCACCTTGTGAACAAAGACTAGCCTGCCTGGAGGCCAGGACCTCTCAGCTGATGTGCTGCTTATCTGCCCTGAAACCTCAGGGCACCAGTGTTTTTTAAACACAGACAAGAATGTTAACTGGAGAAGACTGCAGCTCTCTCTAAAGTGAGAATACCTGTGGAGAGAAACTGGAGGATGGGTTAGGACACACAGCATGTATCTGAGATCCTGAAGAAAGCAAATACATGCAGGTTGAAAGACATGATCTAGCTGAAATATGCCAGCGAAGCCATCTGAACCTGGGCTTCTGTTTGTTGGGAGATTTTTGATTATTGCTTCAATCTCCTTACTGCTGCTGCTGCTAAGTCACTTCAGTCGTGTCCAGCTCTGTGCGACCCCATAGACGGCAGCCGACTAGGCTCCTCTGTCCCTGGGATTCTCCAGGCAAGAACACTGGAGTGGGTTGCCATTTCCTTCTCCAATGCATGAAAGTGAAAAGTGAAAATAAAGTTGCTCAGTTGTACCCGACTCTTAGCGGCCCCATGGACTGCAGCCCACCAGGCTCCTCCGTCCATGGGATTTTCCAGGCAAGAGTACTAGTAATCATCAATTCAGATTTTCTGTATCTTCATGATTCAGTCTTGGAAGATTGTATGTTTCTAGGAATTTATCCATTTCTTCTAGGTTGTCTAATCTGTTGGCGTGTAATTGTTCATAGTAGTTTCTTATGATCCTTTTGTGGTACCTCTTGTAACATCTCTTTCATATTGATTTTGAGTTCTTTTTTTCATGGTGAGTCTGGCTGAAGGTTTGTTGATTTTGCTTATCTCTGCAAAGAGCCAGCTTAGTCTCTTTGATCTTTTCTATTGCTTTTAAATTCTCTATTTTGATAATTTCCACTTGGATCTTTATTATTTCCTTCCCTCTACTACTTTTGGACTTCATTCGTTCTCCTTTTTCGAATCTTTGGGTGTAGAGTTAGACTGTTTATTTGAAATTGTTTTTGCTTCTTGAGGTAAGCATGTATTGCTATGAAAGTTCCTCTTAGAATTGCTTTTGCTGCATCCCATAGATTTTGTTGTGTTACAGACCACCAAAAAAAAAACAAAAAAAAACCCGCATCAGTCTTAGCGATGATTTTGTGGATTTGACTCTAAAGGCAAGGAAAGCAAAAGCAAAAATAAACAAATGGAACCACATCAAATATAAAAACTTCTGCATTGCAAAGGTAACCATCATCAAAATGAAAAGGGACCTACTAGGAGAAGATATTTGCAAATCATTTATCTGACAGGTGGTTATTATTCAAAATACGTAAAGAACTCATACAACCAGACAACAACAACAAAAAACCAAACAGTCCAATAAAAAATGGGCAGAGGATCTGGACAGACATTTTTTCAAAAAAAAATATATATATATATACAGATGTCCAACAGGCACATAAAAAGATATTCATTATCACAAATTGTTAAGGAAATGCAAATGAAAACCACAAGACATTACCTCACACTTGTCAGAATAGCTGTTATCGAAAAAACAAGAAACAAAGTTGGAGCAGATGTGAAGAAAAGGGAACCCTCATACACTGTTGATGGGAATGTAAATTGGTGCAGCTACTATGGAAAACTCAAAAAATTAATAATATAATTACCATATGATCCAGCTATTCTGCTTTTGGCTACTTATCCAAAGAGCACAAAAACGTTAATTTGAAAAGATATATGCACCCCTATGTTCACTGCAGCCTTATTTACAACAATCAAGGTACAGATATGACCTGAGGGTCCATCAATGGGAGAACAGATGAAGATATGTTATATATATATACAGTGGCATACTACTTAACTCTATAAAAGAATGAAATCCTGCCATCTGTCCAACATGGTTGGACCTTGAGGATATAAGACTAGGTGAAACAAGTTCAATGGAGAAAGAAAAATACCATGTGATTTCACTCATATATGGAATCTTAAAAACGAAATAAACAAAGAAACTCACAGATACAGAGTTCGGATCAGCAGTTATCATAGGTGAAGGGCACTGGGGAGTGAGCTAAATGGGCAAATGGTGGTGGCAGCGATCACTTTGTAGTATATACACATGTTGAGCTATAATGCTATATACCTGAAACATATGTATATTAAGGTGAATATGCACTCAGAGGCCACTAGCACTCAGGTAATCAAGATAGTAAGTACTTAAGCTATTTACTTTCTTGAGCTTTATCTTCTTGAAAGAATCTTAATAATACAGTGCCTGAGTCACGAAGGGAGACAACACATATTCAGTTAATGAATAGATGAACAAGCAAGTAATGAAAAAATGAATTCATGGCATGGAAATGGTGAACTGCAGAAATATTTTTATAGAACAAGAGACTTGGATCTGGCTTCAGCCAACTTCACGTGGAATTTCAAGTTCAGTTCAGTTCAGTCGCTCAGTTGTGTCCGACTCTTTGCAACCCCATGAATCACAGCCTGCCAGGCCTTCCTGTCCATCACCAACTCCCGGAGTTCACTCAGACTCACGTCCATCGAGTCAGTGATGCCATCCAGCCATCTCATCCTCTGGCATCCCCTTCTCCTCCTGCCCCCAATCCCTCCCAGTATCAGAGTCTTTTCCAATGAGTCAACTCTTCACATCAGGTGGCCAAAGTACTGGAGTTTCAGCTTTAGCATCATTCCTTCCAAAGAAATCCCAGGGCTGATCTCCTTCAGAATGGACTGGTTGGATCTCCTTGCAGTTCAAGGGACTCTCAAGAGTCTTCTCCAACACCACAGTTCAAAAGCATCAATTATTTGGCGCTCAGCCTTCTTCACAGTCCAACTCTCACATCCATACATGACCACTTTAAAAACCATAGCCTTGACTAGACGAACCTTTGTTGGCAAAGTAATGTCTCTGCTTTTGAATATGCTATCTAGGTTGGTCATAACTTTCCTTCCAAGGAGTAAGCGTCTTTTAATTTCATGGCTGCAGTCACTATCTGCAGTGATTTTGGAGCCCCCAAAAATAAAATCTGACACTGTTTCCATTGTTTCCCTATCTATTTCCCATGAAGTGATGGGACCAGATGCCATGATCTTCGTTTTCTGACTGTTGAGCTTTAAGCCAACTTGTTCACTCTCCTCTTTCACTTTCATCAAGAGGCTTTTGAGTTCCTCTTCACTTTTTGCCATAAGGGTGGTGTCATCTGCATATCTGAGGTTACTGATATTTCTCCCAGCAATCTTGATTCCAGCTTGTGCTTCTTCCAGCCCAGCGTTTCTCATGATGTACTCTGCATAGAAGTTAAATAAGCAGGGTGACAATATACAGCCTTGATGTACTCCTTTTCCTATTTGGAACCAGTCTGTTGTTCCATGTCTAGTTCTAACTGTTGCTTCCTGACCTGCATACAGGTTTCTCAAGAGGCAGGTCAGGTGGTCTGGTATTTCCATCTCTTTCAGAATTTTCCAGTTTATTGTGATCCACACAGCCAAAGGCTTTGGCATAGTGAATAAAACAGAAGTAGATGTTTTTCTGGAACTCTCTTGCTTTTTCCATGATCCAGCGGATGTTGGCAAATTGATCTCTGGTTCCTCTGCCTTTTCTAAAACCAGCTTGAACATCTGGAAGTTCACGGTTCTCGTATTGCTGAAGCCTGGGTTGGAGAATTTTGAGCATTACTTTACTAGCGTGTGAGATGAGTGCAATTGTGTGGTAGTTTGAGCATTCTTTGGCATTGCCTTTCTTTGGGATTGGAATGAAAACTGACCTTTTCCAGTCCTGTGGCCACTGCTGAGTTTTCCAAATTTGTTGGCATATTGAGTGCTGCACTTTCACAGCATCATCTTTCAGGATTTGGAATAGCTCAACTGGAATTCCATCACCTCCACTAGCTTTGTTCATAGTGATGCTTCCTAAGGCCCACTTGACTTCCCATTCCAGGACGTCTGGCTCTAGGTGGGTGATCACACCATCGTGATTGTCTGATGGTGTGATGTGAAGATCTTTTTTGTACAGTTCTTCTGTGTATTCCTGCCACCTCTTCTTAATATCTACTGCTTCTGTTAGGTCCATACCATTTCTGTCCTTTATTAAGCCCATCTTTGCATGAAATGTTCCCTTGGTATCTCTAATTTTCTTGAAGAGATCTCTAGTCTTTCCCATTCTGTTGTTTTCCTCTGTATCTTTGCATTGGTCGCTGAGGAAAGCTTTCTTATCTCTTCTTGCTATTCTTTGGAACTCTGCATTCAGATGCTTATATCTTTCCTTTTCTCCTTTGCTTTTTGCTTCTCTTCTTTTCACAGCTATTTGTAAGGCCTCCCCAGACAGCCATTTTGCTTTTTTGCATTTCTTTTCCATGGGGATGGTCTTGATCCCTGTCTCCTGTACAGTGTCACAAACCTCTGTCCATAGTTCATCAGGGACTCTATCTATCAGATCTAGTCCCTTAATTCTATTTCTCACTTCCACTGTATAATCATAAGGGATTTGATTTAGGTCATACCTGAATGGTCTAGTGGTTTTCCCTACTTTCTTCAATTGAAGTCTGAATTTGGCAGTAAGGAGTTCATGATCTGAGCCACAGTCAGCTCCTGGTCTTGTTTTTGTTGACTGTATAGAGCTTCTCCATCTTTGGCTGCAAAGAATATAATCAATCAGATTTTGGTGTTGAGCATCAGGTGATGTCCATGTATAGAGTCTTCTCTTGTGTTGTTGGAAGAGGGTGTTTGCTATGACCAGTGCCTTTTCTTGGCAAAACTCTATTAGCCTTTGCCCTGCTTCATTCCGTATTCCAAGGCTAAATTTGCCTGTTACTCCACGTGTTTCTTGACTTCCTACTTTTGCATTCCAGTCCCCTATAATGAAAAGGATGTCTTTTTTGGGTGTTAGTTCTAAAAGGTCTTGGAGGTCTTCATAGAACCATTCAACTTCAGCTTCTTCAGAGTTACTGATTGGGGCATAGACTTGGATTACTGTGCTACTGAATGGTTTGCCTTGGAAACGAACAGAGATCATTCTGTCGTTTTTGAGATTGCATCCAAGTACTGTATTTTGGACTCTTTTGCTGACCATTATGGCTACTCCATTTCTTCTAAAGGATTCCTTCCCACAATAGTAGATATAATGGTCATCTGAGTTAAATTCACCCATTCCAGTCCATTTTAGTTCGCTGATTTATATCTGTTTTCTGTAGAATTAACAGACGTGTTATGAACATAAATATAAAATAAAGTTTCATTGGACAGCATTAGATAAAGCTAAGAAATGACTGTTACATTTCTTACTGCAAATTACATCACACAGAAGTGAATACAACATATGCTTCAAAGAGTAGTAAATGCACCCACGTGCCCCTTTCCTTGCTTAAGGGGTATTAAGAAGCATTGTCAATACCTTTGAAGTACCCTATATGCCTTTCCTAGTCACTCCTCCTACATCTCAACCAGTAATCTTTAGTCTGAATTTCTGGTTATTAATTCCCTTGCTTTTCTTTATTTTCTTTATATTAATAGCTTTACCACAAATGTATATAACCCTAAACAAAGAATACTTAAGTTTGGACTATTTTTTAACTTTATATAATTAGACACACACTATGTGTGTTTTGTATGGCCTTATCATTGACTTTAAAATTCATGCATGTTGATGCTTATACCCCTAATGAATTCATTGTTAGTGCTATAACTCAGTGATCTACTGACTGTCAATGCACACTTAGGATGTTTCCAGATTTTTGCTGTTAGAACCATGTGCTATATGGCCTTTGTAAGATGTATCCTCTGATATGCATGAACAATAGTGTGTTTAGGAGTGGAATTGCTGGGTCAGAGTTCTGAGAATGTTCACTTTTATTCACATGTTCACATTTCCTCCCAATGAGGAAATGCCATATTGTTTTCTAAGTAGTTGCACGAATCCACACTCCTCCCCTCAGCAGTATAGGTAAGCTCCTGTTACACACTCAGCAATATTTGGTATTGTCAGGCTTTAAAATTTTGACTAACCTGGCAGGTAAGAAATGATATTTAATTGTAGCATGTATCTACATTTTCTTTATTACTGATCAGGTAGTATTATGTTTATATACTTGAGATCATTCATACTTCCATTTTGTGAATACCTGTTCATATTTTTTGCCCTTATTTCTAGTGGGTTCTTTGATTATTCTTATTTATTTATAGGAATTATTTATTCTCAATACTATAACTCTGTCCATTGTAAAAATAATTTCCCATTATTTTTAGGTGTTTTTTGATTTAAAAAAGGCCACCCTCACCTCAACTAGTTCTTCTGCTTTAGGAATGACATATGTATTCTTGGTATTCTTTGTGATTTCAGATAAACTTTATAATCAGCTTCTCAACCTCAGCTGGTAAAGAATCTGCCTGCAACACAGGAGACCTGGGTTCCATCCTGGGGTTGGAAAGATCCCCTGGCAACCCACTCTAGTATTCTTGCCTGGAAAATCCCCATGGACAGAGGAACCTGGCAGGCTACAGTTCATGGGGTCTCAAAGAGTTGGACATGACTGAGAGACAAAGCAGACAAGGTTCATGAGAAATCCTCCTGGGATTTTCACTAGAAAGAATTGCATTAAATCTATATAGATCAGCTTGTAGAGAATATCCTTATTGAGTTTTCCTATGTACAAACATCTCTTGCTCCACATTTGTTTAGGTCTTTTTTGGTGTTTTTTAATAAAGTTTTAGAATTTCTTTATAAAAGTGTTTTTTGTTACCTATTTTTGTTAGATTTGTTCCTCTGTATCTTACATTTTTGGCTGCTGTTATAAATAATATCTTTTCTTAAATAGATTTTCCCTTAGTTGGTGGTACATAATTCAGTTGACTTTTGTATGTGGACTTTGCTAAATTTTTCTATAAGTTCTCATAACTTACCTGAAAATTCTATTAAGTTTTCTATGCAGTCATATCATCTTGGAATGATGATGTTTATTTCTTCCTTTTTAATCCTTAGCCTTTTATTTCTTCTTCTACTCACATTACCGAGGTCAGAATCTCCAGAATAATGCTAAATTAAAGTGATGATACTGGTACCTTTGTCTCATTTCTAATTTTAAAGGGAATGCTTTAGCATTTCAACATCAAATATCATGGTTGCGACAGTCGGCTTTGGTGTTTGGTTTTTCTTTTTGCTTTATTTTGGTTTATGGGTACCATTCACTGGGTTGAGAAATTTTTTTGCCTTCCTAGATGGTGAAATATCATAAAATGTTTTCTGCATCTATTGAAATGAACATATAGCTTTTCTCCATTAATATGTTATTATGATAAAATACATTTACAGATTTTTCTTATGTTGAAATAATTTTCCATTCTTGGTGTAAACCCAACTTAGACATGACAAAAATATCTCTTTGATATTGCTGAATTCAATTTGCTAGTGCTTTGCCTAGAATTTTTACATCTGTGAACATTGTTAAGATCTGCCAGTATCTTCCCTGTCTGTGTTGCCCTTCTAAGGTTTTGGTATTCAGTTATGACTTCATAAAACAAGCTGGAAAGTATTTGCTGTTTATCTAGTAACTCAAAGAGGATACAGAATGTTGGAATTATCTGGTCATTAAATTGCTGGTAGAACTAATCTTGAAGAATCTTCCAGGCTTAATGGTTTCTTTGCAGAAACATTTTAAAGCTACTAAATTTCTTTAATGGTATACAAACATAGAGGATTTTTCTTTCTTCATGAATCAGATTGCTGCATTTTTCCTAAGAACTTTTAATATTTTACCTAATTTCTCACACTTGTTAGTATAAACTTACAGTATTTTGTACCTTTGTTCTTACCATTAGTTTTAGTATTATTTATATATCCTCTTTTTCACTTCTTCTACTGTTTTCATGATCAGTCTTAGCAGATTTTATTGATTTTTAAAATTCTTTTTGTTGTTGTTTAGTGGCTCAGTCATGTCCAACTCTTTGCAACCCCATAGAATGCAGCACGCCAGGCTTTCCTGTCCTTCACTGTCTCCCAGAGGATAATTGTATATTGGATTTATTGGTTCTTTTCTTCACTGTATCTTCAGTTTTCATCTTATTAATTTCTATCTAATTTGTATTGCTTTGTTCCTTCATTTCTTGTAGGGTTTATTCTATTTTTTCCCCTAGTGACTGAATTTCACTGCTTGGCTTATTTAGTAATATTCAACCTTAAATGTCCTCCAAATTTTCATTATTATTTCTTCCTTGACCTTTGAGCTATTTATAATTGTGATTTTTACTTTCAAAATACATGGCAATTTTTGACTTATCTTTTTGTTGATATCTGAATAGTTGTGCTATAATCTGAGAATGCCCAATACAAGGGTGTCTGTGTAATACCATTCTGTTAAATGTTTTGAGGCTTGCCTTTAGCCTATATTGGGTTTAATTTTTGTAACCATCCCATGTGTGCTTGAGGAAGAATATCCATTTTGCAGCTACACTAGGTTGTTTTTTCTATTTTTCCTCTCCTGACTTATTTTAGGATGAGATATTTTGCTCTTATTTAATTAATTTCTCCTCCATCGGTTATTAGTCATCATTGGTATACATGCATCTAACTTAACAAACTCTTAATCGAGCAACATTTTCACTCTCTGCAAACCAACACAAGGACCTTAGAATGATCTAACTGCAGTCACATCACATCCCAAACTAAATGTTATTGCTTTACTATGCTAAGTGGCTTCAGTCACGTACAACTCTGTGCAATCCTATGGACTGTAGCCCGCCAGGCTCCTCTGTCCATGGGATTCTCTAGGCAAAAATACTGGAGGGGGTTGCCATTTTCTCCTCCAGAAGATCTTTCTGACCCAGGGATCGACCCCTCATGTCTTATGTCTCCTGCATTCGCAGGTGGGTTCTTTACCACTAGCGCCACCTGGAAAGCCATATACTATAATTTAGTTCTGGCAGAGGAACCAGAGATCAAATTGCCAACATCTTTTGAATCATTGAAAAAGCAAGACAGTTCCAGAAAAACATCTACTTCTGCTTTATTCACTATACCAAAGTCTTTGACTGTGTGGATCACAACAAACTGTGTAAAATTCTGAAAGAGATGGGAATACCAGACCACCTGATCTGCCTCTTGAGAAATCTGTATATAGGTCAGGAAGCAACAGTTAGAATTGGACATGGAACAACAGACTGGTTTCAAATAGGAAAAGGAGTATGTCAAGGCTGTATATTGTCACCCTGCTTATTTAACTTAAATGCAGAGTACATCATGAGAAACGCTGGGTTGGATGAAGCATAAGCTGGAATCAAGATTGCCAGGAGAAATATCAATAACCTAAGATATGCAGATGACACCACCCTTATGGCAGAAAGCAAAGGGGAACTAAAGAGCCTCTTAATGAAAGAGAGAGAAGAGTGAAAAAGTTGGCTTAAGATTCAACATTCAGAAAACTAAGATCATAGTATCTGGTCCCATCACTTCATGGGAAATAGATAGGGAAACAGTGGAAACAGTGACAGACTTTATTTTTGGGGGCTCCAAAATCACTGCAGATGATGACTGCAGCCATGAAATTAAAAGATGCTTGCTCCTTGAAAGAAAAGTGATGACCAACCTAGACAGGATATTAAAAAGCAGAGACATTACTTTGCCAACAAAGGTCCGTCTAGTCAAAGCTGTGGTTTTTCCAGTGGTCATGTGTGGATGTGAGAGTTGGACTGTGAAGAAAGCTGAGCACCAAAGAATTGATGCTTTTGAACTGTGGTGTTGGAGAAGAGTCTTGAGAGTTCCTTGGACTGCAAGGAGATCCAACCAGTCCATCCTAAAGGAAATCAGTCCTGAATATTCATTGGAAGGACTGATGCTGAAGCTGAAACTGCAACACTTTGGCCACCTGATGCAAAGAGTTGAGTCATTGAAAAAGACCCTGATGCTGGGAAACATTGAAGGCAGGAGGAGAAGGGGATGACAGAGGATGAGATGGTTGGATGGTATCACTGACTCAATGGACAAGAGTTTGAGCAAGCTTCAGGAGATGGTGAAGGATAAAGAAGCCTGGCACGCTATAATCCATGGAGTCGGACACGGTTTCGTGACTAAGCAACAACAACAACCACTTTACAAGGTCAATAATTTGTTAAAATTCACCCACATGTTTAACATTTTCCTTGCTCTGTATCGCTTTCTGTATCTTAAATCTTCTGTCTGATATCATTTTCCTTCTTCCTTAAATACAGGCATTTAGATACTTCTTTAGTAGGTATCTGCTTATAGAAAATTCTCTCAGTTTTCATCTGCAAATGCCTTCACTGACTCTTCTTGTTGAAAGGAAGTTTTGCTAGCTAAAGAATTTTAGGAAGTCAGCTTTACTTCAGCATTTTAAAGATATTCTGGCTTTGATTGCACTCTTGAAAACTCAGCTGTAGTATGTTGCTCCATTTTAGTGATTTATCTGTTCTCTCTGTTGTTTCTAAGGTCTCAGCTTTCTAAAAAAAAAAAATACATTTTGCAGTTTATGATGTATCACACTGTGAATTTCTTTTTACTTATCCTGCTTGGGATTCATTGGAGTCCACATCTGAAAACTGGTGTCTTTTACAGATTCTGAAAAATTCTTAGCCATGTTCTATCCAAAGATTGCCTCTCCTCTATTCTCTTTAAGATCTACTCCTGAATTCCAACAAGCATATATTAATTTTCTCATCCTTTCCTCCACATGTCTAAACCTCTGTTTCATAGTTTTCATCTTTTTGACTTTCTATGTTGAATTCAGGATAAATCTTCAACTCTATTTTCCAGTTTATGAATTTTCTATTATACTATACTTGGTCTTCATTTCTAAACTAAAGCATCATAATTTTTTCATTTCTAGAAATGACTTATATATCCCTATTTCACATTTTCATATATACAGAGAAGCACATTTTTTCCAAAGCACTTTCATTACAGGCCAATTCAATTCACGTTATTTTTAAAACTATTACTGAACTTAGTATATGAATCTATTTGTTATTAGGAAAGTGAGTTGGAATCACATAGAAATATTCTGTCTCATTTATAAAACCCCATGAAAAAGTTGGCTTAAAGCTCAACATTCAGAAAACGAAGATCGTGGCATCCAGTCCCATCACTTCATGGGAAATAGATAGGGAAACAGTGGAAACAGTGACAGACTTTATTTTGGGGGGCTCCAAAATCACTACAGATGGTGACTGCAGCCATGAACTTAAAAGACGCTTACTCCTTGGAAGGAAAGTTATGACCAACCTAGATAGCATATTCAAAAGCAGAGACATTACTTTGCCAACAAAGATCCGTCTAGTCAAGGCTATGGTTTTTCCTGTGGTCATGTATGGATGTGAGAGTTGGACTGTGAAGAAGGCTGAGCGCCAAAGAATTGATGCTTTTGAACTGTGGTGTTGGAGAAGACTCTTGAGAGTCCCTTGGACTGCAAGGAGATCCAACCAGTCCATTCTGAAGGAGATCAGCCCTGGGATTTCTTTGGAAGGAATGATGCTAAAGCTTAAACTCCAGTACTTTGGCCACCTCATGCAAAGAGTTGACTCATTGGAAAAGACTCTGATGCTGGGAGGGATTGGGGGCAGGAGGAGAAGGGGACGACAGAGGATGAGATGGCTGGATGGCATCACTGACTCGATGGACATGAGTCTGAGTGAACTCCGGGAGTTGGTGATGGACAGGGAGGCCTGGTGTGCTGCGATTCATGGGGTTGCAAAGAGTTGGACACGACTGAGCGACTGATCTGATCTGATCTGATCTGATGAAACATTCTGCTCTAGAGCCTTCTTGCCCCTGAATCTCAAAGTCATTACCTAAATCTTTTTAGGTCAAGTCAGAAGTCTAAACCCTTAGTGATAGTTGGGAATATCCCACAAGCCTGCAAGTTTGAGCTTTATGCTTCCCTGGTACAAAACCTCATTTCTTTACAAGGTTCTTTCAGCTGGAGCTTTTGAATGACAAAGTTTAAACTCTCTAGTTATGCTACCCCATGCTCCTTTTTTCCTCGTCCTTCTCACTCCCTTTTGAAAACCACGATTTTCTCATTTTATTGCTGCAGGAAGCACGCCCTCCTCCACCAGGGTTTTGGGATGGAAGCCCAGTGCTCACTGCCTACTGGTCCCAGGCTCCACAGGTGGTGCTCCTCCCACCAGCCCGTGTTTGAGAAGGCGAACCCAACAGCACAGTGTCCACCGGGCCTGGAGTGGACGGCTGTCAGGCGACTGCCCTGCAGGCTGCAAGGAGGAACCTGGGTTGGACTCCAGGCCTGCAAATAAACTCGTGGCCATCTGCATTCCCTTTCATGACTCAGCCGTTCCTCATGAAAGGATTCACTGTGTGTGAGGAGAAGGAGGCTAGACGATCTGGAAGAAGGCACAGCAGAGGAAACTGCAGAGATGATGAAGTCACTGAAATCAAGGTGCGAGGGCAGCTGTTAGAGGCTGCTGCTGCTTCGCAGTGACAGGAAGAGAGTGTTCCATTTAAAGAATTCATGAGAAAGTTCATCTTTGTGTATGCAATGAAACACCACATGACAAAACAGGACCAAAGCACCTTACTGGGGTCTCAGAGGCAGTAACATAGAACAGGCTGGGTAAATGTTGAGTTTGTAACTGGAAGTCCCACTTTAGTTTGGAACAGCAGAAAAAAGACTTAGGTCTGAATTCTCCTTCCACACTTTCTATTTTGGGGACCACAGGCAAGTGTCTTACCATTTCTAAACTTCAGTTCCCTTATTTCAATAATGGGCATAATAATAATTGTCTCCATGAAAATCAGAGATGATACATATAAGGAAATGATAGAGAAATTGCTAGTTACCTCCTGATATCAATTCTCCCCTTCTTTCCTGGCAATAAGAACTATAATTTCATCTGGGCACACCCCTACATCGAGAAAAGGATACACAAGTCACATGCCTAGGGATGCATAAGATTGGGTTAAATATATATATATATATGACAATGATAATATACACTGATATATAAGAAGTATTGAATATGATTCTCATGAAGTGCTCTTAAAGGAAGGAAGTCGGTGGCTTTTGTTCCTTCTTACTGCCTGGAACTTGGATGAGATGGCCAGCAACCATTTAGGACTAGGAAGAAAAAAGATAAATTTGTCTTTAATTCAAATCAAAAGAGAGATCCAGAGTGAAGAGTTGGAAGAACACTGGGTTTCTAAAGATACAATTGAATCACCATATTGGTCTTGGGTTCTTTATCTCCAAATTCCCTTATGGGTGAAAAGGATTTTCCCATGTGTTTAAGTCAATATTATTTTGAGTTTCTGTATTAAATTACACTCAACAAAAACATAATTCTGATGCAAAAAATTATGTAGTTTGTCGACCAACATTAAAATTTCACATTTTTAACCCACCAGTCCTACATTTAAAAATATATCCTATAAATGTACTGAGATATGTACACAAAAGATACAATCAAACATATTTATTACAAAGAAAATCTATTGCATCACTGCAGTATCAAAAGACTGGAAACAAACTACATGTTCAACTGTAGGTGACTGGTTAAGCAAATGATTTATATTCAAGTGGTGTACATTACTATGCAGCTGTTAGCTTGGGAGATCTATATAGAATAATCTTCAAATGGAGCAACTTTCCATTTAGGGCAGAGAAAAGAATATATACTATGTTTTCCAAAGATAGCTGCAGCAATATCTCCCATCTCATGACATGACTGTGACGGTCCTCCCATCAAGATACAGGGCCTAATTTTCCTCCTCTTAAATCTGGACAGCAGAAGTGACCCTTTGTGACTTCCAGGGCCAAGTCAGAAAGGTGAGGCCTTTCTCCTTGTCAACCAGAAGACTCACACCCAGAGCCAAAGTCCCCATGTAGAGGCCACCATGCTGCGAGGGAACCATGAGCAGATGCTGTGCTCAGTGGTCTCAGTCTTCAGTGCCACCCTGTCCAGGGACCAGACTCTTGAATGAATAAGCCTTCAGATGATTCCAGTCACCTACCCGTCAAGTCTTTTGAGCTGAGGATCCAGGTATCATGGAGCAGAGGGAAGTCATCCCTGCTGTGCCCTTTCTGGATTTCTGAATCACAGAGTTGGAAAGCACAGCAAAATTGTTGTCTTTTTATCATGAAGCTTGGAATGGCTTGATGCACAGTAATAGCATGTTTTTTCGTGTATAAAAATTTTCAGGAAGACAATACACAAAAGCCATTAACCTTGACTGTTTCTGAAGAGTGAGACGGGGATCTAGCGTGGTGAAAAGACTTAGGTTTCACTCTATGCTTTTTCTTATCATTGCAAATTTTCTTTTATCATGTGCATGTATTATTGCACCTTTCAAGTTTGTATAAAAAAGAACATTTATTAGGAAGATATGTGATACCAGAAGTAAGCAGGTCTGCCAGCTCCTACCAGCAACAGGACTTGAAAAAACCCTAATCTCCATTTAGAACATTCACTAAAAAGTCCAAAGAAGATGAAGATAATATTACAGGCATTCCAGTTTCTAAAATTATGTGACATGTTGCCAACTTTAATAGAATCTCACAATGATACAGTCCTATCACTCTTTTTCCACAAGTTATTAGTAAAAAAAATTCCCCCCATCTAGCCTAGTGCCTAGGATCTAAAATGGCACTATTTTAATCACAGATTAAGGTGCATGTTAAACACAACTTTCACTACACATCTTCCAAACAGCAACCCGTTTCCCATCTAACCACAGGAGGCACTGGGCAGTCGGATAAGAACTTAAGATGTAAAAGGTAGTCAGTCCTTCTTCTCCAGTCATTGCAGGGAAGTGTGCATTCCGAGAACTCATACAAGTGCCCTGAAATCTGGTAATGACAGAAGAAAACCAACCGTACCCATCCACTTTGCTGAACTGCAAAGTTAAGGGAGAAAATGGGATGTAACTAGTAATTCAGAGGGCCTATTCCAAACGACACCAGGAAATATAAATCATAAACCAAAACAACCGAAGGACTTCTCTGTGTTCTACAACAACTTCCTTAGGCATTTTAAAGTGTCCTCCTGCATCTTTAAATTTATAAAACCCTTTTAGGTGGAGTTGTAGCAAGAAACAAGCAGTTGTCTATAAAAATTACTCAGCAATTAAAGAGCATACATGATACAGAATTTTCTAATTCCGTAATTTCTAAATAGGAAAAATGGATTGCAAATGTCCTGAGGGACAGATTGGGCCTCTTTTGACATTTAGAGATTAGTGTTCTGGGAGTTTTTATAGAAAAATCATTTTACTTTGCTCTATTACAAAACAATTTTAGTACACAGCAACAGGAAGCCAAGCCCCCAGGAGGAGTTGGGGTGGGTGGGAGTTGTCCACTGTGACTGGGATCAGTGGTTAGTCCGGGGACTGACCCTGAATGTCTTTAAAAGACTTCCTCATATAACGCATGCGTGTGCATGCTAAGTCGCTTCAGTCGTGTCTGGCTCTGTGCGACCCGATGGACTGTAGCCTGCCAGGCTTCTCCGTCCATGGGATTCTCCAGCAAGAATACTCCAGTGGGTTGCCATGCCCTTCTCCAGGGGATCTTCCCAACCCAGGAATCGAATCCGCATCTCCTGCATAGGTAGACAGGTTCTTTATGAAAATCATTGGGAATAATTACTATTTTACACCCAAAGGAAGCTGTTTTTTATACAAATGAGAAGGTAATTCCCATGTTGAGAGCGGGAGCCACCTGAATGAAAACAGAGGGCCTGATGGAATGCTGCTGGAAAGTGTGAGCAGGTGCTCAGCGCCCCCTTTGCCTGTAACCAGGGTGGACCTACAGCAAAACACAGAGTAGCACGAAGTAGGGGCTCCGGAAACACTTTCCGAATGAATGAATGAATGAATATCAAGGAAGCCCCAGACTTCTGCAAGCTTCCCTGAAGTCACAAACCCATCAACGATAACTGTCAAGCCTTATTGACACTTGATTCTTCACCTGCCTACCAGGACCTCTAGCTCCTGCAGAGCTCCCCCGACCCTGTCACCCCACAGGAGCTGGTCGTCTTTCTCTCTCCTAGCTGGTCATTTGTCACTGCCCAGGTATAGGACTTCTTTGCTGGTGGCCAAACGACCAGGAGTGACATACTCAGCATTTCTACTCAGCTGCCCATCCTGCCTAGAACTAGTTTGATGGGATAACTTTTTTTTAATCGGAGTATAATTGCTTCACAATGTTGTGTTAGTTTCTGCTGTACAACAAGGCAAAATAGCCATAATTATACATATGTCCCCTCCCTCTTGGACCTCCCTCCCACACCCCCATCCCCATCCCACCCCTCTAGGTCATCACAGCATAACTGGCTAAGCTCCCTGTGCTATATAGCAGCTTCCCACTAGCTAGCTATTTCACACATGGTAGCCTGTGTATGTCCGTGTTACTCTCTCAATTTGTCCCATCCTCCCCGAGTGGGATAACTTTTCTCTGGGAAGCTTTCTCAGCATCTGGTACAGCACCCCCACATTCTGCCTGGCCATCTCTGCCCCACACAGCCTGTGTGTGCCATGCAGATATGATCCCTGTGTACTGATACAACTTGAATTATTTCCCAGGAGACTCTGGGTGTGAATCATCAGCTCTCACCTGCCCCAGGCCTATTGTCATGGACAGAATGTTTGTGTTCCCCCCAAATTCATATATTGACACCCCAACCTCCAGTGTCAGAGTGTAAAAGTTCTAAGTGATAAGGAAAATGCATGTTTTAGTGTATCTGGCAGTTTTTCTTTCTTTCTCTGTAATACACAAAAGTCATGGTGTATCCTAGATTTGATAAAATACCACATCTTAAAATAACAGAAACTGAAGCAATTATTAATATAATTCATACTTGCAACAAATCATGTGGCTTTAAGTCTTTCCTTCCTAATATGCTGTCACTCTTTAAAGAAGAGTAAGAACAGGAGCTCATCCACTTGGAATGGTGGCTACTCTGAGAACCAAGACTACAGCTCCATTTGGTGTGGAGTCAGGTCCACAGCGCCACAGACTCCCAGGTTCTCCCTACAAATATCTTGGAAACAGCACCACTCTGCTAATCTTTTCTGCTTTAATCTCTCCTTTACCAAAGTTAGCTCATCCTTCCCCCCAAATCTCTGAGAACTACTGAAGCAGAATATATACCCAGATCCATTTTATCTAACAAATACTCAGCACCTGCTATTGCCAGGTCCCAGGCTCCACCCTGAAGACACCTTGGCGCACAGAGAATGCTTCCTGCTAACGAGGAACTTAAAAATCTACTGAGGTGAACTACCAACTTCAAAAGGAAAAAATCACCATACAATGGAGACACTGGACACACAACTTTATCGCCAGAAAGGAGGAGAGAGACATCAGCCTCCAGATGGATCCTGAAGACATCTGCCTAATGCAGTATTTCAGCCCAAATGCCTAAACAGAAGCAAATCGTGAGGAAACATCAGAGAAACCAGACTGAGGGATATCTTATAAACGGCTGGCCTGTATAATATTTTAAAGGTCAGGGACACGAAAGATGCGGAAAGGCTGGCATTAAATATTTACTCAGATTAAAAGAGATGAAAGGGATGGAATGCAATGCAACAAATGATCCTGGGCTGGAGTCTGCTCTTAAAAAGAAGAGAAGGAGGAAAGAAAATTCTGTAAAAGTCATTATTAGAGCAATTAAGGAAATGGAAATATAGACTGTAGATCCAGGTAGCATTGTATCAATGTTAAACTTCTGAATTTGATATCTGAACTGCTGCCAATATGTAAGAAAATATTCTTGTTCCTAGGAAAAATACACTGAGTCATGCAAACTATCTCAAATACATAGAGAAAGAGAATGACAATGCAAATATAACAAAGGATCTGTATACAAGAATTTTCTGTATTATTCTTGCAACTTTTCCGTAATGCTTTAAATTACTTCAAAATAAAAAGTAAAAAACTGATAATCCACATGAAAGTCTTTTGTATATGCTTGTAAAGTTGTCACACAATAAAAAAGAACTCTATTCTTAGTTGTCACATGATGCAGCAATCCCACTCCTGGGCATATATCCAGAAAAGACTATAATTCAAAAAGACACATGCATATCAATGTTTATAACAGCACTATTCACAAGAGCCAATACATGGAAAGAACCTAAAACCTGGTGGTCGAGTTGTTAAGAATCTGCATGCCAATACAGGGACCTTGGGTTAGATCCCTGGTACAGGAAGATTCCACGTGCCACGCTGCAGAGCAGCTAAGCCCACACACTGCAACCCCTGAGCCTGCACATCTAGAGCCCATGCCCCGCAACAAGAGAAGCCACCACAATGAGAAGCCCACACACCCCAACAAAGAGCAGCACCCACTCGCTGCAACTAGAGAAGGCCTGCCTGCAGCAACAAAGGCCCAGCACAGCCAGATAAATAAATATATATATATAAATAAATATTTTTTAAAGTCTATTGACAAATGAATGGATAAGGAAGATGTAGTACAAATAAATCATGGAATACTTCTCAACTATAAAAAAAGAATGAAATAATGCCATTTGCAGCAACATGATTGGGCCTAGAGATTATCATACTAGGTGGAGTAAATTAGAAAGAGAAAGACAAATGCCATATGCTATCACTTATACATGGAATCTAAAACGTGACAGAGATGAGTTTATCTACAAAACAGACATGGCTGCCAAAAAGGAGAGGGGGTGGGAGAGGAATGGACTGGGAGTTTGGGATTAGCAGACGCAAGCTATTGAATGTAGGATGGATATCCAACAACTACTGGATAGCACAGGGAACTATATTCAATATTCTGTGATAAACCATAATGGAAAATAATATGAAAAAGAATGTATGATATGTATATACAAACTAAATCACTCTGCTGTACAGCAGAAATTAACACAACATTGTAAATCAACTATATTTGAATAATTAAAAAAAAAAAAAACTCTATTCCTAAACTTAAAAAAAAAAAAAATCCAGTGAGAAGTATAGACAAGTAAGCTTGCAAACCTTGGGGTCTGGAGTTCTAACACATTAATCTTGAGAAATGACCCCAATGAAGTCAAGATCGGAGAGGGAGTTGTCAGCATTAAACATGATTAACTAAATGTGAATTAAGAGCAAAAGAAATTCCCCCCTGTTTCAACATTCCTGAAATTACATTTTATTAAGAGATTGGCATTTTCCTAATCAACATAATTCCCTCAAATCCGTTTTGGAAATAGGTGAAGTATAAGTAAATTAACAGATGTATGACTCTTATCTTGGTCTCTTTCTCAGCCACATGCATTGCATTAGCCAATTATTTCAGAAACGTCTAACCAAACTAAAAATGGCAACTCTTCAATCTACTTGTCTTACACTCTGCCCTCCATTATGAAACCCCCTTCCTTTCTCTAAAGATCAAAACATCAGTTTTTTGGTTTCTTTCAGATTTTAAATGGAAACTGATGAGTAGATCATCTTGGGGATTATATTCAAGCTGTCAGTGGAAGATGACACGGCATTTTTTCCAATCTCCCAACATCCAGAGTACTGGTGGTGACAATCCAAGAAGTCAATATAGTTAAAAAACCAAAAAGATTTTGGCTTAAATTTAAAATTTGTGTTTATTACAGTATTTTAAAATATGACTTCTCTCCCTGCTTTCTGGACATAATTTATGTTCATTCCACTCTTGCTCATATTCTCTAGTTCACAAGAACAGTAGTTATTGTAGACAGAAAGGAAAATGATAGGGCAACTAAAAATTTAAGCTTAGAGTTGCCAAACGCTCTGCTTTTGACCAACTGCTGGAGGAAAGAACTTCAAGATTCCTTTGGAGTTGGGCCTGTCTGTGCTCTAAAAGTGCTGGCCACCTGTCACAGAGGCACCCACAGAAGTTGTGGCCTGATTTTGGGCAATTGAAACAAAGGATCATCAGCTTCCAGGAGATGAATTGCAACTGCCAAGCAGGGAGCCAGTGGTACCCTACAGCCAGGGGAAGCAAAGACAACAGAACAGCGGGGAGGAAGGTCTGGTTTTAATTTTCCGTGGTACCATGCAGCAGTTCAGGGAAGGGCCACAAATTGGGAGAAGGCCATGGCTTGACATATAATCACCAGTGGCAGCAGACCTACCGAGGAAGCCGGTGGCGACCCAAGGGCTACTGCTGCCTTTTCAAGAAACAACTCAGAACTAGTCAGAACAATACCATCTATATTTCACTTCCCTTCTTACTGCACGTCCCCACCTAGAGCTGAACACAGAGACACTGTGAACCCTTCCAAGCGAATGTTTGCTACGCAAGTGTTGACCACATGGTTTGTTTTGAGAGCCTATTTAACTGAAAGCTTGAATCTGGGCCAGAAAAGCTTTCATTTTGGCACCCCTTCTCCAACATAGCTTCCCTGACGGCTTAACTGGGAAAGAGAAATTATCCAGAAAGAAACAGCAGAGTGGAGACCATTCTGCTATTCACCATCTCCTGTCTCTTTCCAACCTCCGGTGACCTTCGAAGCTGTCTGATGCTGTCTGACCCAGGCAGCCTCCCTCTCCACTTAGCAGCTCTGATTTAAGATGCCAGCCAGTATGTGCAAAACCAACTTCCTCATTCCAATGGGCTGTCATGATTTTTGATCCATGGTCAGAGACCACTCTAACTAGTAATCCAAGGTGTCACAATCTTACACTTCCCTTTAGTGTCCAGTGTAATTATGTAGTTAGGATCCTTACGAGGTTCTCTTGCCTCACTTTTAGAGTGTGTAAACCCTATGTGTAAAATCCGTGTGTCAGGCACAGGCAGGCAGCATTCTGATCCATTAGTTGATATGCTCCCAGACTGTCACATAAACCAATAATCAAGATGCCCTGACCACTCTGGTTTGGCAGGAAATGCAAACTGAACAAAATCCCCCCACTTACACTGGCTGGCGGCACAGAATCTGCCTGCCTGCCAGCGCAGGAGCCACAGATTCAACCCCCGGGTCGGGAAGATCCCCTGGAGGAGGAAATGGCAACCCACTGCAGTGCTCTTGACTGGGAAATCCCATGGCCAGAGAAGCCTGGAGAGCTGGGGTCAATAAGATTGAAAAGAGTTGGACACGACTGAGCCACTGAGCGCACACACACACACACAGGCTCTTATTATAAAACACTTTATTATAATATACTGTCATCTCCAAGAAGGCTATAAGAGAAGGAGAAAGGCAGAAAAAGAATGGTACTTCTTTGTCCTTCCTCATGCCTGCTGAGGATACATTTCTCAGATCCTGCTTCCCCAAAAAGAATGAAAAATAGAATAAAAAAGAAAAGAAGGCGAGCAGAGATCCCCTCAAACTTCTCCTGAATCCAGTCCATCACGCTAACAGCATACAGCATTTCTGCTGCCTCCTGCTTTAGGATGGTGAGTACAAGTGTTTCTTGTTTTTGTTTGTTTGTTTGTTTTTGCTGCACTGGATCTTCCCTGTGGCACAAGGGGTTCTTGAGATGCGCAGGCTTCTCTAGTTGAGGCGCGTAGGCTTAGTGGCCCTGTGACTTGTGAGGTCTTAGTTCCCCAACCAGGGATTGAACCTGTGTCCCTTGCATCGGAAAGCAGATTCTTAACCACTGGACCACCAGGGAAGTCCCACAAGTGATTTTTTTAATCCACTATTCTTACAAGCATTTTTGTGCAGACGTCTTTATAAGTGTTTGAAAATATCATAAAATGTTATCTGCTAATACAAACATAGAAAAAGAATCTGCTTCATCAGAGATTTTAATAGTCATTAAATCAAAAGGAGACTGTGTGTGTGGCATCTAGGGTTATTAGAGGAGAAAAATGAAAACACCATCATGGATACATTTCAAAATTCTTTTTCTTAAAAGAGAAAAGATTGAATCTAATTTACGTAATGAAGGGGATTACTCTTTAAAACAATGAATCACTGTTTTAACAGAATATAGTATCATGACAGAAAAACTGTATGTTTTCAGCGTGGATGTAGGATTCAAAGAAATGTGAAATTCACCCTCACTGTGTACTTCAAAATGCACTCCATTTCCATCATCAAATAAGCAAAATAAGAGACAGGATCCTACAAAAGAGAAGTCTAATTCCCCTGCTTCTGGGAAAAGAAGAATAAAACCTCAGTTCGGGTCCCAACTTTGTAACCAGACAAGGCCCAAAGGAACTAGGAGGAAACGCCTAGTTATCTTTGGGGGCCTCAGTATTATAATAAAACATAAATAGATAAAGTCAATATTGATGAAAGAATCTATTAAAATAACTTATTTACTCTTGGCTGAATATTTATTAAGTGCCTTCCCACTAGGCACCTCCATGCCAGAAACCGAGGATACAATCAGAAGACAGGTCCTGTTAGCAAAGAGGTCATTAAAAACCTTTACAATGGACTTCCCTGGTGGCCTAGTGGTTAAGAATCCACCTTCCAGTGCAGGGGATTCGGGTTCAATCCCTGGTTGGGGAACTAAGATGCCACATGCTGCAGGGCACTAAGCCTGCGTGCCACAACTAAGACCTAGTGCAGCCAAAAATAACAAAAATAAATATTAAAGGAGAAACCTTTACAAGAAAGCTCTGGAAGACACATGAAACCATACCACAGAGGTCTTGCCCAGATCACAGCCCCTGGGAGACCCTACTGGAAGGTGGTAAGGGCTGTTATAAGCCTTGAAAAATAGGCAAGTAAGGGTGGACAGGAGGCAGTCTGCATCCAGCAAAGTGCATTAACAAAGACCCAGAAATCAGAGGGAGTTGTGGTTCCCTGGAAGGCAGCTCAACAAGATCACAGAGTGAGACATAAAGGAGGGGGGAGGATGAATGCAGCTGGAGAAACTAGCAGAAGCCCTGTATCTTGACGGGCTTGGTAGGGCTGTTTTGAGATATATAGACTTTACCCTCAAAGGCCACTGGAAGTCAGAAGTAGCATAGCCTGCTTTTATTTAAAGAAAGAGCATACAGCTTACAGTGTGGGTCATGAATTGTTGGGGGTTGAGACTGAGGGCAGAACAATCCATTAGGAGATGTGAGAGGGCAGTGACTTGAACTAAGGACATGACAGAGAGGCTAGGAAAAAGCAAAAAAAAAAAAAAAATCTACGGAGGATTAAGAAGCAGAGTGTGACAGAATTTAACTAACTTGATGTGAATGGTAGCAGAGAGGTCCGTGTTTCTGTTGTGAGCAAACAATGCATGGCAGGAGGCACATGGGAGATGGAGCTGTATGAGAAGGTAGTGAGTTCAGTGTGAGATTTACAAATTAGAGGAATCTATGGACCATCCCCATGAAGATGACCAGGGGGATATTAGTTGTAGAGATCTGGAAAAATGATCAGGCACAGAATTAAGAGTTGGGGGGTCAGGCAACCCACCCCAGTACTCTTGCCTGGAAAATCCCATGGATGGAGGAGCCTGGTGGGCTGCAGTCCATGGGGTCACTGAGAGTCGGACACGACTAAGCGACTTCACTTTCACGCACTGGAGAAGGAAATGGCAACCTACTCCAGTGTTCTTGCCTGGAGAATCCCAGGGACAGAGGAGCCTGGTGGGCTGCCGTCTATGGGGTCACGCAGAGTCGGACACAACTGAAACGACTTAGCAGGAGCAGCAGCAGCAACACACATACGGTAACCAAAGCTACAGGAATGGACAAGACCACTTAGAATGAGGTTGTCCAGTGAGAAAAAGGTCCAATCTAGATTCCCTGGGTAACACCACTTTTGAGGAATATGAAGTGAGAAAGAAGTAAGCCAAAGAGAAGACAACAAGTAAGAAGAAAATTAGGAGACAGGAATTATGGATCCAAGAGAAGACACTGCTATAAGAAAGGAAAGTGTGGTCCACATGATGGGATGCAGCAAAAAGATCACTGTAGAGAAGTTGTCCAAGGGCCACTGGATTTAATAATAACTGTATTGTTGGTGATCTTGGCAAGGAAACTTTGAATGGAGAGGAGGTAGTGAAACCAGATTACAGAAACCAGAGGAATGAATGCAAAAGTGGCAAATTAGACCATTCTCTCAAAAAACTTGAGGGTTCTAAGTCCTTGAGGACTTGACACTATTGTATCCCCAGGTCTAATACACAACAAGCGAGAAATAAATATTCACTGAATTAATGTTAAGGGTAAGGAGATGAGACAAAATGCTACTGGGAGGATAAAGTCAAGGAGGAGGATGGAATCCAGAGCAGAAATTGAGACATTTACTTTAGGAAGATGAAATATCTCTTCTATCAAGATAGGATTAAAGGAGACAAGAAAATCGAAACCACTGTCATTTCCAGGTGGCGCTAGTGGTAACGAATCTGCCTGCCAATGCAGGAGACATAGAGATGCAGGCTCGATCCCTGGGTTGGGAAGATCCCCTGGAGGAGGAAATAGAACCCACTCCAGTGTTCTTGCCTGGAGAATCCCATGGACAGAGGAGTTTGGCAGACTATAGTCCATAGGGTCACAAAGAGTTGGACACAACTGAAGTGACTTAACACATATGCACATCATCAAATGGCTTGCACTTTCTTGATGAATTCAGAAGCAAGGTGATGTGCTAAAAATGTCAGTGGAGATGATGAGTGAGTAGGTTTAGGAAAGTGGAGAGAAGGACAAAAACCAACTGGGAAACAGAAGGATCCACTGAGCCCACTTGAGTGTGGACAGCTCGACTCATGTGGCAAAATTAGCATGAGCGGGTGTTGGAGGGATAAGTAGAGAATGACCATGACCCCAAAGTAGAGACTGTAGGAAGACTGATCTGGGATTGGGCTTTTTCTAAGTGAGTAAAACAAAAAGACAAGGGCATCTGAGGTATTTGCAACTGGGCCAAACTAGAAGGAACTGATGATGTAAGGGGCAAGTGGGACCAATGAGGCCTTACTGAGGACAAAGGTCAGATTGTAGAGGGCGTGGCAGAGGGAGAGTTGAAGCCTCCTTATGGGGGGAAAGTGTGAGTCACTCAGCTGTGCCCGAATCTTTGTGAACACATGGACTGTAGCCCGCCAGGCTCCTCTGTCCATGGACTTCTCTAGGCAAAAACACTGGAGTGGGTTGCCATTCCCTTCTCTAGGGGATCTTCCTGACCCAGGGATCAAAGCGAGGTCTCCTATGTCACAGGCAGATTCTTTACTGTCTTAGCTACCAAGGAACCCCTATGTAAGGTAAACATATCTAATCCTGGTGCTTTTCTAAATGGCCATTAACATGGGGCCATAACCAACCTCTGCAACTTTGTCTCATTCACCCTCCAAGCTCTCAGAACACTGCCTTGTTCCTGAACCTCCTAGGCCTCTTTTGTGATTGCTGGGTTTCCAGAGGGTAGACAGAGGCAGTATTTTACTCACTTTCAGAGCAAAATTCTTACCATTAGAAAGATTATCCACAACATTGGTAAATGAAGAGATAAAAGTATACCTCCATATCTTCTCATATCTGAAATGCAGAGTTTTTGTGCATTTTCCCTGTGTAGGTACATGTGGAACACTCTTAGTTCCAAAATCCACTCAGCAAATCCCCAGCTCTGGGCCATGAACTAATATTGAAAATTAGAAAAGAAGCTGCAGAAGGAGCCATGTGGCTGATGTGAAGAAGTGAGGCTTCAGTGGCAGATACAAGCCACAGTGTTCATAGGGCACCTCCTGAGCAAGTAGAGGATTCAGTAAATTAAATAAATAGCTATTTATGTAAAGATGTGAAATAGCCTGAGTCCCAGCAGCAGATGTCATAGATGTGCATGAAAGTCAAACAGAAATTCTAACTCATAATTTTTGACAGCATATTAACTATAGTGAATATGCTGAAGATCTTAAAATGTCAGAGGTGATGCTATGAAAATGAATGCTTACTCAAAACCTCAAACTGTCATAGGTGACTTTATTTACAGGCACATGGTGATTTCTGAGGCCATATGCAGTTAATAAAATGTGACAAAATGGGTTCTTTATGGACTAAGTGACCCTTAGTTACTACTACTCAGAGTCAAAATGATTTAAAATTTTCCACCATGACTATAAATTATCAGTCACTAAAATTTTTATCATTCCCTGAATTACACCAAAGATCCAGGAGCAAATAATACAGCAAGCCTGGAGTAGGGTGAGTTGTGCTGGAAACTGCCCCGCAGTGTGGCAAAGCAGACAGAATGTTTTCAAAGCATTTCACTAGGGACATGACTGTGGGTGTGGAAATACTATTTATAACTCTGAATTTGGGGATTTTTTTTTTTCAGTAGTGAGATTTCAGTGTTAAATAAGGATACATTTCATTAATTCAGAAAGCCCTAATATGAAATTTATTTGAAAGAATAGCTAGTTTGTGAGATAATCAAAGGAAAAACAAGGTTCGCAGGGACTATTTGTACAGTTTCAGTGGCAGAGTGGTACAAAAGGGCAGGAGCTGGTCTTGAAGTCTCAGGGCTTGGGCAGGACTGAAGCAAGGTTCTGTGGGGCTTGAAGCTTATATAAGTTTGGGGAATCCACTTCAAAAAAAAAGGAATACAAGATTCCAAATGTAAAATTAAGTATGGAAGTGAATATTTATTTAGAATGAGAAAATTACTATATAAATAATTATAACAAATAATACATTTGTTTTATAATTGTCATTATAACAAATTTTCAAAGGCTGAGAAATGCCACAGACATCCAAAATCCAGAAAAATACTTCTGACATACCTGACATACTTCTATAAACTAACTTTCTTGCATTTGTGTTAAAATGGTTATCATCAAAAAGTCTACAAATAATAAATGATAGAGAAGGTGTGGAGAAAAGGAGAAAAGGGAACCTTCTTACACTGTAGGTGAGAATGCAAATTGCTGCAGTCACTATGGAGAACAGTATGGAGGTTCCATAAAAAACTAAAAATAGAGTCACAATATGATCCTGCAATCCCACTCCTGGGCATATATCCAGAGAAAACTCTAATTTGAAAAGATACGTGCACCCCAATGTTCATAGCAGCACTATTTACAAATAATCTAAATGCCCACTGACAGATGAATGGATAAAGAAGATGCGATGTGTGTGACTACACACACACACACACACACACACAATGGAGTAACACTGTACCATAAAAAATAATGAAATAATGCCATTTGCAGCAACATGGATGGACCTAGAGATTATCATAGTAAGTGAAGTAAGTCAGGCAAAGACAAATATCGTATGATATTGCTTATATGTGCAACTTGAAAAATGCAAATGAACCTATTACAAAATAGAAATAGAGCCACAGATATAGAAAACAAACTTATGGTTACCAAAGGAGAAAGGATGGGATGGATGAATTAGGAGTTTGGAATTAATATGTACACACCACTAAAATAGATAACCAGCAAGGACCTGCTGTATAGCACAGGGAACTATACTCAATATTTTGTCATAACCTATAAGGAAAAAGAATCTGAAAAATAACATATATACTAAGTATATAGATAAGAATATACATGTGTGTGTGTGTGTGTGTGTGTATACACACACAGAATCACTGTGCTGTACCCCTGAAACTAACGCAACATTGTAAGTCAACTGTGTGTGTGTGCGCTAAGTCGCTTCAGTCATGTCTGACCCTTTACGACCCTGTGGACTGTTGCCCGCCAGGCTCCTCTGTCCATGGGATTCTCCAGGCAAGAATACTGGAGTGGGTTTCCATGCCTTCCTCCAGGGGATCTTCCTGACCCAGGGACAGAACCCACATCTTTCATGCCTCCTGCATTGTCAGGCAGGTTCTTTAAAACTAGCGCCACCTTTCTATTATTAACAGTGTAGAAAGCTTTGTAATTATTTCACTGAGCTGCTGATGGTTTTGAGAGTCATTTCAAACGGATCCGCCAGACTTTGTGAGGCCAGGATGCCTTCTGTCTGCCACAACACAAGCTGAGGTGTTGCAAGGCAGAAAAATTGCATGTACTCAGACACACTGCCTCTGGTTGTGATCTCCAGAGAGCAATTCTGATATATTCTGTTCCACGTAACTCCCATTGAAAAGAAGAAAAGCGTCCAATAGTTTTATAATTATATTCAATTGTAGTCACTGTATTATCAAGTATGTTTCTGATAGAAGAGAAGTTTAGTTCTGACCAGGAATTAATGAGAGAAATAAATCATCAGTTTAAAATTTGTCATGCCTGATGACTGAAAGTATTTTCCAGAGGTAAGTATCAATGGAATAATAAATGTATTCTCCTCTGCACCTCACTTCTGAGATCAACTACACAGCAGAGTCTTTGGTCCATTATCTGGGTATTAAGTGGACTACAGAGTAATAAATTACATACAGAAGTGATCACGAACTATCCCACTATCCCACTATCCCCAAACTAAGTGCACCCCCCTTAACTCGATTCCAGATAACCCCCTGCCATTCTATCACAGCCTGAAACAAGGGGAAGAAGGATGGAGAGCAAGTTGCCTTAGTGGTCCTTGGACCACTGCTGGTGAAATATTTTCCCTTTGCACATTTCACCCAAACAGATGAGAACATATTGCAATGGTGCCCTGCAGGGGGACTGAAACTTAAGCCTGCTCAACTTCCAAGTCAGTCTGCCTCTGGCCAGAGTCAGGTCACTGCTCTGCCACTAAGCCCATGGCTCTGGAAAAACCTTAATTTGTATCAACTTCAGTTTCCCCTCTGTCAGATGACGCTGCCGCTAACAGTAAGTATTTCATGGGATTGTTGTGAGCTCTGAATGAGTTAACTCACGGAAAGTGTTACCGTAATACTCAGTGCACCATAAGTGTGTAATAAACATTAGCTCTCAGCATTAAGTAAAGGGTAAAATACTGCAGGGTACCATATAAGATAATGGGCTTTCCAGGTGGCACTAGTGGTAAAGAACCCACCTGCCAAAGCTGGAGATGCTAGAGACGTGATTCCATCCCTGGAAGATCCCCTGGAGGAGGGCATGGCAACCCAATCCAGTAATCTTGCCTGGAGAATCCTATGGACAGAGGAGCCTGGAGGGCTGTGGTCCATAGGGTTTCAAAGAGTCGGACATGACTGAAGTGACTTAGCATGCAAGCATATAAGATAATAAATGTGTGCTTAGAAAACTTATTCATATATCAACAATAAAGACAGTAAGCAGACACAAGCACCACATATTAATTTCAAATGATTTCTCTAAGGATAGCAATAGCATCACCCTAAATCACCATGTGTATTTGAAAACAATGAAGCTATTTTTAAAAAATGTATTTGGGAGATTTAATTTGTACAAAACAAATGCCTCTTCTTCCTATCTCATTATCGTTGAACTGGAGGATGGGTGATTTGTTCCACTACAATATTACAGGGACAAGAAGGATGTTGCTTTTCTGGTATGAATTATTCTAAGTGATGTGTTATATTTCCTTTCCTAGGAAGCATATAAAGAATTCCATTCCCAGAAATCAAGGTTTCAAAACATCTTCAGAAGCAAAGTAAACAAAACGGAAAACAAACTTTAACAATGATTTCATTCATAGGAAACTTCTCATTGCTAATAACTTCAAGGAAGAGTATAAACCTTTCAGACTACACACATTCTTCATTTTACCTTCAAAATCTAGATATTCAATAAAGTATACATAGAATTACTGTACAGATTTTCTAAGTGAAAAAGCATAAGCTATTTTAAAGCCCCATTTGACATAGAGGCCCCTATAAAACCAAATATGTGACCTTTCAAAGTCATAAGTTAATATGCTGGAAGATGCTCCAGACAGCAAGGATCAGAATAAATTGAGAAGAAAGAAATATTTTCTCCCAGTAGCAAGCATCAAGAGTGCCAAATGTAGGGGACATAGGGAAGCTTTTGAAAAACAGAAAAGATCTTTGTGGAATCATACATCTACTTAAAGCAAACCAGATGATAATCATTACTTATTAGAGATTAAATTTTGAACCATCTTAAATTTGAACATGTGAATTTGAACGGCTCAAGTCCCTTCTCACAGTCCCCATAAATGTGCCTCTCTCTTCTGAAATAAATAAATCATTGCTCTCTGCTCTGCTGTTTGGCTTTATAATATCAACTCACTTCATGGTTGCACTGTATGGGAGGCAGAAGAAACATCATTGACTTAAGAAGCTAGATCTTAAGGGGTGACAGGCAGCGCTTGTGAGGACTCAGGTATGAGACAGAAAAATCCTGGCAGTTATCTTATTTTTCATGAAGAAACCAGAGCTGAGCTTTGCCAAGCAGACAGCTATGAGCTCACCGGTCTGAAATAATTACTCATTGAGACTTTTCCCCAGGACAGAACTAATGGGTTTATGCAGAAAACATAACTCGAATATTGATTTACAGAGTTTTTTCTTTTTAAATCAGTAATCAGTAGCCTTTGCCTGTAGTTAAGCCTAACAAAGTTCTTGGGTACACTGACTAATAAAGTAGGAAATTAAAAAGGAAATCAATGTTCAACTAAAACAAATTGTTTTAAACTCACATTCTTTATGCCTAGTGGTCTCGTTTCTGTTTTAGGAGATGAAGAAATCAAAGCCTCAAACAACTGAAATGGATGAAAGCATTTTTAAGGAGTTGAATATTCCACAACTGCAACTCGGAAATTAAGCACAACTGAAGCACACCCAAAACAAACTGCTCTGTTTAGCCTAGAGCTGACCTGAGCAATGTTCTTTGTAATCAAGGCAAGATGTGCTGTGATGTTAACAGAGGGACCAAGGACATCAAAAGTGGATTGTATTCAAATGATTTCCGTATCTTTACGGAGCAGAATATAAACACCAATCTGCAGTTTTTCAAAATTGTGTTTCATGCCTCAAGAAAACAAGTTAAAGTACTGCGAAGAGTGTGTGTGCATACGTTCAGTCACTCAGTCATGTCCAACTCTGCGGCCCATGGACTACAGCCTGCCAGGCTTCTCAGTCCCTGGGATTTTCCAGGCAAGAATACTGGAGTGGGTTGCCATTCAAAGTGTATGTACCTAAAATTCAGTAAGGCATGCTCTGAAGCATCCTTTCTTCTTTTTTAAGATGTATTTATTTATTTGGCTATGGCGGGTCTTTATTGCTGCACGCAGGCTTTCTCTAGTTGCAGGGGTCGGGGACTACTCTCCAGTTGCGGTGCTCAGGCTGTAGAGCGCAGCTTCAGTAGTTCTGGGGCACGGGCTTAGCTGCTCCACAGCATGTGGGATCTTCCCAGACCAGGGATTGAACCTGTATCCCCTGCATTGACAGGTGGATTCTTAACCACTGGACCACCAGGGAAGCCCAGCACTTTCTTTCAACACTCCTACTCTGTGGTTTAAATAAGAGATCTATGCAGAACCGACAATGTCCAGAATTCTCTTGTTTTTTAGATTCTTTGCTG
Organism: Bubalus bubalis; assembly: GCF_019923935.1. Classification (NCBI taxonomy): domain Eukaryota; kingdom Metazoa; phylum Chordata; class Mammalia; order Artiodactyla; family Bovidae; genus Bubalus; species Bubalus bubalis. Next base: position 15,961,132 of record NC_059161.1, on the reverse strand, counting down.
GATGTGTAGAATGTCTTCACTTCTTATTTGGGTTTTATGTTGTGTTTAATTTTATTATGTCATTTTAAAACAAAGCACTTTTTAAGAATACTGCCCCCTGAATCCTATCAGTAATGGCACTGCCATTGATGACAATACAGAAAGATGCAAAAAAGTCTTTTGAGAACATTTCACTGTGTAATCAAGTTGTGTACATGCGGTGCATGCTAAGTCACTTCAGTCGTGTCTGACTCTGTGTGGCCCTATGGACTGTAGCCCACCAGGCTCCTTTGTCGGTGGAATTCTCCAGGCAAGAATATTGGAGTGGGTTGCCATGCCCTCCTCCAGGGGATCTTCCCAACCCAGGGATCGAATCCACATCTCCTGTGGCTCCTGCACTGCAGGCGGATTCTTTACCACTCACCCACCGGGGAAGCTCAATCAGGATGTAGGGGGTGCTAAAGTAGCGAATTTGCTGACATAATACTCAAAGGTTAATGACACATACTTATTTCCCAACTGGCGAGGGTTTAACTGTATGTCACAGAGGTTGATACACACATGGTTGGATAGCATGAACATGAACTTGGGCAAACTCCGGGAGATAGTGAGGGACAGTGAGGCCTGGCATGTCACAGTCCACATGGTCACAAAGAGTTAGACATGATTTAGAGACTGAACAACATATAGGTGTTGTTATACTATTGTTGGGGACTTCCCTGGTGGTTCAGACTGTAAAAGCGTCTGCCTACAATGCAGGAGACCTAGGTTTGATCTCTGGGTCGGGAAGATCCCCTGGAGAAGGAAATGGCAACCCACTCCAGTATTCTTGCCTGGGAAATCCCATGGACGGAGGAGCCTGGTGGGTCCATGGGGTGGCAAAGTACTATTGTTATACTATTGTTGATGATACTGAAAATGGACCATATTTTTCCCCTAAAGAAGAATGGAATGCTGGTTAGACAGCAAATCTGACAAATGTCCAAAACAGATCAACCGATTAACCTTCTTTTCCTCCAACAAGCATAACCTTTCTCTGATTTAGGAACCTGACTGGCTCCCCCTTTTTTTCTCCAGTCCTACCCTCCCTTGATAAGGTGATTCATTCTCATATTCAGGGCTTGGCTCAAATAGCACCCCCTCAAAAAGCCCTTCTCTGACCACCTTATATATGAAGCACTCTCCTGCCCAATGACTTCATCCATACCCTAATATTCTGTTTTGCTTTCTCCTTAACACATCTTTTCAAAGCATCTGGTTTGTTGTTGTTGTTATCATTGCTCTCCCCTAGTATAGGCTCCATGGACCCAGGGTCTATTTCTGTACACACAGCATCTCAAAAAATGACAAAGCTGATGTTCTTAGACTTGTAGGTCTGGTGTTTAGGACATTTGCACTTGGAATTTCTCATGGTCTTATAAACAGATGTCACCCAAAAGCTGGACTGGGCGGAAAAATTGACTACCTGGAGGATCCTTCACATGGCAGCAAGCCTTAATTCCTCTCCACGTGGATCTCTCCTTGGGACCACTTCAATGTCCTCATGGCACAGGGGCAGCCCTCAGGGCAAGCAATCCACATGACAATAGCAAAAATTGCAACGCCTTTTATGATCTGACCTCTAAAGTCACATACTCACACTTCCACCATTCCACTGGCCATGGGAGACAGCATGGGAGGAGGCTGGTGTCAACCACAAACTGGCACTTGTCAAGAGCATCAGCCAGTGACCGAACAACAAAAACACAGGCATTTGCCATCTGCCTCTGCAGAGACTGAACCCTGTTCTGCCGCAGCTGACAACCTTCAACACACCTGAGGGAAATTCAGGGTAGAGAATGAGGCACTCTGTGCTTCAGGGAAATGGGTGGGACAGGTCTTTATACAGTTAGATATTTTCTAGATTCATGACCCTAATGCTTGCATCCCTTCATAATTAGAAAAGCTCCTTGTGACTAGCAGAAAACCTTCAATAAAGTAAGTGCTTGATTGCACTGAATTCCCCCTCCACCAAAATCTTCTATATTGACCTTGCCCCGCTACCTCTTTGGAGCAGTGTCTCAGAGCTCTCTGAGATGCTGTTTCCTGGGCTGCAGTCCTCATTTTGCCTCCAAATAAAACGTCACTCGCAACTCACACATTGTATATCTTTTTATTAGACACTGGAAAGTAGTGAGCACCAGGAAGGAGGCACGGATCATGGGGAACCACCATGGAGGTCGGTCACCACACTGCTGGTTATAGTCAGTTCACTATTGAAATAGCAGGCCTTTAAGGTAAGGCAAGCAAATATCCATCCATCTCATATTTGTACATATGACTTCAATATTTGTGTGTGTGTGTGTGTGCGTGCTCAGTCGTGACCCCATGGAGTGTAGCCCACCAAGTTCCTCCATCCATGGGATTTTCCAGGCAAGAACAATGGAGTGGGTTGCCATTTCCTTTTCCAGGGGATCTTCCCAACCCAGGGAGAGAACCTGCATTTCCTTGTCTTCCTGCACTGGCAGGCAGATTCCTTACTTAAAACACTTTAAAAGAAATAAAATTTTCTACTTTTCTATGGAGCCTGGAAAAAATACTTGAATTTCTTCTTAGTGAAAGAATTAGATGCAAAGAATCAAAATGACGACGGTTGTCTCTTTCATTTTCGGTTTAACAATAGGTTGCTGGTTCTGTTTTAGTATCTACTTAGTTGGGGATATGCAGCACTCACGCTCTTTGAAGTGTAGAAGTGAGATTAAAGGCCAAGTTCAAACGGAACCGGGAGTTCACACAGTATTTGAAGCAGGTCCCCAGACAGGATCTGCAGCCCATGTGTCTTTTGAGACAATGATATATGCAATTCTTACACCAAAAATGACCTCACTTGTTACCAGTTGATTTTTCAGGGGTCTGGAAACCACAGTATATTATTTTACCACCCAGGGTGAAATTAACAACAGACTATAGCCATGTGTAACCTTGATCTTCTCAGGGATCAAGGCCAAGGAAGGTAAATATAGTTGTGTGTGTGTTTTTTTTTTTTTTATGTTGCTGAAAACAAGAATTACCTGTCTGGATTTTTAAAATTCATAATAATTTTTCACAAGGTGATGTGAAGAATAGCTTCTCCTAATTATTTCAGATAAGACTCTTGCATTTTTAATATTGCTAATTCTATATGAATAAACTGATCAATCTATCAATAAATTAACCAAAACTACCTCGAAAAATGCTACTTAAAAAAAAAAAAAAGAAAAGCAAAGGATTGGGAAAGAGAAAATGGAGCCAAATCCATGATGTTAATAAGAGTAGTGAGTAAAAGTAGCAAGATTTAACTAGAATGGGAACCCCAAAAATCTGCTATGGAGAATTGATTTCAGAAGGTAAAACATAGACGATGTTTTTTTCATCTGCTGCCCCTTTTGACATTCAAAAGATAGAGCGTTCTTTCTAGAGAAACTATTTGCTTTCTAGCTCAAAGTTATAGAATGTCACTGCAACTTGTTATCTAAAACTTGACAGCTGATACACAGATTAGGGGGTGGGAGTAGTCACTCAGATCAGATCAGATCAGATCAGTCGCTCAGTCGTGTCCGACTCTTTGCGGCCCCATGAATCACAGCACGTCAGGCCTCCCTGTCCATCACCAACTCCCGGAGTTCACTGAGACTCACGTCCATTGAGTCACTCAGTTGTGTCCAACTCTTTGCAACCCCATGGACTGTAGCCCACTAGGCTCCCCTGTCCATGGAATTCTCCAGGCAAGAATACTAGAGTGAGTTGCCATTCCCTTCTCCAGGGGATCTTCCCAACCCAGGGATCAAACCGGGGTCTCCCAAATTGTGGGCAGATTCTTTACCATCTGAGCCACAAAACCACACAAATTAGGGGAAGCCACACCAAATGTCAGATACCCAGTTACAGAGAAGAGAGGAAAAACTTCAAACTCCACTTCACTTCAGGGCAGAAACTGACCCTTAAGTCATATTTACTTCATATTAGAAGAAAAACTCACTAGCACATTTTACGCTACCATGCATGAATCCCAGTGTAACAAAGGCATTCTAGAAAATTCTTTCTCCAGAAACTCAAAACAGCTGGTGCTAGATGGTTGAGAATGCAGGCAGCTAGCTAAAAGCTTGAGTGTATCAGCAGAGTAGCCAAGATCAGAGAGCTGAGAGAGGCAGCCAGAGAGCAGGGCTTTCTCAAGATCATTCTGGTTCAGCAGACGGACTCCTTTTTTACTCAGTTCAAAAAAGGAAGAGTTTCATTTTAGACTGAATCCAGGAATGTAATTCCAAGAGTCACCAATGAGAGTTCTCTCTGGAAAAGAAAACTGTTGCCTTCCTGATTTGATCTTTCTACAGCCCAGGCATGAAAAACCAACCTCTGCTGCTGTGTTAAAGCATCGGCAAGGGTAGTCACAGCTCCAACCAGCTCCATGTTACAAGGACCTTTCACAGGCACTCATGCCTCTGGTCTCTGGAGGTGTCATCGGAGACCGATCTTCAGCATCTCCACAATAAATGACACCGCTGTGAAGTAAAGCCTCTCTCTGGGGAGGCACTGTCACTTGAGTGCAATAGCCCATTAGCCTGGGGACACTTGCCTTCCACTGCTAGGTTCTGCTAACCCCAAAGTGCACACACAAGCTAATTCCCTTACACGGTAGACCGAGCAAAAGACACAGGCCTACACACTGACCAGCAGCTTCTGCAAAGAACAAACATGTATATTGTTTCCCATCACAATGGCAAATGCCAAACTCCTACTTCTGCCTTTTCAAAAAAAAAAGTGGGGGGAAGGGGGGACACCTTCTAAGGAAAACCTGCACTTACTTATTTTGCACGCATGAGAAAAGTCAGTATATACACTCATGCCACAACTATTTCACCCCAGATGTCCACAGCAATGGTTTCCCTAGCTTTCAGATCTGGAACTATCTCTTCTGACATAATTCTCTGGGTTCTTTTTCTTCTCAGCACAGCCCTTCTTTCAGCTCTTGTTGTTCATGAAAGAGATGGCATTTTCTTTCAGGATAAAGGTTATACTAGTCAAGGTTCTCCAGGGAAATGGAACCAACAGATAGCTGGAGAGTCAGAGAGAGAAAGAAGTGGGGGTAGGGGGAGACAAAATACATATAATATGTACCTCTATATAATATATTTACTATATAATATATTTACTGTTGTGGGGGGATATTTTAAGGAACTGGCTCATGCAGTCATGGATATTGGCAAATTCAAAATTTGTAGGGTAGGCCAGCAGGCTGGAGACTCAGGGAAGAGCCAGTGTTTCAGTTCAGGTCCAGAGGCAGTCTGATGGCACATTTCCTTCTTGCTGGAGGTCAGTCTTTTGTGTTGTTCATGCCTTCAACTGATGAAATGAGGCCCACCAACATTATGGAAGGCTTTACTCGAAGGCCACTGATTTAAATATAAATTTCAGCTAAAAACACCCTCAAGAAACATCCAGAATAATGCCTGATCACATATCCAGGCACCACTGACACATAAAATTAACCATCCCAAAGGGCAAAAAATATTTATAATTTGTTATAGATATGAACCATCAGTCTATTCAGCAATGATATGAGACAAGGCTAAGTCAAAAGTACTGAAAAGTTATATCTAAGTACAAATTTTTTTAAAGGCCCAAAAAGCATCTTAAATAATGTGGCGACAGACTAAGTTGTTTTATTTTTCATGGTATCAGTTGGGGAACTACAAATTCATAGCATGCTGTGGCTAGAACGGTCTTTAAAAATCAGCCTACCTGGCACTGGGCATCGATGAAGAAACCAAGGCAAGGTGGAGAATTCAATAAAATCTGAGAATGGGGTGGTACATGGCATAGTTGATGCAAAAGTGCAAACAGCTAAGAAACCAGATAAAACTCACACTGGAATGCCTTATGTGGAATGTTTCTAAGATCAAAATCACACTCCACTGTCTAAATATACAACTTCTGGGCAACACCAAGATAGAGAGAGAGAGACAGCTGAGCAGGGTGCTGGATGATTGGACCAAGCTGATCTGTTATCAAAAGCTGGCCTCTGTGTATCCAAAAGACAGACCATCCAGGCACGGATAACTAAGAGTTCAGTTACTGCCTTTATTTTGATAAGCTCCATGGGAAAATGAGGCTTTGGCCACCACCATGCCAACATCAGCAAAGACTGGCTAGTGGATCTGCGGTTTCTATGCTTCCCAGAGGGACCCTTAGTAATCTGTCTCTCATGGGGTGGGGGTGGGGGTGAGATTCATCAAATATTAGTGAGTTACTCTCCTTTCCTCCTCAGATAGATGCCAGCAGTGGGTCCCTTTAGTTCACGAGCATTTGCACAGGCCTTGAAAACAAGTTATTAAGATTCAGCACCATCATCAAAGGGGCCTTGGCAGAACCTAATCTCTGGGAGACAGCAAACTGGCCCAGAAGTGGGGCAGTGACCTTCAGTCACCTGCTGGCCTTGCTGCAATCTGATGCCTAAGAAACGGGGATTCAGTGCATCTTTGATGCCCAGTCAAGGCTTTGAAGCTGTGTCAAGACCGCAGGACAAAGGCAGCACTGTTTATGCAAATCTAGAAACAAAAGAAGCTAGACTCCAAAGCCATTAAAAGTAACATCAGAAATGCAATACCCAGGGGTGATTAGAGGCCCTGCACCAGTGTGAAACAGAATGCCTGAAAGTGAGGCTGGGCAGCACACCAAAACACACACTGGGAAGGAATCCTGAGTGGCCGCAGCCTGCCTGAATGTGCTTTGAGGCCTTGGTGCCCACAGTTCCTTAGCCAAGGGGCAGCCTCTGTGTGCCGCAGGAAGGAAGCCGGGCCACCACCGCTCCCCACCTGGGGCACACAGGCCAGTCCTGAGACGTTCCAGTGTGTGCTCTCAAGGCCAGCCCTCTTGCTGCCACGTCCCTTTGGCAGTTCAGTCATCATGTGGCACAGGCCTTCTGCAGGAGACAACACTTTTAGGGAACACCTTTGGGCACCGTACCCAACAGGGTGAACGCTGGTGGTAAAGAACCCGCCTGCCAATGCAGGAGACGTAAGAGGCGACGGCTCAGTCCCTGGGTCAGGAAGATCCCCTGGAAGAGGACATGGCAACTCACTCCAGTATTCTTGCCTGGATGATCTCAGGGACAGGGGAGCTTGGCGGGGCTACAGTTCACAGGATGGCAAAGAGTTGGACACAACTGAAGCAACTTTAACGCACACAACAGTGTGAAATAAAAATGAGCTTCCGAGAAAACTTAAGACTTTTTTTTTAGGCCACCCCCCAAAAGATCTAAAATTCAGCCGAGGGTCCAGGAAACATCAATCGTGCAGTGTCACATTTCATGAAAATTCTTTAGATTTCATTACTTCCATGAAGGGGCTTCCCAGGTGGCTCAGTAATAAAGAATACATCTGCCAACGCAGGAGACGAAAGAGACACAGGTTCAATCCCTGGGTCGGGAAGATCCCCGGGAGGAGGGCATGGCAACCCACTCCAGTATTCTTGCCTGGAGAAACCCATGGACAGAGGAGCCTGTTGGGCTACATTCCATAGAGTCACAAAGAGTCAGACAGAACTGAGTGACTGAGCACTTCCATGAAGGGACTACTGATGTCAGATCAGGAAGGGATCCCGGAGAACATCTGTCTCATCCAGGGATTCTTACGTTTGGCCACACAGTCCCATCCTCTGGGAAGTTTTCAAAATATGTCACTTGCCCTGATCCTATTGCAGAGATTCAGACCTAACTGATGCCTAGGTGGGGCCTAGGTATCAGTATTTTTTTTTTCTATATTTTAATCAAATGATTCTAATAAGCAGCCACATTTTAAAGCCACAGTTCTAGCACCTCTCTCTTTTGTTATGGAGGAGAAACTGAGGTCCAGAGAGAATAAGGGCTTGTTCAAAGTGACACAAGTGAACAGCACCTCCCTGTCCACTCACAGAAGTGAAGTGAAAGTCGCTCAGTCGTGTCCAACTCTTTGCAGCCCCATGGACTACACAGTCCATGGAATTCTCCAGGCCAGGATACTGAAGTGGGTAGCCGTTCCCTTCTTCAGGGGATCTTCCCAACTCAGGGATGGAGCCCACGCCTTCCACATTGCAGGCAGATTCTTTAAAAGCTGAGCCACCAAGGAAACCCACAAGGCAACATAAATTAGAAAACGAGGACATTTGCACACTGCAGCGGGCGGGGGAAATGGACGAGGCTGCTTTGGGCTGGAGGCCACGGTCCTGGAGGCCCCCAGTGCACTTGGCCTCACCTTCCTTCCCAGGTGATCATGATCTTCTTGGCGGGAGACACTGAGCTGTGGAATGCAGCTCACATTTCAGAGAAGGGGAAGGACTTGAAAAGAAAATGGGACACATACACTTGAGGACATTTACAGTATTACCTAAAGGACACGATATAACAAGGGTGTAAACAGTTGAGATTTAGCTACTGAGCTGTGATCGTCCCCAGAGAAGGCTGCCTGTGGGTGAGGTTGTAATAATGCTACTATACCAACCCTGAACATACCATTGTGCAGCAGTGACAAACTCAGAAAAACCTTTGGTATAGTGGACTCGAATAGCGTGAATTTCCAAAAAGTTCTATTTTGGTTTCATAACCAGTGCAGACACCAGGTTAGGAACTTGGTAATATCATAATATTAAGGCTGAACTTCAACTCAACTGGGCTTCCCTGGTGGCTCAGACAGTAAAGAAGTTGCCTGCAATGCAGGTGATCCGGGTTTAGTCTCTGCATAAGGAAGATTCCCTGGAAAAGGGTATGGCAATCCACTTCAGCATTCTTGCCTGGGAAATCCCATGGACAGAGGAAACTTTTAGGCTATAGTCCACGGGGTTGCAAAGAGTCAGACACAACTAGAGGACTAACACTTTTCACTTTTCAACTAAGCTTATTTAATAGACTGTTTATTCTTTTCACACATGACAGGAGGAGTTTTAATGGCATGCCAAAGAGAAAATCAAAGGTAAGAAAATTAAACACCAGCACAAAAGAAACAAGATAAGGGGATATGGATCCTGAAGTGGGTCACATGATTACCACTCAGTAGAAAGAAATGCACTGGTTTGATTTCCCTCTAGACTATTAAGAGATGTTCATCAGTAGACAGCTTTTCTTCTATAAACCTAAATACTTCATGAGCTCATGATGTGAGATAACTGAGCAAATAAGAGGGTTGGAGGGAGTGTCATTTTACATCAAGCCCCAATGCAAGGCTCTTCATATAATGGGCAATCTGAGGCACTCCCTTAAATTAAAAAAATTTTTTTTAAAATAGCCACTATTGGAAGGAGGAAGGACACATGTGCTTGACTCCATAAAAAATACAAATGATGCTGCCTGGCAGAGCCTCTTCTTCATAATCTTGTACATTACAATTTCTCTTAATAAGAAAGCCCCTTGGCCTTCTTGATTGCTTAAGCATCTGGAACCTGGGGTTTAGAAGATTCCAGCGAGTGCCAACTTTCCAAGCTTTGAAAATCCCATGGCCTGTACTTTGGATGCATATACAGCCCTCAGTCCCTCTATGAGGGCCCCCTTTTCTTCACAGGGCCCTCTAGGCACTCATCTCCCACAGTTCCCAGACCCAGAGGTGCATATAAATTACTTGTGCACATGTTTAAGATACAGATTCCAGGCCTGAGGCTGGGAAAGATTGAGGGCAAGAGGAGAAAGGGGTAACAGAGGATGAGATGGTTGGATGGCATCACTGACTCAATGGACATGAGTTTGAGCAAGCTCCAGGAGCTTGTGAAGGACAGGTGTGCTGCAGTTTATGAAATCGCAAAGAGTTGGATGCAACTTGGCGACTGAACACAGTGTCTAACAAGATTGAGGAAAGGCAGAGGGGAAGACTTGTGATTTTCTAAAATATTTTAGCATCCTGGCTGTTCTGAGCCTTACAGGCCAACTCTACAAAATCTATCTGAAATGCAAGACACGGTCTGACTGTCTGAATGCCCTTCCACCCCACCTGCTTCCAGCAGAGGGAATGCAGCCCTGGAAGAGCTGCATATAAGCTTACTGTTCGGCGGTGCAGCGATGACATGAAAAATCCTGATTCCACTTGGCAGCAACTTTCCACTATCTTGGCGGGTCTCAGCCATAATCACTGTGGTGTGTGGAGCTTGGACAAATTATGGGGCTGGCTGGAAACCAAGAGACGAAAAAGCAGTCCAGCAGTGCAGCAAGGGACTCTGTGTTGGAAATGCCATGGCTCCAAATGTCCATGACCATATTTCTCACGGATAGCCCAGAAATTTAAGTTCCACTGTTGGAAATTGTTGGAAATCCTGCTTTTCCCAAGACCCTGAAAAGTGGCAATTTCTCACCCAATATGACTTTTAGGGAGAATGTCAATCAACACACAACCACACATTCCTCTTTCTCACAGAATCATTTCTTACCCTGTAAGAACAGGAAAGTTGGACATGGTCCACTGCCCTCCCCACCTCCAAAATGTATACAATTGCTCTCAGAAAGCAAAGCAACTGGAGAGTAAGAGTTCTATTCTTTACTGTTTAAAATGTAGGCACTTTGCGCTACCTCCATGGTTTTCCTGGGATAGACTAATATCTGGGCTGCTCCAACTAAATACTACAGACTGGGTAGCTCATATACAACAGAAATTTATTTCTCATAGCTCTGGAAGCTGGAAGTTCAAGACGAGGATGGCAGCATGGTTGGGTTCTGGTGAAGGCCGTCTTCAGGGCTGTAGACTTCCTGTGGTGTCCTCACGTGGTGGAAGAGAGGAGGGAGGTCTCTGGAGACCCTGTACGACAGCAGTAATCCCATTCTTGCTTCACCCCCCATAACTGAAGCACCCCCCAAAATCCCTACCGCCTAACACACTCATCTCTAGGGGTTAGGGTTTCAACATATGAACTTTGTGGTCCATCCGGGAGTTGGTGATGGACAGGGAGGCCTGGCATGCTGTGATTCATGGGGTTGCAAAGAGTCAGACACGACTGAGCAACTGAACTGAACTGAACTGAACAGATGTTCAGATCATGGCAATGGCCAAAATGGGGAAAACTCCATTTAAGGAACTTCCTCTCTCTAGCCTGATATGTCCCTCAATAGACTTTGAAATGATCCAACCTAGGAGGTGGGAAGAATGCTTCCAACATAGCCCATTCATCCCTTAAACTAAGTACTCAGGAGACTGCTTCATCAGGGCAGCCTGCCCCCCACCCCCGGCCACAGCCTTCTGCCGTCTTCTTAGGGGTGTGCAGCCTAGGATCATTACTTACGATATCATTTATATTTTTTGAAATGTACATCTTCTAAGTGGTTTTGAAACATTAATCAAAAATGTTGGGGCAAAGGAGATTACTTTGCGTTATGTTTGCCGAGGAACAAAATCTCATCAGCTAAGCCAGTTAAGTCAGGGGGGGAGGCATCAGCTTGCCGAACCTGACAAACAACTAAAATAATTACAATTACTGCCTCAATTAAATGAGATGTGTTATAAAATCATAAATTTAGCCTTGGCAGGATGTCGTGAAGCCATTATGGGAAGTCTGAGTCTGACAGGATTTCTGTACAGTGCTCCTAGAGAGGAAAAGAAATGCCCTCCAGCCAAATCTAAGGTTTAATTCATGCAAGAGACTTGGCTAATGTCACCGACCACAAATGCTCTGTTTTCATGGCTCTGAATGGCAGCAAGTTCCAGGGAATTAATTACAGCCACTCCTATTTATATTCTGCATGGCTTTTCAATTACCACCTATAACAAGATGCTTTTTTACCTTTATGAACATTCACACACAGCATTCCAACCATGGGAATGGAGAGCCGAGGGAAAAGTAATGCAGTTCTGATCATTTTACCACTGGGTCACTCTCTGGCAGCTTGCCAAGCCTTCTGGTTCTAGAAAGCACTCACTACTTGAGCCCTAGGCATCCTGAGAAGCCTGAGCAGAGAGCAGCGGTCACCACCCAATTGCCTACAGGGGTCAGGCAAGCGACATTCGAGAGTCGGACAGCAGGAGCCAATCGCAAGTGCATACAGCGTGGGCCTGATGGGGACATGACTGCCTGGACAAAGTCCAGGGGACAGGGGCTAGCCAGCCCCACAGTTGTTGCTGTGTACAATTTTCAGGGGGATTCCCCAGGGGTCCAGTGGCTAGGACTCTGCGATTCCACTGCAGGGGGCACAGGTTCGAACCCTGGTCAGGGAACTAGGATCCTGCATGCCATGTGGGGCAGCCAGAAAAATAAAAATATAAAAAACAAATTTAAAAAATTAAATAAAAGAGAAACAATCAGGAAAGAAAATGCTTGAAAAAATTAAGCGTTAGTCGCTCAAATGTGTCCGATTCTTGCAGTCCAGTGGACTGTAGCCCACCAGGCTCCTCTGTCCATGGGATTCTCTAGGCAAGAATACGGGAGTGGGTTGCCATTTCCTTCTCCAGGGGATCTTCTCGACCCAGGGATTGAACCAGGGTCTCCCACATTTCAGGCAGATTCTTCACCATCTGGGCCACCTACGAGGACTCTAACAGATTTAACTTAAAAAAAAAATCAGCAATTTGATATGCTGAGAACATAAATGCAATTAAATGAACAAGTCACTCCTTTGAGAATAAAAATGTCAAGACATATACAGTATACACATTTTGTAAGTCCTGATGAAGAATAGCCATGATTTAAACACTTACAGTGCAACCTCTTCATGGTAACTGGTAACCTCAGATGGCAACTGGTGAATAGAACTAACAACCAGGCTATGGGCTGATCATTTTCTCTCAAATTTTAACTCGACTGTATATTGTTACATGATTTGAAGAAATGTGCAGAACTGAGCCTTATAATAGTTCTACTATACTCTCTAGATAAGCCTTATAATGGACCTACTATAGTATGTCTTAGACTTGAAGACAGTGCCTCACAATCATAGGACCCATGAGTACATGTAAGTCCTGGGAAAAGGACTGAGGCACAACCAATAGCCTTTCTGATTACAAAGCTTTCATTGTTCATTCCTCTGACCACCGAGACAGTCAACGGAGAGGGACACAGGGAGCGTGCTTATATACCTGGAGTCGCAAAGAAACTCAGCAATAGAATCATAGGGAGAACCGAGTTGAAGACAGATACGTGAAACCAAACCCTGCTTAGAAAAACTGCATGTTCCTTTAAACCAGGAGCAATACTGGTTATAAACCACTCAGCATTATAAAATACTCAACCACTGAGCAACAAAGGGTTTAAAAATCTAGAAATCTGTTATTGCACCCCAACATTTATTCATTATATAATATACTGGGGGAGCATCCCTTAACTACCCTGTGCTTTGGTTTCTGCACCTGTGGAAGTCAATTAATAAAAGAGATCCAGGACAATTTAGGCATCCATTTTAACTCTGCAAGCAATTTGTCTGAACTCGAGCAAAAGGATAGGTGACTTCAGTTTTTACCCAAAGGAAACATGTAATTCTGAGGTCCAATCCTGTTTTGAAATTGTAGGATGGGAGGCGGATTCATAGTTTTCTCCAACTACTTGGAAGAAAGTTGAGTTTATGTGTCAATCAAATCCAAGACCACTAATTAAAAAGGCTGAAAAGCTGACCCTCTGTCTTACCAAAAATGCTGCCATCACCATGCATATGAATAATGCTGTCGTATTCATTTGTCACTAAAAATCCTTGATACATTTTTCTGTTGCTAAATAGCTGAGATCCTGGGAAGTGACTTGTATATTTATGTCCAACACATATATTTCATCTCATTCTATTCCTATAAAATCTACCAACACAGAACAGAGTTTAGTAACTATAAAGTGCCTAAGCCAACTGATGAAATTAACAAGACAGCGGAAGGAAACCACTGAGTCCTCGTGTCACTCAAGCAGAAGGGGCCATTCTTCTTTGAAAGAAACACTGGCACTCTTATCTTCCTAAGTTGGGTCAACTGTCAGAAGCAAAAACTAGAACTAATTGGTCCTTTCTTGATCTTAAATAGACCGTCTGTACTCAGTCTGAGACATTAACTGCCTGAATCGCATCCTGGCTCCACCCTGCACTAGCCTTGTGAGCCCAGACAAGTTTTTTAAATTCTCTGTGCCTCAGTCTCCTCCTGCGTAAAGTGAAGACATTGATGGCACTTCTCACCTGGGCTTTGCTGTCAGGAGTAAGTCAGTTATCATACCAAAGTGTTTAGACAGCCCTTCCATACATGTTCATTTCCATTATGCTGATAATTTTTGTTGTAAGGAAGGAAATAAAGAGAGCTTGAACATATTTTCTTCTTTAAATTTTTCATTTTAAAATTTTAAAAAGAGAAAGGAAGAGAAATATAATGGCAATGAGACCAAAAGGAAAAGACATATAGGAAATAGCAACTATTATCTATTTAGTAGCATATGTATAAAAAACATTGTATCACATTATCTCCTTTGCTTGTTACAATAACTCTTTGCAAACACGCTGCTGCTGCTGCTAAGGGGCTTCAGTGAACATGCTAAGTTGCTTCAATCAAGTCTGACTCTTTGTGACCCTATGGACAGTAGCCAGCCAGGTTCCTCCGTCCATGGGATTCTCCAGGCAAGAATACTGGAGTGGGTAGGCATTCTCTTCTCCAGGGGATCTTCCCAACCCAGGGATCGAACACTTGTCGCCTACATCTCTGGCATTAGCAGGTGTGTTCTTTACCACTAGTGCCACCAGGGAAGCCCAATAACTCTTTGAGGTATGTATAATTATTAGTCATTTCCAGATGAGGCAGCTAGGCTTAGAGCTGCACTGGTGTTCCCATGAGCATACAGGAGATTTGAGCCCTAGTCTATCTGACTCTAATTTTCATACTCTCCCCTCCAAACTAAACTACCAGGCTTGGAGGACAAAGAGGGGAGGAGGCAAGGGTAAGGTGAGGAACATAAAATAATGGATAGAAGTGGACTCAAGTACCATATGTGTTTTCAGCCATGAGCTGAAACTTCCATCTAGAAGTAAAACAAAAACACTTAATGTCAAGATGGTAATGATAAAATATGACATCATTCTCACTGCTGATGCACACTAGCATTAGTAGTAGTTTGGAACACTTTATAAACCACACTTATATTTGTATATCAAGTTAAACATTCAACAAAATGCTACTGGTTGGGCATTAAAATGTAGATATAAATCCAAGCTAATCCCCAAACGCTGCACAGATAAAACTGTGCGAAACATCAGGCTCAGCACCCTGCACAAGTAGAAGTTTGTCACGTCAGTGTTCATGCCAACAGAAACATCTCTTTATTTAAAAGCCATATGATGGTTTCCAAGTTAGCATACATATTACTTTTCAAAACTCTACCAAATGAAATGCCCAAATTGTTCTGTAATTACACGATGGTCACTGCCTTGTGACTGCACGGACTGTGAATCCCAACTGTCTTCCCACAGGGAGCAGCAGGCTCTCCAAAACACAAGCTAACGTATCTTTTGGGTCCAATGTCTTTCCTTGGGCCCAGCTCCATTTTTCATCATCATATTACTGGGCACTGTCCCCCTTAATCATAGGTTTGGGAAGCGGGGGATGAGGTCAGCCTTCCCTCTACTGCTAAGGCCACTATTCATGGCTCCACTGAATAGAAGAGAACCCACTCAAGTGCACTGCCGCAGGTCACAATGTTGACCAGTTCCCGTCATCTCAGCAGCGCAGGTTTTAATTAGAACACAAGGATTATCTTAGTTCCTTATCACCCAATTGTGATAGCCGAACGAAAACAGTTTGGTGGGGTTTTGAGATCAGACAGGTAAATGATGTGACAAGTTCTCCCTTTTGCTGGTACAAAGTATCTCTAAAATATAAACTTTCTTTAACTCAGTTGAATACAAATAAACTTGATGCTGAGATAACTGCACTCATCCTCTGAAGAGGTTTTCAGGTCAATTTGTTGGTACTCAGTGCAGATCTGGTCCAGAACTTTAGCTGAGGGAAAAACATCACACTACTGGGAAATCTGAATGTGATCATTGAACCAGGCTCTTAATTACTCATACAGGAAAGAAATCTCATCAGATACTCCTCCCACCATTGTTAAAGGTAAGCAGAAGAATAAGAGTGAGTCTGCATAGAGTTACTAAAATAAGATGAAATCGAAGCTGGCAACCCCGTCCCTACACTCAACATGGTTCTGTTTTATAAAGTTCTGGCCATTTTTGACACTGCCTATTTTTGACATCAGCATGTGTTGGCTCTGCAGAGTGGGTACTAGTCAATTTGCCATCTCAGAATGTTGAGTAGAGTGTGGGACTGGAGTAAGTAACTAGTAGAAGAACCTCAAAGCTGCAGCATCCTAAACCGAGTTACTGCCTCTCCTGGAGGGTTATAACCCATCACCTTCCCAGTCAAATAATCTTTAGCGCTAGTCATGAAGTCAGCAGCTCCAGAGTACAATGCAATGAGTTTGGAGATTTGCAAAACTTAGACCTGCCACTCACTTTATCTCTCCTGACAGGAAGCTCTGGTTAATGTCCCAGTGCCTTTTTCTGGAACCCCTCCTTCTTCCCAGGTTTTTTGTGGATTCCTATTTGTCCTTCAAAACTGAACTCAAACTGTCGACTATCCTACAAAAACCAATCTTCCATGACCACACAACTGCCCTAATCTGATTTAGAACTCTTTTGTCACTCTTCCAATAGCTACAAATGCCACTCAGATCACCTTACACAGCCTAGTTTAAAAAAAAACACAAAACACATATTTATCTATGAGAAGCCATATCTTATTCAACCTTTTCCCACCTGAACAGGGCGTAATGCTTGGTTCTCACAAAAGCAGGTGATTAGGAGCCCAAACTTACATGCTTGCACAACCTCTTTGTCCCTCGGTTTTCTCTTCTGTAAAAAGGTATAATAATAAGACATGCCTGACGGGGTTATTGTGGAAATGAAACCAGAAAATGAATTGTAAAGTGCTCAGAACTGTGAGCTCTTATTATTAAATATCTGTGAAATTAACAAGCCAATATAATCTTTACTAAGTTAGTTACTTAAGACACAATATCTTCTATGAAATGGAGGTAATCTTATTTCTCCATAGGATGGTAGCAAACGTCAAAGGAGATAACACAGCTGGTACTTTTTTAAAGCTGTAAAGGACTATTTAAAAACTGGCATTTTATTATTTTTACTTAATAAATTATATAACAGTCTAAGCCAGAACTCAAAGAAGAGTCTTCAGTGGCTGGCTAATGCAGGGGTTGCCCAAGGCCTTACCCAAGCTATGGGTTTCTTCCTTAACTTTCCAACATTGACCATAAAGGTACAGTCCCATAAACCACGAACAAGGGTAAGGGAAAAGAGATCCCTAAGGTCTATGCAGAACTGGAATGCTCTTTATCTAAAGAGAACACCAACATCCATAGAATCTGGAACATCCAGGGAACTGAGGATGTACAATCACTGCTCAATGATTATGATCATATCATACAATCTATGGAATTCAAGAGCCAGAAAAAATTTCTGAAATCACTTATTCTAATTCCCTTATTTTACTGATGAGGAAACTGATATCTGTGACTCCCAAGCAACTGGCCCCAAACCAAGGTCAAGCTAGTAACAAACAAAACAAGTCTCTTAATATGTAGCTTATAGGTTTATATACATTTTGCTTACATTGTGTTCCCTTTATCTTTTTGGAGGTGGTCTTTAGAAACAAACTAGGGTTAAAATTCCCATTTTAATCATTTATTAATTCTGTGAGTAAGTTACTAAACTGATCCAAGTCTCAGTTTCTTTGTTGTAAAATAAGGATCATAGTATCTCTCTTTTTTAATTTAATTTTATTTTTTAACTTTACAATATTGTATTGGTTTTGCCATATATCGAAATGAATCCGCCACAGATATCTCTTAAAAGTTTGCATGCGTGTGTGCTCAGTCACTCAGTCGTGTCTGACACCCTGCGACCCCACAGACTGTAGCCCTCCAGGCTCCTCTGTTTGTGGAATTTTCCAGGCAAGAATACTAGAGTGGGTTGCCAGTTCCTACTCCAGGGGATCTTCCTAACCCAGGGATTGAACCTGCATCTCTTGCATCTCCTGCACTCCCAGGTGGATTCTTTACCACTGTGCCAAGTTTACTATATGATAAAAGGGGTAATGTCTGTACATTGGATAGCAAAACCTGTGTCTCATACTCACTTCTGCACTCACTCATTTCCTAGTAACTATTGGGATGTTCTTCAAAATTAAACAATGCATAAAGACAGGCCACACTGTAAAGCATCTCTTTTGAAGAAAGCATCTGAGAACTGACACTTGCAAAAATTTTCTTTTGGTACTGAAATGGTTAAAAAAAAAATCATCTGGTTTAAAACCTGGCTGCACCAATGTTCCCACTTTCCACATAACATGCCCTCCTGCGTGGCAGCCGGCACGTATAACGGGGTATATAGTAAGGCAGTGTATAGCACAGTGAGGTACTATATCTCATGTTTGCTTTCTCACCTCTGCACTTTGCCCACCAGGTACCCTTAGGCTGCCAGTTCCAGCTACTGCTTTATCCTTTCTTCTCCCTTTCTGCCCCACCAAGGCTTTAAGGATATCTTGTCTGTGGACAGCTCCCTTCATCAACACAAGACAGAAATCGTTCCCCAGTGACCAGGGCTCTATCTTCCTCGGAAGACCAAAGGCCTCTTGTCCATGTATCTGGTGGCTTATCTTCTCTGGTCAGGGTCCACCTCTTCCTCCACAGGCCCCTGAGCGGCTCACCTGGCCACCAAATTCTCACCCTCCGATACCTGCTTTTATACAAAGATGTGGGGGCAGGACCAACTTCTAAAGTTGAGATGGGCAGCCACCCCCACTGATGCCCTGACCCTCCCCGCAGCAAGCACCGGGACCAGGCCCGGGTCTCTATTCTAAGAGCATCAAATCTTAGCTGTTTGCCTTCCTGAGGCTGCTCAGTCCCCAGGAATCAGTACCCCAAGGCTCCCGGCGATGTTTGCATCTGCGGCCGCTTTGGGCCCAGGCAGGATGCGGGAACTGGACAGCTTGGAGCGCTCAGACGAGACAGCATCCACGGTGGTGGCGTGGTTAGAACGCAGCGGGCTCCACCTAGCCTTAATCTCTGGATCCTGACCCCCTCTCCCCCTTCCCCTCACACCCGGGGAGAACCCGGAGCCACTTTTCCAGCCTCTGAGATGAAAGCCTGGCACCTGGAAGCCAGGGCGGCGCACCCCAGCCACTCCGGAGTACCCCGTTGCCAGCCACAGTGACGGACCACGTCGCGTCCCAAGGAGCCGGCGGCGACGACGGGCACCTTTATTCCCTTGCTCCCGGACGAGGAATGAGAGGTGGGGAAAAAAGGAATCTTCGCGAGTGCAAAGGCGGAGAAGCTAGCACTTTTGCGGCGTCTCCCCAGCCCTATCTGGGAGAGGCACGAGGTCACCCCATTCGTACTGTCCCCGGGGGAGCTCCGGGCGGGCTGCTTATCCCCAGTAGCACCCGTGGCGCACACAGACGCGCGCGTCCTTCCCGACCGCAACCGCTGATCCGGCCAGGACCCGGGCAGGCAGCGAGGGGTGTGCGCACCATGTCTCCCGCGAGTCCTGAGCGGCCCCCTGGCCCCCCGGCCCCCCAGCCCGGCGCGGCCGGCTCACCAGATGGCCATCCTGCTCTTGGGGTAATCCAGGCGCTCCAGGCAGCCGAGGAAGTGAGGCAGCGTGTGCGCAGCGTTGCGCGCGAGGACGACCACCAGCACCGTGGGTCTCTGCAGGGGCGACTCGGGGAAAACCACCACCTCCTCTTCGTCGTCCTCGGAGTCCGCCTCGGCGGCGAAGCGCGCTCGGCAGCCGCCGCGCAGCAGAACCCAGGAGAGGAGCAGCAGCGCCCAGGCCAGGGGGGCGGCGGGGCGCGCGGCCATGTTCAGGACCGTGGCGGGCGGCGGGACTACCCGGCGCGGATGCCCGAGGCCGGCGGCGAGGGGCGGAGGGGAGGCGGCTGGCGCGCGCGCACTGGCACGGCCTCGGCCGCCGGGACCCTCCCGCTGCAGCCGCCGCCGCACCGCCCAGGCCCCGCCGCGGGCGCTCCGGAGTACCTGCGGCCGCCGGCGCTCGCCTGGGCTCCGGCTCGCAGACAGTCGTGTCGGTGCGGCTGTTTGTCCCGAGTCCGGCGGAAAGTTCCTCTAGTTCAGGTTCAGCTTGTACTGAGGTCTGTGGCTTTCCCCAGGGCTGTGAGGTGTGGCCGTGTCTGCCAATGGGCGTGTGAATGAGTGTGTGTGTGTTTGTGCGCGCGCGCGCGCGAGCGAGCGTGTGTACATAACGGTACAACTCCAAGAAAATTTATTCTGCTTTTGCAAACCGCAGTCTAAAGTCCTTCACAGTGATGCAATGTATCCAGTTTTTCATAATGCACCTATTGACTAAATGGGTAGAGTTCTAAAATAGAAAGTCACCCAGTGATTCATTACTATGATAAACAGGTTTTTTTTTTTTTTTTAACTTCCACGAAGGCAGAATATTTGTATTTCCTCACCCTCAACTGCTCTTTAAATTCATTTTTGACTGAGTAGTCTCCCCAATAAGATCTAGCTGGAAGACCTGAAGAATTTTAGAGCCAGATCGAACTCTTCAAATTAAAGGAAAGCTCTTCATGGGGCATGTCCTCTACCTGACAACTCAGGGTCCTGAACTTCCTGAAAGGATGGTGGGTTAAGGACCAGATTCACTTCAGATGGTTTTCTTTTTCCTTAATGACCCAAACTGATAAATTGTAACAGACAGGGAAAATCTGTACATGCTGGAAGAGAAGGGAGAATAAGGAAGAAAGAAGGAAGGGTAGAAGAAGAATGCAGTTAGCAGGTAAAGTGAAAATGCTAGGAAATATACCATCAAAGGATATTTAATTTTGAACACAATGGAGGAAAGCTAGTAAAGAAGTTCTTTGCTGCTAAGTCACTTCAGTCGTGTCTGACTCTGTGTGACCCCATAGATGGCAGAAGTTCTTTACTAGATTTCTTTTTTGTGTGGAATTCTTTTTTTGGAAGTTCTTTGTGTGTGGAAGTTGGAGGTAAATTTTTGTCTCACATGTGTCACTTATTTGTGTGACCTTGGAGGCTTGACCTCTCTGGACATCAATTTCTTCCTATGTAAAAGCCTTTTAAGTTCCTGCCTTATTTTCTCATTCAACAACCATTTATGAAATTACTAAATGTCAATCATTCGGGTGCTGAGTGTTTGAATCCTTCTTCTCCAGAGAAAGGGGCAGAAGGTGGTGAATCCTTCTCCAGAGAAAGGGGCAAAAGGTGTCCTGCCCTTTTTATCTGGCTGGGTCAAAGTTGGAGGAGGGAGTCTTGGCTGAATCAACAGGGCTAGTTTTTCCTGCACCAAAATACCTTTTGGGGGGCTTCCCAGGTGGCTCAGTAGTTGAGAATCTACCGGCCAATGCTTGCCAATTGCAGGAGGCATGGGTTCAATCCTGGGTCAAGAAGATCTCCTGGAGAAGGAAATGGCAACCCACTCCAGTATTCTTACGTGGGAAATCCCATGGACAGAAGAGCTTGGTGTGCTACAATCCATGGGGTTGCAAAGAGTAGGACATGACTGAGCATGCATACACATTGTTTTTTTCACTACTTGGATTTTTTTATTCCCTTGTCTTCGGTTCAGTTCAGTTGCTCAGTCATGTCCGACTCTTTGCGACCCCATGAATTGCAGCACACCAGGCCTCCCTGTCCATCACCAACTCCCAGAGTTCACCCAAACTCATGTCCATCGAGTCGGTGATGCCATCCAGCCATCTCATCCTCTGTCGTCCCCTTCTCCTCCTGCCCCCAATCCCTCCCAGCATCAGAGGCTTTTCCAATAAGTGTCTTAGCCAACCTAAAATCCTACAACATAAACATTCATTCAAAGTGACAAGTGTGCCAATTTTAACACTAAAGCACTTGAGATAAGAATATTAGGCAATAGCTTTGATATTCCTACATTTGTGTGAATTAAATGAGTTTCTAACCTCGATAGCTAAACTGAGGTGCACTATAAGAAGCTTTGATGAAGGGAACAGAATGGGATACATATATGGAGCATGGCACCCTTTATGACAAAGCAAGTTCTGTGAATTTCTGATATGTGCTTGAGGACTCCAAGTCCAAGTAGGGAAAGGATATGGAGAGTAGCGTGAGAAAAAGAGCAGTGGCTGAAATGGGAAGGGATAAAATTAAACTGTGCTACTTTCAAAGTTTTGTCTAAGTTCTGGCCCATATCCAAGCACTATATAATAGTTACCATAGAAAAATGTTTTTCAATTCCAAACACATTTATACAAATTTGAAATACATTCCTTTTATCTCATTTAAAAAGACTAGATATGTTTCTCAAATTGTCTTCACTTATTTGTTTCAACATTTTCTCAGTGCCTACTGTGCCAAGGCATGGGTGCTGGAAATGCATGGATAATTAAGATATATTGAATGAATGAATAAATACCATAAACTGGTAGGAAAAGAGGATAAGGAAGGGAAGTGAGGATGGTTAGGATATGCCTCATTAAAGAAATGCCTTTGAACCAAGTATTGAAAAATGAGGGGCATATTTTAGGGAAATGATAGAGGGTTGGGAGAGGTTGGAATTTCATGCTGATGGCACTATACAAGCAAAAGAATGAGAGAACACAGAGCATGAGGAATGGCGATGAGAAGAGCAAGACTGGAGGGCAGGGTAGGAGGGGGGAAGAGAGAAAGCTGGATTATTATATGACTTTCATATAATTGTATGTATAACCTTTTATAGAAAAGCTAAAAACTTTGTTAAAATGGAAAAAATGAACTAAATATCTGATGTATAGTTGGCTTGCACAGTGCTTTCAAATGTCATATTGAATATATGAATATATGATATTGAATGGTCACAACCATATGGCAGAGTTGCAGGCTCCAGGTGATTAAAGTCTCAAAAGCAAAATTTTAGTTTAAATATACAGATTTTCAAGCTCAGTAATTTTGAATTTAAGAACCATTCTATTTTATAAACATATAAAAACATATTAAGGGCATATAAAAGCATATAGTTTTTCCCAGGTGGGTCTAGTGGTAAAGAACCCACCTGCCTATGCAGGAGACATAAGAGACATGGGTTTGATCCCTGTGTCAGGACTATCCCCTGGAGGAGGAAATAGCTACCCACTCCAGTATCCTTGCTTGGAGAACTCCATGGACAGAGGAGACTGGTGGGCTACAGTCTGTGGGGTCGCAAAGAGTTGGACACGACTGAGTGACTAACACACACACACACACACACATACAACTTAATATCAAAGAAAAAAACCAACCTGGTTAAAAAATGGGAAGAAGACCTGAATAGACATTTTTCATAAAAAGACATACAAATGGCCAATAGGCACATGAAAAGACACTCAACGTTGCTAATTATCAGAGAAGTGAAAATCAAAATCACAAAGAGATATCATCTCATACCTGTCAGCATGGCTATCAAAAAGTCTGCAAATTACAAATATTGGTGAGGATGTGGAGAAAAGGGAACCCTAGTACATTGTTTGTGGGAATGTAAATTGGTATAGCCATTGTGGAAAACAGTATGGAGGTTTCTCAAAAAACTAAGAACTACCAGATGATGAAGCAACCCGATTCCAGGGTATATATTTGAAGAAAATGAAAACACTAATTCAAAAACATACATTTACTCCAATGTTCACAGCAGCATTATTTACAATAGCCGAGATATGAAAGCAGTATAAGCATGCATCCACAGATGAATGAATAAAGGAGATGTGGTATGTATATATACAATGGAATATTACTCAGCCATATAGAAGATAATAGTTTGCCATTTGCAACAACATGGATGGACCTGGACAGTATTATGCTTAGTGAAATAAACCAGACAGAGAAAGACAAATATTGTATGTTGTCACTTATATGTGGAATATAAATGAACATAACAAAATGGAAACAGACTCACAGATAAAGAAAACTAACTATAGATTACCAGTGGGGAGAGGGAAGGGGGAGGGCAAGATAGGGATATGAGATTAAGAGGCTCAAACTACTATGTATAAAATAAATAAGATACAAGTATATATTGTACACGGAGCAGGCAATGGCACCCCACTCCAGTACTGTTGCCTGGAAAATCCCATGGACGGCGGAGCCTGGTAGGCTGCAGTCCATGGGGTCGCTAAAAGTCAGATACGACTGAGTGACTTCACTTTCACTTTTCACATTCACGCATTGGAGAAGGAAATGGCAACCCACTCCAGTGTTCTTGCCTGGAAAATCCCAGGGATGGAGGAGCCTGGTGGGCTTCCGTCTATGGGGTCGCACAGAGTCGGACACGACTGAAGTGACTTAGCAGGAGCAGCAGCATATATTGTACAGAACAAGGAAATACATCCATTATTTTATAATAATTTTAAATGGAGCATAATGTATAAAAATATTGAATCACTATATTGTACATCTGAAACTAATATAAAATTGTAAATCAGCTATAATTTAAAGAGGGACAAAAAGAAGAAATTAAACTTTATGGTGCAATTAGCAATCCAATTTCTCTTTATACCTACGTGTGTATATGTGTGCATACATATGCTGCTAAGTCGCTTCAGTCATGTCCGACTCTGTGCGACCCCATAGACGGCAGCCCACCAGGCTCCCCCGTCCCTGGGATTCTCCAGGCAAAAACACAGGAGTGGGTTGCCATTTCCTTCTCCATGCATGAAAGTGAAAAGTGAAAGTGAAGTTGCTCAGTCGTGTCCAACTCTCCGAGACCCCATGGACTGCAGCCCACCAGGCTCCTCCATCCATGGGATTTTTCCAGGCAAGAGTACTGGAGTGGGGTGCCATTGCCTTCTACATACATATACATATACACATATTCATTGCCTCAACTCTGCATTACATCTGTAATGTCATCTCTGTCCGTATGTGCGTGACTTGCTACTTGATTCCACTGGTTTATTTATCTACCTTTGTAGAAATATCACATACTCTTAATTATAGACCTTTCTAAAAAGTTCTCTCAGTTTATTCATCAGAAGGGTCTTGGTTATTTTTGGCCCTTTGGGCTGCCGTCTATGGGGTCCCACAGAGTCGGACACTACTGAAGTGACTTAGCAGCAGCAGCATGCTAACATTTTGGAATCAGTTTATCAAGTATTAGACAAACCCCTATTAAGACTGTGATTGAAATAGCTAGAACTTACAGATCAGTATTGTAAAGTTGGCAATTTCCTCCAAACTGATCTATGAATGTTATCAAAGCTCATTAGAGAAGACCTAAATTAATGGACAGACAGACTTCTCTAATGAACTTCAGTAACATTTATTATGTTCTCCATAAAGGGTTTGCTCATCTGTATTCTAGGTACCTTATTTTTGTTGTTGTTTTGTTACAAATGTAAGCAGCATTTTTTTAAATTAAATATACTATAGCCTGATTCTTAAAATGGGGAATTTAGATTGCATTCTTAAATTTATGAGAAATGGAGAGAAGATATTTTGATTATTCTAAATTCTATATGTATGAGGTTCTTCAAACATATTAATGCATATGAGTAATAAAATATCATAGCATCCTAAATATTTTACTAAAAGTATAAACATCTTAACTATTCTCTGTGAAACACAGAAAATGGGAAATTACATGCTTTGTGTACAAAAAAGGAACAAGATACATATGAACATTCTTATAAGCAATGAATTAAAGCTGATCCAGAATGCTAGCCTACATTTTTCAGCTTGAAAAAAGTTTTCTTTTTAACACATTAAACATTCACATCACAATCCAAAGTTCGTTTTTCCTCTGGAGACTCTAACTGAATTAATGTCTCAGCTTGGACTTTATAGACTTTTTTAAGGGAATAAAATGGTCTGTCTCAGATATCAAGATGGGAAATCAGTAGAGCAAGTTCCAGATTACATGGAATTTGATATCACCCAGTATACTCAGGAAGAATTTTATTTGTTGTTACTTATCTAGCTTTTTTCCTAACCACTTTGGTTCTCTGATATATTAAACCATGGGAGCATTTATAAAAGGAGAAATTCTTCAGTCTATGAGAAGTTGAAACTCTAACCTGTTTTTGGGTGTATTTTACCCTGGATTACCACACTAGACATTGTTCACTTCAGTTCAGTTCAGTCACTCAGTCGTGTCTGACTCTTTGCGACCCCATCGACTGCAGCACTCCAGGCTTCTCTGTCCATCACCAACTCCTGGAGCCTACTCAAACTCATGTCCATCGTGTTGACGATGCCATCCAACCATCTCATTCTCTATTATCCCCTTCTCCTACCAGGCTGTTTAAGTAGTCCCAAATCTTTTGTTTTCTTTCTTAGCTACTCCAAATCACCAAGATTTATTTATAAATAAGTTTCCATTGCTTAGTATGGAAGCCAAGCGACAATCTATTTTCATTCTTCAACTCTCTGTAATAAACAATGACATTAAAAGTCAGAAACATCTAATATTCATGCTTAAATAGATCATATTTTTTCTAAGCAATAGAGCTTCATTTATTTGCCAAAGGCTAGCATTAGCCTGTTGCTTTTTTTTTTTTTTTTTTGCTTTTTTCAGTTGAAATATCTTTCTGTATACTTTTGGGATTCTCTAACCTCTCTGCCCCATACATCTTTTTTTTCTTCCCCTTAAGTTGAAAATCTTCCCCTGAAGATGTCTGGACCTGTTCACCTAGTACCTAGTTCCATTGGATCTCCTTATTTATAAAATTTCCCCTTTCCTCATATGAGCAACAGAATGCTCCTAAATGCTTCTAAATTCTATCACGTGAACTGATTGGGATCTTTAGATCTCTACTTACTTGAATTACTGTCAATGAACCTACTGCTGCTGCAGCTAAGTCACATCAGTCGTGTCTGACTCTGTGCGACCCCACAGACGGCAGCCCACCAGGCTCCCCCGTCCCTGGGATTCTCCAGGCAAGAATACTGGAGTGGGTTGCCATTGCCTTCTCCCAAGGAACCTACTAATTTCAGAGTTATTTGCTTCTTTAGGGCTTAGCAGCTGTTTGAAGCAGAGAAGGCAATGGCAGCCCACTCCAGTACTCTTGCCTGGAAAATCCCATGGATGGAGGAGCCTGGTAGGCCACAGTCCATGGGGTCGCTAAGAGTCGGACACAACTGAGCAACTTCACTTTCACTTTTCACTTTCATGCATTGGAGGAGGAAATGGCAACCCACTCTAGTATTTTTGCCTGGAGAATCCCAGGGACAGGGGAGCCTGGGGGCTGCAGTCTATGGGGTAGCACAGAGTCAGACATGACTGAAGCGACTTAGCAGCAGCAGCAGCAGCAGGGCAATTTATGAATCTTCATGTGTGGTTTTACATCACAGGATACACTTCTCTCTATACATAATGCATTTTTTAATGCATTCAAGCTTTTTATCTGGCTTTCAACAGTTTGACTTCAGCATGGACTTCACTGTGTCTATTTTACCTGGTAATCATTTAGTATTTTGTACCTGTAAATTTCTTTCATCAAACTTGGGGAATTATTAACTTCTTCATTTTTTTCTATTCCATTCTCTTTCTTTTCTCCTTTTAGTATTTCATTTACATATATGTTGGATTATCTGATATTACGTAGCAGTTCTCTGAGCTCTGTTTATTTTTTAAAAAATCATCTTCTCTTTGTTGTTCACTTTGGATGATGTCTTGGATGATTGCTGTACCTTCAATTCATTCATTTTTTCCTCTGTAATTTCCATCTGGCTGTTAAATCCACCCAGTGAATTTTGTATTTCTGAAATTTTAATTTTTAGCTTCAGAATTTCTATTTGATCCTTTTTTCCATTTTCTCTGATGAGGTTTGTTTGTTTGTCTCCTGAGAGTTTTATTCACTGAAAACATGCTGTGTTTTACTTCACTGAGGATAGTTATAATAGTTACTTTAAAGTTTTCATCTGTCAATCTCAACATCTGATTCATCTCAGGGTCAGATTCCAGAAAATGTGACACACTTTCTTGATTTTCATATGTCACTAATTTTGAATTGTATCTTGGACTTTATGAATGATGAGCTGTGGATGTTCTGGATTGAATTATTTTGCTATGATGAGTATTATTTTCTTTGCATTAGCAGGTGATTCTCTTGACTAAATTTAAACCATAAACTCTCTTTCTTGGGGGACAACTTTAGTCTCAGTTCAGATCTTTTGTTTTTAA
Organism: Bubalus bubalis; assembly: GCF_019923935.1. Taxonomy (NCBI): domain Eukaryota; kingdom Metazoa; phylum Chordata; class Mammalia; order Artiodactyla; family Bovidae; genus Bubalus; species Bubalus bubalis. Next base: position 15,933,024 of record NC_059161.1, on the reverse strand, counting down.
CCGAACTGCTGGGATTTTGTTTCAGGTGGTTCAGGATCTGTTCAGAGGTGAAAGCAGAGTTAGGGCATCCTCTCTCTCTGGCTCCTACCCTTTGGGGATTTCTTGATGTCTTCAGCTTTCAAAGTTTCCTGGCTTCACTTTTTTGCTTCTCCAGATAAGAAAAAGAGTTTTCCCACATGTGCCCCTGCTGCTGTAGAACCTGCCTCCCAGACTGTACTTTATTGTTGTTCTTCAGTCGATAAGTCCTGTCGGACCCTTTGCAACCCAACGGACTGCAGCACACCGGGCTTCCCTGTCCTCCACTATCTCTGAGAGTTTGCTCAAACTCATGTCCATTGTGTTGGTGATGCTATCTAACCAACTCATCCTCTGCCGCCCTCTTCTCCTTTTGCCTTCAATCCTTCCCAGCATCGGGGTCTTTTCCAATGAGTTGGCTCTTCTGCATTTAGCTCAAGCTAACTCCAAGAAAAGGGAAACCTTCCTTGTGGTGCTTCATCGCCCTCCTGACTAGGCTCAGGGTGCTTCTGTTTGCATTTCAGGGTATTCTGGAATACCTATTTTTGTATTATGTCCTTTTAGGTATTTGTCCTAATATCTATTTTCTATTTTTGTAATATGTCCAATTTTTATAGATGTTTTCTTCTGGGGTATAGTCTCAGTCTGTCATATTTGGAAGCAGAAGTTCTATCCCTGTCTGGCACTTTGACTCTTGAGAGAGTCATCTCTTGCCTTGGTTAATTAAGGCAATACCTCCTAAGCAGTCCCTGCTTCCACCCTTGACCCGTAAGATCTAGTCTCAGCACTTCAGGCAGAGGGACGCAGAAAACGTAACGGGAACTTCTAGCGTCCCCCTATTTCACTCACAGTAAATCGATAAATGCTTAAAATGTCCTACACTTCCTGTCTGAAACTGCTCAGCCTTCTTGACTTCCACGTCACATGCTTATGCTGGTTTGCATCCTACTTTTCTAACCACTCGTGTTTACATTCAACAACTCGTGTTTACTCTTGCTCCTCTACTCCTAAACGGTTCGTTCACCCTAAAAATATGGTTCTTGAAACTCCGGTCTCTCTCCTTTCCGCTTTCTTTGGAGATCTCATCCACTTCCACACTTTGAGCTGACACGTCAGGGCAAAGAGGTCTTAAGGAGCCCCCATTTTCTCAATAGAGTTGTAAACGGCGCTGATGTAAGAATTAAGAGCTTCTGATCCTTCTCCACGCTAGCATCCACCCAGATCTGAATAAGCTCGGACGGAGACGGGAGGGCGTTCGCTCAGGTTAAAGTTATGTTGGTCTGAAGGTGGGGCTGATTCTCCCAGCACCTGAGCTCTCCCGCGCCGGCGCAACACACGACGCGGAGGCGGAACCCAGACGCGCGAGTCTCAGCTTCTGGCCGGGCGCGGAGAGCACGGCGTGGTGCACCACGGGCGCGCCGCACGGCCGGGCATGGAGGAGCGCGGCGAGTCCCAGCCGACCGCGGGCTGCGGCGATGTGCTCCCGGGCGACGATCGCGGCGGTGGCAGCGCCCACCCGTGGGCCCCCGAGGACGCCTGGATGGGCACGCACCCTAAGGTCAGCAGGCGCGAGAGGAGCAGGGCGCCTTGTCCAGGCCTGTACCCAAGGCGGGACCCCCGGGCCGGCTCCTCCTTGGGCCATTGACTCCCCACCCAATGGGATCGCAGAGTTTCCCCGCGAACCTCACGGAAAGGGGATTCTTTTTGCTCCTGGCCCGCTGCAGGCAACATTGTTTTTGTTTGTTTCAATGAGTTAATCTATTGTTCTGACACCGCCCCCTCCCGCCTCGCCTCCCTCGGACCGTTCTTAACTGGAGGGAACATCGTTAACTATATAGCCTCTGGAGCTAGATTGCAGCCGCACCATTAATCTGAGTTTTGCTGTTTAGGGCCGTTCTTGGAGATGGTCTCATTTAATCCTCATAGTAAACAAGCGGAACAGTTTGTGGGCCTTGAGTAAGCTGTAGTAGTCTACTATGGTCAAGGTTTTAGGCACAGTCCTCGTTTGCCTCTGTTGGCAAATTGCTGCCTTTTACCAGCTATGGCCCAAGCAATGAATGGGCAGTGAATGGATATGAGTTTTGCAGGAATCTCAGGGACTAAGTACTTTGGTCTAGTTGTTTAAATAGAATCGCATTCTTCTGCTGGAGAGCAGTATTTCATAGATAATCATCTACAAACATCCCAGAAAAGGAAAAATTTGAAGATCTTCTCATCTTCTCTTGCTTGATTTTATCCTTCTGCTCTGATCCCCTTACACCCTCTCAGGGTGAGGAAAAACAAACGATAACATGGAGATATTATTCAGTGCCATCAAAGAACCAAAATATGGAGGAGCATGGTGGTCAGGAGCATGAATTCAGACTGCCTGAGTTTGCATCCTGGTTCTGTCATCAGCTTTGTGATTTTTCTTTTTATTTGTGGGGGAGGGAAAAAATATTTTATCTCATTGTTCCTCAGTTTTCTCTTCTGTAAAATGGAGATAAGAATAGTACTAACCTTATCGGGTTGTTAGAGGATTAAGTCAGTTAATATTAGTAAAGCACTTAACATACAGTAGCCACTACCTAAATATTTAAAGTAAAACACCAGTAATAAGTTTTAAAAGCTACTTTTAGATTTGATGTTACTATTTAATTTTCAAACTTGCAGGGTTTTTTGTTTTGTTTTTTTTTCTTTAAAGTCAAATGTTCTATAGGCTTGAACCATCAAATCTTTTCCTTCAGTTTTTCTTCTTGAAGGATCTAATTGATGTTAAAAAAAAGAAAAGACATTAGTTGTTTGATTTTCAGTCCTGCATTTGCATCATTCAGTTTGAAAATTACTTTAGTTCAGTTGCTCAGTCGTGTCCGACTCTTTGCGACCCCATGAATCGCAGCACGCCAGGCCTCCCTGTCCATCACCAACTCCCAGAGTTCACTCAAACTCACGTCCATCGAGTCAGTGATGCCATCCAGCCATCTCATCCTCTGGCGTCCCCTTCTCCTCCTGTCCCCAATCCCTCCCAGCATCAGGGTCTTTTCCAGTGAGTCAGCTCTTCTCATGAGGTGGCCAAAGTATTGGAGTTTCAGCTTCAGCATCAGTGCTTCCAGTGAACACCCAGGACTGATCTCCTTTAGAATGGACTGGTTGGATCTCCTTGCAGTCCGAGGGACTCTCAAGAGTCTTCTCCAACACCACAGTTCAAAAGCATCAATTCTTTGGCGCTCAGCTTTCTTCAGAGTCCATCTCTCACATCCATACATGACCACTGGAAGAACCATAGCCTTGACTAGATGGACTTTGTTGGCAAAGTAATGTCTCTGCTTTTGAATATGCTATCTACGTTGGTCATAACTTTCCTTCCAAGGAGTAAGCATCTTTTAATTTCATGGCTGCAGTCACCATCGGCAGTGATTTTGGAGCCCCCCAAAATAAAGTCTGTCACTGTTTCCACTGTTTCCCCATCTATTTCCCATGAAGTGATGGGACCAGATGCCATGATCTTAGTTTTCTGAATGTTGAGCTTGAAGCCAACTATTTCACTCTCCTCTTTCACTTTCATCAAGAGGCTTTTTAGTTCCTCTTCACTTTCTGCCATAAGGGTTGTGTCATCTGCATATCTGAGGTTATTGATATTTCTCCAGGCAATCTTGAGTCCAGCTTGTGCTTCTTCCAGCCCAGCGTTTCTCATGATCTATACTCTGCATAGAAGTTAAATAAGCAGGGTGACAATATACAGCCTTGACGTACTCCTTTTCCTATTGGGAACCAGTCTGTTATTCCATGTCCATTTCTAACTGTTGCTTCCTGACCTGCACATAGGTTTCTCAGGAGGCAGGTCAGGTGGTCTGGTGTTCCCATCTCTTTCAGAATTTTCCACCGTTTGTTGTGATCCACACAGTCAAAGGCTTTGGGATAGTCAACTTAGGTCAATCCAGTAACATAGAATCAGATTTATCATCCTTAAACACCACTTTGGTTATGTAATTCTCATATTTAGAGAATTTCCCGAAGGGTAAAATTCACACTGTTACCCTGGCCATCAAGACCTCGCCCCCTGGTCCCCAGTTGCCTTTTCGGTGTCATTTCCAAACTCATTTGAGGTTGAGGAGGACAATTAGTAGCACTCCTCTTTTCCTGCATCTGTACACACTTTGGTGGATGCTGATGGAAAGTGTGACTTTAGTACACCAGGTGGGTCTGCAGATGCCTCACCTCTGCATTGACCCTGCTCCCCACCTGCCTAGTCATTGACAGAGCTGGAATACCTCAGGCTTCTCCTGCAGAGGCAGGCCCTGAAGAGTGTTCGCTCTGTGCTGACCAACAAGCCTGAAAGCTGCAGCAGCTTCCTTGATCCTTTCTTTGAAACTCAACAGTTAACAAATTCCCTACTCTTGAGTGAGCAGGGGTAGGGAGAGAGGCCAGGAGTGCACTTCTAGCACAGCTTCTCCACCAGCAAATGAGACCGCGGAATCAGAGGCTCCCACTAACCTGCCCTGACAAAAGTCCTATTAAGATGTCTCTACTCCTGGCAGGTAGGTTTCTTTCTAGGCCCTTGAGTCCATGTTGCTTATTTCCACTTTCATGTGATTACTCACACTGTCACTCTTTCTCTGTTTATTCAACTCATACATGTCCTTCAGGGCCCAGCTTGCATCCCACTTCTGCCAGGAAACATTCACCAACCAAGCCACCTGAGCGCAGCTGCTTTGACCTGTTGTGTCATGTTTTGGTTTTTGTTTTCCATTCACTTGGTTTTTAGCCACTTACTGTAATGCACTATTATTTATCTGCAATTGCAAGTGTGTATGTGTTTACCCTAGCAATCCATAAGTTTTTTAAAGAGATAGGGATCAGGGCTTGATTGCCAAGTAACTCCCACTATACCTTTAAGAGAGTCTTATACGTTATCTATTGACTAGTTGTTAATTGAAAGAAAATGCTAAGAGATTCTTCCTTCTCTCTTTGACAATTACATTTTGATTTTCAGTATTTAGAAATGATGGAATTAGATATAGGAGATGCCACCCAAGTTTATATAGCGTTCTTGGTTTACCTGGACCTCATGGAGAGTAAGTAATTTGTTTATTATTGGGGCTACGGTGGGGGAATGAGGAGTTGGGTCGGGATATAGTGTTTATGCATTTGCTGTTAATTTTGTCAGTGTTGTGATTTCTTTATTCATTAACACTGGGAATTATGAGTAACAGAAAATACTAGAAAGATAAAGGGACATAGCATTATAAGTGATGTTTGCTCAGCTGAGTATTAGGTAGATGTTTAGACCTTTTATCTTTTATTTTTGATAAATATTGTTGTCCATTCAATGATACACTTTCAGGTAAAAGCTGGCATGAAGTAAACTGTGTGGGACTACCAGATCTCCAGCTCATCTGCCTTCTTGGTACTGAGATAGAAGGAGAAGGGTTACAGACTGTGGTACCTACACCCATCAGTGCTTCCCTCAGCCATAACAGGTGGGCAGCTGATTTTGATTTTTGTTTAGCAGGTTAGCTCCTTTCCTGCATAAAGCGCTGCTGCTGCTGCTGCCGCTGCTAAGTCACTTCAGTCATGTCCAACTCTGCACGACCTCATAGACGGCAGCCCACCAGGCTCCCCCGTCCCTGGGATTCTCCAGGCAAGAACACTGGAATGGGTTGCCATTTCCTTCTCCAATGCATGAAAGGGAAAAGGGAAAGTGAAGTCGCTCAGTCGTGTCGGACTCTTTGCCACCCCATGGACTGTAGCCTACCAGGCTCCTCCGTCCATGGGATTTTCCAGGCAAGAATACTGGAGTGGGGTGCCATTGCCTTCTCCGGCATAAAGCACTAGAAATCCTTAAATTAGAGGTAGTAATATATTTTAAAGGCTTCCCTGGTAGATCAAGGGTAAAGTATCTGCCTGCAACACAGGAGACACGAGTTCCATCCCTGGGTCAGGAAGATCCTCTGGAGAAGGAAATGGCAACCCATTCCATTATTCTTGCCTAGAAAATCCCATGGACAGAGAGAATCCTGGTAGGCTACAATCCATGGGGTCACAAAGAGTCAGACATGACTTAGTGACTAAACAACAGCAACAGTATATTTTAAAAGGAATTTGGGGTATAGGAATCATGGCTTTATTCTTGGTTATTTGAGAACTAAGTTAAATATGAGTGTTGAACAAGTGTTTACTGTAAAATGTTACTGTATTTTTCATGCTCGTTGGAGTGGTTTCATTTTAGATATTTTTAACTTTATAAAAACGCATGTCATCTTTTGAGGCTTGCTTTATATTGTTAAGGTTATATTATGGTGTCTTTTGGCCGGGAGGGAGGGCTGCTGTACAGCATTCCATCGTGTGATTATACATTAGTTTTCACATCTCTCCTGATGATGGAGGGTTGCTCATGTTTGACTTTAGGGAATAGTTTCAAACTATTTTCCAAAGTGGCTGCCTCAGTTTACTTTCCCCTGCACAATAAATAAGATCTTTGGAAGCTATATGGTCTCTGACGTTTAGTATTCTCTGACTTTTAAATTTCTGTCAGTTGAATGGCTTGTCTAATTGTGGTCTTAATTTGCAGGTCTCTGATATTGAACATTTATTTATATATTTATTATTTCCTCTCTTGAAAAATGCATTTTCACATCCTTTACCTATTGGATTATTTGTAGTTTCCTCATTGACTCCTAGGAGTTCTTTATATATTCTTGATAGTAATCCTTTTGGTTGTGTTTCCCAGCTTTAAAAATCGGTGTTTCAGGTATCTTTTGATGAATAACAGTTTTTAATTTGAATATAATCATATTTATTAATTTTAATAATCAATATCTGTATATTGAATATAAGAGCTATTTCCTAAGTAAAGATTTAAAAGAAATTCACCTGTATTTTCACTAAGAGTTTTGAAGTTGCTTTTTTTAATGTTATGAGAGGAAGGCTAGGGACCCTGTTTTCAGTTGGATGACCATTTTTCTCTGTGTCCAATTGCTGAATATTCCCTCCTTTCCTTATTATCTCACTTTGTGCAGCTTTGCTTTGATTTGTTTCTGGCCTCTCTTTATACTCTATTAGTCAGTATATTTACTCTTATGCCAGTACCAGGTTTTCCTAATTGCTTGCTTCGTAAGAAGACCTGGTATCCTGTTAAAAAGTCTCCTTTTCTGTTTTTCTTCTTTAGAAGCTGTGGCAGGCAGCTTCTAAGATGGCTTTTTGTAATCCAGCTTTCTGATGGTCACACTTGTGTAATTCCCTTCCCTGGAGTTTGGGCTGGAATCAGTGACTTGCTTTTTTGTTGGAGAGTGGGTGTTGTGCACTGAGCAGCTTGTGGGAACTTAGTTCCCCAACCAGCGATCAAACCCAGGTCCTCGGCTGTGAAAGCATAGAGTCCTAACCCTTGGAGCACCAGGGAATTCCCAGTGACTTAATGTTAATAAATAAAACTTGGCAAAAATGATGAGATGTTACTTCTAAGATCAGATTATAGAAGATGTAAGGCTATTTGGAGTCTTTTGTGTTTCCATGCAAATTTGAAAATTTTTTGTTCTAGTTCTGTGAAAAGTTGTTGTTTTTCAGTTGCTGAGTCATATCCAATTTTTTGTGACCCCGTGGACTACAGCTTTCCAGGCTCCCTGTCCTTCACTATCCCCCAGAGTTTATTCAGACTCATTTCTATTGAGTTGGTGATGCTATCTAACCATCTCAGCTTCTGCTGCCCCCTTCTTTTGCTTTCACTCTTGGCCAGCATCAGGGTCTTTTCCAATGTAAAAAAAATACTCTTGATAATCTGATAGAGATTGCACTAAATCTATAAATTGCTTTGGATCATATGGTCATTTTAATAGTATTGATTTTTCCTATCCAAGGACACAGTATATTTTTCTTTCTGTCTGTGTCATTTTCGATCTCTTTCATCAGTGTCTTATAGTTTTCAGAGTACAGGTCTTTTGCCTCCTTTGGTAGGTAGGTTTATCCCTTGGTATTCTATTCTTTTTGATGCAATGGTAAATCTTGAGAAAGAAAAATGGAGCTATTCTTGAGTAAATCTTGTGAAATGGAGTAAATCTTAAAAAAGAAGAATGGAGCTGGAGGAATCATGTTCTATGACTTCAGAATATACTACAAAGCTATAGAAATCAAAACAGTATGGTAGTGGCACAAAAGCAGACATATAGGTCAATGGAACAGAGTAGAGAGCCTAGAAATAAACCCACACACTTATGGTCAATTAATCTGCCAAAAAGAAGGCAAGAATATACAATGGAGGAAAGATCATCTCTTTAATAAGTAGTGTTGGGAAAACTGGACAGCTATATCTATTAATAAAAGAAAGAAATTAGAACATTCTCTAACACTATATACAAAAATAAATTTAAGATGAATTAAAGACCTATGTGTATTGTAAAACTCCCAGAAGAAACATAGGCAGGCCATAATAAATCACAGCACTAGTTTTTGGATCTGTCTCATAGGGTAATGGAAACAAAGGCAAAAATAAGTAAATGGGACCTAATTAAACTTAACTTTTACATAGCAAAGGAAACCATAAACAAAATGAAAAGACAGCCTGTGGAATAAGAGAAAATATTTGTAAGCGTTCAACTGACAAGAGCATATCTATCCATATGTGTGCGTGTGTGTGTGTATATATACACACATATATACATGTGTGTCCAGTCTCTTCAGTCATGTCTGACTCTTTGCAACCCAAAGACTTTAGCCTGCCAGGCTCATCTGTCTGTGGCATTCTCCAGGCAAGAATACTGGAGTGAGTTGCCATGCCCTTGTCCAGGGGATCTTCCTGACCCAGTAACTGAATGCGGTTTCTCCTGTGTCTCCTGCATTGCAGGTGGATTCTTTACCACTGAGCCACTGGGAAAGCCTACACACACACACACACACACACACACACACACACACACGCTGTATACCTGAAACATTGTAAATCAATGATACTTTGGGGGAAAAAAACAGTGGCTTCTCTTGGGCACTCTCTCTCTGACTTGTTTGTTCTGAGGTAAGCCAGCTGTGCTGTGAACTGTCCTAGAGAAGGGCTGAACATTGAGGAGTGAAAGTAACGAGTAATGGAGCCAAGTTTCTTGCGAGATGGGGAGGGGAGGATTCAGGAGACTAGTTAAAGAGATTAATCCTGAGCTGGAAGAGGAGCACCTGAACCTCTGAGGCTATGGGGCAGGTAGAAAGGACAGATAAAGACATAGGTGTATTTGAGTGGGTATATAAGTAGGGAAGAGGGCTTGGAGCTGTTGTTCAGTCACTAAGTCATGTCTGACTCTTTGTGACCCTATGAACTGCAGCATGCCAGGCTCCTCTGTCCTCCAGGATCTCCCAGAGTTTGCTCAGATTCATGTCCATTGAGTCAGTGATGCTATCTAACCATCTCATCCTCTGCTGCCCTCTTCTCCTTTGCCTTCAGTTTTTCTCGGCATCAGGGTCTTTTCTAGTAAGTCAGCTCTTCACATCAAGTGGCCAAAGTACTGGAGCTTCAGCTTTAGCATCAGTTCTTCCGGTGAATATTCAGGGTTGGTTTTCTTTAGGATTGATTGGTTTGATCTCTTTGCAGTCCAAGGGACTCTCAAGAGTCCAGAACCATAATTTGAAAGGGAAGAAGGCAGAGCACCTTAAATTCCAACATGAAGCACTTTGATGGATATCTGCTTTTTTACTAATTCTCTATGAATGCATACAGAATTAATACATATTGATTTAGGAGAAAGACCATGGACTAAAGCCAGAAGACCTGGATTCTGGTCTTGGTGCAGATTTTTGTTTGATGATTGGAGACACACAATTCTTGAGTTTCACTTTGTCTTTTATTGAAGGTTACAGGTTATCAGTAGATAATATATGAGATCCCTTCCAAATCAAAGCTACCATAATTAGTTATTTTTTTCATTGTGTGTATTCCATAAAATTATATTAAGCTAATTTTTAGATTTCTATTAAATATTTTTGGTATGTGTGATTTGTTATGAGAATTATCTTTTGATATTTCAGGCTATTTATACTATTCTTTGAGAGGCTTCTTACTGTGAGATTTTTCTGTGTTTTGAGAATCAGTACACAACAATTTAACTAGCTTTATTTCCAATAATGCTTCTATCTAAGAGACATGATAATTCACTCCTTCAGATTCTCCCTTTGTGTCTTTAAATTGCTGTAACAATGTCATCCTAGCTAGTATTATTGTTATATTATTTATTTGGACAAGGAACTATCATTTAGAATTAACGTATATTTAATCCTAAAAAAGAAAATGAATATAGTCTGTTTGAATCAAAATCATTTCATAAATCTAGAACTATAAATTTGCCTGATTAATTTCTAGTTTTTCCCTAATTGTGATTATTGATTTTCTAGCTTTTTAAGCTTGTTTTCTTCTTTAAGTAGAATTAGTTGGAAGGTTAAAATAGTAATCCATTTTTGCACTCTTGTGCAAATGAAGCAGAGAGCTTAGTCTGTGTGTCTTATTTTTATATAAATATTCATGATTATATTAGGCAGTGGAATGATAATATAGAAAATGGCACAAATGGGACCCAATACACATTAGATTTATTATGCTTTCTATGGCATAAAATGTTCTCAACTCAAAGAATGCAAATAACATTTTAAGAAATAAAGATTTGTGTGTTTGATTTCATTCCTCAGTTTTTAACAGGAGTGATATTTTTAGGTAATAGGCAAACTTTAATCTATTTTTACTCCCATGTGTACTTTCTATATAAAATGTTACATATATAACAGTAATGGTGCAATTTCAGACATTTGTGGTTAATGTAGGAATTTTCCTTCATTAGTAACACAAAGAAAATTATTGACTTTGAATCTCTGGCCGCCTTGTATAGGGAGGAATTTCATTAAGTCCTAAAAGTATTTGGGTAGGAATTTATGAAGGTAACTCACCTTAAAAAATGCATTTTTTTAAATTTAAGAGAATAAACAGGTGTTTATTTGATAATAAACCATCTATAAAAATAAATCACTGGGTTCACTTTAAAAATTATTATTGTCAGATAATATTGCTTGGACTTATTAGTCTTTACCTAGCAAATATTTATTGACTGTTATGTCAGGAGGTGGTCTGTGTTAGAGATACTGTGCTGATCAAGACAGCCTATTTCTTTTTTGAGGCATAATTGATATGCAACATTGTATTAGCTTCAGGTGTACAACATAATGATTTGATATTTGCATATATTGCAAAATAATTACCACAATAAATCTAGTTAAGATTTTTCACTGTATATAATTAGAGTTTTTTTTTTTTTCTTGTGATATGAACCCTTAAGATCTACTTTCTTAGCCACTTTCAAATAATGCAATATGGTATTATTAACTACGGTCACCATGCTGTACACTACATACCCATGACTTATTTATTTTATAACTGGAAGTTTATACTTTTTAACTCTTTTCACCTGTTTTACCCACTGCCTCTGGCAACCTCCGATCTGTTTTCTGTGTCTATGAACTTGCATGTGGGTGTGCAATTCCACATATGCATGTGACCATATGGTATTTAAGACTTTCTCTTGAAAGTAATGTTCTAGCTCTAATTGTCGGCTTGGAAAATAAATTTTATTTCATTTTTTGATAATTGTTAGATGAGATCTAGGGAAAAAAGTTGTCCTTTGTTCAGAAATTTAATTAACAGTAATTTGGGACCACCTCCAATTGAATAACAGGTCTTCCCTATTGGCTCAGTGTTAAAGAATCCACCTGCAATGCAAGAGACATGGGTTTGATCCCTGGGTCAGGAAGATCCCCTGGAGAAGGAAATAGCAACACTCTCCAGTATTTTTGCCTGGGAAATCCCATCGACAGAGGAGCCTGGTGGCCTGCAGTCCATGAGGTCACAAAAGAACCAGACACAACTTAGCAACTAAACGGCAACAACAAATTGGGACTATGCAATAACAGGAGTAGTAGAGTACTGATAAACACTTTACTTAAGGTTGTATCAGGACCCAGAAGGATGGGAAAAGCTTCCTGAAAGTGCTACGAGACCATGTGTTAGCAAGACAAGCGGAAGTAGTGACTGCCTACCTATTATGGAATCTGGTTCAGAGTAGGTGCTTAATGGCATGGGCTAAGGCCGTTAATGAACAAATGAATGTCTAGAACTCATGGGAAAAGAGGGATGGGTGGGAAACGAGGGAGGAAGTGTTACATACATCTTCAAGGACATCACTGTTTATACTTTTTGCTGTTACAAATTATACTGTAATGAATATCCATGGAAGTATATCCTAGTTCTCATGTATGAGAGTCTCCCTAAGGTAGAAATCTGGAGGTGAAATGGCTGGGACATACAGCATTTACATCTTCTTCTTTACTGCTTATTAGTAATCTGCTCTCCAGAAGGTTATCAGTGCATAGTCCCACTGACAGTATAGAAGTTTCCATAGACTAGGAGAAGAGATTTACTGATGTATAGCTGACAAAGATTCAATCAGAATATGTAAATAACTTGTGTGACTCAAGGGAAAAAGCAATCCAGATGAAAAATATGGGCAAAGAATATGAACAGCAGTTCACAGAAGAGGAATTAATCAGGGAAATATAGATGTAAGATGTGCTTGTTCATGTTTTAGCTTAATGATGCAGAAGCGTTTCAGACAGTTTATGATGTTGAATTTGACAGAAGTGAAAGGTTGTTGTTGAATCATGCGAATACACCGGGATTCTTGGCCCCTGGAGGAGAAGAATTCAATCCGGGGCCAGAGACGAGGCTTGATCGCTCAGAGCTTTTGTGTAATAAAGTTTTATTAAAGTATAAAGGAGATAGAGAAAGCTTCTGACATAGGCATCAGAAGTGGGCAGAAAGAGTACCCCCTTGCTAGTGTTAACAATGAAGTTATATACTCCAAAGAATGTCTGGAGGTTGTAAAGACCTCCCATAATTTACATTTTAAGATAACAGAATTAGCCAGAAGGTTTGATCCAGAGACTGTCCTCAGGCAGGATACATTATTGTTATATAATCCTAAGGAATGTAGAGAAGGAAAAAAAAGTTTGTCCTTTCTTCCTCCTTGAGAATTCCAGACCCCTCTCTCCTTGGGGACCCCTAGATTCCTTATCAACCTGTGTAGGAACTGACTCTCTCAGAAGGTAGATCTGGGAGGATGCTTGAACAGGCCTACAGCTAGCTCATGACTGACTTGCTTTGGAGTGAATTAGAAAAAAGGGACTCCCTTGGACATACAGAAAAAGTCTTCACCAGGATTCAGGTTTGGCAAGCTCCATCAACCAGATTTCAGACACCCTTGTACCTGGCACCTTTGTGCAAGGTACAGTCTGTACAATATACATGATTCCCTACCCCCGAAGCATGTCTGTTGAGTCCTAGGTTTCCAGAAGGAGCTCTTAAAAATTGCTGCTACATGGATGGTGTTGTGGAAGGACTTTATGCAGGGGAATGATGCAGTAGCTTATTCCATGTGGTTATAAGAATATTTTGCATTGGTAGAGAATGTTACAGAATTTCAGAGAACCTTCACTTGTTTCATTAGCTCTAGAACCCTTAGTGGTATACAGAGTTCTTGTTTTATCCAAATTTCATATGTAAAAAGCTGAGATTAAAAAGAGGTTTTTATTTATGCTCTACTGTTTCCAAAGATAATAAAGGATTCAATGAGTTGCACCAGGATCTCCTAGTAGATAACAGTCTCATAGCTATCATTGTTCTTACTTTGCTGGTGATTTTAAAATCTTCTTTGGAGAATAAACCAGATACAGAAAGCAGCACAGTATAAATGCATAGGCTGAGTTACAAAGAGAACATTTTGACTACTTGTAACCACCACCTAGTCAACAAATAAAACCTTTCCAGCTATCTCAGAACTCCTTCTGTGTGCCCTGTCCTAAGCATAACCTTTTCCTTTCGCATTATTCTTACTTTTATGATAATAACTTTTATTTTGGTATACTACCCTATGGTGTACTCATGGTGCATTTTAATGTTTCCCTGTCCTCTGTATTTTCTGCAAATTGGCAGCTGGAATCAGGGCTTTGATTATTATCATAGTAATAAGACTATAGCTGGTGGTCTGTTCTTTTATCAGGAGGCATGTAATGCCCTTTTATTTTTTTATATACATTTTAAAATCAATTTCTACAAATAAAGCAGTTCCTTATTTGTATCTCTTAAATTTTGCCCATTAAAAAATGGTTTTGGTTATATCCTGTAAAACTCTGTTAATCTGCAGTAGAGATCAACAAGCTATCCATAAAGCTCTAGATAGTAAATATTTTGAGATTTGCTGGCTGTTTGGTCTCTGTTGCAACTCCTTAGCTCTGTCACGTTGGGGGAAAGCAGCCCTAGACAAATATATAAACAGATGAGTGTGGGTGTGTTCTTATAACTTTATTTACAAGAACAGAGGGCATCCAGATTGATCCATAGACTAGTGGTTTACCAACTCCTAATGTGTGGGTTCTGCCTCTGTCCTCCTCTTTTCTCACAATTTTTCTGTTAAAGAACCTAGGCTGTTTGACATACATACTCTCCCATAGTATGGGTTTGTCGATTACTCACTCATGGTGCATTTCAGCATGTTTCCCTGTCCTCTGTATTTTCTGCAAATTGGCAGCTGAAACCAGCAGCTTGGTTAGATGCAATTGGATCCCATTAGTAAGACTCTAGCTGGTAGTCCATTCTTTCATCAGGAGACATGTAATGTCTGGTTTCCTCTCTGTGTGATCTTAGTAGCTACTGATGTTTAATGCCTAGCTGTGACTGGTGGTTTTAACCTTTATTTTAACTTTTATTTAACCTTTATTGTTGTCCTGACCCATGATTCTAGTCCACTTTCCTTGAACTGCAGTATAGATATACTAGAGCTTTAGTTTATATATTGTTCCCAGGACCTCTTTGTATTGACTCCTCACTTTGACTCTCACCCAAGAAAGCATAGTAGAATGTGAGTAGGTGAGAATGATGATATATTATGGGGAATATTGATTTTACATTAAAATATAGCCTGCCAACTTTGAAGCTTTGTTGTTAGAAATAAAGTACCACACACTTGTACGATCAACCTGAGCACATCAGCTGTAAATCACTATCCCAGACTGTGTTGCTTAGCTGCTTGATTGTGGTGTTTTTTTTCTTGTAAATGTTTTGTATCTTCACAAACTTAAAATGACATTTTTATTACTAGGGAATTTGGGTAGTATACAAAGCCCAGGAGCTGGAGGAGTTGGCAGTTGCAGTGGGTGCAATTGCATGTTATCCATAAAGGGTACAGTGTACCCAAGGCTTGTTAGCTGTTGCCTTTACTGAAGTCCCAAGTTTTAGAATCTGTTGTTTGTAATACTGGACCACACTCTGTTCATAGTTAATTAAACTTAATTATGGACTATTTCCCCAGTGATAATAATCTCACCGTAGTCCTTAAAACTATGGTAGTAACTATCTTGCAGCTTGACTACTGAGTGAGAGAGTGGCATATATATTTGAAAAGCTTATTCTTTCCATTATTTATTTTATGGTGTATATGTTTTGGTTGGCCAAAAAGTTAATTCAGGTTTTTTTCAATAACATTTAATGGAAAGTCCCCATTGAACTTTTTGGCCAACCAAATTATTTGGTGACTCCTTAAAAGGTAACAGTTCTAGGCAACATGTAATGTTGTATCTGTCAGTTTCTCAGAATGCCCAGACAGTTTTTGTATCCATTTCCTACTCATTTTCCCAGGGTTGGCCCCTGTTGGTTTTATGTATGTAGTTTCTGGCAAGAATACAGACAGATTCCATCACAGACCAAATGTGTGTTTGAATAGCAGTGAGTTAATGCAATGCTTTGAGCAAAAGTGCAGTCTGTGGTCATTGTTTTCTCTAAAGCAATTAATACATAAAATTTGTGTGTGTGTCCCCAGTCCTGTCTGATTCTTTGTGGCCCCGTGGACTGTTGCCCTCCAGGCTCCTCTGTCCATGGAATTTTCCAGGCAAGAATACTGGAGTGGGTTGCCATTTCCTACTCTAGGGGATCTTCCCAACCCAGGGATAGAACATGCGTTTCTCTCTCTTTTTTTTTTTTCCCCCAAACTTCAAGCTTTTTATTTTGTATTGGAGTATAGCTGATTAACAATGCTGTAGTAGTTTCAGATGAACAGGAAAGGGACTCAGCCGTACATATACATGTAT
This sequence comes from Bubalus bubalis, assembly GCF_019923935.1. Lineage (NCBI taxonomy): Eukaryota > Metazoa > Chordata > Mammalia > Artiodactyla > Bovidae > Bubalus > Bubalus bubalis. The sequence goes on along the minus strand of NC_059161.1, from coordinate 15,916,875 downwards.
CCATTCTCCTCCAGTCATGACTCTAATCCAGGCTGGCACATAACATTAAGTAGAGTTCCATGTGCTATACAATATTGGGCTTCCCTGGTGGCTCAGATGGTAAAGAATCCGCCTGCAATGCAGAAGACCTGTGTTCGCTCCCTGGGTCAGGAAGATACCCTGGAGGAGGGCATGGCAACCCACTCTAGTATTCTTGCCATCCTGACATTGATATTTGTTGAATGTCCCTAAATGAATGAAGTCTATTACAACAAAATTAAGGTAGTTTTATAGTCTTCTGTAATAGTACTAGTATTATGGGTAGTTGTATATGGGAAAATACCTTCCTTAAGAAACTTAGACAAGGACCCATAGCAAATTGTGAGGGGAAAAAAATATTTTTGTGTTTTTTTAGCTGTCAGTTTTGTTTTATTTTTCCTGGTAGTACTTATGTCATCTTCCAATTTCCATATCAATTTAGTTTCCTCAGTAAAACATGAGAGATGTGCTGAAAATTCAAACCCCATTTGCCATATTTTAACCTTATCTGTTTTTATATATATGTTTTTTAAATAAGCCAAGCAGAGAATTTTTTTTAAATAGCCGAGCAGAGTATTTTTTACAATTATGAGATCCAGGGACAGTTAAGATACTGTTTTTTTAAAATGCTCAATAAATCTCTCTTGTTACAAAGGGCTATAGTTCCTTGCTTAGTAATACCAATGCATCATTCATCCTTTTAAACCTGACTAAATTATAAATGACTCTCTTCTCTCAGTGCCAGGGAAGGATAGTGGATAGCTTATGTGAGGATGGAACCTCTCCGATGACCGTTTTATCCCTCCACTTCCACAAATTAGTGGCATTTCTTTTGATGTATGGTGATTGATAACCTCTCTAAAATGGGTACCTTCTACTAGTTTATCTGAAAGGCAGTTTTTCCAAATGTTCTCTTTCTTAGCATCTTCCTGTCTGAACATCACTCTGGAAACTTAGAAAAAAAAAGCCTTTAACATTTCATATACCAGATTGGTCATCTGCTAGTTCAGCAGCCATAAGGCTAAAAGTCTAATAACTTTTGTCATTTGATTTGATCAGAACTCTTTTGGCGAGATCTTTATATAATTTATGCTTTAAGAGAAGTGAAAAAAACTCATTACACATAGAAATGAGTGTCAGAGCCAAAGTTAGACTAGAAATCCTGTGAATTTTAATCTGATGCTCAGCTTATTAAACCGTATCAACCTGCTTCCTGCAATGTTGTGGTCAAGGCTTTCAGTGTTTCAAAAGAATACATTCTTCCTAACTGCAGTTCTTTTTACTTTGTCGGAGTTAATGTAGCTTTTAAATATAGTTTTTAAGGCCTGTAAAGAGTAATTTTTCTTTTTTTAAAAGACATAATTATGTTAAAAATATTTTATTAGCTGTTTATGTGTTCTCACAGCAGTAACCCAAATAATAAAAATGGACCAGTTGTTTATTTTTAAATTCATTTTACTCAGTGTTTTTTTGAGGAAAGAGAAAAAAACCCATATTTTAAAACAAAGATGTGTAGGAAAAATTAAAATTTTATTTATTCTTCTTATACTAAAATAGTATAACTTTCAGTAAAAAATTTTATGAATATCCATAATTATATTTTCTCTTGAAGCATTAAATATGAATATAAATGAATTTTAATGGAATTATAGACCACCTAGAGTCAAAGAAGCATCTTTTTGAGGGGGAGGAATAAAAAGTAAATTGCGTATTGCTGCCTCATATTTTAGGTTGCTCGTTCATTTATTAGGCATCTGTTGTGTGCTGGGTTGCCTTTTCGGTTTATGATTTCCTTTGCTGTGCAAAAACTTTAGAGAATTAGCCTGTGGTTACCAGAGGGGAAGTGTTGTGAGGTGGGATGGTCAGGGAGTTTGGGATTGACATGTACATACTGCTATACTTAGAATATAGCAATTGGATAACCAACAAGGACCTACTGTAAGCATGGGAAACTCTGCTTGATATTATGTAACAACCTAAATGGAAAAAGAATTTGAAAAAGAATCAGTTCAGTTCAGTTCAGTTCAGTCGCTCAGTCGTGTCCCACTCTTTGCGACCCCATGAATCGCAGCACGCCAGGCCTCCCTGTCCATCACCAACTCCCGGAGTTCACTCAAACTCACGTCCATCGAGTCAGTGATGCCATCCAGCCAGCTCATCCTCTGTCGTCCCCTTCTCCTCCTGCCCCCAATCTCCCCCAGCATCAGAGTCTTTTCCAATGAGTCAACTCTTCGCATGAGGTGGCCAAAGTACTGGAGTTTCAGCTTTAACATCATTCCTTCCAAAGAAATTCCAGGGCTGATCTCCTTCAGAATGGACTGGTTGGATCTCCTTGCAGTCCAAGGGACTCTCAAGAGTCTTCTCCAACACCACAGTTCAAAAGCCTCAATTCTTTGGCGCTCAGCCTTCTTCACAGTCCAACTCTCACATCCATACATGACCACAGGAAAAACCATAGCCTTGACTAGATGGACCTTTGCTGGCAAAGTAATGTCTCTGCTTTTTAATATGCTGTCTAGGTTGGACATAACTTTCCTTCCAAGGAGTAAGCGTCTTTTAATTTCATGGCTGCAGTCACCACCTGCAGTGATTTTGGAGCCCCAAAAAATAAAGTCTGACACTGTTTCCACTGCTTCCCCATCTATTTCCCATGAAGTGATGGGACCAGATGCCATGATCTTCGTTTTCTGAATGTTGAGCTATAAGCCAACTTTTTCACTCTCCACTTTCACCTTCATCAAGAGGCTTTTGAGTTCCTCTTCACTTTCTGCCATAAGGGTGGTGTCATCTGCATATCTGAGGTTATTGATATTTCTCCCGGAAATCTTGAGTCCAGCTTGTGCTTCTTCCAGCCCAGCATTTCTCATGATGTACTCTGCATAGAAGTTAAAGAAGCAGGGTGACAATATACAGCCTTGATGTACTCCTTTTCCTACTGGGAACCAGTTTGTTGTTCCATGTCCAGTTCTAACTGTTGCTTCCTGACCTGCATACAGGTTTCTCAAGAGGCAGGTCAGGTAGTCTGGTATTCCCATCTCTTTCAGAATTTTCCACAGTTTAATGTGCTCCACACAGTCAAAGGCTTTGGCATAGTCAATAAAGCAGAAATAGATGTTTTTTTGGAACTCTCTTGCTTTTTCGAAGATCCAGTGGATGTTGGCAATTTGATCTCTGGTTCCTCTTCCTTTTCTAAAACCAGCTTGAACATCAGGAAGTTCACGGTTCACATATTGCTGAAGCAGAATAGATGCATGTTAAAAAAAAAAACAACTCTTTATTCATCTTCTTTCATAAATGGCAACACTGTTCATTCTGAAGCTCAGGCCAGAAACCTTGCAGTTATCGCTTTATATCTGTCTGTACTTTATCTTTTAGAACAATTTTAAATTTACAGAAAACTTGAGTGGATAGTATAGAGGTTTCCCACTAAAGTTTCAGTCCAGCACAGTGTTAATTAGTTGCTATTGTCTTGCTTTAGTATGGTACATTTGTTATAATTAATGAACCAATATTGATATAATATTATTAAATAAGGTCCATAGTTTTACAATAAGGTTCACTCTTTTTATTGTACAGGTCTACTGGTTTTAACACATGCATAATGTCACATATCCACCGTTACACACAATAGTTTTATTGCCCTAAAAATCCTGTGTGCTGCATATAGTCATCCCTTTGCCCCCACTCTGAACTGCTGGCTGCCACTGAACTTTTAACTTTCTCTGTAGCTTTGCCTTTTTCAGAATGGTGTATAGTTGAGAGTTTTGATTAGGTTTGTGCTTAATTTATAGATCACAATGGAAGAATTGGCATCTTAATAATATTGACTCTTCCTATCCAAGGATATGGACTATTTCTCCATTTATTTAGATCTCCTGTGATTTCTTTCATCAGAGTTTTATAGTTTTCCTTAAACAGTTCCTGTGTATATTTTTCTTAGTTTACACCTAAAGTATTTAATTTTTTGGGTGCTAACGTAAATGGCGTTGTGTTTTTCTTTTGAAATTCCACTTGTTCATTGCTGGTATATAGGAAAGCAACTGACTTTCATATATTAACCTTGCTATATAATCTCTGATTAGTTTTAATCCACCCAGTTCTCAGACCTGCAAATTAATTTGTTAACAAATTCTGTCACTTTTCCCATAAAAGTTTATCTAAAATTTGACCATCTCTCACCTCTTTTGCTATACCATATCACGCTGGTACAAGCTACTAATGTCTCACCCTCTGCACTATTGCAACCTACGAAGTGGCCCTCTTTTATTACCACATTTATTGCTACCCAGTGTATTATGTATTATTTACTTTCTTCTTCCTCCCACTTCCTTGATGGAAACAGGAACTTTGTTCTGTTCATTGCTATTAATACTTCCCCTGCGCCTAACCTAGTACCTGATATCTGGTGTTAAATAGGTATTTGTTGGATGAGTGAGGGAGATGACTCAATTTCTGCAAAAAAAAGTTGCTGAATAATATCTTAAAGAACATAAGGTTGCTCCAAGCAACCTTACAAGAGTTTCTATAAAACTAGAGTGTCTACAAAATTCATCTGTTTGCAAGATTTTCCCACACTTTACACGGTAACTGAAACTGTCTACATCTGAGGAGAGAACAGTCACAGATCTGGAGAGTCCCTCTGCTGATGCTATGAATAGGCTCCTTACCTTTTTGTTAAATTGTTTTTCATCCATATCTTCACCACTCAACACACCCTTCTTTTGCCTAAGTGCCTTGGAAGAAGGACTTATAGTAATGGTGGAGTAAAGGGTTAATAGAATTAACAGTTCCTCCTTTAGAACATTTTTAAAGATGTTCTTGGTTATAATATTTAATTCTGAAGTGCTACATATTTTTTGAAGGATACTCCATTATCATTTCCCTGTAAAAAATGTTTCTTCTCTCCAAAAGTATATATTCTTTATTACAAATTCATTAAGTGATCATTATTTTATATGAGGCCTGAAGTCTGATAACTCCTGAAGTGGCTTCTGGCGTTTGTCTGCCTGCATATCAGAATGCGTGTCCTCATTCGACCTCTGCTGGAAATCTGCTGGTGAAACCACCCATTCTGGCAGCTTCTTTCAACTAGCATAGCATTTTTTTTTTTTCTCTTACCCTCAAGGAAAAAAAACAAAAAACAAAAAAACAAACTTGCAATTTATTTTAGCAGAATGACTTCCCACTGGGGCAAATAGCCACACAGGCACTTAATTGTTGAGTAAACCCCCCTGAGACTGTAGCCGCCTTGATTTTTTATGAGGAAAGCATTGGCATGGTCCCTTAGCGGGTGGTCTGTTATTCTTGAAACTTTGAGGATTGAGCCTGTGGATAAGTAAGGCCCCTCGGGCACCAATTTAATCTTGCATTGTGTTTCAGAGTTGCATTATGGTGTGTCCTTTCAATATATCATAATGAGGCAGATCAGGGAGTTAATGTCTTTTATCAATGTAACTAAAGCATATATCAATTTGGCCACATTGAAGAGGACCGAAGAACTTATTGCGGTCTGTGGGGTGAAATTAATAATAATTTTAACCCATGATGCATTAAGATTGAAGTTAAAATTAATGTTGTCTTCAACTTTTTTGCCCTTTGTGCAAATCTCCAGAGATTACTTAGTCTCTATTGTAGGGTTCTTACCAAAAAAACCCATATATATATATATATGCTAAGATTTATCAAAAGAATTTAAATAGCTTGGAGAAATGGCAGTAGCCAAATAATGTTCTCTGTGTGTTTGCCTCAGATACGTTCTCAAGTTAACTTTGTTAAACTTCAGAATCACTGTTTTCAGTATGCTGAACTCCTTTCTAAACAGTTATAAGAAAGAAAAACCTGTTATAAACATCAAATTCTGTTACTGTTGATCAACAACTTTGATACTGATTTGTCTCTTTCTTAGGTGGGATTTTTCCCTTAAAATGTAATGAACTCAAAAACCTGAAGATCTTATTGTTAGTACATAGATTATATTTTACATATGTGAATTTCTGTCAGATATGAACTATAAAGAGTTTTATTATCTAAATTATTATTTTAGATCTGTCTGATGTAACATCTCTACAATATCTTTCCAAAGAACTGAGCTTTTAAAAAATATGCATATAAGGAGACTTTGTTCTGTGGTTTCTAAATTAAGATTTCAAACTATGAGCTTGTTAGAGGTTAAATGAGACTATAGTATTTTAGTGATGCTTCATTATCCTCAGCATCTTTACAATCACATGTGATTTTTAAAATAGAACTTTGAAACCTGTTGTTGGTGTCATATTGAGAAAGCACAGTCTATTGACTCAAAGGCAAAGTAAACATCTTTAGGAGTTTATTAGTACCCCATAAAGGGAACAAATAACACAGATCTCAAATAGACAAAGATGATGGCATTACCTTAAACATGAGTTAAAAATTGCCATTGACTAGAAGAGATCCTGAACAAGAATCTTTGTGAGACTTCCCAAGAGTGCTTTGAGTAACAGAGGCAGAGAAATGATTTAATTCTGTTATTACTGAGAAAATTCATTGGTAATTTCCCCCCCACACTTCCACGGAGGATAGACAGAGCTGTGAGATGGGAACTTCCATTTCATTTTTGACAGTGATTTCACTCAACTCTGAAGACAATACCCCCTTTACAACTCTGAGCTAATTTTCAAATGTGAGGGTTTCCCACATGGGTGTTTTGAGTAAGTCTGAAAATGTTTTGCTATTTATATCAAAGAACTCTGGAAACAAATATGAATGAGATGGAAATTTCTATCCTAAATTTCAGTATTTGAGCTAGAATTCCCACGCAGTTTACATTAGGGGAAAAAACCACATGCACACACACACACACATACACCTTTCTGACTTAAATCATGTTATATTGGGAGAAAAAGAAAATAGGTAAAAGTTGTCTTAAGTTTTTTTTTTCCCCCTTCCATCTGTGTCCCATCTTCGTCATACCCTGCTTGCTGCTGCTGCTGCCAAGTAGCTTCAGTCATGTCCGACTCTGTGCGACCCCATGGACTGCAGCCTACCAGGCTTCTCCGTCCATGGGATTCTCCAGGCAAGAACACTGGAGTGGGTTGCCATTTCCTTCTCCAATGCATGAAAGTAAAAAGTGAATACCCTGCTTAGGGATATTGAAAGAAACTTATTTGTAAGTTATGTATATTGCAGTGGCTTCAGAGTATTACTCTCCATCAGTGCTGTGTAATAACACTACTGATTAATATTTATGGTTGTTTCATTTAAATATCTCTTTATAAAGTAAACCTCTGATATGAGCAGTAAGCTAGCTAATTGTCATACCATTCAACATAGGTGGAAATTGTTTTTTGAGAGGAAGGTAGTGATTACCATATTACGTCCCAGTTTTCAAAGAAGGAAATCTGGTATAGATAGTTGATAAAAATACTGTATTCAGTGACTGCCAGTCAGTTTGTAAAGCCTTTTCATGTATGCCACCCCATTGATTATTACAGTAATGCTATTTGTAGACATAGAGGTATACTATCTTCAGATTATAGCACTATTTGTTAAAAAGACTTTCTTCATTGAATTGCCTTTGTACCTTTGTCACAAATCAACATATCAGACTTATAGCATATTAAAAAGTAATACAGATTATAATATTAACACAAAGGATGGGGCTGTAAAGAAGCAAGGAAATGACATCAGGGAGTAACTTGAAGAAATACTAATACCAGAAATATTAAATATGTAGGTTAATATGTTTTGTTTCCTTTTTCCTCTTAACATTTTTAAAGATATAAGATTGTATAAAGTAATAATATAACACTGTACTGAGTTTATAGTATATAGGCATAATATGAAGAAGGCACTGGCACCCCACTCCAGTACTCTTGCCTGGAAAATCCCATGGATGGAGGAGCCTGGAAGGCTTCAGTCCATGGGGTCGCTAAGAGTCGGACACGACTGAGCAACTTCACTTTCACTTTTCACTTTCATGCATTGGAGAAGGAAATGGCAACCCACTCCAGTGTTTTTGCCCGGAGAATCCCAGGGACGGGGGAGCCTGGTGGGCTGCCGTCTCTGGGGCCGCACAGAGTCGGACACGACTGAAGCAACTTCGCAGCAGCAGCAGCAGACATAATACATACGACAATAATAGCACAAAGGAGGCAGAAAGGAATGAGATTATATTGGAGTTTCTATATTTGTTTTAGAATTGGATTAGAATTAATCTGAGTAAATTGTGATAAATTAAGGTACATATAGTGTGATCTCTAGAACCACCACCAAGAAACTCAAAAAAATACAGCTGACCCTTGAACAATGCAGGGGTTAGGGATGCCAATCCTCTGCATAGTTGGAAATCTGAGTATAACTTTATAGTTGACCCTCTGTGTCTGCAGTTCTGTATCCACAGATTCAATAAACCAGGCATCATAGTACTATAGTATTGAATACATATTTATTGAAAAAAAAAATCCACAGATAAGTAGACCTGCACAGTTCAAATCTGTATTGTTCAGGGATCAACTGTATAGTTAAAAAAAAAACAAACCACAAAAAAACACAAAGTAATCAAAATAGTACTCTAGAAAATATCAATACAAAAGAAGGAGGTAAATGAGGAACAGAGGGACAAAAAAAGACATGTGATATACAGAAAGTGAAAGTGAAAATCACTCAGTCGTGTCCAACTCTTCGTGACCCCATGGACTATACAGTCCGTGGAATTCTCCAGGCCAGAATACTGGAGTGGCTAGCTGTTCCCTTCTCCAGGGGATCTTCCCAACCCAGGGATTGAACCCAGGTCTTCGTCACTGCAGGTGGATTCTTTACCAGCTGAGCCACCCAAAACACATAGCAAAATGGCATAGGTAAATCCAACAATATTAATATTATTTTAAATGTGAATGGATTAAACTTTCCAATCAAAGGACAGAAATTATAAGACTGAATATAAAAACAAGATCCAACTACATGTTCTCTGTAAGAGAGACATTTTACGTTCAGAGACAACAATTTTGGGAAAGTCTGAACTATTTCAATGGCAGCCCACTCCAGTACTCTTGCCTGGAAAATCCCATGGATGGAGGAGCCTGGTAGGCTGCAGTCCATGAGGTCGCTAAGAGTCGGACACGATTGAGCGACTTCACTTTCACTTTTCACTTTCATGCATTGGAGAAGGAAATGGCAACCCACTCCTGTGTTTTTGCCTGGAGAATCCCAGGGATGGGGGAGCCTGGTGGGCTGCCGTCTCTGGGGCCGCACAGAGCCGGACACGACTGAAGCGACTTAGCAGCAGCAGCAGCAGCAGCTGTAGTCTAAATGTGTCCCCCTATGTTTCATACGGTGAAATCCTTAGCCCAGAAGATGATGGTATTAGGAGGTGAGATCTTTGGAGGTGCTTAAGCAATCAATGATGGTAGAACCCTCATAAATGGAATTAGTGCCTTTAAAGAAGACCTCACAGAGATCTCTTACCCCTTTCACCATGTGAAGACACAGTAAGAGGGTTCTGGCTGTGAACCAGGAAGAGGACCTCCACCTGAAAGAGACAATGCTGATGCCTTGATCTTGGACTTTTCAACTTTCAGAACCCTGAGAAATAAACTTCTATTGTTTATAAGCTGTGGTATTTTGTTATAGCAGCCTGAACAGACTAAGATACACACTATTCTCTCCTCATTTTCTTGCTGTAATTTACACGTATGTTAGACTGATACTGCACTAAAGGCCTCTGATGTTTTATTTAAAGAAAAAAAAATGTTCTCCTTGTATTATACTTCAGTTAAGTTTTTTGTGACCTGTTTTTAGGTTCATTAAATTCTTTCTTCTGTTGTGTCTAATCTGTCATTGAGCCTAGTCAATAATTTTGAAAATGTATTTTTAGATTCTAGAATGTTCATTTTCTTTAGAATTTTCATTCTTTTGCTTAAATTTTTCATCTTATCACTCATTTTGTCTGTGTTTTTAATCAATACCATAATATTTATTGTGGTTATTTTAGAATCTTAAATCCAGCATCTACGTTTTTCAACAGCCTTAGTTTTCTGATGGTCTTCTTGTATTGATTTTTTACTGTTGATTATTAGATATATTTTCCACCTTCTTCACATAGCTTTGAGTTTTTCATGGGATGCTGGCCATTGTGTATGAAGAAGAGACTGAGGTTGATAGACTGATGTGGATGCTACCTACCTGCCCCCCACCACTCCGCCCCCCAAAGAGCTCATCCTTTCCTCTATCTGGCAGGTAGAGGCAGGGTCTTATTTATTCATTCAGATCAGAAGTCAAGAGGAATCATGGCTGAGTTGCAGCTTTATAGTGTTCTGTTCTGGTTTCAAATGTCTTGAGAATGGAATCAGGCCTCTCTCTTCAGCAGGGCCTAGTGATTAGGGCTTGCCTGTTATTTTCTAGCCTCTTCCCCAGCTTTTCATGCTGCTGCTTAAACACAGCAGAAGTCCCATGAGTAAGAATTGGTGAACTGGAGGGACTAATGTCCCTCAAGATTCCAATCCACCACATCAGTTCAAGTGTGGCTTTTAGATGTTGTGCTGTTTTCTCCTGGTCCCAGTGAAGTCATTTCCTATGACTGGCTCACTCCTCCAGCCACAGTGACCAGACTTAGCAGTTGCCCTTGAGGGGTAGAAGTGGCTGTGTCTTGGTCACTAGTTTACCCAGGAAGGGCTCATTTCTCATTGGAATTTAGCTCCTTTATACCCCTTTGTGTTTACCTCTCTTTTATGGCATTAAAGAAAAATAGTATATTTTTAAGCAAATGAGGTCTTTTTATTATCATAGGAATGGTGGTCTTTTGAGATCTTCTATATCCTAATTAGAAGTGAAATCTCTTTCTGCTCTGACTTTTGAATATGTAATATTGAAAAAAAGAAACTGCCTTGGTGATCATATCTTACAATTTTTATTCTTAACTTTTTTCATAGTGTAGAATAGGGGTCAACAAACCTTTTCTTAAAGGACCAGGTAGTAAGTATGTTTGTCTTCGTGGGCACAGTGGCAAAATCAAGGCTATTACGTAGGTACTTATATGACCTTCAAAATGTACCATTTGAAGATATAAAGATCATTCTTAGGTCATGGGCTATAGAAAAACAGATGTCCAGAGTTTTCCAGGCCCTGGTGTAGAGACAAATGATAAAGCAATTTGAATGTTGTGATGACACGTAAGAGATGTGGGTTTGAACCCTGGGTTGGAAAGATCCCCTGGAGGAGGGCATGGCAACCCACTCCAGTATTCTTGCCTGGAGAATCTCATGGACAGAGGTGCTTGACAGGCTATAGTCCATAGGGTCGCAGAGTCGGACACAACTGAAGCAACTTAGCATGCATGCCCGTTGAACAAAAAGCAAGCAAATGTCAGATATTTTGAAGAAATTACTACAGATACTTGGAAGCATTCTGCTACATACTATTAACAATTTTTTTTCTTAGAAAGCTCTGACACTCAAAATTGGTACAAGCCAGTGGAAACAGACACTTAGGTGTGTAAATACAAGGTAGTGATTACAGTAATGTAGGTTTACACAAGGTGTCTCTAGGATTGGAGAAAGAAGATGATGCTTTGCTGACTCTTGAAAAGGAATTAAGATTTTTTTTCAGGCAAAAATTTTATTTATCCAATAATACCAGTATTGCCATGCTGTTGAATTGACTCTCTCAAGGTCATCTTAGAAATGGTTTGACTATGAGGTTTGACAAACTTAGAAACTCATTCTCTCCTTATGTGATTATATACTTGTGAATATTAAATGATAGGTAGTAGGTAAGCAGCCTTTTGTATCTGTTTTAAGAAACCAGTTATCACTCTGTAACATATTATGCAGTGACTAAATGGTAGTTTAGCAAGAACAATTCAGTTTCAGCTTTCCCAGAGGTTTATTGCTGTTTTAAATCACTTTTAAAATCTTGTCTTCTCCACAGGTTTTTTAAAAAGTATTATAATTACTGTACGAAGACTATTTCAAAGCAGAGACTTCTTTTTAGATGCTTTATAAATTAAAGAGCTAGTAGGATGGGTGAAGAGTCACCACAAGAATTTTTACTTAGAGTTGGCAGTAGAATTTAAGGGGGCAAATTAGACTTTTGCTAAAGAGAGTATAGTGTTATTTATGTATTCAGTTGTAGCATGTTAATATGCTAGTAAATCTTTTTCCAATTCCAGAAAATTGGTTAGCTTAATGAAAAAAACAGCTGATCATTTTTTATTTGCCCTTTTAAGAAGGCTCCCCTGGAGTTTACATTTTCCTCAATTACTGAACATAGGTTTTGTTAGGTAGGTAATAAGGATTTTTAGTTCATGGTAAGCAAAAGCTAACAGTGCTTTGAAGATCTTGATATTGGACTTAGTAGACTATTTTCCACAGCAAGCAAACCAAAATCCTTCATAACATTGATACTTGACATATAATTTTATAAAAAAAATTTTTCTCTCTGTATTTTTCTTATTGCTTTTATTAAGTATCAGAATACATGAAAGCCACAGAAATATCTGTATTCATATCCAATAATTCTGATACTTGGAAAGACCCAGCAGAATTATTTAAAAAGAAACTACTACCTGCAGAAAGATGATTATCACAGTTTATCTTTATTAGCACCATCTTCCTCACACACAAAAAAAAGACCTGAAAGAACATTACAGCAATAGGGGAATGATTGGCTACATTGTGAATCAATAGAATATTATATAACCTTATAAAGATTGTAATTTTGAGCACCATGTAGAAATATGGGGAAATATTTATTATAATCTATTAAAAAAAAAAAAAAAACCCTGAATACCAATTGTTTTGCTGTAAGATACCAAGTTGGAAACTTGGAAGATGAGTAATGAAAATTTTTGGCCAGTTCGGATGCACTAAATACTGTTAGCGTCCCTTCCTGAAGGCTCCCTAGGTACAGTTTTGATTCTCTTAGGTTTAATGACCGGGAGAGAGAAGTGAATGTAAATACTGTTAGCGTCCTTTCCTGAAGGCTCCCTAGGTACATTTTTGATTCTCTTAGGTTTAATGATTGGGAGAGAGAAGTGAATACAAAAGAGGAGAACTGAAAATCAGTAGATAATGCTTATTTGTGGGATTTTCTGTATAAAAAGGTAACTTAAATGTTTATATTTGAGCCTTCAGACATTTCCTGAGTCAATGTTATGGATAATGTTATTGTGTACCTTGTCTCCAAGATTTTACAGTTTTTGACCTTATTATTAACTGAGTGACTGTGAACCCTACATGTGTTATGACTCTATTTTCAGGATAAGGGAAATCTTGAAGGCATCGCGAAAGTTGCAAGGTGATCCCGACTTGCCCACGTCGTTTACTTTGGCCATAGTGGAGTCCGACTCTACCATAGTCTACTACAAACTCACTGATGGATTTATGCTGCCGGATCCTCAGGTCAGTTTGGAGGCGACTAGCAGTAAAACAGTGAAAAAAGAAGAAAATTATGACATGATTTTAAGTGTGAATCAATGCATTCACAGAACCATTGCTTCTTTTGCAATATGAAAATTCAAGGGAAAAAGGACTTGATGTCTCATACCTCAGAAAACTAGCTATGTTCTGTTCAAAGTAACATGTTCCTAGTTGTTTTCACAAAAAATTATTTAACTTCCTCACTCTACAGAAAGTTTTATAGTTTCCAAGAGTCCTTCATGAAGTCATGACGCATTTAATTATTTGATGAGTAACTGGGGTGGAATATAAAGGCTTATAATAGTTTTAACCAAAAGAACATTTAAGGAAATGTTAAATTGGTTGGCATTTTGACAGGAATAATTTAATACATAAATGTGTTTTATATGATTTCTTTACATACATTGTTAGCATAATTGAGATAATCACAGTAAATATCTTTCAAGTTTTAAGTTACATTATCTTTTGGGGAAAAGGTCCATCCTGATCTTCTTCTTCTTTTTTATGTTGCAGAATATTTCCCTTAGAAGCTGACACCTATACTTCCTGATCTTACTTTGTTCACACAAGACTGGATTAAGCACCATCAGCCTGGTTCATCTTGTATCTCAGAGATAGTCAGGGCTGACTTAGCTGGTCCCATTCCAGAAGTTTTCTTTTTTGAAGAATAAGACTTTCCCATATAGAAGAATTTATTTTGTTAAAAAAATAGATAGTTACTCTAGAACTTTCTCACCTGGAGACAGTTTGATTATAGTCATATGCAAGTTTATGCCTATGGTATGTTCAGAAGGATAGGACATTCTTGAGACCACCATCTTTTTCGCTTACTCAACTCTCTGTGTGCCTTTTGGTCACTACAGCTAGTCTGCAGAAATGGAGAATTTACTTTAGCCTGCTTTTTCATCCCCAGTAGAAAGTGTTCTTTTGATTGGTTTTCATGGTACAATTAATGTTACTTCCTTCTTAGGTTAACTTTAAATCAAAATTAAAAATATGCTCATCCAGAGTATAAAATTGCATATCTAGATTAATAGGGACCAGAGAAGTGTTACCTACAAGAGCACTGGGCCTTTTTTTTTTCCCCATTCTTACTACCTGCCATCATATTGTATCATAGATAGACTGTTGTAGGAGAGATATTAATAGTAGCAGACAGTGTGAACCTTAAAAACATCTTTCTTCAATAGACCTAGTTTTTCTACTTTTTCTTAATTAATTGTTGCAAAGAAAGGTATTTTAAAAGTTAAGGCAAGAGTCAGAAAAAGTTTTCTGGAAAGTGCCAGAAAGGAACTATTTTAGGTTTTTCAGGCCATATAGATTTTCTCACAGCTTCTCAACTATCCTGTTTGTAGAATAAAAATAACTGTAGATAGTATGTAAATGAATGGATATGCCTGTATTCCAATAAAACTTTATTTACAAATGTAGGGACATAGTTTGCCAACACCTGGTCTGGGGAAATAGTCAATAAACATACGAAGGTAATGAATGGTGTGTTATGTACCCATTAAAAATTAGAAATGAGTATATTGTAAAACATGAGAAAATGCTTAGTAAAAAGAAAAAAGCAAGATACAAAAGTGTATGAATGGGTATGATTATGGCTGTAAATAACACACCAAGTATATAATAAAAAAGAGGACAAAATAAATTCCTAACTGTGGTTATAATAGGAGGGCAGGGCAGTAAATGGATGGCTTTGTCTTTCTTTAAGATTTTAGTTTTTCTTTGTTGGTATTACTTTTATAATAAAAATGTTTTAAAGTAAAAAAATGTATCCTGAGATCTATATTTGTTATTTGTTTTTGTATACTAATGCTACCACAAACTTAGCAGCTTAAAAATACAACACATTTAATATCTCAAAATTGGGTCCTTTGTAAGGCTGCCGTCACGGCCATGGTCTCATCTGAGGCTGTATGGGGGAAAGGTCTCCTTCCTCACTCATGTGGTTGGTAGCAGCTTTCTATTCCCCGTGGGCCCGTGTACTGAGGACCTCAGTTTAGTGGGCTGTCGGCAAGAGGCCGCCCTGTTCGTTGCATGAGCCTTGCCAGCATAAGTGGTTGTTTGCTCAAAGCCAGTGACAAGGAGAGAGTCGGCAAGGTGGACCTTGCAATCTTACATAATGTAGTCATGTATGTCCTGTCACCTTTGCCATTTTCTATGGGTTAGAAGCAAACCAGGGCTTATTACACTAGAAAACAGCAGGAACAAGAATGGAAACATGGCCAAAAGAAGGAATATTGTTTAAAGCATCATTCTTGAGCCATAGTTCCTGACTCCTTCCTTTGGTGTTATTTAAATTTGACTTTTCTTTTTGATGGAAGGTCTTGGTAACTCCTTCAGGCTCCTCTGCTTCCCCAGAAGGCCTGAAGATCCACCGATTCAGAACAAAGTGTGTTTCTGTAACCCCAGGTGGAAATTTGCAGACTTATCGGTTCTTAGGGTCTCTGCCATTTGACTCCTTCTGAGGCTTTTCATTGCAGTGTTAGAAAACAGTCTGTATTTTCAGTAAGATATGTAAGACTAAGTGAACATTAAATTTATGTGTCAGGCCTGGTGACCGGTGGGCCCCTAGGTAACTACAAGATCAGAAGTGCCTTGGGGTTGACTGTGAAAGGAGCTTTCTGTGAGAA
This sequence comes from Bubalus bubalis, assembly GCF_019923935.1. Classification (NCBI taxonomy): domain Eukaryota; kingdom Metazoa; phylum Chordata; class Mammalia; order Artiodactyla; family Bovidae; genus Bubalus; species Bubalus bubalis. The sequence goes on along the minus strand of NC_059161.1, from coordinate 15,900,827 downwards.
AGCTCCAAATCTAGGTCTCAATCTCCCTGTATGTTCTGGAACGTTTACTCCTTTTTTGTAATGTTCCCTATGTACTTGACGGAAGTTGCTCTGTCCCAGGACAGCCAGATACCTGCTCGTATGAACAATGGTCCAGAACAGTTTGAAAATGGAGACAACTCAGCTCTGTTGGTCTCATTTTAGTGAAAAATAGGTAAACTGATTTCTTTTGTATGATCAAGTAATTAACCTTTTATTAGATAATTGCATTTACATCTACTTCTCTTGTTAGACAATGGGCTCTTTAAGAACAGAACAAAGAACTGTGTCCTTAAAATTTTTTTTATTAAATTATAGTTGATTTGCAATATCAGTTTCAGATATATAACATAATGATTCAATATTTTTCTAGATTCTACCCCATTTAAAGTTACTATAGCACAATGGTATATTTCCCTGTGCTGGACAGTGTACCCTTGTTGCTTGTTTATTTCACACATGGTAGTTTGTGTCTCTTAATCCCCTATCCCGGTTTTGCCCCTCCCTCTGCCTCCTCCCCACTGGTAACCTCTAATTCGTCCTCTGTATCTCTGAGTCTGTTTCTGTTTTGTTAATATTCACTAGTTTGTTTTATTTTTAGATTCCACATATAAGTGATAACAAATCATGTTTCTTTTTAAAATACATCTGTGTAGCTCATCACCTTTCACAAACTGGCATATAGTGAGCACTCAATAAATATTTTGTGAATAAATGAATGCTAATTGTAGACTTGTTTAGTTGTATAATGGTTTACTTTTTGCCAGAAGGCAAACTAAAATGATCAATTTGGACACCAGAGGGCACTGCTAAATAAGCACAAAATTTTCAGAGTTTAGAAATGAATTAACTTGAGAAGTGGTACTCCTGAAAATTTATTTTCAATCGATGGAAATAAATAAAAATATAAATGATTTTTATGTGCTCACACCTTCCCCCCGCTTTTTGCTTCTGGTATGACTCCAAAATTACACTCTCTACTGACATTAAATATGTGACTTGATTCATGCGTTACTGGAAATATAAATCTATATTTAAAAATAAAAGCTTGTTTGGGGCAAGAGTGGGTGGGTGGCTGTTTTTTTTTTTTTCTAGAATATGGTTTTGTTCATATTCATTTGCCATGATGCATTTCATTTTTTCCATGCAGAAGCCTAATACATTAAATAAAATTTTCAAGAGCAGATGAGGTAGCAAGAGATACCAGCTCTAAAACACTCACCAAACTGGCTAACTCCTGGTGGTGAGAGATGTAAATTGCTACTGTTCAACCTATAAACATGTCCACTAAAGGGACCTCCTCTCTAGATGGGAGCAGGATGGAGAAAAGGGTGTGTGACGGTTTCCCTCTAGTACTGTCTTTACCTTTGTATTTTGGGGTCCCTCCTCAGTGTACCTTCTGTGCTGAGACGGCTCAGAACGCTGAGTGATCTAGGTCCTGTGACTCCAGACTGAACTTACTTTGCTTCCTTACCTGGGCTGTCTAGGAGAATGCGGTCTTAAACACGCATATCCTCATGAAGAACAGAGGGTGGAGGCACTTAGGAATCCTAAGCTACAACTAGAATAGAATAGTCATCCACAAAGTTCATGGAGTCTGCAGTTTTTAAAAAAGCTGAAACAGCTTTACACTTTTATATGCCTGGAACCAAGTGACTTAATCAAAACTTGATGGTGTTTCATCTTCTCTCTCCGAGCGTTTCAGTTCTGAATTCCTCACTGAGGTCACTTTTTCCATTGCAGCCCCAGCAGGAGGGCTTTCACTGCGGCAGCACCGTGGTTCCTGCCAAAGTTTATAGTTCTTCTAGACAGAAGCTCTTTATCCATCTGCAGTATGTTACCTTGACTGTTTACATGTGCGGAATAATGTCGTATTCTCTGAACAATTAGTACAATTTTCCCTCCTTCCAGACCAGGAGCTGTCCATTCCTTACCACCCCAACTCCTACAGCTAATCCCCTTAATGATCTTTGAATAAGAGCTTACTCAGGTTCACAAAGGAAGAAAATGGGAAAATCACAGGACTTATTGGATGGGTCTACTTTAAAAATGTTTAGATGATTCTGGAAGATAAACCATTTTAACTAAAACAAAGATTGGCTTTTTAGATTTCAGGATACTAATTGCAGGTAGTATTAGGGAGGTATTTAATTTAAAGTTTATTAATTTATTAACATTTAATTTATCTTCAGACATTAACTGGACTTCTCTGTGCTTAGATGATTATGGCAAGTGCTGAGGTAACAAAGATTAGTGAGATATGACCTGTGCTCTTAAGGAGCGCAGATAGCATATTACAACTCTCCTGGGCAAAACTCTTTAGAGTGTTTCCAGTGTGAGTGAGGAATACCTATCATACAGCATATGAAATATGAAGTTTATACAGTTTACTTAATGGTGAAGGGGTTCCACAACTGAACAGTTTTCAGAAAATCATCGCATGTTTATTATTTGTCCCAAACAACTGAACACTGGACAAGATACAGAGAAACATTATCTAGGGCACCTCTCAAAGACTTTTTGTCTGACTTACAAGGAGGAAAATCTTTGTGTACAGGTAATTTGAGAATGTTACAAGGCAGTTATTGCATATAAATGCTAAACAATAATTGTAGTCTTTTATTCACTACCATTAGTCTGTCTTTGCAGAGACTTCCCTGGTGGCACAGAGGGTAAAAGCATCTGCCTACAATGCGGGAGACCCGGGTTCGATCCCTGGGTTGGGAAGATCCCCTGGAGAAGGAAATGGCAACCCACTCCAGTATTCTTGCCTGGAAAATCCCATGGACAGAGGAGCCTGGCAGACTATGGTCCATGGGGTCGAAAAGAGCTGGACACGACTAAGCGACTTCACTTCACTTCATTCACTACCGAGAGCTTCAGTACTATTTATTTTGATTCTCACAGCAGAGCTGATATTATTTACTTGCTGTGCTGTGCTAAGTCGCTTCAGTCGTGTCTGACTCTTTGAGACCTTACAGACTGTAGCCCTCCAGTCTCCTCTGTCCATGAGATTCTCCAGGCATGAATACTGGAGTGGGTTGCCATGCCCTCCTCCAGGGCATCTTCCCGACCCAGGGATTGAACCCATGTCTCTTACATCTCCTGCTTTGGCAGGTGGGTTCTTTACCACTAGCACCACCTGGGAAGCCCCGTTTACTTGCTTTTATTACTTTATGTGTAAAAGTATATGCATGTATATGTATAAAGTAATAAAAGCTAGATGATGCTTTTATTGTTGGATGGTATCACCGACTCGATGGACATGAGTTTGAGCAAGCTCCTGGAGTTGGTGATGGACAGGGAGGCCTGGCATGCTGGAGTCCATGGGGTTGCAAAGAGTCGGACACAACTGAGCCATTGAACTAAATAGATGCATTGGCAATGTATTGATAAAGTTTTATCCAAAAGAATAAATACATTCATGTCCATGCTTTTATGTAGGTAAACCTAAAACAATATTTAAGGTTAAATGAGAAAGAACTCAGAAAGGTTCTTTGCTTGTTGGAGCTAAATTTTGTGCTGGGACAAAGAGTAGACTCGGGGAACTTCTAAATGATGTTTTCATCCTCAATGAGGAAGGGTCTGGCACCCTAGATATCCCCCAGATATGCTTGCTACTGCTTGAAATCCTACCATAATTCTATTCTTGATCATGAAGCTTTGGTCCAATTTGACAAGACTTTTTGCAGGACCCCATGGCAAGGCCCAATGCTAAGATTCTGGGGAACTATAAGCCCAATTATTTTATTATTAGAATCAACAGATAAAGTTAATCAATTGAACTGTCATATGAATTTCTAAATGTTTAATTTCTATACTTACCTTATTACAGACCAGAGATATTTTGTGGATAGATTTCTGTGTTTGGAACACACTTTGAGTAGCATGCATTAGAGGTCCTGGTAGTTCAGCTGGCAAAGAATCTGCCTGCAATGCAGGAGACCCTGGTTTGATTTCTGGGTTGGGAAGATACCCTGCTGCAGGGGTAGGCTACCCACTCCAGTATTCTTGTCTGGAGAATCCCCATGGCCAGAGGAGCCTGGCGAGCTACAGTCCATCGGGTCACAATGAGTTGGACACGACTGAGCAACTAATACTCATTGCAGACCAGAGCTGTTTTGTGAATTGACTTCTGTTTATGGACCACACTTTGAGTAGCATGTGTTAGAACTCAGATGAGAAGTGATGGGCTACAACAGTAGCCCAGGTATGTCAGGATGGACAAGATTCTGATGCTGCTCGTTCACAACCTTGGAAATTTCCCAGGTGAAATATGAAGCTAGCTCTTGTAGCAAGGACAAGCAGAGACTGAAGAAACAAGCCACTTAGATGGGTATGTGGCAGTTTTAATAAGCAAGGAAACTTACATATAAGGCTGATCTTGGGCAGCTATAAGACAGGCAGATCTCTGCACCCACCCTCCAGAATGTTAAAAGTTTATATTCCAGTCCTTAACTGGATTCAGCCATGTATTCAGTCCAGATGGTCTCAACAACACATTACTATCTCACGGCTGCATCCTTCAAACTGCTTGCACTGTGGGAACGGTGGGCAGAGCATACCTTCGAAGGACAGGGAAAGGGTCAGGAGCCTTCAATTGCCCTGGTCCAGCTTGTGGGTCAACTGGGGGTCATGTGCTCTTAATAACCATTTCTAACAGATTCAGTTACAACCAGTGAATTAGTTAAATCAATGTTTATTTATTGCTCACATTACTAGTCTCCTGTATGTAGGTGTGGCATCCTTACTCTGGGAATCTGGTCCACAGAGCCTCCCACAGCTGAAATGTTGGTTTCAATGACAGGAAGAAGAAAGTACTATAGTGTCATGTATTGCAATGAATACTCCCAGGAGAACTTCCCTGATGGTCCAGTGGTTAAGAATCCTGTTTCCAATGCAAGGGATGCAGGTTCAATCCCTGGTCTGGGAAGAGTCCACATGCCAAGGAACTATTTAGCCCATGTGCCCTAGAGACTGCGCTCCCCAACAAGAGAAGCCACAGCAGGTGAGAAGCCAGTGAACCGCAACTAGAGAGTAGGCCCTGCTCCCCACAGCTGGAGAAACCCCGAGTGCAACAAGGAAGACAGTGCAGCCGAAAATAAAAAGTAAAAAGCAAAAACAAAACTTCCAGGAGTAACCACGTGTCATCCCTGCCTACGTTTTATTGGCCAAAGCAAGTCACGTGGTTGACCATGATCAACCTCAAGAAGGAGGGGAAGGGCATGTCCACCGTGTTCCTGTACTGAGGACAGGGGATAATCAGAGAAGAGCACTCCCAGGTAATGAAAAGGAGAGGAGAGGTAGCAAGGAGACCCATCTAACAACTCGTTAGCTGTCAAGAGTGGAGAAGGAAAAGAAGTTGAACCTCAAACTATTCTGAGTCCCTTTCCTTGTATGTGACTATTTCAGGTTGCAATGGAGAGATAGTGAGAGGACTTTACAAGAGGGACACAGAGGTGGGAAAAGGGCTGATCTACGGGCTTAGGGGGAAAGGAGAGTTTGGAAGACAAATTTTCCCCTACTTTTGTACTCAGGTTCTGGATTTAACATCTGAGCTCAGAAGGGAGATCTTTTATGTAACAGGAACCCAGGATTGCTGTAGACCTTACTCTTCTCCCTCGTCTGGTGTATTGTGGGCTATTACACAGACTGTGTTGTCTGGTCTTTACTTCCTAATGGTGCGGAGGTGAGGGGAAGTATTTGTGCCTGCAGTTTAGGGGAATGAGTTGAACCCTGCAAGAGTATTTCTGAAGGATGCTGGTTAAATATGGATGCCTGCGTAGGGGTGGGTTTGTGAGGAAACTGAGGGCTTTCTTTTGGGGGGTGGATCATTATCTAGTGGGATCACAAACCTGGGGTATTCACGTAGGTCTAGGACGCTTTCCAAGGGTAGTATTAGCTTGGGCTAGGGAGAGAAAGCTGGGGATAGACACCAGTCCTCAGGGAGTCCCATCAGTCCCCGCTGGATCGGCTGAGCTGAGCATCGCCCTGCAGCGCCCCTGTTCCACCTGTCAGCGCTGTGTCCACCTAACCCCTGGACACGAGCTCTCTCAGTACTCTCTCAGAACTCTTGGGCACTTGGAAAAATATGTGGTTCTGACCCTGGACTCCACAGCATGGGGACATGTGCAGGCCATGTTGGGTCCCCTCCATCTAGATACACTTTCCTGCTGAACTTTCTTCTCTGCTGTCTCAGTAAAATTCTGGACAATTAGAATACAAAAGTTCTTCAGATTTGTGGTTGCCAAGGGAGAGGTGGGGGGTGGGGAATGGATTGGGAGTTTGAGATTAGCAGATGCAAACTACTATAAAGAGCATGGATAAATGACAAGGCTGTGCTGTATAGCACAAGGAACTATATCCAATATCCCATGATAAGCCATAATGGAACAGCATGTGTATGTAGAACGGAATCATGTTGCTGTACAGTAGAAATAAACACATTGTAAATCAACTATACTTCAATAAAATCTTTTGAAAAAAGATAATAAATAAAATGCTGGGTGAAAGACCATAAGGGTCTGGGGTCTGTGAGGTTTCACCTGAGACTGGAGGCAGCAGCAGGTGGTTGGTGGAGGGTCGGGGGGACGCGGCACTGCTGTCCACAGATTCTCATCGTGGAGAGAGGACTCCGGCTCGGTTGCCTGTTGTCTCTCCTCTGCAGCAGGAATGCAGCCCAACGAGGTCAGGGCGGGGCACGCAGCAGGGGCTTCTGTTCGGTGACCCATTCAAGCGTCTGCCTCTTCTGCTTTTGCTCTCGCCTCTCCCCATCACCAGTTGTGCTTCCCCTAGTTTTATCTTACTTTAGGCATAGGAAAATACTATCTATTTTTCTTCCAAATATATTGTTTTTGCCAAGATTTCAGGTTTTGAAAACTCAAAAGGCAAGAAGTTGCCTCTTTTGTTTTGTAGTATAATCCCATCCCCGAGGCAGTGTGCCAAGAAAGCCTGTGTGGGGAAAGGTTCACAGGTAACGGAAACTACAGAGAAGGGAAAACATGTCAGTTAATACATCAAAATATCCTGCTACAAACGCAAACAGGAAGTGTTAATTATCATTAACATGCATATTTATGCTCACAAGAACTATTTGATTTCTTAGTGTATATCATATCTTACCAATCAGACTCTACCCTACCTATTGGTAAAACAGTACTTGACACAGAGTAAGAGCTCAATAAATGCTTTATTTGATTACCTTCAAATGTTCATAAATGGACTACTCCTTACTCAGTCCTGTCCCTGCCATTCTAAGAGACAAAGCTGCCTCTCTACCCTGTCAGCCCTGTGTAGAAAGGGGAGCCCTGTGTTCCTTGGGCCACATGAAAGATGCCACATGCTCTTCTAAATGTGCTCATGCTATAACATCCATTATATTTTGATCTTTTGCCTCAGTGGTTTTAAGGAATCAAGACAGAGGTTTCTAAACAAAATTTATCCACTTAATATTTTATTACATATTCTTTTCTATGCTAAATTTGTACATTTTTATTTATCCAATGGTTTTTTGGGGGGATGTAGACATGTAAATATTGCTAAATTTGGAAACTCTACTTAGAAATGGCAATTCTCTACTCAAAATTATTAAATTATGGTGATTATACTTCTGTTGATGATCGCAGATGGGACAGTGTGGTTTTACAAATGGGAGAAAAATTGCTCACCTCTTCTTCCATCTCGTGTGAGAGCATTAGAAAACTCGGTTGCTGTAAATGTAATCACATAGGAGTCAGTACCTTTCCTGGACTATAGGTTCTCACCCCAATCCTTTAGGTTTAAATGAATATAATTCACCCACATTGGTAATTACTGTTCCACTTCTATAAAGTGAAGGAGTTGGTGCAGACAATCTGAGCTCCATTCTGTCTTAAATGTTGCTCCATCTGTAACTGAGAGATCTTGCTGGGACTTCCCTTGGCAGTCCAGTGGTTAGGACTCTGAGCTTTCACTACAGGGGACACAGGTTTGATCCCTGATCAGGGAACTAAGATCCCACAAGCTGTGTGGTGCAGGAAAAAAGATCTTGCTGTATAGATCTTCCTTCTCATCAACACTTTCATTTCTCTCTTCCCATGTTCATCGTCATATTAAAAAAAAAAATTCTTCTAATCATGAGTTTTGATAATCAACCGTTCGAAATGCACTCATGTACTCTTTTGAATTTTTGAAGCTCAGGAGGCCTGAAAGACAGAGTTTTGACTTCAGACCATCCAGAGTGACATGGGAGAGGCAGGTAATCTCTTGGAGCCTCAGTTTCACATCTGTAAAATGATGGACAAAATATGTTTACAAAATATGTAAAATGATGGACAAAATATAAACTTAGCTCAGCACAGCATAAAAGCACATTGAAAAATTCCCTCTAAATAGAAGCTGGAATGTTCTTCTAGGTTGTATTTTCCTTGCAAGATGAACTGATTGTGTGGGGAAAAGCAAAGCCTGGAACATGATAAGATATCCGTGTCTCCTTCTTTTGCAGTCTCTAAGCCCTTCTCATTGATGAGCAAGTTGCCACCTCGAGAGGGAATACATTATAATCAGCTGAGAGCCAGGCCTCCCAGTGGGCCCTAGATGCACACTCAGGTAGGAAGAGGACACAGGAGGACACTAAAGATAAACTTGGCCCCTTGACAATTTTATCAGGCCTAACCCTGCGGCTGCTACTGCTGTTGGTGATGATGATGATAATGATAAAATATTTTGGTCCCATTTGGGGGAACGCTTTGAACTCAGATAAATTGCACAGGAATGAGACAACTACCAGCTATGTAGTTGGCAGCTCACATCAAGTAAGGGAAATTTCCACTGCAGAGAAGCTATACTGGGATAATTCACTGGGATTGAAAACAACCCGGTTAAACTTAGCTCAGCACAGCATAAAAGCACATTGAAAAATTCCCTCTAAATAGAAGCTGGAATGTTCAGGGTGGGTTTAAGTCATGGGACCTGGCATGCAGCCTTCTGTTGATGGTAGGGATTGGGCCTCTTCTTGAAAAAATGAATAAGTAAAGAAACATGATATAATGACTAACAAATTGTATTTGCAGAGCCTGCTTACATTAGTGTGAGGGACATAGGGACTTTATTTTGTTTTTCTTTGTGTCCCCAGAGCTTAGAACAGTGCCTGACACATAGTGGGTGTTGCCTAAATATTTGTGAAAGGAAGTAAGTAAATGAATACATATAATGTTGAGTGGTGATAAATGTTCTGAAGAAAGTAAAGCAGGGTGTGAGGATAGAGTGCCACAGGAATATAACTCTAGTAAAAGAGGTCAGGAATGCTTTTCTCTGCAGATAACATTGGAGCAGAGACCTGAAGACAGTGAGGGAATGAGTCTTGCAAGGATTAGTCATACAAGGATTAGCCTTGGGAACAAAGGAAGCTGCACGTGCAAATGTCTTGAGAACATAATGGGATCTTAGATTCTACATTTCAACAGGGTTTCAAGCAGTGCTGATGCAGCTGGTCCACAGACCACACTTTGAGTAGCAAAGGTTTGGTCTAGAACCTAAACATGGAGTCTGTAGTTGATATGAGGAGGTCAAGGAACTGAGAGGCAAGATCACTGCATGAGAAAAAGATGAAAAGCTGCCTATGCAAAACAATATTATTATGTAAAATGGATATTAAAAATATCAGTAGTATTTTCCTCAGTGAAAATACTATCCCATTCCTCAGTGAAAATAAATCCCATTTCAGGTGATTTAAATCCCCTTCTTTTTATTTAGATTGTTCCAAAATTTCCACTGTGTGTATCAGAAGAAAACTTTATTTAAGAAATCACTCTGACTGCCAGTGGTTAGAACCTAGAGGGATGGGGTGGGTAAGACTGCACTTAGAAAGACATTTGGAATATTTTGTGTAAGAGATTGAACTAGGTTGGTTACACAAATGATATAGAAGAAGGAGGAATGTGAAAAAGATAAGGTTGGGGTGTGCCGCACAGGTCTGGACTGTGCAGGCCTGCAAACCTGATGCTTGCCCAGCCTTATGACCAAAGAGAGAACCCAGAGGCAATGACAGAGACATCGATGGTGTAGTGGATGGGGGAGCTTATACATCTGCAGCCAGGTCCTGGAGCAGCCTCCTCCCCCAGCTCCACAGCACAGGGTAGGCAGAACATGACAGCAGTCTTCACTGATGGCGGGGGAGGGGAGATTACCAGTTAAAGGGGACCTGAGTTTGGTTCATCATTGTCAGGGAAACCAGAAGAGGGGTGTCCTCCTGACTGCTCCTTTGATAAACTATCAGGATAGCGATAGCTCTGATCTAAAGATTTGAACAGCGGGGGCCAGGGGCAAGTACTCAGGCATTTACTGATTAGGCTCTATGATGTAGAGGGAAGGTCAGTCAGGTGAGTAGGGTGTAGGGGAGGCAGGGACGGGTTGGGCAGGCGATGTACAAAGAGCAGCCATCTTGGAAACAGCCATTGAGCAACTTCATCTTACACACGGCGAGGAGGTGGTTTGTTCTTTTCATTAATTGCTTGGATGTGGAAAAGTAGTCAGAAGAGATGAGATCAGAAGAGAGAGAAGCTAGAATGAGTCCAAGGTTTCTGGCTTAGCTGATTGAAAGGATATAAAAAGGAAAAACTGGACACAGGACATATTTTATCCCAGGAGGATGGTAAGGGAAGATTACAGATGTAGATTTGGAAAAGCTTTGATTGAGGTAATTGTGGAGACAGAGGTGGAGAGAGCTGTGGACAGTTGGATGGGTGGATCTGGAGCTTAGCAGAGAAAACTAACAGCAAGTAGAATCGTCACAGAGCTTCATCCATATACCAACACCGGGAAACACTGTGGAAGGTTCCAGTCTTCTCGGTTGCTTACTGTGGAAGCATAATAAGCTGAAGAGGAAGGAGCAGAGAGCCCCTTCAGAAACAGGCCTAGGGGTGCCTGTTTCCTGGCCCAATGACCCGGTCACTTGAGAACAAGAGAGATGCCACAGGAGCCACACTGAGTGGGCATCGTAGAGGGGCAGGAACCCCTCAGCCTGAATATTGTACTGTCTCTTTGAGGGGGAGGAGGAGAAGGAAAGTGTTGGATAAGATATCAAGTTAACAAACCCTGTCTGGAGCGTGGTTGTTTATCTCGGACATCGTCTCCACCTCTGATCCTGACAGTGCAGTGTGTCCAGCCACTTCTTTCCATCACTAGATGTGATGCCTTGATGCCAGGGTTGAAACACAAAATACTTACAAGGTAGACAAGGAGAGGAGCCAAGCCAGTGCAGAGAGTGATACATTTGGCCAAAGGAAGCGGTTGCCTCTCAGCTCCCGGACTTTTTTGTGAGGTGGCAACGTGGGCCTGGTTGCCAGATATTCTTATTTTTTGTGTGTGTATGAATTTTTTGGTGTGGTTTTCACACTTTTAAATGTTGGGTAAATTATATTTAAAAACCAAAAACCAAATAAAACATGTCTGCAGGCTTTAACCAACCCCTAGTCCACCAGCAGTTGTCATTAGTCTGAATGCCTTATTTGTGTGCTTCTATATCATGCTTAATTGTGTTTTTCTATTTATGTTTCCTACTGTGACCACTAGCTTTGTGTGGGTTGCTTTTATGTGTTTGTTTTTTGTTTTTCTTTTCTTTTTTTTTTTTTAATTTTATTTTATTTTTAAACTTTACATAACTGTATTAGTTTTGCCAAATATCAAAATGAATCCGCCACAGGAGAAAGTATAATGGGTCAGACCCTATATATTTATGAATCTTATTTCTGGAAACTGAACAGAACTGTGTGAGGTACTGAAACCCTTCAGGCTTTCAGGGACCTAAAACAACAGACCACACAGAAAACAGCATATTCCTCTGGCAGATTCGGGCCTCACAATTGAGGTGGGAGAGAAATAGCCAAGATGCACTTGGCCACATCTTGGTGACAACTCTTCTAATAACCTCACAGATTATTTAAAGTAGACCCTGTATTAGCAGTAGAATAAAACATCAAAGTCATTTCATGAAGGTAGAAATTCTCATGATGAAAAAACACTCTTTCCAGTGCTCAAGGCTGTAAATATATATAAGTTTAAATTGAATGAGGAATGAGGTAAGAGAAAATACAGGAAGAAAACTAATGAGGGAAAATAGAGAAATACATGGGATAAAATGAGTGTAATATGCATTACCCATGGATATTATTGAGCCATATGTCTTAGATTTATAGAAGAGAAGCAGTTTCTCTCATCATATTCTGCATTCCCCTTCTTTCTTTCTTTATCCTACGGGGCAGAGTTGCTACAGATTCTAGGACACTGGACCATGTTTGCCAGTAGGTGCATTAAAAGATCCTGGACTATTCATTAAAGGATTATGGACAAGGTCCACATGAAGAATTGCATATAAATGTTCAAAGCAGCTTTATTCATAATAGCCAAAACTGGAAACAGTTTAAATGTCCATCAGTAAATGACTGGATACTCAGCACAAAAAAGGAATAAACTGCTGATATACATATATACATGTAGGCTTCCCTGGTAGCTCAAATTGTACAGATTTTGTCTGCCAATTCAGGAGACCCAGATTCAATCCTTGTGTCAGGAAGGTCGCCTGGAGGAGGGCATGGCAACCCACTCCAGTATTCTTTCCTGGAGAATTCCATGGACAGAAGAGTCTGGTGGGTTACAGTTCATGGGATGGCAAAAAGAGTAAGATATGACGGAGCAACTAACACTTTCATGATTCATAAAACATTCTGTTAAACAAGAGAAGTCAGAGTCCAGAGAGTTCATACTATATGATTCAATTCCTATTAAACTCTAGAAGAGGCAAATCTAATGTATAGGGACAGAAAACCAACCACTGGTTGCTTGGGGCTTCTGGTAGTGAAAAGTGAAAGTGAAAGTCGCTCAGTCATGTCCGACTCTTTGCAACTCCATGAACTATAGACTGCCAGGCTCCTCTGTCTGTTGAATTCTCCAGGCCATAATACTGGAGTGGGTAGCCGTTCCCTTCTCCAGGGGATCTTCCCAACCCAGGGATCAAACCCAGGTCTCCTGTATTGCAGGTGGATTCTTTACCGTCTGAGCCACCAGGGAAGCCCAGTGCTTCTGAGAGGGGGCATGGAATACAAAAGAGCATGAAGGAATTTTCAGGAGGGATGGATTATATCTTGATATTTGCAGTGGTTACGTGTATGATTATAATTTCAAAACTCACCACACTTACACTTCAAATAGGTATATATTATTTTATGTAAATTACACCTCCATACAGTTGATTTAAAGCAAAGGTCTTGAATAAAGATTGCGTCTCTGGTGCTCCCCTGTACCTCTTCACCTGTGCTGCAGAAGCAGTTGTTAAATCTAGCTCTCCTTTCTGCTTCCGTGTGGCCTGAAGGAGGGGAAACTCAGGCCCTTCCAGCTTAGGACACATCCAGCTAGCCTTTTGTTCACATCCTGCATTGTGAAGCTTCATCTGTTTGGGTTTTTGTCTTTATTTATGGCAGGTGCTTGCGTGCATGTTCAGTTGCTTCAATCACGTCTGACTCTTTACGACCCCATGTACTGTAGCCTGCCAGGCTCCTCTGTCCATGGAATTTTCCAGGCAAGAATACTGGAATGAGTTGTCATTTTTCTCCTCCAGAGGATCTTCCCGACCCACAGGTCAAACCCACATGTCTTGCATCTCCTGCATTGGCAGGTTGGTTCTTTACCACTAGCGCCACCTGGGAAGCTGTTATGGCAGGTGAGGTGTGGTGAAATCTTGAAGTTGACTTTGGACTTTTGGGGAGAAAAAGTGTTCCCTTTCTAAGCCTTCAGAGTTACGCAGGTGCCCCAGCCCAGCTTACAGAGGCCCTGCACTGGGGTAAGAGCCTAGATTTAGCTGAGACTGGAACCCTTACTTTGCTTTCTTTTACCATTGTTCTGTAGGTACACAGCTCCTTCAGGGATGTTTTGGAGAAAGACAGCTGAGGTTTAGGACTTGATTTTGGTAATCCTAAAACTCTTGGATAAATACTATCTAAACATCATAATTATTTCTAAAATAAGTCTTTCTTAGGTATCCTATGCTCATTCAGGCCTCAATGCCTTTGTACGAATCATTGCTACAAGCAGGAACGTCATTCTCCAGCCTGAATACGTCTCTGACTTGTCAGATACTTATTTTTCAAGAATATAGCTTGAGTCATTGTCCCTAATCTTTCCCACCCACCAGTCCGAAAGCAGGTTATTTCTTGTTCGATGGTACAAAAGAGGAGAAAGCAGCTTGAGTGTCATACAAATCTGAGTTCAAATCTTGACCTGCCACTTAGGTTAAAGTTATTTAACATCTGAGTCCCAGCATGTGTGTACATACATATACATATATGTATATTTACATATACATGTATGTATATTTACATACATGCAGTCACTGAGTGGCTCAGAGGTTAAAGCGTCTGCCTGCAATGCAGGAGACCTAAGTTCAATCCTTGGGTCAGGAAGATCCCCTGGAGAAGGAAATGGCAACCCACTCCAGTATTCTTGCCTGGAGAATCCCATGGACGGAGGAACCTGGTGGGCTACAGTCCACGGGGTTGCAAAGAGTCGGACACGACTGAGTGACTTACTTCACTTTCACTTACTTCACTTCATACATATTTATGTGTTTTTTTCAATTCTAAAATGGCAACAATTCCTACATTTTAGGCTGTTGTTTAGATCAATAAATTGATTGATAGATTAGGTAGATGATATGAGATAAAGTACATGATTTGCCAAATGAAGATGCATAAAATATTCTAGCTATAATTATTAGACACTGGTGGCAGAAACACCAGGCTGTTCTTACATCTGGGTGTGGACACATGGCCTGGAAACAATGAAATGTGAGTGCTGTGTGTCACTCCTGGGACATGGATTTTAGAAGAGGGTATCACTTCTCCATTTCTTTTTCCCCTTTCCGCTAGCTGGAGGCAGAAGACAAAGGGACTCTAGGAGATGGTGGGACCACAAGCTAGATGGAGCCACAAGTCCTTAAATCACCACCTGGAGAAAAGCCGTCTCTCACTCAGCAACATCTGCATTGGATTATATAAGGAAGAAACAAGCTTAATTTTTACTGGGTCCATGAGACTCTGGGGATTATATATTATGGCAGCATGTGTTAATTACTCTTGTGAATTTAGGAATGGGCACTTTGAAGTGAGGCTGAATGTAAGAAACACCTAAAATATGTTGCATCAGCTCAGCAGTTGGAGGGTGGGTGGCACAGGCACTGGTGTGGAAGTCCGGGAAGCTGGAGACCAGTGGAGGTGATGGCAAAGCATTTGGTAAATCTGTTGCTACTAATAATTTAAAAGGCAGGCCAAATGCCTGATAAGCCTTTGTCTCCAAGGGAGAGGATGATTATCACTTACTGCATTTAACAAGGTATAACAAGACAGAGACCTCAGATAAGAACTGGTTTGTGTATGAGAGCAGAAATGAAAGGGAGCAGATGGAGTCCAGAAATTTGTTGCTTAATAGGACTGGAAGAGAGAAAGCTACTCTTTGGCTCCAATTAGTAGAAGATACAACTGAAAAAAAACTTTGAGCAAGAGATGCATTTAAAAATCTCAATTTAATAGATGCCATGCTAGCTTCTCAAGAGGCAGGTCAGGTGGTCTGGTATTCTCATCTCTTTCAGAATTTCCCACAGTTTATTGTGATCCAAACATTCAGAAAACGAAGATCATGGCATCCGGTCCCATCACTTCATGGGAAATAGATGGGGAAACAGTGGAAACAGTGTCAGACTTTATTTTTCTGGGCTCCAAAATCACTGCAGATGGTGATTGCAGCCGTGAAATTAAAAGACGCTTACTCCTTGGAAGGAAAGTTATGACCAACCTAGATAGCATATTCAAAAGCAGAGACATTACTTTGCCAACAAAGGTCCATCTAGTCAAGGCTATGGTTTTTCCTGTGGTCATGTATGGATGTGAGAGTTGGACTGTGAAGAAGGCTGAGCACCAAAGAATTGATGCTTTTGAACTGTGGTGTTGGAGAAGACTCTTGAGAGTCCCTTGGACTGCAAGGAGATCCAACCAGTCCATTCTGAAGGAGATCAGCCTTGGGATTTCTTTGGAAGGAATGATGCTAAAGCTGAAACTCCAGTACTTTGGCCACCTCATGTGAAGAGTTGACTCATTGGAAAAGACTCTGATGCTGGGAGGGATTGGAGGCAGGAGGAGAAGGGGACGACAGAGGATGAGATGGCTGGATGGCATCACTGACTTGATGGACGTGAGTCTGAGTGAACTTCGGGAGTTGGTGTTGGACAGGGAGGCCTGGCCCGCTGCGATTCATGGGGTCGCAAAGAGTCGGACACGGCTGAGCGACTGATCTGATCTGATCTGATGCTAGCTTCTATCAGTTCAGTTCAGTTGCTCAGTCGTGTCTGACTCTTTGCTGGTTTGTGTTGGCCTCCCTGTCCATCACCAACTCCTGGAGTCTACCCAAACCCATGTCCATCGAGTCGATGATGCCATCCAACCATCTCATCCTCTGTCATCCCCTTCTCCTCCTGCCCTCAATCTTTCCTAGCATCAGGGTCTTTTCCAATGAGTCAGATCTTTGCATCAGGTGGCCAAAGTATTGGAGTTTCAGCTTCAACATCAGTCCTTCCAATGAACACCCAGGACTGATCTCCTTTAGGATGGGCTGGTTGGATCTCCTTGCAGTCCAAGGGACTCTCAAGCATCTTCTACAACACCACAGTTCAAAAGCATCAATTCTTTGGTGCTCAGCTTTCTTTATAGTCCGACTCTCACATCCATCTATGACTACTGGAAAAACCATAGCCTTGACTAGATGGACCTTTGTTGGCAAAGTAATGTCTCTGCTTTTTAATATGCTGTCTAGGTTGGTCATAACTTTCCTTCCAAGGAGTAAGCATGTTTTAATTTCATGGCTGCAATCACCATCTGCAGTGATTTTGGAGCCCAGAAAAATAAAGTCTAACACTGTTTCCACTGTTTCCCCATCTATTTTCCATGAAGTGATGAGACCAGTTGCCAAGATCTTAGTTTTCTGAATGTTGAGCTTTAAGCCAACTTTTTCACTCTCCTCTTTCACTTTCATCATGAGGCTCTTTGGTTCTTCTTCACTTTCTCCCATAAGGGTGGTGTCATCTGTATATCTGAGGTTATTGATATGTCTCCCGGCAATCTTGATTCCAGCTTGTGTTTCTTCCAGCCCAGCGTTTCACATGATGTACTCTGCATATAAGTTAAATAAGCAGGGTGACAATATATAGCCTTGAAGTACTCCTTTTCTTATTTGGAACCAGTCTGTTGTTCCATGTCCAGTTCTAACTGTTGCTTCCTGACCTGCATACAGGTTTCTCAAGAGGCAGGTCAGGTGGTCTGGTATTCCCATCTCTTTCAGAATTTTCCACAGTTTATTGTGATCCACACAGTCAAAGGCTTTGGCATAGTCAATAAAGCAGAAATAGATGTTTTTCTGGAACTCTCTTGCTTTTTCCATGATCCAGAGGATGTTGGCAATTTGATTTCTGGTTCCTCTGCCTTTTCTAAATCCAGCTTGAACATCTGGAAGTTCACGGTTCACGTATTGCTGAAGCCTGGCTTAGAGAATTTTAAGCATTACTTTACTAGCGTGTGGGATGAGTGCAATTGTGTGGTTTTGAGCATTCTTTGGCATTGCCTTTCTTTGGAATTGGAATGAGAACGGACCTTTTCCAGTCCTGTGGCCACTGCTGAGTTTTCCAAATTTGCTGGCATATTGAGTGCAGCACTTTCACAGTGTCATCTTTTAGGATTTGAAATAGCTCAACTAGAATTCCATCACCTCCACTAGCTTTGTTCGTAGTGATGCTTCCTAAGGCCCACTTGACTTCACATTCCAGGATATCTGGCTCTAAGTGAGTGATCTCACCATCATGATTATCTAGGTTGAAGATCTTTTTTTGTACATTTCTTCTGTGTATTCTTGCCACCTCTTCTTAATACCATCTGCTTCTGTTAGGTCCCTACCATTTCTGTACTTTATTGAGCCTATCTTTGCCTTAAATGTTCCCTTGGTATCTCTAATTTTCTTGAAGAGATCTCTAGTCTTTCCCATTCTATTGTTGTCCTCTATTTCGTTGCATTTATCACCAAGGAAGGCTTTCTTATCTCTCCTTGCTATTCTTTGGAACTCTGCATTCAGATGGGTATATCTTTCCTTTTCTCCTTTGCTTTTTGCTTCCCTTCTTTTCACAGCTATTTGTAAGGCCTCCTCGGACAGCCATTTTGCTTTTTGGCATTTCTTTTTCTTGGGGATGGTCATGATTCCTATCTCCTATACCATGTCACATACCTCCATCCATAGTTCATCAGGCACTCTGTCTATCAGATCTAGTCCCTTAAATCTATTTCTCACTTCCACTGTATAATCATAAGGGATTTGATTTAGGTCATACCTGAATGGTCTAATGGTTTTCCCTACTTTCTTCAATTTAAGTCTGAATTTCTCAATAAGGAGCTCATGATCTGAGCCACAGTCAGCTCCTGGTCTTGTTTTCGCTAACTGTATAGAGCTTCTCCATCTTTGGCTACAAAGAATATAATTAATCTGATTTTGGTGTTGACCATCTGGTGATGTCCATGTATAGAGTCTTCTCTTGTGTTGTTGGAAGAGGGTGTTTGCTATGACCAGTGCCTTTTCTTGGCAGAACTCTATTGGCCTTTGCCCTGCTTCATTCTGTACTCCAAGGCCAAATTTGCCTGTTTCTCCAGGTGTTTCTTGACTTCCTACTTTTGCATTCCAGTCCCCTATAATGAAAAGGACATCTTTTTTGGGTGTTAGTTCTAAAAGGTCTTGTAGGTCTTCATAGAACTGTTCAACTTCAGCTTCTTCAGTGTTACTGGTTGGAGCATAGACTTGGATTACCATGATATTGAATGGTTTGCCTTGGAAATGAACATAGATCATTCTATCGTTTTTGAGATTGCATCCAAGTACTGCATTTTGGACTCTTGTTGACCATGATGGCTACTCCATTTCTTCTAAGGGATTCCTGCCCACAGTAGTAGATATAATGGTCATCTGAGTTAAATTCACCCATTCCAGTCCATCTTAGTCCACTGATTCCTAGAATGTCAGTGTTCACTCTTGCCATCTCCTGTCTGACCACTTCCAATTTGCCTTGATTCATGAATCTAACATTCCAGGTTCCTATGCAATATTGCTCTTTACAGCATCGGACCTTGCTTCTATCACCAGTCACATCCACAACTGGGTATTCTTTTTGCTTTGGCTCCATCTCTTCAGTCTTTCTGGAGTTATTTCTCCACTGATCTCCAGTAGAATATTGGGCACCTACTGACTTGGGGAGTTCATCTTTCAGTGTCCTATCTTTTTGCCTTTTTACTGTTCATGGGGTTCTCAAGGCAAGAATACTGAAGTGGTTTGCCATTCCTTTCTCCAGTGGACCACATTCTGTCAGACCTCTCCACCATGCTAGCTTCTATAGAGGCTACAAAATAACTAGGGACTGTTATTTACCCTCAAAGAGTGTGCAGTTTTTTAAAAAGGATAATAAACTGTTAATAAACAGTTTATTAAAAAGGATAAAGCATATATAAATAACTGTAGTAGACACAGTTAATCATGGGATTATCTGTGGCTATAAATAATGGGGCCTTCCCACATGATGCTAGTGATAAAGAACCCACCTTCCAATGCAGGAGACATAAGAGATGTGGGTTCGATCCATGGATTGGGAAGATTCCTTGGGGAAGAGTATGGCAGACCATGCCAGTATTCTTGCCTGGAGATTGCCACGGACAGAGGAGCCTGGTGGGCTACACAGTCCATGACATTGTAAAGAGACATGACTGAAGCAATTTGGCATGCATGCATAAATAATGAAGGAATTACAACCTTCTGGGGCAAGGGGTTCTCTGAGAGAAGGGGGCTGGGAAGCTTGGACCTTGCTTATCCTGCAAGCCCTCAGACCCATGAATGAATGAACTTCGGTCATCTTTCATACTCTTCTTCCCCTTTTTAAAATACCAGAGTTCAGGTTTGGTCTGTGGAGTTGCAGCTGATACCCAGGGCCCTGAGCAACCCCTCCATCCAGCCTGTGACTTCCCTATTGAATTTTTCCCTGACTTCACAAGTAGTTCAGGCTGAGACCTGCTGAGGCTCCCTCCTTAGGGACTCAATTCTGTAAAGAGAGACGAAGACCCTGCTTACCCTCCTGAGTCCTCAACTGCCCTGGGGCTATGAGGCGTTCCAGCCTGTAAAGCACTGTGTGTTTGCAGAGGTTGCTTGTTTTTATTGTCTCTTGTTTTTTTTTTTTTTTTTTTTTAAATAATCATCTTTGGGCAAAGAATAAGACCTTGCAAGTTCTTAGTGTTTCCTGGCATGAGCCTAGTACCCTTTTAGCTTGTTTTTATTGCCTCTTTGGCTGCCTGCACAGAGCACTTATCTAAATATAGAATGGTACACTGCTATGGACAGGATTGGAGTAAGATAACATTTTCTTTCCAATCAATTCCCTTGCATCTTCTAGTGAATGCCAGGTACTGTTCTCTGCTCAGAGCGGCAAGAGTGGGCAGCAAAAAAGAAATGATATTGAGTCGTGGAGCTTTCCAAAGTAGAAGTTACTCACTGCAAGGCCTTCTGAAGTAGCAAGGTCATGGTAATTGGTGCTGGGCTATCTCTCCCATGACCTTGGGCGAACCATACAATGCTGGTTGGCGGCACCCACCTGTCCTTTGGCAGCAGGGTGGTGTAGTAGAAGGGGCGCAGGCCGCAGCAGACCCAGACTGGATCTGCTGCCAGTTCCTTGTTTTAAGGGTGACCTTGGGTAAGTTACTTAATCTCATCTACAGAATAGGTGGTACTAATAAAATCTGTCTCTAAGGGCTCTTATAGGGGTTAGATGAGATGAATATATGTAAACTACCCAATGCATTTTCAAGAAATAGCAGCTATTATTTTTTGTAGGCTACTATTTTATAGCATCACTGTTTCAAATGTGACTATATTTTTAATTTTATTTCTGGAGCAATTATGTCAGTCAGTCAGTTCAGTCGCTCAGTCGTGTCCAACTCTTTGCGACCCCATGAATCGCAGCACTCCAGGCCTCCCTGTCCATCACCAACTCCCGGGGTTCACTCAGATTCACGTCCATCAAGTCAGTGATGCCATCCATCCATCTCATCCTCTGTCATCCCCTTCTCCTCCTGCCCCCATCCCCCCCAGCATCAGAGTCTTTTCCAATGAGTCAACTCTTCGCATGAGGTGGCCAAAGTACTGGAGTTTCAGCTTTAGCATCATTCCTTCCAAAGAAATCTCAGGGCTGATCTTCAAAATGGACTGGTTGGATCTCGTTGCAGTTTAAGGGACTCTCAAGAGTCTTCTCCAACACCACAGTTCAAAAGCATCAATTCTTTGGCGCTCAGCCTTCTTCACAGTCCAACTCTCACATCCATACATGACCACTGGAAAAACCATAGCCTTGACTAGACTAACCTTTGTTGGCAAAGTAATGTCTCTGCTTTTGAATATGCTGTCTAGGTTGGACATAACTTTCCTTCCAAGAAGTAAGCGTCTTTTAATTTCATGGCTGCAGTCACCATCTGCAGTGATTTTGGAGCCCAGAAAAATAAAGTTTGACACTGTTTCCACTGTTTTCCCATCTATTTCCCAAGCAGTGATGGGACTGGATTACATGATCTTAGTTTTCTGAATGTTGAGCTTTAAGCCAACTTTTTCACTCTCCACTTTCACTTTCATCAAGAGGCTTTTGAGTTTCTCTTCACTTTCTGCCATAAGTGTGGTGTCATCTGCATATCTGAGGTTATTGATATGTCTCCCGGCAATCTTGATTCCAGCTTGTGTTTCTTCCAGTCCAGCGTTTCTCATAATGTACTCTGCATGTAAGTTAAATAAGCAGGGTGGCAATATACAGCCTTGATGTACTCCTTTTCCTATTTGGAACCAGTCTGTTGTTCAATATCCAGTTCTAACTGTTGCTTCCTGACCTGCATACAGATTTCTCAAGAGGCAGGTCAGGTGGTCTGGTATTCCCATCTCTTTCAGAATTTTCTACAGTTTGTGGTGATCCACACAGTCAAAGGCTTTGGCATAGTCAATAAAGCAGAAATAGATGTTTTTCTGGAACTCTCTTGCTTTTTCCATGATCCAGTGGATGTTGGCAATTTGATCTCTGGTTCCTCTGCCTTTTCTAAAACCAGCTTGAACATCAGGAAGTTCAGGGTTCACGAATTGCTGAAGCTTGGCTTGGAGAATTATGAGCATTACTTTACTAACATGTGAGATGAGTGCAATTGTGTGGTAGTTTGAGCATTCTTTTGCCTTTCTTTGGGATTGAAATGAAAACTGACCTTTTCCAGTCCTGTGGCCACTGCTGAGTTTTCCAAATTTGCTGGCATATTGAGTGCAGCACTTTCACAGCATCATCTTTCAGGATATGAAATAACTTCACTGGAATTCCATCACCTCCACTAGCTTTGTTCATAGTGATGCTTTCTAAGGCCCACTTGACTTCACATTCCAGGATGTCTGGCTCTAGGTGAGTGATCACACCATCATGATTATCTTGGTCATGAAGATCTTTTTTGTACAGGTCTTCTGTGTATTCTTGCCACCTCTTCTTGATATCTTCTGCTTCTGTTAGGTCCATACCATTTCTGTCCTTTATCAAGCCCATATTTACATGAAATGTTCCCTTGGTATCTCTAATTTTCTTGAAGAGATCTCTAGCAATTATGTAAATTTATTTTTTATAATAATAAAAAGCAGCTCTCACCCACCATATCTGTATATGAATCAGATACAAGCCTCTTACTCCCTTCATTCATTCTGGTGAAAGGATTTCATTGCTGGGGGCAGCACTGTGTAGTGATTAGAGCAAAGGCTTTGGCATGAGTCTTTGGGGCTCACATCCTAGGCTGTGATCTTGAGCAAGTTTCTTGATTTCTCTGGGATGCAGTCCTTTATCTGCAATTCCAAAATGAAGCTTTTTATGAACTTTATCCCACTTAGTATAAATCTTCCTAATTTTGATGTAGAAATATTGTGACTGAGTCCAGGGAACTCCCGAAAATTCTGAGAGGGGTTCTACGATATATGTTCATATGCCATACATTCATATGCTGAATTCTGAATTTCAAAGCTTATCTGGCTCCAAGAGTTTTGGTAAGGGAGCCTTGACACACTCTCATAAGGCTATTTTGAGCCACATTAACTTCATGTAAGCCTCTTAGACAGCAAGATCAAACCAGTCAATCGCACAGGAAATCAACCCTGAATATTCACTGGAAGGATTGATGGTGAAGCTGAAGCTCCAGTACTTTGACCACCTGATGTGAAGAGCTGACTCATTGGAAAAGACCGTGGTGCTGGGAAAGATTGAGGCCAGGAGGAGAAGGGGATGACAGAGGGTGAGGTGTTTGGATGGGATCACGGACTCGATGGATGGAGTTTGAGCAAGCTCTGGGAGATGGTGAAGGACGAGGAAGCCTGGTGTGCTGCCATCCAGGGGGTGTCAAAGAGTCAGACACAACTTAGCTACTGAACAATAAGCCTCTTGGAATGCTATTGGCTATTATTGTCATCTTTGGAAACAATACTTTGAGGAAGTTATTATCTCATTTTATAGATGAGGAAAACACAAAAGCATTAAGTAGCTAGCTAGCTCACACGTGGTAGACCTAGAATCAACCCAGATAAGACATTTCCAACACCAGATCCCATGCACCCTTCTGAAACAGGTTTATTCCCAGTGTCTTGGGCTTCCCTGATAGCTCAGTTGGTAAAGAATCCGCCTGCAATGCAAGAGACCTGGTTTGATTCTTGGGTTGGGAAGATCCCCTGGAGAAGGGAAAGGCTACCCACTCCAGTATTCTGGCCCGGAGAATTCCATGGACTGTATAAGTTCATGGGGTTGCAAAGAGTTGGACACAACTGAGTAACTTTCACTTTCACTTCACTTTCTTGTACTGGCCTTGGCAGAATTAATTCCAATTAAGATTCCACTCAGAGAAGTTAGAAAACACCTTCAGCCGGGGCTGCCCTTTACAAACATCTCCCCAGGGAGACTGGCTCTGATGTGGACTTCCCAACCTCTTCCCAGAGGGAAGAGTGGGGTGCTGGCAAGACTCCCCACAGGAGGCTGCCAAAGACGTGGCATGATGAGAGAGGCAGTGCACACGCTGTCCAGCCATTTCTTGATGGGACACCCTGTCTCCTTTTGGGTCCTCCAGAAGCTGACACTGAGAAAAGGATTTCAGTGCAAGTGGTTGATTTGTGAAGCACAGGAAACATCAGAAAAGAAGGGGAAGCAGCCAATAAGAGGTACATTATTATCCATTTTCCACTGTGAGTCACTGAAAATCCACAGGGAAATGTGAGGTCATAGGATAAAACCCATGCCTCAAGGACTGATCCTACCCAAGGGCTGAGGGAGCTGAGGTATTTATACTCCATCCCTGGAGAGTCATTGGTGGAGGGTGACGCCCAGGGATGTCCTTGGCCCGCAGCCAGAAGCAGCATGGCCTTCCTCATTCTGGAACATGAGGTCCAGGAGATAGGAGCGGAGCACTGACAGGGGCTGGTACACACCCTCTCGCCCAGTTTTGCGTAGGAGCAGGAATAGCCTCATTTGTGGAAAGCCCAGGATGGATGATGTCTCACTCACTGTGGGTCTGATATCCATTGACAGACTCACCCACCCTCAAAAACATTCCCACCATACTGCCTGCTTGGTGCCTGAAATCTGTGCCGTAGTCACCAGTCTCCAGAGACCACCAATAATATGTCAGGACATTACTCAGGAGAAGGAAAAAATGCACTATGACCTTTCCTTTCCTAGCCAGAACCCAGGGGAAAGGGACTCGGAACAGATATGTTTTAATGGAAGAAATATCAAGAAATTTCTCTATGAGGTGAGGATCAGGGAAGAATAGTGAGGGTGAGTCACCGCCACTGAAGACCCTGGATATTCTGGGGTGCCAGCTGCCGGACTGGAGGTGGACATGGGAGAGGCAGCCTCTGGGAAGGGTGGCACCAATGGGGAACTCACAAGGGTGTCTTAGAGAAGAAAAGGGTCCAGCGTTTAAGACTTCACCTTCCAATGCAGGGGGTACAGGTTTGATCCTTGGTCAGAGAACCAAGATCCCACATGCCTCATGGCCAAAAAAACCAAAAACCATAAAATAACAGAAGCAATATTGTTACTAATTCAATAAAGACTTTAAAAATGGTCCTCACACACAAAAAATCTTTTTTTATTTAAAAATTAAAAAAAGAAAGGATTTGACCCAAAGAGATATTTCCTATTTCCCAGTTTTTCCAGATCAGGGGGTTGGGAAAAGAAGACTTCCTTCACTGCTGCTGGACCCCGAGCTCTTGGATGGTAGCAACCACGTCTTCTTGTCTTTATATTCAGAGCTCAGCACAGTGACCAGTGACTCATCTAAATGCACTCATCTTTCTTTTTTTAAGAAATATTTTATTTTGAAATATATTTTCTTTTTATCCTCTCTATACCTGGACCTATGACACCCCCATGAGTGCAGGGGAAAGCAGGGTTTTGGAATATACCCCAGTATGGACTCTCCTGGTCTTTGTGTTCATGTAGTTGAACCACCAGACTTTTCACATACTTTATATTCTCTGTTCAGGCGATGATCTGCTGGACACAAAATTCTAACCTCTTCTTCAGGCTCTGCAGCACAGGAGGGCATGTCTGGTCTTTCCTTTGGCCTAGCTTCTTGCTCTCCCTGGATTCAGTGAATTCAATGCTCTGCTCTTGTTGCCAGCTGCCAGTTCCTCTCTGACTTTTATACTAGCTACCCTACGTTCATACTCACGAGCCCCCTGTGTTTCCACTTCTCCTTCTATTAAAATAGCAACACCAACAACTTGCTGGCAGTGAAATTTTGGACAAATTATTTTACCCTTAGTTTACTCAACAGCAAAATGTAGAGACTGCCATGAACTTGTGGTGGGGACTCAGTGAGGTTACTATGAACTGAATTGTGTTCTAGCAAAGTTCACGTGTTGAAGCTCTAGTCCCCAGTGTGTCTGTATTTGGAATTGGAGGCCCCATAAGGAGGTAATCAGGTTAAAGTGAGGTCATAGGGGGAGGCCTTAATTCAGTAGGACTAATGCAGGAGAAGAAGGGGATGACAGAGGATGAGAGGGCTGGATGGCATCACCCACTTGATAGACGTGAGTCTGAGTGAACTCCGGGAGTTGGTGATGGACAGGGAGGCCTGGCGTGATGCGATTCGTGGGATTGCAGAGTCAGACACGACTGAGCAACTGAACTGAACTGAACTGAATGTCCTTATCAGAAGAGGAGGAGACACCAGAGATCTTTCACTCTCTCTCTCATCTTGTGTGCCTGGAAGAAAAGGTATGTGAGAACACAGTGAAAAAGTACCCTCCGCGAGCCAGAAGAGGCCTCAGCAAAAGCCAAATTTTCTGGCACCTTGATCTTCGGCTTCTAGCTTTCAGAACTGTGAGAAGATTAATTTCTGTTGTGTAAGTTCCCCAGGCTTTAGATTTAGTTATGGATGCTCTAGAAAACCAATACAGAGGTAATTCACATCAAGGGCTTTGACACAGTAGCTGACACAAGGTGGAGATTCATCAAGTGTA
The DNA here is from genome assembly GCF_019923935.1 of Bubalus bubalis. Taxonomy (NCBI): domain Eukaryota; kingdom Metazoa; phylum Chordata; class Mammalia; order Artiodactyla; family Bovidae; genus Bubalus; species Bubalus bubalis. The sequence continues at coordinate 15,874,196 of NC_059161.1, read as the reverse complement.
GCAATTGCTATTATTATTGCTTGTAATAAAATAACCACCTTTCTAGGAGAGAAAGATAATTCTAGAAACCCTGTACCAAACAGTCGCAAATTCACTTTAAGCTTCTAATGAGAGATTGAGGACATCAGAAAGAAGGCAAACCACACTTGCTGAAATTTTCCAATCCTATTTTTGTGTCTCAGTCATAATGATTTGTGTCAAATAACATGACTGCATCTTTCCTCTGAGGAACTTAATGTGCTGATGCCAACTACTTACCCATCAGGCCAATGTTTGCATTGAGGATGAGCGAATAGGATGTCTTAGATGGCTGGGTGCCTGAGACCAGGACTGTGCGCAGGGGAGCCCTAATAAAATATGATAATCGCATTTGTTCCACTCTATCTGTAGTTTAGATTGTGCAGTCTGAAAGTGGGCCAGACTGGCCCATTTTAGGAATTGCAGGGTTGAGCTTACAGTACAAGACAGATTTTCCCTTCAGTTGGCCTTGACTAATGGCTGTTCCAGCTCTTTTAGAAGAAGTACAGTTAACTCTGACTCATGGACACATCAGGGAGAGGGACCTTCCAAAACTCCATTCTCTCCCCCAGATTCCAAGGTTCTGGTTTCATGAAGCTGTTTACATTCCTCAGGACACCTCCATCAGACCCTTTCAAGTAGACTTATGGGCTTCGGCCCTCCACTGGACAGAATGCTGAGGGGGCAGAAGAGGCCTCTTGCACGCATGTGTGCTAACTCGCTTCAGTCATATCCAACTCTGTGCGACCCTGTGGACTGCAGCCCACCAGGATCCTCTTTCCATGGGATTCTCCAGGCAAGAATGCTGGATTGTGTTGCCATGCCCTCCTCTGCAGCCATGTGTTATGACCATTTCTCTGCTCTCCCACTAAACTGGAGCCCTTTGAAGGCAGGGTCTATATCTCTTTTGCCTTAGCATCCCCACTGACTTCAAGAGGGCCTATGGACTGTAGCCCGCCAGGTTCCTCTGTTCACCAGATTCTCCAGGCAAGAATACTAGAGTGGGTTGCCATGACCTCCTCCAGGGGATCTTCCATACCCAGGGATCAAACCTGCATCTCCTGCATTGGCAGGTGGGTTCTTTACCACTTAGCACCACCTGGGAATCCCCTAAGACGTTTCTTAAGAAACCGCAGTTCTTTTTGTCTTCATTTTTAACCCAAATGAATGCATTAGAGATGGTTCTAAAATCTATGTGGGAAAAAAGAACCATCTGAGATCAGAGTCATTGGTCAGAGTTCTAAGTGGTGTGGAAAGAGAAGAAAATGTGCTGAGTCCTGATAAATGGGAAGGGGATTATATTGGCTTAATTGAAACCAGTTAAAGGAGTTCTTTTTTTCTGTTCCTTTCTCAAATTTGTCTTTAAATCAGAATTGCCCAGTGTCCCCCTGAGCCTACATAAGGCACAGCTCAAATTTCTATTGTTCTTTCCTGTTGCTGCCTCTCCACTGATCCTGGCTTCACAGGGAAGGATGTTGTAGCCTATAGGATCCCTTTATTCCTCTGTCACAGATGGATGAAGTGTCCAACACGAATCACTAAGCTTATTTCTTTTTGTATCTCCCATATGCTAAGGATTTGTTCCCTGATTCAATATCATTAAATACAAACATTTACTCAATACTCACTCATGCACCAGGCCCTCTTGAAGTCAACGGAGATGCTAAGGCAAATGAGATATAGACCCTGCCTTCAAAGGGCTCCAGTTTAGTGGGAGAGCAGAGAAATAGTCACACACATGGCTGCGGAGGAGGACAGAGCATGGAGAAAGGCCCTGAAGGGAGTACCAAGGGATACAGAGGTGACCTTCCAGGAGGGAAAAAAGAAGAGAAGCCCCTTAGCAGGAAGGAAAATGTAATGGGGAAAAAGAAGCAGCCAGCTGATTGTTTTTGAAAGAATCAGTCTTTTTGATGTATGACCAAAGGCAGCTAAAGTTGTTGGTGTAGGTTGCAGACAGCTTAAGCTTGGATACCAGGAAGTAGCCTCAGTTGGTGAAAGCCTGAGTGGAAGAAACTTTCTCACACAGAGCAGCACTGTGTAATCATCTGGCACTGAATGGAAGGAAGGAAAGAAGGGAGGAAGGACAGGAATCACCTTATATGCTTGGGAAAATATTATATATAAATGGATCTATCTGTCTCCATTCGATAATCCCAACTCCTCTTCTCAGGAGGAGCTAAGAGATTGGTCCATCAGAATCTTTGTTTAGATTTCATAAGATACAATGAATAACCACCAAATTCATTGATTCCCTTATTTCTCAGAATATGAAGGAATGAATTTACCCTGTACAAAACCTGTGAAATTTTATTGATTTTAAGAAAAGCAATGATAATATGATGTCTTTTACTACATAGGGTGGTATTAAGATGGATAAAATTAAGTATGAATTATTATATAGTTTGAACACGATAGTTAATTAAACATGTTGGTGCCCAAAATCTGTTCTATGCTGTGCTTAGTTGCCCAGTTGTATCGGACTGTTTGCGACCCCGTGGACCGTAGCCCATCAGGCACCTCTGTCTATGGGAACTCTCCAGGCAAGAATACTGGAGTGAGTTGCCATGCCCTCCTCCAGGGGATCTTCCCAACCCAGGGAGCAAACCCAGGTCTCCCGCATTGCAGGCAGGTTCTTTACCATCTGAGCCACCAGGGAAGCCCCAAAACCTGTTATTAATGAGTTGGAATTCTATTCAGGTTGTATCATTCTAAAAAAAGGTATCCAGAAAGGTGCCCTAGCATATACCTGTACGCAAGTCTAAAGCACAATTTAAGGATTGCTGTAAGCTTTTCACGTGAATTGAGGCCAGTGGCGAAACCTGTACAGTGGCCATTTGGGAAAGAAGGAGAGGCAGGGGAAGCAGGAGGTCTTCCTGAGAACACCCACAACCCCTCTAGAGTTTTCTAGCTACATTCTCTTATTTTCTAGCTACATCCCTTAATTTTCTCCCATTAACTCATTGGGCTTAACTAATAAAGTTTGATTTTGACTTTATCTGCTTACCTTTTTTAAAAACACATCTATAGACGCAAATTGTGGTGGTAAGGAAATTGACTCAAACTTGCTCAGCCCAGACATCAGATGCCTGAAGTCATGTCTTACTTATCTCTGAACCCTGAGTACCCAGAGTAGATGCTCAATATGTTCATTGTATACATTATCAGGCTTCCTTGATCCACCTATCTTTACCACTAAGAAGCCTAGGCCTTCAACAAATATGTATTAATTACCTACTCCTTGCCAGGTGATGCATCAGGCATTAGATTTATAAGAGTGAGCAAGAGAGACATGACCCTGTCTTCATGGAACTTGTGGCCCTTAAAGAGAGAGAGCAGTTAAATCAAGAATTACAAGAAATTAAGATAACATCACAGTATGGGAAGCTGGGTGCTAAACGGGTCAATACCAGTGGGACCACATCTGTTGGGGAGGTGGATCAAACGATGTTTCCTGGTAAAAGTGACTCAGAGCAAGTTAGTCAGAGTTCTCAGTTCTCCTAGGATTTATAATCTATTTAGAGAAAGAAAACTGTCATGGGTACAAAAGTGAGAAGCAGAATAATGTAAGATACTCTAGACTCAGTATTAGATCATGGATTATAGATGATACAAAGGATGAGATCAGGGGGCAAAAGTAGGCATGGACATATTCAGGAGAAAGGTGCTCTTGCCTGTCCTTGAAAGAGGGGTGGCACAGTAGACAGGAATTAGGGGAGAAAAGGCTCAGATGAGAATTGCACACAATTCGGCAGGTGAGGCCTAGATGAAAGAGAGAGGCTGAATTAGGCAAGGCCTGGAAAGTCAGGAAGAAATAGAAGTACAGTAAGCACAGTTGTATTGTAGTTATGATTTTTCATAAGGTGATAAAAGCTTCTGTCAAGTCCTAGTCTGGGTTAGGTGCTAGGACAGAAATGTTTAACAATAGGTCTACAAGCCATCCTCTTTCTTTACCAGGGAGAAGCACATGGGAAAGGTAACTCAATCAAATCTTCATGTGAACACGTTAATGATAGACATCCGAGTAAACAAAGTTAATCATATTTGTTAGCTGCAGGGTCCTTGTCTATGACATGCTCTTATAAGGAGAAACCTGATCTGTCTGGGTTGCTCATTTGTTACAAACCTAGAATCTAAGGATGCTTTGAGCATGGCTTCTGGGAAAAAGTAAAGTAAGTTAGGTAACTATTTGAGTATAAATATGAAGGTACTTCCCAATGACTCTTTTCTGTATAGGTAATGTGGCCACACATATAGCTCAAAGGTTTTCTGTGTTCATCTGGGTAAGAGAATACCTTGATGTGTCATAAAAGGGCCTGGAGGGCTGCTTTAGCCTTCAGATCACTCATTGCTTTGCCTGAATCTTACAATGATTTGTTTCATTGATGTTATTAGGAAAGCTTGAGATGCGATAAGATCTATTTTTTACGAGTCTGTTTTAACAACCTGATCCTTTGTGTTTTCTTAGGTACTTAACATATATTGGCTCACATCAACCCTCTAAAGTAGATGCTCAGAGAAATTAATGCGTCCAGTATCACACAGTGAGGGAGCAGCAGGCTTAAAATTTAATCACAGATCTGACTCCCTGAACCATACTCTTCCCACTGCTCTGTATTTTTCTACCTTTTAAACTTGAGTAAAACAGACCAGGTTGTAGGGGCAGAAGTGGGGCAGTCAGGCCCTAGAGGACCATTGGGAAGCCCCACAAGCCCTTTGAGGGCCACTTCCACAAATGAGTACAGTCTTGATGAGAAAAGTCTTTCTGGTATAAAACCTGATTCATTTGAGGCCCTAAAGGTAGCATTGATGTCACATTTTCCATGGACATTCGTTTCCACCAGAAGCAAAACACTTACATCTCCAATGGGACTCATGGAGAGCTTGTGTGCTATCAGGGGAATAATACCACATTCTTTGAATGCTGAGAGAATAGCCCAAAGACTCTGCCCATGATCACAATCAGATGACATGAGCTGGAGTTTCTAATTCCATTTTTAGCCCTAAAGCAAGCTGGGTCTTGTGGGAAAGCTTGCTAATCCCTGATGTGTTAGATCAGCCATACTTCACATGGGCTGCTGTTTTATGAGGACATTTGTGGTATTCGTTCACAGCTCTGAGTTATGTGTGTGTGTGTGTGTGTGTGTATATAACAAAGTCCTTTGTAAACATTATGTTCAGCTTCCTTTCAGGGAACTCAAGTTCCTCTTTTAAAAAAAACTAGTGTATGGACAATGGGAAAGGAAGTAGACCATATCAAAGAATTCGCTTTTCTGGAGAAGTAAGTGATTTAATTCTAGTCGCCTCATCGAGGAGTCTTATTTTTAGGGGAAAACTGCCCAGTGCAGCAGCTTGTCGTTGTTGCTGTTCAGTGGCTAAGTTGTGTCCAGTTCTTTGCAACCCCATGGACTGCAGCACACTGGTTCTCTGTCCTTCACTATCTCCCAGAGTTTGCTCAAATTCATGTCTATCAAGTCGGAGATGTCATCCAACTGTCTCATCCTCTGTCAATCCCTTCTCCTCCCGCCCTCAATCTTTCCCAACATCGGAGTCTTTTCTAATGAATCGGCTCTTCACATCAGGTGGCCAAAGTATTGGAGCTTCATCTTCAGCATCAGTCCTTTCAATGAATAGTCAGGGTTGATTTCCTTTAGGACTGACTTGGTTAGATCTCCTTGTGGTCCAAGGGACTCTCAAGAGTTTTCTCCAGCACCACAATTTGAAAGCATCAATTCTTCAGTGTTTAGCCTTCTTTATGGTGCAACTCTCACAAGCTATGGAAAAAACCATAGCTTGACTATACGGACCTTTGTTAGGAAAGTGATGTCTCTGCTTTTTAATATGCTCTCTAGGTTGGTCATAACTTTCCTTCTAAGAAGCAAGCATCTTTCCCTGTTAAAAGCACCACAGGATGTTCATTACTGGGATGTGACAGATTGCCCCATTCCTGGACCTCTCGCTCTGGACTGCCAGCATCTTTAATGAACAGATGGAGCCATCCTCCCTTCCTTGGCTGTATCTGTTTAATCAGCTTTGGAAGGAGCTATCATACACCAGCTAATAAAAGTCTTAATAAATATCTAAACTGCAATACCACCAGAGAGGTGTTTATGCTATTAGAAAAATCTGACAAAAGAATGCCAGGATTTTTATTTCAAATCAAAGCAGACACACACAGACCTTGTATCTATCTGTAGCAATATGTTGAGGGCTGCTTTAACTTGAGTCTTACTAAGAAAAGCAAAAAGTTTAGTCGAGAATTTCTGAAACATATAGATCTGAGCTGAGAGAAGACTGGTGTGATGTAGACCTTGGGTTTGTCTTCTGGACTCTGTGGACCCACTTCTTAGGCTACGCTGTTAATACCCTGCTCTGCTCTCCACTGGGTATTGCTTTCTTGTTTCTGAACCCTTACCATTTTCAGAGTCCTTAGTCTTTGTTTATACTTGTACCCAATGTTCCCTTTAAATGCAACCTTTCTCAGTTGCAAAGGAAAATGAGATTCTTTCCAGCGCATGGCGAAACACCAGCCATTCACTTTGTTTACTGCCAGCTTATTTGCTGATTGTCCTGGGCCCTTCCAAACCCAGCACTGGCTAATCTTTTTGTCCTGCTCTTTTTGTTCTTTATTTTGCCTGTCATGTAATGGAAGAAAATGATAATAAACACGTTATTTAAGGAAAGAAAAGAACACATTTCAGCTGAATACAGATTTCCTGCAATGAGTTGTAAGGCTGTCTTTGTAACACTGTAGTTCATTGGAACCATCTTGGCTGCAAATAAATAAGTGCTAAACTAATAGTAACTTAAACAAGGAGTAAAACTATTTTACGAGGGTGATTAATATAGTTACAAGGTATTAAGGATTCCAGATTGACTATCAATCATTCTTTAGTCTCTTCTTGTGAATGTAGATTAACTATCCAGCACTAAGCATTATGTCTTCATACAACAATATCCAAAGGAAGACAGGGAGAAAGTGTACACCATTTGAGTTTTCTCTCTCTTTTAAATAGGGGGGAAATTTTTCCAAAACTTTACCCCCTAGAAGATTTCCCCTTAGTATTAAGGGCCTATGCCTGTGCTTTGGGTCACATACTTATGCTTTACCTATGATGAAGCTGTGAAAGTAACTGCCCTTTTTAGCAGATAGGGTCACATGCCTATGCTTTAGCTATGATAAAGCTGGGAAAGTAAATGGCCTTTATTGTGGAGGTGGGCTGCTGTGTGTAAGGAAGAAGGAGGGGGAAAGCTGCTAGGTAGTCAACTACTGTCGTGGACTGAATGTTTGTGTCTCCCTCAAATTCATATGTTGAACACCTTTGGAAGGTAATTCGGAATAGATGAGATCATAAGGTTGGAGCCCTCATGAATTAGTGCCCTTTATGAGAGTCAAAAGAGAGCTTGCTTCCTCTCTGCTCTTTCTACCACATGAGGATATAAGCAAAAATCTGAAACCACAAGAGGATCCAACTATGCTGGCATCCTGACCTCAGTCTTCCAGCCTCCAGAACTGTTGGAAATGCATTTCTGTAAGCCATCCACTCTATGGTGTTCTGTTATGGCAACCTCAGGGCTTCCAAGGTGGCACTGTTCCTTGCTGTGCTCAGTTCAGTTGTGTCTGACTCTTTACAACCCTATGGACTGTAGCCCACCAGACTCCTTTGTCCAGGGATTCTCCAGGCAAGAAAACTGGAGAGGGTTGCCATGTCCTCCTCCAGGGAATCTTCCTGACCCAGGGATCAAACCTGTGTCTCTAATGTCTCCTGCATTGGCAAGCAGATTCTTCATCACGAGTACAACTTGCGCTAGTGGTAAAGAATCTGCCTGCCAATGTAGGAGACATAGGTTTGATCCCTGGGTCAGAAAGATGCCCTGGAGTAGGAAATGGTCACTCCAGTATTCTTGCCTGGAAAATTCCATGGGCAGAAGAGCCTGGCAGGCTACAGTGCATGGGGCTGCAAAGAGTCAGACATGACTGGGTGACTGAATAGACACACTTAGCAACCTCAACAGACTAAGACAACCACAACCATCAAATACTCTTGAAATGCAACAGCCCAGGGATGGATTATATTAATTAAGTTAACACTTGCTGTCACATGGGCTACATATACAGTTATTATGGAGTTATAAAAAAGACCCCAGAAGTTCAGTATAAACCCATTCTCTCTCCTTTAGGAATAGATAATTGTCTATCTCAATTTTTAAAAGTTGTGGTAAAATGCACATACCATAAAATTAATCATTTTAAGTGTGCGGTTTAGTGTCACTAAGTACACTCACATTGCTGTGCAACCACCACCATCATCTATCTCTACAAAGATTTCATCTTTCCATGATGAAACTCCATACCCATTAAAGAGTAAAGTCCCCACTCCTCCTCTCCCTGGCAACTGTCATTCTACTTTTAGTCTTTTTTTTTTTTTTTAATTTTATTTTATTTTTAAACTTTACATAACTGTATTAGATTTGCCTTTTTGTCTTTTTTTAATTTGGCTATTCTAGTTTCCATAAATAAGTTCAAATAAATAAGTTACATAAATTTGAATTATGTATTTGTTCTTCAAGCTTATTTTCAACATATTTGGTAATCTCTCTTGAAATGCCCTGGGCTTTCCAGGGGGCTCGGTGGTAAAGAATTTGCCTGCAATGCAGGAGATGCAGGTTTGATCCCTGGGTCGGGAAGATCCTCTGCAGGAGGAAATGGCAACCCACTCCAGTATACTTACCTGAAAAATACCATCAACAGGGGAGCCTGGAAAATCCCATTGGGACTTGGCTATATCCCTGGGGTTGCAAAGAGGCAGACATGACTTAGCAATTGAGCACGCACACATACTTGAAATGCCTTTCCTGCTTCTCCTCCTTCTCTCCTCCTTTCAAAAACCATTCCATCCTCCAAGGCTCAATACCAAGATTTTCCAGTTGCTTCAGTCTCTGGGCATCTCTCCCTATGCTGACTCAGAGTACACAACTCCCCTACTCATTTGGCCCTTGTCTGTACTGTCTCAGGCCATATCTTGAGTTATTATTCTGTACTAACCATAATTTTCTGAGTGGTTGTCTTCTCTTGCCAACTGTGACTTCCTGAAGGGCAGAGATGGGATGTTCCTTTGTATCTTCCACTACTTAACCCTTCGATGCAACATACACTCAGTAAGTACTTGTCAAATCCCCTGCTCTTCTTTAGGAAAGCTGCATAAACCAGCTGAATAATCAAGAAGTTCTTGCTTAAGCCAGATCACACTCTCCCTGGTTGAAACTTAAGTCCTTGTTTTCTTGTTTGATCTTCCATGAAATGGAGAGCAAACGTCTGATGTTCTCACCAAACCTGTATCTATACTTGAGAAAGGCTAGTGCAGGCAATGGCACAGGCAACGGCACCCCACTCCAGTACTCTTGCCTGGAAAATCCCATGGGCGGAGGAGCCTGGTAGGCTGCAGTCCATGGGGTCGCTAAGAGTTGGACATGACTGAGCGACTTCACTTTCATTTTCACTTTCATGCATTGGAGAAGGAAATGGCAACCCACTCCAGTGTTCTTGCCTGGAGAATCCCAGGGATGGGGGAGCCTGGTGGGCTGCCGTCTATGGGGTCGCACAGAGTCGGACACGACTGAAGTGACTTAGCAGCAGCAGCAGCAGCAGTATATCTCTCTTAGCTTTTGCTTTTCCGGGCTAAGGCAGGATAACGAAGCAGAAGCATTATATTGACACAATACCTTGTTCTAAGAAACCCATAACATTTCCCTCATATTAAAATGAGTTCTTTTAGTAGTTAAAAAAGTCAACAAAGGTCTTACAATCTGGGAAAGCATTCGTCTTCTGAAAATCATAGCTGGGAAGGCCAGAGTCTCTGGTAAGCCTTTATTTTTTTAATCTTTTGGCAAAAACTCCTTTACCAATTTGGTTTAATGTCCACTAATTCCCTGAGAAGAGAAGCAAGCACACATACACACGTACCTGACTCCCTTTATGCAGCCTTGATCACAGCAATTCACATTATTGAATCATTTCTAAAATCAGAACAGGAGTTTACCAGAAAATAATCTAAAACACTCAAGGATTATAATTTTGTATACCAAAATTGTAGATGTAACAAGGGCTTGGGTGTGGCTTTGCCTCTGAGTATTCCTGGTTAAGGTGACTAGGAAAAATTCTATGATTCCAAGATGGCAGGGTAGAAGGACATGCACTCATCTTCTCCTGTGAGAACTCCAAAACTACAGCTCACTGCTGAACAACCATCAACAGGAGAATGTTGGACTCCACCAAAAAAAGATACCCCAAGTCCAAGGGCAAAGGAGATGCCCCAGCAAGATGGTAGGAGGGGTGACATTGCATTTAGAATCAAACCTTATACTTACCAGAGACACTCGGAGGGCTCAAACAAACCTTGTGTGCTCCAGGACCCAGAGACCCCATGGCGACTGAGCCAGAACTGAGTTTGAGTGTCTCCTGTGGAGGTACAGGTTAGCATCAGACTGCTGCAGGGACAGGGGCTCTGGGTGCAGTAGACCTGGGTATGGCATAAGCCCTCTTGGAGGAGGTCACCATTAACCCCACCATAGAGCTGTCAGAACTTACACAGGGCTGGGGAAACAGACTCTTGGAGGGCACAAACAAAACCTTGTGTGCATCAGGACCCAGGAGAAAGGAGCAGTGACTCCACAAGAGAGTGACCCAGACTCACCTGTGAGTGTCCAGGAGTCTCTGGGGAGGCGTGGGTCAGCAGTGAGCTGCTGCAGGGTTGCGGGCACTGAATGCAGCAGTGCGTGCATGGGACCTTTTGAAGGAGGTCACCATTATCTTCGTTACCTCCTCCATAGTTGGCCTCAGGTCAAACAACAGGGAGGAAACACAGCCCTGCCCATTAACGGAAAACTGGACTAAAGATTTACTGAGCATGGCCCTGCACATCAGAAAAAGACCTAGTTTCCCCCTCAGTCAGTTCAGTTCAGTTCAGTTGCTCAGTCGTGTCCAGCTCTTTGCGACCCCTTGGACTGCAGCATGCCAGGCCTCCCTGTCCATCACCAACTCCTAGTGCTTACTTAAACTCATGTCTTTACTGGAAGTACACTTGGTAAAGACACCCAGATTCTCAACTCAGACGAGGTGTCAGAAGAGTCATGTTGGGGCGCAGAGGCAGGGAGATTAGTCTGCTTACTTAAAATATCCTGAAATATCAAGAAAATCAATCTGAATCTCAGAAAGTTTGTGAGCTAGTTGAAGGTTAATTAATATTTGCTTTGTTGAAGTGGCTTGTTGAGGGGTTTCATAGAAACCACAGAAATAACAATAACGGTTGGGTGAATGGAGGATCACCCCAGGGCACCTGAAGGGAACCTTCGTGGAACTATTTCATGAAGTTTCTCTTTGCTTTGAGATTTGTGCTTTTAAAAGTCTGAGGAAAATTAAGACATGTTAGGCCTGCTTCATATTGGTTCATAAAACGCTCACAAAATTGTTTAATAATGCTTAATGAAGAAATTTTCTGTGTAAGCACACAGTTTTGACAGCAGTCATAAACATGAAAGTTGGGAGGAGTGGTAAGTAAGCCCTCTGGCAGTCCTGAGGTTCTTCCGCAATTAGAAGAAAAGAGTTGCCTGGGATACATGGCATTTAGGAATGAAGTATTTGATCCTTGAATTTTGGGTAGTTACAATGGAAAGCTTGTGAGATTAAAAAAAAAAAAATCTTCTCTAGAAAAAAAGAGCAGAAGGGATATTTAGAACAGGTTAAAAATAGGAATGTCAAGAAAAAATAGCGATTTCTATTTGATAAGAATAAGTAGATAGTTGTGGTCTTTTAATTTCACTTTAAAGCTCCAGAACCAGTGCAGTCTCCCTGGGGAACTCAGACAGCCAGGCACTTTCCTAATATTCATACATTTACCCACTCGTGTATTTTTCCAGTCATCACTTATTAATCATCTGAATGATATCATTTATTAGAGACCTATTATATTTCAGGCATTGGAGCTATGATGATGAATAAGAAGTTTTTCATCCAGAAAAATTTCAATTTGCTGGAGGCAGGTATATACAATAAATGGTTAAGAGTAAACATAATGAGTGTTATACTAGACTTAACTGCAGGTAGCTGTGTATACATAGGAAAAAGATCCCCTTGTTTATCTGGAAGAGTTCACAGAAAGTGATATTTGAAGTAGGTTTTGAAGGAAGCATAAGAGTTCAGGATAAGACAATCAGAGTAAGATGAAGAAGATACCACTGAGAGAAGGGAGCATAGAGGCCAGGGAATAGCGTTAGAGCATTGAGGTAGAGGACGAGAAACAGAACACGCAGGCGCAGTGCTGAAGGAGAGCTGGAACTGAGGCCACAGTGTATGAGGAGGCCATTTGTCCTCCAACTCAGGGGCCAGAAGGCACTGGTGCAGCCCATGGGCCCTCCTGCCATTACACACACGCACCCCCCCCACACACACACAGAGGAACACCTCCATCGGTTAACCCTCTCCTGAGAACAGAGCGGACTCCATCTGCCGTACCCCTCAGAGTCCAGCATTCTAGGAACAACCCTGTAGAGCACTTTGGTAGAGGACCCAACATTGGCTTTGCAACATGAGAATGGCATACACACAGTAGCTCCAGCCTGTAGGTTCACTGAGGCAGGACAATTCTGATATATGCCCTGCTTGGTCTCCTGCGAAGACCTGGCATGTAGAAGGTCCTCCTTAAGTATTCACTGCATGAATAAATGAACTAAACAAATAAAGGCAGAGTGGAGAATGGATTAGCCCAGGAGGAGGCTATTGTCAGACTTTTAACAAGTCTGTTATAGAAATTCAGGTGATCAAATCATGGTGGGGTTAGAGAGGAAGGGCCGGGATTTAGATCTGCACTCCCCAGTAGAACCTTCTGCAATGATGGATATGTGTTATTCTGCATTGCCCATTACACTAGCCACTAGCCACATATGACATTGAGTACTGACATGTGGCCTGTGAGATTAAGGAAATGAAGTTTTCATTTAAATTTAAATAGCTACATGGGGCTATCAGCTACCATACTCAACAGCACAATTCTAGGGTTTTCTATGACAGACCCAAAGAAACTTTTAACAAATTGGATTTATTAATAAATTCAATCAACAAATATTCATTGATTGTATACTAGATTCTGGAGGAGAAAATGGGAGCCAATCTGCAGCAACTGTGTGTGCCATGCCAAGTGTTTAGACTTTGTAATAAACGGTGGAAGAGGCTGGACAAGCTATTTTAGCAGGATTGGTCAGTGAAATCTCTCTGAAAGGTGACATACTGAGAGTTGGATAATGAAAAAATTATGGGGATGAAGAAATTTAAAAATCTCAAATCCAAAACAAGAACTAGAACTATCATTGATAAAGGAGAGCCATAAAATCCAACCTGTGTTAGTTATGAAGTTGTGTCTGACTCTTTACGACCCCATGGACTGTAGCCTGCCAGGCTTCTCTGTCCTTGGGATTTCCCAGGCAAAAATACTGGAGTGGGTTGCCATTTCCTCCTCCAGGGGGTCTTCCCAATCCAGAGATCGAACCCAGGTCTCCTGCATTGCAGGCAGATTCTTTACTGTCTGAGCCACCAGGGAAGCCCAAAATTCGACATAAAGGCCCTTAAAACAAGAAGGTTCCTGTGCCATCTACAAGTCTAACTCACTCATTTCTGCTTCCAGAAAGGAAATTGAAATCCAGAGAGGTAAACACACTTACTCATGGCCACAGAGCTAATTAATAACTTAGCAACAGACTTAATCTCCTAACTTCCAACTCCATACCCTACTGGGTAAATCTGAATCTCCTTTTCCTTGTTGGTTAAAGAGATTATTGTGAGAGACAAAAAATGTAACATAGACAAGCTGTTTAAAATGGTAGCTATATTTATTGTTGGATTTATTTTAATCTTACAGTGTTCCTTCCAAGTAATTATATTATTAATAATAACAGTATTGGTTTTTTAGTAATACAAAAACATAACACAAAATTTTAGTAATTTAATAATGACTATGCCAAAGCCTTTGACTGTGTGGATCACAATAAACTGTGGAAAATTCTGAAAGAGATGGGAATTAACCAGACCACCTGACCTGCCTCTTGAGAAACCTATCTACAGGTCAGGAAACAACAGTTAGAACTGGACATGGAACAACAGACTGGTTCCAAACAGGAAAAGGAGCATGTCAAGGCTGTATATTGTCACCCTGCTTATTTAACTTATATGCAGAGTACATCATGAGAAACGCTGGGCTGGAAGAAGCACAAGCTGCAATCAAGATTGCCGGGAGAAATATCAATAACCTCAGATATGCAGATGACACCACCCTTATGGCAGAAAGTGAAGAGGAACTAAAAAGCCTCTTGATGAAAGTGAAAGAGGAGAGTGAAAAAGTTGGCTTAAAGCTCAACACTGAGAAAACAAAGATCATGGCATCTGGTCCCATCACTTCATGGGAAATAGATGGGGAAACAGTGGAAACGGTGTCAGACTTTATTTTTCTGGGCTCCAAAATCACTGCAGATGGTGATTGCAGCCATGAAGTTGGAAGACGCTTACTCCTTGGAAGGAAAGTTATGACCAACCTAGATATCATATTAAAAAGCAGAGACATTACTTTGCCAGCAAAGGTCCGTCTAGTCAAGGCTATGTTTTTCCAGTGGTCATGTATGTATGTGAGAGTTGGACTATAAAGAAAGCTGAGCACCAAAGAATTGATGCTTTTGAACTGTGGTGTTGGAGAAGACTCTTGAGAGTCCCTTGGACTGCAAGGAGATCCAACCAGTCCATCCTAAAGGAGATCAGTCCTGATGTTCACTGGAAGATCTGATGCTTAAGCTGAAACTCCAATACTTTGGCCACCTCATAGGAAGAGTTGACTCATTGGAAAAGACCCTGATGCTGGGAGGGATTGGGGGCAGGAGGAGAAGAGGATGACAGAGGATAAGAGGGCTGGATGGCATCACCGACTTGATGGACATGAGTTTGAGTGAACTCCGGGAGTTGGTGATGGACAGGGAAGCCTAGCGTGCTGTGATTCATGGGGTCACAAAGAGCCAGACATGACTGAGTGACTGAACTGAACTGAATAATGCAAAAAGCATAAGAAAGGCAATGAACATTCAACTCCTGATTTGTTTTAGGAAATAGTTGTTTGGAGTGAATCCCGGATTTGGGGCTGTGCAACCGACATCAGACACCACCTGCCACTGGCCGAGAGGCAGCTGCTGACGTTACAGATGCTATGGGGGAAGAGCTGTCCGACCTCTCCACTGCTGGCCTTGCAGCCCCACCATGTTAAGTGGTGGCAAGCATCAATGTTCTAAGATTTTTTCTCTCTTCTTCTGAGGAGAGAAAAAAAATGAAGTTATGGTTTTCCCAACAGACAGAGCTATCATCAAGCTCCTTATGGAAAACTGCTGTAGACAGGAGTTGAAAGGAAGATGAAGGCTTTAACACAGTGTCAAAGTTGAAATGATGAAAAGGGTGCACTAACATCATCCCTAGAAAAGGATTTTTCTGCCTTCAGAATTAGGCCTTCCTTGGGTTACTCGTCTTTTTATATCATATTCCTTCCCCACCACACCTCTGCCCTTTGAGCGTATATTTTTGTAAATATTCAGAAAGGATGAACAATATGATGAATCATCATGGATTTGCCGGAGTGACAGTGTTGAAATATACATGTTGGCTCTCCTTGCCTTCTCTGTGTCACCTTTCTGATCACACTTTTGGCGTTCAACCCAGGAGTCTGGACCCTGAGCCCACACTCTATCCATCCTGTTGTGTCAATGACTGTGGGGCCACCTGTGTAATTATTGTTAATCAACAGTTTTGTGTGACTATTGTGGAACCACCGGAGTAACACCGACAGCGAAGTGCTGAATAACTGCAGGTTGCATGTGAAAGGGTGACCTGAGAACCGCAGCTGAGGCTCACAGCCCCCTGCCTCATCACTCCAACCCCCGCCCCCACCCAGGGCCAGGTTTCTCTCCCCAGACTATAGACCTACCACCTCCCATCATTCCCATCAGGATATTGCCTCTGCACCTTCCGGCCTCCAGTGTTCCCAATGCACCTCATAGTGGACACAGTGACATACTTGAGGCCACAGGGGCAGAAGGTCCAAGTCACTGAATCTAAGCAAGTGTGGATTCCAGACCTCTCTCTACCACTTAGTTCAGCTTGGACCAACTATTTCATCTCCCTGAGTCTCCAATGTGAAGCTGGGATAATGTCTACCTCATAGGATTCTAAAGAATTCTAAAATGTTATTATTATATATAAAAAGCTTTGAAACTAAAAAGCACTACTCAAATGAGCACAAGGCATTTTCAGTACTGTACACTACATATTGTTTTTTGTGGAAAAAGAAAACCTGATGAGTTTTAAATTATATTCACATCCAGGCAATATTTTATAATAAGTGTAGATGGAGTATGATTTTTAAAAATTGTTATTTACTACCTTGTACACCTGTAGCTTATACAATGTTTTACATCAGCTATATGTGAATAAAAAATGTATATTCACATCACTTCATCCATCCATCTATTCATTCATTTGACAAGTTATATTAGACAATCAGTCTGGGCCAATTATATGATTGTGAACAACTCAGGTTGTATTCCTCAGGGAGCTTACATTTTATTAGGTGAGAGGGACAATGTAAGCCAACAATCCAAGCTAATACATCAGAAATTACAAAGTATGCTAGGTGCTATGAAGGGAAACCCGCACGTGGGTAACAATGGAGGGGCATAAATATGAGACTCGGTCGAGCTGACTGGTGTGAAGCAGGAAGTGCAGAGGGGAAAACCTGAAGACTGGAGAGCACTGGGCGAATTCAAGGATCCAAGAGGCACTTGCGGCTGGAACACAGGAAAGGAGAGGGTTTGGGAAGCTGAAACTGGACAGGCAGAGTGAGAGTCATAGATGACTCCTGGGATTCTCTTACGAGAAAGCTGGGAAGTGTGAGGCTAGTGGAGGAAATGTGAATAGAAGCTGTAAGGCTGAGAGAATGAACTTACTAGAGAAAGTGTGGCTATGTGGTCCTTTTAAGCTGAAATAGGATACATTCATAAATTCTACACTACCATGTGTAGAATAGATAGCTAGTGGGGAGCTGCTGTATAGCCCAGAGTGCTCAGCTCTGTGGCTCTCTGATGACCTGAAGGGATAGGATGAGGAGCTGGCATGGGAAGGAGGCTCACGAGGGAGGGAAATATGTACATGTATAGCTGATTCACCTTGTTATACAGCAGAAGGTAGCACAACATTGTAAAGCAATTATATTGTAATTTTTAAAAAAAAAGTTTTAAAGATTCTAATATCTAAGGTGAGAATTTTTATAGCAGTGTTCAGGATTCAGTTATAGACACAGAAATTAATTTTTACTTTGTTAGCTGAAGTGGAAAATTACACTTTACACTGTTTTATGTAAACATTTCTACATGTTTGTAGCCTATAGATGTGTTGTTTTATTAGCTGTGTAGTATTCCATCATGGTTTATTCATGGTATTTTTGGCCCTTCTACACACTTGTATGGTTTTTCATTCTTTATAGCCTTTTTGCCTTAAAAATACTGCTGCTGGGAATATCTTTTCCCCACAGGTTATTTTCCTGGCTTACCTTCTCCTCGTGGGTCATTTCTCTGAGTGTCAGATGGCCTAAAACCCTGTTGTGTCGGGCTTTGCTTGTCCTGCCTGGATGGGAGGGTACCAGCCACTTCTGGGAGGTGGGGGGGGGGGCAGTGGCAGGCAGGGGGAGGATTGTCCTCATTAGATGTACAGAGAATTCAAGTTGTTGTGTTCATATGCTTTATCCTGTATGATGTTGCCTCTCTTGGGGTTTTTTCTGCACTCAGGGTCTCCATGGCCTTTGCCTGACAGGTAGCTCATTCTCCTTCACTTTGCACTTTCCCCCAAGGGCCTTTTAAGTTCCTGGTGAGTGTTGTATGTGGAACAGAGAGATGCAAAGGTAGTGGCAATGAATTAAACTGTTGTTAGTAGGAAGTGATTGTGAAAAGAGGCATAAGATCTCTGAGACTGTAATTAACTGAAAGTTACAATCACACCATCTAAGGCAAATGGTTCCCCAAGTGTCACCATGTTTACTTAATCCTTTATTTAATATTTCATTCTAAATTTCTAGATGTGGTTGAGAAATTAGTCAGGGACCAATTGACCAGGTCAAGCAGATATTAGGGAAACGCATCCAACAAATATATTTGCCTTTCCCTGGTCATAGTTCGCCTGCTCATCCGATCCAGCATATCTCTTTGGCATTCTTATTTTTCAATTTTGTAACTGAAGTATAGTTGATTAACAATATTGCATTAGTTTTAGGTGTACACCATAGAGATTCAGTATTTTTGTAGATTATATTCTAAATTATTACAAGATAATGGGTATCCCTGTGCCTTGTTGCTTGTCTATTTTATATGCAATAGCTTATATCTGTTAATCCCAAACCCTTATTTGTCCCTCTCCCATCTCCCTCTCCTCTTTAGTAACCATTATAAGTTCGTTTTCTATACTTGTGAGTCTGTTTTGTATATGCATTCATTTGTATTATTTTTTAGATTCTATGTATAAGTGATATCATGTAATATTTGTCTTTCACTGTCTGACTTATTTCACCAAGCATAATATTCTCTGGGTCTATCCACATTGCTGCAAATGGTAGTATTTTATTCATTTTTATGGCTGAGTAATATTCCTATGTGTGTGTGTGTGTGTGCGCACGTGTGTGTGTGCATGCGCATGTGTGTATCACATCTTCTTACTCTGGTCAAAAATTAATGAAACAAACAGAGTAAATTAACTCATTTACTCATTTGATATGGGATGAGAGTAGAATTTAAGTTCAGTTCTCTGTGGAAAATAAACCTCAATTCCCTGTGTCAAGTATAACATCTTATAATAATTTAGTCTAAAGTTCTTGAAAACTAGGAAATGCATTCCAGAAGTTTTCTCTACTTTATCAAAGCAAAAGAACATAAAAACCAACTTATCTTCTTTCTCAAAAAAAATATGTAAGAGAGGAGACATATTCTGAGATGATTAGAATCTCAGCAGTTTGTTCAGAGCCGCCGCCACTGGCAGTAATATCTGTAGTTAATAATAATGGCAAGGATGTTAACATGCGGCACCTATAAGTTCTGTGCTGTACACTTTATCCTTATCTCACCACCATTTGAGGTGGGTTTTGTCAAAACCACAAAGCTAGTGAGCAATGGACTCAAGATTCAAAGTGATGGACTCTGATTCATCACTCTGCCTCTTTTCCACCCTGACGACACGAAGGCTGGAAGCTGCATAGGGCCCAGGACAAGACTGGGCTAGAGCATAGAGAATCACTGGTCATAGCGGCCTCTAAACTGTGAAGTGAATTTAGAGACGTCACATAAACTCCTGGAGGTTTTGCTTTCTATAAAGCAGCAGGGACTCCTGTTTTCCCTAACTCCCATTGTGAAGACTTGCTATGTAATAGCTGTGAAAGTTTTTTGACAACCAACCATTAAGTCTGATAAAAACAGGGCTTATTATTTTGTATTGTGATCACTGATGATTGTGGCAAGATTCTCATATGAGACATGCCATGACTACTCTGGGGTAAGGATTCTCAGAGGAGTCCAATTTGAATATCACATCCAGTGAGGCTGAGGTTCAAAATGAATCATCTGATATGCTGACATGCCAGGGAATCAGATAAATCACAGCCAGGAGGCAACAGGAATCATGTATGTTGTGGATATGACTTGATTGATGTGGTGACAGATGTATTCACAGCATCTCCCAGCTCCCCAAACACATCTCCTTCTAGGAAAGCTGATGTCTGTGGGAGGCTCCCTCCGGTGACTGCAGTTAGGAAAGGATCATAACAGATGGTGAAGTTTAATTGTTACAAGGCTGAGGGGTGGATCAAGAGTCAGGTGTTCTTCAGAGTGATCTTGCTGACATGGGCTCCATGACTCTGACTTGGGCTCCATCATGCCTTCGAATAATCACCACCTCTCAGGTCTTGGGTTTCTAGATGATGGAATATTTCCATAGTTGCTCCAGGAAGAAGGACATGGAGGCAAGGCAGTAAGGCAGTAATGCTGTTCACACTTGATATAATCCCAGTGGACTGGTGGGTCTCAAACTCCAGGGAGACTAAAACCTCTTAAAGAACTTGTCCAAAGGCAGATTTCTGGGGCCCATCCCCAGAGATCACTATCCCATTGGTGGAAAGTGGGGCCCAGAACTCTGCATTCAGACAAACACTTGAATAACGTTGTAGGCAGTGGGCACTTTCCATTTTCAGGGACGAATGAATGACGATTTAAAGAACCTTCACGTTGGCTGATCATTACTTAAAATTTTGAAGTTCCAGGCCTACATTTCTAAGTACCTGACTGTTTAAACATTCCATTTGATAGTTCTGCCAGCATCCCTTCTCCAAAACATATCCCAAATCAAATCCATCATGTTCCCCACCGAGTCTCTCTTCTCCAGATGAAACTGTCTCTGCTGCTGATGACACTGTCCTCGGCCGGGCTCAGAACCGCAACCGCCTGTGATGAGCCGTCCTTCTCTCTCAGTCATCCTTCCTGCAACCGCCTGTGATGAGCCGTCCTTCTCTCTCAGTCATCCTTCCTGCAACCGCCTGTGATGAGCCGTCCGTCGACAGTCATCTGTGAGAGACTTGCACACATTCTCTGGGCTCTGCTTTTGCTCTTCCAGCACCCTTATCACTGTCAGCGCCGCAGTCCAGATTCCTTTCACCTCGTGGCATCTGGACCACACTCTGGAAGCGAATGTTTCCCTTCTTTGCTCATCCTGTAGCTTCTTCCTACAGTGGCTCTGGAAAATTGAAACCGTATGATTTCTGAGCTCAAAATTTCTCCATGGTTTTTTTTTAAAAATTAACTTTTATTGGAGTATACTTGCTTTACAATGTTGTGCTAGTTTTTACTGTATAGCAAAGTGAATCAGCTTTACATACACATATATCCCCTCTTTTTTGGCTTTCCTCCCCATTTGGGTCACCACAGAGTGCTGAATAGGATTTCCTGAGCTCTACATTAGGTTCTTATTAAAGTTTTCTATTTTATACATAGAAGTGTATATATGTCAATCCCAATCTCCCAATTCATTCCACCCCCCTCCCTCCTATTGGTGTCTATACGTTTATTCTCTACATCCACATCTCTATTTCTGTTTTTGCTAATAAGATCATCTACACCGTTTTTCTAGATTTCATGATTTTTAATTGCTTATGAAAACTTTCTGCAACCAATTCCAGTGGTTTGTGGAACGTGGCGGGTGTTCCACCCATACCACCAAGTGATTCTTGGACACCAGCAGGGTATCCTACAATTCAACTCAATTTTGACTCACTATCTACCCAGAGATGATATCAGACTCCACAAATTAAGGGGCTCAGTCTCACAAGATGTCCCTCTACTTTGGATGTCAATTGTAAGTCCAGGTTGTCACCTATATTTCTGCCCAGTTGGCTATAAACCAGAGGTATCCACAACCCCCTCCTTGGATCTGATGAATTTTCATGTGCAGTCCACAGGACTCAGGAAGTCAGTTGATTCACTCGATCAAAAGTTCATCACAAAGGATATTAAAGGATCAGCAGCCAGATGCAGAGAGAGAGAGATACACAGGGGAGGTCCCAAACAAAGGCACTTCTATCATCATGGAGTTTGGACTGGACGTGATGGCATGGGGATGTGTTCTGGTTCACCAGTCTGGAAGTTTGCTGAACCCTGTCCTTTTGGGTGTTTATGGGGGCATCATTACATAGGTCGGAGAAGGCAACGGCACCCCACTCCAGTACTCTTGCCTGGAAAATCCCATGAACAGAGGAGCCTGGTGGGCTACAGTCCATGGGGTCGCTAAGAGTTGGACATGACTGAGCGACTTCACTTTCACTTTTCACTTTCATGCATTGAAGAAGGAAATGGCGACCCACTCCAGTGTTCTTGCCTGGAGAATCCCAGGGATGGGGGAGCCTGGTGGGCTTCCGTCTATGGGGTCGCACAGAGTTGGACACGACTGAAGTGACTTAGCAGCAGCAGCAGCAGCATTACATAGGTATGATTGATTAAATCATTGACCATTGGCCAGTTGAACTCAATCTTCAGTCCCTCTCACAACTTGGATGTTGAGGTAGGGGTACTCTAATCACATGGTTGGCTCCCATGGTAAAAGACCCCCATCTTTAGGTTACATAAAGCTTTCCAAAGTACATCTTTATTCTCTCAATACTTAGGAATATCCAAGGGTTTCAGGAGCTCTGTGCGTGAAACAAGACAAAGGCCAAATATATATCTCTTATTATAAATCCAAATATCACACCTATTAAATAAAGTTCAAACTTACACAATTCAAAGTCAGGTGTACATGACTGCCCATAATTTTACTCCATATTGTTTGTCTAGCTTTGCTTTCTAAATAATTCTTTGAAATGCTTTGCTGTTCACAGGGTTCACTGGTCCACTGCGGACAGGAGGCACAGTGTTTAGGGCCCATCATGCTTTGGGGGATCCATAAAATGTTTTCATTTTTCATGTGTTTTCATTTCTTTTAAAGTCAAAATAAAAAATGAATATTATCCAGCTTGGATTATATTCATATTTATAAAACATAATTTCAAATAATTTTTTATGGGAGGAGCTAATGAAAACAGAAGTATCTAAGGCCCATAAAGTCATCATGCAGCCCTGGCTCTTCATACATTCAAGCAATAAATATTACTTAAGCTCCCACTGTTTTTTAGACACTGAGCAAACAGATGTGATCTCTGTTATTAGAGACTTTGGATGCTATTGTTAGACAAGTAAGCAAAGATATTGACAGAATGATTATACACTGCAGCACACATTAAGATTTAAAGGAGGAGGCACTGAGAGAGATAACATTGGCAGGAAGGAATCCTGCTTGTTGAGGTGGTGGTCTTTTTTGAGGAGTTGACACGGGCTTCCCAGGTAATGCTAGTGGTAAAGAACCCACCTGCCAATGCAGGAGACATAAGAGACACGGGTTCGATCCTTGGGTTATATAAATCCCCTGAAGGTGGGCATGGGAACCCTCTCCAGTATTCTTGCCTGGAGAACCCCCATGGACAGAGAAGCCTGATTGATAGACTACACAAAGAATTGGACACCACTGAAGCATACTCAAACTCAAAACTGACCTAAGCTCAGAGCTGAAGGATAAGAAGGAGCTAGGCCTACAGAGAAGTGGGCGGAGCATTCCAGTGGAATATCTGGCTGAGAATTGGGAATCCCTGCTGTTGCTCTGTTTCCTGGGTGCTTTTAATGAAGGAGCGCCTGGAATTGATGATGTCCTTGTCAGACGACACAACCTAAACAGTTTAGCAACAAGTTTGATGCCCTGTATCCAAGGGGAAGCTCTGCACAGACCGGAGGAGGACAGTACCTCACAAGCAGGGGAGCACTCTTCCAGGGGATCTCGGGGGAAGAGTGAGTTCTACCGAGAGTTAGAAGAGGCAAGTGGCAACAAGGCCTGGTTGACTAGGAGGTCCAGGATTTCCTGATAAGACTCACATTTCCCATCGTCAAGGGTGAGGGAAGCTGGCTAAAAATGAATCGGAAGGTTGTGATTGGTGTAGGTTTCCCTGACAGTGAATTTCTCCTAAGTGCAGCCTGACTTAGGTTTAGATCTGTGATATGGGCCAGGCCACTGGGGTGACCTCTGTTTTGTGTGTCCCAAAGTATGAACTGACTATAGCATTCTCAAACACAGTTTAAGTTCTCTTGTTTCTATGATTTTGTTGATACTGCATCCTCCTTTTAAAATTCATTGTCCTCTGCCTCCCTTCTCTGGTTTCCAAAGGCTTGTTCACCCTCCAAGGCTCATGTCAAATGCCACCATCTATTCACTGCCTCCAGGAGACCTTCTCTGGCCAGTTGAAGTGATCTTGGAAACGCCTTTGAAACTCCAGCTCACTAAGGAGTCTATCCTCTGCTGCCTTTGTCTTTCCTATCTCTCTTAATCCACACTACTTGCCAGTAGATTCCTTGAAAGTAAACACTATTTTATATTTCAGGATTCCTTGAAGCACCTCCATGGTGACCTTCACATATTAGCAATTTAGTGAAAAGTTTCTGGACACATGAAAAATGAATGGATGATTCCAAGGCAGACTGCATCTTAAAATTGTATTCCTTTACTTCCTTCCGTAGACTAGAGACCTCGATACTGGTGATGAGACCTTGCATATTGAAAATGATGCTGAGAGAGGAGAGTGATGAATGAGCTCAGGAAGATGTGATGGCTTTTGCAATGACGCTAATAAACGGAACACGGAATCCAGCTCCACTACTTAGGGCTGGAAACTAACTACGAACAAGTAGGCAAGAAAAGTGAACATGTGTTGGGAGGTGGTTGGGGGGAGCATTTGCAATAAATGAAAAGATTAAAAGCTCCATGTTGCTGATGGGACAGAAATGTAGGCTTTTTATAGGAGGATTCTTCTGTTTTTATTTTTATGCCTTTATTAAAAAATAATTAATGGGAAACCAATCTCCAGAAGTTTTTACACAGTCTGAGGGTCCATGAGTAAAACATACAGAGCTTGACATAGTAGGTGGTCTCCCAGCAGGCTGTGGATCTAAACCAGAGACCTTATGTGAACTGTCAGGCTGGGTGCAGTTGTAAACATCACATTGATGGGCCTGGTGAGGAACAACGCAGTGGACTGACTCACAGTGTAGCAGGGAGACAAGGAAACTGTGCTCATACTGAAACATGCCTTTAAAAGTGTTTCTGTCATGTCTTTGGTTGCTGGATTCTTAGAATAATATGGCAACTGGGAGACATTCCATTCTATCAGAAATACAAAGGGGTAGAGCAAAATCCTAAAGACAAATGAAAAGTGCGATGGCAATAGCAGGAATTAAGTGAATGCTGTAGGTCCAAGGAGATATTTTGAACAACTTGGTTTTTTGTGTGTGTGTTTTAAGATCTTTCTTTGATGTTCAGTTCAGTCAGTTCAGTCCCTCAGTCGTGTCCGACTCTTTGTGACCCCATGAATCGCAGCACGCCAGAACTCCCTGTCCAATACCAACTCCCGGAGTTCACCCAAACTCATGTCCATCGAGTTGGTGATGCCATCCAGCCATCTCATCCTCTGGCGTCCCCTTCTCCTCCTGCCCTCAATCTCTCCCAGCATCAGAGTCTTTTCCAATGAGTCAACTCTTCACATGAGGTGGCCAAAGTATTGGAGATTCAAATTCAGCATCAGTCCTTCCAATGAACACCCAGGGCTGATCTCCTTTAGGATGGACTGGTTGGATCTCCTTGCAGTCCAAGGGACTCTCAAGAGTCTTCTCCAACACCACAGTTCAAAAGCATCAATTCTTCAGTGCTCAGCTTTCTTCACAGTCCAACTCTCATATCCATACATGACCACTGGAAAAACCATAGCCTTGACTAGATGGACCTTTGTTGGCAAAGTAATGTGTCTGCTTTTCAATGTGCTATCTAGGTTGGTCATAACTTTCCTTCCAAGGAGTAAGCGTCTTTTAATTTCATGGCTGCAGTCACCATCTGCAGTGATTTTGGAGCCCCCAAAATAAAGTCAGTCACTGTTTCCACTGTTTCCCCATCTATTTTCCATGAAGTGATGGGACCAGATACCATGATCTTCGTTTTCTGAATGTTGAGCTTTAAGCCAACTTTTTCACTCTCCTCTTTCACTTTCATCAAGAGGCTTTTTAGTTCCTTTTCACTTTCTGCCATAAGGGTGGTGTCATCTGCATATCTGAGGTTATTGATATTTCTCCCAGCAATCTTGATTCCAGCTTGTGCTTCTTCCAGCCCAGCGTTTCTCATGATGTACTCTGCATTTAAGTTAAATAAGCAGGGTGACAATATACGGCCTTGACGTGCTCCTTTTCTTATTTGGAACCAGTCTGTTGTTCCATGTCCAGTTCTAACTGTTGCTTCCTGACTTGCATACAGGTTTCTCAAGAGGCAGGTCAGGTAGTCTGGTATTCCCATCTCTTTCAGAATTTTCCACAGTTTATTGTGATCCACACAGTCAAAGGCTTTGGCATAGTCAATAAAGCAGAAATAGATGCTTTTCTGGAACTCTCTTGCTTTTTCCATGATCCAGTGGATGTTGGCAATTTGATCTCTGGTTACTCTGCCTTTTCTAAAATCAGATTGAATATCTGGAAGTTCACACTTCACGTATTGCTGAAGCCTGGCTTGGAGAATTTTGAGCATTACTTTACTAGTGTGTGAGATGAGTGCAATTGTGCGGTAGTTTGAGCATTCTTTGGCATTGCCTTTCTTTGGGATTGGAATGAAAACTGACCTTTTCCAGTACTGTGGCCACTGCTGAGTTTTCCAAATTTGCTGGCATATTGAGTGCAGCACTTTCACAGCATCCTCTTTCAGGATTTGGAATAGCTCAACTGGAATTCCATCACCTCCACTAGCTTTGTTCGTAGTGATGCTTTCTAAGGCCCACTTGACTTCACATTTCAGGATGTCTGGCTCTAAGTGAGTGATCACACCATCGTGATGATCTGGGTCGTGAAGATCTTTTTTGTACAGATCTTCTTTGATGTAGACCATCTTAAAGGTCTTATTGAATTTGTTAAAATACTGCTTCCATTTTATGTTTTGGATTTTTCACTGTGAGGCATATGGGGTCTTAGCTACCCGACCTGGTATTGAACTGACACCCGCCCTGTACTGAAGGCAAAATCCTCTTTAAAAAAAAAAAAAAAAAAGCACCTTTTTTATTTATTTCTGCTGCACCAGGTCTTGGTTGCAGTGCTCGGGATCTTTGCTCTTCCTTGCAGCATGCATGATCTTTAGCTGTGGCATGCAAGATCTTTTAGCTGTAGAAGCAGAACCCTAGTTGTGGCATGTGGGGTCTATTTTCCCAACCAGGGGTTCAACCCAGACCCCTAGCATTTCGACTGTGGAGCTCCAGGCACTGAACTATCAGGGAAGTCCCTGGAAGGTGAAGTTTTAACCGCTGGTTGCCAGGGAACTTGTTTCAAGATTGAGCTTTAACAAGAAGTAAAAGATGGTAAAGAATGGGGTAAAAATATTGCCTAGTTCCCAAAGGGTCAGAGTCAGTTATCAAAACACATTGACCTGAGATGTGGTGAAGTCTAGCTAATGGGATGGGGGCCGAGTTTCCTTGATAGAGGAAGTGATTCTTGTAAAGGGCCCCTAGGTCTACACTCTGAGTGCCCAGGCTTGGGCTCTACCCACTGGTATTTCTCTGACTCCTGGTTGTCAGCTGTTCATTCACTGAACAAATATTTGTTGATGGCATACTAGATGACAGATACTGTCATAGGTAAATAAAGCAGGCAAAAATCCCAGCCCTATGGAATTACATTCTAAAGGGTCAGTATATCCTTATATCCCAGAGATTCTAAAGGCAGCTTTTAGACAGATTGTCAACTAAAAATAGTCAATAAAAAAGGTAAAGAGGATGTGTAGTATGTCAGTCAGTGATTATACCAAGATGGTGATGGGAGCTTGGAAGAGTAAGGGAATACGGTTTTAAATAGGGTGACCAGAGAACATCTCACTGAAAGGATGATTTTTGAGTAAAAGCCTGAAGGAAATGAGAGGATCAGCATATGGATATTTGAGGGAAGAACATTCCAAGAAGGGGAAACAGTCAGTGCAGATGCCCTGAGGCTGAACGTGCTAAATGGGTTTGAGGAACACTGAGGAGAAGGATGTGGCTGGAGCAGAGAAGTATTACAAGATAAGGTCAAAGAGGTCATGGAAACCGATCATGTAAGGCCCCCTATAAGGACATTGGCTGTGAATGAGATGCCTGCCCTTGGACAGACTGTGTTACCTTGTAATGACTTATAAAGTAACTTACCTTCCCTTGCCTCTCTTTTAAGAGGGCTCTGGAGTTCCTCCTCCTTCAAACACTGCTTCGCACACCACCCCCTACCCGCCCTCCTAAAGCCATCTTCTGGACTTCAGTCAAGAGTCTAACATTTTGGTCCCACGGGAACTGAGTGCTTGACTAGCAATAGCCAATTTGGGTATAGAACTGAGGACCGCAGAAATAGAGGCATTCATGTCAAGGGTCTTTGTGGTATACAAAGGGAAATATTCTCCTTATAGCTTCCTAGAATTTCCTAAGAAACAGATCTGCAGTCATAGGCAATGGTGAGAAAATGAAGCACAAATATTGCTTTTATCCATATGTTGATCTATTAAGCGACTGTGATACTTAGTTTTATGTGTTAACTTGACTAGACTAACAGATGTCCAGATAACTGGTAAAATGTTATTTCTTGGTGTGTCTGTGAGGGTGTTTCTGGAAGAGCTTAGCATTTGAATCAGTAGGCTGATTAACAATTACCCATACCTCTATGGGTGGGCATCATCCAATCTAGCAAGGGGCTGAATAGATCAAAAAGGAGAAGGATGGACAAATTTGCTCTCTTTGCTTGGCTTCCCTGGTGGCTCAGAGGTTAAAGCGTCTGCCTGGAATGTGGGAGATCCGGGTTCGATCCCTGGGTCGGGAAGATCCCCTGGAGAAGGAAATTGCAACCCACTCCAGTACTCTTGCCTGGAGAATCCCATGGAGGGAGGGGCCTGGTAGGCTACAGTCCATGGGGTTGCAAAGAGTTGGACACTACTGAGCGACTTTCACTCACTCTGCTTGGTAAAACTATCTTGACCTGCCCTCAGCCATCAATGCTCCTGGCCAGACTCAGATCAGGACTTACACCATCAGTGCCCTGGGTTCTCAGGCCTTCAGAGTTGGACTGAATTACATCATTGGCTTCTCTTCTCCAACTTGCAGATAGCAGATAGTAAACTTGCCTCCTCCATAATCGTGTGAACCAATTCCTATAATAAATTTCCTCTTAAATATAAATATATATACATATGTATCCTATTGGTTCTGTTTCTCTATAAAGACCTTGCTCTCCCCATTTTGCCCACCCATTAGTATAATGTCTTCTAGCAACTTTTGATAACACTTCTCATCACCTCCTCTCTGAGACATCATAGTCCAAATCACCATCAACTCCCTCTCTCTTTTTAAAACAGACTTATTGAGGTATAATTATATACTATAAAATTCACCTATTCTAAGTGTACAATTCAATGATTTTTAGTAATCATTTAGTAATTAAATTGTATCATCTCCTGCTTAAGTTATTGTAATAGCTTAGTACTCCCTGCTTTATTTTTTTTTTTTTCAGTAGGGCTTAACCATCATCTGACATAGAATATATTTTACTTACATGCTAGAATATATAGGTCCTATGAGGCAGGGATTTTGTCATTTTCTCATTATCACCATATCCATAGTGTCTGCAACAGTGCCTGATGCATATAGTCACTCAAAAATATTTGTTGGATGAATAAATACATCACTGAACAAATGGCACCCTCTATTCTCTTGGACAAGTATAAAACTCCTCACCATACCACCTGGAGGAGATCTGTGATGGGTCAATACCAGTGGGATGATGAGATGGGGTAGTCATAGGTAGACACTCTGCTTCCCCTCTTCATGTTTTTCCTTTGGGTTTATCTCTCTCCTTACATTCTCTAGTCATCAAAGTGGTAGGACCTGAGGACCAGGACTGGACGCAGATCTTGAGGAAATTGGCTACTGCGTTTGATTTTGACCCAGACTGCTTGGCTGCCTTTTCCAGGCAAAGCAACACCCTCCCCCACAGCCTTGCATTAGATGCCCCTGCGCTGCCAATGGAGGTTAATGTCCAAATGTAGAGGGCGAGGGCGGGCGGAAACTTCAGAGGAACAGACAGCTTTCCCCTGTATCCATACGTTTTCCTCCTAAACCTGAAGAGGTAGTCTTAAGTGGCTGGTTAAAGATTGGGTGTTCACGATTCCAACCAAACATCATTCCATCTTAACACAATTGACATCGTCTACTCAGACCTACATCTTGATGTAGCTTTGAAATTTTAGGTTTATTCTGCTTTGCAGAACTATATTATACAACAGCTTTAGGGGAAAAAGCATCTAATATTTACTGAGTGCTTTTCATATGATGGCAAGATATTTCACGTGTATCCTATATATTAGATACTTTACATACCTATATATTTAATTATTTAAAAATAAAAGACTAACTAATATTTTCCTTTTACTCATTAATATTAGGCCTAAGTTTTATAAACCACTCTTACATGGGTGTGTATAACCAACTGGAGCTTGGAGGAGTGATCTGGGCTAGGGACAGCATTTCGAGTATCAGTTATAAAAAAATAATAATTAAAGCTATAGGAATAGATCATATGCTCTGGAGAGTGAGAAGAAGAGAGAGCCTAGCTCAAAACCTTGAGAAATTTAACTTTTAATGGCTGAGTAGAAGATGATGAGCCTGGAAAGGCAGAGAAGGAACATCCAGAGAGGTTAGAGGTAAACAGGGAGAGTGTTAAACGCAGGAAGGTATCTGTCAGCTTTCTGAAAGCTTGCAACTGTCATAACAGAGTTTGTTTTGGGGGAGTCTAACTCCTAGTAAAGCATTTGTCATTTAATTAAAAATTATCATTAAGTGGGTGGTTCTGAACTTGTTTTTGACACTAGATAAATAGTTCTCAGCCAGATGTACCTACAAGACTGGAAAGATGTAGATTTTTGCATTATTAAGACATTGTGTTCAGCAAAATTATTTTTTCACTCCAATCTTACCTCCCCCTCTAAGTGTGACATACCCTTTCCAGATGCTCTATTATTCATCGATGGCTTTTTGGCATTCTAGTACTAAATTTGGATATTTGATGTTAGTGAAACAAGATGACAAGCATTGTACAAAAAATGTGGAATTATTACTGAAGCATTCTTGAGGATGAGATTATTATTTTTGTGTTTAATGTTAGTGACAGTAAATTCCCAATGAATTTTTATTTTATAGCTTTAGATTCAGCAACAAATTTATTTTGTTCATTCAGTCACTCATTTATCCATCAAATGTATGTTAAGTGCCTACTATATGCCAGACACTAGGAATGTTAAGACACATCAGTTGTGATTCTCAAGCCTTGGTATGCATTGGAATCACCTGGAAGACTTGCTAGAAATACATATGCTCCAATCACCACCCCCATATTCAGTAGGTCCCAGGGTAGTTTCCACGAATTCATGTATAACAAGCTCTCTGTGTGATCCTGATTCAGTTTGGAACTATTTTCTATGTAAAGGCAGTTAGTGAAAAACTTAAATATAATAAAATGTAAGAGGTGTCAGATACAAGTACACACAGGGTAGAGTATATATTAAATTTTGTTACATTTGTACCTCCCTACAGCAGTAGATGGTACACTCAACAATATTATTGCAATTTTAAGCTCTAATGGAATTTTTTTGTTAGGGCTTTAAAGCCTTAGCAAAATGGTTTATTTTCATTAATATTGCAGAAAATGTTAATGTTCATATAAATGATCATAAAGGTAAGAGAATGCTGTAAACGTACACATATCATTATATCCATGCATACAGTTTCCCTTATAGGAATGAGGCAGCTTCTACTTAAACAGTGGGGAGCATATTCTGTGGTTGTTACAGGACTAGTCCTCTCGTAAATGAAAGGCTTCTTTCCTTTTCTTTTTTTCCTTTGTCTACGAGGCGCTTTTACAGCTTGTTGATATAAACAGCATTAGAGGAGTATTAGCAGCAGCAGCAGCAGCAGTTTCTAAACCCCAGCAATAGCGCAAAGTGCAAAACTCTATGTCTTGCATTGAGGAAAAGAAGCTTTCTTTTAAAGAATAACTGGTGTTTTCTCATTAAAATGAGGCACTCATTCACTGTGCCATTCACAAAGAAACTTAGGCTGAGAAGGATGGATCAATTCCACTTTCATTGTAGGGAACCTAGGATGTTCTTTGACTACAAGATTGAGTAGGAAGAGATGTAGATTAGAAGCAACTATTTAATAAATCTGATTTAAAATTGAATGAAAACAGCACAGGAAATTTGAAAAAAGTTCTAGAACATGTTCAAAATGGTGCTTCAAAATATGTCTTCTGAAAAAGATTTAAAAAGTGCAATATCGTGCCTACTGATCACCAAAATTCTTGATTTTCCTCTCTTTCCTGAGACCACAGATAAGCTATACTTCTCAGACACCTTTGCATTCTATATATGGTCATATGCTAAGTTCTAATCAATCGAATATGAGTGGAAGTGATATGACGTACACCTCTTCTAGAGAGACCCATGGTGCTTGACCCATAGAGAATACCCACTGTGGTTCTCCATGCACCTTCCTGGATAATGATACCCAGGCAGATTTGAAAGTCACAGATTGAAAATTGCCAGGCTTCTGTCAGCCTGGGTTCTTGAAGAACTATTATGGAGCAGGGACTTCCCACCCCCACACTTCCCCATCCCAGTGCAAATGAACTTTGCCTGAGAGAGAAATCAACTTTTACCCTGTTAAGCTTCTGAACTGTTGGGGGTGGGTCATAACATCAGTTAGCTTACTTGAAGTAAGACAGGGTGTAAGAATGTAGGCACGTCTGTATCATGAGACGATGCGCTGATTATTATTTCTGGGCCCAGAGCCCTAAATATAGTCCCATCATCCTCTTGCAGAGGTTGCCTTTACCACAATCCCCACCAAGAAAATTCTGTAGAAAAGACTCCTCTGGCTCCTGGGGGCAGTACTTAGGCTGTCAGGAGTACTCTAGTCCTGCAAAGACAATTTTTTTTTTTTCTGCAAAGGCAATTTAAAACCAACATTTCTCTTGGTCAGTGGGACATGGTCCTAGCAGCACACAGATTGTAAAATGTACAAAATTCTAACTCCAGCATTTGGAGAAACCAGGACTAGATAGAAGGAACCAGAGGCATAGCCACAATGGAGCACAGCATGCATGCAGACAACACAGCACAGGGCCACCTTTTGGGCCCCTCAGGTGCACTCGCCACAGACTGGCAGGTATTGGCATTAAAATTTAAGAGAAAATCCTCCTGGCTCTTAAAAAGTTTTACTGCAGGGAAGTTAGACACGGAATTTCACAGTATTCAAAGGCCCACTCCTTATGAAAAGAGAGATCTCCCTTCCCTTTTAAGATGATGACTGAGCCCCCTCTAGATCATCTCTCTCCCACAGAAGCCAGCCTTTCACACGCCAACACTCTGCCCACAGTGATTGCTTTCCATGGGGTAGCTATTTATGGCATCGCCTATTCCAAATACAATCTCAGTGGATATAGAAACTGCTTAAGAATTTGCAACCTGATTTTATTTTTAATTTAGGCTTGGTTTATATCCAAAATATTCCTCCAAGCCTTAAAGCTTTTCAGCCATTTTAGGTACCTCTCTCTCCTTCCTAAGTCCATTAAATAAGATAGCCACCACCCAAGAGACAGTGATTCTGTATCAGGCAGTATGCACGGCTTTTACATACATTATGCTACTTAATCTTCATATGAGATAAGTATTATTCTTATCTCATTTCGTGTATGCAAAAACTGAAGCAGCAAAAGGTTAAATAACTTGAGCAATCTCATATAACTAAAAGTGTATGAAAGTGTTGGTCGCTTAGTCATGTCTGACTCTTTGCAACCCCATGAACTGTAGCCCACCAGGCTCCTTTGTCCATGGGATTTCCAAAAGGCAGGAATACTGGAATGGGTTGCCATTCCCTTCTCCAGGGGATCTTCCTGACCCAGGGATCGAACCTGTGTCTCCTGCACTGCAGGCAGATTCTTTACCATCTGAGCCACCAGGGAAGCCCTCATATAACTAACTGCTGCTGCTGCTGCTGCTAAGTCGCTTCAGTTGTGTCCGACTCTGTGCGTCCCCATAGACGGCAGCCCACCAGGCTCCCCATCCCTGGGATTCTCCAGGCAAGAACACTGGAGTGGGTTGCCATTGCTTTCTCCAGTGCATGAAAGTGAAAAATGAAAGTGAAGTCACTCAGTCGTGTCCAACCCTCAGCGACCCCATGGACTGCAGCCTTCCAGGCTCCTCTGTCCATGGGATTTTCTAGGCAAGAGTACGGAGTGGGGTGCCATTGCCTTCTCCCGTATCACTAACTACTAAGGAGCAAAACCAGAGTTCAAAGCATTCACTGCAGCCCCAAACCTCCACCCTTAATCAGTGTACTCCACTGCCTCTACTTCAGTTTAAATTTTGCTCCTAGAAGACACCTCTTGAAAGAGTAGTGATCCTTCAGGGAGACCAATAAATAATTCCAGCTCATCCGAATTTCTTCTCTGTACCTTTTTTTTTCCATTCCAGCACTCGTGGAATTTGGGAACCTCTTACCACGGCACCCGTGTTCATTCTCTCAGGTACCTCCCTTCTCTGCATCTTAGCAGCTCTCTGGCATGGTAATCCTGGGGCTTGTTGCTACAGTCTTCCTGAAAGAGAAGCTTCTTGGCTCCTGCACGTTCTTAATGCTCAGGAGAAGAGCTGCGCTATGGGGCCAATCTGTCACTGGGTCTATATTTAGCACCATCTGCCAGGAATATTTCAAACTGCCTATTTTTGTATGTGCCGGTTTGTGCAAATGGACTGCTCCACCGCTAGTTCGTGGGAAACCAGGGGCATTAAGTGGATGCTCCGGGTTTTATGTTAAGTGTTGTGAGTCAGCCCTTCAACCACCCTTCAAATGAGACTTGGTAGAGGATGGAGGCAGGGTTTTCCCAGGGTGTGAGTCCCAGGGGTCTACACTTTCAGTGACTCAAAAGCAATCCAGGGGTGGCAGCTGCAGAGGAGGCGGAGGGGAGTTCTGGGTTTGGGGAAGATATATATCTTCTCCAAATATAAAAAGCTGAAGGCTTTTGCAGCATCCCTGAGGCAACATGCTGGCTTTTCCCATCTCAGAGCTCCCCTATGCCAGATCCATAAATCACTGGGCAGACTCTTTCAGCCTTAACCAAGCCCGTACTGCCTTTGTGATCCATCTCAGTGAAAGATAAGGTCTCCCATTCACTGAGGGCTTCGGTTTCCAGTGCTGACATTTATAAGCATCAGTTCGCTTCGTCCATTCGACATCCTTATGAGGGAGATTCTAGTCTTAGTCTCAGCTTAGAGCCTAGGAAACTGAGGCTGAGAGAGGCTCAGGGACTCCCAGAGTCAGAATCCAAGCTTGGACTTACTGAAACCAGACCATGATCATCAGCCAGACTCCGGTTATCATACTGACCAGTTCTGTATCTCCTACCCAGTGAATCTCTCTGCAATAGACACTGTAAATTTTTTTGCCTATTATTTCCATCTGCAGCTTATTTTCCAGATTGAATGTTTGACTGCATTTGAGAGTTTCTGGCCATAGGTTTGTTATCCGGCCCCACTGTGACTGCGCTGATTATTCTAAAAACCTCTCCCAGATTGGGCCCAGAAACGGCCCAGTGAGGCAGGGGGCTCTTGGTTTTGCCCTCAGCCTTGAGTAAGATGTGTTTGATGGAAGCCGTTGAGCAGCCTTATAAGAGTCTGCCCCAGCTTCAGAGGTGCAGAGACAAGTATGGAATTTGTCCTTGTAAATGACAAGTGTTGTTGGAATAGGAATTGCCACAAGGGATGGCATGGGCCTGGAGCTGAAAAGACTGACAGGGGAGTGCAGTTCATTAACCCAGCTGACCTGAGTGACTTATTAATCTTCAGAGTGGCTGAATCCAGGCAGATTCCGAATTGTGATAATAGGAAAATATTGAAAGCTATATGGACTTTTTTCTGAGCACAGTTCCTGAGGATGACCGAGCACCCGAGGATGGAAGTTAGTTACGCAGGCTCTGGTTTTGTAGGTTGGAAAGTAGAGGGACTGACAAACATGAGTGGCACAGAAACAGAGATTAGAAGTCAGACCTTTTAATAGACAATTCCACATTCCCTATTTCAGTTGTTTACTCTTATATAACAAGCCACCCTTAAACTTCAGTTCAGTTCAGTTCAGTCGCTCAGTCGTGTCCGACTCTTTGCGACCCCATGAATCGCAGCACGCCAGGCCTCCCTGTCCGTCACCAACTCCTGGAGTTCACTCAAACTCACATCCATCGAGTCGGTGATGCCATCCAGCATCTCATCCTCTGTCGTCCCCTTCTCCTCCTGCCCCCAGTCCCTCCCAGCATCAGAGTCTTTTCCAATGAGTCAACTCTTCCCATGAGGTGGCCAAAGTACTGGAGTTTCAGCTTTAGCATCATTCTTTCCAAAGAACACCCAGGGCTGATCTCCTTTAGAATGGACTGGTTGGATCTCCTTGCAGTCCAAGGGACTCGCAAGAGTCTTCTCCAAACTTAGGGGCTTAAAAAAAGAACAATCATTTTATTATGATCTCCTGTGGATGTGGGAAAGATTGAAGGCAGGAGGAGAAAGCGATGACAGAGGATGAGATGGTTCAGAGGCATCACTGACTCAATGGACATGAGTTTGAGCAAACTCTGGGAGACAGTGAAGGACAGAGAAATCTGGCGTATTGCAGTTAATGGGGTTGCAAAGAGTCAGATATGACTTAGTGACTGAACAACAGCGAGGATGTGGGGGCAGTTGTCTGGCTGTCTGGTCCTCACTAGGGTCTCTCCTGCAGTTGCAGCTGGATAATGGTTGGGGCTGGAGTCATCGTAAAGTCTTCCTCACATATCTGGAAGTTGATGCTGGTTGTGAATTGAGACCTCACCTTGGCTGTGTGTCGGGACATCTATACATCATCTCTCCACAAGGCCTGAATATCCGCATAGGAAGAGGGCTGTGTTCTCAGAGGGAGAGACCCAAGAGAATGAGGCAAACTCTATATCTCATCTTTTATTACTTAACCTCAGAAGTCACACAGTGTCACTGTATAGTCCCATCATGGTCACAGGCCAGGCCAGATTCAAGAAGATAGAATGCAGACACATTCCTCAAAGGGAGGAGAATCAACATGAATTTTTAAGAAAGGCATGTGAGATGGGATATATACTATGGTGGCCATTTTTAAAAGATGCAATCTTCCATACCAATCACACTGGACTAGGGAAGAATTTGAATTTGGGAGAAATTGGATGAGGGACTATAGCCAGGATTACATGCCAGAGGGCTGGAAGGGCAGGGGAGAATCAAGACTCCAAACAATTCCTTCTCATAGTCAACAAGTGTTTAGTGGGTACTTCTCATGTGCCAGAAATTGGGGATACAACAGTGAGCAAGAAGCAAGACCCTAGCCTTCATGTAGTTTATAGTCTGGTGGGGACATGATAAACACCCGCTCAAATAATTACAGTAACTGTAAAGTTGGGTAAGAAGACTGACAATAAAAGGGTGTATGTGTCTATTTTAGATAAAGAGCTTAGTGATGGCCTCTCTGGGGTGGGCAGACACTTAAGTGGATGAAGTGAAGCATGCTGACATTTGGAGGAAGGACATTCCAGCCTGAGGGAAGAGCAGGTGCCAAACCCCTACAGAAGGATAAGCCTGATGTATTCAAAGTATAACAGGAAGCCCTGTGGCTAGCATGGAGGGACTGAGTTGGAGTAGGGTAGGAAATGAGGTATAAGAAGTTACCAGTGGTTGAAGCTTAATTTGGGGCAAAATGTATTTCAAAACATTTCGTTTGTGAATGTTTGCTCCCCTAGAAGGACAAATCCCCGCTATTAGAAAGTATCCATCATGAATATAGGCTTCCTGTTTTTGAAACGTAAATGACCATGAGTCCCTTTGGGGCAGAGCTGACTGAATACAAATTTCAGAAAACATCTCTGACATGAATGTAGAAGCATCTGGCTCCCCTCAGGGTAACTTCCCACCACTTACCACAGCCAATCTGGTCTTTGTCAGGGCATCTTCCTTTTCAGGGTGTAACTATGACAACGGAGTGTGATGCTGATGCTGCGACTCCGCAGAAGCCCTCTATTTGCACACACGATGCTGTCGGAACATAGAATTGTGAATCAGATTAGTGTCAGCCCCTCCCTTTGTAGTGAACAAGTTATCTGCTACTTGATTCCATTAATGTTTTATTACTGGCTTTGTTTTTACTATGACTCTTTTATAACAAGATGATTAACATGTTCTATAATCGATGGCAGCATTCCCCAAATTTATTTGATCAAGACCCCCGTATTAGTTTTCCATTGCTGCTGTACCAAATCACTACAAACTTAACAGCATAAACAACACAAATGCCTTATCTTACAATCTGCAGATTAGAGGTCTCATGATGGTCTCTACAGGCTAAAATCAAGGTGTCAGCAGGGCTATGTTCCTTTCTTGAGGCTCAAGGGGAAGAGATATTACCTTGGTCATTCCAGCTCTTGGCAGAACAGAATTCCTTGTGGTTATAGGACCAAGGTCTCCAAGGTCTCCTTGCTAGCCGAGGGCTATTCCCAGCTTCTAAAGGCTGCCCCAATTCCTTGGCTCATGACCCCTTCCTCTATCTGCAAAGCCAACAGTGGTAGGTTGAATAACTCACTTCTTGAATTTCTCCTCCATGTTCTTCTGTCTCATTTCTCTCTGACCACAGCCAGGGAAGATTTTCAACTTTTAAGAACTCATGTGATGAGACTGGGCCCACCTGGGTATACCAGGATGTTCTTTTCATCTGAAGATCCATGCCATTAGTCACACCTGCAAAGTTCCATTTACCATGTAACACAACACAGTCACAGGTACCATGGATGAGGATGTGAACATCTTTGGGAGAGTCATTACCTACCACAGGCTTCATTCCCCAACCCCCATGGAATACAGTTTGGGAAGCACTGTGGTAGAGGGCTGAATTCTAGACAGGAAAGAAACCCATTCTTTAGAGGCCATTAAAATAACAAAAGCACTGAGTGAGCACAAGACCAGGTGAAGTTGGAGCCAGGAGTGCAGAGGAATAGATTTCAGTGAAGGTTTATCTTCTTGCTTAGCCAGAGTATGAATCAGGTAGATTTTCTGATTGGGCCGGTCTATCAAGAACTTCTGGCTCTAATGCCATAAAGGAGAGGAAGGCGTTACCAATCAGGGTTCTTGGCCTTCTTAATTGATAGAAATTGATCAGAGGCCAGACAAGAAATTCAGGCCAGATTTTATGGGGCCCCTGCTGCAGCAGAGGAAAGTGAGAACAAACAACAGTTTCCCTTGCTTGTTCACTCCCTGGAGGGAGGGCAAGCTTGTTCCTTATATGATTTGAGGTAGGGGTGTGTCCGGGGTCGGGGTAGAGGAGTGGCATAGGTGGTTTGCGCACCTGTTAGGTGGTCTGCCCACCCATTAGGTGGTGTTGTGTGCAGGGGGCATGCACAATACCCTGCTTTTGTTCCAGGCTCTTGAAAAGTGGCAGCTGGGTGTTTTGGTCTCTTTGTATCTTTTGTCCAGAATTTGACCTAACTGTGCATGCATGCAGTTATTTTTAGTCCCATATAGTTTCCTTGTATTTTGTTTGAGGAGAGATGTGCCCAGGTGCAAGCTTTTCAGCCAGGGGTCTCAGGTCCCAGCCTGTCTCAAAGGGGACAGTTACTGCCGCAGGGGCTCTTCATAATCCTCTCATATAATGGTCATGCTAACTTGTGGACATGAACCCTGCATTTGAATCTACATGGGTTGGATTCATTTGGTGCCTCACTTGGGTTTCCTTGACTGGGTTGGTGCCCCATCCTACAGAGATGGAGAGCTCACAGCTCCCCCTGTCTCTAGCAGTTACCCTTACAGCTGATGGGAGCTGCCTCAACTTCAAGGTTATGCCTCTGACCACACCTTCCCTCAACACACTCATCCTCCCAACCACAGAAGTCTGGCCTTCTTCCTTCATAGTGGGGACATTTCTGTGATATCTTTATACTTCAGACTTCTCTGGGGATCAGATCTGGACTTCTTCCATGCTTTACTCTTTTCCTTTCACTTTTCAGCATCCCTTCCTCCCTTATAAGTTTTTCCTGAATAAATCAATAAATCGGGTGTCCCTAGAACCCTATCTCAGGCTCTGCTTCCAAAGAACATAAACTAAGATGTGATGTGTGGTGTGTGCTAAGTCGTTTCAGTCATCTCTGACTCTGTGACCCTATGGACTGTAGTCCATCAGGCTCCTCTGTCCATGGGATTCTCCAGGGAAGAATACTGGAGTGGATTACTGTGCTGTCCTCCAGCAGATCTTCCCAACCCAGGGATTAAACCTATGACTTTCATGTCTCCTGCATTGCCATGAGGATTCTTTACCACTAGCGCCACTCAGGAAGCCCAAGATGTGATAAAAATTAACTCAAATATCAGGACCTTCCAAATGGAGGCCACCCTAGTGGCAGGGGCCCCCATCACAAATCTAAATATAAATAATTTCTCACTTACGTGGAATGCCTCACTGTCAAGGAAACCTAGTCTACACCAATCACAATCCTATAGCTGGCTTCCCTCAGCCTAGGAAACGGGACCTGCTAGCCTTAACAGGGGACCCTGACCTCCTAGGCCATCGTGCCCTGTGTCCTGTTGCCTCTTCCAACTCTCTATCTTGGCCTAGACTCAGACATCACCAAGAAAAAGGCAGGAGAAATATCCCTGACATGACTGGTACATGCCCCTTTGCAGGTATGAGGTTGAATAAATGAAATGATGCTTGATTATTTCTTTGTAGAAATGGGGGTGGGAATTCTGTATAGGATTCTAAAGACTAAATTTGTAGGAAAGGACAAGAAATGAGAATTGAATAAGTATGAATTCAACGGTCCCTCTCAGTACCAGCTCCCTGAGGGCCTTGTACACACCCTGTATTCCTGTGCCCAGCACAGAATTTTCCACCAGGCAGATCTGCAGCGATGAGAGAAGTGGAGAGAAGGAACAGGAGGTGAAGCTTCTGTGAGTCCACAGGCTAGGCCAGGAGAAAGTTGGGGAAAGGGGGTCTGTTCTCTGTAGCACATGCTGCTTTGTACCCTTCCAAGCTCTTCTGTGATGACCTCACTTCTCCCCGGAACTTGTTCATTGTTCGCAGGAAACTGTGGACTCAGACTTTCACCTAGAAAGCAACTCTTTCCGTTAGCCCCTTCTCCTCCTACACTTGGAATGAGCGCCAGCAGCCTGCTCATTGACAAAGGACAAGGCCTGCCCTTCAGGGATTTAGTGGACACCTGGGTTAGACTTAAATTATTTTTATTTGTATGTTATTTAGGGCTTCCCTGATAGCTCAGGTGATAGAGAATCTGTCTGCAATCCAGGAGACCTCAGTTCAATTCCTGGGTTGGGAAGATCCTCTGGAGAAGGGATAGGCTACCACTCCAGTGTTCTTGGGCTTCCCTTGTGGCTCAGCTGGTAAAGAATCTGCCTGTAATGTGGGAGATCTGGGTTCAATCCCTGGATTGGGAAGGGAAGATCCCCTGGAGAAGGGAAAGTTTACCCACTCCAGTACTCTGGCCTGGAGAATTCCATAGACTATATAGTTTTCGGGGTTACAAAGAGTTGGACAGGACTGAGCGACTTTCACTTTCACTTTATGTCATTTAAATTTGTGCAATCAAAAATCAGATATTAACCCACTTTACTTTAGTGCTTATATAAGACTAAAACAAATATATGGTTTCAGTTCAGTTCAGTCGCTCAGTCATGTCCGACTCTTTGGGACCCCATGAATTGCAGCACGCCAGGCCTCCCTGTCCATCACCAACTCCCGGAGTTCACTCAAACTCATGTCCATCGAGTCGGTGATGCCATCCAGACATCAATATATGGTTTAAACGCCAAAAAAGTCAAAAAAAGCATTAATAACACTAACAAAAGGTGACATCATGTTGATTTCCTAAAGCTGAGTTTCTGTTCACAGCACAGTGTGGTCCTAACTGCCCAAGCCCAGCTCTTTCCCAGGGTGACCCTGTAACCCTGGCCAAGAGCAGACATACTCTCTCTCGCTCAGCTTTTCTCTCTTCCACCACTTCTAAGCCTTCTTTCAGATAAAAAGCTGGTTTTAGCTTCCAGCAGATGAAAATACATTTATATGCTAAGTCCACCTCTATCCATTCTTCATTAGAGGAAAGTAAATAAAGTTATTTTATTTGGCATTAATGTGATCCCAGACACAAAGGTGGAGGCTGCAATCATGTGATGACTGTGGACTACACATTGGATAGTCAGACAATTTAGAATATATGCGCTTATAAGAACATATATTTATTTTACATACATTATACATATGTATGGATGCATATGCATTTATGTACATGAAATAATCATTAAATTTCAGTTTTTAAAATAAAAGAGTAAAACACTCTTCTCTTAGAAAATTTGTGGTCCCTTGTGGAAAAATACTGTTTTGGGGCATAATCTGTCTGGAATGCCATCTCTCTGTATATGACTTTATATCTCCTACCATACCCATGCATTTTGTCATGCCCAAGAAACAAAATTAATTTTCTTTACCTCCCTTGTTTGTGTATCCTGTCATCATCCTTATCTGTTCATCTATTCTAGAACAACCAATCAGCCATAATAAACATCTATCATAACTACTTCTTGACTTCACAAGAACTCTGCAAAGTAGATAATATTATTAATATTATTTTTATTATGATCCCAATTTAAAATGGAAAAAATCTGGAGCTCAGTTTGAGATGTGAGTTGCATTGGAGGTAGGGCTTTAACTCAGTTCTGCCTGACCTCAAATCCCACATTCTTATTCTTCACTGTGACCCCAAGGTATTGAAAAGTGTATGTACATAACCAGTACTTAATAAACATCTTTTGAATGAATATTGTGAGTCCCTTGGACAGCAAGGGGATCAAACCAGCCAATCCTGAAGGAAATCAACCCCGAATATTCATTGGAATGACTGATGCTGAAGCTGAAGCTCCAATTCTTTGGCCACCTGATGCAAAGAGCCGACTCATTGGAAAAGACCCAGCTGCTGGGAAGGATTGAGAGCAGGAGGAGAAGGGGGCAACAGAGAATGAGATGGTGAAGGACAGGGAAGCCAGGAGTGCTGCAGTCCGTGGGATCTCAAAGAGTTAGCAAGACTTAATGACTGAACATCAATAGCAAAACAGCAAATAACAACGAGCTGTTTCTATTGTTCCAGTCAACTCTACTCACAGCCCGCAGAAGTCGGTCTCCTATGCAGATTCTACATGGACCCTGTAAATTGTTCCTCTACAGGCAGGAAGGCCCTACAGAGTAGAATCTAAGTATCCTTACCTCGGAATCCCCATCATACCTGGCACATGCTGCTGCTGCTAAGTCGCTTCAGTCGTGTCTGACTCTGTGTGACCCCATAGACAGCAGCCCACCAGGCTCCCCCGTCCCTGGGGTTCTCCAGGCAAGAACACTGGAGTGGGTTGCCATTTCCTTCTCCAAACCTGGCACATAGTACGTGCCCAAATATTCATTAATCTGAATTGGCTTGACCTGCAAGGTAGTCATTGCCCAGCCTGGGATCGTCCTTCAAGGTTAATTTAGAATTAGGAAAAAAGGACCTTGAGGAGGACAGTGTATTTCTGACAACTCCGGAAACGTCCCACCAGCAGCCTTGGTGAAGGAATGGGAAGTCTTGGCAACTGCTGAGGCTGAACTCCAAGCCCTGCTACATAATGTAGGCCAAAGCGTGTGATTCAGAGCGCAGCAAAACCACGGAGCGGCGGCCAAGTTCAGAGTCACTGAAGCAAGTGGTGTAAATGATGAAATTTAAAAGACAGAGACCTTTTTAGAAAAAGCCAGGGCGCACCGGAGTGACAGCATTGCAAAGCTGGGTTTGGGTGGAGATGACGCATCTTCCCCATCCCCCTTGCAGGAGGGCCTTGGAGAACACTTTTCCAAACGCCCTTTTTGGTTGCTGAAGGAACCGTCCGCGGGATCAGCTAA
Organism: Bubalus bubalis; assembly: GCF_019923935.1. Lineage (NCBI taxonomy): Eukaryota > Metazoa > Chordata > Mammalia > Artiodactyla > Bovidae > Bubalus > Bubalus bubalis. The sequence continues at coordinate 15,830,442 of NC_059161.1, read as the reverse complement.
GGCCAGGAAGTTCTCGTGACCATGTGCTGCATAACTGAGGCTCCCGCGTTCTTTCTGCCCCGGCTGCTCCTTGGGTCACATGAAATGCACTGGGGGCGCACGGTTCATTTGTGTTTCTATTTTCCCCCCTTGGCTGCCCTTGTTCTTCTGCTCTTCACAAGTCACCACGCTCTTGCTGCCCCTCATTGAACAGGAAACTTTCCTTCCCCCCAGATTATTTACAGCTTCCTCTCCACGCAGTTTTCCAGCCAGTGGAAGCCTCTTTGCGGGGGGCACCCACTGAGCAGCAGGCAGCTAGACCTGTGCTCACCCGCTCGCCTGGGCAAGGGATGGGGGGCAGGGGGAACAAGGCAGGGCTTCCTTGGGCTTCTGGAGGAGCCCCAAATATCTGCTAAATTGCAGGGTATTTTCAGCCACTGGGCACCTTTCCAAAGCTGGCACGTCTTTCTCTACCTCACTGGGATGGGAGATGGGCAGAGGGAGGGAAGGAACTGATGTTATGCGCAACCATCGGAGGCAGACATAGGACCAGGGGCCTGAAGGACATTAGCTGGAACGCTCACGGCTACCTGGCAGCCTCAGCTGAGTCCTCACTTGGCAATGAGAGACCCCAGATTTGCCAGAGACACAGCTATGACGAAGTGTTGCTTCAGTCATGTCCGACCCTTTGCGACCCCATGGATTGTAGCCCACCAGTTCCCCTGTTTAAGGGATTCTCCAGGTGAGACTAACTACTGGAGTGGGTAGCCATTCCTCCTCCAGGGGATCTTCCCGACTCAGTGATCAAACCCGCGACTCATGTCTCCTGCCTTGGCAGGTGGGTTCTTTACCACTAGTGCCACCTGGGAAGCCCCAGGACATTGAAGAGCCAGGGCTCAATTCTAGGTCCCAGCCAGGTCCCCAAGCACTTTTCGCTTGAACATGTGGAGGGACCTTGGCTTCTCCTCTGACACCCCCACTTGCAGAAGGGAGAGTGCTCTCCCTCCCACTCCTACCTCCCCACCCCAACCCCACCACTGATTCATGTAGACATTACTGAAGTCAGGATTTGTAAAGTTTCATCTCCTGGATCCTCTCAGATACACTTCAGTTCTAAACACAGCATTGATTCCTGCTAGATTCTCCAGCATACTTTCAATTTCGTGCAATTCCATTCTTTCTAATAAGTTCATTTGGTTCCATTTTTGACTAAGTATGATCTCATTTTATACAATTTTAACGCATCTCATGTATAGCAAATTCAGAAACCAGATAAAAGATATTTTTGTCCAATGCCGTGCCCTGATTTTTGAATCAGAAAATTGTCCCCTCCCTAAGGTATGCACCATGTCTATGTATATTCGTGGTAATCGCTGCACATTAGTTCTCCTTTTAGCAGCACTTTTTTTTTTTTTTCTTTTAAGAAAGGAAGCTCTCTGTTTCAGGCACTGGAACAATCTCTCATGGCAGGCCCAGCTCTAGAATATTCTGGTCCGTTCTCCAAACAGATTCTTGACCACATGGTCCCAGTCCCTGCTCTGTATTAAGAGTTAAGACACTTTCTCAGTTCTGTCACAAATGGAATAGATGTTCCTGCCTGAGGATCCTTTACCCAGCGTCTGTTCCAGGGAAATGTGAGGGGGAAATCCAAGTGGAAGATGAGGTTGCTCTGTCTTGGCTCCAGAAAGAAAGGCCTGCCCTTCCCTGGTGAGTCCCCTATGGACCAGCTCCCCTCCCTCCCCAAGAATGGGGCTCCAAGTGGTAGGTACCTCCAGCCCTGCAGGAGCCCACTCTTTCCAAACCATTGAGTCATTTCCTTTCAGGGACTTTCTCATTAAAACCTTCCTGTTTGCTTTAGCTCTGGACCTCCGTTCTGAGTTACCGTTTCCTTCCCCATCCCTGCTGGGCTGGAATTAATGGCCCGGCACCTTCCAGCTCTCCCTCCCTTTGCAGTTTTCCTTCCCACTCTCATCTCTTGGCTGGAGTCTCCACAGTTTGTGCACATTTGTGTGAAGCCCCAGAGTTTCTAAAGCTGGGAGAGAAGTGGGGGATACCGCTCCTCTCCAGCAAGATATTGCTTGGAGAATAAATTGGAAAGATGAGTAGCCTAACTGCGAAGAGTCACCAGGGAGAAAGCCCTGTGACCAAGAGCTTGTCCCAGATCCACCTGACACAGCCTTGTATTGTTTATTCACTTTGTCACATTGTCATTATGACAAGCTTCTGGAAGATTTGCTTCGGGTAATGGGTTCACCCCTCAAATCCCATCATATTGGCAGCCCCCTGCCCCAGTAAGTGTGAGGCTCATGCAATCTAGGGACTGCTGATGTGGCCTTGCAGAATTCCAAAACCAGCATGCGGTCACTTGGAAAATCTGCTTTCAAAGTTGGTTTGTGATTGCTCATCATCACCAACTTGGTGACTTCCATAGGTGAGATTGCACAGTTGGGGTCCTGTTTCCTTCCCTGTTGGTTCGGAGGAAGCCTCATCAGCCTCCTCTGCTGCTCGTCACCTTATTCCCTCCTCTGTGAACTTCTGCGTCCTGTGCCATAAAGGATCTCTCCTTCTCCTCTTAGATTTTCAGTCTCTCCATCCCCACTGTGCTGTGTGCTGTGCTTAATCGCTCAGTCGTGTCTGACTCTTTGTGACCCCATTGACTGTAGCCGACCAGGCTCCTCTGTCCATGGGGATTCTCCAGGCAGGAATACTAGAGTGGATTGCCATGCCCTCCTCCAGGGGATCTTCCCGGCCCAGGGATCGAATCCAGGTCCCCACTGGCCTTTTCCAGATAGTCTACAAATTGCTTAACTCCTTTTCCAAACAGCTCTGTCTTCTGCCTGCTTCTTAAACGCTTCCCTTTATGTCCTCCAGGGGGCGCCACGCACACCATATTCTGGGTGCAGAAGTCCGTGCTCCAGGAGTTTCATTTAACCCAGGACGCAGCCTAAAAGCAACTCCTCCTCTTGCACCTCCTTGTGCAAAGATGGGCATCGCTGCGCTGCTTCCCTCCAGCTGGTGTCCTGTGTCCCTCCTTCCCTCTAATATTGATAACCATTCTCACAAGAGCCACCTCTGTTCCTTACCCCTCCACATGCAAAAGTCTCCGCAGACTTCCTGCTGTAACTTAACATCAGCGGCCTTTCTCTCTTCCTTCTGCTCGCCTGTCTGTAGCAGATAATTCACCTGAATCTTCCCTCCTTCTGGAAACACCTTCCTCCCCTGGCTTTCCTGCTTCCTCTTTTCTCTCCCGGCTCCTTGTCAGTCCCCAAGCAGCTCTCCACCTCCAGTCTTTTCTCTGAAATCTTGATATTTCTCAAGGCTGTGTCCTCAGCCCTCTTTTACTCTTCATGGTCTCTTCCCTGGATAATGTCGCTTACTCTCAGTTAATGATCTGAAACTTTCCATGTCAATACATCTTACCCAATTCCTAGTCCATATTTGATTACCTTAATCATTCCCTGAACGTCCTTTCTAGCTGGTTTGTTCACTTAGGACCTATTTAAGCATGTACCATATATGGCCATTTTTAAAGTCCCCTTTAAAAAATTAAGTATAGACATGATATCATGCTTGTTAAATGGATTTGGCCAGTTATACACAGAAAATCCCATCTTCTGGATTTGCCTGGTTGCTTCTTTGCAGTATCCTTTAGCTTGTTTCTCTAATTCGCTTAATTTTTATAAACTGGAAGGAAAAAGCAAAGGTGTGATGAATTCAAGTTAAGCCTTATTAGCTAGATTATATCATAGAGATGGACTTTATTCTGCCTTTCATCACAAGATACATATATTCTGGTTGACTCACTATTAAGGATCCTAGCATTAAACCATCGATGAAGGCAAATGGCAGTCTCATCCTTCCATTGTAGCATGAGGTTTTCCCTGTGTGACCAGCAAGTAAACTCTGTGGTATTATTTTGGCAATATACAAAATGTCCACTGCCCCATTGACCATATGCTTGATGCGTTTATCACCAGTTTATAGTCCTGGTGTAAGTCAATAATGCTATTAAGAGTTTAGTGATTATCAGCCAGGGTTCTTGATAGCATATGTTACACTTTAATTAATTAAAGGTTGATTAAGAACATTTTTAGGATGGAGCAGTTTACTGAGGTGTGGATCATCAGGGAACAGTGCAGCACCTGGGGGTGAGTGCCAGGTGGGCAGCTACTGCCAGCCCTCATCCTGGAGGGGATTGGGGAGGGCATGGTGTTCTCAGAGCCTGGTGCGCTGCAGCCGTGGGAGGAGAGGTGCCCACTGGGAGCTGTGGCTGGTGACAGAGGAAGGCAGGTCTAACCCAAACCACCTGGCAGGGCAAACAGATGCAATGAAACTTTTCTGATAACTTTGTTTTCTATTTACTGCCTGGAACATAGTAGCAGAACAGGGGGTTACACTTGAGATATTGGAGAAACCATGCCATCTGAATAGCTGTTTCTGCACCAGGTTGACTGTAGGCATTGAGAGCCATCAAGAGAAACAAGGTGGATGATGCTTGGTGGGGGTCAGGGGTGGAGGAGGTTGACCTCTGGTCACCAAGGCACAAGATGGGGGCGGGGGATCACATTCACAGTGGATGATTATATTTGTTAGCCCATCAAGGCCAGAGCTGTGTTGTCTCCCTGCAGGAAGCATATCTTCCCTCCTGAATAATTATTTGCTCCAGCCCTTGGATGTCTTTCATTCTCAGGTGTAAATGCACAGAAGAGAGAAGTTAATGACCACTTATCTTGTACCGTCTTGGGAGGAGTGACTTCTGGTGCTAAGTATCAGGAAACATCCAAGGGAATGATTTCCAGGTAAGTATCCTTAGCTTAGGAATCAAACACTTCTGCTTTCACTCACTACAGTTTAATAGAAATAGCACCAATAACATGTGTTATGTTGTTCGATCAAGCCTTGGAGCCTGGAGGCATGCTGATTTCTCTTGTCTCTGGAGGAGGGTTCATTACCAAGTTTTCTTCCAGCTGACAAGCGGTTTGGGCTGTCCCCTTATTACATGCTGACAGCTTGGGCAGAAAAGGAGAAGGTTAGATTGACAGCTGCGCTATCACTCACTAACCAGGCGGCCTCGAGTGTGTTCTTTGATCTCCCCAAACCAGTGTTTACAGCCATAAAACATAATAATCATATTCCTCTGGGTGCACAGAAGTAGCTCTGACGAAGTAAGGTGGATACGAATGGATTCTGGAGTCAGAGAGATCAGAGTTTAAAGTCTACACATCTTACTGATGGTGTACATTGGACAGTCACCTGGCTCCTATGTCAGGTAAAACAAAGAAAGCAATGCAATTTTCCTCATTAGTTTATTTTAAAGATTAAATGCTTAAAAGCACTTAGCACAGTGCTGGCGAGAAAGACACACCCGAGAGTTCATTGTTATTACTAATGTTTATTATTAATATGATCAGCTGCAGGTGGTAGGCAGGATCCCCTGATGTGGAGCTCTATTTAATCTCCTTGGGCAAAGCAGGGCCTGTGAATATGATGAGCTGTCATTCCCATGGCTGTGGTATGTTATATGGCGAAAGGGAGGTCATGGGTTGGACCTGACCTGGTCGGTTTAAAAGCACAGAGCTTTCTCCGCTGGTCACAGGGGAGAAGTCCTAGAAGAGGGCTCCTGCTGGCCTGGAAGAAAGCAAACATCCAGGCTGTGAATGGACTATGGAGACCACAGGGCAAAGAATACCAGCGACCTCTGGGAGCCAGGCATGATCTCCAGATGACAGCTAGCAGCAAATGGGGAACATATTCCTACTAGTTGACCAGAAACTGAGTTTTGCCAACAATCCGGTTGAGCTTCGAAGGGGACCCAGGATGAGAACTCAGAATGGCTGGAGGCCTGACTGCAGCCTTGTGAGACCCTGAGCAGGGATCTAGTGAAGCTGTGCTCAGACTTCTGATCCATGGGAAATGGAAGAGAATAAGTTTGTGATGCTTTAATCCACTTAGTTTGTGATGATTTGTTCACAGTCACAGAAGACTAATATCCTACCTAGAGTTCATCAGCACTGTTGCTGTTCTCGCTGTGCCCAGTTCTGTTCCTAATTGCTGTCATCTGCAGCGATACCTGACTGCAGGAATCATGACATTGCAAGAATGGCAAGAGATGCTGTTCTCCAGCACAGCCCCCTTAGACTGGAAGGGTTCGCTCTGACATCTCTTGCTAATAGGCTGGTGATGGTCACAGGGAGGCTTGGTTTATCAGCCTCCATGGCTTTAGAAAGGCACACAAATATCATCAAAGCTGAGGCTTTCCTGGAAGTCTTGATTCATTATGTGAAAGCCCTTTTCTTCAGGGGCTTCCCATTTGATACTACAAGTCTCTCGCCTACCAAGACTTCTCAGCACTGGAGACCAAACTTCGCCAAATGATTGAATAGTTTTAGGTCCTCACTGAGTTTGCAGCACATTGGGAAAGGCAGATGTTAAACAAGTCGCTGCACAAACACAGGAGTATAAACAGTGTGATGTGCCTTAAAGAAGAAGCATTGATTCCCAGAGAAACTTGATCCTGGAATTTCAGGGACGGCTTTTCCTGAGAAAATGATCCTTGCCATGAGATCAGGAAGATGAATAGGGATTGACTCTGCCAAGGAATGATAAAAATGCTCTTCATCACAGGGAGCGGCTTGTGTACAGGTCCTGAGGTGGGGAAGGTCGTGGCCATTTTAAGAAATGGCAAGACTAGTGAGGTAGTAAGGAGAAGGGTTATGTGTGAGTGAAGGATGGAAAGAGAGTGGAACTAGATCTTGAAGGGCTTGTTAGGATAAATCATGCTAAGGATTTCAGCCTCAGTCAGGTTTTCCCATTCAAAAGACCATCCCTGGGATTTCTCTGGTTGTCCAATGGTTGGGACTCTGTGCTTCCACTGCAAGGGACTCAAGTTCAATCCCTGGTCAGGAAACTGTGATCCCGCATGCCATGTAATGTGACCTAAAGAAGTAAATTAATAAATGTGAGTTAAAAAATAAAAATAAAAGACCACACCCAGCTCTGATGGAGAAAAGGGGTTGTAGGGGGAAGGACACATGTGAAAATACTAGTTGGGAGGCAATTGCAGCCATCCAGCCAGGAGTTCAGGGAGGCTATGACAAAGATCGTGATGTGGACAAGGAGAGAAGTTAGATAAAAGCAGATCTAATTTGGGGAGCTTTAACTTAGCCAGTTTTAAAAAATTAAGAAAACATTTTCAGTCAACCCTACCATTCTTTGAAGAATTCACATTCATTCACTCACTTATTCAATGAATATGTATTGTGTTATTTTTGTGTGCCAGGCACTATTCTAAGCATGGGAATATAGTAATGAGCCTGCAAGGAATTTAGATCATAAGCAAGAAAGATAAGGAATATATAAAATGTTTTTGTTAGCAAAAAAATGCTAAGGAGAAAATTAAAAGGGGGAAATAGGAAGTGTTAGAGTAAGATTGCTTTATATATATCCAGACAAGATCTCACTAGGAAGGTGATATTTTTTTTTCCTATCGTGATTAAAACTTTTTTATTGAAGTATAGCTTGATTTATAATGTCAAGTTAGACTCAGGTGTACAGTACAGGGATTTAGTCATACATGTATATACAGATATAGATGCAAATATATAGATATAGGTAGATATTATTTTTTAGATTCTTTTCCCTTCTAGGCTATTAAAAAATACTGAGTAATACATTTATTCAATATTTATAAGTAATATATTTACTCATATATAAATATATTTATCCCTGTGCTATACAGTAAGTCCTAGTTGGTTATCTATTTTGTATATAGTAGTGTGCATTTGTTAATCTCAACCTACTAATTTATCCCTGCCCTCTCCTTTCCCCTTTGGTAACCGTAAGTTTAGAAGGTGATATCCTACCCTGTTAGTGGGACTGTAAATTGGTACAGTTCAGTTCAGTCGCTCAGTCGTGTCTGACTCTTTGTGACCCCATGAACCACAGCACGCCAGGCCTCCCTGTCCATCACCAACTCCCGGAGTCCACCCAAACTCATGTCCATTGAGTCAGCGATACCATCCAACCATCTCATCCTCTGTCATCCCCTTCTCCTCCTGCCCTCAATCTTTCCCAGCATCAGGGTCTTTTCAAATGAGTCAGCTCTTTGCATCAGGTGGCCAAAGTATTGGAGTTTCAGCTTCAACATCAGTCCTTCCAATGAACACCCAGGACTGATCTCCTTTAGGATAGACTGGTTGGACCTCTTTGCAGTCCAAGGGACTCTCAAGAGTCTTCTCCAATACCATAGTTCAAAGTGAAAACAGTATGGAGTTTCCTTAAAAAACTTAAAATAGAGTTACCATGGTGGGAGACTTCACTGGTAGCTCAGCAGTAAAGAATCCACCTGCAGACAGGAGCTGCAGGAAACATGGGTTCGATCCCTGGGTCAGGAAGATCCTCTGGAGGAGGGCATGGGAACCTACTCTAGTATTCTTGCCTAGAGAATCTCATGGACAGAGGAGCCTGGCGGGCTACAGTCCATGGGATCACAGAGTTGGCCACGACTGAAACGACTTAGCACACATGCATGCAGAGTTACCATATAACTCAGCAATCCTGCTTTAAAGTGGTTAAGAAATCCACCTGCCAATGCAGTAGACATGGGTTCAATCCCTAGTCTGGGAAGATCCCACTTGTCTTGGGACAATGAAGCCCAAGAGCCACAACTAATGAAGCCCAGGAGCTCTAGGGCCCATGCTCTGCAACAAGAGAAGCCACTGCAATGAGAAGCCTGCTCACCACAACTAGAGAAAGTCCATGCAGCAATGAAGACCCGGGGCAGCCAAAAATTAATAGATAAATAAATAAATTTTTTTAAGAAAGGAAAGGAAAACCACATTGAGTGGCCTGGCACATAGTCATGCAGAGCCAAGAGTGGTGGCAGTGTAGATAGGAGGCCTGGAGTATATGGTGTCCACATCAAGAAGGCCACAGGAAGGGAATCGTTAGGGCAGGCCAAGGATGCAAGGGCACCAAGGGACCAGGACTTCTGGGCCTGTGCCAGAACTGGGTCAGAGTACCACCAGCTGACAGGGTAGCTACCAGAAACAGCAGGAGGGCCCCTTCCTCCTGTATTCTTCCTTGAGCGCCCTCTACAGAGAAAGCTTAACGAGTGCTCTTTGTAAAGGAGAAATGCTTAATGGAATTCCATCTACTATTGCAGAGAAGGTTGTTGCTGTTCCGTCACTCAGTTGTGTCCAACTCTTTGCGACCCCATGGACTACAGCATACCAGGCTTCCCTGTCCTTCACTATCTCCTGGAGTTTGCTTAAACTCAAGTCCATTGAATTGATGATGCCATCCAACCATTTCATTCTCTGTCGCCCCCTTTTGCCCTCAATCTTTCTCAGCATCGGGGTCTAGTCCAATAAGTCGTCTCTTCCCATCAGGTAGCCAAAGTATTAGAGCTTCAGCTTCAGCATCAGTCCTTCCAATGACTATTCAGGGTTGATTTCCTTTAAGACTGACTGGTTTAATCTTCTAGGGAGAGTCAAGGGACTCTCAAGTGTCTTCTCAAGTACCACAGTTCGAAAGCATCAATTCTTTGGCACTTAGCCTTCTTTATGGTTCAGCTCTCACATCCCTATATGACTACTGGAAAAGCTATAGCTCTGAATATACAGTCCTTTGCCAACAAAGTTATGTCTCTGCCTTGTAATATGCTGTCTAGGTTTGTACTGCAGAGTGAATTTGGATGAAAGATGATAAATTGCTAACTGGCACGACTTTCAACAGTACCCTAGTAAGAATGATTAATTACCAGAATAGTCAGATTTATAAAGAGAATAGTTACAAGGAGCTGGGGAAATGGAGAATTACTGTTTAGTGGCTTTAGTTTCAGTTTGGGAAAATGAAAAAGTTCTGGATATGGATGGTGGTCATGGTCATACAACAATGTGAATGTACTTAATGACACTGAATCATTTCCTCAAAAGGGTTAACATGTTAAGTTTGATGTTGTGTATATTCTACCACAGCTTTTAAAAGGATTGGTTTGTGGTTAGCATCTTGGTGCCTCACGTTTGCTCCTTGCCATACATCCATTTTCTTCTTCCTTTCCTGTTTCTCAGTCCACACACTAAAAACACAGCTGCCAACAGCTTCTGACCCAGAACAGCACTCCTTTTCTCAAGAAACCAGCCAGACTGTGTCTGGACTCACAAGTCCCTCATCCAAATTCTGGAGATTCTGCAGCAGCTTTGGTCTAGTGCTCACTTTAGTCATTTGGGCCAGTATAATTTGCTATAGACCTGTTTTCAGAAGTGTTTATGTGTGGTTTTGGAAGTAGGATGAATGAGGAGGGAACTTTACTGATAAAAGAAGAGGAAACCATTATAACCATGCAATGTAATGACTCCCCTTCTCTCCCCTCCAGAGTTTTAGCCACATAGAGAAGTCAGGCAAAAAAAAAATAAATAAATAAGTTATATATTTATGTGTGTGTGTGTTAGTCACTCAGTTATGTCTGACTCTTTGAGATGCCAAGGACCATAGCCCATCAGGCTTCTCTATCCATAGAAATCTCCAGGCAAGAACACTAGAGTGGGTAGCCACTCCCTTCTCCAGGGTATCTTCCCAACCCAGAAATTGAACCTGAATCTCCCACATTGCAGGCAGATTTTTCACCATCTGAGCCAACAGGGAAGCCCCATATATATATATATATATATGATGTTATGTATATATGGTATGTATTTGATGTTATATATATATATGTTTGTATTTGATGTTATATGTATATTATGTATTTGGTGTAATTCCTATGTGTGTATGTGTGTGTGTGTGTATATATATATATATCACATTGAATGAAATCAATAGGTAAAAGGATGCCAGATCAGTCAAATATTTTTTCTCCTTTCCACCTGTGCTAGTAGTCTGAATAATATTAGAGGCATATGGCAGAATAATCAGAATTATTTATCAAGCTAATTAACCATATTTAGTTTCCTAATTGGCCATAAAATGGCAGAAATCATTTTATATACAGTGAGGTTTAAAAATTAATTTTAGTTGTTATAGTGATTGGCATTTTTTAGTTTTGCAGGCACAGCTCCTTGAAATGATATATATTCCCAACAGGTGCTGCAGAGAAGCACTGGTCTTCCTCCTGACAGACAATGTGCATTTTGGCAGCAAATTGTTGGATGGAAAAATACAGACATTTTCCAAGCCCTAAACACAGAGTGTGTTATCTATTAGTTTGGATTTCTTCCTTAACTATCATCACACAAATATGTGGTGGCTTTTCTAAGAAGAAATCAATCCAAATATGTCTTTGGACTCAGAATCCAGGAAGCCTGGGTTTTATCACTGGTTTGGTCACAGATGCACTGAAAATGGGCAAGTCACTTCCATCTTTGTCTGAATTTCTCCATCTGGCACATGTAGATTCTGACACTCACCATCAGATAATGTTTGCAAAATGTTTGACGGTCCTTGCTGGTAGACAGTATGTAATTGCAAACTGTTGGATGATTTTTTTTTTCTGTCCTAAAAATTCTTCTCTTTTCTAGAAACTATTTTTAAATTAAAAATATCACTTTTAAAATATGGCCACATGGCAATAACAGTTCAGTTGGTAATGGAGAGTAATTAGAAAAACAAAAAGTACAGGTCTTTCTCCATGGCATTCCCTAGAGGTAACAGCTTAAAATTCTTTCCTCTTTAATCCTACTGAGTCCAACCTCCACAATAATAATTCATTACCCCTGTATCTTCAGTGTATCAACTTCAAATTATATCTGATAGGCCCCTTTATGAAAGATGAGGATTTTTCTCCCACTTCCTTTCAGCAACCACTGCCAGATATATTTCATTTTTTATTATTCTGTTAGACACTTCTATAGCTTTATACAATACATCCCTCCATTTCTTGATCCACCAATTTTAGACAGCATCTCTTGACTTCCCTCTAAGATTTGATAGTCTTACATTCCCCTCCTCCCTTCATGGTCACAGCTTCAGTTCATCATATATTTATTTCTATACAGTTAAAGTTTATAGAATTTATACCTTATTATATGCTTAATTTTTCTGTATTTTGACTCTTTATTAAGTTTAAAAACAACCAAGGCTTATTTTAATTAAATGAATATTAGTTATTATCCAGTAAACTTCATTCTATTAAAAAAAAATTTATTGATTATATATACTCAGAGGTTAAAGTGTCTGCCTGCATCTGCCTGCAGTGCGGGAGACCTGGGTTCGATTCTGGGGTCAGGAAGATCCCCTGGAGAAGGAAATGGCAAATCCACTCCAGTATTCTTACCTGGAGAATCCCATGGACAGAGGAGCCTGGCGGGGTGCAGTCCACAGGGTCGCAAAGAGCCGGACATGACTGAGCTCACTTTCACTTTCATATACTCTTTGCCAGCACTGTTCTAAGTGCTAGGGTTAGATCAATGAATAAAATAGACAAAATATACCTGCCTTCAGAGAGCTTAAATTTTAATGTATGTTTGGACTCAGACAAGAAGTGAAGAAATTCTATGCATACGACCTTGCCAGTAGAAAAAGAAATGTACATACCTAAGTTGGGAGGAGGGTTTCCCAGGTGGCTCAGTAGGAAAGAATCCACCTGCCAAGAAGGACATTTGGGTTTGATCCCTAGGTTGGGAGGATCCCATGGAGAAGGAAATGGCTACTCCATTATTTTCACCTGGGAAATCCCAAGGACAGAGGAGCCGGACGGGCTAAGGTCTATGGAATTGCAAAGAGTCGGACACGACTTAGCAACTACACCACCACCACCACCACCAAACTGGGAAGAGGGAAGAAGTAGAGGAAGCCAGGTGCTGAATGTTTATAATGTATTATTGATATATACCTTCACTTTCTCACTAAGATAAAAATCTAGAATCTACAGCACTTTAGGGGATATTTAGTTTCTTCTTGAAGCTATTCTTTTCAGAGCACCCTGACTTGCTAATCTAACTTGGGCTGCTAACTTTCAAAGCCTCATTTTCTTTTATTTCTTTTTTATAATGTTACTTACTTCTTTTTGGCCGTGCAGGGGCTTTGTAGTTGTGCAAACTTTTCTCTAGTTGCAGCGAGTGGGGCCACTCTCCAGTTGTGGTGTGTGGGCTTCTCGCTGCAGTGGCTTCTCTTGTTGCGAAGCGCAGGCTCTAGGGCACCTGGACTTCAGTTGTTGTGGCTCCCAGACCTCTAGGGCACAGGCTCAATAGTTGTGGCACGTGGGCTTACTTGCTCTGTGGTATGTGGGATCTTCCCAGACCAGGGATTGAACCCATGTCCCCTGCATTGGCAGGTGGACTGTATACCACTGAGTCACTAGGGAAGCCCTGAAGCCTGGTTTTCTATGTCATTTTGCTGGGTGGTGGGGGGGTGGGGGTGGTGAATGTTGTTCTATTTATTGCCCAGATTTTTTGTTTTTGTCTTTTCCAGTTTCATTTTGTATTGAGCAGCTGAGTTTAGTCAATTATTGTTTGAATTGCTTGTCTTTCTGTTTTCTTTATCCTTCTGGAATTAATCCTCAAATCATTTTTCAAGAAGCAAAATTATGAAGATAGTAAAAAGATCAATGGTTGCCAGGAATTGGGGACAAAAAAGGAGGAATGGATAGATGAAGCACAGAAGATTTGAGGGCAGTGAAAACACTCTGTATGACACTAGAATGATGGATGCATATTGTCATGCAATTTGTCCACATCCATAGAATATACAACACTTCAAGTAACTATGACTTAGGTAACTGTCCCAAGTCATCATTTGTAGGTTCATCAACTGTAACAAATATACTCCTCTGCTGGGAGATGTTGATAATGGGGAAGGCCATGCATGTATAGGGGTTGGAGGTGTATAGAGAACTTTTATACCTTCTTGTTAATTTTAATCTGAACCTAAAACTACTCCAAAAAAGTCTTTCTTTAAAAATTATGTTGACTAAAAAAAAGCCAGTCACAAGAGATCAGTATTGTATGATTCCATTTATATGAATTACCCAGTATAAGCAAATCTAGACAGAAAGAAGGATAGTCATTGCCTAGGGCTGGCAGGATGGTAGGTTTAGGAGTTGATGGCCAAAGGACACACAGTTTCTATTTGGTGATGAAAATATTATAAAATTCATTGTGATGATGCTTGCACAACTCAAATATACTAATAATAACTGAATTGTATGCTTAAAAAAGTAAGATTGAATCAGAAAGCAATATTAGTTTTTAACATTTATTTCTTTGTCTGAGTTAGGTCTTGGATGTGGCATGCAGGATATTCAGTCTTCATTGTGGCGTGTGGGATCTTTAGCCGCAGCATGCAGAATCTTGGTTGTGGCATGTGGAATCTAATTCCCTGTGGCACACGGGAGCTTTAATTGCAGCAGGTGGGCTGTTAGTTGTGGTATATAGCATCTAGTTCCCCGACCAGGGATCAAACCCAGGCCCTCTGCATTGGGCGTGTGGAGTCTGAGGCACTGGACCACCAGGGAAGTCCCAGGAGGTAATACTGATTAGGATTTCAATTCAGTTCAGTTCAGTCACTCAGTCATGTCCAACTCTTTGCAACCCCATGAACCACAGCACGCCAGGCCTCCCTGTCCATCACCAACTCCCGGAGTCCACCAAAACCCATATCCATCGAGTCGGTGATTCCATCCAACCATCTCATCCTCTGTCGTCCCCTTCTCCTCCTGCCCTCGATCTTTCCCAGCATCAGGGTCTTTTCCAATGAGTCAACTCTTTGCATCAGGTGGCCAAAGTATTGGAGTTTCAGCTTCAACATCAGTCCTTCCAATGAACACCCAGGACTGGTCTCCTTTAGGATGGACTGGTTGGATCTCCTTGCAGTCCAAGGGACTTTCAAGAGTCTTCTCCAACACACAGTTCAAAAGCATCAATTCTTAGGTGCTCAGCTTTCTTTATAGTCCAACTTTCACATCCATACATGACCACTTGAAAAACCATAGCCTTGACTAGACGGACCTTTGTTGGCAAAGTAATGTCTCTGCTTTTTAATATGCTGTCTAGGTTGATCATAACTTTCCTTCCAAGGAGTAAGTGTCTTTTAATTTCATGGCTGCAATCACCATCTGCAGTGATTTTGGAGCTCAGAAAAATAAAGTCAGCCACTGTTTCCACTGTTTCCCCATCTATTTGCCATGAAGTGATGGGACCAGATGCCATGATCTTAGTTTTCTGAATGTTGAGCTTTAAGCCAACTTTTTCACTCTCCTCTTTCACTTTCATCAAGAGGCTCTTTAGTTCCTCTTCACTTTCTGCCATAAGGGTGGTGTCATCTGCATAGCTGAGGTTATTGATATTTCTCCCAGCAATCTTGATTCCAGCTTGTGCTTCTTCCAGCCCAGCGTTTCTCATGATGTACTCTGCATATAAGTTAAATAAGCAGGGTGACAATATACAGCCTTGATTTAAGAATACAGATTTTGAAGTTAGGTTTACCTGGATTCAAGTCCTGGCTTCACTACATATTGGTTATGTGACTTTATTGAGGTACTCATTCTCTCTAAACTTCACTGTCCACATCTGGAAAAGACAGATAAAGGTATCTGACTCAAAACACATATACACACCTCATCCTCAAAGAGTCTGCCAGGTGTCCTGAGAAAGATGGACAGTGGTGACCAAAGGCTCCCTGTCTCCTCTGTAGCAGCTTCACCTCACCGGCTCTGTGCCTTGGCACAGGGGTGGTTCTGCGCTGCCATCCTTGCCTCACGGAGGGAAAACAGATCAAATTCAGTGACACCTCAACTAATTGTCACCCTCTCTTGGCTCTTTCTTCCCCTCTGAATTTTATCAATTTCAGTCCCATCTCCATAACAGCCCCCTCATCTCAAAATTTGAAAAAGAGGAATAAAAAAAGAATAAGAAATTGATTTTAAAAATCTCTATCATGATGTTATACCCAAGGCTCCAGGTGCACTGTAGACAAAGATTGGACATTTATCATGTACAAACTCCAGGCTAGGATGAATTACTTCATTGGAGGTGGAAATTACAAGTGGTACTTAGTTGCTAGCTGACTTTGGCACTGACCAAGAAGATTAATCATTATGGCATAATATAAAGTCCAGATGAAGCAAAGTCAGCCTAGCAATTTTAGCTGGAGAGGGCAGCTGGGCAACTGGGCAAAAAAAATATAAACTGTGAAGAGCAGCCACTTCCAAACCACACCAAACTCAGGGACCGGTTTTCCAAGAGAATGTTTTATCTTAAGCCAAGTGGACCTAAGATTAAAGCCTGTTGTATCTACCAATCCCTAGTATCAATAAAAGGACCAATCATCCAAATAAAAACATTCCCAACTCCTTATTTTTTAACCTACTTTGCTCTGACCTAAAATTGACTCTTAGAAAGAAGATGACAAGGAAACTATGACTAACATTTGAACAGGAAGCAAATTCACCTATCATAGCACAACACTAGAGCTAGCCATCAGATGGTTGGTTCTTAGTAAGATGATAGTAATGCCATAGAGTCATGAAATTTCCAAGCTGAAGTGAATTTAAGAATATTTAACATGCCGAAGAATTGATGCTTTTCAACTGTGGTGTTGGAGAAGACTCCTGAGAGTCCCTCGGACTGCAAGAGGATCCAACCAGTCCATCCTAAAGGAGATCAGTCCTGGATGTTCATTGGAAGGACTAATGCTAAAGCTGAAACTCCAATACTTTGGCCACCTCATGCAAAGAGTTGACTCATTGGAAAAGACTCTGATGCTGGGAGGGATTGGGGGCAGGGGGAGAAGGGGACGACGGCAGAGGATGAGATGGCTGGATGGCATCACTGATTCGATGCACATGAGTTTGGGTGAACTCCAGGAGTTGGTGATGGACAGGGAGACCTGGCATGCTTCAATTCATGGGGTCGCAAAGAGCTGGACACGACTGAGCGACTGAACTGAACTGGACTGAACATGATGACAATAATGCAATAATTATAGTAAATATTCATTAAGAACTTACTATGTCCAAGAAATATTCTAAATATTTCACATGTTTGAAATCATTGAGTCCCAACCATAGCCCTGTAAGGCAGCTACAATAAACATCCCCATCATTCAGAAGAGAAAATTGAGGGTAGAGACCAATTCTTTCTTTTGGCTCTTTTCAATATTGAGGCCAGGTGAAGTGAGGGATCTTGCATATAATTATTGAGACTTGTTTTATTTGCCTCCAGATTTTCTTCTCCATAAATTCTTCATCTTCTTCCTCTTTATCTCATTTCAGAGGCTCAATTATCCCTTTTTAAAACAAGGAAGTCTATTTTCATGAAAAGCTCCTTTATCAGCCTCTGACCCCTTAATCATCAAGATCACTGATATCTAAGTGATGATGAGCTGAGTCCAGCATTAAATTCTTCATATTCCTTCTACGTGCCTTATCAGTCAGGATTCAACAGAATTGATCACTCCCTTTTTCCTTGGAAATCTTTTCCTCCCTTGGCCCTTGTTGTACCATTCTCTTGATGTCCTCCTACTACAGTGGCCGCTACTTCACTGTCTCTTGTACTGCTTCCTTGTTTTTTTCCTGACACCATGCTGGAGGCTCAGTCAGTGGACCTCTTCTCTTCCACAACTACAGTCACTCCCTTGGTGTGACTTCTAGTCATATGGCTGTAAATATGATTCCTCAATTTATACTTCCAGTCAGGACACTGTCCCAGAAATCCAGACACATGTATTCAGTTACTACTTAGCATCTCCACTTGGATGTCTAAGAGACATCTCAAACTTACTATAACCAAAATCAAAGCTGTGGTTTACCCTTTCAAACCTGCTTCTCACACAGTTTCCTCCCCATTGGTAAATGGTAACTCCACCCTTCCAGCTGCTTACATTAAGAATGGAAGTCATCCTTGACTCCTCTCTTTATCCCATATTCAAATGAACAAATCCTGTGACTTTACTATCAACAGTATCGATATAGTTGAATACCAATATATATCTTCATTCTCACCATCTCCACAATTATTGCACTTGTCTGGCCCAAGCTTCCACCACCTTGCCTGAATTGTTATAATAGCATCCTAACCACTCTACTCCGTCACTTCTGCCCTACTACAGAAGCTAGAGAATTCTTTTAAAAGTATAATGTCCCAGTAAACACACGAAAAGATGCTCAATATCACTCATTATTAGAGAAATGCAAATCAAAACTTACAATGAGGTATCACCTCACACCAGTAAGAATGGCCATTATGAAAAATTCTACAAACAATAAAGCTGGAGAGAATGTGGAGAAAAGGGAGCCCTCTTGCCCTGTTGGTGGGAAGGTAAATTGATACACCATCACGGATAACAGTATGGATTTCTTAAAAAACTAGGAATAAAAACTACTGTATGAGCCAGCAATCCCGCTACTGGGCATTTACTGAGAAAACCACAATTCAAAAAGACGCATGGGCTCCCATGTTTACTGCAGCGCTATTTACAATAGCCAGGACATGGAAACAACCTAGATGTCCACTGACAGATGAAGGGATAAAGAACTTGTGAAAGTGAAAGTATTATTAACTCAGTCATGTCTGACTCTTTGCAACTCCATGGACTGTAGTCTTCCAGCTTCCTCTGCCCATGGAATTCTCCAAGCAAGAATGCTGGAGTGGGTTACCATTCCCTTCTCCAGGAAATCTTCCCAACCCAGGAATCGAACCCAGGTCTCCTGCATTGCAGGCAGATTCTTTAGTGTCTGAGCCACCAGAGAAGCCCCCAAAGAAGTTGTGGTACATAATATAATGCAATTATTTTGTTGTTGTTGTTTAGTCGCTCAGCCGTGTCCAACTCTTTGCGACTGCATGAACTGTAGCCCTCCAGGTTTCCCTGTCCATGGGATTTACCAAGCAAGAATTCTGGCGTGGGTTGCCCTTTCCTTCTCCAGGGGATCTTCCTTACTCAGGGATCAAATCTGCATTGCTTGCCTTGGCAGGCAGATTCTTTACCGCTGAGCCACTAGGCACTCAGTCATAAAAAGGAGCAAACGTGAATCAGTTGAGCTGAGGCGGATGAACCTGCTGCTGCTGCGTCGCTTCAGTCGTGTCCGACTCTGTGTGACCCCATAGACAGCAGCCCACCAGGCTCCCCTGTTCCTGAGATTCTCCAGGCAAGAACACTGGAGTGGATGAACCTAGAGCCTGTTATAAAGAGTGAAGTAAGTCAGAAAGAGAAAAACAAATATCACATATTAACACATATATATGGATTCTAGAAAAATGGTAGTGATGAACATCTGCAGGAATGGAGACACAGACATAGAGAACAGCCCTGTGGACTCAATGGGAGAAGAAGACGGTAGGCCAACTTAAGAGAGCAGCTTTGATATGTATACACTGCATGCATGCATGCTAAGTCACTTTAGTTGTGTCTGACTCTTTGCAACCCAATGGACTGTAGCCTGCCAGGCTCCTCTGTCCATGGGATTCTCCACGCAAGAATACTGGAGTCGGTTACCATGCCCTTCTCCTTGTATATTCACTACCATGTGTGAAATAATTAGCTAGTAGGAGGCTGCTATACAGTACAGGGAGCTCAAGCCGGTGCTCTGTGATGACCTAGAAGGGTGGGATGGGATGGGTGGGAGGGAGCTCTAGAGGGAGGGGATATGTACATATATATAGTTATGACTGATTCATGTTGTATGGCAGAAACCAATACAACATTGTAAAGCAATTATCCTCTAATTAAAAAAATAAAATAAAATAAAGTGTAATGGCTTTATATGTCACTCAGAGCAATGACCAAATTTCTTCATTAGTTCATTGGCTCTATATGCTTTGCAGCATCCTGATCCCACACAAATACCTCCATCCTATATCTTCTCTTATCTTCACTTGCTCTTGGTTTCCTTGCTGTTCTTGAATTATGAGTCATGCCCCTACCTCAGGGTCTTTGCACATGCTATCTCTTAGTCTGGAACACTCTTATGTGTATGGTTGGCATACACTCTAACCTTACTTACATTTTGTTGTGGTCAGTTCAGTTCAGTTCAGTTGCTCAGTCGTGTCCGACTCTTTGCAACCCCATGAATCGCAGCACTCCAGGCCTCCCTGTCCATCACCAACTTCCGGAGTTCACTCAAACTCACATCCATCGAGTCAGTGTTGCCATCCAGCATCTCATCCTCTCTCGTCCCCTTCTCCTCCTGCCCCCCATCCCTCCCAGCATCAGGGTCTTTTCCAATGAGTCAACTCTTCACATGAGGTGGCCAAAGTATTGGAGTTTCAGCTTTAGCATTAGTCCTTCCAAAGAACACCCAGGACTCATATCCTTTAGGATGGACTGGTTGGATCTCCTTGCAGTCCAAGGGACTCTCAAGAGTCTTCTCCAATACCACAGTTCAAAAGCATGAATTCTTTGGGGCTCAGCTTTCTTCACAGTCCAACTCTCACATCCATACATGACCACTGGAAAAACCATAGCCTTGACTTGTTGTGGTCAAAAGTCACCTTATTAGAGAAGCCACCTACTGTAAATAACAATTCAACACCTCTTCAGTCCTGATAACCTTTATTTTGCTTTATTGTGAGCCTTAGCAATTATGACCAATTGATTATTGTATCCTTAGTTGTTTATTGTTTGATTTCATCCAATAAACTATCAGCCACATGAAGGCAGGAACTTCAGTTATTTTGTTCACTATTATATCCCCAGCACCTCAAACAGTGCTTGACACAACTGAATGAAGGAATGAAGTTAAATCAGACTGTTACCTATTGCAGGAGTACTTGCGATTGAGATTTATCTCTCATTGCAAAAGTAAAGACATATCTCCTCTCAAGGAACTTTAGGATTTAGATATGTTGAGGACAAATGTATCCATGAAATTATCTGCATGAGGTCCCTGACTCTGTCATCATATGGATGTATCCTGAGTACTGTTTTCTCTAAGAATTTGCCTCAAAATTAAAATTAATGATAAAAGGGTAACTATATTGCATAAGTTTGGGCAGGGTTCTTGCAGGCATTAAAATGAGTTGATGATTATGACAGGTGGCTTGGCTTGCGTTCTTATGCCACCTATGTGCTATGGCAGGGGTCCCCAGTCCCTGGACCATGGACTGATACTCTTAGAAACCAGGCTGCACAGCAGAAGGTGAGTGACAGGTGAGTTAGCAAAGCTTCCTCTGTGTTTACAGCCGCTCCTCATCACTCAGATTACCGCCTATGTGCCAACTCCTGTCAGGTCAGCAGTAGCGTTAGATTCTCACAGGAGATGAACTCTGTGAACTGCACGTGCAAGGGATCTAGGTTGCACACTCCTTAAGAGAATCTAATGCCTGATGATCTGGGGTGGAGCTGAGGCGGTGATGCTAGCTCTGGGAAGTGGATGGAAATACAGACTATCATTTAGCAGAGAGGCTTGACTGCACAGAGACCATAATAAATCATTTGCAGACTCATATCACAACCCTATCAGTGAGCAGCAAGTGACAGTTAAGCGCCATTGGGCATCGATTTTATAGTGGCAAGCGAGTTGATGTACTTCAATTGTATAGCTGCATCTTCCCTCCCCCATCCCAGTCCATGGAAAAATTATCTTCCATGAAACCAGTCCCTAGTGCCAAAAAAGCTTGGACTGCGGTTCTATGGGAAGCCTTTTTGCCCCCTTCGCATCCCTTGGGGGAGAACCTGAATGATTGCAAATACAATGGCCTCAGCTCTTCTCTGGGAACAGACTTTGGACTGTGTCCCTTCCTTTGAAGAGCACACCACACATACCCACTCCCAACAGAAATACAATAACTGTGAGTCTGACTGCCATGGAGACACAGCTGCATCACAGACCCCACGCCAGATGAACAGAAGGTTAAAAGAAGGAATCTGCTGAAGAGGCCGAAAGGTTGGTCTGCTTACAGGCTGTTTCTTTAATCTTTGCACATTCAGCAACTATTAGTAACTGTTTTGTCGCTCTCCTCGCCCCCTCAGTATCCTGCAGGGTCATGTTTCCATTAGAGAGCACCTGACTTGTATTACTCTTCTTCTTTTTTGATGTTAATATGGTTGGGCTTGATTAAACAGAAAAGGAGATTTGAATGAATTCCTGTTTCCAAGGAAAGGAGGACCTGTTGATGTCTCACCCCTATCCCCTCCGCTTATCCTAGTGGTCACCTGCCTGTGGTCCCCACACACACCCTGATGAATTCCTGTGACTACCTGATGGCCTTGTCTAGCTGCAGGATTGAGCTCAGCCATGCTCCCGCAAGCTCTAAGGAGTGGAGTAGCCAATGGTGCTGATGACTCAGGAGCAGCCATCAAAAAATGCTTCATACCAACAATAAAGAGGAAAATTAAAACCACAGTGTGATACCACTAGAAATCTGCTAAAATCCTCAGTTATCAATGTGAATAACATGGTAATGCATGTTATCATTTGTATGATATTCAGATTAGTTGTTTGTTATGGTTTGTTATTAGGTGTCTGTATTATAGTATACATTTGTTATGCATGTTTCAGAAATAATAGTCATTTATTAATTTAATTTATTGATTTTTTAAAAGCATGTTCAGGAAGTTCCAGAAATGAAAAAGCTTTAAAAAAAAAAAACTCCAGAAATCTCTGTTAAGATCTTTTTGAACCTTGGCCAAGTATTAGGCTATACATGCACAGAGTGAAATTACACAAAGCTGTTCAAAGAATGCTGGTGAATTATAAACTTGCACAGGATGACGGTGTTCAAACTCTGATCATCCATGCTGTAGGGTCTTTGGTGATCACCTGGGGCATAGAGTGGAGATTCCTGATAGGTCACACCTTAGAAGTAAGTATGAACTATTCCTGGAGTAAAAACTACTTTAGCACTACTTACTAAAGCTTAAAAACAGTCATCAAGATTATTTTGATCTGACAGTGACTTAAGTATCAAATATAAAACCCAACCCTCTTTAAAAGATCACAACAAAATCTAGATGCTCAGCAATGTAAGATTTACAAAGTCCAGAACGAGTGAGTTTTTTTTTTTTTTAAACTAGATGTGATAAGAAGATGGAAAATGTGTCCTCTAATCAGGAGAAAAGACATTCGGTAAAAATAGACCCATAAATTACAGTGATGCCGGAAGTTATAAGATGATAGCACAGTTATTAATGTAATGTTCAAGGACATAGTTCAGTTCAGTCGCTCAGTCGTGTCCAACTCTTTTCAACCCCATGAATCGCAGCACTCCAGGCCTCCCTGTCCATCACCAACTCCCGGAGTTCATCCAGACTCACGTCCATCGAGTCAGTGATGCCATCCAGCCATCTCATCCTCTGTTGTCCCTTGTCCTCCTGCCCCCAATCCCTCCCAGCATCAGAGTCTTTTCCAATGAGTCAACTCTTCACATGAGGTGGCCAAAGTACTGGAGTTTCAGCTTTAGCATCATTCCTTCCAAAGAAATCCCAGGGCTGATCTCCTTCAGAATGGACTGGTTGGATCTCCTTGCAGTCCAAGAGACTCTCAAGACTCTTCTCCAACACCACAGTTCAAAAGCATCAATTCTTCGGCACTCAGCATTCTTCACAGTCCAACTCTCACATCCATACATGACCACTGGAAAAACCATAGCGTTGACTAGACGAACCTTTGTTGGCAAAGTAATGTCTCTGCTTTTGAATATGCTATCTAGGTTGCTCATAACTTTCCTTCCAAGGAGTAAGCGTCTTTTAAGTTCATGGCTGCAGTCACCATCTGTAGTGATTTTGGAGCCCCAAAAAATAAAGTCTGTCACTGTTTCCACTGTTTCCCCATCTAGTTCCCATGAAGTGATGGGACCGGATGCCCCTTAGAAGTAAGTATGAACTATTCCTGGAGTAAAAACTACTTTAGCACTACTTACTAAAGCTTAAAAACAGTCATCAAGATTATTTTGATCTGACAGTGACTTAAGTATCTACAAATATAAAACCCAACCCTCTTTAAAAGATCACAACAAAATCTAGATGCTCAGCAATGTAAGATTTACAAAGTCCAAAACGAGTAAGTTTTTTTTGTTTTAAACTAGATGTGATAAGAAGATGGAAAATGTGTCCTCTAATCAGGAGAAAAGACATTCAGTAAAAATAGACCCATAAATTACAGTGATGCCGGAAGTTATAAGATGATAGCAGTTATTCATGTAATGTTCAAGGACATAGAGAAAGGCATAAATATAATGAGAAGAGAAATGGAATATATAAAAAAGAATCCATGAGAATGAGCTTCTGGAGAGGAAAAAAAATATTTGAAACGAAAAATTCACTGGAGGAGATTAAGAATAGATTTCACACTACAAAAGAAAAGACTAATGAATTGGAAGATGCTGCAACAGAATCTATCCAGAATAAAGCAGAGAACAAGGACTTTAAAACATGAACAAAACCTCAGTGGCCTCTGAGATAATATCAAGGAGTTCCAGATACGTGTGATTGGAGTTCCAGAATAAGAAGAAAGGGGCTGGAGAAAGCAAACGTATTAGATGGCTCAATGGCTGAAACATCTCAAAATTTGATGAAAACTATTAATTCACAGATCCAAGGAGCTCAGCGAACATCAAATAAGATATCGCAAATACCTACATACAGAGTGACACAAGGCACATTCAGTTCAGTTCAGTTCAGTCTCTCAATCGTGTCTGACTCTGAGACGCCATGGACTGCAGCACGCCAGGCCTCCCTGTCCATCACCAACTCCCGGAATTTACTGAAACCCATGTCCATTGAGTCGATGATGCCATCCAACCATCTCATCCTCTGTCGTCCCCTTCTCCTCCCACCCTCAATCTTTCCCAGCATCAGGGTCTTTTCCAATGAGTCAGCTCTTCGCAGCAGTGTGGCCACAGTATTGGAGTATTGGTATTAGGCACATTATAGAATGCTAAAAACCAGTGATTTTAAAAAAATTCTTAGCAGTCACCAAAGAATAATGATAGTCTATTAAGAGAAAAAACATAATTACTGTATACCTGTGGTCAGAATCTATGCAAACCAGAGGACAGTGAACAGGCAGATTCGTGTTGATGTAGGCAAAACCAATACAATATTGTAAAGTAATTAACCTCCAATTAAAATAAATAAATTTACATTTTTAAAAAAATAAATAAAATAAAATGTACTGTAAAAAAAAATACTAGAAGGGGGGAAATCTGTATGTGACTAAGATATTCTTCAAAAATGTGGTAAAAATTTTTTTTCAAGCAAACAAAAGCTATGACAATTCACCAGGAGAGCTACGTTACAAGAAACGGTTTTAAAAAGTTGCTTAGGCAGAAGGCATGATGCAAGATGGAGATGTAGATTTATACAGAAGAATTAAATATGTAGGTAAATATAAAAATATTTTTTCATTTTTAAATTTTCTTAAATTATAATTTAATTTTTATAGTAATAATTAAATTATTATTATTATTATTATGTAGTCTGGGGTTTATAATAGGTGTAAAAGTGAAACAAATGACCCAAATGGCATAAAAGAAGGGAGGAGAGAAGTAGAAACACATTATAAACCTATAAGTGCCTTATATATGAATTGATATAATACTATTTGAAGGTAGTTTTATTAGTTAAATATATATGTTGTAAACACTAGAGCAACCATTATAAAAAGAGCCATAGGTAATAAGATAGTAGACAGAGATAAATTGACATGTTAAAATTAATAATTGAGAAAAACTGAATGCTAAAACATAATGAATTACTACCAAAAAAAAGACAGAAAGAGAGCAAATAAGTAAATAAATAAGTGGTGAATGGGGTGAATAGAAGAGAATAACAACAACCAAAACATATTGAATATTGCATTCAATGTAAATGGTCCAAATGCCTCGTTTGAAAAACAGATTCTCAAATTGAATAAAAACAAGATACAACTCTATGCTGTCTGTAAGAAATCCATTTTATATGTAAGGACACAGGTTAAGGGAAAATAATAGAAGGTTTGTTACAAGAAACAGAAGAAACTATAGATAAATTGGACATTATCAAAATTTAAATCTTTGTGCTTCAAAGACCACCATCAAGAATGTGAAAAGACCACCCCATAGCATGGGGAAAATATTTGCAAATTGCCTATCTTATAAAGGACTTATATTTAGGATATATAAAGCACAATTACAACTCAATAATAAAAAGATAAATAACCCAATTTTTAAATGATTCAAGGATCTGAATAGATGTTTCTCCAAAAAAGATACAGAAATGGCCAGTAAGCACATGAAAAGATGAGCCATCAGGGAAATGCAAATCAAAACCACCGTGAGATACCACATCATATCCACCAGCATGGCTGGAATCAAAATGACATAATAACAAGTGTTGCGAACACAAAGAAATTGGAGCTCCCATACACTGCTGGTGGAAATGAAAAGTGGCACAGCCGCTTTGGAAAACAGTCAAAATGTTAAACACTGCGTTACCATAGGACTCCACAGTTCTACTCCTGGGTGTGTATCCAAGAGAAATGAAAACATATCCACACGAACACTTGTGCATGACTACTCATAAGAACATTAGTTATCATAGCCAAAGTGAAACAACTCAAATATCTATCAGCTAATGAATGGATAAGTAAAATATGAGAAAGGATAAGTAAAATATGAGAAATCCACATAGTGGAGGGTTATTTGGCAATGAAAAGGAATGAAATAGCGATACATGCTACAACACTAATGAGCTTTGATAATATGCTAAAGGAGCCAGACATAAAAGCCTACATATTGTATTTTTCCATTTGTACAAAATGGAAACTCTATAGATACAGAAAGTAAATGAATACTTTCTTGTCATCAGACAACAGAGTTGAAAATACTATTGTCCAAGGATACCAGGAAGGGTGGGACATATTGCAGTCTGTTAAACTGGAAGAAAAAAAAATAAAAGTCCCACCTACCAAATGGGTTAGAAAGCTTCTGCTATAAGACTGTCGGAACACATGGGAATATTGCCAAGCAATTCTGAGGGAAAAGACTTGGCACCGATTGTGGCCTTGTGTTCTGTATGAAAGAAAAAACATTAATTTATAAGTCATAACATATTACCTAGAAGCCAAATTGCCAGTTACAATTCTATTTGCAAGCAGGTACAGGTCTTCAATATAGCTTTCACCTAACATCGCGGGACGATGCCTCTTCGTAATCAAATGTGATGCAAGTCATCTTTGCAGCTACATCCTCAGTGTTTCCAAATGTTCAGAAACATGGCAGGCTGGGAATGTTTGTAATTATAATGGCACTTATGTATCTGTTCTAAATGCAGCTGTTTGGTTTATACAGTACAGAGGAAATAAATCACCACATATAGAAGGAAGTGTTCGCTCTTATCCTTCCCAATGAATTGTTTCCTTTAGAAGTTAATATTTTAAACATGCATAAGTAAAGATAAAGGTAAAAGTTCAGTTTGTCTAATTCTGTGCTATTTGGAATATACGAGGTTACATTTTTTTAAAGTCCATAATACTTTAATTGTAATTGATGTAATCCAACCTCACTGATGCTTTTTGTAGCTCTGCGTATAAATTTGTTTTCTCTGAAGACTCAAAAATGTCTGCAGGCCTTCATCATCACAGTTCTCACGGTG
This sequence comes from Bubalus bubalis, assembly GCF_019923935.1. Lineage (NCBI taxonomy): Eukaryota > Metazoa > Chordata > Mammalia > Artiodactyla > Bovidae > Bubalus > Bubalus bubalis. The sequence continues at coordinate 15,802,962 of NC_059161.1, read as the reverse complement.
AAGACTGCAGGGGCCGGCCTAAGATTTTGATCAGTGGAAAGATAGGATGCCCTTCATGCTCTTCTCCACCACTGGAATGTTCTCAGAACTTTTCTCTCTTGCTCTCCAAATCCTAGTAAGTTCAAAGCCTGCCTCCTCCATGAAGCTTCCCTTGATACCTCTGGCTGGCCCACTGCAATCTCTTGTCTTTTTCTGAAGGAAAAGTCTGTATCTCTAGTTCTCCTCAAGGTAGTGCTCAGATCCTACTGCCTTGCATTGTCCCCTAATTATCAAGCTAACCTTCTCTAAACAGTGAACTTCTATTTTCATTATTTTATTGAAGTATAGTTGATTTACAATGTTGTGTTAATTTCTGCTGTACAGCAAAGTGATTCAGATATATATATATGTGTGTGTGTATGTATATATATATAGACATACATATATATATATAAAACACATTCTTTTTTTATATTCGCTTCCCTTACATTTTATCACAGGATATTGAATACAGTTTCCTATGCTATACAGTAGGATCTTGTTGTTTATCCATGCTATATATAATAGTTTGCATCTGCTGCTCTCAAACTCCCATTCCATGCCTTTCCTAGCTCCCCTCTCCCTTGGCAACCACAAGTTTGTTCTCTGTGTCTGTGCGTCTATTACTGTTTCATAGATGAGTTTATTTGAGTCATATTTAGATTGCACATATAAGTGATATCATATGGTATTTGTCTTCTGCCTTACTTTGCCTCGCGTGACAATCTCTAGTTCCATCCATGTTGCTGCAAACGGCATTATTTCATTCTTTGCTATGGCTGAGTAGTATTCCTTCATGTATATACGCAGCTTCTTTATCCAGTCATCTGTGGATGGATATTTAGGTTGTTCCCATGTCTTGGCTATTGTGAATAGTGTTGTTATAGCATAGGGATGCATGTTTCTTTTTGGATTATTGTTTTGTCCAGATATATACCCAGGAGTTGGATCATATGGTAACTCTATTTTTGTTTTGAAGAACCTCCACAGTTTTCCCTAGTGGCTTCATCAATTTACATTCCCACCAACAATGTAGGAAGGTTCTCTTGTCTCCAAACGCTCTCCAGCATTTGTTACTTGGAGACTTCTTAATGATGGCCATTCTGACTGCTGTGAAGTGGTACCTTATTGTAATGTTGATTTGCGTTTCTCTAATAATTAGCAGTGTTAAGCATCTTTCCACACGCCTGTCGGCCATCTGTGTGTCCTCTTGGAGAGATGTTCGTTTAGGTGTCCTGCCCATGTTTCAGTTGCGTTGTTTGTTTTTCATTGTTGTTGAGTTGTGTGAGCTGTTTGTATATTTTGGAAATTAAGCCCTTGTCAGTTGCACCATTTGCAAATATTTTCTCACACTCCATAGGTTGTCTTTTTGTTTTGTTTACGATTTCCTTTGAGGTCCAAAGCTTGTAAGCTTGATTAGGTTCCATTAGTTTATTTTTGTTTTATTTCTATTGCCTTTGGGGACTGACCTAAGGAAACACTGGTGACATTTATGTCAGAGAATGTTTTGCCTATCAAACAATGAGCTTCTTGAAGTCACTTCCAGGTCCTGTATTTCTCTTTCTTGCTCAGTTCAGTGATGGATTTACAGACAGTAGCCCATAAATACTTGTTAGTAAAGTGACTGAGTAAAGAACTAGAAAATTTAATTGTTTAGGAACCAATTATTCAGGCTGCTCCCTGATAGTACGGAGGTTTGCAGTTATCAGTGATTTGGGGATTACTTATATGTCATCATTTTTGTCATCCATTTTCAGAGAGCTTAAGAAACACTTAGAGCTCCTGAGAGCACTTGCTTCTCATCTTTAGTAATGACTGGATTAGACCAAGTGCAAAACAAAGGCCTTTCCTAGGAATCCCAAGCTCTTTATGTGACACGAATCTGCTAGGATGGAATGGTGGAAGAGTGGGGGCAGGACGGGAAGTGGGGTTGGAGACCCACCTCTATTTTTCAGTCTCCCTCTGGCCCTTACCACCACACCTGGCTACACTGCTATTCTTCCATTCCCTCTCACAGACCCCTACATGTTTATGCCTTAAAGGATTGCTTTGAAGATGAGTATTTGGAAACATGTGTTTAGCACTTGTAAGCTCCTCCTCCAAGGCTTTGCAGAGTCAACAGGAGGCATTTTGATTATAGCCATTGGCTGTCAACATACAGCAAGTTGGCAGAAAATTAGAGGTCAGACCCTGCCTCTTCTTGCTCCTCAGGAGGAATCTACACAGCCAGGCTGCCTGTGACTACAGGACCGAACCGGGGAACACAGTCCTGGGAGCTGGGGCTCAGGGACGCTGTGACACCTGGGCGAGCGGCCTCCTCGGCAGTGTGGAAGCAGCAGAAGCTGTGCTGAACTACGAACCAGGAGGCTCCAGAACGTGCTGCTTACTGAGGCCAGGGCGAGTCACAGAGCCTGCGGCTGTCTCATTTATTTCAGGAACAGCGTTTCCACAGGAATCTTTAATTATTTAGTCTCTGGTCCTTAATTGGTTTCCTTTTCCACAAAAGGATCCCTCTTGTGATCAGAGCCCCTTTTATTAAACTGTAATTCTCTTAGTGTTCATAACACTATGTGTATGGATTTCTTTGTCCTGACTTCAGAAGTAATCTGTGTTTCTAGCTAGAGTATACCTTGGTGTTTAAAACTGTATTCTTTAAGTTCAACAAGATCTGGATTTGAGGTCAGGCTCTGCTACTTACTTTCTATTTGTGTGGGTAAGTCTTTTATCTGCTCATGAATACAAAATTAAAATTTTTGCAAGTATTAGATGAGATAGCATACCTGAGGCATGAGCAATTCTTAGTCTTTTTGTTGTTAGAGTGTTTCCACATAAAGTTTGGTTTACCCCCATCTTGGGGTTTCCTAGGTGGTGCTGGTGGTAAAGAATCTGCATGCCAATGCAGGAGACATAAGAGATGCAGGTTTGATCCCTGGGTTGGGAAGATCCCCTGGAGGAGGTCATGGCAACCCACTCCAGTGTTCTTGCCTGGAGAATCCGGTTGACAGAGGAGCCTGGTGGGCTACAGTCCATAGGGTTGCAAAGAGTCAAACACAACTGAAACGACTTAGAATACATGCACACCCATCTTATTTAAATGTAGCTTTATCTGTTTCATTTAAGTGTGAAATAGAACTTTTTTTGGTGAGTCTAGTTATGGTTTATTTTTTAAAAATTATTGTCTGGTTTTTTTTTTTAAATGTTTACTGAAGTATAGTTGCTTTACAATGTTGTGTTGAAATCTACCTTTATCTGTGACTTATCTCCTTAACCATTCTACCCACTGTCCCTCCTGCCCAGTCCTGTGGCTCTGGGCCTTCCCCAAGGGCCAAAGCCCTTCTCTGATCCATCCACCACAGTTTGAACTAGATCATACTGTTACTACTTCCAGATCATACTGGCATAGACTGAGAATGTGAAGCTAGATGGAGTTATTCTAAAATAATGCTTCTCAACAGTGTAGCCCATGGACCTGTCTATCAGAATCACCTATTCACTTGCAATTCCTAGGGTGCTGTGCCATTTTGGAGTAGAATCTTTTGTGAGCTTTGGGGATAGGACTCTGCATCATAATTAGTACCCAGGCTATTCCTAAGCTAAATAATAAATAAAATTCTAGAACTGTTCCAGTGCAGTCTTCAAACTTGTCCAAGTACAGAGTGGCCTGGGGATACTTCATGAAAACAGAGATTCCTGGGCCTCCCCCTCCCCAGAGGTTCCAATAGAGAAGACTGATGATGTGTGTTTTTAATGTTGTGTGTTTTTAATGTTGTGTGTTTTTAATGTGTCCTCAAGTGACTGTCAAGCTGGCAAGCAGAGGAATGCTGCTCTACAGTGACTGGCCAGTGATGTGATGGGTGGTGGCTGTAATGGGGTGAGGTAGTGATTCGGGAGGTTTGAATGATCAAACCTTGGGTCAAGGGCCCTTCTTTGGCTAACATCCCTTTCAGGTGTGAGAGTCTGTGTCCAGCCATTCTCACAGTGTTTGAGAAATCCAAGCCAAGCCAATCTGGAGAGAAGGGACAGAGCAAGGATGGCCACAAAGCTCCAGGGCAGACACGAGCAATACCAGGTGAATCACCATGGCACCCTGGCTAAAGGAAAGAACAGCTGCTCATCGTAACAGCAATTTCTGGTTCTCTCTTGTAGCCTGGCTGAAGTTCCTACCAATATTTTTTCCACAAATTGCCTCTTTTCCTTAAAACTGCCTGGGTGGTGCTGTAACCCAAGTGGCTTTAATTCAAACACGGTCCTGCACCAGGCGCTGCCTGTGTAGTGACTGAGCTGCACCTCCCTACTCTCCTCCGAGCCTCTGGGCCGGCCTCTGGAGTCAGATTAGTTCTCTCAGAGCCTACTCTGCCTTCTCAGGGGGCTGGTGCTGGGTCAGAGCTTCTCAGCAACCCCAGTCCAGGGATGACAAGCTGTCATGCTTTGTGCACAAGTCTTATCTGTGGCAGGTAGAACAGGAGTGCTTCAGCCTCATCATTTGATTGACAAACATGGCTACCAGGTTGAAAAATCTAGTTGTTGCAAAGATGCTCTCTTGGGATACTCATCACCTCTCCATGGTGGCCTCCTTCCTCCCAGCAAAGCTAGACAATACTTCTCTTGGTCTGCTGTCCACCCCGTGATGGGAAGGCAGCCTCTGGTCCGAGCAGAGTCTGCCCTCTCTCCATCTTCACAGCCGTGTGGTGTCTGCTCTGTAATTGTGCCCCCAACTACTTTGGGCCTGGCTCTACCACCCCTTCCTGACAATACTGCCTTTTCCTCTCTCTTCTTGTAGGTATCAGCTGAGATCTCAGAGGGTGGTAGGGCTTTGCAATAAGGAAGACTCTGATATCACTGTAGTCTTTCATTTAGCTTGTTTCATGACATTCCAGCCAACGAACACTTAATGACGAGGGCTTCTTTCTGGCCCACTGCAGTATTCTGGCCTGGAGAATTCCATGGACTGTATAGTCCATGGGGTTGCAAAGAGTCGGACATGACTGAGCGACTTTCACTCACTCTTTCTGGTGAGATATTTAGCAGGCTCGGAGGGGCATTCAAGATAAATAGGATAAAGTCCAAGCCAGAAAGAAATTCAAATGATGTTCCAGTGGATGACATATGCAAGGGTCAGCCATGCTATGAAAACGTTAGAGTCAGGATATTAAGGAGAGAAATGATGTGGAAACTTTTTAGTTGTAGTGTATTTATTTATATCTTTACAGAAATCTGAAATATTACCAGGAAACAGCACTGATAATGTGCATTGTATTAAATGCTGTGTTGTCAATCCATCTAAGTCAGTTTGGTCATTCACAACTGTTGGGTTCTTTTGGCAAATAATGGTAATCTCCAATGACTAAAAGTATAGGAAGTGTCTAGGTCTCATTCCCATTCACTCACTGCCGCCAAGTGGTCCATTACGAAGAAAACAAATCTCAGACCAAATCCTGTGACACACACACAAACCTTTATTAGCACACTAACATAAGGAGCCATAGAATATGCTCTTACTGGCTCCCTCCCTCGGTCCCTCTGCTAGGCCCCCTGCCTGACAATTTCACTAGAGGCAGATACAGAAATATTCTCTTGGGATGACCAGCTAGCCATCGAGTCAGAATCAGACAGTAAATCCTCCGGTTAGAGAGGACAGAGGACCAAGTGGGACTTCTAGGCTGGGGCATCTCACTGAGAAGTATTAGGATGCTGCGTGGGACAGATTTACGCATAGGTGGAGGCATCTGTACCCTGTTAGTCACAATAGGATGCTACTCGAATTGTCTTTGAAAATTATGTCTAGCTCCACTAATGCTGAATAACCCCTCCACTGCTGATGGAGATAGAGATCACTGAAACACTCAAAGTAGTCTGGAATGTGGACTCCTCAGTGGGATTTTTTAAATTCTAGCTAAGCACATCTGGACAGTTTATTCCGAGTTAAGATGTTAAGGATATTAAGGTACTCCTAGCATGGAGATTTAAACCAATGCGCGCGCGCACACACACACACACACACACTCACTTGTAGCACTGTACTAAGCTAAAGTATTTTAAGGGAAATTTTAGACATCATACCAAGTGGACAAAGTAACAAATCTTCAGTTTTATTGTCATGATAATTTCAATGAGAAAATGAGAATGACTAAATTCACACTTAGTGAAAAACAAATACAGTCATTTACTAGTTAATTTGAACAAGATTATCTTAACAAAAAAAGAAAAAGAATATGCACTTTGCTTCTGATATTCAGCTGTAATGCCATTAAGGAAAAATCACATCTGAACAAGGGAAAACGTCCTGCCTTAGCACGCTCTGGTTCCTCATCCATCATCCGGCTTTGGATTCATGGTTTTCCACTTGACCAGCATTTACTGAGTCTCTGCACTATGGCCGGACAGGAGTTACAAAGATGGATACAGATGGTCATTGTCCTCCAGGAGCCCAAAGTTCAGTGGGGAAAGCTGAATTTTAAACAGGAGCCACAAGTGGGCATTCTAGGTCATAAATTCAGGGTAGCAAGAATTGTTAACAGTCCTTTCTATAACTGCATTAAATTTCTGTCTTGATCTCTTATTATTCTAATAGTGAGAAACTGGCTAGAAAATGCCTAGTCAATTCAAACTGATAGACTTTTAGGGGTTTCCTCCTGGCCCTTTGCCCAGCTCCTTTAGCTCCCTTCTCAAATGGGGGAAGTGAAGCTCTTAGGAGCTCTCCTCCCCTCCTGGGCCATCCTCACCCACCCTCAGAATTACTTGCCAGTGACTTACTCCCTCTTGCTTCTGGCTCCCCTTTTCTCTTCGTGTCTGACTCTAACTGACCCCATGGACTGCAGCCTACCAGGCTCTTCCATCCATGGGATTTTCCAGGCAAGAGTACTGGAGTGGGGTGCCATTGCCTTCTCCAGTTCCAGTCCATAAGATCTTCCAAATCAGAATGAACTTTATGTTGTAAGATCCTCTGGACCTAGGCTTTTGATCTTTTAAAATGTTCTCCTTTAAACAATGAACTGCCAGCCTGAGTCTATTTGGGGAAATTCAAAAAGCTAATATTAACTGATTTCCTGCTCTTTGAATTTTTTATTTAGCAGCCTTTTACTCTGAAGGGCAGTGAGGAGAGACAGCTCATCTGCCTTAAATGGTGGAAAGGACAGTGCTATCAGAGAACACTAGAGAAAGAAGTGTAGATTTCTTTTCTAAATTCTTTCTCTACATTTTGGCAGTTTCGGTAGAGTGTGCTCAATAAGGGTTTTCTTACTGGTGTAAGGTGTGTTGGATGGTGTCGTGAGCACACGTGAGAGAGGCACTTAAAGCTGACTGTGAAGTTCAAGGAAAAGTGAAAGTGTTAGTTGCTCAGTCATGTCCAACTCTTAGCAATCCCATGGACTGTAGCCTGCCAGGCTCCTCTGTCCACGAAATTCTCCAGGCAAGAGTACTGGAGTGGGTTGAATGATATTGGAGTGGGATCCCTTCTCCAGAGGATCTTCCTGACCCAGGGATCAAACCTAGGTCTCCTGCGTTGCAGGCAGATTCTTTACTGTCTATACCACCAGGGAGGTCCATCTTCCCTGGTAAAGGGAAGTTGCATGAGTGGGTAAACAGGTTTGAGAAAATAGCACAGAAATAGCAGAGAAAATAGCACAACAGAGGGCTATGACCATAATGGCGAATATGTCATATTTGGGGATCTGTAAGCAATTTAGTGTGGCTGGAATAAAATTTATGGTAGGATGAGAGCCTAGTAAAATTCGGAATTGAACTGGTAAACTGGGCTCAGATAATGAAACATGCCATCTTAAAGGCAATGGAAAGTCACAGAGGATTTTTTGTAAAGGAGAATGACATCAAATATACACTATAAAGGTCAACTTGCCATTGGTGAGAATTAAAGGAAAGGCAGGTAAACTAGCTAAAAATGAGCATTCAGGAACCAAGAGAGAGATTATGAGGCTCTGATCTGATACAATGACAAGAGAAGATGAAGAGAAAGGAAGACACTGGAGACAAAATTCAGTTCAGTTCAGTTCAGTTCAGTCACTCAGTCATGTCCGACTCTTTGTGACCCCAGGAATCGCAGCATGCCAGGCCTCCCTGTCCATCACCAACTCCCAGAGTTCACTCAAACTCACGTCCATCGAGTCGGTGATGCCATCCAGCCATCTCATCCTCTGTCGTCCCCTTCTCCTCCTGCCCCCAATCCCTCCCAGCATCAGAGTCTTTTCCAATGAGTCAACTCTTCGCATGAGGTAGCCAAAGTACTGGAGTTTCAGCTTTAGCATCATTCCTTCCAAAGAACACCCAGGGCTGATCTCCTTCAGAATGGACTGGTTGGATCTCCTTGCAGTCCAAGGGACTCTCAAGAGTCTTCTCCAACACCACAGTTCAAAAGCATCAATTCTTCGGCGCTCAGCCTTCTTCACAGACCAACTCTCACATCCATACATGACTACTGGAAAAACCATAGCCTTGACTAGATGGACCTTTGTTGGCAAAGTAATGTCTCTGTTTTTGAATATGCTATCTAGGGTGGTCATAACTTTCCTTATAAGCAGTAAGCTTCTTTTAATTTCATGGCTGCAGTCACCATCTGTAGTTATTTTGGAGCCCCCCAAAAATAAAGTCTGACACTGTTTCCACTGTTTCCCCATCTATTTGCCATGAAGTGATGGGACCAGATGCCATGATGTTAGTTTTCTGAATGTTGAGCTTTAAGCCAACTTTTTCACTCTCCTCTTTCACTTTCATCAAGAGGCTCTTAAGTTCCTCTTCACTTTCTGCCATAAGGGTGGTGTCATCTGCATATCTGAGGTTATTGATATTTCTCCTGGCAATCTTGATTCCAGCTTTTAGGAGATAGAATAGAAAGGATTTAGTAATAGGTTGAATGTGTGTAAATATGGAAGATTTAAGAATAATTTCCATGTTTTTGGTGGATGATTCTCCATTACAAAGAATGTAAGGGAAAGAGCTGACTTTGGAAAGGAGGTGAGGTGAGAGAATGAAGAAAAAATATTAGTGTCTGTGAGACATTCAAACAGAATTGCCAGGTAGGATCAGGAGCTCAGGCAAGAATTCTAGGCTGAGATGAGAACTGGGATTCTGTTCCACAGAGGAGGGGCTAAAGTCCAGAGAGTGAATAAAGATGAGAGAAAGAATACACACACTGTAAGGAGGAGAGGAATAGTTCCAGATTCTTAGAAATCACCAACACTTAGCAGTCGATCCCTTTCGCGTTTTCTGTTTTCAAGCTAGTTTTCATCAGAATGGTGATTCGCTCATTTAGGAATTGTAATATCAACTGCAGAGAATTCTGTGTTTCTGTTTATAACTGTTGAAAGTTCTGATTTTGAGAACAGTATCTTCAACAACTGTTTTCAATGATGTTCAAGATGTGGTTGGAACGTAGTTTTTCTCTGTTAAACCTGTTGGCTGTGGAATGCCACAGCCCCCTGATGACTGGCACATGGGGTCTCCTACACTGGTCTGCCCTGTGGTAGGGGAGGGGAAGGGGACAGGAGGATTTTCATGGCTCTCAAACCTAAATGCAAGGAAAATGTCTAGGTTTTGTGTTGTTAAAAAGATCTCCATCTTTTCTCAGAAGTCCTCAACTCTTTTTTTTTTTTTAATGTGGACCAATTTTAATGTCTTTATTGAATTTGGTACAATATTGCTTCTGTTGTTTTTATGTTTTGGTTTTTTTTGGCTGCGAGGCATATGGGATCTGAGCCCCCTGACCAGGGATGGAACCTGTATTCCCTCTATTGGAAGACCAAATCTTAACCACTGGACCACCAGGGAAGTCCCTAGTCCTCAACTCTTATACTTTCTGTGTTAGAGAAGGAAAGGTTTTGGGTCTGTAACAGAACATTTATTAAAGTTTTGATATCACAAAACCCAAGTGATAATACTTTTATGCATAAACATATGTTTTTGTAAAAAACTATTCTGTTAGGACAATGAAATCCCCAAAGTTATATACAGTGAAAAGTAAGTGACTTGCTCTTGAAGGGTAAGGTAATGAAATTGCTTCAATACTTATCACTGTTGTGGTAAAATGGTTATTATAAGACTTAAAAGTATTTTTCCATTTATCACAGCACATTATTATTGTTCACAGAACACCAGTGTTCCATGGCATGCCATATGAGAGACACTGTCCTGGTGGTTTCATTGTGATGGTTCACAATCCTACGCTCATCGACTGTGACCTCCCTAACTTTAAATTTATTCATAAAAGGCAATCTCAGAAAAGTAGAAGGATGTCTCCAGAAAGCTGGTTAGTTCTGTCCTTCAGTCTCTACTGTCCTTGTCCTTAGCACTTTGGAGAAAGCAGGGCTCTGGAAGGCTGTAGACAGACCTTGCAGAGACTCTGCAAAATAAGAGGCAATGCTCTGGCCGCAGCTGCAGCAGAGAGGTGTAGGAACAGTCATTAGACTGGCCACCCGGAGGGCCTGTTAGCCAAGCCACTGATTGCAACTGGCTTAGTTAGCAACAGTCCCCAGCACCACACCACAGATGCGCCAGGTGGAGAAGGCTGGGGCACTGTCCCAGCCTCATCTCCTGCTGTGCTCACAGCTGCAGCAGCACGTTGCAGATCTGTGTCACCCTCTCCCTCTCGGAAGATATATGACTGTGTAGAATATACTGTTAAAGGATTTTCTTTAAAGGATAAAATCATGGTGCCCTACAAATGTAACATGTGTCAAATATTGTGTTTAATTCAACACGTGAGTGAACCTACAAGACATTACAACTGGTGTAAAGAATTCCAAGAAGCACACTGAAACAGGGAATAGGACTTTAGATTCAAGATGCGTCCACCCACAGGGCAATAATCAATTCATTTGCATTTCTATGGGTATGAATAATTTGTATCATTATCTGCATTCTACAATTTACAGGGTTAGAAAATAGCTCAAAGAATATGAAAGATGAAGAGAATCCAGACAGATGAGTTGCTTAGTCTAGTTTCTAGTTCATAGTAAGTTCAATGTAAGTTTTAGCTATCATTTATTATCCCTGATGGCTCAGTTGGTAACGAATCCACCTGTAATGCAGGAGACTCTGGTTCGATTCCTGGGTGGGGAAGATCTGCTGGAGAAGGGATAGGCTACCCACTCCAGTATTCTTGGGCTTCCCTTGTGGCTCAGCTGGTAAAGAATCCGCCTGCAATGCAGGAGACCTGGGTTCTATCCCTGGGTTGGGAAGATCCCCTGGAGAAGGGAAAGGCTACCCACTCCAATAGTCTGGCCTGGAGAATTCCATGGACAGTATAGACCGCAGGGTTGCAAAGAGTCGGACACGACTGAGCAACATGCACTTCACTGTTATTACTGTAACAGTATATTTGGAATCAGACACGCTTGGTTCTGAATCTCATCTTAGCCACTCACTAGTTGGGTAACCTTAAGCAGGGAAATTTATCTTTCTCAGCCCAGTTTTCTTATCAGTGTGCCATTATTTTGGGACTAAGAAGGAAAAACTAGAATAATGTTTTTAAAATATTCCATATAGGGATTATCACAGAGTAAACATTCAATACTGGCGGTATTATTTTTATTATTAAAATTGGCAATTTTAACAACGCCAAAGCTTCTGTTTATAGACCCATTACTGGCGTAATCAGCTGAAATTCCTTTTGGATTTAGCTAAAATTATAAATCATAAACAGATACATAAACAAACCTCAAATATTGAGTCTGGCAAAATGGTACTTATAATTTCTGTCCTTATTTCCAAAGGTAAGTATTGAATAGATCTATGGTTTTGCTTTTCTTTTCTTTTTTAGTTTTCTAAAAATGAGGTGCCCTCATCCCCCAGACATGGAAGGAAATTTGTCAATACTCCTTACAAACAAAGCACACATAGAAACTTTTATTAAGGACCATTTATGAAACAGATCATTCAACATTATCAATTATTTACTCTCACTTAAAGAAACTCATTGATTCAGAATATCATAAGATTGATAAGGAGCTTCAAGGTTACCAATCCATCCATCTCTTTGATTTAAGATAGGGAACTATGGATTGGCCAAATAGTTCATTCAGGTTTTAACCCAAAAAAACCCCGAATGAACTTTTTTGGTCAACCCAATGTTTTTCAAGAGATTAAGTACATTGTCCACACAGGTAGCCATCAGCAGAGTTGGGACCAGAAGCCAAAGCTTTTGATTCCTTGGTTAATTTCCTCTGAATGTCCCTACGTTAGAGCCTCATCTAGTTGGCAGTAGCTAAAAACAGAAGCAGTAGCTTTCCTCTGCATAGATTGAATTGAGAAATCAACCACAGAAATCCCCCAGCACTCAGGATGGATTGGAGATGCCAGAAAAGGAGGTTCCACTTGACTCGAGCTCAGGAAACCATTGTCAAGGGTGGAAGGAGCGACCCACTTGTCTGTAGCACCTCATGATTTATTAACTGTTACTGGTGCCCATGAAATATTCATCCATTCTCCTAGTCACTGCTCCACTGCATCAATAAACCATTGCTCCCCCATCTGTCTAGGTGTGCAGTTTGGGGAAGAAAAAGCTTCATACCAAATGGAAAAGAGACCTCTTTTCATGTTTAGTGCAGTAATAGAACACCAATGCACTTCTTCGTTTCTTGGGGTTTTTTCAAAAGCACAGTCAGGCTGACTTACTGGGCTTCTGGACATATAGTAGCCCCAGAGGGAAAGGCTTCATGAGGTTGGCCGGGTGGTTGTCACACCCCCAGTTTCAGCTTGCACTCGTTTTCCCCATACACAGTAGAGCAGGGTACAGGGAGCCATGGCTTCTCCATTGAGGACGCTTGCTGGACCTTGAATTGGGTTCAGTGTGATGCCCTGAGTTCAGCCTCTCCCTTGCAATCAGAAGCACCAAGTAAACTGTCTGCCCCCTTCCCTGCTCTCACTTCCTTGGATGCTGCTTCATAGACTTTTTCTGCTAACCCTTAACTGTGATTGTTCCCCTTGAACCCTCTTCTCTTCTTACTGTGTATATTCCCATAGGTGTTCACACCCACAATCATGCATTCGCCCTCCATCAATAATCATTCACACCGTCTTGATCTCTCCTTCTCTCTTTTTAGATCTATATATCCAACTATATCATCTATCTCTGCCAGGTAGCCCTTTGCCACTCAAACTCCATAGGTTTCAAACTAAACTTATTATCACCCTCTAATGCTCCACTTCTGGGGAAATCTTTTTGAGAGTTCTGAAGCTCCAATACTTTGGCCACCTGATGCGAAGAGCTGACTTATTGGAAAACACCATGATGCTGGGAAAGATTGAAAACAGGAAGAGAAGGGGGTGACAGAGGATGAGATGGTTGGATGGCATCACTGACTCAATGGACACGAATTTGAGCAAACTCCAGGAGACAGTGAAGGACAGGGAAGCCTGGCGTGCTGCAGTCCATGGGGTCACAAACAGTTGGATAGAACTTAGTGACCGAACAATAACAACAATTACAATGCTCCCCTTGCTCCCTCCATGCTCCAACCTGTTCTACCTCTAAATCTTATCTTGTGTTCTACCTCTAAGTCTTTTCTTGGGAAAGGAATCTCCATCATGTTACCTGAGCCTGGAGACCTGAGAGCCTGATGCTGATTCTCTTCTCTTTGTCCCTCCATGTTTCAGTTATCACAGTTAATTATTAATGTCAAACTTAGTGACTTAGTGATGATTTGTTCATATGGCTGGCAAGATAGTGCTGGTTGTCAGTAGGGAGTTCACCCAGGGAGCCTCAGTTCCTCTCCATTTGGGTCTCTCCCTGAGGCTCCTTGGGCTTCCCCATAGCATGATGACTGAGTTCCAAGGAATAAAAAGTGGAATACACAGGTCTCTTAAGTCCAGGTCTCTGCTGTATTATATACTGGTCAAGCCGGGCTTCCCTCATAGCTCAGTTGGTAAAGAATCCACCTGCAGTGCAGGAGACCCCAGTTCAATTCCTGGGTTTGAAAGATCTGCTGCAGAAGGGATAGGCTACCCACTCCAGTATTCTTGGGCTTCCTTGTGGCTCAGCTTGTAAAGAATCTGGCTGCAATGTGGAAGATCTGGGTTCTCTCCCTGGGTTGGGAAGATCCCCTGGAGAAGGGAAAGGCTACCCACTCCAGTATTCTGGCCTGGAGAATTCCATGGTCTGTATAGTGCCTGGGGTTGCAAAGAATCAGACACTACTGAGCGACATTCACTTTCAAGCAGAAGAGCCCACCCAGATTCTTGGGGGGAGTATCAGAGAATTCAAGGCTCTCTTTAATCTATTACACTCTATGTTCAATCTTCCTCTTGCAGTTATCTCCCTGCATCCCTTCCTTTTCACATGCTATTTCTTTGGTCTTGAAAGCTTTCTTCACCTTGTCCTATTCTTTCTTCAAGATTGTGCTTAAGAGTTATAGTATCTCCCCAAACCCTTCTTAACCCCACTCTCTCCAGGTATAATGCAAAACACTATGTCAGCATTTGTTATTCTATATTATCACTGTTTGTATCACTTTCCCATAAGACTGTGAGTGCCGTGAAGGCAGCGACTGTCTTATTCTTTTTTGTGTCTCCAGAACCAAGTATTGAGCTGGGCAGAGTAAAGGACCTCAGCAAACATTTGTTGGATGGGTAAATATTACCTTATTTTAACCTCTCAATGATCATGTAAAGTGGAAGAAATTGAGTATTATTTCTGTGTTATTGCCTGACTTCCTTATCTTAGATTAAAACAAACAAACAAACATGGCAAAGAATAATGGCATGACCCAAGGTCACACAGCCAGGAAGATAATTCAGATATAGTTGATAGGAATTCAGTTCCCCAAAGTAAGTTGAAATCATAGACCCAGGGACAAGGTTGGGAAGGTGAAGAAAGAACTCTGCCATAAATGGACTCAGTTGTAGCAGAAAATACCCCTGAGGTTTCCTGCTCTATTCTATGTTTCCAAGGGACTGCAAAAGACCTGACTTGGCCAGGAAACGGAAAATACCAAAAGAGATGGAAGATAGCCTCAGAATCTTAAAAAAGAGAGAATGGACATTGTTCAGTGCTTTGTGCAAATTGGAAAGGTAGATTTAATGTAGATTCTCAAAATAATGGTGGAGAGTGAGAGTTTGCTAGTAATTCTCAAGTGACTCTTCAGAACACACAGAGAGACAGCTATTATCAGAAAGAGAGGCTGTGTCTGACCCCAAGTGTTAGGGTCAATTGGATAATTCATTGAAATTAAAACCTCAGCTAAGATAAAACATTCCTCAAGGGCATCTGACTTTCTGTGCTCCGATTTCATGCTTAACATGTCTTTGTTCACTAATTTGGCTTATTACTTATTTTTTTTCAATTAGGAAAATATCCTCTTGATAGCAGATACTGATATTCCAGTCACTAGAAAGAAACCTTCTTCCTTGTAAATACACACATTGGTATTGCAACTTTCAAGCCCTTGAATCAGTTTCTTATTTTTTTTTTAATTTTTATTTTTATTTTATTTTATTTTTTTTTAATTTTATTTTATTTTTAAACTTTACATAATTGTATTAGTTTTGCCAAATATCAAAATGAATCCACCACAGGTATACATGTGTTCCCCATCCTGAACCCTCCTCCCTTCTCCCTCCCCATTCCATCCCTCTGGGTCGTCCCAGTGCACCAGCCCCAAGCATCCAGTATCGTGCATCGAACCTGGACTGGCAACTCGTTTCATACATGATATTTTACATGTTTCAATGCGATTCTCCCAAATCTTCCCACCCTCTCCCTCTCCCACAGAGTCCATAAGACTGTTCTATACATCAGTGTCTCTTTTGCTGTCTCGTACACAGGGTTATTGTTACCATCTTTCTAAATTCCATATATATGTGTTAGTATACTGTATTGGTGTTTTTCTTTCTGGCTTACTTCACTCTGTATAATAGGCTCCAGTTTCATCCACCTCATTAGAAATGATTCAAATGTATTCTTTTTTTTTTTTTTTCAAATGTATTCTTTTTAATGGTTGAGTAATACTCCATCGTGTATATGTACCATAGCTTTCTTATCCATTCATCTACTGATGGACATCTAGGTTGCTTCCATGTCCTGGCTATTATAAACAGTGCTGCGATGAACATTGGGGTACACGTGTCTCTTTCCCTTCTGGTTTCCTCAGTGTGTATGCCCAGCAGTGGGATTGCTGGATCATAAGGCAGTTCTATTTCCAGTTTTTTAAGGAATCTCCACACTGTTCTCCATAGTGGCTGTACTAGTTTGCATTCCCACCAACAGTGTAAGAGGGTTCCCTTTTCTCCACACCCTCTCCAGCATTTATTACTTGTAGACTTTTGGATCGCAGCCATTCTGACTGGTGTGAAATGGTACCTCATAGTGGTTTTGATTTGCATTTCTCTGATAATGAGTGATGTTGAGCATCTTTTCATGTGTTTGTTAGCCATCTGTATGTCTTCTTTGGAGAAATGTCTATTTAGTTCTTTGGCCCATTTTTTGATTGGGTCATTTATTTTTCTGGAGTTGAGCTGTAGGAGTTGCTTGTATATTCTCGAGATTAGTTGTTTGTCAGTTGCTTCATTTGCTATTATCTTCTCCCATTCTGAAGGCTGTCTTTTCACCTTGCTAATAGTTTCCTTTGATGTGCAGAAGCTTTTAAGGTTAATTAGGTCCCATTTGTTTATTTTTGCTTTTATTTCCAATATTCTGGGAGGTGGGTCATAGAGGATCCTGCTGTGATGTATGTCAGAGAGTGTTTTGCCTATGTTCTCCTCTAGGAGTTTTATAGTTTCTGGTCTTACGTTGAGATCTTTAATCCATTTTGAGTTTATTTTAGTGTATGGTGTTAGAAAGTGTTCTAGTTTCATTCTTTTACAAGTGGTTGACCAGAGTTCCCAGCACCACTTGTTAAAGAGATTGTCTTTAATCCATTGTATATTCTTGCCTCCTTTGTCAAAGATAAGGTGTCCATATGTGCGTGGATTTATCTCTGGGCTTTCTATTTTGTTCCATTGATCTATATTTCTGTCTTTGTGCCAGTACCATACTGTCTTGATAACTGTGGCTTTGTAGTAGAGCCTGAAGTCAGGTAGGTTGATTCCTCCAGTTCCATTCTTCTTTCTCAAGATCGCTTTGGCTATTCGAGGTTTTTTGTATTTCCATACAAATTGTGAAATTATTTGTTCTAGCTCTGTGAAGAATGCTGTTGGTAGCTTGATAGGGATTGCATTGAATCTATAGATTGCTTTGGGTAGTATACTCATTTTCACTATATTGATTCTTCCAATCCATGAACATGGTATATTTCTCCATCTGTTAGTGTCCTCTTTGATTTCTTTCACCAGTATTTTATAGTTTTCTATATATAGGTCTTTAGTTTCTTTAGGTAGATATATTCCTAAGTATTTTATTCTTTCCATTGCAATGGTGAATGGAATTGTTTCCTTAATTTCTCTTTCTGTTTTCTCATTATTAGTGTATAGGAATGCAAGTGATTTCTGTGTGTTGATTTTATATCCTGCAACTTTACTATAGTCATTGATTAGTTCTAGTAATTTTCTGGTGGAGTCTTTAGGGTTTTCTATGTAGAGGATCATGTCATCTGCAAACAGTGAGAGCTTTACTTCTTCTTTTCCAATTTGGATTCCTTTTATTTCTTTTTCTGCTCTGATTGCTGTGGCCAAAACTTCCAAAACTATGTTGAATAGTAATGGTGAAAGTGGGCACCCTTGTCTTGTTCCTGACTTTAGAGGAAATGCTTTCAGTTTTTCACCATTGAGGATAATGTTTGCTGTGGGTTTGTCATATATAGCTTTTATTATGTTGAGGTATGTTCCTTCTATTCCTGCTTTCTGGAGAGTTTTGACCATAAATGGATGTTGAATTTTGTCAAAGGCTTTCTCTGCATCTATTGAGATAATCATATGGTTTTTATTTTTCAATTTGTTAATGTGGTGTATTACATTGATTGATTTGCGGATATTGAAGAATCCTTGCATCCCTGGGATAAAGCCCACTTGGTCATGGTGTATGATCTTTTTAATGTGTTGTTGGATTCTGATTGCTAGAATTTTGTTAAGGATTTTTGCATCTATGTTCATCAGTGATATTGGCCTGTAGTTTTCTTTTTTGTGGGATCTTTGTCAGGTTTTGGTATTAGGGTGATGGTGGCCTCATAGAATGAGTTTGAAAGTTTACCATCCTCTGCAATTTTCTAGGAAGAGTTTGAGCAGGATAGGTGTTAGCTCTTCTCTAAATTTTTGGTAGAATTCAGCTGTGAAACCGTCTGGACCTGAGCTTTTGTTTGCTGGAAGATTTTTGATTACAGTTTCAATTTCCGTGCTTGTGATGGGTCTGTTAAGATTTTCTATTTCTTCCTGGTCGAGTTTTGGAAAGTTGTACTTTTCTAAGAATTTGTCCATTTCTTCCACGTTGTCCATTTTATTGGCATATAATTGTTGATAGTAGTCTCTTATGATCCTTTGTATTTCTGTGTTGTCTGTTGTGATCCCTTTTCATTTCTAATTTTATTGATTTGATTTTTCTCCCTTTGTTTCTTGATGAGTCTGGCTAATGGTTTGTCAATTTTATTTATCCTTTCAAAAAACCAGCTTTTGGTTTTGTTGATTTTTGCTATGATCTCTTTTGTTTCTTTTGCATTTATTTCTGCTCTAAGTTTTAAGATTTCTTTCCTTCTACTAACCCTGGGGTTCTTCATTTCTTCCTTTTCTAGTTGCTTTAGGTGTAGAGTTAGGTTATTTATTTGACTTTTTTCTTGTTTCTTGAGGTGTGCCTGTATTGCCATGAACTTTCCCCTTAGGACTGCTTTTACCGTGTCCCACAGGTTTTGGGTTGTTGTGTTTTCATTTTCATTCGTTTCTATGCAAATTTTGATTTCCTTTTTGATTTCTTCTGTGATTTGTTGGTTATTCAGCAGCGTGTTGTTCAGCCTCCATATGTTGGAATTTTTAATAGTTTTTCTCTTGTAATTGAGATCTAATCTTACTGCATTGTGGTCAGAAAAGATGCTTGGAATGATTTCTATTTTTTTGAATTTACCAAGGCTAGCTTTATGGCCCAGGATGTGATCTATCCTGGAGAAGGTTCCATGTGCGCTTGAGAAAAAGGTGAAATTCATTGTTTTGGGATGAAATGTCCTATAGATATCAATTAGGTCTAACTGGTCTATTGTATCATTTAAAGTTTGTGTTTCCTTGTTAATTTTCTGTTTAGTTGATCTATCCATAGGTGTGAGTGGGGTATTAAAGTCTCCCACTATTATTGTGTTATTGTTAATTTCTCCTTTCATACTTGTTAGCATTTGTCTTACATACTGTGGTGCTCCCGTGTTGGGTGCATATATATTTATAATTGTTATTATCTTCTTCTTGGATTGATCCTTTGATCATTATGTAGTGACCTTCTTTGTCTCTTTTCACAGCCTTTGTTTTAAAGTCTACTTTATCTGATATGAGTATTGCTACTCCTGCTTTCTTTTGGTCCCTATTTGCATGGAAAATCTTGAATCAGTTTCTTAAAGTTAAAAAAATATTCCATGTATACAATGGGTTTTTTAAAAACAGCACAAATAATTCATATATACTTTCTTATTGTAAGAGATTCAAACAATTGAAATAAATATACATGAAAGCCACTTTCACCACCAGGCACCCATCCCACTTCCAGTCTCAGAGATGATCATTATTAGGAGTCCAATATGCAGCCTTCAGTCCCTTTTCTATACATTTATACAGAGACGTGCGTGTGTGTCCTTTTGATTTCTATAGAAATTAGATCATACTATACATTTCCCTGGAGAAGGCAATGGCAACCCACTCCAGTACTCTTGCCTGGCCAATCCCATGGACAGAGGAGCCTGGTAGGCTGCAGTCCATGGGGTCGCTAGGAGTCGGACACGACTGAGCGACTTCACTTTCACTTTTCACTTTCATGCATTGGAGAAGGAAATGGCAACCCACTCCAGTATTCTTGCCTTGAGGATCCCAGGGATGGGGGAGCCTGGTGGGCTGCCGTCTATGGGGTCTCACAGAGTCGGACACGACTGAAGTGACTTAGCAGCAGCAGCATACATTTCCCTAGGGCTTCTCAAGTGGCGCTACACTAGTAGTAAAGAACCCACCCGCCAATGCAGGAGACGTAAGAGACACGGGTTTGATCCCTTGGTCAGGAAGATCCCCTGGAGGAGGGCATGGCAACCCACTCCAGTATTTTTGCCTGGAGAATCCCATGTACAGAAGAGCCTGGTGGGCTACAGTCCATGGGGCTGCAAAAAGCTGGACACATCTGAAGCCACTTAGCACAGCATGCATACACTTCCCTATTTCACATAACTCTACCGCATGAGTATTCTTCGTCCTTGGTCCACAAAGCTCTGTCTTCTTGTTTCTGATGGCTGCACATTTTTATAGGGTATATTAGTGTCCTCCAGAGAAACAGAACCAATAGGGTATATGTATTAGAAAGAGAGAAAGAGAGACATTTACTCTAGGAAATCAGTTCATGTCATCATGAGGCTGACAAGTCCTAAAGCATTTAGGCTGAGTCACAGCCAGAGGCCCAGGGAAGCCATTGATTTAGTTCTAACCTGAAAGCCTAGAGGCTTGAGACCAAGAAGAGTTGATGTTTCAGTTTGAGTCCAGAGGTAGGAAAATATCAAAACACCAGTCAGAAGGCCATCAGGCAAGAAGAATTCTCTCTTATCAAAGGGAGTGATAGCCTGTTTATTTTATTCAAGACTTCAGCTGATCAGATGAGGTCCACCCATGTCAGGAAGGGTAACAAGCAGGGTTTGTTTTACTCAGTCTGCTTTACTCAGTCTACTAATTCAAATATTAATTGCATCCAAAAACACTCTTGCTGAGACACCTAGAAAAATGTTAGATCAAATACCTGGGTACCTCATGACTCAGTCAAATGGACATATTAATTAACCATTACATGGAATTACATAATTATTCTACTTTTCCTGGGTCCTAGGAATACATATTTAAAATTTGATGAATAATAAAAATGGCTTTCACCCAGAATAGCATTTTCAATTGACAGTTCTATCACCAGTGTAAGAGAAAGCTCATTTCCTAATACTTTTACCATCACTAAATTTTATCAGCCTTTTGTATTTTTAGTAGTTTAATTGTGTGAAAAATTATTATTATTTTGTTGAGATTGACATTCTTTTTATGTGCTTGCTTCCCTCTTAACAAATAGAGTATTTATCTTTCTTATTTTTAAACAAGGTTGATGATGTTTTTTCCTTATTGACTCATATATGCATTTTTTAGATATTATGGCTTTTAATCCTTTGCCTATTATCTATGTTTTAATATTTTCTCTCAATTCTTCACATCTATTTTAACTCCAAAAATGGTATCTGGTCCTGTAGACAAACATTTCCTTCATGACTATGGGTTTTGTGTCTTGTTTAGGAAAGAGGTTTCTAACTTAACCAGAAAAATTGCCAAATGCCTGTCTGACCCAAGTAATAAATATCTTGAGTGACCTTGAGTCAGTCCAATACTCCTTTGGAGCATTAATTTTTTTATTAAAATAACAAATGTATTCATTCAAACATTATTTACTGTGAACCACTTTATGCCATGGGCTTCCCTGCTGGCTCAGACAGTAAAGAATCAACTTGCAATGCAGGAGACTTGGGTTCGATCACTGGGTTCGGAAGATGCCCTGGAGAAGGGAATGACTATTCACTCCAGTATTCTTGCCTGGATGATTCCATGGACAGAGGAGCCTGGCAGGCTACAGTCCATGGGGTCACAAAGAGTCGGACACAATGGAGTGACTAACATTTTCACTTTTTCGCCTTATGCTATGCTATGCCTAAATGCTAGAGCTGTGTGCTGTGCTTAGTCGCTTAGTCATCTGACTCGTTGCGAGCCCATAGACTGTAGACCACCAGGCTTCCCTGTCCATGGGGATTCTCCAGGCAAGAATATTGGACTGTGTTGCCATGGCCTCCTCCAGGGGATCTTCCCAACCCAGTGATCAAACCCAGGTCTCCCACGTTGCAGGCTGATTCTTTACCAACTGAGCCACCAGGGAAGCCCAAGTAAATGCAATATTTAAAAATATACAGTCTATCAGGAGAAATGGATGATAAAACAACCATCACAATAACGACAGAGAATAACATGGCCTGTCACCGAGATTTGTGCAGAATCCCATGGCAATCTGTGGGAGGAGCCCATATCCAGACCAGGAGGTTTTGTAGGGCTGGTCCACGTGAGGTAGGGGAAGATGCTGGGCAGACAAAGCTGCAGGTGCAGAGGCTTGGGAGTGAGTGAGGGCATACAAACAGTCCACAGAATAAGGGTGAGGATAGTGATGAGTTGTGAGTCTGGAGAGGTAAGCAGAGACTGTTGCTGCCAATATCATTCAGTTTAGCCTTCTTTCTGCCTGAGGATACTAGGAGGCCTTTGAAGTGTGAAGCAGGGGAATGTGATATGGACCAGCCTTTATTTCTTTTGGTTTTTTAAACTTCAAAGTTTTTATTTTGTATTGGGGTGTAACCAATTAATGTTGTGGTAGTTTCAGGTGAACAGCAAAGGGACTCAGCCACACATACACATGTATCTGTTCTCCCTTAACCCCCTTCCCATCCAGGCTGCCACGTACCATGGAGCAGAGTGCCATATACTGTACAATAGGTCCCTGTGGGTCATCCACTTTGAATAGAGCAGTGTGTACATGACCTTCCCAAACCCCCTAACTATCCCTTTCCCCAAGCAACCGTAAGTTTGTTTTTTAAGTCTGTGAGTCTCTCTTTCTGTGTTGTAAGTTAATTTGACTCATTTATTTTTAGATTTCACATATAAGGGATGTCATACGATAAGATATTTCTCCTTCTGTGTCTCACTTACTTCACTCAGTGTGACACTGAGTCTCTAGTGGACCAGGCTTTAATAGAGACCGTTCTGGCTGTTCAGTGGAGACGGGGCTTAAAGCGTAGTGAGCAGGGGCAGGGAGGCCAATGAGGAAAGAGGCCATAGTTCCAGCCTTGGAAGGAGACAGCGAGGGTGAAAATGAGGTGGCGGCAGAGGATATGCACACGCTGGGCAGACTGAGAGATCTGGGTCCAACTTTTCCACCACGCATGCTAGTTATGGGTCAAGAATAATATATAGCGTTTTTCCAAGTTGAAGTCCTTTGTAAACTAAAAAAAAAAGAAAACAGCTTAATAATGGAACTGTAGGCAATAGAGATATTTTGGAACAGAGAAGAGTCTACAGGGAGAAACAAAAGTCACCATATTTAAAGTACCAAGTCATTATACATTCGGACCATGCATATTTTTTTCTTCATATATTGTCTTCATGTGAGCATGAATGTATAATGCAAGCTCAGCCTGTCTGCCCTTCCCTCTTATTCTTTGCTGGTTATCTTCTTATGGTTGGGTCAAAAAAGAAAAGGGCTTTTATCTATCTTTCCTGAGATTTCTACCACTCTCAGCCCTGCCATTGGCAACCATTCGCCTCTCTGCCATTCACTACCTAGAAATCCTGGACCCATGGATAAGGGTTGGCTTCCAGAAAGCCATGAAGGTGTGACTAGGGGAGGAAAAAATTATCTGATATTTTCACATCCCTTTATTCTATATGATATCACTTCTCAAAATGATATACAGATTTCAAACTTTAGCAGTAAAGTAGTCAAAGGCAATTACAGTAGAAGAGCAAAACTTTAAGCCTATAAACTAATGTTTACCCTGTTTTAAGGGACAAGAGTTTCCCTCCGCTCCACACTCATCCCCAGCTCTGCTTGTTTCCTCTTCCCAAGTAGGTGACCAGACAACATGGGGCACAGGACACACCTTTTGCTGGGAGTAAGTCTTCCCTTAGCACACAGAATTATTCTCCCAGCTCTTCATTTCCCTCAGAAATGGGGAAAAAAATATTGAACAGCATTTCCCAGCCTACTGCTGGCTAATAGCATCAACTGCTAATGTTTTATGAAATCCATCTCAGTCAGTGTATGCATTAAGCAGAACCCACTGGGTTAACACTTGCCCCCCTCCTGCTCTCTCCACATCGTTGGGCTTGTCCCGCTATGTGAAGAGGCTCTGCAGCATCCAAGGCTCTGTGTCTGCCTGGCAACGGTGATGGGAAATGAATGCCATCTTGAAGCTGCAAACTGCCCTTCGGGGCTGACGTCTAATGGGCCTTTCAAAGAAAGCTGAGCTTGCCGACACTGTTCGGTTATCACCCATTTTTCTAGGACAAAGGCCTGGGGCAGCCTCTAGTACCATTTGGCTGATATTAACTTCATCTATTTCTATTTCTCATGGTTAAAAACAGAAGCTGAGTCGTTGGTGCTTTGGCATAAAGATGTCCAGTTTCACCCATGAGACATCTGGTCCTAATAAATGGCAACACGGGTAGGGAGGGGGCCAACTGCAAATCCATTCAGAAACTTGTAAAAATAGTCATAATAAATTTACATGTGCTGTCTTAATGGATTCTTAAGTGAGGTGGGTATTTTTATCCTTATTTTAAAGATAAGAAAACAGAGGCTCAAAGACTTCAGAAGCTTGCCAAAGTCATACATCTTGCTGTATAGAGTCACATGATTCTAGGCCTAGATGGTCCAGGATCTTAGGCTGGATCCTATTTTTCCCCTCATCCAGGCCAATGGATGCCATAATCCAGGAGAGTCAGCGACCAGGTCCAGGTGAATACGAAGCTTGTTTTTGAAAAAGGAGAGATGTGAGATTTTGCAAACAGGGAAGAGTGATATTTGTTTTGGGGATGGGGTGTGGCTTTACTAAATCCTGGGTACTAAATGCATCTGAGCTGGAGGTAATATTAATACTAAAGCTCCTACCAAGGGGGGAGGTCCTGCATCACCATTGTTCTCAGGGAACTTTCATGCTTCACCTGTGATCAGCTTAGCCTTGTAGACAGTCAACCTCAGGCTCTGAACATGGACACAGCCTCAAGTCCCATTGTCTCCAGTAATGTTAGGAACTGGGAGCTAAGGAAATCCAGGACTGAAATGGGCTGGATGATGGAAATCTGACCCTTCCTCTTAGAGCTTGAAAGAGTAGCTGATGTCAAAACCAGGAGCCTCAGCTGGGCACCAAGGGGCTATTTGCAGCTTGACAGCCTCTGTTGAATTATTGATACCCTCCCTGCCTCGGGACCTCCCCCTTGTTAACAAATCGCATTCTGTATGAAAATTTAAAGAGGCAAATGAGTGGGATCTCTCGGCCTATTATTGCCCTCTTCTTTTGCCATCTGAGCTCTAATTTTTAAGTCAATCAGCCTGAAAGGCATCTCTGGGGAGAAGGCACAGTGCACAGAGCCAAGCCCAGGACAGGAAAACTGAAGGCCTTGATTGAGACCATGACCTGAGTCCTGAGTCATTTAACAGAGCCTAAGTGACTCTGGGCTGGGTGAGCACTGACCCTCTGAGTTATTGAAACACAATGCGGGAAAAAAAATCTGTTCCTTCCTAACTGGGACAATAATGTCTCCACCCCATTTGCCACATCTCTCAAATTTTCCTAAAGTAAAGGATAAAAACTTTTAAGTTAAAATTCAAATTTGCATTTGGGATACTTTGTTTGATCTGCAGGGTAGTAGTTGTTTTTTTTTTAAATGAAGATAGTTATTTTTCAAAGTAGGAGGTTTACATAAATATGCAATTTTCTGACTTCTCTTGAGAAATCAGAGGACTTGGGCTTTCATTTGCTCATTGCAACTCTTCCGGGGGCCTGTAGTAGCTGCTTCTTAAGTGAGGGATGGCTTCTTTGCTTTGCCAAGGGTCCTACCACTTCATTGACGGCTTGTACCTGTGAAACTTGGTTTCAAGAAAGATGGCGAATGAATTTTCTGTGTGTGGCCTCCAGCCTGCTAGTAGGACTGCCCAGAGGACCATGATGGTCTGACCAGTTACAGCAGAGTGCCTTGTTGGCATTTATCTATTTCCCCTTTCCTATAGGAGGGGCTTCCCTGGTGGCTCAGACCGTAAAGAATTTGCCGGCAATGCAGGATTTTCAACCCCTGGATTGGGAAGATTCCCTGGAGAAGAAAAGAATGGCAACCTACTCGAGTATTCTTGCCTGTCCATGGTGAAGGCCATGGACAGAGGAGCCTGGCGGGCTACAGTCCATGGGGTCACAAAGAGTCGGACAGGACTGAGCCACTAACACTTTCACTTTCCCTAGAAGAGGATTATACACAACACCTCTGACCACTGCCTTGTGGACTGTATGCAGATCCTTCAAGCAGTGGCTAAGACGCATCGTGGATCATCACCAGCTCTCTGGCTCGTTCCCTCTGCTGTGGGAATCGCACACCTCGTGATCTTTCAGCCTGGATCTCAGCAGGACAAGATCGCATGGTGCAGACCAGCAGATGACTTCCAGCTTGGAGAGGGCCACATACTGCAGCAGAGCTGCAGCCAGCTCTCAGCCTTCAGTAGTGTGAGTGAAAATCAATGTCACTGTCAGCCGCTGAGCGTCGGGCGCTATCTGTAACTGCTGTAGAACTGACCAATGCAGCAAGACTTGGCTTGCTATGAAAGGGTACTGTGGTGAAAAACAATGTTTTCCTATTTTCTGAGGAAAGGAAAAGGTGGCATTTAGGGAATTCTTAAATATTAATTTTAATTGTCTTTAATTTTAAAAATAACTTTATGGAGGGGTGGGAGGGAGGTTCAAGAGAGAGGGGATATATGTATACATATATCTGATTCACTTTGCTGTACAGTAGAAACTAATACAACATTGTAAACCAATCATATTCCAATTGAAAAATTTTAAAAAGTTTAGAGGATTCTGGAAAGATCATGAATGCACAAGTCGCTCAGTCGTGTCCAAGTCTGCAACCCCGTGGACTCTGCTGCTGCTGCTAAGTCACTTCAGTCATGTCCGACTCTGTGTGACCCCATAGATGGCAGCCCACCAGGCTCCCCCGTCCCTGGGATTCTCCAGGCAAGGACACTGGAGTGGGTTTCCATTTCCTTCTCCAATGCATGCAAGTGAAAGGTGAAAGTGAAGTCGCTCAGTCCTGTCCGACCCGCAGCGACCCCATGGACTGCAGCCTACCAGGCTCCTCCGTCCATGGGATTTTCCAGGCAGGAGTACTCAGTCCATGAAATTCCCTAGGCCAGAATTCTAGAGTGGGTAGCCTATCACTTCTCCAGGGAATCTTCCCAACCCAGTGGTCAAACCCAGGTCTCCTGCATTGCTGCTGCTGCTGCTGCTGCGTCACTTCAGTTGTGTCTGACTCTGTGTGACCCCATAGACAGCAGCCCACCAGGCTCCGCTGTCCCTGGGATTCTCCAGGCAAGAACACTGGAGTGGGTTTCCATTTCCTTCTCCAATGCATGCAAGCGAAAGGTGAAAGTGAAGTCACTCAGTCATGTCCGACTCTTAGCGACCCCATGGACTGCAGCCGACCAGGCTCCTCCGCCCATGGGATTTTCCGGGCAAGAGTACTGGAGTGGGGTGCCATTGCCTTCTCCACTCCCGCATTGTAGGCAGATTCTGTACCAGCTGAGCTATCAGGGAAGCCCTGGTAAGATCAGAGCAGTGACGTAAGATTAACTGGGTTGACTCCCTGAACCCACATTTAATAACCATGCTAAAAATTTTTAACAATTTTCCTCTTATTATAGAGAATTATCTTTTAAAATCTACATGTACTGAAGTTATATTTGCAGTTAAAGTTATATTTGTGATAGTAAGATGATATTCAAAATATTTCTTCTATAAAGAGTGCCTAGCTTCTGATAGAGTTTAAACTACTCATATTGTGAAGATTCAGAGAAGGCACTGGCGACCCACTCCAGGACTCTTGCCTGGAAAATCCCATGGGTGGAGGAGCCTGGTCGGCTGCAGTCCACGGGGCCGCTAAGAGTCAGACACGACTGAGCGACTTCGCTTTCACCTTTCACTTGCATGCATTGGAGAAGGAAATGGCACCCCACTCCAGTACTCTTGCCTGGAGAATCCCAGGGATGGCGGAGCCTGGTGGGCTGCCATCTATGGGGTCTCACAGAGTCGGACATGACTGATGTGACTTAGCAGCAGCAGCAGCAGCAGCACTGTGAAGATCAAAGGGCCTAATCTGAAAATCCTTTGTCAGTATTGCGTGATAACAAATTCTCGTTCTTACTAGGTTTCTGGTAATGTGACATCTGTTTCTCGTTTTCTCCAATAGGAGGCAGGTCAAGCATTACTATCCCCATTTGACAGATGTAAATACTGAGGCAGTAACAGGGAAGAGACTTGAGCTATTTAAGGGGAGAACTGAGGGAGACTCAGTTTATCGCCCATTCTCCAGTCTGCCAGGAATCTGTCCTGTGCCTTACACAAAATGGGGGTGAACCTGGGGCTTTTGAACAATGATGCTAATATACAGATTTCTACTCTAATGTCAATTCCAATGAGATTTTGTTGGGGCTGATTTCTTAGAAGTAGTGAAAACCTAGTTATTGTCAAGATACTGCCATATCTCCCTTCTGCCTCTTTATAACGTTGCTTTCCTTGACTTCAGCCACTTCCAGAGTAGGAAGGACTACCCACAGCTGGGGTCTGAGGAAGTGAAGGCACCCACTACTTTCAGCACCTGCCCAAGGCCTCGCTGCCGGGAAACAGCAGGGGTAGAAGACTGAAGTCAGGCCTTTCACCTTGATTCTTGCTTCCCTTACCTTGGCCAGCTTTCTCAGAACTGCGAAGTCCAGTCTCCTCTTCTGCTACAGGGACCACCCTTCCCAGTTCCTCCTGTTTTCCCTCCTCACCCATTCATTGGTTCCCCTACCAGCCCCTCCACCTCTGTGCAGCCTCAGACATGCCAAGAATCCTTCTATAGCTGTATCCTCTCCTTGCCCTAGACTTACAAAGTATATCTTTTAAAAATGCAGTTGCTTTTAGAGTCTTCTCTGATAGAGAATAAGGGAAGTGATGGCTTTCTGTCTCCCCTAATCCCTCAGCACAGATGCTATAATTGTGTGACTTCTCATCCTCCAGACTTTTCAATGACCTACCTGCTAAACTCAGACTCTTTAACCCAGCATGGAAGCCCTCCCTCCCAGCTTATTTCTGTTCTTTCCTCTCTTCCATATGAATCTTATTTTCTAGTCATTTTTCTTTGCCCTGGATCCCTCCTTTCAACTCTGAATCTTTTCTTTTCAGGGCTTAAAGGCCCACCTTTTTGCAGATGCCCCCCCTGCCCCTTTCTTCTTCAGGGCCAGAGCACTTGGTCTGTGCCACATATGACACCACATTCTGCAGTTATTTATTTGTGTGTGTGTGTGTGTGTGTGTATGTGTGTAATGTATGCGTGAGCTCCTTACCAGTGAGGGAAGGAAGCCCACCTTGCACATCTTCGTGTCTTGCTTTACAGTGCTCCTTGCACAGAACATATGCTGGATAATTCCTGGCTAGATGATTGAGGGAGTAAATCATATTCATGACCTTGCCTTTGGCTGCTGCTCTGGCTCCTGGCAACCTGTCAGCCTGTCATGTGGCTGCAGCTCCCACTATGAGCAGAGCTCAAAGAACATCAGCCCAGTGCCCAGCGCTCCAGAAGGATTCCCTGTCTTTGTGTGTGTCTAGGGTGTGTGCAGCTGGTTGCAGAAACCACAGGTCCAGGTGGTCTCAGTTGCTCATAGATTATCCGGAAGAGCAGGATACATATAAGAAAGGCTTAAAACTTCTCTTTTGGTAGGGATTGTATTGAATCTGTAGATTGCCTTGAGTAGAATTGTCATTTAAACAATATTAACAATATTAGTTCTTCTAATCTAAGAACATGGTATATCTCTCCATCATTTTGTGTCATCTTCAATTTCTTTCATCAGGGTCTCATAGTTTTCTGAGTACAGGTCTTTTACCTCCTTGGGTAGGCTTTTTTTCCCTAGGCGTGTTATTCTTTTTGAAGTGATGGTAAGTGGGAAGAATACCTGAATAGGTCCTCAGGAAATGCTACTATTAGCAGGTACTATAATGGTGAATAAGACTGTAAATATCATGACCAGAGATAAAGTTGGAAGTCCAAGCCAAAGTTAAAGAGAGGAAAACCTTTCTTCCCCGCCCCCTCTTTTAATCCCTTCTGCTAGAGGAAGGTAGGGGCAGAGGGGACCACATTGCTTGGAGAAGAAATGCAGAGAGGCTGAGGCACAGGTGGATAAACACGTACAGTAATTACCTCATTAATAACAAAACCAGTTGGGAACAGGCTCATTCCAGAGGGCAGGACTGAGCCAGCCTCCTTCCCGAGGCCCCCAGCCAGCACCGCAGCTCCTCTGAGGCACGGAGCTGGCTTACACCCTTTCTCCAGCTGCTGCAGCTGTGGAGGAGGAAGAGGCAGGACCACCTGAAAGCCCCCATCTAATCCCTCCTCCAGTCATCACCTTTCTCTAATCACGTTAGGTGCTGACTTAATAGAGCCTCATGTTAGCCTTAACAGCTGTTGCCCCATTTCAGGACCAGCAGACCTATAACCCTACCTTAGAAAGGAATGACTTAACATGGGAAATTATGTGATTTGCCAAAGCTTTTTTTTTTTTTTTGCAATACAAGACAGTGAAAGGAAAAAAAGAGGGAGGAGATCAAGCTTTCAGGCATACATACTCTCCCTGGAGGAATCCAGAGTACACTTTGTTTATTTTGTGACTCTTTTCACTGCCCTCCTCACCTCCTCATGTCCAGCCTTCAGGAAGTGTAGGTGTCCCCAGACCCCTAGGAGGGTAAGGTCCTCAAGTAGGCTTGTGCCATTTCTTCCAGACCACACTGATTCTCCTCTCTTAGTAAAAGCCCCTGTGCACCTCTTCTCATGCAGAATGGAGCAGAGACCGCCCCCCCACCGGCTGCACGGAGTGACGCTCAAAGTCACCAAGGACATTGATGGCCAAATCAAGATTGATGCCAGAATTGCTGATGAGAGTCTGTCCAACCATAGGCCTGGATTGATGAGAATATTTTTAGAACATACTTCACTCTTTGGCTCCCTTGACAACTCCTCACCAATGTTTTCTTATTTAATTACTTTCCATGTAATCTGCTCCTGCAGACTTGCCCTCAGTATTGCCGGCATGGACAGTTTCTGTCTTGCATTTCCTAGAAAATATGCATGCTCTGTCATTTGGCAAGCACCTCCAGATGTAGGAGAGAGATCTCTGTTGTGTCAGTCTCCACTCCCATATCACTATTAGTTTTTCCAAATGAAATGGAAGTGCTGCTAAACATCCCCAAAACCACAGGCTAAAGATGCTATTTTATCTTAAGAGCTGCTTTTCATTTGCTCAGTGCCAGGGCCCCTGAGGGCCAAGAAGCATTCAGTGGAGACCCAGGACTTCACTGTGACCTCTTGATTGACCTTCCAGTCATCTGATCTGGAAGGGCACAGGGCCAAGAGTTGTGGGCAGAGGTGAGGGTGGGAGTGAAAGAAGGGGCTTTGGATAGGAAAGGTCAAGGGGTTTAATGGACATTGAATAGGATGTTACATAAATCATGTATCTTGACTATGCGTAAATTTATTCTTTGGTAAAATAAAGAGGGGGCTTCCCTGGTGGCTCAGTGGTAAAGAATCCACCTGCCAATGCAGGAGATGCAGGAGACACAAGTTTGGTCCCTGGATCCAGGAGAACCCCTGGAGGAGGAATTGGTAACCCACTCCAGTATTCTTGCCCAGGAAATCCCATGGACAAAGCAGGAGAAGGCTGGGAAATTGGTTATCCATATGGAGAAGTATAAAAACATATCAGACACCAAAGAATCAGATCCAAGTGCATGATAAAGCTCTGCATAAAATCAAAAACTTAATCCTTTCTTTTTGAGAAAGAACTATAATTTATACAGCACTCTTTGTTTTGAACATTTTAATTACAACGTTTATAAAAATACCATGGTGTAGTAGCTTGATCAGCTACTATAGTGTTAATCAGTGTAGCTTGATCTTTGCATAAATCTGGAATTATTTTTTTAGGATTAGTTCCTTGAAGTTTCATAGATGGTCCTAAGATAGCACCTGGCTTGATTCTTACTGATTGTCTACATATTCTTGATAGTAAATACCACATTTTCTTTTTAAATTGAAATATTGTTGATTTACAATTTTCTGTTAATTTCTGCCGTACAGCAAAGTAATTTAGCTATATATATATATATATATATATATATATATATATATATATCTGGAGAAGGAAATGGCAACCCACTCCAGTATTCTTGCCTGGGAAATCCCATGGACAGATGAACCTGGTGGGCTACAGCCATAGGGTTGCAAAGAGTTGGACACAACTGAATGACTAACACTTTAGTATTTATGTTACCACTAACACTTTATTATATATCTTCTTCACTTTTTCTTCTTTTCCAGATGATGATTTATCACAGAATAATAAATGCAGCTCTCTGCACTGTGTGACAGAAACTTGTTTGTCCATTCCGTGTACAGTGGTTTGCATCTGCAAACTCCAAACTCATGCTCTGTCCCTCTCCCACCCCCGACCCCTTGGCAACCCCAAGTCTGTTCTCTATGTTTGTGAGCTTGTTTTTATTTCATAAAAGTTCATTTGTGTCATATTTTAGATTCCACATATGAGTGATATTATATGGAATTTGTCTTTCTCTTTCTGACTCCAACTTAGTATGACAATCTCTAGGTCCATCTATGTTGATGCAAATGGCATTGTTTGGGGGTTTTTTATGGCTACGTAGTATCCCATTGTTTATATGTATCACATCTTCTTTATTCATTCATCTGTCAATGGGCATTTAGATTATTTCCATGTCTTGGCTATTGTGAATAGTGCTTCTATGAACATAGGGGTGAATGCATATTTTTGAATTATATTTTTTTTGTCTGTATATATGCCCAGAAATGGGATTGCTAGACCATATGGCAACTCTATTTTTAGTTTTTTGAGTAACCTTCACATTGTTTTCCATAGTGGCTGCACCAATTTACCTTCCCACTAACAGTGTAGGGGGATTCCCTTTTCTCCACACCTTCTTCAGCATTTGTTATTTGTAGGCTTCTTGTTTGTTTGTTTAAGTAAAACAGTTTATTTTTTAAATTAATTTATTTATTTTAATTGGAGGCTAGCTCCTTTACAATATTGTAGTGGTTTTTGCCATACATTGACATGAATCAGCCATGGGTGTACATGTGTCCCCCATCCTGAAGCCCCCTCCCACCTCCCTCCCCATCCCATCCCTCAGGGTCATCCCAGTGCGCTAGCCCTGAGCACCCTTTCTCATTTATAGGCGTCTTAATGATGGCCATTCTGGCCGGAGTGAAGTGCTACCTCATTGTAATTTGGATTTGCATTTCTCTAATAATTAGCAATATTGTATCTGTTGCTAAATATTAGCATGTGTATGTTGGCCATCTGTATGTCTTCTTTGGAGAAATGCCTATTTAGGTCTTCAACCCTTTTTTCAGTTGGGTTATTTGTTTTTTTGTTGCTGTTGAGTTGTATGAGCTTTTCTATATTTTGGAAATTCAGTTCAGTTCAGTTCAGTTGCTCAGTCATGTCCGACTCTTTGCAACCCCATGAATTGTAGCATGCCAGGCCTCCCTGTCCATCACCAACTCCCAGAGTCTACCCAAACTCATGTCCATTGAGTCAGTGATGCCATCCAGCCATCTCATCCTCTGTTGTCCCCTTCTCCTCCTGCCCCCAATCTCTCCCAGCATGAGGGTCTTTTCCAATGAGTCAACTCTTCGCATGAGGTGTCGAAAATATTGGAGTTTCAGCCTCAACATCAGTCCTTCCAATGAACACCCAAGACTAGTCTCCTTTAGGATGGACTGGTTGGATCTCCTTGCAGTCCGAGGGACTCTCAAGAGTCATTTCCAACACCACAGTTCAAAAGCATTAAATCCTTGTCAATTGCTTCATTTGCAAATATTTCCTCCCAATCTGTATGTTATCTTTCCATTTTGTTTATGGTTTCCTTTGCTGTATAAAAGCTTGTAAGTTTGATTAGGTCCCACTTGTTTGTTTTTGCTTTTATTTCTATTGCCTTGGGAGACTGACCTAAGAAAACATTGTTATGATTTATGTCAGAGAATGTTTTGCCCATGTTCTCTCCTAGGAGTTTTATGGTGTCATGTTTTACAAAAACATAATACTTCTAGAAGGAAATGTAGGGTTAGACATAAAATTAAAAAAAAAAAAACAGTATAGGAAAATAGTGGCAAATTTGACCATATTAACATTAAATCTAGAACTTCTTTTTAATAAACAACACCATAAACATCTTTAAAGATTAAAGGTAAGCCTGAGATATGGAGAAAATATTGGAAACACAAATAGTTGTTAAAGGCCTAGTATTCAAAGTTTACAAATAGGTACAATAAGAAAAAAAGTAGAAAACAAGCAAAACATAAGATGATAGTCATTACTTGTGAATAAACACATGAAAAGATGTTCAAAGTTCCTCCTAACTAATAAACTACAAATTAAAATAACTCATATATACCATTACTCACTCAACAAGTTGACCAAAATTTTAGAAGTCTTGTCATAAAAAGTGTAAGCATGGATAAATGGATAGATGAAAATTCTCCCCACACTGCTTTGTTTCTGGTTTCAATCACTTTGAGCTGGAGATTGCATACAATCTAAAGAAGCAGTAAAAGCACATAAAGAAATGGGAGATTTACAGAGGAGCATTGATTGCAACATTATTATAATAGAATAAAATAAGAGGAAACTACCTAAATGACCATCAACAGTGGATTAAGAAGTTATGGGATAAAATACAATAAAATAGTACATAAAATTTAAAATGAATAGACTAGAATTACATGTATTAACCTGGGTACATCTCAAAGACATAATGTTGAATGAAAAAAAACCCCACAAATTACAGAATAGGTATGATAGGATACCATTTACATAAAGTTTGGAAGAATATAAAACAGTCCTACTTATTTGTAGATTCACATATGAGACACATATTGTAAAGCAGTATAAAACACAAATGGGAATGATAACCATCAAATTTATGATGATGGCCTCTTGTAGGGAAGGTTTCAATTATAGTTGTAATCTTTTATTTTAAAAAAACTAAAGCAAATAACTCACAAGATTTGATAGAGGTAGATAGTGGGCAGACAAGTGTTCATTGTGTGATTTTCTCTCTGTACATCTTTACAGAATTTTGTAATCCATTTTGAATGGTTTAAAACTGGCTTTTACTTCCAACAGGAAGGAAGATGGAAGTAGAACAGGCCGCTGTTGAGTGGTGATGTATGATCTGCCACATCCTTCCAACAGCCTAGGACAGCTGTTCCTAGTACCTAGCCCAGTGCCCCGCTCCAGAAGAGCAGGCAATAAACAAAGATGGAAAGAATGAGTGGCTGAATGGGCTCGTGTTTGGAAATGGAATATGCCCGGTCATATGTATGCTGTGCCCTCTCTGTCATTAAATCACACTCGGAGGATCGTTTCCTTCCCATCCATCTCACTCAGCCAGACTGGCCATCTAGTATAATAACTCAGGGGAATTACATTTAGGGACCATTTTTTTTTGCAGGACAGCAAGGAGCTGCAATTCATTCAGTCCTGGCTGTGGTCCGAATTCATTAGTGTTTTTTTCGGCAACGTGTGGTGCTCAGAAGTAGAATCCTCTCTCAAAGCAGGGCACCGCTGTCTTTCTCGTATTATAGTCATAATCATAACCAAAAACAAACCCGAGGAAGTAAAACCACCAGGGAGGACTTCCTCTTTAATTAAGGCTTTCTAATGAGCCACAATCTCACCATGCATGGGACTCGGTTCTCCTTTATAAACAGAAGATTATCGATGTGGGGTGTGTTTTCTTTTGCAGCCCTTTTGCAGTTGCTGTTTCTTCTTCATTTCCTTCCCCTGGTGCGGCCGCTCCTCTCTTGGCATGCAGACACACACGGGTGAAGGGTATGACATCAGGAGAATCCAAACCTCTTTATTCACTCAGCCAGCTTGCAATTCTAAGATTCTTTGGGTGTCATCCAAGGAAATGTAATGTGGACCAGGTAGCTTAATTGGTTGGTAATTAAGGTAAAGTCTTAGGTTCCAGCCCCCAAAAGACAGAATAATGAACTCTGTTCATCATTTGAGACAGAGCATCTCAAATACTGGCAAATGTATCATTGTTTATGTGAAGGGCGAGGGTCAGACAGGGCAGGATGGCATGAATCATGACAAAGTATCACTACCAGTGGAACTCAAAACTAGCCCCAATCTGGTGGGTCTGTGGATTCCTTTTATGAGAAAATGAGAGTATCTTACATGGGTAAAAATTATTAGTCATGTCCTCCTAGCTCACTTACAAATGTGGAACTGAGAAAGTGACCACGGTCAAGATTTCCATCTTTATTGCTAAAGAGTAGAAAATAGAGACTTGGTCTTTCTCACTGTCATTTTTGTGATTTTTTTTTCTATGAATCTGAGGGTACATTATAAGGAAAAATGTGACAAACGCAAGCAGAGAGAAATTTGGGCTGCATCTCTGGGAAAAAGAAAATAATTATGGTGAGATCCATTAGACTGTGTAATATTTTCCCAAGGGAAATGATGTAAACCTCAGAGTCACAGTCATTTCAATGTGACCAAACCATGCATTTGCGAGCAGACCCCAGGGAACAATCCTGCATTGAAGAGGGGATGGGAAGGTGATAGGTCAGATGATCTAATAGATCTTTTTCAACTTAATTTCTAGGATTGTAGGATCCTAATTAAAATGAACTATATTGCCTATTATGAGCTTGTTACATTAATATTCTGTAAGGTCTCCAAACAGGTCAAGGGGGTTTCAGCCTTTTCTTCTTTCTGTGAAGCCAGTGTTCACTAGCTATCTTAACCATGTACCTGCCACTCACACACTGACTTCTTCCTAAAAATGCTTGACAAAGTCTTTAAAAGAAATTAGAGCATATATTATGAATGGAAAATTTTATTTATAGTAGTCCAGTGGAATGAGAAACACGCTTTAATATGCTTGAGACGAGCTGTGACAACAAATATTCTTCTGGCAAATAGCACAGTGTTGAGCTGGTTCTGCAATAGTGGCGTTGTCTCCACGTAAGTTCCAGGACTGGGCGTCCCCAGTGGCTCAGTGGTAAAGAATCTACCTGTAGTGCAGGAGATGCAAGAGATGATCCCAGAGCTTGATCCCTGGGTCCAGAAGATCCCCTAAAGAGGGCATGGCAACCCACTCCAGTACTCTTGCCTGGAGAATCCCATGAACAGAGGAGCCTGGTGTGTTACTGTCCATGGGGTCGCAAAAAGTTGGACACCACTTAAGTGACTGAGCATGCATGCATGCAAAATCCAAGACTAAAATCTGATTGCTCACTTATGGTCCTGACTTTTCCCTTTAGCTTTAACTGAGGATTGAAAGGGGATGTTGGTCACTGGAGAAATCTTAGCAGAGGTCCTGCTGTCACAGACCAACCCAGCTTTCCACTAATGTTAGCCTCTCTTCCTTGACTATCCTTTCGAAATGGACTCCAGTGAGCAAGCTCAGACAAGACCATGGGTGGACTGGCCAGAACTGGTCTGAGAACCACCACTAAAGGTGCACAGGTCACTGTAGCCCCCAAAGTAGTGACAGTTTAGGGCAGGTGGAAGAGCCAGGTGGGTCCATTGCCCATGTGGTGTTTCAGAGGAATGTAGCTGCAGAATAAGAAGAGAGAGTGGTAACTTGATTCGTCCTGAGGATTCCCTCAAAAGGTTCTTTAAAGAAAAAAAAAGGAGCATAATTGCTTTACCACGTTGTGTTCATTTCTGCTCTACAACAAAGTGACTCAGCTATACGTGTACACATGTCCCCTCCCTCTTGAACCTCCCTCCCACCATCCCACTCCTCCAGGTCATCACAGAGCACGCAGCTGAGCTCCCGCTGCTATATCGCAGGTTCCCACTAGCTATCTATTTTATACATAGTAGTGCTCTTGCCTGGAAAATCCCATGGATGGAGGAGCCTGGAAGGCTGCAGTCCATGGGGTCGCTAAGAGTCGGACACGACTGAGCGACTTCATTTTCACTTTTCATTTTCACGCATTGGAGAAGGAAATGGCAACCCACTCCAGCGTTCTTGCCTGGAGAATCCCAGGGACGGGGGAGCCTGGTGGGCAGCCATCTATGGGGTCGCACAGAGTCCGACACGACTGAAGCGACTTAGCAGCAGCAGCAGTATATATATATATACTATGTTCACATGTCCATTCTCAACGTCTGTGTCTCTATTCCTGCCCTGCAAATAGGTTCATCTCCTTTGTGGATGTCCCCAAAATGTTTCTGATAGACCACAGAACCCTAGACACTAGCACACAGCAGAGAATATCAAGCTCTACCTAATTTAAATTCAGAAACTGGGCTTTTATTAGCCTGCAGACAGTTTCTGTGGAAATTGGAGAGATCACTTTGCAAGATCACAGGGGTGTGCCGTCGGGTAGGTAGGAGGACTGGGAAGGCCCTGTTCCTTCAGGAATCAGCGGGTGTCATCTCACTATGCAGTTGTCCCTGGCTCCTTCAGGCAGATCCCGGGAGCTCCCATTTCCATTACAGTATTTCTAATACATAATTGTCAGTGTGCATAGCAAATCTTATAGGCAAGGAAGAGACCGTTGCGTCATCTGTTTTCCCCCAGAGCATGGCTCAGTTCCTGATATAGAAGGCACTTGATGAAAACTTGTTAGGTTATTACAGTGCTATCTTAGAACCTTGGCTTCTTCGTCTGTGAAGGGGTATAATAATACTAACTCAAATGGCTGTTCTCAGGATTAAATGTCAGACTAGATGAAGTACTTAGGACAGTAGCCAGCACTTAAATAACATAGTTCATCTCCCCCACTGTTTCGGGTGTGGGAAGGTTATTTCTGGTTCTGATATATAACAGGCAAAAAAATGTTTTTTAAAACAGTAAATAAACCAGAAATGTTGCACACTTGAATTTTGTGTTGCAGTTTTATCAGGGTTCAAGAATAAGTCAGCATTTGTACTCCACTTAGCGTGGTGGAGGTGATATCAGCTCTGGCGATAAGTTCCAACTCATTCAAACTTCTCTTCATCATATACCGTAAATAAATGAGGGAGATTTCTGAGCTGTTCAGACTTGATTCTGTTTCAGACATCCATGAGATAAACTTGGAGAGTGAGTAAGCACTTCTCATCAGTAATGATAAAAATGACTATTGGGAAGTGGCCTTTTTGATTGATTGATGGTCAGAATTTCATTTTTGTTGTCCTAGAATATTTTCAGGCTCTCCCTCTAAATGCCCCTAGAAGCATCTCCTTCTTTGCTTTATTTCTACAAAACAAAGAGTTCCTAGGGGGTGACTTGTCAAGGAGGTTTACGTGGTCGAAAAGTACCAGAGTGTGATGCTGGGTTTGCAAGGCCATCCATGGACTGACTGCTTGGCAGGAACTCACATAAGGATATCTGCTTCTAATCAAAGCCAAGTGGACCTTAGGAAGCATCACTATGAACAAAGCTAGTGGAGGTGATGGAATTCCAGTTGCGCTCTTTCAAATCCTAAAAGATGATGCTGTGAAAGTGCTGCACTCAATATGCCAGCAAATTTGGAAAACTCAGCAGTGGTCACAGGACTGGCCACAGTTTTCATTCCAATCCCAAAGAAAGGCAATGCCAAAGAATGTTCAAACTACCACACAACTGCACTCATCTCACACGCTAGTAAAGTAATGCTCAAAATTCTCCAAGCCAGGCTTCAGCAATATGGGAACCGTGAACTTCCAGATGTTCAAGCTGGTTTTAGAAAAGGCAAAAGAACCAGAGATCAAATTGCCAACATCTGCTGGATCATGGAAAAAGCAAGAGAATTCCAGAAAAGGATCTAATTCTACTTTATTGACTATGCCAAAGCCTTTGACTGTGTAGATCACCACAAACTGTGGAAAATTCTGAAAGAGATGAGAATACCAGATTACCTGACCTGCCTCTTGAGAAATCTGTATGCAGGTCAGGAAGCAACAGTTAGAACAGGACATGGAACAACAGACTGGTTCCAAATTAGAAAAGGAGTATGTCAAGGCTGTATAATGTCACCCTGCTTATTTAACTTAAATAAGTACATCATGAGAAATGCTGAGCTGGAAGAAGCACAAGATGGAATTAAGATTGCTGGGAGAAATATCAATAACCTTAGATTTTCAGATGACACTACCCTTATGGCAGAAAGTGAAGAGGAACTAAAAAGCCTCTTGATGAAAGTGAAAGAGGAGAGTGAAAAAGTTGACTTAAAACTCAACATTCAGAAAACTAAGATCATGGCATCCGGTCCCATCACTTCATGGCAAATAGATGGGGAAACAGTGGCTGTCTTTATTTTTTGGGCTCCAAAATCACTGCAGATGGTGACTGCAGCCAGGAAATTAAAAGACGCTTACTCCTTGGAAGGAAAGCAATGACCAACCTAGACAGAATATTCAAAAGCAGAGACATTACTTTGCCAACAAAGGTCTGTCTAGTCAAGGCTATGGTTTTTCCAGCGGTCATGTATGGATGTGAGAGTTGGACTATAAAGAAAGCTGAGTGCCGAAGAATTGAAGCTTTTGAACTGTGGTGTTGGAGAAGACTCTTGAGAGTCCCTTGGACTGCAAGGAGATCCAACCAGTCCATCCTAAAGGAGATCAGTCCTGGGTGTTCATTGGAAGGACTGATGCCGAAGTTGAAACTCCAGTCCTTTGGCCACCTAATGCGAAGAGCTGACTCATTTGAAAAGACCCTAATGCCGAGAAAGATTGAAGGCAGGAGGAAGAGGGGACGACAGAAGATGAGATGGTTGGATGGCATTACCAACTTGATGGACATGAGTTTGGGTGGACTCCGGGAGTTGGTGATGGACAGGGAAGCCTGGCATGCTGTGGTCCATGGGGTCGCGAAGAATCGGACACAACTGAGTGACTGAACTGAACTGAACTGAACCAAAGCCAGGTTTCCACTTTCCCACCAGCTCTGCATTTTACCTGTTCCATCACCGCAGCCCCGCGGCTTAATTCTTGCAGCTGCCCTCTGATTGCTATACCAGGCAATGGAGCCGTAAGAAGCAAAGTGGAGGCCGAGAAGAGGAGAAGGTGAACATCACCAGCACTCAGTTGTCCGTTGAAGGCATTTCTGAGGCTGATCCCCTTCTGCTCTGCTGTAGGCCTAGTACCTGGCGATGGATCTGGCTCTCCACCCCCAAACCTCATGCCCGCCCTTGTCTATTATCCCTGGGTTTCACAGTTCTTCCACGGTCTCATCTCTCAACCATGTGAAATCTGTGTTGTCCTGGAGGCAGTGAGCTACTGCCTTCTCTTTTTCTTGCTTTTAATTCCAGGTGAACTCTGGACTTCTGATATTAAATCCTCGTCATGGGAGTTGCCTCCTCGAAGGGCAGAAATTCCCCTACTCCTGCTCTGTTGCCCCAGCTGCCCTCTGCTGGCCATCCATTGGTACTGTGGTCAACCCTTTGTCACCACGGGCATGGAACAGGAAATCTGTCTTTGCTCTTTCCTCATTCTCATGCTTTCCTAACCTTCTTTTTAAAAAATTTGGTTGTACACTCTCAGAATTTTTCAAGCAACACTGAAACGCCTTGTATCCCCATGCTCCCAATGACCATCTCCTGGATCTGTCGTAAAGCATTCCCCACGGCATCCAACACTGGCCAGGCCCATGGTTGAGCTGATCCTTAGTGACCTTGCTGAAATGGTTATGGAGCACTGCCTGGGGCTGGTGGGTGTAGGCTTTAAAAATTGGAGGATTTTATGTTAGAGCAGGGTTTCTCCAAATTGCATCACTGACATTTGGGACCAGACCATTCTTGGTGGTGTGGCTCTCTCCTGTGCCTTGAGGATTGTTTAGCATCATCACTGGCCTCCACCCTCCAGATGCCAAAGGTGCCTGTCCCAAGTTGGCTGACCTCCCAGACAACCAAAAAGTTCTGCTCCAGACACTGCCAAGCGTCCCCTGGGGAGCAAAATCCTCACTGCTGAGAACTGCTGCATTAGGGGGGATAGAACAGAAGGCCCGCCTTCCTCAGAGGGACTTCTAAATGCTGCAAGTGCAGGTCTAGCCTCTGGGCCATTCAGGGCTTTGCAGGACACCCGAGTTTTCTGCGGAGACGGACACTCAGCTGCTGAATGTGCTGTGGGGAGTGGGGTGGTCACACCGAGAGTCTTTCTCATAAAGATTGTTGATGGATCCTCCTGGTTCTTGCCTCCTGTCCCACTCAAACGCTCAACTCTCTCAAGCCTGAGCGCTACCTTCTGAGCCTTCCTGAGCCTCACCGCCCAGTTGTATCCTGCCTCCCCGTCCCTCTCTCAGCTGCCACCTCTGGTGCTCTGGGCAGCCGTGACCCCCAGCCTTCATACGTCTTCTCCATCTGCTTTCTCTCCACCATTGATTGGACAAAAACCTCTTGTCTGAAGAAACTTCTCCCCTTTTCTACATCACTATGGGTTTATTACAAGAGAGTCCCTTACAACACTAGTTATAATCTCTTAAGAGAAGAGAAGTTAACCATGTGGTGCTGACCGGTTTATCTTTAACCGGAAGTCATTCCTTCCACTTGCCTTCTCCTCCCAGAAGCCCCCTTGTCTGTCTCCCTGGGCCCAAGCAGCACTCTGGACTTAGAGCTCTGCCACAGGTACTTAGATTGTCTATCTTTTGTCAGCCTTCCTGACTGGACAATAGCTCTTTAATTCAAGCAACCTGTCTTTTTTCATCCTTAACATCTCCAGTGCTGAGGCCAGGGGTGCTCACAGCGCAGAGGACGTGCTTAGCAAAGGTCACTGAATGCACAAATATCTTCAGCCTTGGGGAAAAAATCCCCTAATTGAAATTCAGCAGCAGTAGACTTTCTTGAACTTTAAGAAAGCTGAAGACAAAAGACTTTGGATTTTTTTGTCTGTGTTTCTCCTCCTGTCTCTGCTTTAATTTGTCAGAAGCTGCATTCAGCCTCTGGGGTTGCGCAGAAGCTCAGACTGGAAATCTCCTGATGTTTGTGATCCACTGCATTCTACACTGGGATGAAGTTCGCTCCTCTGACGTCCCAGCTGGCATACCCTGCGATATTTCCACAGCGCTAATGCTGCAGATTAATGACACACCCTGACGGAGAGACACCTTTTTCCCAGTTGTGACTAATGCGATATTGATG
Source organism: Bubalus bubalis (assembly GCF_019923935.1). NCBI lineage: Eukaryota > Metazoa > Chordata > Mammalia > Artiodactyla > Bovidae > Bubalus > Bubalus bubalis. The sequence continues at coordinate 15,759,870 of NC_059161.1, read as the reverse complement.
GCGTCCCCTTAGACAGCCATCTAAACATAGATACAGCAGGATGAGCTAAGAGGAGAAAATGCAAATATCAGTTTCTTTGTGTAACAGTTCCATAATAGTTTCTGGGAGCCAGCCCAACATTATGAAAATCACTGAGAAGAATCAGACAAGCTTTTCTTCTGAGGGCACTTTTATATTTGCAAACCCACCATCATTGTCAGCTTTGATTAATATTTATCAGTATGCATCAAGGTTCATTTTATTAACTCTTCCCCAGGACTATTAAACTCCAGAACAGTTATGTTACAATTGAGGAAGCAGAGGTCTAAAGAGGTTTGGCAACTTGCTTAAGGCCATGTGGTAAATCTGGTATCAGATTGAGACTGGGAGGCACAGATCTTTAGTATTCAGTTATGGGCGCTAGTGGTAAAGAATCTGCCTGCCAGTTCAGGTAGATGTAAGAGACACAGGTTTGATACCTGGGTTGGGAAGATCCCCTGGAGGAGAAAATGGCAACCCACTCCAGTATTCTTCTGGAGAATCCCGTGGACAGAGGAGCTTGGCAGACTGCAGTCCAATAGGATTGCACAGAGTTGAATATGACTGAAGCGACTTAGCACACACGCACACCTCTCTGAGAAGGGCTGCGGCTCTGGGTAAGCTCTGGGGGTGGGGGGGGTTGCCTCACCTTCGTTCACCCATCAGACAAAGTGATGCCGCCTGGTAGCTCTCCCAGACTCTCACAAGGAGCAAGCTTTTGAAATGAAGAGGAAGCCAGCTCTTTTTCCTGACATGCATCACGTCTCTCACTGAAGGCAGAGACCCTCTGCTGCCTGGATTGTGCACTGGGGCATGTCACAGTCTAGACAGCATATGAGAGACAAAAGGCTCACTTGTCATCCGCCTTTCACTGGATGGAGAGACAGCCTGAAAGCTCTGTGAGACGCCGCCCCACATATGAACTGAGAGGAGCATGTGTAACAGTTCTAAGCCAGGGGCCATGTGTGGCTGTGGCTCTAAAGGTGGGGCTAAATGGAGATTTGCTCAAGGTTTAGGAGACAGGTTCTAGGGTCAGATGCCAAGACTGAATCCATAAGGTCATCTTGCCTGCCTCCATCCAGCCTGGTCCCCTGCTCCTTGGTGCTTCCCTTTGCAGCCTGGCTGGGTCCCTATCCCATCAGAAGCTTCCTGGGGGGAATTCAACTTCTTATTCTCTGCTCATAGCCCTTGAGACAGGCAGGGGAGGAGGCGCACCTGCCTCCTAGGGAGCAAGGACACATGTGCAGAGCAGTCTGGGATTGTGATGCACCCACCTGGAGACGCTGCTCAATGGTGAGACAAATCACACGCCTGTTTCCCATCCCTGCTTCTGCCTCCTCCTCCCTTCTATGGATATGGCTTTCTGTGAGTGCTCAGGAAAGAAAGTTATCCAAAGCCAGGGACGGAAGTTGAAGTCTGCTTGCAACCTGCCCCTAGTTAGCTGTGTGACCTTAGGCAAGTTCCTTAACCTCTCTGAGTCTCTGAGTCCTCATTAAAATGAGAATGAGAGCACCCATCTCATCTATGATGTAGGGTCAAATGAGATACTGAACACTGTATAGAAAGGATGCTCCTCGAACATGAATGATGGTGATGATACCTTTACATCAGCTATGTCAGGTATAATACCCTTACTGTCTTAAGCTGAGGTTAAGAGACACAGAACCTCTTAGGCACCCCCCTTAGAAAAAGAGCTGGCTTCCTTTTCATTTCAAAAGCTTGCTTCTTGTGAGAGTCTGGGAGAGAGTCTGTGATTATGGATAATTATAACTATGAGGATTTGCTGCCCTTCTTGTATCATTATGCTCTGTCAGATAGAAAGACTAGGATGTGCCAATCTATCACCCTGGCAATAATTAAGCACTTATAACATTTAGGTAGACCTTGTGGAGCATAGAAAAACAGACCTCACACCATCCGTCCTCCTAAAGAATAAACTAGAAAAACAAGGCAAGATTTGAAAATACAATATCTTCTGGGGCTAGCAGTATTCAACCTTTTAGAAATGCCGTAGTCTCTTGGGCACCGTAGTGTCTAGAAAGTACGTTTTATGTTGCTCTGCAGTTGCCCCCTGAATATCACCCCTTAACAAAGGCTCTCTTTTTTCCTTAACAGAAGTAAGGACCAAAAACAAGCCTCTGATTTCTTTTAAGTCAAGAGACCTCCTGCCCTCTTGCTCAAAACTCTCCTTGTGGATCCTCCTTCAATCTTGAGTGAGTCCTTTCTCTTCCTGAGCCCATCGTCCAGACGCTCGTGACACTCGCTAGCTGTGGCTCCTGTCTCCGGCTCACTGGTCCCCTGTCCCCAACTCCTGAAGCCGGTGCCCCACAACACACGCGCACTTTCTCCACTCTCCTTCGTAGGTGGCCTGGTTGTTCTCTAGCCGTGTTAATAGCTTTTGGCCTGCAAAAGCTGAGACCAATTCAAGATTTGCATAACAGTCCAAAGCAACAGAGGATTTGTCATAAGGCAGCGGGTGATTAATCGCCAAATAAACTGCACAGACAGCCTCCTTGTTACAGGAGTGGAGCCTCCTTGGGTCCTTTTGGGGAGAAAGCAGAGCATGCATCATAAACAAGCACAAATGAACAAGCTGACTCAGAGGAAAGACGTCAGAATGGACAGAGGAAATCTGAGGAACTGGCCCCTGAGGGGTCAGTGACCAACCGTACCATACAGGCAGTATTGGGCTATGAAAAGTTACTGCCATTTTAATAAGTCAAAAGCAGTTGAATATTATTTCACATGATTAAACGTAAACATTTTGGGATTTAGTAAGCATTTTTATTGTATTTTTAATTGGAGGATAATTGCTTCACAATATTGTTGGTTTCTACTATACATCCACATGAATCAGCCATAGGCATGCATGTGTCCCCAGCATCTGAACCTCCCTCCCACCCCCACCCCATCTCACCCCTCTAGCTTGTCACAGAGCCCTGGGTTTGAGCTCCCTACAGCAAATTCCCACTAGCTATCTATTTTACGTCTGGTAATGTATACACTTCAATGTCACTCTTTCAATTCATCTCTCCCTCTCCTTCTCCCATCGTGTCCAAGTCTGTTCTCTATGTCTGCATCTCCATTGCTGCCTTGCCTTGTTCCATGAAGAGTTAACGTGGCTCTTTCTGTCAATTAGAAGATAAGTCTGGAGCAAAGTTTAGCTTTCTTATTTGGCCATTAGTACCGATAGCTAGCATTTGTCGCATCCTTTCTATGTACCTTACACACCACATGGTTTGCCTTATTTCAAACTCATGAAACCTGTCAATTAGGTCATTTCTATTCTTATCTTACTGAAGAACTGAGGCTCAGAAAAGTTAGTTAACTTGCCCAAAGTTATACAGTTGGAAAGTGGTGGAACTGAGAATGGGACCCAGGATTCTTCTAGCTCCAGAGTCCACGTCTTTAAGGTAATAGAGCTTCCCGAGGATACATCATGGATGCTTTGTTGCTCAAACCTTTAGCTGCTCAATCAGCTTTCCTATTTATAGTTGATGTTCAAGAAACATTTATTGAATCAAACTAAACACACACATCCAAAGGTTCAGTCACTATATCTTCTTCCAAAGCACAGATTATTATTATTATATTATTATATATTAACTGCTCATGCAGCCCATCCAAAACATTTCCCTTTCCTGTACACAGTTACTAGGTATCTCTGAACCACATTTTCTCTTCCAGTAAATATTTAGTGAATATATACTATGTGAAAAGCCTCATTCTTTCTGCTCTCATGTCCTCAATTTCCTCAATTAAAAATATACACATGCACACACAACCTTGCCAGCCTCTATACTCTGAAAACACAGAGTTGAATGAATGGGGTCTCCTGCTTCCCATGAACTCAGAGTCAAGTAGAGGAAGTAAACCATAAACCTACGCCAGTCACTGTCCAACAGTGTGAACTGGAGCAAAATAATAGAGGAATGGATGCGGTACACAGGGTAAGATGTCAGGAGACAGGATGAACCACAAGGGCATCCAGGGGACTTCACAGAGAGCTACGCTTGACAGCTCTACAAGCCCCGGATGCAGTGCCAGGCATGTAGTAGGCGTGCAGTACATTTTGATAAAAAGAATCACATTGACTAAACCTAAAGTTTGAGAGGGACGTGACATGGAATGTGGCTTGAGAGTTTATACTGTGAATTTTTCTCTGCTGAGCACTGGGACGTCCTGAAGAAGTTTAAATAGAAGAGCTCAGGCTCAGATTTGCTGGGTATGTGGCTGGTATGGGTGACATAGAAGAAGAGGTGGAAGGAGATGAAAGTGCTGAATGAGACCACTGCTTGTCACCCCAAAAGCAGGGACAGCGTGGAGGAGGGGCGCATGTCTGCAGGGGACGAGGAAAGAGAGGTTCCAGGGCCACTAGCCCGCAGTATCTGGTGTTCTCTAGAACTTCTCTGATTGCTTTCTTTATTTCAGTGTTTATATTTATATCCTACTTTCTAAATTTGAGCTGCTTTGTAATACAAGAAACATGTATCATAAGTTTATTACTTTTATTTTTAAATTAAATTTTATTTTTTTATTGAAGTATAGTTGGTTTATTACTGTTAGTTTCAGGTGTACAGAAAAGTGATTCGATTATACATTTTTTTTTCAGATTCTTTTCCATTATAGATTATCACAAGATACTGAGTATAGTTTACTGTGCTATACAGTAAATCCTTGCTATTTGTTTTATATGTAATAGTGTGTATCTGGTAGTCCCATATTCCTAATTTATCCCTCTCATCTCCCTTTCCCCTTTAGTAATCGTAAGTTTGTTTTCTATGTCTGTGAATCTGTTGCTGTTTCATAAATAAATTCATTTGTATTGTTTTTTAGATTCCATATATAAGTAACAACATAGTATTTGTCTTTTTCTTTCTGACTTACTTCTCTTAGTATGATAATTTCTAGGTCCATCTACATTGCTTCAAATGGCAATATTTCATTATTTTTATGGCTGAGTAAAATTCCATTGTGTGTGTATGTAGGTGAATATATATTGCTTCCTGTAATAAATGTATTAAAATAGAAACAGGTTAGGTATATCTCAGAAAGATACATTGTATATTGTATATATGCATATGAAAGTAAGATATCAGAAGAGAGTCTGAAACCATAGTCTAGGCCAACTCTCTACTATTACTGAGTATTAAGTTCGGTTCTAAGCTTCCAAGCAGCCAAAGCGAAAAGCACAGACTAGAGGTATGTAGTCTGTATTGCTTTTTAGGAGAGAGAACGTTTTCCTTGGTACTAAATTCTGAAAGGGCTTCTCAAGCTGGACCTTATCCGCGGCGCTAACAACAGGACCACGTCCCCATTTCCCTCCCACCTGTCCTCGGATGACGCCTCCTCTGAGGCCTGTCTGAATCTGCACCCTGCTTTCAAGCGCTGAAGGAAGTACAACCTCTGCTTGTGCACCGCATCTAGGTCTGCACGGTGTCTGCTTTGGCTTAGTTACGACTTAAGGTTACATTTTCAATTCCTGTCAAGAATGGGTACAGCACAGGGAACTCTGCTTAACGCGCTACGGTGACCTGAATGGGAAGGAAGCCCAACAGGGAGGGGATCCAAGTACAGGTATGGCTGATTCACTTTGCTGTACAGTACGAACTAACATAACCCGGGAAAGCAACTAGACTCCTATAAAAAGTAATTGAAAAAAACAAATGTGTATGGACGCTAACACATGAAGAGTCTTTCTGCGTTTACTGGAAAACTAGACATTGTCAAGTCTTCATTCCCCAAGTACTTACTGAGAACCCACTCTTGGCAACACATATTTAGGCAAAGATTATGCACCAGGGAACCACACAGGTAAAGTTCTCGCCCTATGGAGGCTGTATTTTTGTGAGAGGGCAGACAACACATAAACATATTCCATCAGGTAGGGACAGGTACTGATTAGGAAGACACGGAGCAGGCTACAGGGACCGTGTGTGCTACTTTGGGGCTGGCTTGCTCAGGAAGCCTCCTTTACACGGCTCAGCTTTCATCCCATGACTTTCTATGAGACTACATCACCTTTTCCTTAGCAACAGAACACAGAATAAACATTACAGAATCAAATACCTTTCACCAAGTTGACCGCTAAGGATGGCAGGAAAATGTTCTGCTACTATTTGAGACAAAGGTTTTTGCCAAATTGCTCATAACAAAAATAACCATTCATACCAGTCCGGTCATTTCAATGGTAAATCTAATCTGAACCTAAGCTGCTGAATCCACACTCTTTCTGAATTCCCTTCCAAGGTGCCAGAATAGAGTTATTTATGCACACTTATATGGGTCATGCCCTCAACATATGTTAGCTCATGGAAAGAGATTCTTAGTAATCATGAAAGGAAAGAGGAAATAGAGCAGATGGTTAAGAAGCTGGGTTTTAGGGCCAGATTGCCTGGGTCTACATCTGAACCCTAAGACTTCTTAGCTGGTGATCTTAGGCAAGTTATTTGACCTGAGATTGGTCTTCTTACTTTTAATAATAATAAATACCTCAGAAGGTTGTTGTGAGAATAAAGTAGTTAACATATAGGTATATGACATTTAGAATATATCTGGCATAAAACCCTTAACAAGTGTTTATGATTATAACTCCAATTCACAGATGGGAATATTGAGGCTCCAAGAGATTAAGTAACCTGGGTTCATACAGGTAATGAATGGCAGATTTAGAAATTAAACCTAGGCTTTTCTGACTCTAAATTCATGCTCTCTCTGCTATGACTGCCTATATCATCATCAATGGGAATTAAAATAATGTTTCCAATAAGAGATTTAGATCCAAATAACAGTAGCAAAACAGAGGCACTCATGAGAAGCTGCGGCCATGTTTTACTGGTGATGATCAACCAGCAATATTGATCAAGTGCTACTATGCCCCTAGGCCTCCCACTCAATAAACAGTGGTAACTCAAAGCAAATGGGTTTAGCCTTTGCCTGAGTTTTCCTCTTCATTCCTTCCTTTGTTTGTTGGTATAACATGCACTGAGCTGTGGAAGATTCACAGGAACAGATGAAATGGTCCCACTCTCAGTCTGGGGAAGAAAGGGCAGAAAACATACAAATGACAAACCAGAAGAGAATATGGTCCAGTCACGACAGGACTGGAACGAGAAGGATGAGCAATTTGTCCCGGGTGGGTCTAGTCTCAAACAGTTTGGTCTGGCCCATGCAGGAAGTGCCCAACATAAACTAGCTTGGGTTCTCTGAAATGATCATGTCACATTTAAGTCCCAGAGAATGAAAGGGTAGTGAATAAATTCACGGGTAAAAGCATTACAGATTCAGGGCATGTTTTAGAAACTGGGTTTTATGTGATGACTCCACATTTGTAACATGTTTTTAATCCATCAGTGTTTGTATGGGAAAAAATCTGATTTAGAAACCTTCATGCTAAAAAACCTCTTTGGTTCAGCAACTTTTATATCAGTCAGGGTGAGGTCAGAAAATTTTAACAGGATAAATTTAACAAAAAAGAGTTGTTAACCAGATACGTTGTTAACCAGGCAACTAAAGCTGTAAAAAGAAAACTCTGCAGTATCCCGGGGACTTCCCAGGGGGCAATAGTGGTAAAGAACCCACTTGCCAATGCAGGAGACCTAAGAGACATGGGTTTCATCCCTAGCTTGGAAAGATGCCCTGGAGGAGGAAAATGGCAACCCACTCCAATATTCTTGCCTGGAGAATTCCATGGACAGAGGAGCCTGGTGGGCTACAGTCCATGGAACTGCAGAGAGTCAGGCATGACTGAGTGACTGAGCACACAGCACAGCAGAGTAAAATGGAGGTAGCAACTGCAGGAAGGAGTTCCCACCTCTGTGGGGGGTGGGAGGGGACAAGGGAAGAGGTTGGAATTATTAAAACTTAGAAGCTGGGAATGGGGTTTTCTAGGTACTAGGACCCAGACCTCTGAGGAGAGGGTGCTGGCCCAGGCTGGCGTCTCCCTGGAGACACAAAGAGGCTGGTTCTGTAAGGGTTGGTGAAATTGCAAATTGGACTCAGCTGCCACTGTAGAAAAGTGAAGAAGCATTTCTGGACTGTTCCTCACCGGAATAGGAAGCAGACAAGGGCCAGGAAGCAGCAAGTCCCTTCTTCCTCCTCCAGTTTTCTTCCACTTTCTAGCGCTCCCTTTGGTAGAGTCTAATGCGGAACTAGTTGGCAATATGAACATGAACACAACACAAGGGTGAATGTGGAGTCAGCCCTCATTTCAGCCTAGAAAGGAAGACAGACACGGAAACCAGAAGGCACAATACGGTATATGTAATACCAGAAGGCTCTACAAGTCTGAAGGGAGCATTGAATCAGAAATGATTCTTCTCAAGGGAGCAGACAGGAAAGGTTTCATGGCTAATTCCTGAACTGAGCCTTTAAAGGTGAGTCAGGCAGTACTGGTCACTCACGAGAGCATTCCATATAAGAGCAACCTGGACAAAGATATACGAGCAGGAAGGAGTGGGGTGCATTCAAAGTTCATGAAAATAATGCTGCCTGGCTGGACTGTGGGTTAAGAAATGATGGATGTGGTAAGAGATACAGTTCATGCAGCAGGCAGGGGTCAGATCATGAAGACTTTCCTGTGCCGGCTGAATTGCTTGAACCCTGTTTTACAAGCAGTAAAAGATTTCAACTAGGGGAGGAATGTGAACAGAACTGTGTGTGAATGACAATGCTGATTTATTAGCATCATGGGAAGAGTTACAGGAGAGCAAAGGAGGACAGTGAGGAGACTGCTGTAATACTCCAGACACGTAATGGTGAGAACCTTACCGACGGAAATAGCAGTAGGGATGGAGTGGAAGGGATGGACAGGAGAAATGCTGAGTGGGCAGAAATGAGAGCAGCAGGAACTGCAGGGGGAAAACAACACCGGAGTCTGGGTTATTGGCTGAGGTCACTGGATAGACGGCAGTGCTGTTCTCCAAAATGAGAGGTTAGTGGAGGTTGTTCTATGGGTGAGGGATGATGATGACTTAAGTGTTGTGCACATGGATATTTGAAATGATGAGGAGAGTTCCTTAAAAGGCAGGTGAGTTGATGCTGAACTCACCTTTAATAGGACTCTACAAACCAATGACATCAACTACTGCCTTCCTAAGAAAGTGTTGCTCATCAAGAGGATGGAAACCATTCAGTGATTCCAGAAAAGATCTCCAGGATCTTTGACACTTACAGAAGAAGTAGTCATCATTTCCCATATTATCATATTTTCCTTCTGACCACATGATGATAGCAAGTTCTGTGTTAGCAATATGGCAGGTAACCACAAAGATTGACATGGGAATGGATTTGTCCTGGTGCTTAATGACTAACTCCTTAATGTAACTTCTGAACTGAAACCTCCTAAGTAGATGTCCAGAAATTCTTTTAACAATCTATTGTCTTGTGCCTGAAGTGAATTCAAATCTCAGGTGATGATGTTACTGCCATTTTTAAATTCTTGGAAGGAGCTGCTATTAATGCTGCTTTAGTCAGCTACTATTATTATTAGAGCCTACATTTTCATTTTTTCAAGTCTTCTGCATTGACATAGCGAAGATACACAGAGAAGTCATTGAAAGACAGTCCTGCAATACAGTTGTTCTTTATAAGGATTTCTAGAAGATTGGCTCTTGGTCTTATTTTTATTTTCATTCAAATCATCTTCCTTTACATACAACATTGTCACTTGAAAGGAAGAGGAGGGAATAACTTGTGGACACTTAGAGGGCCCAGAGATGTCCCGGAATCAACAGAGGCCACCTCATCTGTCTTGTCCCTTCATTTCTGTGACTTCTCTTAATACACATCTTTATTCACCATTCAGTCATACTCTGCAAAGTGCACTCAAAACCACCTCTTCGGGACTTCCCTGGTGGTCCAGTGGTTAAGACTTTGCCTTCCAATGCAGAGGGTGCAGGTTCGATCCCTGGTCAGGGAACTACAATCCCACATGCCTCTTGGCCAAAACCCCAAAACATAACATAGAAGCGATAAGGTAACAAAATCAATAAAGACTTCACAAAATTGCTTTAAAACAAAACAAAAACCACCTCTTTCTCCCCAGCTACTCAAACCCATAGCAACTCTAAGTTCCTGCAACATCAGGACTGTAGAGCTTTGCTAGCCCTGAAGTGTCAGTATGGAGCTTGCTATAGCAACTTTCCATGGACATAATCTGTCTTCCTAAATAGAGTGCAAATCTCTGGAGGGCAGAGACTCTCTCAGTTACCCTGTTTATGTAACTTGTGCATACATTACTTCAATGATAGCCTTGACTCAAGGTCTCCTGGGCTAAGCCCTAGAGGTCACTAATATTTACTTAGTGGCTGATCTCTGTCCTCTGCTGTTTACACTCGTGCCTCCTGTAACACAGCACACGAGTGTTGAGTAAGCTGCTTCCTTTCCTTAATCACCCCGTTTATCTTATTTATTCCTCCCCACAGGTGAGCCACTTTTTAAAATTTGCACCATATTTTATTAACTCTCCGTCTCCCAGTAACATAAAATACATACCTCAAGATACACACCATTTGATAAATGGAATATTCCACAGCGCTCGGAAGGAAATCAGCCACCATAAAAGTTAATGTGTTTAGTTCATAAAGAAAAACTCTCCCCACGCACAAGGGTAGCTTGGAAATTGGCGTATTCGCTTTATGACCTCGTTTATTAGCCGGAATGATGCCTTGTTTGGTCTCGGAAATTTGTTTAGGATCATTAGGAAAGGGCTGCTGGGTGTCCCTCACTGTCAATTTATACACTGGCCTTGCGCACAAACTCTGGAAATGAAGACTAAGGAAAATGCAGTTTTTATTTCTTCTAGGCTGTAATTTCTTCTCTCTGACCAGTTATAGTTACAGATATTCTGAGCATCTTTGCAAGACTGTGTTGGTTTATGATTCCCACTTTGGAAAGGGGAGCATTTTTCCCAATAGTAGAAAGAGACTATTTAGGATACAATGGCTCCTTAGAAAAGTCAATATCAGAACTGGGGTCTAGGGATTTCCTTGATGGCCCAGTAGTTGTTCTTTGCCTTCCAGCACAGGGATGCAGTTTCATTCCCTGGACAGGGAGCTAGGACCCCACATGCCTTCAATCAGAAAACCAAAACATAAAACAGAAGAAATTTTATAACAAATTCAATAAAGACTCTAAAAAACGGTCCACATTAAAAAGTCTTTTTTAAAAAAGAATCGAGTTCTAATATTACACTATCAAATATTATTTTCCTTTTTAAGTAGTTAGTTCCCTCTGCCCTGGAAATTTAGAAGTATACTACCTTCCCCCTCTGGTGAGATGCTGGCTGTCAGAAATAGAATTTGAAGGAGCACTTGAGAAAACATAAGAACTGCTTCTATCTCTTCAGGTGATTTATCTCTGTCACAGAGGGTGAGTAGGAGAAAAACACCCATATAACTTTTTACTTCAGCTCTCCACCCCTGATGGCCTCCTGTCCCCAAACCACCACTCTGCAAACACAAACATGTCATATCTTACCTTTGCTTCTAACCTTGATTTTGTAGCAACAATATGTGTTGGATAAAATGAGTTTTCCCCTCCATCCTATATTTTAATTGAGTATTGTCTATGTACAAGAGGATATGATAGGAGAGCCTTTTCTAAGAAGTGGGTAAATTTGCAGTATTAACTCTGCTAGCAAGACTTTCTGGGCTACCCCAAACCCATTATCAGTTTGTAACTATTTACTAATGAGGCCAAATGTGCTGATTCTGGGGACTGTTTGAACTTCAGATCCAGTGGCTCTGTGTTGTCCTTGATGATCTGATTTTTCAGCCTTCCATGGGTAAGCATCATGACAAGTCTGTTTTCTCTCATGGCATCAACAAGGTTGCTGCGGTTCCAAGCTTCAAATCTAAAGCACACCATCTAGGAAAGAGTCCTTTTCTTTCCAATCATTTCAATAAAGGTCATGTGGCCATCTCTGAACCAGTGACTGTGGCTAGGGTTATGTGCTGCATTGGTCAGTTTCTGCTAAGGAGAGCCCACCCCTGGCGCTGTGAGTCTGATCAGCTTCTCCTGAGATATTGACCTGTCTCTAGTACTCATCTCTTATTCAATCATATCCTATCATTCCAGGCCAGGCCTTCTCATATCATGCCTGGTCACTTTCTGAGAATTTCCCAGCTGAATTCAGTGATACCTTTTCTCCATTCAGTTTATTTAGGTGTTGCTCAAACGTCTCTCATGTACTGTTACCTACTGTTCATCTTTGCTTCCTCTTCTTTGACATGTTCTAGGATTCTGTTTATTTCCCCCTACTTTTTGCAGTACTGATTAGACCTCTCTCCTCCTGGCAGGATTATTCCTCAGTCTCTCTTTTTTTCCAGCATGTTTTCCCGAGCTACCTGCTAATCCCTCCTCCCCTAGGACTCTCAAAACACACCCTTCCATTCTCAGAAGTAAAATCTCATGCCAGAACACAGACAAATGTCACCAACAGTAGATGTTCCATATTTTAGAGTTGCATGTAAACTGTCTTTACACTTCCAAAATGGCCATGTTATGTTTCTTCTACTTCATTACCTTTGCCCCTAAAATCTAACCAGCACTGGCTCAGTATCTCTTTTCAACAAGTAAGCAAATCAATGAGAACCTTGATGCCCAAATCTTGAGTTCAGGACCCTGAACCAGAACCATAAATCTCACAATGAAATCTTGTCAGTAATAAGGGAATGCAACTTGGGATATGTAAATCACCTTGGTATTCAAATAACCCTGAAGAATTGAGATGCTTATCCTTATTCTCAAGATGGAAAGTATCTTTCTTAAGGTCTTAGTCTCCTCCAAAATTTGATCATCAATGTTATTATCCCTCTGGTAATTGTGAGACAGAGTTTGTACATTTTCCAAAATCTATCAATATTATCTTTTAGGAAATGTTCTGTCCACATATTTCTTTAGTTTGTGGTCACTTCAGTTGGTGAATTTTCCTCATGAACTCTTCCCCATCATTCCAAAAGCAATTCTCTGGAAAATCTATTTTAGAGACGTAGTTAGAAATGACAGGAATCAAGGAACCTGTCAGAAAGAACAGATGGTTACTTTGTGTGAGAAACAAATCCTTAAAAAAAAACTTCTTCTATTCAAAAAATTAACCAAGAGAGGCTGGCTCAACTCCAGTGGTTGTTGAGATCTCTGTCAGTTGTCTCTTTGTTAACACTGATGTCAAATTTTTAGGTTCATTGTAAAAAAAAAAAAAATTGTATTAATCCATTAAGGTGCAGTGTTGTAAACAGGGGCTTGAATAAATACATGAGTTGATAGATGGATGGATATGTATGCCATAAACCAAATAACGTAAATTAAGAATGGCAAAATATAGATGATGTTTTTACAGGTGTGCACTGTCTACTTTCAATTTTTCTATGTGTTTTAAATTTTAAAATTGAAACGTGGAGAAACACAGGGCCTTGAACATTGAGATGAACCAGATGAGAGAGTACATGGACAGACTGTTAGAAGCCTGTATCATTGGTTGGGGTGAGGGATTGGTTGGCACAGGGATTATGGGGTAAGGGGTGGCAGTCACTAGGCAGGACAAGGGGAAGTAAACACCAAAGGTTCCTGCAAGAGATAATCAGAAGGCAGACAATAAAAAGAGCTAGTGGAGGATGTGAAGTGAAAGTCATTCAGTCATGTCTGACTCCTTGTGACCCCCTTGTGAGCCCCACCAGGCTCCTCTGTCCCTGGAGTTCTCCAGGCAAGAATACTAGAGTGGGTAACCATTCCTTCTTCAGGAGATCTTCCCAACCCAGGGATTGAACCCAGGTCTTACTCATTCCTGGCAGATTCTTTACCAACTGAGCCACCAAAATCCCCTCTAATATACTCTGCTTACTACCATAAATTCCTCTTTTCTGAATGCTCAGGCAGAATGGAAGAGAAAGCTCTACCCCTCTGTGTCAAGAGATCTGCCTAAATTATCTCCTTTACTCTTTGCTGCATGCATGAAAGTGGGTTTTATAGGGTTTCTTCATTTGCTTTTTTGCCTTCACAGCATCCCTTACCTCCTTTTCAAGTAAAATCACACTGATCTTCCTTGGGAGACCAACCCTTGAACACTGGGCAGAGACCTGGTGCCCTAGCTTATCTGGTTAAAGCTGTGGACGTGTAAGACAAACAAGGGAGGTCAGGGAGGCTCCATCTCCAGGGAGTTTGAGTCTTAAGCACAGTCAACCGTGAATGGAAGATGGTTTGAGCTGACAACACAGAAGCCTTGAACAATACATTCATCAGTTGCTGCTACCTGAATCCTTTAGAACTCTCTGGATTCCTTTCATTTTGTTTGGGTCGTGGTGTTTCTGTTGCTTGCAAACAAAGAACTCTAATTAGCAGAGGCAGTGTCCTTTCCATTTCAGAAACAAGGAAACCTAAGATCAGAGAGATTAAGTGTTTTGGCTCAGGTCACCATGTGATATCTTTAGGCAAGTCTCTCTGACTTCAAAACCTGTCTTCTTTACTTATTTTGCTCTGTTCCCTCAAATGCTATGGACTGGGGTTAAATCTTATCTCGGCCACTTACTAGCTGGGTAAGTTTGGGAAAGCTATGTGATAACTGTTAAATGTCAATGTCCTGATCAAAGTAGTCATACATCTCATATAGTTGTGATAAAGATAAAATAAGCAAATTCATGTATTAAGGTACCTGGGACATAAGAAGAGCTTGATCAATGTTAACTACTATGATGTCATTGATGATAACAATGATAATGATGATGGTATCAGTCAGGGTTCAGGCAAGAAAAAGGGTATATTCAAAGAGAGGTAAATGAAGTGTCTATTTAGAAAAGTGAGGGCAGGGCAGATTTAAGGGAAATCAAAAAGGGTTAGGTGAAGGACCCCAGCAAGCCATAGAGGAGGGCTGCCTAAGATGGACTGGGATCTCTAGCTATGTTTCTAAAATAGTGGCTGTGGCAGACACAGTCAACTGTAGCCTCACAGGGAGGGAGCCAGGAAAATAAACACCTGCCCTTTCCCTCTCAGCTTACCCTCTAGTCTCTTGCCAGTGCCTTGAATTGGCAAAAGCCAGCTAGAAGCCAGAGGACGAGAGAGTCTGGTTGATGTGGTCCATAGAGGTCAATGTCTCAGGATATAAAGCAGGGTGGAAAAAGGTGGAGACACACTTCACCTTAGCGTTCTTTTATCTGTGAGAAAAAACACGTGTCCCCAACATGGAGCACCCCCAGCTACCATACATGGTAAGTGATATAAATTCAGTCAAAATCCCCCCGATATCTAAAATGTTAGCCACCACCAGTGCCTTTTATGGAGTGTAACACGGAAATAAAGTTGAAAAAAGAAATGATCAGTATGAAGCTTAGCTGCCCAGGCCTGTTTCTGAGGCTGAGGACTAAAGTGATAAACATAGCTTCCTTCATCTACAACCAACCTGTGTTCTCCAGCCCTTCTACTGGGTTGGGGTACTTATGTGCAAGGATGTTTTAAGAGAATTGCAGAGTTCAAAGTTCTTGGTCTTGCCTGTGTCTGTCAAACATTCCAATCCCACACCCCAAGTTTCCCTTTTCTGCTCCTTAGCAAATTAGACTTTGATGTTGCAATTCTTAGATTCTAGATTGATCAAACATAGGCTGAAGAGGGTAAGCAATGTTTTTCAAGCTGCCATAGAGATTTTCTACTTAGCCCTGAGTGAACCTTAATAACTTTTCATTAGTACTTTTATCCATGCACATTATTTAAAACTGACAGAAACAGCCAGCTCACGCCACTATCTTAATAGTTACCGTTGTCACCATAGCAACTAAGGAAGATTACTAATTGGTCTTGCAACACCTTGCTCTCCACTTGCACTGCATCCTAAGCTTTATTATTTGTAGTAATTTGAATAGCATACCATGGGTTATACATATTTCCTTTTCCTTCATCAAGAAGGTTCTCTGTTCTCACCAAATACGTTAGTGATCTGTGTTAGTTTCTTCTTGCAGCTATAACACATTACCACAAACTTACTGGCTTAAACAACACATTTATTATCTTACAACTCTGTAAGCCAAAAGTCTGACATGAGTCTCACTAGGCTAAAATCAAGGTGTCAGAAAGGCTACATTCTACCTGGAAACTCCAGGGGAGAGCTTGTTTCCTCGACTTTTCCATTTCTAGAGGCTCCATGCATTCTGTGGCCACATTTGAACATGTGGCCTTCCATGTTCAGAGTCAGAAATGGTTGGTTTGTCTCTCTCACGTCACACCACTCTGGCACTGATCCTTCTGCCTTTCTCTTCTGCTTTCCAGGGCCCTTGCTTTATTGACTATGCCAAAGCCTTTGACTATGTGGATCACAATAAGCTGTGGAAAATTCTGAAAGAGATGGGAATACCAGACCACCTGATCTGCCTCTTGAGAAATTTGTATGCAGGTCAGGAAGCAACAGTTAGAACTGGACATGGAACAACAGACTGGTTCCAAATAGGAAAAGGAGTACATCAAGGCTGTATATTGTCACCCTGTTTATTTAACTTCTATGCAAAGTACATCATGAGAAACACTGGACTGGAAGAAACACAAGCTGGAATGAAGATTGCCAGGAGAAATATCAATAACCTCAGATATGCAGATGACACCACCCTTATGGCAGAAAGTGAAGAGGAACTCAAAAGCCTCTTGCTGAAAGTGAAAGTGGAGAGTGAAAAAGTTGGCTTAAACAACATTCAGAAAACTAAGATCATGGCATCCTGTCCCATCACTTCATGGGAAATAGATGGGGAAACAGTGGAAACATTGTCAGACTTTATTTTTCTGGGCTCCAAAATCACTACAGATGGTGACTGTAGCCATGAAATTAAAAGACGCTTACTGCTTGGAAGGAAAGTTATGACCAACCTAGATAGCATATTCAAAAGCAGAGACATTACTTTGCCAACAAAGGTCTGTCTAGTCAAGGCTATGGCTTTTCCTGTGGTCATGTATGGATGTGAGAGTTGGACTGTGAAGAAGGCTGAGCACCGAAGAATTGATGCTTTTGAACTGTGGTGTTGGAGAAGACTCTTGAGAGTCCCTTGGACTGCAAGGAGATCCAACCAGTCCATTCTGAAGGAGATCAGCCCTGGGTGTTCTTTGGAAGGAATGATGCTGAAGCTGAAACTCCAGTACTTTGGCCACCTCATGCGAAGAGTTGACTCATTGGAAAAGACTCTGATGCTGGGAGGGATTGGGCGCAAGAGGAGAAGGGGACGACAGAGGATGAGATGGCTGGATGGCATCACTGACTTGATGGGCGTGAGTCTGAGTGAACTCCGGGAGTTGGTGATGGACAGGGAGGCCTGGCGTGCTGCGATTCATGGGGTCGCAAAGAGTCGGACATGACTGAGTGACTGATCTGATTTGATCTGTGGTTACACTGGGCTGACTCAGCTCCAATTCAGGATTACCTCCAGTCTTTAGGTCAGTTGATGAGCAAATGTAATTCCATCTGCAGCCTTAATTCTTTTTTCTCACATAACATAGCATATTCAAGGATTCCAGGAATCAAGGTGTGGACATTTTGGGGAAGCCACTGTTCTGCCTAACAGTCAGTACAACCCTAATATACAATTTTAGAGGTCCATTTCCGGGAGGCCATTCATAGCGATATTACTGTATCATTCTGGCTCCTCTCAGAAAACAAACGGTGCATTCAAAAGGGATTATTGGACTCCTTTAATGGAAGGACAATTTACAATGTTGTGGGCAGGATTAAAGGAAATCAGCAAAGGATGAGAAAGCACACTAAACATAATAACAGCAGAAAGGAGCAAAGATTGAGGGAAGCAGTTACCAGAACCAGGTGAGGGCCGTGATCTTAGGTAGAGAAAGACAGCCAGGGTCAAACCAGGGTCTAGCAGGAAAGGAACTAGGAGAATAAATACCTTGACCTCTCTCTCCTCCCACACTTTGATCTCTCCCCTGTGCTTCCTGTTGGCCAAACCAGCCCAAGCCAGAAGGCAACGGACCTGTTGTTGATTTGGCCAATAAAGTCAGCATCTCAGGACACAAAGCAGGTGAGAAGGTTGAATAACTGGCGTTGCAGGGACAGACAGACTGCAATGCACATACTATAGTTACATAATTCTTACAGAAGGATGAATGGGACCTAGCCTCCAGTGGTGCATTTGTGTTTTAAAATAGCCAGCTGCTGCTGCTGCTGCTAAGTCGCTTCAGTTGTGTCCGACTCTGCGCGACCCCATAGGCAGCAGCCCACCAGGCTCCCCCATCCCTGGGATTCTCCAGGCAAGAACACTGGAGTGGGTTGCCATTTCCTTCTCCAATGCATGAAAGTGGAGTCACTCAGTCACGTCCGACTCTTCGCAACCCCATGGACTGTAGCCCACCAGGCTCCTCCGTCCGTGGGATTTTCCAGGCAAGAGTACTGGAGTGGGGTGCCATTGCGTTCTCCGAAAATAGCCAGCTAAGCCCAAATTAATTAACAATTGAAATTATGGGGAAATAATTTTCTTCTATTTTATCAAATATAGTTGATTTACAATGTTGTATTAATTTCTAGTGTACAGCAAAGTGATTCAGTCACACACACCCATACATATTCTTTTCCATTATGGTTTATCACGAGATATTGAATATAGTTCCCTGTGCTATCCAATAGGACCTTATTGTTTATCCATCCTATATATAATAGTTTTCACCTGCTAATCCTCAACTCTCAATCCATCCCTCCCTCGTCCCATCTCCCCACTGGCAACCACAAGTCTCTTCTCTATGTTGGTATGTTTCTGTTTCAAGAGAAGTTTATTTGTGTCATATTTTAGATTCCACACATAAGTAATTATCATACAGTACCTGTCTTTCTGACTTCACTTAGTATGATAATCTGTAGGTCTATCCATTTTGCTGCAAATAGCATTATTTCATTCTTTTTGTGGCTGAGTAATATTCCTTTATCTTTATGCCATATCTTCTTTATGTATTCATCTATTGTCAGACATTTAGGTTGTTCACAAGTCTTGGCTATTATAAATAGTGCTGCAATGAACATAAGGATGCATGTAACTTTTTGAATTAAAGTTTTGCCCAGATATATGCCCAGGAGTGGGATTGCTGGATCATATGACAATTCTATTCTTAGTCTTTTGAGCAAATTACATACTGTTTCCCATAGTAGCTGCACCAACTTGCATTCTATGGGGAAATATTTTTGAGCTGCAAGCATAAACGAGTCCTGCTTATTAAGCCACACTGCATAATGTGTACATCTCCAACTAAAATAAAATAAATAAAATTTAAAAGTATAAAATAAAAAAAATAAAATAAAGAAGTACCATATAGACCACAGAAGTATATGAACCTGGGAGAATTTCATTCCATCATAGTCATAACAGCAGTGATTCAAAGGGTGTAGCCACGAAGGAACCATAATTTTCCTGCATTTCACCAGGCCTTTATAAATAAACATAAGAGTAGTCATCACATTCAGGACAAAATTCTAGTCTGTCAAAGCATACAAGTTATATATCACTATTTCATCTTCCTGTGGTTACCACAGACACATCAAGCCATATTTTCCAAAATCTACAATGCAAATACAGGTCCAAAAAGTAGGGAATGCAAGGAAATGAATGAGTGTTTGTCCCTCACATGCTATGTGCATAAAAACATTATAAACCCAAACCAAAAAGTACCAACTTGGATAAATACTGTTCAGCAAAAAGAGTTTTCTTCACAGTTGAAGTTTCCAGTGAGAGACAGACACCGTTGTCTGTCAGAGAGCATCTTAGTAAAGGTAAACATTTTCCAGGGAAAACTCAATGCAGAAGAAATTTATCTTCCTTCCTCAAACCACAGAGGTCTATAAATTCCTGGCTCCAAAGTGTCTAGAAAGAGCAGCTGCTCTCTTATTCCAAGTGAAGTTCAGGAAAGAATCACATTCCAAGGCTCTGCACTGCATATACCTACAGAACAATTTTATTGGTGAAAATGTAGTGAGAGCATTTAGACATACAGTAACTAAGGTCTGGGTTCAATTCAGTTCAGTCTCTCAGTCGTGTCCAACTCTTTGCAACCCCCTGAATTGCAGCACGCCAGGCCTCCCTGTCCATCACCAACTCCCGGAATTCACCCAAACTCATGTCCATTGAGTTGGTAATGCCATCCAACCGTCTCATCCTCTATCATCCCCTTCTCCTCCTGCCCTCAATCTTTTCCAGCATCAGGGTCTTTTCCAATGAGTCAGCTCTTTGCATCAGGTGGCCAAAGTATTGGAGTTTCAGCTTCAACATCAGTCCTTCCAATGAACATCCAGGACTGATCTCTTTTAGAATGGACTGGTTGGATCTCCTTGCAGTCCAAGGGACTCTCAAGAGTCTTCGCCAACACCACAGTTCAAAAGCATCAATTCTTTGGTGCTCAGCCTTCTTCACAGTCCAACTCTCACATCCATACATGACCACTGGAAAAACCATAGCCTTGACTAGACAGACCTTTGTTGGCAAAGTAATGTCTCTGCTTTTTAATATGCTGCCTAGTTTAGTCATAACTTTCCTTCCAAGGAGTAAGCATCTTTTAATTTCGTGGCTGCAATCACCATCTGTAGTGATTTTGGAGCCCAGAAAAATAAAGTCAGCCACTGTTTCCACTCTTTCCCCATCTATTTGCCATGAAGTGGTGGGACCAGATGCCATGATCTTAGTTTTCTGAATGTTGAGATTTAAGCCAACCTTTTCACTCTCCTCTTTCACCTTCATCAAGAGGCTCTTTAGTTCCTCTTCACTTTCTGCCATAAGGGTGGTGTCATCTGCATATCTGAGGTTATTGATATTTCTCCCAGTCTGGGTAACTGAAGCCAAAGTAACCTCCTACTTTTTATTTTCTTAAAAAATGTTAAGAACAATGTGTGCTTACTCTAAGACATTTAAGCAGTACGTGTATGTGTGTGAGTTGCTCAGTCGTTTCTGACTCTTTGCGAACCCATAGACTGTAGCCTGCCAGGCTCCTCTGTCCATGGGATTTCTCAGGCAAGAAGACTGGAGTGCATTGCCATTTTCTTCTCTAGGGGATCTGCCCGACCCAGGGATAGAACCCAGGTCTTCCACATCACAGGCAGATTTTTACCGTCTGAGCCACCACAGAAGTCTGGTATAAGAAAAATACAAATTTTTCTTATATATATAAATAAAGCAGTATAGAAAAACATAAATTTCCAAGTGAAAGTTTCCTTCTTTTCTTTCTTTTTCTCTCCCTCCATCTCTCCCTTCTAGTCTCTCTCTCTCCATATTAATATTTATCAATATCTATCTCTATGTGTGCATATACACATATGTATATATACACACAGACAAAGAGACACCTACACACACATTTTGAAAGACACCTAACAGTCTGCCTAATAAACTTAAGCCAAAAAAAAAAAAAGGAATTTATAGAAGGATATAGGTTAGCCTACCTGATTTTTAGGAGGGCCTGAGAGCCAGGAATAGAAAATAAGCAACACTTAAGGGTTCCCAGACTGCTGCGAACCCAGCCTCAGAAACAGTCCAGTGAAGATGCTGCTGCTGCTGGCAGCAGGATACTTGCCGTAAGCTGTCTGAATGTGCCGTAAGTGGACACTTACTGCTCTCATTGCATCTTCTAGGCCACTGCTGTTGTACAGACCACCGCTACTCTTTCTGCATCTTCTCATGACAGCATTCATATCTGAAACGTAAGTAGGAGAGTCGGATTGATGAGATTCAGTCTGATTGGCTGAGTCCTAGCTTCCGGAGGGTAAGGAGAGAGAATGTTTGGCTACTAGAGTGGGTGACAGGACCCTGCTTCCTGCTGAGGGTCCCACAATAGAGATCTCAAATTGGAAGGTTTTTAGCCACTGAGTAGCCCAAGAGAGACAAACACCTACTAGCGACACTCTGTCCTTTCGGTGGGCAAGGTGTCTGTCAAGAGACCCAGTTCATATCTTTACACTTAGCAACCTGAACCGAAAGAGAATATCTCTCTAAAAATATTCATTTGTTAAGCCCAGGGAAGACTCCGATTGACCCTGTTGGATGCTCATTCCTGCACCAATCACTGAGGTCATTAGCGTGGAGCATTTTGGGTTTTTGTTCATTTGTTTTCATTTGAATTTATTTGGCTGCACTGGGTCTTAGTCATGGCATGTGAGATCCTCGATCTTCATTGTGGCACATGGCATCTTTAGTTGCAGCATGTGAAGCCTTGGTTGCTGCGTGTGGAATCTAGTTCCCTGATCAGAAATTGAACACAGGCCCCTTGCATTGGGAATTTGGAGTCTTAGCCCCTGGACCACAGGGGAAGTCCCAGCATGGAGCATTTTGATTGGCTCCGCCTGGACAAACATGCCTACATGTGTGACTGGGAGTGGTTGGGCAGGCACTGTAATTGAAAGGCACATATAACCCAGAAAGTGGGAAGAGGTTGATTGTCCCAAGGAAGATAAACTGGAAAACAAACACATGATGTACATTTTAGAAGGTCTATATTTTGACTCACATTTTCTTTTTTTAAATTTAGTTATTATACTGTCCTTTCTCAGTCACCTGACTATCACCATAAACTCTCAGATGTCAGTATTAATGGATCTCAGATTTCATTCAGCGTTTCTTCAAAACTGTAGATAAAACTTCAGCCAAGATAGACTGACTGGTACAGGTTTAACCCTCCTTCCATAAATAGGTATAAAACTGTGTAAAATGCATGAAGCAACTGTTTCCAGACACTGAACAATGTCACATGAGATTGTGATCCATGAGAAAAGAAAACTCACAAGATGATTCCCACAGCTGTCATCTCTCTCTGCTTGGGGCCAACTTCAGAGTTTGGAGATTTTGAAGAGGTTAGAACCTTTAGGGCAAAGAAGACTCAAAAGTCTGGGTGAGGGTTTTTCATGAGACCTCGTCTAAGGACTGGGCTGTGTATGTTCCAGGTGAGACCACGTGCCAGGTGTTCCAGAGAGTGGCTACTATGGGGTTGAGAGGAAAAAGGGATAATAGAGATCAAGCAGTCCTGGGAAATATTAGAGGTCTGGCCCAGCCAGAGGGTAGAGACCTGACTAATACTACGGATATCCAGCTGAGACACCAGAAAGGCCAAGCTTTAGGAATATGGACCATGCTACAGAAAGGCCTACAATAGACCTACCCTGCTGCTGCTGCTGCTAAGTCGTTTCAGTTGTGTTCAACTCTGTGCAACCCCATAGACAGCAGCCCACCAGGCTCCCCCGTCCCTGGGATTCTCCAAGCAAGAACACTGGAGTGGGTTGCCATTTCCTTCTCCAATGCAGGAAAGTGAAAAGTGAAAGTGAAGTTGCTCAGTTGTGTCCGACTCCTAGTAACCCCATGGACTACAGCCTACCAGGCTCCTCTGTCCATAGGATTCGCCAGGCAAGAATACTGGAGTGGGGTGCCATCACCTTCTCCAGACCTACCCTGCTGCTGCTGCTGCTAAGTCACTTGAGTCGTGTCCGACTCTGTACAACCCCATAGACGGCAGCCCACCAGGATCCCCTGTTCCTGGGATTCTCCAGGCAAGAACACTGGAGTGGGTTGCCATTTCCTTCTCCAATGCATGAAAGTGAAAAGTGAAAGTGAAGTCACTCAGTCATGTCCAACTCTCCGCGATCCCATGGGATTTTCCAGGCAAGAGTCCTGGAGTGGGTTGCCATTGCCTTCTCCAAGACCTATCCTAACAGAACCTAAAAACAAGACTTAAAAAAAAAAAAAGGTCTGTAGGGGCATCAGAGTTTGGAAGCTGACTCTACCCAGGTTAGAGAGTCTTAGAAAAACCTCACATTTTCCTCATATCTGCCATTACAAAGTGTAAAACAAGTCCATTTAGGTTCCAGGTGTTCAGCCAATAATTAAACTACCTCCTGGAACAAAAATCAACAGTCTTCAGAAGGCTATTATGGAATCCCAAGAGCCTGTAATACATTACTCACAATGTCTATTATACAGTTAAAAATTACTAAAAATTTAACAAAACAGGAAAATGTAATTTATAGTCAAGAAAAAAAGCAGTCAATAAAAACTGATTACAGTGTGATTCAAATATTTGATTTGCAGCAAAGACCTAAAGCAGCAGTCATAAATATTTTCAAAAATTTGAAATAAACTATCGACACAATGAGTGATCAATTAGGGACTCTAAACAGAAAAGTGAAAACTAATTAGAAAAGATAAAAACTCTAGAACTAAAGTGTACAATACCTGAGATAAAAAGTTCATTGGAAAAGATTCATAACTGAGTAGAGATGGCAGAAGAATTAATCAGTGAACTTGAAGACATATTAAGAGCAATTATCAAATATTAAGAATACTAAGTGAAATATTAAAAAAATCTAGTCTTAGGTGTATGTGCTACTGCTAAGTCACTTCAGTCGTGTCCGACTCTGTGCGACCCCATAGACGGCAGCCCACCAGGCTCTCCCGTCCATGGGATTCTCCAGGCAAGAACACTGGAGTGAGTTGCCGTTTCCTTCTCCAATGCATGAAAGTGAAAAGTGAAAGTGAAGTCGCTCAGTCGTGTCAGATTCTTAGGGATCCCATGGACTGCAGCCTGCCAGGCTCCTCAGTCCATGGGGTTTTCCAGGCAAGAGTACTGGAGTGGGGTGCCATTGCCTTCTAGGATAATTTAAAACAGTTTGACATATGTGTCATTGAAATTGCAGAAGGAGAAGAAAGTGAGAAACGTGCATAAAAAATAATTTGTAGAAGTTATGGTCTGAATTTTCCCAGATTTGATGACTAACATTAACGTATATATCCCAGAAGCACAATCAATTCCAAGCAGGATGACTATAAAGAAAACCAAACTTTAACACATCATGATCAAACCACTGGGTATGATATGTGAAAAAAAAATCTAATGAATAGTGTTAGAAAACAGATCAATGCTTCCCTAGAGCTGAGAGTGGTGGGAGAAGACTGAATGGAAAGGATTACAAAGGAACTTTTGTAACAATAGAAATGCTTGCATTTGTCAAAACTCACTTGAAATGTGTATATTTTATTTTATGGAAATTATTTCCATATAAAGTTGACTCACAACACCAGGGATAATATTAATACTTTTGATAACACTTCAAACACTTTTACTTATTATTTTCTGTCTTATTTTCATGGCTTTTGTCTATATTTTTGTTCATTTAATTATAGATTTTGTTGTTTTCTGTTAAAAAAAAAGAACTGAACCACAAATAAAAATTGTCAACACTCAGATGACTGACATATGTTGTTTGCCAATTTCTCCTTATTAAGTAGCAGGCCTCAGCCTATTCAAGTTTACTCCCCCAAAATCCACTTGTCACTGAATACCAAATCTCTTAATAGGATGCCTCGGTTTCTGCATGTGCTCATTTGGACATTATATATTACTGTTACTATATGCTAAAATGCAGATTAAATAAAATTTCACTTTTAAAATAGTCATACATTATAAATGAATGTGAAAGTGCAATAAAAACAGCATGTGTTTATAATTTGCCATTTTGTTTCTCATGGAATTATTTTAAAAATTAAAACCAGTATTTTGAATGTGATGTAATCTTTCATCTTATTTTTTAAATGTGTGCTAAGAATTTTATCCAATGTAGATAAATTTAAGATAATTCATGTGGGAGTAAAATGTTTTAAATTATTTAACAGTCATGATTGTTTGGAATTAGTTCTTCCTTTCCAAAGGAATGGTTTAGTTATAGATGAAGGCAAACTCTGGTTGAGGTTCTGCAATATGAAATTAATGATTAGCAATATGCTAGAAAAAAACAGAGGAGATACAGTCTCAATACATAAAACAATGGTAGCAAATATGCCTGTGAAGCTATTTTGGTCAGTTCTACTAAAATTTCTTTGAGAGGATGAAACTATAGGAATAAAACAAGGTAATATAAATAGAGGAAAATAGTACATTTGATAAAGTATCAGCTGAGGTAGAGATATTTTATGTTAAATAATACAGAGCAGGAGAGGAATGATGGTAAACTCAAGCTGCAAGGCTTACAGTAAACTGGATAGATGCTTTCAAAATTTGGAACCAGGCTGATAGGCTGTATGGATGTGAGAGTTGGACTGTGAAGAAGGCTGAGCGCCAAAGAATTGATGCTTTTGAACTGTGGTGTTGGAGAAGACTCTTGAGAGTCCTTTGGACTGCAAGGAGATCCAACCAGTCCATTCTGAAGGAAATCAGCCCTGGGATTTCTTTGGAAGGAATGATGCTAAAGCTGAAACTCCAGTACTTTGGCCACCTCATGCGAAGAGTTGACTCATTGGAAAAGACTCTGATGCTGGGAGGGATTGGGGGCAGGAGGAGAAGGGGATGACAGAGGATGAGATGGCTGGATGGCATCACTGACTCGATGGACGTGAGTCTGAGTGAACTCTGGGAGTTGGTGATGGACAGGGAGGCCTGGTGTGCTGCGATTCATGGAGTCACAAAGAGTTGGACACGACTGAGCGACTGAATTGAACTGAACTGAACTGATAGGCTTAAATCTAGTTTTTATTGCTTAATACCTATTTGACTTCTCTAAGTTGCAACATCTTGTTTGAAAAATAGATCTAATAATAGCTCTTGCCTCCTAGAATTATTGTGAAAATTAAAAGATGATAATACATTCAAATTGCCTAATGTAATGCATGGCACATAGATGTATCCCTCTAAACAGACTAAAAGAAAATGACCAGTATCCTTTTAATAGATTAACTCTTGGTACTGGGTGTGGCACAGGACTTTCTTTCTGGCTTCTATGGACTTATAAAACTCAAGATATATGGAAAAGATTTCTGTCATTGGGCTTGTTAAGGTACAAGAAGCCTAAATGTCCCAGAGGGAAGCTTACATTCCAGATTTTCTGGGACCAAACCATTTATGCTATAAAAGGAAGAGGAAGCAAGGTGAATTTCTTCTGAATAAGAGGAAAGCTGGTTTTATGTGCTATGATGATGGTAAAAATGACAGCCATTTCCATAAGCAAGTTGACTATTAACTCAGATGTGAGATTAAAAACTACACACTTTTTTCCCCTGAGTCCTGAAAACCTTGAAGTGAGGACTAAGGAAAGGAATGGGCTTGAGACCTGAATGTCTACAGAACGCTCTTCTAATTGTTATGTCGCTACAAACTTAATGCTCACAATGTGTGCACATTTTTATTTCAGACTTGAAATAATAATTTATTGATTTAATTATGGTAGGCAATTAAAAATGGTGACTACCATTTTCTGTTCAGAAATCTGAATTGACCAGCTGCTAGTAAGGAGATTGAATCTGCAATCAACAACTTCCCAACAAACAAAAACCCAGTAAAATGGTAAATTTACTTTTACTGGTAAAATTCTTTACTTTACTGGTAAATTCTATGAACTATTCAAAGAATGTATAATATCAATCTTAAATTTTTCTAAAAAATAAGAGGAAGGAACTCCTGCAAACTCATTCTCTAAGGCCAGGCGTACCCTAATACCAAAACCACACTAGGACGCCGTAAGCAAATAAAATTACAATCTAGTATCCCTGATGAACATAGATGCAAAATTGTCAACAAAATATTAGCAAACTGAATTCAACAATACATTAACAGGATCATACATCATGATCAGGTGGGAATCATTCCAAGGATGCAAAGATCTTCAACATCCACAAATCAGTGTGATACAATACACCACAGTAACAAAATGAAGGATAAACATCACATGATCATCTCAACAGATGCAGAAGTAGCATCTGACAAAATTCAATATCCAGTTATGATAAAAACTCAATGAAGCAGGTATAGAAGGAACATAACATAATAAAGGCCATATATGACAAGACCACAGCTAATGTCATTCTCAATAGTGAAAAACTGAAAATTTTTCCTTTAAGATCAGAAACAAGACAAAGATATTTTGCCTACTCTCTCCAATTTTACTGAACATGGTATTGGAAATCCTATTTGGAGCAACTGACCTCCCTGGTTATTACTTTACTTTAAAGTTGAATTTTTAAAGTAATAAACCAAGGAGAATAAAAAGAAAAAAATAAACAAAACAAACAAAAATAAACAAAAAATAAACATGTAGTACAACGATATAAAAAAACACATACATGGAAATAAGCAACAGTGGTAAAGATAGTTACCTAGCTAAATATGAGAATCAGTATAACACACTGTCTAATATAACTTCATATTGTATAATAGTATGTAGAATAATACGGGCTTTCCTGATGGCTCAGATCGTAAAGAATCTGCCTGCAATGCTGGCGGGCATTAATCCCTGGGTCAGGAACATCCTCTGGAGAAGGGAATGGCTACCCAATCCGATATTCTTGTTGTGCCCGTCTTTTTAGTACTATACGATTTTTTTACAACATGCATAATATATATAATCTAGTTTAATAAATACAAAATGTATAAATATGCAATTGAGGCAATAACAACATGAAGGAGGTGAGAAGCTCTAAATGTGCTGAGATTTAGCATCGAATTTAAATTAAGTTGGAATGTGAAAAAAGTGGTGACTACTATATTTGTGTCTCCTTAAGAAACTTGCCAGTTTTCTTATCCATCCTGGCATATTGTGTACGTGTGTGTGAGAGAGAAAGAAAGAGACAGACAGACAGATTGAAAGAGAGAGACACAGAGGAGGAGGGTGCAGCAGGGGAAGAACTGAACGTGAGTCAGGCAACCTTCTGCCACACTAAGGGGCCAGAGAACGTAGAAGATCTTAAAATATACTCTTCTAGGAACTATATGTTTTAAAATTTCCATAGCAACCCCTATTGCCTTAAACAATACAAGTTTAAGGCTTTTCTTTTGTTTTTAATTTTAACACTTTTTTTTTATCAAAATAATACTTGTGCTTGGTAAAAAAAAATCAAATAATACAGAAAAACTCACAAGCACTGATTGTTTCCCAGCCAGCTCTGGATATATTGTAATTTCTTTTAATTGTTTCTGTACTTGGTTCTTTGGCTAGTAATTTCCACAAGTATCGTTACGATAATTATAACTATTTATCCTGATTATCATTTATATTTGTCAGTTAACTCATGAGAAATGACAAGTTAACTCACATTAACTTCTTCTTTCCCATCATCTTGCCAATATTTAGCATTTGCATTATTTTAAATTCTTCTATTAGTCACTTTTGTAATATTAAATAATACAATTACATATTTGTTTCCATCAACTTTCAATGGTATCATTCCAACTTGGAAAATGAGCCTACCCATCCTCTACATACTTCCCCTAACCCCACAGGCCACCTTCCACCAGGTACATATTATTTTACATCATCAAATGTTTTTTGACAATTACATGTTATCCTAAAATTTCACCAATATTCCTCCTGTGTCCTTGAACTGACTCAAATTTGAAAATTAAAAAAAATAATGTTTACATTAGTTTAACAATGCAAATATTGTTTACTGCTTGGCTAGATAATATATTAGGATTGCTTCTCTATAGGTTCTGTAGTTCCAGGGTTGAGCCACTATCAAGAGGCTGTCCTTAGCATCAAAGCCAAATAGCTTTTCCTTTTTTCCTCTAGGTCATTTGCTTAAATTGACACCATATTTGGTTTGCCTCTTATTTCACCACACTTTTCTTACAGTTTTTGTTTTTCCCAGAGTCCTTTCTGCCCCTCTTTTATTTGATAGGAAGGGGAATTTCAGTCTCATCATTCCTAGATTATTTCGATCACATGTTTTATTTCAATGCCTCTTTTCTACTGGTCCTGTCTGGTCTGTTCTTCTAGTCAGGACTGGAGCTCTCTAGATCTGCTGCAAATATCCAGAAATTCCCATCTTGTTTTATTTGGTTGTATTGACTGTTTCTTGAATCCTCTATCTTCCCTTTTCTTCTTTATTCTAATTGTGCTGGAGTGCATCCTCCAGTAACTAAGACAAGTTGCTTACAAATTACATTTTCTGAGTGCTTTCATGGTTTAATCTTCTCCCATTATTGGCCAGATAGAGAGTTTTAGGATGAAAATAAATTGTTTCAACATCCTCAAAGCACTGCAGCTTTTGTTTTCTAGCATCCAGCTGCTCTTTAGAAGCCTGATGACAGAGTGATTCTCATTCCTTTGCACACAAACCGTTGTATCTTTCTGAAAGCTTTGGGGAATCTTCTCTTTTTAGTGTTCAATGATTTTATGAGGATGTATCCAGGCATAGGTCTTTTAAAATTCATTGTGCTGAACACGCTACCCAGTTTTCAGTTCCAGGAATCTCTCCTCTCTTTATAATATAATTTCCTTCCTTATCTCTTCTCCTCTTTTCTGAAGTTCTTATTAACAGGACAATGGCTTTCTTGGATTGCTCTTCTAATGTCTCACTTTAAAATTTCGTATATTTTATATCTCTTTGACTTATTCTACATTTTAAGATACTTTCTCAATTTTGTGGATCCTTCAGTTGAATGTCAGTCCCTTTTAATATCTGAGGGTTCTTTCGTCTCTGATTGTTCCATTTTGTAGACCATCTGTGTCAACTATAGAGGTGCCCTGTTCAAATCTCCTTTCAAGAAGAATCTGCTGGAAAGAGTGCCGTTTACTAAGAGCCTCCAGGTGCAGTACTGATGGAGTCCACTGTAGCATTCGACCCCAGCCCCCCTTCCTGGGAAGCTTCCAGGCAATGCCGAGCACAGTGGGGTGGTCACTCACCCCAGTGGGCTGGCTGAGACCTTCTTAGATTGCACTGCAGTCTGGAAAAGGAACTCTTTCTCTCCAATCCTCTATTCTCCCCCATTTCCTTTCAAAGCTGGTAAAGGTTCTACATCACAGACTAAAGGTTCTCTAGGCTTACTCCCTCTCCCCTTTATCTTTCATAGGTGTTACCTCCACTACATCTTTTATACCAATATTTCTTACTTCAATTTGGCTTCTGCTTCCCTGAGGACTGAGGTTGGCAGAGTATCCTATTCTTGCTTTATGGATATACTATCTTCTCACAACTCTCTGAATATATTTTACTTATTCTTATAATGTCCAATACAGCTAACAGAATGCACTTTAGCTAGTAGGCTCAAATCATATGTAGTAAACTGAAATTAGGAAAAAAGAAGCCATTAACTCATCAAAAAAAAGTAAAGAAGGGGGTTAGGTGCACACACACCCCAAGTTTCCAGAGGAGGCAAAATTTTTAATAAGTCTAAGAGATGAAATAAAATAGCAATAGTATGTGAAAGTATGATCCTGTTTCATCTGCTACTACAACAAACAATTTCCAGATTTTGTGGCATGATATGCTGGTACCTCATTCAGATAATTTTCAGCAGGACTCATGCAGTGCCTTGCGCTTCTAGTTATCACAGTCCTTGCCCATGTTTTGTCTTGCCACTGAATTCTAGAATTGTTGACGGCAGGGACCTTGTCTCCTCTTCAGTGCCCTGTAATACTAGAAGTGATTATTGCTGCTCTTAATTGTCTGCTAAC
Source organism: Bubalus bubalis (assembly GCF_019923935.1). NCBI lineage: Eukaryota > Metazoa > Chordata > Mammalia > Artiodactyla > Bovidae > Bubalus > Bubalus bubalis. The sequence goes on along the minus strand of NC_059161.1, from coordinate 15,728,477 downwards.
CATATGCCAGGTAAGGCGGTAATACCTCACAGCCATTGTTTCAGTGAGTCCGTGCAAATATCCAAATTTGCATGAGAGAAACACTAAATCTCAGAAAGGTTATGTAAATGGACCACATTACCCTAGTCAGGAGGAGACACACACCTGCTCCCCGGGCCTTTGCTCTCAGTCACATCCATGCAGTGAGTCTGTCTGTGCCTAGCACGTAGAGGACACTCAATAGCTTCACACATACATACAAACAGGTCATCAAAACCTCATTGAAAGCCCAGAAATAAACCCGCACACCTATGGGTACCTTATTTTTTGACAAAGGAGGCAAGAGTATACAATGGGGCAAAGGCAGCCTCTTCAATAAATGGTGCTGGGGAAAGTGGACAGCTACATGTAAAAGAATAAAATTAGAACAATTCCTAACACCATGCACAAAGATAAACTCAAAATGGATTAAAGGCCTTAATGTAAGGCCAGAAACTGTAAAACTCTTAGAGGAAAACATAGGCAGAACACTTGATGACTTAAGTTAAAGCAAGATCCTCTATGACCCTCCTCCTAGAGTAACAGAAATAAAAACAAAAGTAAACAAGTGGGACCTGATTAAACTTAAAAGCTTTGGCACAGCAAAGGAAACTATAAGCAAGGTGAAAAGACAACCCTCAGAATGGGAGAAAATAATAGCAAATGAAACAACTGACAAAGGATTAATTTCCAAAATATACAAGCAGCTCATACAACTCAATATCAGAAAAACAAACAACTCAATCAGGAAGTGGGAAAAAGACCTAAACAGATATTTCTCCAAAGAAGACATACAGATGGCTAACAAACACATGAAAAGATGCTCAACATCACTCATTATCAGAGAAATGCAAATCAAAACTACAATGAAATATCACCTCACTCCAGTCAAAATGGCCATCATCAAAAAGTCTACAAACAATAAATGCTGGAAAGGGTGTGGAGAAGAGGGAACACTCTTGCTCTATTGGTGGGAATGTAAATTGATACAGCCACTATGGAAGACGGTATAGAGACTCCTTAAAAAACTAGGAATAAACCCATCATATGACCCAGCAATCTCACTCCTAGACATATACCCTGAGGAAACCAAAACTGAAAGAGACACATGTATCCCATTGTTCATTGCAGCACTATTTACAACAGCTAGAACATGGAAGCAACCTAGATGTCCATCAACAGATGAATGGATAAAGAAGCTGTGGTACACATACACAAAGAAGTATTCAGTTCAGTTCAGTTCAGTCGCTCAGTCGTGTCCGACTCTTTGTGACCCCATGAATTGCAGCATGCCAGGCCTCCCTGTCCATCACCAACTCCCGGAGTTCACCCAAACTCACGTCCATCGAGTCAGTGATGCCATCCAGCCATCTCATCCTCTGTCATCCCCTTCTCCTCCTGCCCCCAATCCCTCCCAGCATCAGAGTCTTTTCCAATGAGTCAACTCTTCGCATGAGGCGGCCAAAGTACTGGAGTTTCAGCTTTAGCATCATTCCTTCCAAAGAAATCCCAGGGCTGATCTCCTTTAGAATGGACTGGTTGGATCTCCTTGCAGTCCAAGGGACTCTCAAGAGTCTTCTCCAACACCACAGTTCACAAGCATCAATTCTTTGGCGCTCAGCCTTCTTTACAGTCCAACTCTCACATCCATACATGACCACTGGAAAAACCATAGCCTTGACTAGACGGACCTTTGTTGGCAGAGTAATGTCTCTGCTTTTGAATATGCTATCTAGGTTGGTCATAACTTTCCTTCCAAGGAGTAAGCGTCTTTTAATCTTATGGCTTCAGTCACCATCTACAGTGATTTTGGAGCCCAAAGAAGTAAAGTCTGACACTGTATCCACTGTTTCCCCATCTATTTCCCATGAAGTGATGGGACTGGATGCCATGATCTTCTTTTCTGAATGTTGAGCTTTAAGCCAACATTTTTACTCTCCACTTTCACTTTCATCAAGAGGCTTTTTAGTTCCTCTTCACTTTCTGCCATAAGGGTGGTGTCATCTGCATATCTGATGTTATTGATATTTCTCCCCGCAATCTTGATTCCAGCTTGTGTTTCTTCCAGTCCAGCATTTCTCATGATGTACTCTGCATATCAGCCATAAAAAAGGAACACATTTGAATCAGTTCTAATGAAGTGGATGAACCTAGAACCTATTATACAAAGTGAAGTGAGTCAGAAAAAGAAAGATAAATACTGTATTCTAACACATATATACGGAATCTAGAAAAATAATCAGAGAAGGCAATGGCACCCCACTCCAGTACTCTTGCCTGGAAAATCCCATAGACGGAGGAGCCTGGTGGGCTGCAGTCCATGGGGTCGCTAAGAGTCGGACATGACTGAGCGACTTCACTTTCACTTTTCACTTTCATGCATTGGAGAAGGAAATGGCAACCCACTCCAGTGTTCTTGCCTGGAGAATCCCAGGGACGGGGCATCCTGGTGGGCTGCCGTCTGTGGGGTCGCACAGAGTCAGACACGACTGAGGTGACTCAGCAGTAGCAGCAGAAAAATGATACTGAAGAATTTACTTACAGGGCAACAGTGGAGAAACAGACATAGAGAATAGACTTATGGACATGGGGCAGGGGAGGAGAGGGTGAGATGTATGGAGAGAGTAACATGGAATTACCATATGTAAAATAGATAGCCACGGGAATTTGCTGTATGGCTCAGGAAACTCAAACAGGGGCTCTGGATCAACCTAGAGGGATAGGATGGGGAGGGAAATGGGAGGGAGCTTCAAAGGGAGGGGCTATATGTATACCTATGGCTGATTCATGTTGAGATTCAACAGAAAACAGCAAAATTCTGTAAAGCAATTATCCTTCAATAAAAAATAAATAAATTTTTAGAAAAAAACCTCATTGAATGTCAAGTAACACATCCTCAATAGATTTGTGATGGGGTGGGAATACATGAGTAGGGCTAAGGAAGCCACATACATTTTGAAATGATCTTCCTAAGAAGCACACTGTTTATCAATATCGAATCTTATCTCATTTGAAGTTTTCTGACCCTGTGGAGCTTGAATAATGAGTCACTTTTTAATCTTTGAAATGCAGATGCAGATTAGATGGCAGAACATAACAAGTCTTTTATTTTCCCTCTTCTGACGTGTAGGGCCTTGGTGAGAGAGGACGTAATATGTTAACATTCACATAACATATTCTCTTATAGAAAACCATCTCTTTATTTATCTGAGCTTCTCCCCATGCCCCTGGAGAAGTAATTAGACCAAATCATTAACCTCTTCTGGAGCTGTTAATGAGTTAGTTTTCTTTATATGAAAGAAAGGTTTTGGGAAAAAGAAAATGTAATGTCACTGGTTCAGAATCAGAATAAATATGTTTATAAAGAAAATATGCACAGGAGATTTGGCAGCAACTTTTGTGATCTTTTCCCCCAATAGTCACAAGTATGAGCATTTATAAAAATAAATGTTCTCCTTTTTGTTCTTGGAATTCCTTTGTGCATCATACATAGCTCATCAAGCATTGCTTGTCATGACCATTACAACTTTGCATCTGCTGTTTATTAAAAGTTAGGATTTGCCCAGGAATTGAATATGTGTCTCCTCTCTCCTGGAGTTGTATAGTTATTTGGAGGCAAAATTGCTTTTGTTTTTCCTCCTAATCTTTGTTACTACCAGCCCATAGTACCATAACGTGTGTATTCAGCTCCCTTAACTCATCCCTTCAGAAGTTATCAGAGATTAGTAGTCATAACCCCAGAATATGAAGTGGTGATTCCAATCTTTAGAATTGAGCTGTGACTTGGACAAGGGACTGTATGCAAGGAATGCTTGGAAACTAAGGCAGGGTAGTGCCAGGGTACTATTTCAGTTGTGACCAACCTAAGGGTCCATGAAAAACATATATACTAATGCCCTCTTGACTCCAATTGCTAATGTTTAGCTTGTCTGTTTGAAAGTATCACATGCCTAATACGGAGCCAATCAAGGTTGCTTTTTCCCAAAACTGATTTAAGGCCAACAAAACTTTCAAAATTTAAAACATTTAAAAAATTATTTCTTTATTTTAGTTTTGGCTGCGCTGGGTCTTTGTTGCTGGGTGGGCTTTTCTCCAGTCGTGGTGAGCGGGGGCTACTCTGGTTGTGGTGCACAGGCTGCTCATCGCGTGGCTCGCTTGCTGCAGAGCGCAGGCTCCAGGCACGCAGGCTTCAGGAGCTGCGGCACATGGGTAGTTGCCGTGTTCGGGCTCTGTGGCACACAAGCTTCAGTAGCTATGGCAATAGACTCAGTTATGGCTCATGGGCTTATTTGCTCCATGGCATATGGAATCTTCCCGGACAAGGGATCAAAACTGTATCTCCTGCATTGGCTACAGACTGGGAGAAAATATTTGCAAAAGACACATCTGATAAAGGACTATTATCCAAAATATACAAGGAACTTAAAAAAACCAGCAGTAAGAAAATGAGCAGTTCAATCAAAAATGGGCAAAAGATCTGAACAAACAATTTCACCAACATAGATTTACAGATGGCAACTTAGCCTATGAAAAGATTTTCAATGTCATCAGATTGTTTTATTTGCAAATTAAAGCGATAATTAACAGAATCACATAAAACGTAGAGATGCTAAAGGTAAAAGGAGGATTAATAGACTTCTACAAGGAGAAGCAAGATTTTGTAGTACACAACATATTTTGAGATATGCTGTAAATATATTCCCTATAGGAGTCCTTTCTCTTTGCTGTTCTCCCTAGGCATCTGACTAATTAAAGTGTAAATAAATCAATAAAACAATAATGAGATACCACTACACATCTATTAGAATGGCTAAAAGCTGAAACAGTGGCAACACCAAATGTTGGCAAGGATATGGAGCAATAACAATCTTCATCCTGGTGGGAATACTAAAATGGAGCAGCTACTTTGGAACTTTGGAAGGTAATTTGGCAGCTTCTTTCAAAGCTAGGCATACTCTCACAATATGATCCAACAATTTCTCTCTTTGGCATTTACCCAAGTGAGTTGAAAACTAACGTCCATACAAAAATCTGCATACAGATGTTTATAGGAGCTTATCACAATTACCAAAAGATGAAAGCAACCAAGATGTCTTTCAGTAGGTGAATACATAAATAAACATGTGGTATATCCAGACATTGGAATGTTATTCAGCACTAAAAATAAATGAGGGCTTCCCTGGTAGCTCAGATGGTAAAGAATCTGCTTGCAATGCAGGAGACACAGGTTCGATCCCTGGGTCTGGAAGATCCCCGGGAGAAGGAAATGGCAACCCATTCTGGTATTCTTGCCTGGGAAATCCCATGGACAGAGGAGCCTGGCAGGCTACAGTCCATGGGGTCACAAACAGTTGGACACAACTTAGTGACTTAACAACAAAATAAGTAAATAAATGAATGAGCTCTCAAGCCAAGAAAAAACATGGAGAAAAAAGCCAATATGAAAAGGCTGCATACCATATGATCCCAAAGATATGAAATCCTAGAATAAGGGAAACTTCAGAGATGTTAAAAATATCATTTATCAATGGACATTTAAGTTGTTCCCACATGTTGCTATTACAAATAGCATTAATGCTGCAATGAAAATGAGAATGCAGATATTTGCACTTGATGTCAAGATCCTTATTTCAATTATTTTAGATAAATATTTAGAAATGCGACTGCTGGATCATATGGCACTTTTACTTTTTTAAGGGGCGTCCATACTGTCTTCCATAGGGACTGCACCATTTCACAGTCCCACCAACAACTTACAAGGGTTAACTTTTCTCAACATACTCATCAGTACTTGTTACCTCTTTTTTTAAACATACTAAGTTGCTTCAGTCGTAACCAACTCTTTGCAACCCTATGGATTGTAGCCTGCCGGGCTCCCCTGTCCATGGGATTCTCCAGGATAGAATACTGGAGTGGGTTGCCATGGCCTCCTCCAGGGGATCTTCCTGACCCAGGGATCCAACCTGCATCTAAGTCTCCTGCATTGAGAGGCATGTTCTTGACCACTAGCACCACCTGGGAAGCCCCATTTTTAAAATAGGATTGCTTTTATGCCTTTGAATGGAAGAACTTCCTTGTATATTTTGGATCACAACCGTTTATCAGATATGTGGCTTGTATATATATTCTCCCGTTCCATAGGTTGCCTTGTCATTTTGTTGTTTTGTGTGTTATACAGAAACATTTTAGTTTGATGTAGTCTGACTTGACTATTTTTGCTTTTATTGTCTATGCTTTTGGTGTCATGTCCAAGAAATCATTCCCAGGAGCATTGTTCATTTTCCCCATATATTTTCTTGGAAGAGTAACTTTTTCAGGAGTTCTGTTTGTCTTTAAGCAATTTGTATAATGTTCAATAAGTATCTTTATTAAACAGCTACAAACTGTCCATTCTCTATCTTAAACACTGCCCTGTTTCTGTGGCAGTGAAACCTCTGCCCTGGTTCTGGCCTTTTTAGATATCCTGACTCACTTTACACGCTTTTTCCTTGATTCACTCTTGTTTCCATATAAATCCTACTCCTGGCTTCAGGATTCTAACTTCAACCCTACCTCTGACCTTTTGGATGAATGTTTGCATTTGTTTACTATTTGAGCTTTTATGGTACTTAAATTTGAGTATGAATCCCACCCTAGCTTTGTCCCAGGAAATCACCCCTAACAAAGTACACTTGCCTATCACAAGGGCTATACCAACACAGGCTATCCCATAAATTAGAGGAGGGGGTGGCAGGTGGGAAGTTGAGATGATGCACATTTTATGCAGAAAATATATGTATTGGCACAATAAGAAAGTTGGCATCTGGGCATGATTTCCAACCAAAGTATGGAATTTATAAAAGAGCCATTTGACTTTCTAATGTGACATGATAAGCATGTCTCCTTGTAAAAGCATTTTACAGAAAAACAGAATGGCACAACACCAGGATGACAGTAAAGACAGTTCTGTCAATAGCCACTGGAGCTGTTCCATGCAGCATTTAAGAGCTGCTTGGTTCAAACGTGCTAATTATATATATCCATATATGTATATATATGGATGCAAAAGCCATACGATTGGTTGGAACACTGAGGAAAAAAGGGCCTTAGGGGTGCTTTTCCAGCCTAAAGGGCACATGGATTTGACAACCAGAAGTAACTCGTCCTGATGTTTGGTCCTATCCAAGGTTTCTGCATTCTGTGCATTCTCAATGTTTCCAACAGGCAGGGAAAATGAGGTGTCATTACTGTGTTTTATATTAACAGGCAGAATTTGTGCACCCAGACATGCTTAGCATTCGAAATAATTCACTGTACATTGACATAGGAAAGAGAAAAGAAAAGGTTTTTAAAAAGTGAGTATGTCTCCTGACTTGAAAACTATAACCTGGCATTTCTAGCCATTAGCATGGAAATATGTACCTTTGGATCCCTCAACATCATAGTTCTGCTTATTATTCTAGAAAATGCTTAACTTTAGACTGGTATTGTAATGTTCTCTTCTTACAAGTATATTTCCCCCTGGAATATATGTAAACCCATATACTATGAAAGTAACAAATCTTTTTATTTCTTTTCCTCCTCCTCTTCTTCCTCCTACTTCTTCTTTCTAATGAGTTGTAGAAAAATCAGTAGAAAGTGTGCTTAATATAGAGAATCAAGATCAACAGAATACAAAATCACACAAATTTGGTTTTGATACTCAGCTAATGATCATAGTCAGAGAAGGCAATGGCACCCCACTCCAGTACTCTTGCCTGGAAAATCCCACGGACGGAGGAGCCTGGTAGGCTGCAGTCCATGGGGTCGCTAAGAGTCAGACATGACTGAGCGACTTCCCTTTCTCTTTTCACTTTCATGCATTGGAGAAGGAAATGGCAACCCACTCCAGTGTTCTTGCCTGGAGAATCCCAGGGACGGGGAAGCCTGGTGGGCTGCTGTCTATGGGGTCACACAGAGTCGAACACAACTGAAGCGACTTAGCATAGCATAGCAATGATCATAGTAATAATTAATCAACAGTTTCAAAATGCCCTGTGTTGGGGATTAACATAGGCCATTGCCCTATGTTACTCTTATACGTGGACTGGGTAATTTATTTTGCTTCACAGCTATGTCTTAAGGGTCCTCCAAGGAGCAATAGCAAAGGCCACAAAAGAAAAGATGAAAGGAAATAACATTTACAAAGTACTTATATATACCAGCCCTGTGCTAGATGTGTTATGTACCTTAACTCTTACTCTTCTCAGGGCCTTATGGGCACTAGTGTCCCAGTGATGCTGAAAGTCATGACAATGACCGTGGTGGTGATGATGGAGACAGTTATTAAGAGTGTCTTTGTGACAGGCACTGAACTATCTTCACTGGACTGATACTCATTTATTCGGTGCCCACATTGTGTGCCAGGCACTGTTTTAGGCACTTGAGATACATCAATGTGCAAAACACACAAAAGGCCTGCCCGTTATGAAGGTATACTTGGGGAAGAGAGTGACACTGGAGACGTCCAGGCAAGACACATCTACATAGGGAAGTAGAGAATATGTTAGAAGGGGAAAGTGCTTTAGGAAAATAATAAATCAGAGTACAGTGGGCCAAGATTCGGACTGTGGGGTTCAAGGTGCAATTTTAAATCAGATGTTGATTGTGGTGGTAGGTTTACTGAGACCACGACACTTGAAGCAGCTGGAGGCTGGCCACGTGAGTAAAAGAGAACTCCATGCAGAGGAACAGCTGGTGGAAAGGGTGTTGGGAATGTCCAGTGAACTGCAAGGAGGCTAGTCTGTCTGGGAAGAGAAGAACAGTCCCATAGGCTAGATCCTGTAGGGCCTTGCAGGCCAGCAGGAGGAATTTGACTTTTACTATGAATGAACTGATACATCACTGGAAATATCTGAGCAGACAAGTGACGTGGCCGAATATAAATTTTGGCAGAATCGTTAAAGTTGTCATGCTGAGAATAATACTCTACTTTACAATAGTTCTCTGAGGTTTCTAGAATTCCCACTTTACAAATGCTAAGTTGAGAAGTGGAAAAATCAAGTAACCTTTAAGTGAGTGATAGAGCCAAGGATCAAATCCAAACCAAGCATTGGCTGTCTTCCAGACCTGGGCTCAGTTTAGGACCACCCTGAAAGAAGAGCTTCTAGGTTCATGTCAGTTCAAGTTCATGATGACTGAAATACAGGCTTCAGATATAGGAAGAGGCTGTCTGATCTATCTGGCCTGATAGACTGAAGGCAAAAAAAAAAAAAGTATTATTTCAGCAAATGACTACTGAGTTCCTATGTTTTAGTCACCATGTGAAGGATTGGAGGAACAGACTTAGGCCTTAGGTAGATTTTGGTCTGAAAGAGGAGAGATGGGCATTAACAAATACATGCAAAAAAGTATTAGAGGAATCATTTAAAAAGAATCTACAAGCTGCAGCTGAGACCAAGGTGGCAGACTAAGACTAGGTGGGTAGGCATAGTGTGTAGCTCTTGGCAACTGTCAAAACCCTTTCTCATATTTAATGTTTTGTATTGTCTCATTGTCCACTGGCTCTGAGTTTTACCCAACTCAGTTTGAATAGCTTGAGAAGAAAGATTTCTTTTCTCTTGGGGGACTTTCCAGGAAAAAAAAGTGGAGATTTTCTCATTTAAATCTTCCTCTCTGGGTGCTGCCACTTACTAGGTTTTCAATTTCAGTCTATTGAATTCTTCTGCCTGGGATACATTGCAGACTGCTGGAAATCGAGAAAACAGAAGGGAACAGAAGGCTGTCTGAGCCTTTGATGTCAGTGAACTCTATTTCATGGTGTGTGTCTGTGTGTCTGTTTCATGAGAGGTATGTGTGTGTGTGTGTGTGTGCATGCACATACATCTCAAATTCTTAGAGAGTCTGCCAGGGCTGAGCAGTCCATCCATGGGACTCCCCGAGGAAATTTTTTGGTTTAAGACGCTTAATTGGTGTTACATCACCATGTTGGAGCTGGTGCCCTGTTGGGTAAAGCATTCATGTTACCTTTCCAGTTACCTCCGAGTGAATTCTTGACTCTCCACTGCTTTTCCATCCTGCTGCCTTGGTGATGCCTTCAGACATAATTCTTCCAAGATTCCCAGCCAAGGCAGCACCATGAAATAGAAACAGGATGGCTTGTGGACCCCTGGTCTATGCTGGGGTAGAACTCCTGATTGTGAAATTTATTAAATTTGGTGACAGTGAAACCCATTCTCATCTATAATTCAGACATGAAAGTGCCTACTTCACAGGGTGGTCTTGAATAAGATAACCTATGCAGTGGGCCTGGCTCAGTGAGTGTTGGCTAGTTGTAGGATCATTTCAGGGACGATGTCTTCTCACCTATGAACTGGCGGCAATTCTGAGCACTGGATCATACATAGCCTTGGCTGACAATAATAATAAGCCGTCCCCCTGTGCAGGACTTCCAGAGGGCTGGCCGCTGGCTTGACCTGCCGGAAGGGAGCGGGTAGAAGGCGGAGGTACTGCAAGCCCCCGCTGAGGTTTCACCTTGGCTGCTTCCATCAGTAGCTTCACCCCAGGGATTGTGGAAATGTTTTTGTGTTCCCGGAACCTCATTCTGGGCACCATCCCAAGAGAGCTCAGTGTCTAGAATGCTGTAGAGCTCAGCCATTACAAGGCAAGAGAACTGCGCAGTGGACGGGAGCCTTCCTTGGAGAGTTTCCAGGGAGGGTGGGAGGAGATCGTGGCCGCAATCACTGACCCACACTGACTGAACGTGTCCTTTCTCTGTGTCAGTTTACTAGGTGTCATTCAGTCCTTGGAGTTAGCTTAGTGCTTACTTATTCCCTGCTCCACTCTGCGGTAACAGTTGCTTAGACAGCATCCCTTTGACATGAGACGTCAGAGACAGACGTCAACCCCAAATGTCTGCGATGGCTGCTCCCTGGAAGAATCAATCGCCAATTCATGGGCTTGAGGATGAAGCAGAATCCAAACTCCTCAGCAGAACCCGCAAACTCCATACAGGGAGTGCTTTCTGTCTTCCTAGGATGCGCCCTCGGGAAAGCAGAGTCGAGGCACCCAGAGGTGGGGGTGGGGACCCGCAGAGGGGGCTTTCTGGAGCATGCATTCATTCCACAAACAAACATAAAATGGACCATCCCCATTTCCTGCAAGCTATGGAACTTCTAGCCTGGAGCCTGGAGTGGGGAGGAGGAGGGCAGCAGGTGAGACAGGTAACTGGGTACAAGACAATGAGATACACACAGCGCCGATAAATAAGATGCTCAGGGAACACAGTGGAGGGCCTTATAGGAAAGTAGCTTGATAGGATCTAGAAAATAAACAGGTTCCCCCATTGATTAAAACATTGCCGACTCACAAACTCCTGCGAGGGCAAGGCTCAAGCATCTTGAATTTGCTTCATATCTTATCTGCTGTGGAGTTGAAAGCATGTGAGCAATGAATGTGAAGGAATTGCCTCGACAGTGAAGAAGGAGGCATTGGCTGGCAGTTGTGAGCGGAGCAGGGGAGGGGTACCCTAAGTATGGAGTGATTGACTTGGTGCCGACTAGGGATAAAGTGCCCTCTCTGCCCTCCAGAATAATTTTCATCCATCTTCATAGATGATTCAGGCTAACTCAATTTAACTTTGAATTTTAATCTCTCTAACCACAGAGTTGGAATTTGGCAGCCTCCCCTCCCCTCAAGAATCATCAAGGAGGCTTAGAATGGTTCTTAGAAAGGTGCTTTGTGTTTCCAGAAACAAAGATGTTTTGAACATCTGACGTGTTATCCTCTGCAAGGCATGCTCACTAAATGCATCATTACACTTGGGGAAGAAAATCAGACCTGAGACACGTGAGTCAGGAAAGCGGGTTCCAGCATGTCAGAAATAGCCCAGAAGGTCATCCTCAGAAATAAACCCCTGGAGCAGCGGAGCACTGGAATGGATACCTAGAATGTGGGAACGCTAAAGCAATCTTCTGTTTATGCTCAGATAACATCGGGCCCCTCTGGGGTCATGTGTCTAATCCCAGGAGCTTCAGTGAAAGGGCAGCAGAAATTGGATGGGCTTCAGAGCAAGGTTGTCAAGATGATTGAAGGGCTGGAAAAGAAGACTTACCAGAAAGGTTAAAGGAGGTAGATCTGGTACCAACCAGCTGTGCCACTTCAAAGTCACTTCAGTTCCGAGGAGATCCATTCCCTCTTCTGTGAAATGGACGGTGGACTGGCTGAGCGCTCAGGACCTCCTAGGTTTCACAATACTTTTGTAGTCCGAAAGGAGAGAGAGAGAACCAGGCAGTAACTTTACCATTCATCTGAATTGTGTGTGCCTGTTACACATCTCTGTCTTCCTTACAGAAACCGAGTAAGAGAACAAAGTCTGAGAGGGCAGGAAGAGAGATGCAAACATAGGGAAGAAACTTGTGGACACAGGGCAGGAAGCAGGGGGGAGACAAGCTGAAAAAGTGTCAATGATGCATATACATTACCATGCTTCAAACAGCTAGTGGGAAGCTGCTGATACTACAGGGAACTCAGCTTGGTGTTCTGTGATGACCTAGAGGGGTGAGAGGGCGGCTTAAGAGGAAGGGGATACAAGTGTACATATGGCTGACTCATGTTGTGGTACAGCCGAAACTAACACAACATTACAAAGCAATGATACTCCAATTAAATAAGTGAATATTTTTAAAAGATACTTTGTTGAAACAAAAGCAATGCAGTAGAGGGCTTTTCCCAAATGTAGCAGAATTCAGAAAAATGAATGGAGCTAACCTTTGAAGTTTTTATTTAAAATAACCTTTCAGTTCTCACGTCTTCAGAAATTATAAGCCAATTTTCTCACATGGAGCTCTTTCCCCTTGCCCTAACCATGCTGCCATGACAGCTTCCAGGTACCTCCGCATGGGTCAGGTGAGACAGGAATCGATCTTTTATTTATTCCCAAACAGATGCCAGTCTTCCGTGCCCACAGGCAGAGACCACAGGTCACCTTAGGGCAGGAAATCCGTGTAAAAGCGAGAGGGGAAAAGCTCCTACAGGAAAGCCTTGCCCTTCCTTTAATGGTGCTCCCAACAGTCAGAGGCCACCTGCTCGCTGCAGTCAGCATGCCTCATGGCACTAGCCTTAGAATTCTATCCACAATCTCTACCCCTAATCTCTCCTTCTCTCTGGAGGAGCCGTGGATTGGGAGGGACAGCAGGAGACATGAGGAAAAATCTGAGACTCAATGGAAAACTAAACTCTAGGGCCTACGGTTCCTGCTCACCACTGCCTTGGGTGAGTGACTCAACCTGATGCAAAGGCCCAGGGTCATGTTGTCTGGAGGGTGGAGCCCAGGCCGTGCTGACTGGGGCCAACACCCTGGGTCCCACTGTCTACCTCCTGGTCGAGCTCAAGGTCAGAACAGTGTTCAACCTTGGCTGCATTCTGCAATCCGCTGAGGAGCTTTTAAAAAATACTGATGCCCAGGCCTATTCAGAGATGAATCAAATCAAGATCTCTTGGATTCCAGGAGGAATTGCCTTACACTATAGACTGGACCATGAACCACTATATGCTTCCTGTGGCAAATGAACTTAAAACACACAAAACATCAGAAGAATTACAAAGGAATAGAAAATCCCCAGTTTATAATATCCTGTTCCTAACATATATGTGTGTGAAGTCACTCAGTTGTGTCTGACTCTTTGCGACCCCGTGGACTGTAGCCTGCCAGGTTCCTCTTTCCATGGGATTCTCCAGGCAAGAATACTGGAGTGGATTGCCATTTCCTTCTCCAGGGGATCTTCCCGACCCAGGGATCGAACCTGGGTCTCCTGCATTGCAGGCAGGCACTTTATCCTCTGAGCCACCAGGGAAGCCAACATATATGTAACACTCCTTTAAAAATCCTCTTCTGGAGAGGTTATGGAGAAAAGGGAACCTTCTTGCACTGTTGGTGGGAATGTAAATTGATACAGCCACTATGGAGAACAGTGGAGGACAGAGATTCCTTAAAAAACTAGGAATAAGACTACCATAGGACACAGCAATCCCACTACTGGGTATATACTCTGAGAAAACCATAATTTTAAATGACACATGTACTTCAGTGTTCAATGCAGCACTATTTACAATAGCCAGGACAGGGAAGCAACCTAAATGTCCATCAAAGAAGATGTGGTACATATATACACTGGTATATTAGTCAGTAGTAAAAAGAATGAAATTGGATCATTTGTAGTGATGTGGATGGACCTAGAGTCTATCATACAGAGTGAAGTAAGTCAGAAAGAGAAAAACAAATATCATATATTAATGCATATATATGGAATCTAGAAAAATGGTGCTGATGAACCTATTTGCAGGACAGAAATAGTGATGCAAATGTAGAGAACAGACTTTTGGATACAGAGAAGAATAGAAAGGAGGGGAATTGAGACAGTAGATATGCATACCCTGTGTGAAATAGACAGCAAGTGAGAAGCTGCTGTATAACACAGGGAGCCTAGCTCAGTGCTCTGTGATAACCTAGAGGAGTGGGGTGGAGTAGGGCGTGGGAGGGAGGGGATATATGTATACATATACTTGATTCGCATTTCTGTATAGCAGAAACTAATACAAGAGTGTAAAACAATTATCCTCCAATTAAAAAGCCTCTTCTTGTGGAGATGCTATATTTGTTATGCCTATGACGAACATGCTTTTACACAGTATCTTTTTATTAGCTTTGATTATCTGATGTACCTGAGGAACACATGCTCTCAATGAATTGTCTGCAAAAATAATTGGTTGCAGACCAGTCTTGATAGCCACTAACTCTGTTGATTTCTCCCAACGAATTTGATTTCGACCTAGAGCCTGGCACTTAGTAGGAACTCAGTATGTTCTTGATAACTGATGAGCAGTTTTTGAACTTGCCTCTGAAAATCTCAGCTCTCTAGACGCTTAGATGCTATTAGGGTAATATATTCAGAACTTAGAATGGTGGTAGCACTAAATCAATATTTCATATCCATAGGGGCTACTGGCTGTAGTGTAGATTTACAGAATTTCATTTCCATCTACAGTTTCCCTGCCCTAGCTCATCTATCAGACAAAGGGTTTGCATTTGTATTCTCGCCGCAGGATGTTTTCACCTTGTCTGTATATACGTCATTAAACAGTTCAAGATCAATTGCAGAAGAGGTAAATAGCAATCTTTCTCGCTGTTTACGGCAAATTTCAGAGCTGCAGTCTTTGAGTCCACCTAAACCTGGTTTTTGTTGTTGTTGTTATTAAGCATTCCTTTTCAGCTCTCCTATAGGTGCTAGATGATGGATGGAGCCAGAGTACCATCTATCAAAGCATCCTGCTGGCATACAGATTGCAAAACCTATTACGCCCATCATTGGTACCCACTTGGAACCCCTGTTTCTCAGCTCTGTTCATCTTTGTTCAAGCTTCTATCTCTTGAAAGGCTTCATTCACAACCACCCTCTTTGCCCCACCATCTCCTGATCATTCATCTTGGTATCTCCTTTCAGAAAGCCTTCCTTAGGAGGTTTTATCCTGGTAATATGCTCTGTTGCTCCCTAGGACCAACCTACCACTGAATTTGAACTCACTGAGGACAGAGACTGCACTTATTCACTGCTGAATTCACAGTACTTAGCAGATTCTAGACATTTGATAAGTGTTCAGTTAAGATATGCACCCCATATATAATTGTTCAGCCATTGTGCAAAAATACTATCTTCTGAGAAAAAAAACATTTTCTATCTCCTAAAGATAGAAACAAGTCACTATTCTTTGTGATGAAAGTCCCCAGGCTGAAATGGTGGTTCCTCTCTGACTCCCTTCTCCTCCCATAGTGAGTCCATCCTTCTTTTGGAATGCCTAGGAGTTGTCCCCAAATCACCACACAATTCCCCACCAGCCTAGCCTCACCTTCCTCTTACAGCTCTGTTCAGGATTAACTTCCTCACTTGCCTTCACTGTTGGTAGTCTCTCTCACCACCCAATTTTGCAGCCAGCTTTCAGCTAATCTTCCCAAAGGAAAAGGCTTGCTTTT
Organism: Bubalus bubalis; assembly: GCF_019923935.1. Lineage (NCBI taxonomy): Eukaryota > Metazoa > Chordata > Mammalia > Artiodactyla > Bovidae > Bubalus > Bubalus bubalis. The sequence continues at coordinate 15,712,474 of NC_059161.1, read as the reverse complement.
GCTTTGCACTTGCTTAGGAACCTACAGTGGTTCCCAGTTTGTGTTTGTTTTTCTCTAGAATTCTTTTATTCATTGTCTGATTTCGTTCAAACCACTTATCCTAAATCTGTGTGCTCCTCTCCCCCTTGCTTCTCCCACCCAACACAGACCATCTACTGTCCACTCCCGTTCAGTGGGTTGTCCTCTGTCCCTCCCGTCAGCAGGCCCTCCACTCACTCTGACTTGCATCCTGTGAGGCTGTGTTCAGCTCCTCCCTCAACGTGCCATGGCCTCACCTCTGCTGTGTGCCTGAGAGCCCACCTACCCTGAAGGCTCATCCCAAGTCCATCTCTTGCAGGACACCTACCCTCACCACTCCAGTCTCCACTCATCTCCTCTTCCCCTGGTTTCCTTTTGCATTATTAGGTGGTACCATGGCTGTTTAGGTTCCCTAAATATTACACAGGTTTTAGTATCTTTCCCTCCATCGCACTGTAAACTTCTGAGATCATGTATAACATTTCTTTCGTGTTCTTCGCTTCGCCTGTCGTAGTGGATCCGGCAAACTTGTCGATGCTTATCATCTCTTGGTCAGCGTGATCAATGGGAATTTTTGGAGAGATCAAGCTGAAAAGGTATCAAACACCAAGAAACAAACTCTGAATTTGTGTGGGGAAAATGAAATTGGTCCATGTAGGTTATTTTTTATATAATTTAGATACTTATTAGGCCAATTATTTTGATGATGCTAATCGTCATCCTAGAAGCCAAAGTTTCAATACTTTGGCCACCTGATGCGAAGAACTGACTCATTGGAAAAGACCCTGATGCTGGGAAAGATTGAGGGCAGGAGGAGAAGGGGACAACAGAGGATGAGATGGTTGGATGGCATCACCAACTCTACAGACATGAGTTCGAGTAAGCTCCGAGAGTTGGTGATAGACAAGAAAGCCTGGCGTGCTGCAGTCCATGGCATCACAAAGAGTTGAACATGACTGAGCGACTGAACTGAGTAAGCTGTAAGCATTATTTCAATTTAATTGAACACAAATGACAACATTTAATGAGAATATACCATGTGCCAGCCTTGTAGTGGGGTGGAGCTAGAGGATCCCCAAGTGAATAAGCTGTAAGCAGATAACAAGAATACTGGGTAAACTGTGGGTAAAATTATAATAGGGGTAAATAAAAGTTTAAACATATTTTGGCTTATAGTTTATGGAAAAACTCAAAGACTTAGGACATGGATATAGGATGTAGGAATTTTAAGGGAAGAGGGTAACATAGTGGGGACTGAGGGAGGAGCAAACTGCATAGAATTTGACATTTCAGGATACTTTTAGAAAATCGTTGGTTAAATGCCATTTTGTTGGAGCATAAAGTATTGGAAAAGAGATAGAGTGGCAGAAAATTTGAAGAATAAAAATGTTCATTGGTACCAGGTTGCATGGTCTTCAAGGATTTGGACTTATCGTGTAAGAAAAAAAGAAGCCACTGAAAGATTTTGAGCAAAGTCCTGATTGCAAATTCTTATAGAATTCTGTGGCATAATCCCTTTAGGATGTTGGAGAAGTAAAAGCTTGGCCTAAGGCAATGAATTTCCTTTTTACTTGAAATGCTAGACTTGAGAGAAATATGTCATATGAAGCTGGAAACTGTCGAACATCTCAGACAGCCAGGAGTTTGCTCTCTAATGTGTGGGGTTTTGCTAAATGTATAATATTTGCATGTTTCCAGGGTTGTCATAGAAGCAAATGGCATGTTTTTGAGAACGTTGCTCTCCTGTGGTGTTTCCTGGCTCAGACAGGATGTACTTTCACTTGGAAGGTTGGATATCTGGAGCCCAAACTGGAGTGGACTTTTACCTTCCAGAGTTGAAGTGATTGAGTTGAAAGGCAGCCACCATCTCCAACATGAACCATTCTTTCAATCTTTAGCAAGAGGGCCCCACTAATGGAAAAGTACATCAGGGAAGCTGAAGTCAAAAGGACTTCATTTTCACCAGCAATTTTGTTTGGATTCATTTGTTCAGAATTAATATTTGCTGGAAGTGGAAACTTGTGCTCATTTTCTTTGGATCGTTAAAAATGTGCTCATCTGAGCCATAAACAAAGCCAGCCGTGCCCAGATATCAACTAGAACAACTTGATTAGTGATAATTGCCTCACAGCTCTCCTGTGTATTTCACCAAGGCTCGTTTGACTACAGTTACTAAACACAGTCTTGGCAGGTGGAGGGGGTGAGACAAGTAGTTTCCACCTTCAGACAGATTTGACCAGGAAAGGGTGCAGCCGTACAACTGCTCTCCCTCAAAAGCATTTCAATACCTCTGCTAGGCTGATAAGCAGAATACAGTATTAGTTTAATCGTGGTAAATTTTTAAAATTTGTGTTTTAGCTATTGTTTAGGGAAATACCCCATAATAAAGATCAGAGCCTTTGAGAAAAGACACAAAATTTTTAGGAAAGAGGTAGGATGCTGTGGAGTATCAGGGAATGCAGAAAATGGTGGAGTATATTAATAATGTCATAACTCAAGGAGCAAATGACATGGGATTTGAAAGCATAGGATCAAATAAGCAAACAGAAAATATATAGTTATTGTCCAAATTTAAGCATTAACACTTTAAACAGGGAACTGGTGTCACCAATCGGAGCCCCACGAATTGTATTGTGAGAGCCATTTCTCACATAACTGATACACGAAAACCAAATTGGAGAACTCTAATAAGCCAAGGAGAGGTGAAAGGATGGGTGAGAGATGACCCATGGGCTCGTTTTGGAGAGAACAAGCCCAAAGAGTCTGGGCGCTTGGCACTTCTTGGAATGAAACACTGTTGATTTTGACTTTCAGATTCTGGGCTGTAGATGCTGAGACATACTGTCTTTCTGTGTGATCACTGAACCCTTCAAGGTCATGCACTTAGCATGTACTCAAAGATCCTTTGCTCAACCAATCCCCACAGACACTTCAACCTCACCCATTTAAGTGAATCTGACTGAAGGCAGGAGGAGAAGGGGACGACAGAAGATGAGATGATTGGATGGCATTACCGACTCGATGGACTGGACCTGAGTTTGAGCAAGCTCCGGGAGTAGATGATGGACAGGAAAGTCTGGAGTGATGCAGTCCATGGGGTCACAAAAAGTGGGACTCGACTGAGCAACTGAACTGAACCTTAGTGAAGAGCTCTCCCTGTCTGCTTAGGGTCCCTGCTCTGTTTTCAAAAGGCACAAATGGTGAATTTCTCTCTCTGTTGATTTGTTCATAGTCGTTATCTATTTTTTGAATGTTTGTTTTCCCATGATTTTGATAAAGCTGATTTGATTACAAAGGTAAGATAAGAACTTCCTTTCCCCAGGGCTATATTCATTCTTCCCAATTGAGCTGGAAAACACTATTATTAGTTTTACCAACCCTTGAAAGAACTTCTCCCTAATATATTGTTTCTAGGAGACACTGGGAAATTCTTAAGCCAGGGTAACCACTATGAAAGATCTGGAAAGAATCAAGAATAATGAGAATGTCTGAAAGAATTTGGTCTCTTGAGCAAACTAGCCTATTTCTAATAATTTCATTATTTTTACTAACACGATTTTTTTGAACTTCTAAAATAAATGTGTAGCATAGTCATCTCCTCTCCTTGGGGCTTTAGAAATAATATCCACCATTTATGGAGCATTCATTATGTTCTGGTCACTCAGTTCAGTTCAATTCAGTCGCTCAGTCGTGTCTGACTCTTTGCAACCCCATGAATTGCAGCACGCCAGGCCTCCCTGTCCATTACCAACTCCCGGAGTTCACCCAAACTCACGTCCATCGAGTCAGTGATGCCATCCAGCCATGTCATCCTCTGTCGTCCCCTTCTCCTCCTGCCCCCAATCCCTCCCAGCATCAGAGTCTTTTCCAATGAGTCAACTCTTCGCATGAGGTGGCCAAAGTATTGGAGTTTCAGCTTTAGCATCATTCCTTCCAAAGAACACCCAGGACTGATCTCCTTCAGAATGGACTGGCTGGATCTCCTTGCAGTCCAAGGGACTCTCAAGAGTCTTCTCCAATACCACAGTTCACAAGCATCAATTCTTCAACGCTCAGCTTTCTTCACAGTCCAACTTTCACATCCATACATGACCACTGGAAAAATCATAGCCTTGACTAGATGGACCTTTGTTGGCAAAGTAATGTCTCTGCTTTTGAATATGCTATCTAGGTTGGTCATAACTTTCCTTCCAAGGAGTAAGTGTCTTTTAATTTCATGGCCACAATCACCATCTGCAGTGATTTTGGAGCCCCCCAAAAATAAAGTCTGACAATGTTTCCACTGTTTCCCCATCTATTTCCCATGAAGTGATGGGACCAGATGCCAACTCAACACAGACCTAATTTGATCTTTACAATAATCCTATGAGAAACCTGCCAGAAACTGAGGATCAGAAAAATTAAATGATTTGGTCACATCTACTAACGGATGGATGGAGAAGGGATTTGAACTCAAGGCAAAATGAAGCTAAAGCTCATTTTCCCACCCTACTGGGCTACTTCCCTAAGACATGAGTACACCGTTCTGTAGCCCAACAGAAATTGAACTCAGTTAAAAATAAGCACACAGGCCAAAGACTTATCTCTCCCAGGGTAGATTGCTCGGTGCCTCTCAGAAAATTTCAGCTTAACACCCTGAGATTAGTTAGCCTTGCATCTCTGATCCATGGAGGTCTGTTTAATTCAAGTCACATGTGGGCATTTTGACTCCAATTATAACGTCAGTTCTAAATCTGTTGGTATGTCACAGAGGCGCAAGTTAAAACCCAGGAAAGAACTTGAGCCGTTACTGTTCCCAAGCAGAAACATCCTTGGAAGCTTATCTGAACAGAAGGCCTATCTGAAACCTTGGAGGTTTGCCCAGCCTTGGTTTCCTGTCTAACTGAAAGCAGAGAGACCCAGACTTGGAGCCAAGAAGTTTGCACTTGTGGGATCAGCAACCTAAATTTGAGGATCTGGACTCGTAAGGCCAGATGCAGCCTGCAGCCAGGACCTTGCCGGCATCACATTGCAATGCACCCAAAAGTAGGAGGAAAAACTTGCAGAAGAAGATGTCATAAATGAAGTAACAACACAGCAACGCGAACCAACCTCTCAACTGGCAGAGAGGGGAAAACACATCCCCCCGCCCGGGATTATATTTATAGATTATTCCGCTATCCTTGGCATCCAGAAAACATCTTTTGCTATCTGTGATCATGCTGGGAACTAACACGTACTGAGCACTCGCCATGTTTGTGATGCTCTACTTAGCACCTTGCACATATCATTTCAGTGGTGAGGGATTAGAAAGAAAGTGGCTGAAAAGCCAAGTGTCAAGCGCAAGGGTTTCTACAGAGGGTATGTTTTTGGCACTATCTTTGCTAAGAAGGAGCCAGCTCTGGTTTTAGAGCTGCACCACCTCACCTGCCTGCACTGTCTTCTAGACCCCAGCCAAAGGTCACCTTGAGTCAAGACGCTTCGTTGTCGGGCCACGGCCATGACTGCAGGAATGACCCCATCACCTACTTTGGGAAGCAGAACCTCTGAGGCATCCAAGGTCCTTCAGTAGACGTTTCCGGCCGCCTCCCAGTGATGCTTCCTGCTTTGGCTACACTTAACCCCACAATCAAACTGTATCTCTTCCCTGCTGAACACCCTCCCTTGGATTAGAGGAGATGTGGCAACATCTGTGGGAGAAAAAGGAACCTTTCCTCTTGTGTTGTTTTCTTAAAGAGGAGGAAATTTCCTGGATATTTCACAGGAGACTTCCTGTCTCATTGACCAGAATTTATCATGACCTATTTCTAAATCCAGCCTTCACAGGAATGGGATTATCTTAGACTCATTGGGATCTACCAATGAGCTGGGGATGGGGGTGACGTCTCTGGAGTCACGTGAGCAGAGGTAAACACCACAATAAGTAGAGGTCGGGAAGGGAGAGCCAAAGGGACAAGACCCTGTGGAGCAGCCACCTGCGTCCTACACAGGCCTCCATATTTCACACCCGGGACTGTCCTTCCCACCTCTGCCCCAGACAAAGTCTTACGTTCCTTCAAGTATCACCACTCCAGAGCTGGGTCTCACTATTCTTTTTCTTTTTTCCACTGAAGTATAATCACTTTACAATGTTGTGTTAGTTTCTGTTGTACAACAAAGTAAATCACTTAATATGTATACACATAGACACCAACAAACACATGAAAAGATGCTCAACACCTCTAACTGTTAAAGAAATGCAAATCAAAACCACAGAGAGGTATCACCTCACACAGGTCAGAATGGCCATCATCAAAAAAAAATCTACAAACAATAAATGCTGGAGAGGTCATGGGGAAAAGCCAACTGTCTTGCACTCTTGGTGGGGAATGTAAACTGGTACGGCTCCTATAGAGAACGGTAGGGAGATTCCTTAAAAGACTAAGAATAGAGTTATCATATGATCCAGCAATCCCCGTACTGGGCATATACCCTGAGAAAACCATGTTCCCACTGTTTTCAAGGAACAGAATCTGTCCCTCTTTATATTTCCATGCCACTCTGTACCCTCGTGGGTTTTCCTCATGGCTCAGCTGGTAAAGAATCCGCCCGCAATGCAGGAGACCTGAGTTCGATCCCTGGGTTGGGAAGATCCCCTGGAGAAGGCAAAGGCTACCCACTCCAACATTCTGGCCTGGAGAATTCCATGGACTGTATAGGCCATGGGGTTCCCAAAGAGTCGGACAAGACTGAGCAACTTTCACTTTCAGGCTACCCACCTCTATCACAGCACTTACATCTTCTTCTTCTTTTTTATAGATAACCTTCTTTTTCTCCACTCATTCATTTTTTTAAAAATTTATTTATTCTTGATTGAAGGATAATTGCTGTGCAGTACTGTATTGCTTTCTACCAAACAGCAACAAGAATCACCCATGTCCCCTCCCACTTGAACATGCCTCCCATTTCCCTCCCCAACCCACCCTTCTAGGTTATTACCAAGCCCCAGTTTGAGTTCCTGAGTCATACAACAGTTTCTTATTAGCCAGATAGCTTCTTTTTACACGTATCTCTTCCAGATGGACTAGGAGCTCTCTGATCAAAAAAGCCATATATTAGTCAACGTTGTATTTCCAGCATCTAGTTGAAATAAAATAGATGTTCAATAAATGTTGGCTTGAAAAGATTTCTGAAACTTCTCTGTGAAAGTCTATTTTAATCATTACTTAGAATGGAGGGTGGGGGTGCAGGTTTGATTTAAAAAGTGGAAGAGAATTAAGAATGACTCTGTTATTGGTTTGTTTGAAATAATTTTTAACCTGCTTAATTAAAGAAAAAAAAGGAGGTAAGGGAGCAGGGGTGCCAGGTATCATGTATCGTGCCTTGTGTCACTGCGCCTGTATTCCCCACAGCACACAGGACAGGGTGGGCTGCAGCAATTCAGGCCTCATCCGTCTATGCTCAGATTCAAAGACTGACACATTTCCTAACTTGCCCAAGGCCCTGGCAGGGAAAACTCAGCTCCCCAAACTCAGGTCATTCTAGTGCAGCAATAACCAGCTGGGTTTTCAGCAACTTGGATGGAGCCATCTGTTTTCCCAGCCCACATAAAAATATGCACAAGAAAGGTGCAAACCAGCAAATCTACAGCTTCCAGGGGACCCAGCTGGGATGCGCCCTCCCTTTGGGGACCGCTGTAAGGTAAATCCGGTGCTGGAAGACAGAGGGCCAGCAGCAAGGGTAAGGGGGCTAAGCCAATCCAGACTCCAGGGTCGTCCCTTTCCTGCCCATGCCTAGAATAGAGCCCATCTGGCTCCCTGGCCACGTGGCCATTGTGCCTGTGTGAGGGGCACCGCTGAGCTTGCTGAGAGCCCGGAAAATTACCAGCGGCCTCACGCAGTTCCCACCAGGCCACCGGGAACTGGCCACAGAGGAACTCCCTTCTCTGACACTCCCGGGTCCTCCGACTGTCTGGTCAACCCTCGGATTCCCACATAACCAGTGTGGTGAGCCCAGGTGGTCGGGAACAGAGGGGCTTTTTGTGTCCTGGTCTTAGAGAAGAGAGTGCCTTAGCTTTTCCCATGTATCTCCCTTCTGTGGCTGCGGCTTCTCCTTTCTGACCACGCCACATCACAGAAGGGGATTTAGAGCTGTCTTGGCTCCCTGGCAAAGCCACAGAGAACAGTAGATTCCACATGAAAAATGGAATAAAATGGGGGTGCTGTTAGCCAGCCACCCAGGTGCAGGCAGCTTTTGGCAGCCCAGGACCCAGCAGTGATTTAGAAGGGTCTTTCTCCAAGTCATTACGGTTAATTGTCACCGAGCTACAGATTCATCAGCAGGCAAAGAGCCAGCTCCAAATCCCCAGGGAATTTCAGATGGATTAATAAGCAAAGTGGCATGCATGTAAGGCATCTGATCCTCTATAAAGAAATGATTTCATTATTTCTTTATGCCTCACTCCAGGATCCCGTGCTTATTATATTGCTCTCCTCCACATTGTGGACGGCATCCGTCCAGCAAGGCTCCGGGTCAGGGGAAATTACTGTGCTCCTTGTTTCTAATTTAGCAACACACTTTCACCACAGGATTTAGTGTGCTTTTCACGACTCCTGACTCATCTCTAAAAGATGCATTTCAACCTGATCACCTTGTAGACTCAGTGGTATTTCGTTGTTGAACCAAAATTCTGCATCGAGACACTGATGCAGTCCTAACAGATAGCATGAATGGCATCACCGCAGTTTGTGTATAGAAAGCCGTGTGCGCAGTTGGGAGCCAAAACAGTAGTTTAATTGACATCATACACAGAAACAGGGGATCTGTTAATTAGAGCTGGTGCTGAACAAAAAAGACATGTACTGAGCTTTGAACATAACTTCCTCTTACAGTTTCTTTTTCTTTGATTTTTGTGCTAAGGTCTCTATCATTACTCCTGAGAAGAAGGAATCTCAGAATTATCCAGAAAGTATACTGCTGTTTGGCATAAACTCCTGGCTCACTCTGCCCCACAAACCCTGCTAGTCCAGAGGTGAAGGAGAGAGTTGCGTTTTGGCTAAATTCCACTTCATGGCAAATGATTGGGGCCTGGACTCGTCTTTCTTTGCTGCTTGTGAATTTTCACTCTAAGCCTTCTCTCTGTCACATTAACCCAATAAGCACAAGTTAATGAAAAAATGAAGAGCTTACTTTATAAATTGAACATTCTCTAAAAAAGCAGAAACAAAGAGAACTAATATCTGTACTGGAAAAAGAGAAGTTTGTCTGAATTGTTTAAGAGTAATGATTTAATGACTGTGTTGCTACTTGAAGATATTCATCTTTTGCTCATTATTGCCACTTCCTATCTAAATTTTTCAATGTGACTGAGGAGTCTATCATACCAAGCCCAAGCTTCCAGTATTTAAAAATTGCATGATAATAATGCAAGTAGATAATAATCTACTTGTTCCCAGCTCATAAACTAGTCAGACAAGACTGGTGGACTAATACTTTATGGCAGGAGTTGGCAGGCTTTTTCCATATAGAGGGCCAGAGAGTAAATATTGTATGCTTCATGGGCTACGCAGGTTCTGTTTCGGGCTGTTCCACTCTGTCCTTGTTAATACAGAAGCAGCGATACCCAATACATGAATGAATGAATGTGTCTGTGTTGCAATAAAACTTGTATAAAAACAAACCACAGACCAGATTTAGCTCCTAGGTCATAGTTCACCAACCTCTGCTTCATAATGAGGCCCTAATATATTTTCTTCTTTGGCTAAACAATGACTGGGAGCTTGCAAAATCAAAACCATTCTGAGGGGGTAACACATCCGCACATGAGACGGTAGCCAGCACACGATTTCTTCCTCCTACTTTCTAACAATAATAATAACTGACAATTTAGCAGCTGTTTTCAGCTTAGAAAGTACATATTATCTACTTGAAATGCAGTTTCTGTGAGATATGAGTAGTATCATCATAATGCAGATTGGTTATTGTCTTGGACTTCCGGTTTCTGGGACTAGCAGGTAGGTTAGCCAAACCAATTATCCTATGGAAAAAAAACTATGGAAATGCTGACTATAATACAAAAAAACATCAATCTAAAAGCATCCAAGAGCTAACAAGGTAGGAAGCAACTACCAGGTCTAAATGGAGACAAAATATTAAACTAATGCAAAAGCAACTTTTGCCCTAATAATATTTGCTGATCCTAGCAACGCTGAACTTTCTTTTTGGTGACTTTATCAGATGATCAGGACAGAAATCAAAGCCTAGGTCCCATAAAGCTAGAAAATCTACTGAGACATCACCACTATAGTAAACACGAACCTCAAAGGAATAATCCCTGGGGTAAGAGACCCAGAAGTGAAGCACCCTTCCTGAAAATTAACAGATTTCGCATCCCCAGGTAGATCAAAGACCCTGAAGCCGGGAACTTAGTTTAAGGTGATAGTTCCTCCAGCCATCTTTCCAAAGCAAATGTAAATTATATCTGGAAGAAGACACATATAATTTATCCTAGGCCTCAAATTACTCCAACAATTTTCCAAGTACCAGGATCTAGCATATGTCAAGAAAACTAGCTAATAGTTAAAGCATCAGCACATCAACTAAAAATAGACTTGCCGATACTTCAGCTATGAGAGTTACCAGAGACAGTTTAGAGAGCGAGAGTATTCACTATTCTTAAAGGGAAAAAAAAGAGCAGGCTTGATAGCCGAAAACTATAAAAATGACAGGGTACATTTTTCTTTAAAAAACCAATTGAACATCTAAAAAGGGAGAGAGAAGTGACACTTAATAAAAGTTTTTAATAGCGGATTAGACATACTAAGAAAGAAAATCAGATGTTAGTAGCCTCATATTTGAAGGAGAGGTACCCCAATATCCCACAGTTAGCAAGTGTTCAAAAGTGATGTTGATTTCTTTGGATCAGAAGTCCCACTAGCTTTCCAGTACGGCACCGACTTTGTTGTTATATGTATTTATATCACTAAAGGAGAGAGAAAAACTTACCTTCTGCTCTTGCCACCTTAAGCTGATAATCCAGCTTTGGAGCCCCATTCTGCCCCCTAACAACAAAGTCTCCATCAGGTCACCAAGACATTGATCCTTTTGTCCTATCTAGGAATTTTTGTCTTGTGAGCAAATTCACTGATCTACCACAATGGACTTCAAGTTCTTACCTTTAGTTTTAATTTGTTCTAAATAATGAAATGAAAAAAGAACAGCCTTCTTCTCATCAGAGGGCCCTCATGTTTAATAGTGTGCATGCTCAGTTGTGTCTGACTCTTTGCGACCCATCAGTCTCCTCTGTCCATGGCATTTCCTAGGCAAGAATACTGGATTGGGTTGCCATTTCTTCCTCCAGGGGATCTTTCTGACCCAGGGATCAAACCTGCATCTCCTGTGGCTCCTGCATTGGCAGGCAGATTCTTTACCACTGAGCCACCTGGGAAGTCCGCTTGTGTTTAATATTCAAACATTTAAAAGTTGGGAATTGAGGAAAAAGCAATGAAAGAAATGTTAATAAAGTATTTCTTCCATGAAATTAAAAGACGCTTACTCCTTGGAAGGAAAGTTATGACCAAGCTAGACAGCATATTCAAAAGCAGAGACATTACTTTGCCAACAAAGGTTCGTCTAGTTAAGGATATGGTTTTTCCTGCGGTCATGTATGGATGTGAGAGTTGGACTGTGAAGAAGGCTGAACGCCGAAGAATTGATGCCTTTGAACTGCGGTGTTGGAGAAGACTCTTGAGAGTCCCTTGGACTGCAAGGAGATCCAACCAGTCCATTCTGAAGGAGATCAGCCCTGGGATTTCTTTGGAAGGACTGATGCTAAAGCTGAAACTCCAGTCCTTTGGCCACCTCATGCAGAGAGTTGACTCACTGGAAAAGACTCTGATGCTGGGAGGGATTGGGTGCAGGAGGAGAAGGGGATGACAGAGGATGAGATGGCTGGATGGCATCACTGACTTGATGGACGTGAGTCTGGGTGAACTCCAGGAGTTGGTGATGTACAGGGAGGCCTGGTGTGCTGCAATTCATGGGGTCGCAAAGAGTCGGACACAACTGAACAACTGAACTGAACTGAAAATTATTTAAAATTCTAACAATGAGAGTATTAGATCTACTGGTATTCCCATGGCCGAGAGAGAGGGCTTTGGAATCTTGTAGTCAAATAGCTCTTGACACTGCCCTTAGCCTGATGCTCCAAAGATACCTTGACTCCTTTTGTAACTAACTTTACTGTGACTGAACTCTGCCCAGATGACTTCACAGGGGTCACAAAGTCTCGGCCAAATCAATAAGATTGGGGTTTTTTGGCTTGCAATAACAGATGATGGCTTCCCTGGTGGCTCAGAGGGCAAAGCATCTGCTGCAATGTGAGAGACCTGGGTTTGATCCCCGGGTAGGAAAGATCCCCTGGAGAAGGAAATGGCAACCTACTCCAGTATTCTTGCCTGGAAAATCCCATGGATGGAGAAACCTGATAGGCTACAGTCCATGGGGTCGCAAAGAGTCGGACACGACTGAGCTACTTCACTTCACTTCATTTCAACAGATGATAGTCCAAACAATATCCCTACACTAATTTTGTGTTATAGTTTTCATGAATTTTAAGCCCCACTTAACTAACAATATGCATTGTATTTATTGTCTACTCTTTCTATTGCTCCTCATTCCTTTTGGGATTTCTGGGATAACTTTCCTCCTGTCCAAAGAGTTCCCTTTAGCATTTCTCTTAGTGTAGGTCTTCTGGTGGTAAATTTCTTGTTTTTATTTGTCTAGGAAAACACTTATTTCGCTTTCACATTTGAAAAGTATTTTCACTGGGTAATCAATTCCTGGTTGATATCTTTGTTTATTCTTTTGCACTTTGGAGGCATCATTGCATTGTCTTCTGGCTTTTATTTCTCTTTTGAGAAAATAACTATCAGTCTGATTGATGCTTCTTTGAAGGTAATGAGTCAGTTTTTTCTGGATGCTCTTAAGACTTTCGTTTGCAGAAATTTTACAATCACAAGCCTAATCGATTGTGACTTCTTTTGTTCTTATCCAGCTTGGAGTTTGTAGCACTTCTTTGATATATTTCATCAGTTTTGGAGGAGAGGAAACCTTAGCTCTTATTTTTTTCATATATTGCTTCTGCACTGTCATCTCTTTCATTTCTTCTGTGACTCCAACTTTATGTACATTGAATCTTTTCTCCATGTTCTATGTATCTCTTATGTGACTTTGTGCATTCTTCAACCTTTTGCTCTCCTTCAATCTGAATACTTTATCAGCTGATTAAATACTAAATCATCTGATAAATACTGATTTATCATCCAGTTAACAAGAGCTCTTTTTCATGTTCAGTTCAGTTCAGTTCAGTCGCTCAGTCATGTCTGACTCTTTGCGACCCCATGAACCGCAGCATGCCAGGCCTCCCTGTCCATCACCAACTCCCGGAGTCCACCCAGACCCATGTCCATTGAGTCGGTGATGCCATCCAAACATCTTATCCTCTGTCGTCCCCTTCTCCTCCGCCCTCAATCTTTCCCAGCATCAAAGTCTTTTCCAATGAGTCAGCTCTTTGTATCAGGTGGCCAAAGTATGGGAGTTTCAGCTTCAACATCAGTCCTTCCAATGAACACCCATGACTGATCTCCTTTAGGATGGACTGGCTGGATCTCCTTGCAGTCCAAGGGACTCTCAAGAGTCTTCTCCAACACCACAGTTCACAAGCATCAATTTTTTGGCACTCAGCTTTCTTTATAGTTCAACTCTCACATCCATACATGACCACTGGAAAAACTATAGCCTTGACTAGATGGACCTTTGTTGGCAAAGTAATGTCTCTGCTTTTGAATATGCTGCCTAGGTTGGTCATCACTTTCCTTCCAAGAAGTAAGTGTCTTTTAATTTCATGGCTGCAGTCACCATCTGTAGTGATTTTGGAGCCCAGAAAAATAAAGTCAGCCACTGTTTCTGCTGTTTCTCCATCTATTTGCCATGAAGTGATGGGACCAGATGCCATGATCTTTGTTTTCTAAATGTTGAGCTTTAAGCCAACTTTTTCACTCTCCACTTTCACTTTCATCAAGAGGCTCTTTAGTTCTTCTTCACTTTCTGCCATAAGAGTGGTGTCATCTGCATATCTGAGGTTATTGATATTTCTCCTGGCAATCTTGATTCCAGCTTGTGCTTCTTCCAGCCCAGTGTTTCTCATAATGTACTCTGCATATAAGTTAAATAAGCAGGGTGACAATATACAGCCTTGACATACTCCTTTTCCTATTTGGAACCAGTCTGTTGTTCCATGTCCAGTTCTGACTGTTGCTTCCTGACCTGCATACAGGTTTCTCAAGAGGCAGGTCAGGTGGTCTGGTATTCTCATCTCTTTCAGAATTTTCATGTTCAAATGTGGTTAACTCTTCTATTTTCATCCTAATTTCAGTTACTGCTTTTTTCAGTTGTAGACATTCCATTTGATGTTTTTATAGACTTTAGTCCTCTAGTGAAATTCTCCCTTTGACATCTATTTTTCTCAAATATATTACTCAAGTTTTTTTAAAAAATCCATGTATCATAATGCTGATATTTAGGGGCTTCACTGGTGGCTCAGATGGTAAAGAATCTGTTTACAATACAGGAGACCTGGGTTGGACCCCTGTGTCAGGAAGATCCCCTGGAGAAGGGAATGGCAACCCATTCCAGTATTCCTGCCTGGAGAATTCCATGGATAGAGGAGCCTGATTAATATATTAATCAGGTTAAAAAAAAAAAAAACACCTCATCATCCTGATTTCTACGTTAACTATGGATCTGTTTCGATTATGAGATTTTGTTTAGCATTCTGTTCCTTCGTATGTCTCAGTTCAGTTCAGTCACTCAGTTGTGTCCGACTCTTTGCAACCCCATGAATCACAACATACCAGGCCTCCCTGTCCATCACCAATTCCCAGAGTTCACTCAAACTCATGTCCATTGAGTCAGTGATGCCATCCAGCCATCTCATCCTCTGTCGTCCCCTTCTCCTCTGCCCCCAGTCCCTCCCAGCATCAGGGTCTTTTCCAATGAGTCAAGTCTTAGCATGAGATGGCCAAAGTATGGGAGTTTCAGCTTCAGCATCAGTCCTTCCAATGAACACCCAGGACTGATCTCCTTTAGGATGCACTGGTTGGATCTCCTTGCAGTCCTAATAATATTTTATTGACCATACAATGTTGTTTATGAAAAACTGCAGATTTTAGGATGATGTTATCTTTCTCCAAAAGTGATTTATCCTATCCTTTGGCAGACAGCCATAGTAAACAAGAAACTGGGCTGATTCACACAGCTTGTTGTCTCTTTAAGTCTTTATATACCTCTGGCATGTAAACTGAGAATCTGGGGTATTTACTAGTGAAACCGACGGTAGTCGTCAGTTGGATCCATTAAATTATTAACAATAATTAAGTTGTTATTAATAAATAACAAACTGTAACCTGCCTTCAATGATCAAGCATATAGTGTAAACAATAAGATGTTTGCCTGTTATTTTTCAGGAACTTGGAGTCAGCAGTGTCCAGGTCAAGCTCCAGCCTATAAAACTGGCTGGAACCACCAACCTACGACGTGGGCATGTGTGAGTGTCTGATTCATGACCTTTTGGTGTTGAGGGCCCAAAACTCCATCCTCAAGACATGCTAACACTACCATTTTCTGAATATGCACCCACGAAGAAGCATGTATCTTAGCTATGTCTGCACGGAATGATTGCCTCATCTTTCTCTCACCTCCACCTTTCCCCGCCACGCCTCAGACCACCCTGCTTCTTTATCCCAGAAATATCCCAAGCCCCTCACCCACCAAGAGATAGATTCAAGGTTGGTTCTCCTGTCTCCTCACTGGGATGCCACGTGAATAAACCTTTTCTCTGCTGCAAACCTCAGCCTCTCAGCGTTTGTTGTGCAGCACACCAGGCAAACGAGCCTGGTTCTGGAACACAGGAAGTCTGCCCAAGCAGACCTTGACCTCCAAGGTTTTATCTTCTCACCCTCCCAAAACTGCTCCAAACTCCGTTTTGCTTTTAACCTGCCTGCTTGACTTTTTAGTCTCTTGTCAGTACCTCTTAATAATTTAACAAATGCCTCTAGATGAACACCAGAGTACCCTTTACATCTCTCTTATCTCAGGAGATCTTGGCCTAAGGTCCCATCTTCCTAGACAGTCCCAAACTCCAATTTTTGTCTCCTTAGCTGTGTGAGGCTGCTGGAAGCTCTGATGGATTCTCTGCCTCTTAGTATCTACCTTCTGCCCACTTCTCAGCTTTTCCTTCTATGCCCCAAATTGGCAGATTCCCTGAATGTGGCCAGAGAATATTGTGCATGTTAGTCGCTCAGTTGTGCCTGACTCTGCAACCCCATGGAGAGTAGCCCACCAGGCTCCTCCACCCATGGGACTTTCCAGGCAAGAATACTGGAGTGGGTTGCCATTTCCTTCTCCAGGGGACCTTCCTGACCCAGTGATCAAACCCAGGTCTCCTGCATTGCAGGTGGATTTCTTTACCAGCTGAGCTACCAGGGAAGCTCAGAAAATATTGGATTTACTTAATAATTTCTCCTTCTGGGATCTTGACTCCTCAAGTCCTGGATATTTTCGTTGCTTTTGATGTCTTATAAAAAAATGTGTACTTTGTGTTTTTATATGGATTTTCTAGGTCTTTTCAACAGGAGACTTGATCAGCTGTGAGTTACTCCATTGTAGTCAGAAGTAGGATAAGCTTCCTGTAATAGAAATATAAAATTTTTCTCTCTCTGTTTCATCTTTCTGCTTATATCAGGTACAAGAAAATTAGGCTCTAGATCCCTTTTCAGATATATTAGAATTTTCTTCCAACACCACTTAAATGTCTTATGGCCTCATTACTTTACTTACTTACATTACTTACTTTAGGACTAAGCCTACTCTTGAGAGTCCCTTGGACTGCAAGGAGAGCCAACCAGTCCATTCTGAAGGAGATCAGCCCTGGGATTTCTTTGGAAGGAATGATGCTAAAGCTGAAACTCCAGTACTTTGGCCACCTCATGTGAAGAGTTGACTCATTGGAAAAGACGCTGATGCTGGGAGGGATTGGGGGCAGGAGGAGAAGGGGACAACAGAGGATGAGATGGCTGGATGGCATCACTGACTTGATGGATGTGAGTCTGAGTGACCTCCGGGAGTTGGTGATGGACAGGGAGGCCTGGCGTGCTGTGATTCATGAGGTCGCAAAGAGTTGGACACAACTGAGTGACTGAACTGAACTGAACTGAAACCAACTTGGTTCATGCCTCTGAATACGCCCAGACCTTCAAGTAAGAGACTGAATCACTTGTTTCCTGAGGTGTAGGCTTCTAGTTCAATGTCAGGGCAGTCATAATTCCCTAATCTTTGTTTTCAAGCTTTAGGTTAATCTCTGCTAACTTCCAAATTTCTCTAATTTAGTGAGGTTCTTCTTAATGTCTAGAGACGGGGTTTCCTTATTTGTTCTGCAAAAATGTTCTTGGCCCTGATAACTTCCTGGTCCTTTGCTTGTTGAGCCTATGCATTCATTACAGAATACCTCAAAAGGAGGAAAATATGAGGCAATTCTATGTAAATCTGTTCATATGCCCATGGCTATTCTTTCATTTCTTTTGTGACTCTTTTTTAAAAAATGTCTTTTAACTATATTTAGAATCCATCCAGTGAGGCTCATTTATTACAATCCCATTAGTCATTATTAAACCAATTAAAATATATCATTCAGTAGACATTGTATTGAACCTCATTTTAAATGCATATGTTGGAACCATAATGGATCACTGTGTTGTCAGATATGGTGGGTTTTCATCTGTTGCTGATAAAGATGAAACTGTTTTTTGAAAAGTAAAAGCCATCTGCAGCTGCTTTGAAAGTCAAGTGACATTTTGTTAATTAGCATTTATTTACAGTAGTTGAATAACAATATCAAACTACAATAAGAAATGAGCAGTTAACATTAAAAAGAAAAAAAGCTGGTGACATTAAGTTTCATCATTTGGCATCAAGTTAAAAGCACAAATTCCTTCAGAGACTAAAAGGGGTGTCGCTGAAGTCTGTTTAAATGTAAAATAAACTAGAAAGGGAAGGGGAGTTAAGGTGTAGCTCTTGGGTCTTAGAATGGAACAGATGAGCAAACCACCAGCTGAGTAGCCAGTTAATACAAGGGGGAGGATAAGAAGTAGACAAAATTATTTCCTTATTTAGTGGCTTTTAAACACAAGCCAAATTATCACTGGAATTTTGGCCGAGAGCAGATTCCAAATGACTTGATGATCAAATTAAGATGTCACACTCCACTCAGGTCCTGAACGGTTACCATCAGCCTCTGGACTGAAGCAGTTAGAGAGTGAGAGGAAAAGAGAGGGGCTGGTTTTGTCAGGAACACTTTGACATGTTAAAATTAGGCGTCAGGAAAAAAATGCCCGCAGTGTTTTTGACTTCTTGCTTGTTTTGTTCCCTCCGTACGACTCCTAGAGTATGGAAGTATGAAAGTCGAAACTGAAAGCAAGTAGACATTTCGCAAGAGATAGCCAGTGTTATGTTACCAACAAACAAATCACAAACCAATATTCCATAGTGACAGACATTTGCCTCTTCTATAGTCCTCCCCATAACTGGCACCAATACTAAATGTTCATTGAAGAAGGAGAAAAAATAAATTATTCTGCTGCTTTATCTTTTAGGAATGTTAATGTACTTTCTAACACAGGTCCAAAGTGTCTAAACTTTTGTATTGATAAACAGGGCTGTTAGCGGCTTTCTCTTTCTTAAAAATGCTGGCTTTGCCTCACAATTTCGATACTCTGCAGCATTACTTTTTTTTCCCAGGAGGCCAACAAAATAAGGCCTATTTTCAGTTAATGATTTCTATGATTGTAAGCATGCAAATGGCTATGCATTTATGGATCTAGACATCCATCCTCTCCTACCTCTGCAAGTTTCATATAATTTTGCTACCCAACCATGATTCCAACTCCGTGAAATAGGATGGATAATTAGTGATTTGGTACAGTGCCTGTCAGTACTGGGCAGACTCTGTGATTCTTCCCATCTTAATGGTCACGTACCAGTTAGGAACACCAATATAGAACATTTTAATAGAAAGAAAAAAGGCATCAACTTTTCCACTCCTCAGCTCACTCCAGCCAAGTGACACTGATGGATGAGCTCTGACCAGGACTTCAAAACTAGTTCTTTAAACCACCCTCATTTACTGACAAGCCACTGATGAGAGACCGTAAAGGCCAGTTACTCAGAGAATTTTCACACCACTGAAGGCAATAGCTGTAGCTTAAAAACTTTAATTATTAATCTCACTTTCAGCAGATGTGTTCTAAATCTGGCCACCTACCTGCTGGCTTCAGCCAAGTGAATCATTTCCCGTTGTATGCATGCAGAATGCTAGTAAATAAAATATTGGTACTATGAAATATTTCTCTTATAAATATGACTAGCTAAGATCCATTAGTTTTCCTAAAGATGTGAGGTAGGGAGATTAAAAAAAAAAAAAAAAAGCCTGAAGTGTGCTTTGACGACAGGGGCACCGTCTTATTTCTTTCACTGGCTCTCCATCTAATATTAATATTATTCCTGTTACCTTTTCACTCCAAAACATGGAAAGGTTTGGTGTTTTTTTTTTATTCAATATTTCCCTTCCTTATTAGTAACTTTATTTGAGATCTAGATAGCCCTGAACTTGCTTGCCCTTGTTGTCTCACAGGAAACCAGTTACATGAAAAATAAAGCATCTTGGGACTTCCCTAGTGGTCCAGTGGTTAAGAATTTGCTTTGCAATGCAGGGGGTGTGCATTCAATCCCTGGTCAGGGAACTAAGATCTCTCCACATGCCACGGGGCAACTAAGCCTGCGCCCACTAGAACCCTCGTGCCAACTAGAGAAAACCTGTGTGCCAAAATGATGAGGTGGCCAAAAATAAAAAAGCATCTTTTTTGTAGTGTATTACCAACAATTTCATATTAAATTAAAGTGTGCCATGCCAGGCACCCTAATATACACCTTCTTCTTTAATGTAATTCAGTTCTTCAATAATCTTATACAGTAGGCATTATTATTCCCATTTTATGTGTTAGGAAACTGAAGCTCAAAAATGTTAAGAGAGGAGTCCAAAGTGACACAGTTGAAAGCAGCTAATGACAAATCAAACCTCATTACAGGGCTTCATCTATCTTAGAACATTTGGCTCATTTCATGAAGACAATCAGAAAGATAGCTGATGCTATTAAGATGATGCCCTTATCCCTAAGTTTTTAGCACAATTTTGAGCTATCCTAGCTTTATTTCAATTAGATCGCTTTTCTATTAAAACTCAGAACTAATGCCAAATGCTCCATTATCATTAGAATGTCCAGAAAAGGCTGGCAGAAAAGGCTTCACCTTTTGCTAGTTTAGGAATAAATTAGGCATATCTGCTACTGAGCTTTCAAATTCAGAAGTCAAAGTAAGAAACCCAAAATGATCTATGGAAGTTAACAGAAACTTTATATCCTTGAGCTTCCCTGGTGGCTCAGACGGTAAAGAATCTGCCTACAGTGTGGGATGTCTGGGTCCAATCCTTGGGTTGGCAAGATCCCCTTGAGAAGGGAATGGCTACCCACTCCAGTATTCGTGCCTGGAGAATTCTATGGAGGAGCCTCCTCTGGCGAGCTAAAGTCCATGGGGTTGCAAAGAGTCAGACATGACAGAGTGACTAACACTTCATTTTCTTATCCTGCGCTAGCTCATCCATCTCTCTTTTTTGTTTTAGGGACCATTTCTTCCTGCTTTCTTTTCCCACAGCTGAGTAGTATCTGCTTTTTCTTAGATGTTCCTCTGTCTGGAGTTATGAGTATTTCAAACTCAGTGAAAACTGGCCCTTTAAAGAAAGTATTGTGTAGAAGAGAAGATAGGCTTTGTCACAGACAGACTTGGCATCAAGTTCTTTATGAAGAATAGACTGTAAGAATAGGCAAGATAGTGACCACTGAGCCTTGGTTTCCTGATGTTATTTGACCTACAGAGTTTTTGTGGAATGAGTTAACTTAATATCTGAGACAGCAGGAACCCTTTACTGTAAAAATTACTCCATTTCCCTGTGTTAGTTCATCTAAGGCAGCTTATTTTTTCTAAAGCTATTTTCTCCATTGCTGTTCTTTCTGGCCAGGACAGGTAATTTTATTATTATCACTGTGGAGTTGGTGGTGGTGGTGGGAAAACACACATAACACATACGATTTTCTACTGGGACTTCCCTGGTAGTCCAGTGATTAAGACCCTATGCTTCCACTGTAGGGGGTGTGGGTTCAATCCCTGGTTGGGGAACTAAGATCCCACATGCCACACAGCATGCCCCCCCAAAAAAATTACTCTTTTAACAATTTTAAAGTCTACAGTTCTGTGGTATTAAGTACATTCACATTGTTGTACAGCCGTTACCACCATCCACCTCCAGAACTTCTTTGTCTTCCCACACTGAACCTCTGTACCCACTAAACAGTAACTCCACATTTCTTCCTCCCCGCAGCCACTGGTGGACATCATTCTATCAATACTTTCTGTCTCGACGAGTCTGACTACTCTAGGTACCTCAGGTAAGCGGAATGTCACAATATTTGTCCTTATTTCTCTCAGCACAGTGTCCTCAAGCTTCATTCATGTTGTAGCATGTGTGAGGATTTCTTTCTTTCTCAGGGTTAAATAATATTCCGTTGTATGTATAGACCACATTCTCCATACGCATTCATCTGGACTGCTAATTCTGATAGCATGGATGCCTGGACAGAGATGTGACGGAGACCATCTTCTTTCAGAAAGGATGTGTAGCTCATTCTGGGGTTGGAGAATTTGAGAGAGAAAGGACCCCCCAGAAAGACTAGCGTGAGGTGGGTTGTCCTCAGTACCTGCCCATCCCTTTCTCCTCTTATTATTCAGCACTTTTTGCTTATTATCCTTCCCTGCCTCTGTATTTGCTGCATCATTTAAACAGCAATAGCCTAAATTAGGAGGATGAGATTAACATACACACACTACTGAATATAAAATAGATAACCAGCAAGGACCTACTGTATAGCACAGGGAACTCTACTCAACATTTTATAATAACCCATATGGGGAAAGAGGAAAAGAATATACATATATATGTATGTATGTGTACATATATATGTGTGTCTGTATATATATATGTATACACACACACACACACACACACACACACATATATATATATATATATATATACGGAATCACTGTGCTGTACATCTGAAACTAGCATGACATTGTAAATCAACTATACTTCAATTAAAAAAAAAAGCCATGGTCTAATCCAAGCCCTAAACCCATACTGTCGTTTCAACAATAAATTAAGAAGCCACCCATTGTGAGGACAAAGTAAATAATATTTTCTTTGAGTTTGAAAATCTCCCAAAACAAAGCTTGAATATCTATGACTCAAGATTTTATGGCTCCGAGATTAGCAAAGAATCCATTTTCAAGCATCTCTTTCTCTGTCCCCCTTCTCTCCTCCCTCTCTATCTTTCTCTCCTTGAACCCTCTTTCATTTCCTTCAGATATTTCTTTTGCTTTTGTGATACATTTGAGTCTATGTTCTTTCCCTGAAATGGCTGCAAAGAAACGTAGGACTAGCCTAATTAAATATTTGTCTAGTTCAAGAAATTCTCCCTTTTTTGTTCATTTCATTTTGTATCTCCGGACCTCCAAATCACAGGAGGAAGAGAAAAGTGAAATGCTAAATACCACAGCATGATATTGACTAGTTTAATGGGAATTCAAAATAAAGGAAAATCTGGTACAAATACAATTTGCTATATCAAACTTCCAGGTTTGTCCTCAAGACATATATCTTTTTAAAGAATTGTTTCTACCTCAAACCCTCTGTGAGTAAAGAGAGCACATGGAGCATCATCTTTCTCTTTAGAAAATGAAGAAATATAAATCAATCTTAGTTTCTTGCCTTCGGAACACTGTGAAAAATCACCGTGGAAAATGTGTGTCCTTCCCAACCTTTGCAGCTCTCTAATTCTCTCTTCTTTAAAGGGAAAGAGTGATTTTGATCAGGAGCTCTTTAAAGACCAACTTGCAAAGCAAAAAATTTTTAAATCAAACACATCTACCACAAACACTGGATGGTTTGGTGCCACAAAAAGAACTGTAGAATTTGAGAGTTGAAAGTATCTTGGTCCAAACCTCTAAATGGATGCTTCTTTTCTAGTCCACAAAGTGGAGGAGACAGCACCGTAAGAGTAGGGACTATGGCTTGTGTGACCCGTGATCACTGTAGAATGCTGGAAGCAGATCAGTGTATTTGTGCAGCATGAAGGTGGAGGAAGGACAGGAGAGAGGGGAAGGAAGGAGGGTAAAAACAGAGAAAACAAGGCAGGGAGGAAGGAAGCAGAGAAAGAGAGACAGCAGGGTCAGCAGGTAAGTAGTATTTATTACACACACATATACATACATATATATATTACACACATGTATTACATATATATGTGTGTGTGTGTGTAATATATATATACACATATAATTTTTGGCCAAGAGCTTGTACTGTTTAGATTAACTAATTGAATTATCTTAGCAAACCACTAACAAAGATATTAATATTCCACATTTAGTTTTGAAGAAGTTTAAGTTCAAAGAATGTAAATGCATATATTTCTAGCTCATTGCAGGAAGGAGACATTGATGAAAGAGGCAGAATTCCTCTTGAAAGGGACACATGGTGAGAGAAAGGCAGGGAAGGTGTGTGTGGTAGATCCATACTTATGAAATGCTTCCTTATGCGTCCCATAAATCCATACTTATGAAATAATACTCTAATGAAGAAATTGTGGCCATGCCCATGAGTTACATAGACCCCGAATTAGTATTGATGGTGATTAATCTCCTCTTCCTTTGTCAGATATGACAAAAGAAAATGTGACAGCAGGCTTTGCAATGTTTTCCTTTCTTCAGTTTCTGCTGCTGCTGCTAAGTCGCTTCAGTCGTGTCTGACTCTGCGACCCCAGAGACAGCAGCCCACCAGGCTCCACCACTAATGTCTCCATGAACCTCTTACCAATTGCAGTACATGCATGGCTGCTCAGTTGCTCAGTCATGCCTGACTCTTTGCAACCCCATGGACTGTAGCCCGCCAGGTTCCTCTGTCCATGGGATTCTCCGGGTAAGAACACTGGAGTGGGTTGCCATTTCCTACTCCAGGGGATCTTCCTGACCCAGGGATCAAACCCAAGGCTCTTTTGTATCCTGCATTTGCAGGTAGATTATTTACCACTGCGCCACCTGGGAAGCCCACTTGTAGTGCATGGTACATTATAGAAACCTAGGAGGAAATGGCCTAATACCAATATGTAATGCTAAAAAGGAGGAAAACATCACTTTGATCCAAGCAGTTTGTGCCCCGGATGTGGGTTTTAGTTATTCTGATTTCAGCTTCTAGAACAAAGGGTGCTACAACCAACTGGGCTAATAACTCATTTCGGGAGTAGAGAGAAGACTCTTGAAGCGCACTGCATCTGATTTGTAAGCAGGCCTTTGCTGACACATTACTTAAATAATTTAGGGAAAGCATAGGGCTCTCAAATTCACCAGTGACTCCAGCCTCAAGGTACACAAATCTCTTTTCAGTGTCTCAAATGTAATGCTCTAAGGCTTCAGGCAGATGTCTCTGGCAATAATTAAACTTCTGTATGTCTCCGTTGCCTCCACAATAAAACAAGAAAGAGAGGCTGGTCTCTAGGGCACATGCCAGCTTCGGCTTTCTGGACACCTGTGATTCCCTGTGCATGGAGTATTGTCTGTGTACAGAGTATTGGATTCACTCTTGAATATTCTGTACCAGTGGAAAGACTTAAACACAAATTTTCATCACCACCATTGTCTTCCCAGTAATCTTCACAGAGTATGCTAAGAATTATTTCTATTTCTGATTCTTACTGTAAAATCCTTAAAATAGGCATTATTACCTGCAATATAATGATGAAGAAATTGTATTCACTCAAGAGTTATCCTATATTAGTGATTAATTTAAGGTTGCTGCAGAAGTGCTGTAGGATGTTTTCAAAGTTGACTTGTCAAACAGATTTCTATTTGTTTGCTTTGCTTTGTTTATTTTGCTTAATTCTTTTACTTTATTTAAGATTACTTCCTCAGGCTAGCCTCACAAAGAATAATTGTATTTTCAAAGGTACAAAGGTCAACTCCTCTTCAAGGCAGCAGAAATCTCACTCTATCAGATAGCTCTTGAATTTAACTTACCACAAGCCAAATGGACCACCTCTTCCTTGATGTCCTTTCTGGACGCTGAACATATTTCTGTCACAGAACCTGTAACACTTTATCGAATTTAATCACTATATGCCCATCTCTCCTTATCAGATTCTACCTGTGAGTCACTAAGCCGATTACATTTATCCTCATTGGAAGAGAATTTTTTATCTTCACTGTTCCATCAGTTCAGTAGTACCTGAGACATAATAAGCACATAAAAAATATTGACTGACGGAATGAAATGTTAATAAATTAGCTTTCACAGTATTGTGTAAATTTAAAATACAAGCAAAAAATGTCTGTGTTTTATCTTTTCTCTATTTGCATCAGCGTGGTGGGCGGGCAGGGAAAATGCCCTCTAAGGCACTCTTTCCTTTCCTGAACCCCACCCTCTCTATAAAATTTTCTTGTAATTTCTCTCCCTTCTAGTTCAGAAACCTGGAAATTCTCTCTGATCTTCTTAACTTTAAACCAGACGACGTCCAGAGTTTCTGCTTCATCCCTGTCCTGTGTCCTCTGTCTTCACCTGTCACCTCACTACTGACAACTAGTTGGATGGTTAAGCGTTGCTCTAGTTTTTTCACTTGTTTGTTTTTTAGAGTTTGCGTTTTTTAAGACTTTTTGGTAATGTAGACCATTTTAAAGTCTTTATTGAATTTGTTACGGTATTGCCTCTGTTTTAGTTTTTTGGCAGATCTTAACTCGCTGACCAGGGATTGAACCCTCACCCACTGCAACAAATGGCAAAGTCTTAACCACTGGACTTCCAGGGATGATCCTGCTCTACAGTTTCCAGTTTGTCTGGTCTATGACAAGATCATAAACATTGAAGATGGAGATGGTTAACACGATTCTTTGATTTATACTGTTATTTCTTGATTGATCAACATTAGCAATAGATCAGTTATTGGCTCTCTGCTGAAGCAGACCTACAATGTACCTCTTCTCCCTCCTTTTCACTACATGCTTGTGATCGTTAATTTCACATGTCAACTTGAGTGGGCCAAGGGACATTCAGATATCTAATTCAACATTATTTCTGGGTTCGTCTCAGAGGGTGTTTCTGGAAGATATTAGCATTTGAGATGGTGGCTTCAGTAAAGCGGATGGTCCTCCACAATGTGGGTGGCCATCAGTCAATTTGTTGAGCGCCTAAACACAACAAAAATGCAGAGGAAGGTTGGATTGCCCCTCCCCCAACCTGAAGGCTTGAGTTGAGGCATTGATTTTCTCCTGCTCTCAGGGTTCCTGGTTCTTAGGCCTTCAGACTACATCACCAGCTTTCCTGGGTCTCCCACTTGTAGACAGCAGCTCATGGGATGTCTCAGTCTCCATAACCACATGAGCCAGTACCTCACAATAAGTCTCTCTCTAGGATATATATATATCCTGTTCATTCTGTTTCTCTGGGGAATCCTACTACAGTACTTATTTTTATTTCCTCTATTGGATACATCTAAACTTATTTTTCCATCAGTACCCTTTCTTAGTTTATACCCTCAATCTGTTGAGGAGCACATCTTCAAGTAAATTCCTAAGAAGGGTGCATAGGACGTAGATGTTCATTATACTGATATATTTGAATATGTTTTATTATTGGAATGACCGTTTGGTTGAACAATCTGTTCTCGATTGAAAATAATTTCCCTCATACTTCAAAGATATTCTTTTAGCATCACTGTTATTGTTTAAAAAGTTTGATGTTGGTCTGGATCTACCCATTTGTATGTGACCACTCTCCTACCCCTGTAGTCTTGCCCCCACTGGCTGGAAACTTCATGATCTCACATCCAGAGTTTCATACAGGTATGTCTAGGTATGTAATCATTCACTAACCTTTCTTGGCATCTAATAGACTCTTTTTAAATAGGAAATTTATTATTCTCTAGGGTCTCAAATGTCACCATTTGACCGCCCAACTCTTTTTGTCAATAGCACATATGAATCTCCAAAATATGGGATGACCCCCTTACCTTTTTCCCCTCTTCTATCACTAGAATGTAAGCACCAAGGAATTTTGGTCTTTTTTTTTTTTTTATCACCTTTGCATCAAGAATTGTGCCCAGCATCTTATGGGTACTTAATAAATACTTGTTAAATAAATCTTTGTTTCATATTTAAGAAAGAAGCAATGAAAGTTGCATCTGCCTACAAAGGTCTTGTCAACAGGCAGACTTCACTTTAGACTGAGGGTATGGGCAGCTGTCCACCAGGAGAGCCAGCCATTGCACTGGAACTCTCAGGGAATAGATTGGAGAGGAATTTATACTGGGGTGTAAACACCCAAGTTCTTTCCAGAGACTTAATTCTGAAAAGTAATTGTGATACAAAATTTTATTTGGAGTATTAAACAGATATCTTTAATAAGGATGGAGGCTGCCAAGAGAGAAAGAGAATAAAAATCAGAAGTAATTCCACTTAATAGATGGTAGGATTATTGACAATCATTTTTACCTCTGTATTTTCCAAAAATCTTTCAGTTTTTTCTATGTGTTAGAGAAATTAACAAAAATCAACACAATATGTTTACAAGATGCTCTAGCGAGGATTATCTGATTTCTGTATGAGGTGAACTATTCATGTGAGTATCTATTCAGTATTTCCTCTTCATCCCAAGTTACCACCTAATTCTTCCCTTCAGTTTTCCCCATGTCCTTTTAACTCTTTAACCATTTGGAAATATCATTTAAATTTAGGCACAGGTTTATTTAGAAATCTTCTATCTGATAGAGTTGTTAGCATTTCTGCTACCTAGGCAACAAAGCATGGTTCTGTCACTAACATCTTTTCATTTTTAGCAAAGTGAAATCTTAAACTCTTCTAACAAACTTGTAGAAATCAAAGCCAAACTTAAATATATTCCTCTCTCGCTTAAAGAAAAAAATGGGGAGTAGAGATAAGTGTAAAGAACTGCATCTATGACTGTGTTTCTTAGAGAAAGCAGAATGAATTTGGAAAGAGGGAAGGGTATATGTTTCAAAACAGAAGAAAAAAACTTGTGGAAATATAAAAAAATCCACTTCTAATTTCCAAAGTGTGATTAATGTCTTAAAAAACATATCAAATGACTACCTTAAATACATAGACCCACATACACTATTCTTTTATTATGGAAGTGATGCATTTTATTATAGAAAAAAGGAAGTATTAAAAATGCAAATAAAGATTCCAGTTGAAATACCCTACCCTAAATTCTAGAGCTAAGTTCTCGAGGATGTACTTTTGAATTCTATACTTTTATTTTAAAATTATGTTGTGAATATTTGCATGTCATTAAGTTCTTCAAAAATCAGAATTTTTCAGAACCCTCAATGTACGATAATCTACCACTCCGGTGCAATTTTTCATTTAACTTAGTTCCAGTTTTTTATATCATAAATAGAAAGTAAAGAACATCCCTGTGCAAAAAGTGTTGTCCACATCTCTTTCTAATTTCTAATGACAGAATTCTAGAAGAAGAATCCTTGGGCTAAATAACCAGAGGTTTTTAGCCTTCTGAAATATATAGCCAAATACCTCCCAGGAAGTGGTAATACTAAACATTCCTTCCAGGTTTCTTGACAGGATCCATCACCTGACCATCTCTCACCCTGAGCTGGCAATTAAATAAGTTTAAAATGATGTTTAATAAGATAGATAACTAATAAAGACCTACTGTATAGCACAGGGAGCTTTACCCTGCAATTACCTATATGGGAAAAGAATCTAGAAAAAAATGGATATATGAATATTTATAACTGATTCACTTTGCTGTAGACCTGAAGCTAATACATTATAAATCACCTATACTCCAATAAAATTTTCTAATAAAATAAAATGATATTTAGATTTGTGAGATTATCAGGAAAGCTGAACTTTCCCCCATTTTTGTTGAACATCTATAATTCCTCTTTCCTGTGTCTTTTAATCTAGTTTTTTTTATATAGACATGTTTGTATTTTGCAGATTTATAAAAACTCTTAGAAAAAAATGTTACCTCTTTGCCTATCATCAGTGGTAGACATTTTTCCAGCATTGTCATTTCAATGTGTCCCATGGTATTTTCTTTTTTGTTTAAGAAATGATAGTTTTAATATACAGTGTTTAAGACTTTATGTCACCAATTCTATTGCTCTTGCTGAAAGGTTTCTTTGCTTGTGAGTCATTTTTATTTGCTTCTAATATTTGTGTTGTTTGATTTACTATATGCATTGTTTTATACAGACATCTCTAGAATTGATTACTGTGTGTGACATATGGGATAAGGTAAAGACCTAGTCTAATGTCTTCTATATGTCATTGATTGAGTAATCTGTCCCTTACTTTGTTCTGAAGTCACATTTATAGCATCTCAAGCCATTGTACAATATAGGGTGCATTCTTTTTTGAGGGCTAGTCTCTTTTATTGATCCATACTTGTGCAAGCATACCACTACTGTAGCTCAGCAATATATCTTCTACCTGGTAGAACAAGTTCAACCTTCCTCATTAGCTTTCCTTTCCAACCTTTCTTTGCTATTCTTATGTGATGCTGAAGCTGAAGTTTCAATACGTTGGCCACCTGATGTGAAGAGCTGACCCATTAGAAAGATTGGGAAATCTTTCCCTGCTGGGAAAGATTGAAGGCAGGAAGAGAAGGGGATGACAGAAGATAAGATGGTTGTATTGCATCACCAATTCAATAGACATGAGTTTGAGCAAACTCTGGGAGATGGTGAAGGACAGAGAAGCCTGGTGTGCTGCGGTCCATGGGGAGGCAGAGTTGGTCATGACTGAGCTACTAAACAACAACAGCAACAAGTTCTTATATAACTATTCCTCCAGAAAAACTACTGAAGAAAAAATCCTATTGAGAATGTGTTGGGTTACATTAAACCTAAAAATCAGTGTGAATAAAACTGATATATTTATAATAGTCCACACAGACACACAGCGTGGCTTCCTATTTATTTAAGCCTCATTTTATGCTTCTTGGTATAATTCTATGGCATTTTTCATGAAGGTCTGACATATTTTTTATTAAGCTTGTATTTCTAGGTGTTTTATATTCCTGTTACTATTGTGAAAGAGTTTCGTTCCTCATTATACTTTCTGATTGTGCCTGGTATGTTTGAAATCCATTGACACTTATATTTATTCATCTTGCCAAAGTCGCTTATAATTATTTTTTAGCTGGTTCTCTAGGGTTTTCTAGATATATGATGATATCAGCTGCAAACAATGATAACTTTGTTTTTCTTTTTCTGGTAATCACACTTCTTATTTTTGTTCTCTGCTGCAACCAAAACTTATAAAATAATAATTAACTAGGGAGGAGAGCAGACATTCTTGGTTTGTTCCCGATGTTAGTGGAAATGTCTCCATTTGTATTTTCCTAATAAATTAAATGAGTTGTCAATATGAAAATGTTCCTTAATGTGTTAAGGAATTATCCTTATATAGATAACAAAAAGATTTGTCTTATTAGAAATGATTGCAGGGCAGCTGCTCACACGGTGAAGGTGGGAGTAAAGGGGGCCGCTCTAGCCTGTGGCCTCTGTCTCTGGCTGGGCTGGTACCGCCCAGCGGCCCAGGACAGACCTGAAATGTATGGTGCTGCAGGAACCAGCTCCAGGATCCGGATAACCTGCCACCCGAGTAGCTCCCGACCTCCAGAGACCCGCAAGAGTCTCCTGTGGTCTGATAATGGCTACCCCTCCAAATGAGCCAATGGCTGAATTGGTGTCAGGGTCGATGGGACAGTGTACAAGGCCGTGATCCCCACAGTGGCCATTTTGTGGCCCTCAAGAGTGTAAGAGTCCCCAGTGGAAGTGTGCTGGAGGAGGCCTGCCCATCAGCACAGTTGGTAAGGTGGACTTACTGCCATGTCTGGAGGCTCTGGAGCATCCCAGTGTTGTCCGGCTGATGGACGTCAGTGCCACCGCCTAAAATGACTGGGAGGCCAAAGTGACCCTGGTGTGTGAGCATGTGAACCAAGACCAAAGGACGTATCTGGACAAGGCACCCCCACCAGGCTTGCCAGTGGAGACCACCAAGAATCTGATGCCCTGGTTTCTAAGAGGCCTGGATTTGCTTCCTGCCAATGGCATCGTTCACTGAGACCTGAAGCCAGAAGAAGGTGACAAGTGGTGGGACAGTCAGGCTGGCTGACTTTGGCCTGGCCAGAATCTACAGCTACCAGGCAGCTCTACACCTGTGGTTGTTAACACTCTGGTACCGTGAACTCCAAAAGGCCTTTTGCAATCTACCTATGAAAAGCCTCTGGATGTGTGATGCGTTGGCTGTATCTTCACAGAGACACTCTGAAGCTGACCAGTTAGCTGATAGGCAGAATCTTTGACCTGATTGAATGGCCCCCAAAGGATGACTGGCCTCCAAACGTATTTCTATCCCCAGGAGCCTTCCCCCTGCCCCCACCCTGGGGGCTCCTCACAGTTGTACTTTAGACAGAGGAGTCTGGAGTACAGCTGCTTCTGGAAATGCTGACTTTTAGCCCCCACAGGGGACTCTGCGTCCCGAGCCTCGCAGCCCTCTTATCTACACAAGGCAGAAGGTGACCCCGAGTGAACAACAAAATGGCTGCAACAGAACCAAGAGGAGAGACACCGACATTTCCCTTCCTTTGAACACTTGAGTGAAGAGACTCCCTCTGAGAAGGTGATCTCTGTCTTCATCTCTGAGGCTGTGAAGACTCCTCCTCCAACTTTTTACAGACTATTTTGCTGCCTTAATGACATTCCCCTCCCGCCCCTCCTTTTGAGGCTTATCCTTCTCCTGCCCCGCTGTGTCCTTACACAAAGGGGTATGTCCCTTGTTCTCCTCTTCCCTATACCTTGATGTTGGGATGCTTTTTCATACAGGAAAAACAACAAAAAATGATATGATTGCAATATTTTATCAACGCCTTTCAAAAACTAATGATCTTATAAGTTTTTTTTTTAATTTGACCTCTCAATATGATATAACATAATAATTTTCTAATATTAAACCAAACTGGGGCTTCTCTGGTAGCTCAGTGGTAAAGAATCCACCCGCCAATGCAGGAGACATGAGTTCGATCCCTGATCCAGGAAGTTCACACATGCCTCGGAACAACTAGCCCTTGCCGCAACTGTTGAGCCTGTGCTCTAGATCCTGGGAGCCACAACTGCTGAAGCCCATGCACTCTAGAGCACATGGTCTTCAACAAGAGAAGCCACCGCAATGAAAGCCTGCACCCTGAAACTAGAGAGTAGCCTGTGCTTGCTGCAACTAGAGAAAAGTACTCGCAACAACAAAGACCCAGCACGGCCATAAATAAATAAGATTATTTAAAAAAAAAAACTGATAGCTTCTACTTGGTTGTGGTAGATAATTCTTTCCAAATAGTTTTTTGAGTCCCATTGGCTATTACATTATTTAGAGTTTTTAAATATATGGGTCTTTTTCTTTTTATCCTATCTTTGTTAGGCTTTAATAATAATAATAGCAGTTGTGATCATTTTGTACACTCATATGATGTTTCAAATACCACATTTTTTCCTGTATTTTATTACAACATTTACAAATGAAATACAGCATTACATATATTTTGTGGATAAGGAATTGAGGCTAAGATTATGCAGCTTGAGAGAGCAGCCTGTTTCACTAGGCTCTGCTACATAGTTTTGAAGAGTTAAAAATGAATTAAGTAGCTTTCCATGTTCTGGAATAGATTATATAGAATAGAAAAAATCTGTTTCTTGAAAGAATGAAAAGATTGATTCATGTATGCACAGGAGACAAAATGATGCTGTGAAAGTACATGGGGTTTAAAGCCAGACAAATGCTGGTTTGAATTCCAGCTCTATCCATTACTTGGTAACCCTGAATAAGTAGAAATGATGGTCATTATAAAAACATCCTGTCCTGAAGACTTTTGTGACAACATTTTCCAGTTGTGCCTGGGTCTTTTTCTGATATTTTTTTCCATAACACCTTGTTGCCCCAGGAAATCATGTATTTCTTCTAGATAATGGAATATATAATTTCATAGTCATATGTACTACTCTCTTATATTTTAGGAGGCCAATGCCATATCTATTAGGCGACCAAGGTTGATACGCTCTTATATTTTAAAATCTCCATATAAAGATACTTTATATCTTTTGTTATATTTCCTATTAGTCTTTGGTATTTAATTGTGTGCTCACTTTTGTTTCTAATATTTGTTGTTTTTTGAAAATAAGCTTTTAATTTTAGAGTACTGTGCATGTATGTGTGCTAACTCACTTCAGTCATGTCTGACTCTGCAACCTTATAAACTGTAGCCCACCAGGCTCCTCTACACATGGGATTCTCCAGGAAAGAATACTGGGGCAGGTTGCTGTGCCCTCCTCCAGAGGATCTTCCCAACCCAGGGATCAAACCCATGTCTTTTCTGTTCCCTGCATTGGCAGGCAGGTTCTTTACCACTAATGCCACTTGGGAAACCCTTAGATAAGTAGCAGAGTAAGCTAAATAATAACCCCACAAAATGTAAATGTCCTAACCTCCAGAACCTGTGAATGTTATACGGTCATAGGTACTTTGCAAGTGTGGTTAAATTAAGGATTTTTATGATGGGGAGATTATTCTGGATTATCCCAGTGGGCCCTGTATAATCACAGGATCCTTATAAGAGGGGTCCAAGAAAGTCAGACGGAGGAGAAGGTGATACGTCAACATAAGAAGAGATTGGAGTGATGTGGCCACAAGTCAATGAATGTTAGCAGTCTATAGAAGCTGGAAAAGACAAGGAATGGAGTTGCCTCTGGAGCCTCCAGAAGGAACCAGCCCTGCCAGCTCCTTGATTTTCACCCCTCTAAGATTCCCTGGTGTCTCAGTGATAAAGAATTCACCTGCCAATGCAGGAGACATGGGATTGATCCCTAGGTTGGAAAGATCCTTTGAAGAAGGAAAGTGGAGAATTCCATGGACAGAGGAACCTGGTGGGCTACAGTCCATGGAGTCACAAAGGATCAGACACAACCTAGAAACTAAACAACAAGACTCATTTTGGACTTCTGACCTCCCAAACTTTTAAAGTTTGCATTATTTTAAGCCAATAGATCTGTGATAATTTGTTACAGCAGGAATAGGACACACATAGTTTTAGAACGACAGAAAAGTGGCAAAGATACTACAGAATTCCCATACGCCCCATCCAGTTTCCCCCTTTGTTACTGTCTTACATTAGGATGGTATATTTGTCACAATTAATGAACCTATAAGACATCTTATTATTAACTAAAGTCCATACTTTCTTTTTTCAGATTTTCTTAATTTTTACTGTGTGCTCTCTATCTGTTCCAGAAGGGCATCCAGCTTCCCATATTCCATTTAGCTGTCCTGTCTCCTTTGGCTCCTCTTGGCTGTGGTAGTTTCTCAGACCATGTTTTGGATGACCTTGACAGTCTGAAGAATACAGCTCAGATAGTATTTTACATGCCCCTCAGTTGGGATTTTTCTCATGACTAGGCTGAGATGATGAGTTTGAGCGACGAGGACCAGAGAGGGAAGTATCACTCTCATCGCATCATTCTCGGTTATATACTGTCAACATGACATCATTGTTACTATTGAGTTTGACCACCTGGCTTAGGTAGTGTTTGTCAATTTCTGTACCACAAAGTTACTCTTTTCCCTTCCTTTGTCTCAATTCAGTTCAGTTCAGTTCAGTCGCTCAGTCTGACTGTTTCCAACCCCATGGACTACAGCACGCTAGGCTTCCCTGTCCATCACCAACTCCCAGAGCTTGCTCTAACTCATGCCCATCGAGTTGGTGATATCTAGTGTTTTTCAAATAAGAAACTTTTAAAATTTGTCAGTTACACTATTTTTTTGTTTTATAAGTAAGGGAGTTGGTGATGGACAGGGAGGCCTGGCGTGCTGAGATTCATGGGGTCGCAAAGAGTCGGACACGACTGAGTGACTGATCTGATCTGATCTGAATGTCTCCTTTATGTTAATTACTTCTGTCATGCTTGTGGTTCCTTTTATATTCTTTTATATATTTTATATTCTTTTTCTATACATGAATATATATATTCTTTTATATATATTCTCTTATATGTATATATTTATATTCTTTTATATATATATTCTTTTTCTATACATGAATATATATATATTCTTTTATATATTTTATATTCTTTTTCTATACATGATCTCCAGTTGGCAAGGAGTTGTTTGTTTCTTTAAATATTTAAATATTTTTCTATTGATTTCTGTCTTCATAGCATAGTGGTAAAAGAATATCTGTTATATAAATTTTGCCTTTTTGAATTTTGTCAGTTTTTAGTTTGTTCTCTTATATGATCACTTTCTGTGCTTTCTGAATTTTCATAAAGACTTTGAAAGGAATTCTATTTTCTGTTTGCAAGGTATAAACTAAACTCTAAATTTTGCAGTGGGTAGGAACATATTTGTTTTGATTACCTCTGAATACACAGCTTCTCAAACAGGGCCTAATACACGGTAGGAGTTCACTAAACAATTTTTAGTAAATGACTACAAAAATTTCATGCTCTCAGTTAGGACCAATAAAAATGTCTCCAGACATGGCCAACTGTCCCCTTGTGAACAAAATCACCAAGTGAACTACTTTAAGATGATAAAGTTATCTACATAGAAAATCTGAGAGAATCTGCTCAAAAAGTATCAAAATTAATATTTGGATTCAGCAAAGTTAGTTGATAGATTTAATAAGTCAATATTAAATTACATTCCTATAGTATAGCAGTAATAAACCTTTAAAGAATATAGTTTTAAAGTCAGTATCATCAATGATAGCAATACAAATAAAAGACTAAATCTAATAAAAGATGTGTAAGAGCTTTAGGAAGAATATTATAAAATATAATGAAAGATATTAAAGACATAAGAACAGAGAAATTTACAAGAATCACTTTTTTTTTTCTTCCCAAACTGATCTATAAATGTAATGCAAGTCCAATCAAAAGCCAATAGGGAGTTTTCATGGGATTTGACAAATTGATTCTAAAATTTATACTGGGGAATATGGAATAAAGCTAGCTAAGGCACTTTTGCAGAAAATTAATTTGGGAGGCTTGCTGTATCATGTATCAGAGTTTACTCTAAAGATACAGTGGCCAGCAAACATGAAAAGATGGCT
Source organism: Bubalus bubalis (assembly GCF_019923935.1). Lineage (NCBI taxonomy): Eukaryota > Metazoa > Chordata > Mammalia > Artiodactyla > Bovidae > Bubalus > Bubalus bubalis. The sequence goes on along the minus strand of NC_059161.1, from coordinate 15,676,083 downwards.
GATTTTTAGAGAAATGCAAATCAAAACTACAATGAGGTATGGTGATCTCACATTGGTCAGAATGTCTGTAATCAAAAAATCTACAATCAATAAATGCTGGAGAGGATATGGAGAAAGGGGAATCCTCTTACACTGTTGGTAGGAATGTAAATTGCTACAGCCACTATGGAGAACAGTATGGAGGTTCCTCAAAAAACTAAAAGTAGAACTACCACATGACCCAGTAATCCAATTCCTGGGCATATACCTGGAGAAAACCATAATTCAAAAGAGACATGCATCCCAATGTTCATTGCAGTACTATTTACAATAGCCAGGATGTGGAAGCAGCCTAAATGTTCAACAACAGAGGAATGGATAAAGAAGATGTGGTACATATTGGGTTGGTCAAAAAATTGCTTTAGATTTTTCCATTAGTTGTTACAGAAAAACCTGAATTATACCACACACAGACACATATATATGTATGTACCTATACATACATGCATATATATATATATATAATGGAATATTATTCAGCCACGAAAAGGAATGAAATAGTGCCATTTGCAGAGATGTGGCTAGACCTAGAGATGTCATCCAGAATGAAGTAAGTCAGAAAGAGAAAAACAAATATAATGTATTAACACTCATATGTAGAATCTAGAAAAATGGTACAGATGAACTTATTTGCAAAGCAGAAATAGAGACACAGATGCAGAGAACAAACATATGGAAACCACGGGGAGAAGGGGGAGTGGAATGAATTGGGAGTTTGGGATTGACATATATACACTACTATGTATAATACAGATAACTAATGAGAATCTTCTATATAGGGAACTCTACTCAATGCTCTGTGGTGACCTAAATGGGAAGGAGATCTCGAAAAGAAAAGATATACATATACATATAACTGATTCACTTTGCTGCACTGCAGAAACTAACACAACATTGTAAAGCAACTATACTCCATAAAAATTAATTTAAAATAATAAAATTGTAGTAATCAAGAATGTAGGCAAAACTAGGCAAATAGAAATAGCAAACAGAATAGATATATTGTTTGCAGAACTACAGATACATGGAAAGTTAATATATGACAGAGGAGGCTTTCAAAACCATTGGCAAAGGATATAATATGCTAGGATTACTGACCTTGTATTTTGAAAAATCATTTTTATTTATTATCTGTCTTTTTCCACTACAAAGGGAGCTCCATGAGGTCAGGGATCTGATCTGTTTACTTCACAGTTGTATTTCAACGTTGCCTCAGATAACCATTGTTCAGTTCCATCAACATAAATACTTTGTTTTTGCTTTTGAATCTTTGTGGCTTCTAGTCTCAAACATTCCCTTGCATGGTGGTAATCCCAAAGAACAAACTGGTCCACATTTAGTTCTCCTCCACTGCCTTCTGACTGGGTAACCATGGTTCCTGTCATTCTTAAACAGTGGCACTTTATGCTACTGAGCAGTTATGTCCACCTACAGGTCCTTTGGCCAGGCTGGCTAGAGCCTGGCTGTTATCAGTCCTGCCCCAGACTGAGCCTCTAAATGGCCAGTTGTTAACACAGAGGAAAGATATCCACAGTCACACAAAGTGCCTCATCCAGGCCCCTCTCTCACATGTAGGGGTCCCAGAGAGTTTGCCTAAGAGAACCAAGTGATATAGGTAGCTCTGGATTAACCCTCCAGGAAAATTAAATAAATGTGCCTGCCTCTCAGACATCATTCATTCATTTACCATGAATTTGCGAGCCCTATTACTTGCTAGGCACTAGCAACTGACTTATCATGTTCAAGATCTGAAGCAGTAAGTAGTGGCACAGGGATTTGCCAAAGTCTTGAAACAGTTCTCTGAGCCTTTCCAGTGGAGAACAACACCTAGTATTTAAGGGCCTTCTTCATCTTGACCCAACAAATGCCCTCCCCAACACACACCTCACAATAGGCCCCTCACACGCCAATCTCTCGGTCCCATCAGTATCCAGCAAACAGGCCAGCATGCCTCCTGGCTCTGGCTCCTTACTTTTACCCTGATACGCTCTCAGTCTGCAAAACCCTCTGCATCCTCTCTACCCATCCAAATCCTACTTTTCTTCAGGGCCCAACTGCTCTGATCAGTAAATCTCCCATTGAACATAGGACACTCTGATGGCCTAAGGGTGGAGGTTGGCAGCCCACCTAGACCTCTCTGTCTGGGATTGCTCTTTCAGTGCCTCATGGGTTGGTCTAAAGATGATATAGAATGAAAGTCCAGGAAAGAAACCTCTGCATTTTATAGTCTAAGAAACTAAAGCATGGGATGACTGAATGACTTATTCTAGAAAACAGATTAATACACTAGAAATACGAGGTGGTGGAGCACAGTGGAAATCACTTGGTTCTCTAAAGTTAGAAACATCTGACTGTGAATCCTGCTTTGGCAATTTACTGGCTGAGTGACCCCAGGAGAATTACTTCACCTTCCTGAACCACTGTTTCCTTACATATATTAAGTTCGCCAAAAAGTGCAGGTTTTTCCAGAAGCTCCTATGGAAAAACCCAAACAAACTTTTAGCCACCCCAATACATTGGGGAAGATTAATATCTTCTTTGCAAGATTGTTGTGAATGTAAGAAATAAAGTGCATAAAATACCTGACATCATAAATTAAATTGCAGTTTTCCATTCTTTCTTAATTTTATTATGCTGCCTCTTTCTACAAGACCAACCTCCTTGAAAGTAGGTTCTATGCTGTGTCAGCGCCCATATTCCCCATAAGGCCAGCACAATTCAGAGCGTACAGTGGGGGTTTCAGAAATAATTTTTTAAGTTTAAAAAAAAAAGACTTTTTTCTGAAAGATCAATATTCACTTAAATGAACAATGAATTTAAAACTAGATCTCTTGTTTTTTCCATTCTTATTACTCTGGTATGCTCTTATCTTTTACATATATTCCCATATGTGACAAAATATTGCATAAACAATGAAATCATTAGTAGTAAATGAGATTTATAGCGTGTAAGAGAATAGTGTTCTACAAGATTTTGTTTTAGTCCATGAAAAATAATGAATTATTCCTAACGTTAATTTATATTATAGTATAAAAACTCCAGATGTCAGAACTGAAAAGATTTCCAGAACCATGGCAGAGGGTAGTTTCTAAGTTTATTTTGGCTTGAGGCCACTTAAAGGGTGAGAAAAAGTTCATGATTTCCCATTGTGTGAAGTCACACGTACAAAGTCCTTTTGTCCAAGTGGCCTTGTCATGTGACATTGTTAAGTATTTTTCACTTGGCCTTCTAATCACATCCAAGATGTCATACCCCTAGAGGCAATTTGATGTATGAATAAATGGAAATTTGAGGTGAGGCTCAGCGGGGTCACCAGAATCGGACTGTGACTAGCAAACCAAAAGCAGACATCTCTGAGTTTACTTAGAACATGTACAAGGTGAAGAAAATTCAAATCAAGAGTTGAAGTCTTATCAGGGCTAAGAGGTAAAAAATAGTAGATGGGTCAGGTTATTGGAGGACAAAGAGTGAGTTTCTTTTGTTTGAGAATAGAGTTTGCATCAGGATGGAGTTCACAGCATTTGAGGACTTGTTCATTCTACCAAAAGGAAATAAAAGCAAACTGATGACTTGGCAGAAAATAGAAGACAAACGAATTGGGGTTTAATTTCTCAGATGGCATGAATGCAAACATGCTACATTTTTCTGGTTTGGAAAAATCACCAAAGGGTTCTTTGGCAGGAATATTATTTTTAAATTCCTGATTTGAACTATTCATTTCTACCTTCTGAAGCACTCTTTGTCTCTTACACCAGGCCCAATTCCCCTATCGCTGTTAAATCACAGGCACCCACAAAAGCCTGTGTCTGCTTGTTGCATTCTGTGGATTCTCAATCAGCCCTCATGAATGCTTGTTTTGACACTGCCCTGTTAGCAATTCAGTGTGCACTCTCTGGGCTCCTCCTTTCCTTCAATAACAAATCTTCATTAGACATCAGTTTTCAGCCATTTAAACCCTGACTACACATTTTAGAATATTATCTAGCTCATCTATTTGCCAAAATTATATGGTAACTTTTTCAATAAAAGATCCAATTGTTGTGACATATCTCTACCATTTATACATGTTAAAACAATATTCTTCTAATGACAATATTAGCATGCATTTATAAGATTGTTGGGTGGAAGGAGTGTTATTTTCTTTAAGGATTTCTTGAGAAGGAGCCATGTGCCAAGTCTATATTACACTCTCTAACAGAAATAAATGAGATGAAAAGTAATTGTAAGTGGATGGGATATTCTTCTAGAGGTGTTAGTTATGGAAATGAATTCTGGAGCCCCTGATAAAACCTGCTTTTTTTCATTTGCTTTCCTGGCCAGAAAGGTCAATAGGTCTAAGACCACTTTAATGGAATATTGCTATGCTATGCTATGCTATGCTGAGTCACTTCAGTCGTGTCCGACTCTGTGTGACCCCATAGACGGCAGCCCACCAGGCTCCCCCATCCCTGGGATTCTCCAGGCAAGAACACTGGAATGGGTTGCCATTTCCTTCTCCAATGCATGAAAGTGAAAAGTGAAAGTGAAGTCGCTCAGTCATGTCCGACTCTTAGCGACCCCATGGACTGCAGCCGACCAGGCTCCTCCATCCATGGGATTTTCCAGGCAAGAGTACTGGAGTGGGGTGCTATTGCCTTCTCCGTAATGGAATATTACCCAGCTATTAAAAAGAATGCATTTGAATCAGTTCTAATGAGGTGGATAAAACTGGAGCCTATTATACAGAGTGAAGTAAGTCAGAAAGAAAAACACCAATACAGTATACTAACGCATATATATGGAATTTAGAAAGATGGTAACAATGACCCTATATGCGAGACAGCAAAAGAGACACAGATGTAAAGAACAGACTTTTGGACTCTGTGGGAGAATGCAAGGGTGGAATGATTTGAGAGAATAGCACTGAAACATGTATATTACCATATGTGAAATAGATCGCCAGTCCAGGTTCCATGCATGAGACAGGGTGCTCAGGGTTGGTGCACCGGGATGACCCTGAGGGATGGGATGGGGAGGGAGGGGGGAGGGAGGTTCAGGATGGGAAACACATGTACACCCATGGCTGATTCATGTAAATGTATGGCTAAAACCACTACAATATTGTAAAGTAATTAGCCTCCAATTAAAATAAATAAATTAATTAAAAAAAAAAAGAGTTGAGCAAAGGAAACACAATATAGTTCTACAAATCTCCAAAAGGGCTTCCAGCATCCCGAATCATCTAGTTCTTTGCCATTACTCAGGAGTCTTAGGGAACCCTGATTCTCCTTTCATGGTGCCCTTGTGAATACTGGTCTTATTGATTTAAAAATGATGGCACTGGAATTCCTAGAGTGGTGCTCTGGGGATTTTCCTGGTGGTCTGGTGGTTGACTCCAGACTTCCAATGTAGGGAATACAGGTTCCATCCCTGGTCAGGGAACTAAGATCTTGCATGCCAAGTAGCACAGCCCCCCCAAAAAGAGACTTTTTTTTTTTTTAAGAAAGCAGTGCTCTAAATAGAGAAACTGACATTTTTTGAAGCTGCACAAATGTACAGTAGATAACATGTTTATCCTTTTACCAAACTAAACTTAGCTTAGACAACTAAGCTTGGGAGGTTTAGAAATTCTCCAGATCACTTTCCCACTTTCTACTTGACAAGGCCCTTTCTGACTGCTTCTCCATATGAGACTTTCGTTTACAATGGTTACCCTGGTGTGACAGGCTGAATAATAGCCTTCTAAAAACATCCACATCCCAACCCCCAGAACCTGTGAACACCTTAATTTACATGCCAAAAGGGTTTTGCAGCTGGGATTAAGTTTAGCATTTGGGGATGGGGAAATGATCTTGGATGACCCACGTGAGCCCAGTGTAATCACAGCGTCCTTATAAGAGAGAAGCTGGAGGATCAGTCAGAGGAAGGAGATGTAAAAATGGAGAGGGTCAGAGAGGAGGGGAAAATGCTACCCTGCTAGCTTTGAATACGGAAAAGAGTCTAGGAATGCTGACAATCTCTAGAAGCTGAAGGAGAGAAGGAAGTAAAGACAAGAAAGCAGATTCTCCCCAGAGCCTCCAGAGTGGAACATAGCCTTATCAACATCCTGATTTTAGCAGGGTAGGACCCATTTTGTACTCTGACCTCCAGAGAACAATTTTCTGTTGGGTGAAGCCTTTAAGTTTGTAGTAGTTTGTTACAGCAGCAAGGAAATGAATATACCTGATAAGGCTCTAACAATCCCCAAACTTTTCTCTAATCCTTGTGTCTGTTATTAACGATATCACCTGTGGTTTTATTTTAATACTGTTGATCTATGACAGTGCTATCTATACATCGTTTTTAGTTCTACTGAGAGCTCTGTAAATTTTTAGTTTCATCAAAAGACAAATGGACAAATGTGGATGAGAATGTGGAGACATTGGAACATTTGCACACTGCTGGTTGAAATATAAAATGGTGTAACCACTGTGGAAAACAGTTTGGTGGGTTTGCATTGTTAAAAATGGAATTGCCCATGACTCAGGAATTGTACTTCTGGGTACACACCCCAAACAACTGAAAACAGGTAGTCAACAAAAACTTCACACAGATGTTTATAGCAGGGCTTTTCACAACAGCTAAAAGGTAGAAACAAGTCAAATGTTCATCAACTGATGAGTGGAAAAACAAAATATGGTCTATTCACCAATGGAATATTATTCAGTCACAGGACGAAGTGAAGTACCAGGACTTGCCACAGGGTGGGTGGACCTTAAAAACATGCTAAATGAAAGAAGACACTTTCCAAAGGCCATATATTATTCGATTCCATTTATAGGAAATATCCAGAATCAACAAATTCATGAAGACAGAAAGCAGATCGATGGTTGCCAGGCAATGGAAGGAGAGGAGATGGGGTGACTTTTTAATAGACAGAAGATTTCCTTTGGATCAAAGAAAATATTCAGAGACTGAAATAGTGGTGAGGGTTACACAACCTTGTGAACAAACTGAATGTCTTTAATGATAAGTTTTATCCTACATATATTTTACTACAATATTTTTTTCACAGAGAGACAAAGGGAACTAAATAAAATTTAAATCAAAGTGGAATAAGCTTCCGGAACCTTGCCCCACTGATTTCTAACTTCTAGTTCTTCAGTCCAGAGCCTCCCAGTTAAAACTATTTGGTTTGGGGGTAACTAATTATTTGGATATTTGCTACACATTTCCAAATAACATGCTTTATTTGGAAAACACTGCACCTATTGATCTATACATTTTGATATTGTCTATTGACTTCCAACTATAGTGGATGAGTATTTAGCTCTGTTTTCAGTAATTGTATATTTAATATCCAAGAGCTCTTTCTTATTCTCTGATTTTGTGTTTTTACACTACAGTGTTCTTCCTAATCAATGCAATATCTTTCTTTTCTCTCTGAGAATGTACACTATAACTATTTTATATTCTATTCTGCCCCCTGCTTTGCCATTTTCATTCAAGTTCTTTTTTTCCTTCATATTTATTTGATTTCTTCTCTGTCCTTTATATTGAAGACTTTCTTCAAATGTCTGTGATCCTGAACTGACTCATCATGTTTAGGAGTGAGGCACTAAGAAGTCAGCTGGCAGTTGATATCATGGCAGAGTAGAAGGCCACGTGAAACTTTTATTAGGGAAGCTCATCTGTTAAAGTCTTTTCTCTGGGAACACTTGGTTTCTGCTGGGAAAAATTCTTTCAGTTCCAACCTGCTTTCTATCCCTGTATGTGGAAGGAGTGGGGTAATGTATCTACTTGCTAAACCTGCAGAATTCCACCATGAATTATTTCCTTTGCCCTCCACTGTGCACCTTTTTTGGTTCAGTTTCTCCAAATAATGAACTGCTGGCCTCCTGTAGCCATCTGGCTGCTCCCAGGCGAGAGCAGGGCCAGGAGTTTAACAGGCTTTCCCCCAGTCCCTAATTCCAGCCTAGGGCTCTGTCCCCACCTTCCCCAGCCCCTGGTGCCTCTCAGCCTTCCCCTTCCCGGAGGTCTGCCAGGCAACAGAGTGTCTTTCTCAGTGACATTCCCTCTGCTAGAACTTAGTCATCACTTCACTGTTTCCTTTATCCTCTATCTACCAGCAATTTGCTGGCTTTTTTTTTTTTTTGCTCACATTTTTATTCTTTTACTTTAGTGGAGTTTCTCTAGCGAGGTAAGATAACTTTATACATTTAATTCACCCTTTTATCTGGAAATCAGGTGTGTTTGCTTCAGGTGGGATATATAGCACTTTTACTTACCTGTCTTGTGCATTCCTCACAAAAATTCTGTAAAGGTGGGTCATGTGATTGTCAGTAATTCTGTAGCTAAGCAAATGGAAATTCAAAAAGGAAATTAACTTGCCCAATACCACATGACTGTGATGAACCAGGATTTGAATACAAGCCTTTTAACTCTGCAAGTCTTTAACTCTTTAACTCAAGTCTTAGTAATAATAATACAAAGAAAGGCTAATTTTCTATGTGTGGTAGGCAGAATAACAGCTTTCAAAGATGCTCATGTCCTAATCCCTGGAAGGTGTGAATATGTTATGATACATGGAGAAGAATTAAGATTGCAGATGGAATTAAGTTTGATAATCATATAATCATCTAGGAAGATTATTTCCCGTTATTTGGGTGGGCCCAATGTAATCACAGGATTCCTTAAAAGTGGAAGAGGAGGATACAAAAGAGGAGAGTGTCAAAGACAGACCTGACAGCAAAAGAAAGTCACAGAGAGATCATTGTTTTGGCTTTGAAGACAGAGGAAGAGGGCCCACAAGCCAAGAAATGTGAATGTCCTTTAAAAGCTAGAAAAATACCCTCTACCCAGAGTCTCCAGAAAAGAACACAGCCTCAACAGCAATTTAGTTTTAACCCAGTGAGACCTGTGTCAAATATTTGTCCTACAGAACTGTAAGATAATAAATTTCATTGTTTATATGTTTAAGTTTCTGATAATTTGTTATAGTTACAGTAATAAATTAATATACTACATTCCAGGATTTGTTTAGCTGCTTTTACATATATTAGTTTATTTAATCCTCATAAAGATGCCATGTGGTATGTATAATTATCCCATTTTCTTTTTTTTTCAATTATTTTTCTGATGAGCAGACTGAAGCATGTAAAGAATTAAAAAACATGTCCCAAAAACTTAAATAGACTCTTTACAAAAGATTAAAGTGTTAGTGGCATATAAAAAGCTCCTCAGCATCACTGCTCATAGGGAAATGCACATTAAAATAATAATGCAGTACTCACATACGTATGCGTTTGGATGGTTAAAGACAATATTAAGTGTTGATAAGGTTATTGAGCAACTGCTACTCTCATATTGGTATAGGGTGCAGTATGATAAAAATCACTATGAAAACATCGTCACAATTTAAGGTAAGCCTATATTTAGTGACACCCAGCATTCCCACTCACAGGAATTTGCTGAAGAGAAGTAAAAACATATGTCTACACAAATACTTATACACAAAAGTTCCTAGCAGGTTTTTTCACAATAGCCTAAATTGGAAATAACTCATAAGTCCATCAATAGATGAATGAACAAATTCTGGTATATCTATTTAAAGGAATACATCTGGAAAATGAAAAGGAATAGCGAAATGTGCGGGAAAAAAAATGCATGACTCTCAAAACCATGCCAAGTGAAAGAAGTTAGATACAAGAGTACATACTATATGATTCCATTTACATAAATCTCTAGAAGAGACAAATCTAATCTATACTGATAGAAAGTAGGTCAGGGATTGCTTGGATTAGAGGTTTCAGGTTAGCTGAAAAGTAGTACAAGGAAGCATTTTAGGGTGATGGAAATGCTCTTTATCTTGATAGTATTGGTAGTTTATACAGGTATATAAATTTGACAAAATGTATAGAAATTCACACTTAAAGTGAATACATGTCACTGCATATGAATTATATCTCAATAAATCTGATTTTTTTAAACTTCTAAAGTCACATAGCTGAAATCGTAAGGCTTGGATTTGAACCCAGGCAGTTCAACTGTAGAGTCTGTGTTCTCACCAATAGAAAGTACTGCCCATCAGTGCTATTTGGGTACTGTAACAGCACAAATAACTGTCCCCTATTGTGTGGGTTAAAATTCCTTGGCTCTCCTCCCACTAGGAGGTGGAGTCTAATTCCCCTTCCATCTGTGGTTTTGGGCTGGCCTGTGAGCACCTTGACCAATATAGTAAAGCAGAAATGGCATTACTCCAGTTCTGGGATATTCTTTGAGAGGCTGGCAACTTCTCCATTGGTGTCTTGGAGTCCTGGGATGCCATACAAGAGGCTTAAGTACACTGCTTGAGAGACCACAGGAAGAAGCCCTGAGACTTCAGAGAGTGGAAGAGGAATCCAACAGAGCCCAGCTTCCTGCCATTTTCCAGAAAACACCAAGATGAGAGTGAAAATGCCTTAGACCCTCCAGACCAGACAACCCCTGCTCGAGTACTATTGAATGACCCCACATGACTCCATATGGTGTAGTAGAATTGCCCAGCTGAGCTCTCCCTGCATTCCTGACTCACAAAATTATGAGATTTAATGTAGAAGCTCAAAGTTAAACACTTAGTTTTGGGTTAGTTTGTTGTGCAGCAGTTAAGTGGAAAACTGATCAAAGGGATTATTCCCATTTCTGTTGCTGCAGAGGTTTTTCTGTGCTTCATGGAAACTTCTCTCTCCAGGATTCCAGATGTGATTCTATAATTGTCCCACTCAGGGGCTTAAAATGAACATTTGGCTGAAAGAATTATGGAGGCCCATCATCACTTGTTACAGCAAGTTTATAATTAAAGAGAAATGTGAAATTAGAACCACCAGGATCCCCTCCTCATCTTTCACAGCTGGGCTGCTGGTGGTTCTTCATTGTATTCACGGTGAGGTATAGGTGATCCATGGGCTTCCCACGTGGTACAGTGGTAAGGAATCTGCCTACCACTTCAGGAGACACGGGCTCAATCCCTGGGCTGGGAAGATCCCCTGGAGAAGGAAATGGCAACCCATTCCAGTATTCTTGCTTGGAGAATCCCATGGACAGAGGAGCCTGGCAGGGCTGCTGTCTTTGGGGTCATAAGTAGTCGGATACAACTTGGCAATTAAACAACAATAGGTGATCCATAGAACTCCAAACCCCAAAATTAAACAACCTCAAACTTTTGCTCAGTAACTAGATATTTACATAATTCTTCTAAGAAAGGTAGCCTTTTCTGGGACACTGCATCATCTACTAGATACAGAGATGCCATTGAATACAACAGAATGAAGATTATTATCTGAAATATTAGGCAACATGTGGTTTCAGCATCTGTGTTAATGTAGTCTGATAAATATAAAGCACTGAGGCATCCCTCTATGGGCTTCGCTACAAAATGCCAGCTGTCCCTAGGCTCCAATCGCTTACTACTCAAGAAAAGTCAATGTACAGAAAAGAACTATGCCCAAACTGGCAGAGAAACCCTTGACGATAATGCAGACTCAAGAATCATCAGGACTATCCTAATGCCATTCAGCTAAAAATGCTTCCACTTCTTTTAATTTCTGAGCACATTCTCATAGAATCAAAGTTTTACTTGGTTTTGTGTGTGTGTGTGTGTGTGTGTGTGTGTGTGTGTGTGTATCTTTACAACATCTCAGACTCTATCTACAGTCTGAAAAAAAACAATCTTGAATGCTAATGCTTAAATGATCTGCCAATACTATTAGTAATGCCAGGTCACATCCCCCACCCCCGGCATAAAAGCCCCTAAGAGCCACTAACTGAAAGCTATTCATATTTACCTGAAATAAATATTCATATTTGACTGAAAGCTATTCATATTTAAGCTGGATTTAGAAAAGGCAGAGGAACCAGAGATCAAATTGCCAACATCTGTTGGATCATCGAAAAAGCAAGAGAGTTCCAGAAAAACATTTACTTCTGCTTTACTGACTACACCAAAGCCTTTGACTGTGTGGATCACAACAAATTGTGGAAATGCTTAAGGAGCTGGGAATGCCAGACCACCTTACCTGCCTCCTAAGAAATCTGTCTAGTCAAGGTTGTGGTTTTTCCAGTGGTCATGTATGGATGTGAGAGTTGGACTGTGAAGAAAGCTGAGCACCAAAGAATTGATGCTTTTGAACTGTGGTGTTGGAGAAGACTCTTGAGAGTCCCCTGGACTGCAAGGAGACCCAACCAGTCCATTCTGAAGGAGATCAGCCCTGGGATTTCTTTGGAAGGAATGATGCTAAAGTTGAAACTCCAGTACTTTGGCCACCTCATGCGAAGAGCTGACTCATTGGAAAAGACTCTGATGCTGGGAGGGATTGGGGGCAGGAGGAGAAGGGGATGACAGAGGATGAGATGGCTGGATGGCATCACTGACTCGATGGATATGAGTCTGAGTGAACTCCGGGAGTTGGTGATGGACAGGGAGGCCTGGTGTGCTGCAATTCATGGGGTTGCAAAGAGTCGGACACAACTGAGTGACTGAACTGAACTGAAGAAATCTGTATGCAGGTCAAGAAGCAACAGTTAGAAGTGGACATGGAACAACAGACTGGTTCCAAATCGGGAAAGGAGTACGTCAAGTCTGCATATTGTCACCCTGCTTATTTGACTTACATGCAGAGTACATCATGAGAAATGTTGGACTAGATGAAGTACAAGCTGGAATCAAGATTGTCGGGAGAAATATCAATAACCTCAGATATGCAGATGACCCTTATGGCAGAAAGATAAGAAAAACTAAAGAGCCTCTCGATGAAAGTGAAAGAGGGGAGTGAAAAAGTTGGCCTAAAACTCAACATTCAGAAAACTAAGATCAACGCATCTTGTCCCATCACTTGATGGCAAATAGATGGGGAAACAGTGGAAACAGTGATAGACCTTATTTTGTTGGGCTCCAAAACTACTGCAGATGGTGACTGCAGCCATGAAATTAAAAGACACTTACTCCTTGGAAGAAAAAGTTATGACCAACCTAGACAGCATATTCCAAAGCAGAGACATTACTTTGCAACAAAGGTCCGTCTAGTCAAAGCTATGGTTTTTCCAGTGGTCATGTATGGATGTGAGAGTTGGACTATAAAGAAAGCTGAGCACCGAAGAATTGATGCTTTTGAACTGTGGTGTTGGAGAAGACTCTTGAGAGTCCCTTGGACTGCAAGGAGATCCAACCAATCCATCCTAAAGGAAATCAGTCCTGAATATTCATTGGAAGGACTGATGCTGAAGCTGAAACTCCAATACTTTGGCCACTTGATGGGAAGAATTGACTCATTGGAAAAGACCCTGATGCTGGGAAAGATTGAAGGCAGGAGGAGAAGGGGATGACAGAGGATGAGATGGTTGGATGGCATCACTGACTCAATGGACATGAGTTTGAGTAAACTCTGGGAACTGGTGATGAACAGGGAGGCCTGGCGTGCTGCAGTCCATGAGGTCACAAAGAGTCGGACTCGACTGAGCGACTAAACTGATTGATTCCTACTTACCACAGCTGAAAAATTCTGACATGGACTTCAATGCCAACCTCCTTCACCTGTTGTTGTCTTTCCCTTCACTGTTTTCCAGTCACAGCGTCCTGCTGATATAGGCACATCCTGCTTTCTGAATATCCTCACTCAAATGGTAGAAAGTTAATGATAGCTAATGACTTTGAACATCTTTTATTTGTCAGAGCACTTAAGGTCTCCCCTTCTGGAAATTACCTGTTCATGGCATTTGCCTATTTTTTCCACGATGATTATTCCACTTGCTGATTTTTGCAAAAGCTCCCTTCTAGTGCTCGATATAGCTGCTTGATTCATGTTAGACAATGAAAATATTTTCTCCCAAATTATCATCTGTCTGTTAACTTTATCAATGTTGTATCTTGTTGAACAGCAATTTTTACCTTGACAAAATTGAATTCAGTTTTTTTCTTTATGATTTATGCTTCGGATTTTTTTTTAGGAAGTCATTTATCACTACCAATGGGCAGGTAATAGGACTTTTTGTTTTTTTCCTTCCTATACTTACAGCTCTTTTCTCCCATCTCTTATTGCTTGAAAAAGACTTCCAATTTATGTTACATAGTAGCAATGATAGTATTTTTTTCTTGTTCCCAATTAGAAAGGAACTGCATCTTCAGTTTTTGCATAAGTATAGTTTCTGTTGTGAGTTTTCAGTTAAAGTGAGTCCCTGCAGTTCATTGTTTCCTGATAGACTTATAAATAGATATTGGCTTATTTATGTTTTATCAAATAATGTTTCTACATCAATTGAGATTAATAATATTTTAATAAATGTAAATGTTTTATGTTAGCTACTCATTGGTGAATTATGTTGATAAACTTTTCTCCTGTTAAATCATCCGTTCATTCCAGGGTTAAAAGGGATAATTAATTTTTTACATAGTTTGGCATTTATGATCATAAGTGAAATAGACCTATCATTTTCTATTGTGTATTTTTTGTGTTATTCCTATCTCCTTCTGAAGACATTAAGAAGGATAACAGAATAACCTGGGCAATTCATTTCCTATGTTCTGTAAGCACTTTTATAAAACAGAAATTGATCCTTCCTTGAAATGTTAGTAACACTAAGGTAAAAAACCATCTGTATTTGAGATCTGAGGGGATGGTTTGCATTTTAGACACCCTTTCAGCTAGCAATAATTGATATTTAAGTACTCTTGGTATTCAACTGGTATATCTAAGCTCTCTATATTGCTTTGTGTCAGTTTTGACATCTTATAATTTATTGGTGTTTCTCTGTTATATATAGATTTTCAAATGCTATAATATTCTTTTATTATTTTTTTAAATCTTTCTTGAGACTGACCTTATTTCTTTTTAATTTTGATTCTTATTTGTATTCTCTTTTATCTTTTATTAAGTAAATATGTTACTGAAGTGTAACATACATACAAAAAATTAGAAATCATAGATGTATATAGCTCTATGAATTTTTGTGAAGTATATATCTAGGAACAAAAATTATGGATCAAGCACACATACACAAAAATATATGTACAAAAAATATTATAGTAATATAATTTGTAGTTGCCAAAAGTGAAAATAACTTAAATGTTCATCAGTGATAAGCTAGATAAAGAAACATTGGTATGTTTATAGCATGGAATACGATGCAGCAATAAAAATATAATCTACTAGCACACACAAGAACATGGACAAAATGCACAAACAAAGCTTTGGCAAAAGAAATGTCACACAAAGTTGGGGTATACCGTATGACATTGGGCTTCCCGGGTGGCGCTGGTGGTAAAGAGCCCACCTGCCAGTGCAGGAGGCATAAGAGACACAGGTTCAATCCCTGGGTCGGGAGGATCCCTTGGAAAAGGGAATGGCAACCCACTTCAGGTAATTCTTGCCTGGAGAATCCCACGGACAAAGAAGCCTGGAGGGCTACAGTCCGCGAGGTCGCAAAGAATCAGATGTGACTGAAGCAACTTAGCACACACACACACACTGTATAACATCTTTTATATAAAATTCAAAATAGGCAAAACTAAATTATGTTCATGGGGGTCAGAACAGTGGTTAAGTTTGGGGGGTCAGGGACTGGGAGCAGCTTCTGGGAGGGTTCTGAGGGGCTGATATTGTTCTATATCTTGATCTGGGTAGTAGTCACAGACGTGTTCACTTTGTAAAAATTCTGTGAACTATATGCAGTTATGATTTATGCACTTTTCTATGTGTATAACAATTAAAATTACACTCCATAAAAAGAGTGCTTGCTAGAATTTAATGTGAGTATATAAGTAAAAAACTTGTCATGGTGGTCAACCCTAAACATAACTTTATCTAGAAGAAAGCAAAAGTTTTATAATTAAGCTAACTTTTATTTTTAATTAACCACCCTTAACTGAATAATTAGATAAGAAATTAGTTAATGGAAAAATAGAAAGTTCTTATCTTTGCTTTTTAAGAAAATGGTATATTTTAAAGTACTCTTTTTATCGGAGTATAATTGCAATGTTTTGTTAGTGTCTGCTGTACAGCAGGGTGAATCAGCTATATATATGCATTGTCCCCTCCCTCCAATCCCTCCCACCCCTAATCCTTTCCACCCGTCTGGTCATCACAGGGGCTTCCTGGGTGGTTCAGAGGTAAAGAATCCACCTGCAATGCAGGAGATGCAGGAGGTGCAGGTTCAGCCCGTGGGTCAGGAAGATCCCCTGGAGGAGGAAATGGCAAACCACTCCAGTAACCTTGCCTGGAAAATCATATGGACAGAGGAGCCTGACGAGCTACAGTCCATAGGGTTGCAAAGAGCTGGACGCAACTGAGCACGCAGGTCATCCCAGGGCACCAGGCTGGGCTCCCTGTGCTATACAGCAGGTTCCCACTAGCCATTTTACGCATGATAGTATGCGTTATGTCAATCCTATCTCCCAATTACTCCCACCTTTCTCTTTTCCCCACCAGGGTCCTTGGGTCCATTTTCCACATCTGCATTTTTATTCTTGACCTGCAAATAGATTTACCTGTACCATTTTTCTAGAGATTTCACAGAAAACAAGTAGTTTTAATCTCTATTTATTGAGCCTTTTAGGGCAAATTTAAAATGTGTTACTAGAATGAATCTTAGGTCTTTCAAGTGGGTTCCCTAGTGGCTGAGTTGGTAAAGAATCCATCCGCAATGCAGGAGACCTGGGTTCCATCCCTAGGTTAGGAAGATGCTCTGGAGAAGGGAATGGCTACCCACTCAGGAGAGCTCAACAAAGAAGGCTGAATAACTGTAAACTTGGTGAAATCTAATTGTATTTCTGTTTTGCTAAATAAACTATTTGCTCCCCCCTAAAAAAATAAAGACATTGACAGTTACAAAACTAATACATGCAAACAAACAAAAGGAGTGGTAATATTAAAATTAGGCAAAGAGGAAAGTAAGGTTAAAAGTACTGATAAATGTAACACAATGATACAGGTACGGATGAATATAATGTGATTATTAAAAAGCACAATATTTATGAAGTTATAATCGCTATATGCTTTCTTTACCTAATAAAATAAGAGCTTAATACACAGAGCAAACCTCCTAGAATGTACTTAAAATGCAATCAGAGAGGGAGAAGTCAGGTCACTTCAGAATCGGAGAATCTGATACTTAAAACATAAAGAAAAGGAGAGATTGAGTAGTATATCAACAAATTCAATTTAATAAATCTTTAGAATAGTTTTGGAAACCACTAGTGGAAAATATGCAGTCTTCACATACCATCAGATATTTATAGAAACCATTAATATACATGTCCAAAAAGAAAACAGTACAAATAAAGATTATTAATAACCTAATAAAAGTAAGAATAAATAATAAAATGTTGACCCAAAGTAGAAAATATTAACTACTTGGAAAGTAAAAATACATACTTCTAAATAGCCATTAGATCAAGGAGATCTCAAAACTAACATGATAAGCTCTATAAAAAGCAATGGAAAAGGAAAACACTTCATACATGAACTTACAGTACACAAAGATGTCCTTGGAGTTAAAAAATAATAATACATGGTCATAATGCCTTTATTATTTTAATTAAGAAAGATAAAAAAGAAGAAATTTGCTGCCTATGCCTGTATAGGAAATTTTAAAATATTAGGAAACTTTTTTTTTGCAATTTAAGAAAAGAGAATTTATAGAGATAAAAACTGAATCTAACAAAATGAGAAAAGTTAGTAGAATGCTTAATGAATCCAACTGCTGGTATTTCAAAAGAACCAATAAAACACATAACTTGATTAAGTACTTGATTAGTACTACAAACTTGATTAAGAAAATAAGAGAAAGCAAAAATATGAAAAATTGGGGATGAAAAGACATAAATTACAATGTAAAAGAGTTTTTAAAAATGTATAAGACAATTACATGAAACTCAATGGCAACAAATTTGCAAATCTAGAGGACATGGATAATTTCTCAGATAAATATAAATGGCCAAAATTAACTCAAGAAGAAGACATGAAAATTTTTGAATAGACCAATTACCAGAGAAGACAATGGAAAGGTCAAAAAGATTTTCTGCTGAAAATGTTACCTACTGGTTTCATAGCTGAAATCTATCTAACCTTTAAAGAACAGCTGGTTCCTATGTAATTTAAATGATTCTAAGCCATAGAAAAAGATACAGAAGTTCCTGATTCATTTTACAAAGCCTGAACAACTTTTATACCAAAACTTTGTGAATAAGAAATAAATGACTATAATCTCACTTATGTGTACAATTGCAAAAAAAAAAAAAAATCTTTTTAAAAAAGCAAATAGAATCTAGCTGGATAACTAAAGATAAAACAACATGAATAGGATTTATTCAAGGAATGTACATAGGAAGTCTATCAGAATAATTTGTTGGAGCAAAAAGGGAAAATTTTGATCATATCAAAGATGCTAAAATGCATTTAATAAATTCAATAATCATTCCTATAGCACTCCAGGGGTGGGGGGAGGGAGGTGTGGAATTTTCAGAAGGCCTGAATGAGGAGCTCAGAAGACATGCCCTCCAAAGCAATGATAAAACTTAAAGTTGTCAAAAACAGTCATTTCAAACTCGAGAATTAACCAAAGCATAAAACAAGTTTAAAACTATTATTAACTCCTAGTTACATCCCTTATTGTGAAATCTCTCTTGTCTGATGTTAATATAATCACTCTGCTGCTGCTGCTGCGAAGTCGCTTCAGTCGTGTCCGACTCTGTGCGACTCGGTAGACGGCAGCCCACCAGGTTCCCTTGTCCCTGGGATTCTCCAGGCAAGAACACTGGAGTGGGTTGCCATTTCCTTCTCCAATGCATGAGAGTGAAAAGTGAAAGGGAAGTCGCTCAGTCGTATCCGACTCCTAGCGACCCCATGGACTGCAGCCTACTAGGCCACTCCATCCATGGGATTTTCCAGGCAAGAGTACTGGAGTGGGTTGTCATTGCCTTCTCTGAACTCTTACTCTAGCATTCTTCAAATCAGTGTTTTTAGCTTTCCTATTTTTATCCTATTTGTAACTTTATATATAATGTGGATTTCTTATAGAAATCTCTATGTCCTTTACATAGACTTCAATTAGTAACATGGCTGGGTTTAAATATATCCTTTTGCTATTTGTTTTCTATCTGTCCCATCTATCCTTTGCTTCTTTTTTCTCCATTTCCTACTTTTTAAAGTTAAAAAAAAAAAAGTATTCTATTTTATCAATGAGACTGACTTATTGATATACCTTTTTTTTGTGGCGGTTGCCGTACAGTTCATAGCATATACCTTTATCTTATTGTCATCTACCTTCAAATAATTTTCTAACACTTCCTACATATTTTGAGGACCTTACAACAGTGTACTCCTACTTCTTCTCCCCTCAAACACATTATTGTCATATATTTTAGTTCTGCATGTTACAAACCTCTACATACATGCTTATTTTCTTTAAAGAGTCAATTATCTTCTAAAGAGATTTTAAAAGTGAAAAAAAAGTGTATCTTTGTTTAACCATATATTTCCCATTTTCAGTGCTCTTTATTCATATGTGTAAATCCAAATTTTTTCCAGTATCATATTCTTCTATCTGAAGAACTTCTTTCAACATTATTTGTAGCATAAGCCTGCTGGAAATAAACATTCTCAGCTTTTATTCACCTTTTTAAAATCTGTGAAAGAATTGTAATTGAAAATAAAAATTGACATTTTACTTTCATATTTGAAAGAGATGTTTGCAGTTTATAGAATTCTTGGTTGACACTTTTCTTTTGAAACTTTGAAGATACCACTTTACTCTGCTCTGGCTCTGATAAAAGTCTGCTGTCTTCCTTATCTTTGCTCTTCTCTGTATATTGTGGTCCCCTCTCCACCTAGCCCTTGCCTGCCTTTACAATTAATTTTCTACTTATCACTAGTACTTTTCAACAATTTGATTGTGATGTATCCAGGTGTGACTTTCTTTGTATTTCATCTGTGGATCTTTGGGCTTCTTGTATTTTCAGGTTTAGAGTATTTATCAAATTTAGACATTTTCCAGCCATTACGACTTCAAATTTTTTTTTTTTTTTTGGTCTCCTGCCTCATTCTAGGATTCCAACCACATATGTTTTAGACTGCTTGGAATTGTCTCATTACAGTGGTGTTTTGCTCAAGTTGTCCTCAGATTTTTTCGCTTTATGCATTTTATCTGAACTTTTATCTTTTTCCTGTGGTGTCTAAGATACTGATAATTCCATTCAGTGCAAATTTCTGGTATTGCCTGGAGGAAAATAAAGTAGAGAAGGGAGACAGAATCCAGGTGGGTATTTTAAATATGAACATCAGGGAAAATCTTACTGATAAAATGAAATTTGAGCAAAGTCCTGAAGATAGTGAGTCAGGAGATTCAAGTCTTCATTATCCTCCAAAACTTTTTCTATACCTTTTGCACCTTTTCCTATTTAACCTATTCTTTTCAAGGATAGTTTTCCATTATCTTCTGTATGTTCCTTCTTGTCTTAGTCCATTTAAATTTTTTTTTTTTTTACATTTGTCTCTCTCCTGTCTTCTTTTCTCTCATTGATTTTGCTGCGTCTCTTGAGGCTTCTGAGGCTATAATGTTTTATTTTACTCTTTCATCTTTCCCAAAGCTTTGACTACTCACTCTTCACCTCCTTTCACCACATATTGGAATACTTTTATCTCCTCTTTAGTTTCTTATTTCTAGGGGCCACATTTTTTAATTAGTTGTGATCAGGGGGAAACATTCTGCAGTACAAGTCTCCATCTGGTGAATATCATTTACCTGATTTTTGTTTTCCATGTACTTTTTTTCTATGTGACTGCTTTTTGATTATTACTCAACTTTGAATGAGACCAGTTCCTCGTGGATCAATTATTTACAAAAGGTTGTGCAGGAAGGGTTCATGAACAAGTAGAGACAGAAGACGGCTTGGGCTTAGGGCTTTCTCACACACTCCTACCAGGTACATCTACACTGCATGTTCTCAAAGTCTAATGTTCTGGAGCCACTTTCGGGATAAGTAAAAAGTTCACTCGTCTCTAGTATGCAATGTTTCTTTCTTAAGAAACATGGTGACTTAGTAATTATTGGTGATTAGTAATTAATGGTGACTAGTAAGTTTTTACTAATGGTAAAAAGTAATGGTGATTTAGTAATTATTATTCCTTATTATTTTCTGATTTAAGTTTTTATTAAAGATATATTTCTACATTGCATTTGGATTTGGACACAATTTATCTTATTATATATTCTATATAGTTTTCATAGCATGTCACTTAAATGTTCATTAATATATCAACTTCGAAACATAACAAAGCATTCTTCAGAAAACTTGCAATAGACTACATTCATTATCTAAACTACTTCCTTGTCTGGATTTGCTAAAGAGAATACCTACCTGTGAATGTAAAATGTTCCTCATTATCTTCTTTATCAGCAGCAGCAGCTAAACTGATTGTCACAGGTTTGTTCACTCGTCTCCCCCATCAATTTGACAGCCTTTTCTTGTAGAAATGGCAGGTCCATTCAGGTTATCATTCAGCTCCTCATCTCCTTTCTCTCTCTGGTGTTAAACCAGGTTTGGGATACTCCCACAACTGCACCTGTACCCTGTCAAATCTACTGATACAACAAAGTAAAAACTGATTTGGTTCTTAGCATGACCAGCTACTTTGAGGAAATGCTTTTGCTTCTCAAGTCTGTCAAGGCATGTGCCCATCTTTGGCTGTGTCCTTGTATTTGGTACACAAATTACTATACTTGACAACTATTCATCATAGACTGTTGTTCCCTAGCTTTGCTTCCTCCTTATTTCATATTCTTTTCTGTGGTTGCTATTGTTGTTTTGGTTTTGCTGTTGGCATTGTTGGTTTCACAGAGTAGAGTGAAAGAGAAGCTTTGATTCCAGTCTATAATTGGAAGTCTCAAGAGTTTATTTTAATTCAACTCAACTCAATAAATATTTGTTACATGACACAAGGAACAAAGGGCTGTGTTTAATGCCAGAAAGAGTAAAATTATAGAGGTAGAAAATCATAGTAAGTATCTGAAAAAACACAAGTAATGTCATTCTTTGGAACATAAGCATAAAGAAAGGAATCCATATCTATCACTATAGTGGCAATAGGAGTGCTATTTCAACAAAAAAGTCTTTGCAACTTTACCTCAAGTGGAATAGTGCTATTTATGTTCTGGGAACCCTTGGGACTAGCTTAATAATAACAGTCCTTGGCATTATCAATAAATGATGCTGAACCATCACAATAATTATGGTAACTAATATTCCGTATGTTTTTTGGGTGCTATTTTCAGAATCATGTGAGCCACTTAACAAAATAGAATTTTAGGAAAGAAAGATCAAATTTAGGATAAAGAGTTCTCTGTAATGGCTCCTTGCCTAGCTGGAAGTGTGGCTGTGCCCTGCAGACTTAAAGTAATTGTTCTGTGGTTATTAAGCCAAAAAAAACTTTGTGTCGCTTTAGGAGGCCAGGTAAAAAATAAATGGGATCAAGGGCTTTGGGGACCCTGATGATGCTGCAGGCAAGGAAGTGAATTTAAACACAACAAAGCAGGGATGGGAGTTGGTGGCCACTTTTTATTCTCCTTAAATCTGGGGATATTGAAACCAAAAATTAAACTGCAAGATTTCATGAAGTTAAATTTCTTCTCCCTTCTGCCCCAAATCATGACAAAAAGCTTTCACCTCAGTGACTCTCAAAGCATTTGCTCATTCCTCTGGCCCCCCTGACCTTCTTGTTCATCCCATTTTCTCTAACTCTTCTGTATTCCTCAACAATCATATTTTTCTCAACCTCTGAATTCTGGTAAGGAGCCAAACAAACTCTGACTGCTGTTTGTAAGCCAGATCTTATGAGATAAACAATGGACTCTTTTTCTCCTTCTGAATCTTGTAGGATGTCCTACAGATGGACTAGCTCTGGGAGCCCTTGAATTGGAGAGGAATCTGGGATGAAAAAGATTAAGCCCTGCTGGCCTAACATCAGCTCTTGGCTTTCAAAAACATTAGCATATGCCCTTGTCAAATCTGTGAGAGATGGTTTTGGATCGGAAATAACCACACGTAAGTAGATTCCTAGAGAATATATTTGGTTATTTTAGCAATAATAACTAGATGGATCTTACTGGGAGAGACTGGGAAAAGAATTGACAATTATGGAGCTAAAACTTCTTCATGGAGCAAGGGTTTTCTGAAATGTGGTCCCCAGACCAGCAGCATCAGCATCACCTGGAAATTTGTTAGAAATGCAAAGTCTCAAGACTCTCTTCAGACTTAATGAATCAGAAATTTTGCATGTGGACCTGACAATCTGTTTTAACGAGCCATCCAGAGATTCTGATGTATGTTAAAATCTGAGAACCAATGCTCCAGGGGAAGAAACAGAAATCATGGAAAAGATCAGTATTTTTCAAAGTTTATCTAGCATCAGAGTCAACTGGAGAGCCTTTTAAAACAAGGATCAGTAAACCTTACTGTAAGAGTTTCTGATTAAGTAGCGCTGGGTAGAGGGGAAGACGCTTTGCATGCTAACAAGTTCCTAGGTGATATTGATGCCGCCGGTCCAGTTCTTTGAGACCCACTGGTCTACATTAAAAAATTATGAATAAATGCAAGCCTTCCTTGGCTCCAGGTTAGAAAAGCGTTTTCTGGCCTGAGGAGTTAGGAGCCGATGGGGGAGGGAAGAAGCGATGACTGCATACATGTGTCAGTGATTTACACAGAGAAAGGCTCTGCAAGATTTGGGCTCTGGGGAAACAGCGGGGCCTAGGAAGTCAGGGATACAGTTTCATTCACCAAGTTTCCTGCTGTCTGAGTATTAGAGAGGTAGGAATGTCATAGAAAGAGCCAGCAGTCCAGAAAGGACCAGGAATTTTCAAAGTGGCTTTATGAACCAAGGCCCAAGGACCAACCATGGTGGTGACAGGTGAGTAGATACCTACCAGAAGAGAAAAGCTTGTAGCGTGGAACCCCCAACTCAGACCCTGACAACTTAGTACCTCCAGGACCCTCCAGAACTCATTCGTGAACTGAGGAAAAGTGGTGAGATTTCCAAATGGACTTAGATTGTTTTCACCACCATGTGGGAATAGGGCCACAGCCATCCATGAGAAGGTGAAGGGTCGAGGGGAGTACAACCAAGACAGTATATTTGAAAGGGTCCATAATATTAGCATCTTTCATAGGCTCTCTGAGATACTCTTAATGGTAGAGATTTTGAAATTTCATTCCAATGATACTTAGTCAACAGGGGTAAGGTACAGTGCCTCATCATAAAGCCTTCAAGCTTGGACCTGAAATGACTGCCTCAGTTCTCCTACCCAAGAGACTGGCCTGGAGGCATAAAATAGAAATTGAGTTCTGAAACATAAAATGACTAATTATGAGGAAACAGTTGGTGAAACTCACATTGAGGGACCTTCTACCTAACAGCTGGCTCGTACATTCAAATTATGTACTGCATTTTAGATTATGGAATGGTAGCTACAGTTTCCTAAATTTGAACAAAAATAAACATGTCTTTGTCTGTGGATATGGCAGGTATAAATCTCAATCCACAGACTAGAAGAGTGAATTTCATAATTCATCACAAAGAACCTACACAGCATGAATAGAAATTGTTTACTTTTTCCATTTTAAACTATTTTAGAACTTTCAAGAGTCCACGCTAGATTTTCTTCTGTGGGCGGTGAGTATGCTGTTCTCAGAGTCTGATGTGCTGGAATGGTCCAGGGCAGGTGTGGAATATCACATAGCGTTGATTTCGGTCTTTCCAGGGTGGTAAGAGCCAGAGTTTACTGCTGACATCTGAGACAGGAAGAGCAGCTTCTTGCAATCCCTTTCAAAGTGACTGCTCTTTGATTTCTCTCCTCCTGTGATCTTTCTTGCTTCTGAATTTCTATAGTGCTTGCAACCTGAACCGAGGACCCTAACACTTGATTTTATCCCCCCAATATTTTCCCCCAGTTGTTTCATGTACCAATCACTCATCTCCCAACCCAGATGTAACCTTGTCAGAGGCAGGAGCTGTGTCTTCCATTACTTTCCTGAATAGCATTGCCCTGTACCAGACCCATGTAAGCACAGAAGGAACATAGAGCAATTTATTCACAGAATGCAGTGAATAAATAAATACATGAGCAGTACTGTCCACTTTTTCCTATTATGCTAATTAAAAAACCAGCTCCTCTCAGAAATATGTCTTTTGGGTTTGAGAGAAGTTGAATTTGTTCATTATAAGAAGTTGATAATTTGTTAATTATCTACTGGAAATTTAAGAATTCTCCATCCACATATAAGTTCGTATTTGATCATTAAGGGTTGCCTGTATATTCCTTTTAATTCCTTGTTAGAGAATTATCTCATTCCTCATTATTTAGGGCCAATATGATGTGTCTATAAGCTTACTCTTTGCTTATCTCAAGTGGGCTGCTGGACTAAGCCAGGCAAGACTGTGAAATAAGCAAAATCTAGCTCCTCCATCACCCGCTTCTGGCTTCTTATACCCTCCTAGTATCCCACTTATCCCCACTCTCCAGCTTCTTCTTAACTACCAATCAACCAACTAATTTTCTGGTAAAAGCTAAAGTGTTACTCTTCTGTAGCAGCAGTCCCCAGCCTTTTTGGCACCAGAGACCAATTTTTGTGGAAGACAATTTGTCCACAGATCAGAGGTGGGGGGATGGTTTGGGGATGATTCAAGTGCGTTACATTTATTGTGTACTTTATATCTATGATTATTACATCAGCTCTAACTCAAATCATTAGGCATTAGATCCCAGAGGCTGGGGACCCCTGCTGTATAGGACTACTTGTCTTTTAGTTTAGGAGTCAATAACAGCTAGCTTTTAGAATCTAAAGAAATGTATCTCTAATTGCACACTTTCATATATTGAAAAGCCAGTGGGAGAGAGAATTAGGGGCCAGATTCTTTAGATCGAGGAAGAATCCCGTTTTACCTATTCTTGAACCCAGTGCTAGTCAGATTTATTAAAAGGAGCCCATTTCTACATGAAGCTTAGAACTCAATTTTTTTTCATTTAACATAGGTATGGTCACGCTTTGGGGAATGGATGTGGGCTAATGAAACTTACAGATCACTGATTTATAAATCAGAAAGCCATTTATTATCTTGTTTATGCTTGCTTGTTATCAGAATAGTCATATATTCTGTTTAAGACATAAATATCAAATACCTGATAGAAGGGCCAACGGTTTCTCCTACCATTGCTCACAGCGGACATTGCTAATTAAGCTATCTCCTTTCCCTCTTAACACAGTGCTCCAAGCAACCATTGCCATTGCTGTGAGCTGGCATGCAAGCTAAAACTTTTCTGCCACTGCTTTTCTTCTTAATATCAGAACACATAGGGAGATGTGGAATATAAGACATAAAACAAACTAGTGAATATAACACAAAAGAAACAGACTCACAGATATAGAGAACAAAATAGTTATTACCAGTGGAAAGAGAGAAAGGAGGAAGGGCAAGATGAGAGGAAAAGACTAAGACCTCAGAACTACTATGCTTAAAATGAATACACCACAAGGAAATATAGCCAATACTTATAATAACCATAAATGGAGTATGGCCTTTAAAAATTGAATCACTATGTTGTACACCTTAAACCCCTATAATATTGTAAACCAACTATACACCAGTAAAAATAAATAAAATCAAGATATATAAAAACCTTTTAAAAATACCTAGGAAGTAATCATTTATCAGAATATTATTTTGTAAGAATGGAATCAGAACAAATGACCTATTACCAAAAGAAATACAAATAGGAAATAAAACAACACAAGTGAAAATAAATTAAAACTAAGGAATTATAAAAATAATAGGAAGCCCAGACCAGGAGATGGGCCTGGCTTTCTATAGTTAATGTCATTAGAACTTAATGTAAATTAACTGGATTCAGAAGCTTAAGCAAAGAAAAATGAAAGAAGAGAGGAGGGAAGGGAGGAAGGGAGAGAGGAAATTTTTAAGTTTTTGGATGGAATGTCACATGAATGATGAGTGAGTTGTTAGACAATGTCCTTACTTCTGTGGCACATGCAGCAAGGAACCTCATAAGGCAATCCCTCAGTAAGCGCCAAGGGCACAGGCCTCAGGCATAATTCAGTGAAGGCTGTTTCACAGTGGGTCAAGATAATGTGTTCTAATTTGATACCAAAAAAAGAACCTCGACAACTGAGAAGTGTGGGTGGATAATCCCAAAGGGAATTTGATGGTTTTGCAGAATATTTTCTACATTTGGGAAATTACTGCCAAGCCACTGTATAACACAACTTTGCCAACTCACTACATAGTATCACTGTCTTGTGACCGTAATACCAAAATCTAGTATCATCCTTGGGTAAGCCTTAATAAAATATTCTTCTTCTCTCTCTTTTTAAGTAATTTTTTGAGTTTGCCAGAAACTTTAGTCATTGCATTCCCTCATAACGTTGCTATGTTCTATAATAAGGCGTTTCTGAATTAGCTATATTTTAGAAGAATTGCATCATGCAAACATATGAAACATATTGAGATGACAATGCTTTACCACTCCATAGCGTAGCATATACGGGTGTGATGTTTTGTGTGATGTTTTCAGGCATCGCAGTTGTAATTCCAGTCACTTCCCAATCAAGAACAGTTCCTGGTTCATGGAGGTGATGAATACATTTGCATTGAATAAATAAATATCAAGGACCCTCTTATTTTTTTCCATATGTTCTAAGTTTTGAAACAGTTTATCTAGTAAACAATTTGCATTTGAAGGCAATGGCACCCCACTCCAGTACTCTTGCCTGGAAAATCCCATGGACAGAGGAGCCTG
Source organism: Bubalus bubalis (assembly GCF_019923935.1). Taxonomy (NCBI): domain Eukaryota; kingdom Metazoa; phylum Chordata; class Mammalia; order Artiodactyla; family Bovidae; genus Bubalus; species Bubalus bubalis. Next base: position 15,648,255 of record NC_059161.1, on the reverse strand, counting down.
TTAGGCTGCAATCCATGGGGTCGCTAAGAGTCGGACACGACTGAGTGACTTCACTTTGACTTTTCACTTTCATGCATTGGAGAAGGAAATGGCAGCCCACTCCAGTGTTCTTGCCTGGAGAATCCCAGGGACGGGGGAGCCTGGTGGGCTGCCATCTATGGGGTCGCACAGAGTTGGACACGACTGAAGTGACTTAGCATAGCATAGCATAATGAATTTGCATTTTCAGATAGGTATAACTTCGGCTGTTAAATCTGATTTTTTGTGCTGTTTGATTCCTCCTTGCAGGTGGGACCCGACAATCTGAATTTTGCTCACAGAGAGTGAACAACACTTCCCGAGCTTGGAACACTGCCTTCTTTTTGAATCTTCTTTCAATAATATGTGCATGATCCTTACTGCAAACCATAAACTAAACTAAATTCCAAAGGGATTTAAGAGGTAAATGTAGAAGATGAAAAAAAAATTTTTTTAACTAAGATAAAATTTAGATGAATAGTATTTATCTTGCCCGCATTTAAGAAAGGAATCTAAACATAAAAACATTAAGAAAAGAATATGGATTTTGTTGTGTAGAAGTTATTTTATTGTGTAAAAGTTCTGCACATAAAACAATCTAAACACAAAAAGCAAGACTATTTTCATTAATATGTAAAGATTTAATAGCCTTCATTTGTAAAGCATTTATACAATCAATGAGAAAAGTGACTTCTCAACAGAAAGATTGGCAAAAGACACTGACACTTTTAAGAATAAAAAGTAAACATAGCTATGAAAAACATTTTATAATGGTCAGCACTACAGTAATAAATGGAAATTAAAATGAGATACTCAATCTCACCTGTTACTTTTGTACATATTTCAAGAATTATAATACTTAATACTGGCAAAGGTATAGATTTTCTGGAAAGCATTTTGGCAATATGTGCCAAAAAAACTTTAAAGTTTCCAGGCAAACCAGGACAAGGTTGTATGTATAATATAATTTTTTATCGTACTATTTACAATGGCTAAAAACTAGGGGAAATTTTAGATGTCTAAAAAGAAAGGTATGGTTAATGTAATTAAACCTTGTCATGGAAAAGATTTTTGATGAAATTGTGAAATCATAAAAAAATGCATGTGAAATAATATTAAACGATCAGAAAGAAACTGTGCATAGATGTATATAGTGTCATTTCAATGATCTGAACCTGTATATCTGTATGTATAGGGCTTCCCTGGTAGCTCAGCAGGTAAAGAATCAGCCTGCAATGCAGGAGACCCCGGTTTGATTCCTGAATCCGGAAGATACCCTGGAGAAGGGATAGACTACCTACTCCAGTATTCTTGGGCTTCCCTGGTGGCTCAGAGGGTAAAGAATCCACCTGCAATGAAGGTGACCTGGGTTCAATCCCTGGGTTGGGAAGATCTTCTGGAGGAGGTTGTGGCAACCAACTCCAGTATTCTTGCCTGAAGAATCCCCAAGGACAGAGGAGCCTGGCGGGCTACAGTCCATGGGGTCTCAAAGAATCAGACATGACTGAGAGACTAAGCACAGCATATATCTGTATATGCGCAGAAAAAGTTTAGAAGCAAATATAACAAAAGATTAATTCTCTGTGGTACTAATATAACTGATTTTTTCTTCTTCGTACTTATTTTCCAAAAATTTTAAGAATGAACACATGTTGTTCTCCCAAATTTTAAAAGGTACCATATGGAATAAAAAATGGAATGCTTGATCTAAATGGAAAATTCTAGAATGCTTTCATATAACCCCTCACCTCCTTCTAGATGAGTTATCTTCCAGTACATTCCCTTAGCTCTGCATTCTTATGTTTCAGGCTCTGACGTTGTTCTCAACTTATTTCCCCAGGGGTAAGTGCACTTCAGTGATGGATGATAAAATTTCTCCAAGACTATATACCTAAGTTACTAAAGGTCAGGTCAGATCTCATTAGTCAGATGTGTTGTTTGCAGTAAGAAAAGTAGACAGTCTGTCCCAAAGAAATAGTCAAAGGGATCCTCCACAGGCTTTAGAGACAGACTTTCGGCCCAGTACAGTCCCGCCCAGGAGCCTTTTTAAATCCTGATGGATGGTTCCTTTTCTAGCTTCTCCTTCCTTGACATCAGCATTCACTTCCCTGTACTGAGATAATCTCTTCATGTGCCCTTCTCCCCTCCCTCCCAAGGCTGTGAATTCCTTGTACACAAATCTCTGTATTATTCATCTCCATAGCCTCAGGTGGCTTGGTGGTAAAGAATTCACGCCTGTGATTCTTTACCTGTGATCAGGAGATGTGGGTTTGATCCCTGGTCAGGACAATCCTTCCTGGAGGAGGAAATGGCAACCCACTCCAGTATTCTTGCCTGGGAAATCCCATGGACAGAGGAGCCTGGCAGCCACAGTCCATAGAGTCCCAAAGAGTTATACATGACTGAACACACACACACGAGAAAACCTCAAAACACGTTGGTGGTCAATTAGAAAAGCGTTTCTTACCTAGTGCTTCCATTTGCACTCGACCCTTAAAAACAAATTCAAATGAGAAATGAAACTATTAGTCTCTTGAAACTGAGATCAAGGAACAAAGCTGAATCCTGCTTGCTTCTGCAACTCGGCATGGCAACTCACACATGTAATAAAATTGGTGGTTTCAGATTGTTCTAGCCAAAAGTGGCTGCAGGAAACCCAATCCTTGGATCATTACCACATGTTCACTTACAAGTCTTCTCATCCAACAGACTAATCATTAATTTTTAAAAAAAAAACCCTTCTTTTAATAACTTTGCTTGGAAATGACTGCCTAAAACCATGAAATAGAGTTGAAAGTTTCTTGTTTTGCTGAAATTGGACCAATGTTTCCTGTCACACACTAACCACTGTGGTTAGTGGCTGTTCCTAGCCTGTTGAGCTGGGGGCCTCTTCTCTGTTAGTCGCCCAGTTGTCTCGTTCACACAGCCAGAGGCTAAGGGGACAGTAAGTTCTGTGGTCTGCAGGAAGATTCTGCAAGCTAGGAAAATCCTTCCATTTGGGACTTGCATATACTGGAGATCAGTGCTGTCTGCTCTGCCTGGAAACTTTCCCAGGCCTTGTCCATCTGGGGCACAAGCATCCTTAAAGGACCTCTACTCTGTGAAGCTGCCCTGACGGCTCTGTTCTTTAGATCCTTCTCTGACTTCTCATGGGGTTTCACCCCATGTCTGTTCCTCTCACTAAACAGTAAGTTCCTTGAGGGCAGAGATAATGGAGCAGGTATTTTTGTAGCACAGTGCCTAAAACACAGTCGGTAACAAATTGAATTGACCCACGGAGGAAAAAATAGATGTTTTGGGGGCTTATTATATTTGTAGAGCTTGGCCTGGCGTGCTGCAGTTCATGGGGTTGCAGAGTTGGACATGACTGAATGACTGAACTGAACTGAACTGAACTGAATTGGTGGCTCAGTGGTAAGGAACCCACCTGCCAATGTAAGAGATGTGGGTTCACTCCTTGGGTTGGGAAGACCTCCTAGAGAAAGAGAGGGTAACCCACTCCAGTATTCTTGCCTGGGAAATTCCATGGACAGAGGAGCCTGGAGGGCTGCAGTCTATGGGGTCTCAAAGAGTCGAACACGACTTAGCAATTAAACAACAAAAAAAAAATGTTTTTAGAGTCACTCTGGGAAACATCCATTTCTAATCAGAATCCTGAGCTTTTTCTAGGACATAAAGTAATTGACAGAAATCTTTGATTCATGTTTCTATCATCTACTAACTTTGTATACTAGTAAGTTAGTATCTCTTGAGCTTCAATTTCCTGATCTATAAAAAAAAGAGTAATAATAGCATTGTTGTTAGGATAAACGACATTCTCACATTCTCCTGGCACAGTAGAGGGTTAATAATCTTTCAGCTGTTCAGAATTTCCCCCATGCCTCTACCATTTCTCCCATCAAAGTGTTTCTCTTGTCTTTTAGGGGTCTTGCTTTTTTCCATCAGACTCCAAGATCCCCTAGAGTTCAGTTCAGTTCAGTTCACTTCAGTCACTCAGTCGTGTCCAACTCTGTGACCCCATGAATTGCAGCGCACCAGGCCTCCCTGTCCATCACCAACTCCCGGAGTTCACCCAAACTCACATCCATCGAGTCAGTGATGCCATCCAGCCATTTCATTCTCTGTTGTCCCCTTCTCCTCCTGCCCCCAATCCCTCCCAGCATCAGGGTCTTTTCCAATGAGTCAACTCTTCGCATCAGGTGGCCAAAGTACTGGAGTTTCAGCTTTAGCATCATTCCTTCCAAAGAACACCCAGGGCTGATCTCCTTCAGAATGGACTGGTTGGATCTCCTTGCAGTCCAAGGGACTCTCAAGAGTCTTCTCCAACACCATAGTTCAAAAGCATCAATTCTTTGGCCCTCAGCTTTCTTCACAGTCCAACTCTCACATCCATACATGACCACAGGAAAAACCATAGCCTTGACTAGGCAGACCTTTGTTGGCAAAGTAATGTCTCTGCTTTTGAATATGCTATCTAGGTTGGTCATAACTTTCCTTCCAAGGAGTAAGCGTCTTTTAATTTCATGGCTATAATCACCATCTGCAGTGATTTTGGAGCCCCCCAAAATAAAGTCTGACACTGTTTCCACTGTTTCCCCATCTATTTGCCATGAAGTGATGGGACCAGATGCCATGATCTTCGTTTTCTGAATGTTGAGCTTTAACCCAACTTTTTCACTCTCCTCTTTCACTTTCATCAAGAGGCTTTATAGTTCCTCTTCACTTTCTGCCATAAGGGTAGTGTCATCTGAATATCTGAGGTTATTGATATTTCTCCCAGCAATCTTGATTCCAGCTTGTGCTTCTTCCAGCCCAGCGTTTCTCATGATGTACTCTGCATAGAAGTTAAATAAGCAGGGTGACAATATACAACCTTGACGTACTCCTTTTCCTATTTGGAACCAGTCTGTTGTTCCATGTCCAGTTCTAACTGTTGCTTCCTGACCTGCATATAGGTTTCTCAGGAGGCAGGTCAGGTGGTCTGGTATTCCCATCTCTTTCAGAATTTTCCACAGTTTATTGTGATCCACACAGTCAAAGGCTTTGGCATAGTCAATAAAGCAGAAATAGATATTTTTCTGATACTCTCTTGCTTTTTCGATGATCCAGTGCATGTTGGCAATTTGATCTCTGGTTCCTCTGCCTTTTCTGGGGTAGGAGTCAGCAAACATTTTCTGTGAAAGGCCAAATATTCAATATTTTAGGCTCTGCAGGCCACACTGTGGCATATTCCTTTTTGTTTTTATTGCTGCTATTTTGTTTTTGCTCCTTTACAACTCTTTTAAAAATGTAAAACCATTCTTAGCTCATGGGCCACACAAAAACAAACTTCCAGCCAAATCATCTAAATGGACTTATGACCTATATGAATTTATGGGTTTGCTGAATAGTACTCTAGAGTGAGGGTTCTTAGAGTGTGCCCCTACAAGCAGAGGTGTCAGCATCTTCTGGGAACTTATTAAAGCAAATTTTGGGGTCCCACCCCAAACCTACTGAATCAGAAACTCTGAAGTTTGCTCTAACAATCTGTGGTTTTTTTTTTTTAAAAACCCTCCAGGTGATTTTGATGTAGTAGTTTAAACTTGGCTGCACATTAGAATCACTTGGAGAGCTTTAAAATATTAAAAAATCAGTACTTGGGCTTCCTATCAAATCAAAAACTCTGAGAATGGGACTGAGGCATAAGTGTTGAAAGCCCTGCAGATGATTCAGTGTGTGACCAGAGCTGGGAACCCCTGGCATAAATGTAAGGGATAGCTTTTGCATCTGGAAAGTAAGCTTTAATGCTAATGTTATCACCAAGGTAGACAGTACTCAGGTCTCTTCCTATTTTGATAACTTCACAGAGGAAACTCATAGTAATCCACTGATCAAAACATAGTTATTCATACTATACATGAAGCAGTAAGTTCGGGACACTAGGGGTATTTTTTAGTGTATTAATTTATCTACCTTTGAAAAATTTGCATATAAAAAGCAAATGTGTCCATTTCAAAGAAGCCCATAATTTCAGTTTTGCAAGGAAGGAGCAGCTCAAGAAGCACCTCTCATATTTCCTTTTTCCTAAGTTTAAACCTGGTCACTCCCCTCACCATAACTGCAAGGGACTGGGTCTGTCATTCCACTATTCCACATGGAGTAAGTTCTAGGGTGTTTCATCCTTATTTTCAAAATGCACATTTTCCTATAAATATTCTGTGGGAAAGCTTTTGCCTGGTTTTATATTGGTAAGATAATTCTAGAGTGCTACATTTGACAAATGACATCAGCTAGCCTACCCTAGCCATAAACCATTTTAGAAGCTCATGCATAATTTGGCTCTAGGTCAAGGTGGTGTAATATGAACCAGTAGAATATACAGCACAGGGTGTCCTTAGCAGCTCTCCTTAAGATCAGCAAAACTCATTCCTGTAAGAGAAGCTCGTCTGTGAAGCAAGGTCGAGCCCAGTGGTCATCAGAGCAGGTCCTCAATGGAACTGCTCCTTGCCTGCAGGTGCTTCTGCTTTGGAACTCTGCTGCAGTGGTCCTTTCAGCTGCTTGCCTTACATCCATTCCATCCTACCACCAACTACTGCCTTGTCTTTTTTGCTGTAGGTATTTCCATTTTGCTCAGGAATCAGAGAGTCATATTTTCCAGAGGATGCTGGCTTCCTCTCCAGCCCCTGGGATTCAATCTTGATGGCTTAGATAAACTGTGATAATTCAGTTTCCCATGCCAATGATTGGTTTAGGAACAAGCACGTGATTTAAAATGCTGGCCAATTATGAGAGTAGAGGGAGCTTTGGGGAAGATCTTGCTGTTCAAAAGGACTGATGCTTCTTGTTAGGCCACTGGATGGTGATTTGTGAGGCTATGAAGCTTAGAGCTACTGTGACCATCTTGGAACCATGAGAGAGTATGTCTGGAGCCAAATGCCAACACAGTGAGAATGGCATGATAGGAAGAAGGGAAGAATCTGTATTCCCCCATGTACTCCTTGAATTGCTGAATTGAAGACCTGGGTACCACCTGACTTCCATATTTCATTGTTACATGAGATTATGAACATCCTTCTTACATAAACCACTTTGGGTGGATTATCTGTTCTTATAGCCAGAAAGATCCCAACAAATACATCTGTGGTAGCCATATAATCAGATGTGAAAGAATCTTATACTAAGTACTTGCTTACTCCAAAAACATGCATCTTAGTACTGGGGATTTTTCTGTTGGGAGGAAAATTTTTTCACTTATTCCTTTCGTAGTTTCTTCCCTTACAGACGTAGCTATCTCCAACACCAGGCTATGTCTCCCTAAGAACTTTGCCACTCATTCATGAAGACGTGCATGAGCCATTGACTGATATTTCATCAGCCTAAAGAAGAGTGGTAGTGCCGTTCACACCAGACACAGATACAAAAAAAAGATGGTCCTTAATAAGCCACTGCTGGCAATTTTTAAGCTGTTGTTGTTGTTAACATTGACACTGGGCATTACCATAACCACCAGTTTGAGGTCCTCAAAACCGTCTCTATATACTCTACACATAGCAAACTTTCAATACATGTTTGTTGGATAAATGCATGAATAAACTCGAATTATTTGCCAACGGCATGTCATGGAGCATTTAGAGACTTGAAGATATTTGAGGCTCCATTTTTGAGATAGAAACTCAAGTCCTAACAAGTCTTTTTCTGCCACATCTAGTTAAAACCAGAGAGTGTAAGTAGTGCAGCTCCCTTTTTAAGAATCTGATGCCTCCTCTCTCCTCTCTTGCTCAGATTCTCATGCTTGTTCTCCCTGGAAATTTCAGAGTTTAAGTGGTCGGATTCTGTGAATATATTTTAAAAAGCAGATATTTTCATGTGTGCAAGCAGATCTTTCTTTGAAGCCCAAAGAACTCCATCATTGCTCATTAAGAGTTTCTGACACATAGGGCTGTGTGTGTGTGCATTTTAAGAGGACTCTGCAGTCCTGTCAGCTCTGCAGTAATTAGTTTATTGGATGACTTCAAAGGCAAGGGACTGTATATAACAGTGCTTTGAAGAAGAGCCTTCGCTGGAAATGTTGCATTCAGCAGACTGACTTTGGGATCTGGGGTAAAGATGGACTTTGTTCGACATCCAGTGTACTTTCCTCCGGGGAAGGGCAGATTCGTGACATTCAGGATGAGCCTGGACAAGGAAGAAAAAGTCCTCCTAAATCCTTGTGGAAACATCATCATCTGTCTCAAAGAAGGGAGTCACTTCATGCTAAAATGAAATGTCTCCAGAGGCTTCCTTGGTGGCTCAGAGGTAAAGAATCTGCCTGCCAAGGCAGGAGGCATGGGTTTGGTCTCTGGTCCAGGAAGATCCCACACGCCACGGAGCAACTAACCCCAAGTGCCACAACTTTCGAGCCTGTGCTCTAGAGCCCGGGAGCCACGACTACTGAAGCCCACGTGCGCTAGAACTCGAGCTCCTCAAGAGAAACCACAGCAATGAGAAGCCTGCACACCACAACTTGAGAGTAACCCCCACTCCCAGACACTAGAGAAAAGCAGCAACGAAGACCTAGCAAGCCAAAATAAGTAAATTAAATAAAACGATTAATTCTCTCCAGAACCAGATCCTCTCCCTGAGACGGACCGAATGACCTCAATGGAGAAAGAAGAACATCATGCTAGGATCAGTCTTCTCTGAAGTTCATGCTGCTTCCAAAGTTAATTCCTCAGTGGATAACACTTCTCCAATAGTCCCGTGAAGGAGGAGAATGTGCTGAAGCAAAGGAAAGCTGCGGGTTAAATGTGCTTCCTGCAGTCCCTTGTCACCTGTGCAATGATACCAAAATTATTAGCTGAATCCCATGGTTAGTACTAATCCCCCCACAGCAGAATTGCTTGAATCTCTACCTAATACTTGATATCTCCCTATGAAATAGTGACTGGCTTATGTGTCTGTCTCTCCCATTAAATTATAAGTGCCTTGAACCCTGGTCTATGTTTCAAGTCATCTTTGAACCCAGGGCCTGTAATACTTACAGTAGTAGGTACTCAGTAAATATTTGGAAAAGGAACTAACTTGTTACGTAACAGTGAAAAGGCCCAGGCTCAATAAGTTGACAAGTATTTACTGAGCCTAAAAGAAATAAGGTAGAGACTTGTAAATAGAGGTCTTTCGCTTATATGAGGAGAAAGAACTGGAATTTGGAATCAAACAGACCACGTTTTGAATCTCAGCTTTGCAAACCCCCTGGTTGTCCTATTTTGAGTTTGTTACTTAACTTCCCAACCCTCAATTTCATCCTCTGTGAAATGACAATTAAAAAAAAAAAAAAAGATGTGTTTATTTATTTGGTTGTTTTGGGTGTTAATTGCAGCACATGAACTTAGCTGCCCCTTACCATGTGGGATCGAACCCGAGTCCCCTGCATTGGCAGATGGATCCTTAACAAGGGGACCACCAGGGAAGTCTTAACAAAATTTTAAATGAGTTATTGGGAAGGTTAAAGGAAGTGGTATTTTGGGTTGAATTGTGACCCCAAAGTTCATATTTGAAGTCCTAACCCACAGTGCCTCAAAATGTGACCTGATTTGGAAATAAGGTCCTTATAGATGTAATTAGTTATGATTGAAGTGAAGTCAAGTCACTCAGTTGTGTCTGACTCCTTGTGACCCCATGGACTGTAGTCCACCAGGCTTCTCCGTCCATGGGATTTTCCAGGCAAGGGTACTGGAGTGGGTTGCCAGATTAGTTTGTACTAAAGTAGGGTGGGCCCCTAAAGCAACATGATCGGTGTTATAATAAAAAGCGGAAATTTGGGAATTCCTTGGTAGTCTGGTGGTTTCAGGACTCTGCACTTACACTGCAGGGGACCTGAGTTCGATCTCCAGTTGGGGACTAAGAGCCCCAAAGCTGCATGGTGCGGCCAAAATTAAATAAATAAATAAAAGGATTTTTTTTAATAAATAGATAAAAAGGGGAAGTTTGAAGGCAGACACACACTCAGCAAGAACACCACGTGAAGCTGAAGACAGGGATCAGGGTGAAGGTTTGAGATGCTGAGAAATACCAAAGGATGCTGGGAAACCACCAGACACTGGAGGAGATGCTTCTCACAGCTCTCAGGAGGAGACAACCCAGTCAACACCTTGATCCTGGGCTTCTTAGCCTCCACAACTGTAAGACAACACAGTTTTGTTGCTTAGACCACTCTAATGGTAGACCTTTGTTTTCAGCAGCCCTTGCAGACTAACACAGGTGCATAAAATAGTGTAGAGGGCAGTGCCTGGTGTGATAGAAATTCAGAATCTGTTTTTACTTATTATTCTCTCCATATTAGATCTTCATGGAAGTCTATTTTTAAAAATAACTTTGGCTAAAGGTAAATGTTTGATTCTGGCAGGGACAACTGAAAACAGTAGTGAGTGATAATACAACAATTTTTGTTAGGAAGGCAGAGATGGGCTAATAGCAGTCAGCGTAAAAATGTGAAAAATGGCATTATGTAGGCCTATGTTACATGGTTTGAGCAAAATAAATATCCCTCTTTACTTTTTAATAACAAATTATAATTTTTATTTTATTATTTGGCAGTGCCACTTGGTATGTGGGATCTTAGTTCCTCAACCAAGAATCGAACCCGCATCCCCTGGAGTGGATGTGCAGAGTCCCAATGACTGGATCACCAGGGAAGCCCCAAAATATCCCTCTATAAATAACCACATTTTCTAGAAGTTATTAAAAATTGTCTTTCCTTTTTTAATTTTATTTCCCTAGTATTTTCTTATTTGTAAAGCTAGAAGTAATGATAACTTCCAGTCTTCATGGTATATCCTTAGGGCTAAAGAGACTCAACCAACCAAAACCAAAATCAAAGCCAGGATGTCTTAAAGAGTGTATGTTCTTATAGGTTGAAAATGAGACCTTCTGTGTCTTTGATGGGAAAAGTACAGAAAATCTTTCCTCTGTTTCCCTAGAGAACGAATGCCTTTTCTTCCTAAGTCCAAAACCAAAAGCAGTGGACTTGAGATGTAGCCATTCAGAGATAGGTGTTCATCCAGCAAGGCTTTCTGAATGGGCCTTTCACTCCACTACACTGGGGCGTGTTGAGGTCCTGGAGTCTCCTCCCTTGAGAAACTCTCAAGCTAGTGAAAGAGACAGATGGACAAAGAAATATTTTCCACGAAGGGAAAAGAGCATTGAGAGATTCAGGAACATGATCCTGGGAGAAGCAACCCTGCCTGAGAAAGGGAAGGAGAGCTTCACAGAGGGACTACAGCGAATTTGCACCTTGAGGGATGAGTGGAAGTTTATCTGTTTAAGCAATATGGAAAGAACAGTTACAGGGAGCCGAGTTAAGCATGAGGAGTCAAGTTGGAGGGACTTTGGAAGAGGAAGCCTGAGCTGAAATTTGAAGGAAGGAGGATGGGGTGCAAGTCCATGGTGACGGGAAGGTAGTTCAAATGCCTTATCATAGTCAGGGAGATATGTGGCAGATGAACCTGAGAGCATTAACGGAGGTGAGGACATGGAAGGTCTTATTGGCCATGCTAAGGAGTCTAGACTTCATCCTGTTGACAGTAAATAATATTTTCATTGTAGTAAAATGTACATAGCATAACATTTGACATTATATCATTTTTAAGTGTGCAATTCAGTGCCATTAAGTACATTCACAATGTTGTATGTACATCACCACTATCCATTTACAGAACTTTTCATCATCCCAAACAGAAACTCTTCTCATTAGACATGCATTCCACCACTTTCCCTGCCCAGCCCCAGCCCCTGGTCTACTTTCAACCACTACTCTATTTTCAATCTCTATGAATTTACCTATTCTAGGAAACTCATATAGGTGGTAAGTAAGCAAAGTCGCTCAGTCGTGTCCAACTCTTTGCAACCCCATGGACTGTAGCCTACCATGCTCTCCCTCCATGGGATTTTTCCAGGCAAGAGTACTGGAGTGGTTTGCCATTTCCTTCTCCAGAGGATCTGCCCAACCCAGGGATTGAACCTGGGTCTCCCGCATTGTAGGCAGACGCTTTACTGTCTGAGCCACCAGGGAAGTCCATATAGGTGGAATCATGCACTCTTTGTCCTTTTGTGCTAGTTCACACAGCATAATATTTTGAAGTTTCATCCATTTCTGGCATGTATCAGAGTTTCATTTTAAAGGCTGAATTTTACATATCTATATCTGTATATCTCTCTACATATACACACAGATACTCTTTTTAATGCATTCATCTGTTGATGGAAAATGGGTTGTTTTGGGGCTTCCCTGATAGCTCGGTTGGTAAAGAATCCACCTGCAATGCAGGAGACCCTGGACCCAGGAGATTCCTGGATTGGGAAGATCCCCTGGAGAAGGGATAGGCTACCCACTCCAGTATTCTTGTGCTTCCCTTGTGGTTGAGCTGGTAAAGAATCCGCCCTCAATGCAGGAGACCTGGGTTCAATCCCTGGGTTGGGAAGATCCCCTGGAGAAGGGAAAGGTTACCCACTCCAGTATTCGGGTCTGGAGAATTCTATGGACTGTATAGTCCATGGGGTCGCAAAGAGTCGGACACGACTGAGTGACTTGTACTGCCCTTTCCCCCTTTTGACTATTGTGAAGATGCTACTCTAAACATCCATATACAAGTGTTTGTTTCAGTTCCTGCTTTTAGGCTGTGGGGTATGTTGTTGCTGTTTTTTAGTTGCTATGTTGTGTCTGACTTTTGCAACTCTATGGACTGTAGCCTGCCAGGCTCCTCTATCCATGGAATTTCCCAGGCAAGAATACTGGAGTGGATTGCCATTTCCTTTCTCCAGGGGATCTTTCTGACCCAGGGAAGAAGAGACTCATATCTTTTGCGTATCCTGCATTGGCAGGTGGATTCTTTACCACTAGCACCACCTGGGAAGACCCAAATTTCTGGATCATATGGTAATTCTATGTTGAAGTTTTTCAGGACCCATCAGACTATTTTTCACAGCAGCTATACAATTTACATTCTCAACAGCAATTTGAGTTTCCCCATATCTTCCCCTTTGTTTTTGTTTTTTGATAATAGCCATCCTGAAGGGTGTGAAGCGGTATCTCACTGTGATTTTGAGTTGCTTTTCCCTAAGGATTGGTGATCCTTAGGTGAGCATCCTTTCATGTGCTTGTGGGCTATTTGCATATAATCTTTGGAGAAATGTCATTCAAATCCTTTGCCTATTTTTTAATTGAGTTGTTTGCTTTTTTTGTTGTAGGATTATAGGAGCTCTTTATGAATTCCATATGCAATTGCATATAGAATCTATGCAATGTTATCTATCAGATCTGATCAGATCAGATCAGTCGCTCAGTCATGTCCGACTCTTTGCGACCTCATGAATCCCAGCACGTCAGGCCTCCCTGTCCATCACCAACTCCTGGAGCTCACTCAGACTCACGTCCATCGAGTCAGTGATGCCATCCAGCCATCTCATCCTCTGTCGTCCCCTTCTCCTCTTGCCCCCAATCCCTCCCAGCATCAGGGTCTTTTCCAATGAGTCAAGTCTTCGCATGAGGTGGCCAAAGTACTGGAGTTTCAGCTTAAGCATCATTCCTTCCAAAGAAATCCCAGGGCTGATCTCCTTCAGAATGGACTGGTTGGATCTCCTCGCAGTCCAAGGGACTCTCAAGAGTCTTCTCCAACACCATAGTTCAAAAGCATCAATTCTTTGGCGCTCAGCCTTCTTCACAGTCCAACTCTCACATCCATACATGACCACAGGATATGCAATGTTAAATGCTTGTCAGATGTGTGGTTTACAAATATTTTCCCTCATTCTGTGAGTTGCCTTTTCACTTTTTTTGATAATATCCTTTGATGCGCCAAAAGGCAGTAAATAATTTTATGCAAAGAATTGATATCTTTCAATTGGTATGTGGAGGGTGGGTTGAAGTAGAGTGAGGTCAAGAGACAGGGAGACAGGTTAGATGGCCACACTCTCCATGATAGGGTCTGAGCTGGAACAGAGAAGAAACTGAAAGGAAGACATTTAGGAAGTGAAAGCAACAGGATTCTGGTGACAGTGTAGACAAAAAAATGGACAGACAGACGAAGAAGTGTTGAGTCAGCGGAGCCACTGGGGGATCCCTGAGGGGTATATACCTAGAAGTAAAATTGCTGAATCAAATGGTAATTCTAATTTTAACTTTTTCAGGAATCATCAGACTGTTTTTCACAGCAGCTATACCATTTTGCATTCTCACCAGCAATGCACAGGATTCTAGTTTCACATGTCCTTACTGAATATCCTACTTCCATATCCAGCAAGAGATGATGAGGACCTGATAAGGGGAACAGCGATGAGAGCAGAGAAGGAGGACAAATTTGAGGAGACTAAGTTCTTATGGTCAGGTGTGAGAAAGGGAGGAGTGATGAATGACCCAAGCAGGGGTAATCCAGTAAAACAGTTCCCTAGTTTATAGTTAACAGTCTAAATTAAACTAGCCTCCGCCACAAGACTAGCCCTAGATGTATTGGCTCCTGTGATGACAGGGCTTAGTGGAGCCTGAATCACCCTTCCTTCGCTAGCATCATTTCTCCTTATAAAAGTATCTTCTATGATTTACCACTGTTGACAATGCCAACCTCCAGTCCTATCTGGAAGAATGTGGGATAGTAAAACAATGTAAAATAACTGAAGCCCAAGTTGAAATCTGGAGCTTTATGACTTTGAATAAGGACCTAAACTTCATGAGCTTCCACATGCTTCCCTATACTCACTTTGTTAAGTGAGTATAATGTAATGGGACCCTCCCCATGGAAATGCAGTGAGGATCAAATGGAAATAATTCAGATCAAACCCTCAGAACTGGGCCTGGACCCAGGAAGCCTCAATACATGCAAACTGTGGCAGTCTTTGCTATTCGACCTCCATACCAATGGCCAAGTCTGGTTGAATCTAAATCAGCTTGAAGGCTGTGGGGATACAGGTAGTGAGTAGTGAGCAGCTCAGGCAATCTTTGCAGGCCAGGAACTTCCCTGTAGCTCATATGGTAAAGGATCAGCTTGCAATGCAGGAAACCCGGGTTCAATCCCTGGGTCGGGAAGATCCTCTGGAAAAGGGAATGACAACCCACTCCAGGATTCTCGCCTGGGAAATCCCATGGACAGAGGAGCCTGGTGGGCTACAGTCCATGGGCTCACAGAGAGTTGGACACGACTGAGCAACTAAGCACAGCCTCTGGCTCCTCGTCCAGTGAAGATTGTGGTAGAATCATAGCCCTAGAATCAGAAAATCTTGGGTTAGGGAACTTTCCTGGTAGTCCAGTGATTAAGAATCTGCCTTTCAATGCACAGGATGCAGGTTCAATCCCTGGTTAGGGAACTAAGTTTCATGTGGGCATGCAACTAAGCCCACCCTGCAACTAGAGAAGCCCATGTGCCATGACAAAGACCTAGCAAGGGCAAAATTTAAAAAAAAAAAAGAAAAGAAAGAAAAGAAAACCCTGGCTCAAAATCTTGAATCTTCTGCTGATCAGCTTTATGGCTTCTTCTGCTTAGGACCTGAGAGAGGGTGACAGAAGGTCAATCCCAGTGGTGAAGGGGACACTGGTGCCTTCTCACGGAAAGCAGTCACTGTGTTGTGTCTGTCTTCAGAGGCATGACATCCAGTGGCAATTGTAGCTCCACCCACTTGGAGCCCAGATCTACAGAGTCAGCACTGAATCTCCTGCCTGTAGCAATATGGTGGTCAACCGGGACTGCACACGGGATTGCACTCCAGAATGTTTATGGTGCTGGTAAGGGAACTAGCATGTCACGTGTGTCAAAGCCCACTGACCACAATTGCCTACAAGATGCATCTTCCTCTACCCTCACAGGAAGTGACACTGTGGAGGGCTCATCCCCAGCTTGTTGGCCACTTCTGAACCTCAGGGGTGTGGGTTATAGCCGTCTAAATGTAACAGTGCATTGCTAGGTGATTTCCTGACAGGCTGACTCTGCCAACAAAAGGCTGAAGCTCTATTGTGGCTGAGAGTGAGAAGGACTTTGACATGACCACATTTAAATAAACATTTTCTGCCCCATGGATTCTGTTAGCAAGAGTGATGTCAAGCCTTTAAAGGTGTTGTCCCTCGTCTAGCTCTATTTCCACAGGATAATGTTAAGGAACAATGCAACTCTAAGTGCTCAAAGAGAGAGACATGAAGGAACCATGGTCTGAAACCACATGATTTTAATATTTCTAAAACAGGCTAACCCAAGCTTTGAAGAACATATGACACCACCCCTCCCTTTACAAAAAAAAAAAAAAAATGACAGCATGGCAGCTTTTATGATTTTATTGTTTAATTCTCTTACTAATGCTAATTAGCTTGTCACTGTATTTTGTCTGCCTGTAAAGGAGATAAATACAGTGGAGAGTGCTATTTACAAATATGTATATTCCACAAGCTAATACTGACCTGTACATGTTTTAAATCTGAATTAGTTGCTGACATTAAAAATTGAAGTGGAAAAAAAAAAAATTGAAGTGGGCAGCAAGACTTAGGATTTCCAAAGTTATGTTTGCTTGAGTCCTCTGAGAAAGCAAATGCCAAGATGGGATTAAATATGCAAAATTGTATTAGGGAGAATGCTTGTGTGAGGAAAAAGTAGGGAGAAACCCAGAGGAGGCTGGGAGGACAAGTCTGAGCAGCAGTGAAGGAGGGAAGGAGAGAAGATTGGGTAGAAGTGTTCTAAGCTGAGGACTCCTCTGGGGGTCCACTGGTTAAGACTCCACACTCCTGATGCAGGGGGCACAGGTTTGATCCCCGGTTGGGGAACTAGGATCCCACATGCCACACAGGGCTGCTAAAAAATAAAAAACAGAGGGGTTCTAGGTTGCCTAACAGTTTGAGGAAGATTCAGCAAAGAGCAGAGAGTCCTGGGGACAAAGCTGGCTGTTGGAGGAGCAGAAGAGCCCTGTGTCTCCTAGGAAAGGGTTGCCAGTCACCTTGCTGCACTCAGCCATTGACCGGGCTCAGCACTGGGAAGTATAACCTCTGTACAAACATAGCCAAGGGTTATGACTGCAGCAGCTGGGGACTTGGGCCACTGAGTTCTCTCTAGTTGGGAGTCTGCAAGGGCATTCTCATGGCTGCCAGAGAAGCCATCTCCTGGTAGAGGATGTTTAACAGGCTGTTAATCAACCTAAAAAAGCATGGCCAGAATTCTCTGCCAGGGAGCAAAGACTTAAAATAGCCAGCCGCTCCTTTCTCTCATCCTTAGAACACTGTGTCTTTACCTGTCCAAACAGGCCTTATATTTGTGTGACCCTCCTCTGGAAACGCTAGAAAAATAACTATATATATATATATATATATATATATATAAGCAATCTCAAAACATATTAATTATACTATAAGTAGAAGTGCTGAATGAGCTTCCAGTGAGCAGAATGGGAGTTTGAACTAAAAATCTCAAAGGTCACTTTCAGTCCCAATAACTGTACTTCTTTAATTGTTCTCAGGGAAATATTCTTAAAGGAGTAGACTCCATTTTCAATACCCTTTTTCTCTAACTATAAAAGTAAACTGTGCTTTTTGAAAAATGGAGAAAATATATAGAAATTTCCATTAACATTTAAATATTTTTCAAAGCACCTGTGTATATCTTTCAACTTGGTTATGTTCATGCTAGCATACAATTTTGATATCTTCTTTTATAGTATGAGGTATCATAAATATTTCCCCATTTGATTAAAAATTCTTCAGTATGGTGTATATTAGCATACATCTCTGAATATTTCCTTATGATAAAGGGCTAGTAATTGTTAAGGCACAGGGCATGTAACCTTCTAATGATTTGATATGTATTGATTAAATTACTTTATCAGTAGCATATAAGGGTGCCTGTTTCCCTAAAACTTCCTTAACTCTAGAGACAGTATTTTTTGTTTTTAAATCCTTTGTCAATTAGGGAGAAAATGGCATCATATTTTTTTTAATTTTCTTTAAACTAGTAACATTTAACTTATTATCTATTTTTTAATAATTTATGGTTCATCTCTGATGAATTATTTCTTCACATTCTTGACCAGTTTTCTATTGAATTTTTCTCTTTTTGTTATTGGTTTACAGGACTCTTTACATATTAATGACCTAACTAGTCATCTATCAAACATAATACAAATATTACCCCAGTGTGTCATTTACTTTTTAATTTTGTTTATGATGTTTTTCTGATGAACAATTGTTTTATGCATTCAAAACTAGTAATCTTATCATTTATGATTTCTGCTTAGATAAGCCTTCCCTACTTCAAGATTATATACAGTTTACCTATGATTTATTTATTTTTCTACTGAAAAGAAAATGTAAGTGGCTTTACCTTTCACATTTAAAAATATCAACCATCTGGGATTTGTTTTTGTATATTTCTCAAGGTAGGGAATCTAATTTTGTCATTGTAAATTGTTACCAGTGGGTTCCAGCACTGTTTATAGCATGATCTATTCTTTCCCATTTATTTGAATTTTCATCTTTTTCACACACAAGAATAGTATTTTTTAAATTTTTTGTTAGTTTTAAAAATCTCCTTTTGATTCATTTTCAATTTTATTACATTGCCATCAAAGATTGTAGCCTATACATTTCCCTACTTTGGGGAAAATATCCATCTTTCTCTTTTGCCAATCACAAGGGAGTTCAGCCATGTGAAATACTGTGTGGTATTTTGCAAAGTAAATTGCTACTACTCATAAAATATTTAAATTTGTGACTGGTGTACATACAAATTGGGGCTTCCCAGGTGGCTCAGTGGTAAAGAATCTGCCTGCCAATGCAGGAGACACAAGAAATGCTGGTTTGACCCCTGGGTCTTGGAGATCCCCTGGAGAAGAAAATGGCAACCTGCTCCATAATTCTTCCCTGGAAAATTCCATGGACAGAGGAACCTTGCGGGCTATAGTCTATGGGGTCACAAAGAGTTAGACATGACTGAACACACACACATGCACATACATATGAATTCGATCTATTTGATATGTCACCAATAATAATATCATTCTAATTCACTAGCATTACAATTTGTTTTTCCCCAGTCTTATTGAGATACAACAGTGTATAAGTTTGTTACACTGTAATGACTTGACTACATATATTGTCAAATGTCCTCAAAAATTATAGTTAACATCCACCATCTAATCCAAAAGAAGTAAAAATATTTTTTCCTTGTGATGAGAACTCCTAGGAGACATTACAATTCTTCACGGTGGGACAGACAGCTGGGGGCAATACGGAACCCTGTCAATACTAGGTCACTGCCATGAGTCCTTACGTTGGTGTCCACGAGGCCCCATAATTATAGGGTCCCCATTCTTGAATTTCCAGAGGGGCTCTGCTTCCTCTGATGCTTTCAGGAATCTTACAGTAATTCTTCCTGGTCCCTCCAACTCAAGATAGTATGATTAAGCTTCCATTCCTTATAATGAAAAAAAAACCCTAACTAAAACACCACCACATTCTTCAGCACAGAAGAAGGGACCAGTTTACATAAATCAGAGCAGTAGCCTGACATGGTGGAACCCGGATCACTAAGGAAGGCAGGCAGCCCTGGTGAGTGGGAGCTTCTACGGAGGGTTACCCGTTGTGGGATGCCCCCCGCCATTGCCTGGGCTGGGCTGTCTCTCCCACAGTCTCCCTTAGCAGCCGGGCCTGAGCACTGCAGTGGGCTCTGACTCTGCACTTTGCTGTCTGGTGCACTTCCAGGCGGTTCGTGGGGATGACTCACTCCTCCCTGGCAACTCCAGCTCCTGCCTCTCTGCGTAGGTGACAGTGAGATTCCATCACAAACTCCTTTTTCTAGTTCCTTGGGGCTTGCTTTTGCATTTAGTGAATTGAGGGTTGCCTTTATTTTTTTTTCAAATGAATCTCACTTCATTGAAAGAAGGTATCTAACAAATATTTTTTAGATTTTCTGAATTGTGATAGCATCTTCATTGAATTTCTCAGATACTTACAGATTTCCTTCTATTTAAAAAAAAAATTGCTTTGGAGGAACATGAAGGAGTTAAGTTGTGCTCAATTACTATAATGAGTTGAAAATGGCATTTTCCAGTTTAATTCTTTTTCTTCCCTCTCTCCTCTAAAACCAAAAGTCTTAATTTTGACATAATACCTCCTTACTGAATCTACCCTAGTAATGAAGGAAAAAATGTGATGAAAGCAGATCACCTGGTAGAAATATCAGGACATCTTTAACAGCTATAAAACATCATTCAGTATATAATTTGGATACTCTCAGAATAATAAGCACTGTATTCTTTGGGGTTTTTTGCTCTATTCTTTTGTCCACATTGTCTTTTTTCTCTCTCTTCTCTCCATACTTCATATCAGGATACCTCCTGGGTGATATTAGGAATAAATAGTTCATTCATGAAACACGTTTCAAGCCCCACAGTTTACAGACTTTTGAGCAAAGGGTTATAGGAAGTGTAAAGAGTAAACAGGTGCTGGCTATAACAACTACCATCATAAAGTTATAAGCAAACTTCAAGAGAAGAACACATTAAAAGATGTTCAACGTGATTAGTCAGTCAGATCAGATCAGATCAGTCGCTCAGTTGTGTCCGACTCTTTGCGACCCCATGAATCCCAGCACGCCAGGCCTCCCTGTCCATCACCAACTCCTGGAGCTCACTCAGACTCATGTCCATCGAGTCAGTGATGCCATCCAGCCATCTCATCCTCTGTCGTCCCCTTCTTCTCTTGCCCCCAATCCCTCCCAGCATCAGAGTCTTTTCCAATGAGTCAACTCTTTGCATGAGGTGGCCAAAGTAGGGAAATGTAAATCAAGCCTACAATGAGATCAAGCCTACAAAGCCACTTCACATCCTCTAGGACAGCTAGAACAAAAAAGACAGGCAATAACAAGCGTCTGTGAAGATGTGGTCAGATTGGAACCCTCCTCTTCCTTGAGGTGATACAAATGTTCCAGAATTACAGAGTGGTGATGGTTGCCCAGTCATGTAAATATTTTAAAACTGACTGAACTGTACACTTTGCAAAGTATATAGTTGCATGACATCTTTTTTATTTCTAATACTTTAACGTGTGTGGTCTCTAAGTCGTGTCTGACTCTTTGCAACCCCATGGGCTGTAGCCCACCAGGCTCCTCTGTGAGATTTCCCAGGCAAGAATACTGGAGTGGGTTGCCATTTCCTTCGTCAGGGGATTTTCTTGACCCAGGGATTGAACCCACAGCTCCTGCCACATCTCCTATATTGGCAGGCGGAGTCTTTACTACTGTGCTATTGGGGAAGCCCTTTAAACCATGAAATTTTGAATCAGTTAGATTTAGATGCTATGCGTTGTAAGGTAAAGATAATAACCTATGCTTTTTCCTTGGTACTTTACCCAGTTGTCTTAATACCATTTATTGGATGAGCTAACTTTTCGGTGGTCATTTTAAGGTGACACCGAGTACACGTAGGTCTATTTCTTTTTTTAATACAGCATGTGGAAAAACCTGAATGAACTTTTTGGCCAACCCGATATTAGGGAGACTTAGTTAACTAACAAATAAACCTAATCTCAAAGGCTTTTAAAACAACCCCAAAACTGCAATAGGAAGAGCTTAATTCTGATAAGGGGGACTGTGGAAAGCTTCTCAGAACAAAGGACATCTAAGCCAGACCACAAAGCACAAGAGATAATGTAATAGCCATTTACAACACATCCATATCTGATCTCTAACGGTGCTGAACACCAGCCTTTATTTCTAGTTATTTATGTACATAGGTATGTATGTATTTTAATTGGAGGATTTTACAACGTTGTGTTAGTTTCTGGTGTTCAATAAAGTGGATCAGTTCTCTGTATACATATATCCCCTCCTGCATGAGCCTCCCCCCCCCACCTACCCCCAATCCCACTACTCTAGGACATCACAGAGCACCAGGCTGAGCTTCCTGTGCCATACAGCAGCTTCCCACTAGCTATTTTAATATGGTAATATATATATGTCAGTTTTACACATGGTCGTGTATGTATGTCAGCTTTACACATGGTGGTGTATATTTCACAATTCGTCCCACCGCCTCCTTCCTCCACTGTGTTCACAAGTCCATTCTCTATGTCTGTGTCTCTACTCCTGCCCTGCAAATAGGTTCATTGGCACCATTTTTCTAGATTCCACATCTTCTCTATATACACAATATGGTCCCTCTGCTGCAGATGAAGAACCCGAGGCTCAACCAATGGTCAAGAGGGTTTGCCCACAGTCACGGGGCTAGTGAGTGGCAGAGAAAACTGGGGTCGGCTGAGAGACAAGCTCTTGAGATGTGTAGGGGTTTGAGTAGTCTACACAGAGGGACAGGTGCAAGGTCACAGGGGTTGAAAATAGCAGAAATGAATGGGAAACAACAAATCAGCCAGGGCCTTCATCTGTACCGTTCGCAACTAGAACTGGGAATCAATCTGAAAAGGTATGCACAGGCAAAATTATGGAAGGTTTTGTGTCGTGATGTAGAAGTTTAGAATTCATTCTGGACTCATCAAAGAGCTGGAAGCATGTATGGTAAATGGATCTGTGCTTTAGAGAAGGGGTCCTGCAATCACAAGAACAGTGCTCAACCAAAGAGAAAGAAGTCAAGGTGACTGACTCAGAGTCCAGCAGAGAGGGACTGAGGCCTGAACTAGAGGCTTCAGAACTAAGCAAGGAGGAGAGGAAGAGGTGAATAAAACCACCATTTCAAACTGGTGGAAGCATTTTAAATGTTCATGCTAATGCTTACCTTACATTGCCACTGAGCATCCTGAATAAGGCAAAGCTATTTACTGACAGTTATTTTGGACCTGATTTAATTAAAAGTGCTGAAGCATGGAAATGTCATCACGTTTCAAGCCTTCTAGCCACCTTTGCTCTGTAATCTCCTACCTCCATCAATAGTCTTCTAGCTAGAAGAACTACTGGAAGCATCTGATTAGCCAGCAGGTGTCATGTCTGACAGTGCCAACCCTTTTTCTCTCATTGTGGCTCCTCACAATAAAGACCCTCTGGAGATGATGGTAAGTGTACTGAGGCTCCCTACCATTCAGCAGATTCTAGAAGATAAAACTGTTCTTTTCTGTGCCCAATGGCCGCCATCAATGTGCTTGGCGTAGTCTAAGCACCAGGTATAAGAGCAAATCCCAGCTCTGTCACTTACTGGACAACCTTGGTGTTGGCCGTGTTACATAAGCTCGCTGTTCCTCAGATCTTGCCTCTAGAAAAAGGAGATATTCATAACAATTCCTTCATAGCATTGCAGGGGAACTTAAAACAGTTAAAACATTCAGGAGAGGTTAGAACGCTTAGATATATGCTAACGCCCCAAAACCTCTTCAAACACTTATTTTGGAATTTTCCGATTACTTCCTTTCCTTTTAAGAATATGATCTGAAAACAGGTTGTTTACATCTCAACAGCAAGAATATTTTCCATTAGCTTTTAAAAACTTCAGCTGTCAATAATTGTATCTGAAGTCAGTCCATAACATCAGAAACAATACAAATTTTGAACTGTAGTATTATTAGAGATAATGACTTATTAGCTATTGTAGGGGTTCTTGCTTAATTATGGTGAAGGAAGCTGCAACTGTTTATGTTCACCTTCTCAATATTGTTTCACTTTCTGAAAGAGAGTAAGGAAAGACGGGGTTTTCAAAGAGGTAAAGCTGTGATAGAGATGAAAACATTTTTTTGTTTGTTTCGTTTCTGTTTCTCTCTCTCTCTCTCTCTCTCTCTCTCTCTCTCTCTCTCACACACA
Organism: Bubalus bubalis; assembly: GCF_019923935.1. Classification (NCBI taxonomy): domain Eukaryota; kingdom Metazoa; phylum Chordata; class Mammalia; order Artiodactyla; family Bovidae; genus Bubalus; species Bubalus bubalis. The sequence goes on along the minus strand of NC_059161.1, from coordinate 15,624,520 downwards.
CACACACAATTTTCCTTCACCACATTCTTTTGGTTATATGACAGTTTCTGAAGTTTCTGGATGTCAATATTTGCTTTCCATTATCACTAAGTTCAGTTCAGTTCAGTTCAGTTGTGTCCGACTCTTTGCTACCCCATGAACTGCAGCACGCCAGGCCTCCCTGTCCATCACCAACTCCCAGAGTTTACCCAAACTCATGTCCATTGAGTCAGTGATGCCATCCAACTATCTCATCCTCTGTCATCCCCTTCTCCTCCTGCCCTCAATCTTTCCCAACATCAGGGTATTTTCAAATGAGTCAGCTCTTTGCAAAATGAGTCAACTCTTCACTGACTATGAGGAAGCCACATAGTGACTTAATAGCTACTTAAATAATTGCAACTCTTACCTCTAAGGCTGTATAGAATTCCTACTGTTTGGCTCCCTTGTGATAGGAAGAACAAAGTCTTCAGTTCTCATAGACCTCACAGTTGACTCAAGAGACTAACAAACATGTGAACAACGACACTATTAGCACAAGTAATAAGTGTAAGTTGGAAGGAAGATTGGACTCTAAGCAAATACCAGTGAGAACCAATGACCTCAGCATCTGGAGATCCATCTGTTACACCCACGGAGGCTGTTCTATGACCTGGGAAAAGGGGGTCCATGCTGGAAAGCTAACTTCCACTCTCTGGAGAAGGCCATGAAACAAGAAGGAAAGAAAGCAGACAGCCTGGGGGGCTTGGCTGACTCCTCCCTCCAGAGTACCTGAAATTCCTCTCCCTCTGCTCCATTCTTCTCTTTGACCTGTGGCTGAATCTCACTCCTTGGTTATAGATTCCTAATACTTCTTCCTCCTAGTGACTATGTTCCACGTTTTCATCTTCCATCTACCCCAATTTTGAAAATGAAATAAAGGAAATACATAGCCTAAGTGGAAACCCGAGGAAGGAAAAAAAAAAATAGATGTAAGAATTGTGCATCCAGAAAAGTGGGTTATCAGAGTAATTCACACATAGTTGAGAGACCGATTAGAACAATTAGCAGGTTGTGAGCACTGACTTTAAACTCTCTTCTCTGAGGTAGCCCCAACCATTAAGAATGAGCGGGGTAATGTGACTAATATTAACCACTATGAACAAATAATAAAAACAACACTCAATCCACAACTGCTTATTGAGTGTGTTACCTGTGTGTGCATTGTGGTACCCCAAATAAGACTTAAACACACACATGCGCACAATTGTCTAGTCTCAGACCAATAGCTGCTGATCTTGATGGCACCATAAATACATGGATGCTATGCTATGCTATGTCGCTTCAGTCGTGTCCAACTCTGTGCGACCCCATAGACGGCAGCCCACCAGGCTTCCCTGTCCCTGGGATTCTCCAGGCAAGAACACTGGAGCAGGTTGCCATTTCCTTCTCCAATGCATGAAAGTGAAAAGTAAAAGTGAAGTCGTGTCCGACCCTCAGCGACCCCATGGATTGCAGCCTACCAGGCTCCTCCATCCATGGGATTTTCCAGGCAAGAGTACTGGAGTGGGGTGCCATTGCCTTCTCTGTAAATACATGGAAGGACCCCAATAGTGTAAGGCTGTAAAATTTCAGCAAATGAGGGCAACTATGGATTCTCCATAAATTGAGAAACTCAGGGGCTAGGGTTGCTCAGACAAGCTTCGCTGTAAGAGTTAGACTGAAGTAGGAAAGTTGAAGAGAAAATATACTTCCAACAGTTAAGAATGTGGGCTCTGGCATGTGACTAGTGAGAACTGATCTCGGACTTGAACTAATTATTCCATTCCTCTGTGTTTCCATTTCCACATCTGCATTGGAATGGTGATAGTATCTATCTGATTGCATTGCTGGGAAGATGAAGTGAGTGAGCTCACGTACCTTATGAATGACATAATGCTGTGCTTACCATACAGCAGACAAATAACAAAGAAAGCACTCTTCAGAGTAGGACTCATTTTAGGATCCCTGGTTTCTGAGTAATCCTGCCAAAGCTACTTGTGACTTGATTATCCAGAAAAATTAACCTGATTGGAAGCTTTTTAAAAGTAAATCACATAAAATGAATTCATTTAGGTTCATTTGAGAAATTATAGGTGGCAGCAGTGTACAGTTTTTACTAGCTTGTATTCAATCATTCTGCACTTCCATTGGTTTCTTTTTTACAGTCAATGGTAAAGGGAACCTATATGTCATAGTGAGTTTGGGCTGCTATAACAAAATACCACAGGCTGGGTAACTTAAACATGTATACATATAGTTGACTCAAAAAATAGTCACAACCTAAAAGTTGAGAGTTATGTTTTATTTGGTGGAAATTTTTAAGACTTAAGCCTGGGAGGCAGCATCTCAAGTAGCCCTGAGAGAACTGCCCCGAGGAGAGGGAGGGAGGGGGAAGCAGTCAGGTTATATAGAAGTTTGGAACAAAGAGCAGGTTCAGTTCATTTCAGTTCAGTCGCTCAGTCGTGTCCGACTCTTTGCGACCCCATGAATCGCAGCACACCAGGCCTCCCTGTCCATTACCAACTCCTGGAGTTCACTCAGACTCATGTCCATCGAGTCAGTGATGTCATCCAGCCATCTCATCCTCTGTCGTCCTCTTCTCCTCCTGCCCCCAATCCCTCCCAGCATCAGAGTCTTTTCCAATGAGTCAACTCTTCGCATGAGGTGGCCAAAGTACTGGAGTTTCAGCTTTAGCATGATTCCTTCCAAAGAACACCCAGGACTGATCTCCTTTAGGATGGACTGGTTGGATCTCCTTGCAGTCCAAGGGACTCTCAGAGTCTTCTCCAACACCACAGTTCAAAAGCATCAATTCTTTGGTGCTCAGCTTTCTTCACAGTCCAACTCTCACATCCATACATGCCCACTGGAAAAACCATAGCCTTGACTAGACGGACTTTTTTTAGCAAAGTAATGTCTCTGCTCTTTAATATGCTATGTAGGTTGATCATAACTTTCCTTCCAAGGAGTAAGCGTCTTTTAATTTCATGGCTGCAGTCACCATCTGCGGTGATTTTGGAGCCGAAAAAAGTAGTCTGACTGTTTCCACTGTTTCCCCATCTATTTCTCATGAAGTGATGGGACCAGATGCCATGATCTTAGTTTTCTGAATGTTGAGCTTTAACCCAACTTTTTCACTCTCCTCTTTCACTTTCATCAAGAGGCTCTTAAGTTCTTCTTCACTCTCTGCCATAAGGGTGGTGTCATCTGCATATCGGAGGTTATTGATATTTCTCCCGGCAATCTTGATTGCAGCTTGTGCTTCATCCAGCCCAGCGTTTCTCATGATGTACTCTTTACAGAAGTTAAATAAGCAGGGTGACAATATACAGCCTTGAGGTACTCCTTTTCCTATCTGGAACCAGTCTGTTGTTCCATGTCCAGTTCTAACTGTTGCTTCCTGACCTGCATATAGGTTTCTCAGGAGGCAGGTCAGGTGGTCTGGTATTCCCATCTCTTTCAGAATTTTCCACAGTTTATTGTGATCCACACAGTCAAAGGTAGTCTGAACATCAAACGTATTTTTGTGAAGTAAAGAAAACCCTAAGTCCCAAGTTGAGGAATTTAACACTTGTCTATATATGGGACGATGCCAGTGTCTGGGGTCACTGAACTCTTCCCCTTCGTGTGCATCTCAGCTATCCTGGATTCACTATCCTGTGTTTTTTAACATCCTGAGTTCCTCAGTGCTCACTGTAGGGAGTGGCTGCAGCCTGGTGGCTACCAGACCAGCAGGTATTCTTTTTCCTGAGTGCCCTAAAGGGTAGGAATTGCTGATGACTGTAACACCATTGTTTACTGACATGGCAGGAAATACTCCATTTCTCAATATATATTTATTTCTCACTCTTCTGGAGTCTGGAAGTCTGAGATCAAAGTGCCAGGATGGTCAAGTTCTTGGGAAGGGCCCTTTCCAAGGCCACCTTGTGTTCTGGGTAGGGAGAGATGGAGTAGAGGAGAACTCTCTGGTCTCTGTTATAAAGGCACTAACCTCATCATGAGGACCCCACCTCCCCCCACCCCCACTCATGACCTCATCTCTCTAAGGTCTGCCTCTTCCCACATCAGCATTAGGGATTAAGCCTTGAACATACGAATTTGGGGATACAAACACACTCAATACGCAATGTCTAACGCAATGTCTACTCAAAAGAAATGTAAGAAACAAAGAATTCAAACATGTTATAAATGGTTCTATAGAGCCAAACTTTATAAGTTAAAGCTTTAGGAATAAAAAAGAAAATCAATTTTCAATGAAGTGACTTTGAAGGTTAAACCATAACTATTCTGGGCAATAAAGATATCTTTTTTAAAAAAATTATACTTAAGAGTGTTTGAAGATATGCAACACTCAGAGATTCTGGTGGTGGAATGGCAAAGAGAGGATGGTTTTATTAGTTGTGATGGGGATGTGATTCATGTTTTTCGTTTTCAAAAAGTATGCTTTTATAAGTCATCTTCATAGTTAATAGTCATCTTGATAGCAAGGAGGCTTACCAGGAGGCTCGGTGGTAAAGAATCTGCCTGCCATTGCAGGAGATGCTGGTTCAATCCCTGGGTCAGAAAGATCCCCTGGAGAAGGAAATGGCAACCCACTGCAGTATTCTTGCCTGGGAAATTCCATGTACAGAAGAGCCAGGTGGGCTAGAGTTCATGGGGTTACAAAAGAGTTGAATGTGACTAAGCATGCAATAGTAAGAGCTATTGTTCTGTTTTTAAATGTGTGGTAGATTCAGCTTGTGTTGATCAAACAGATGCGCAGGCAACTTGTGCTGTGTGGTTTGCTGTGTGCTATTATAACCAAGGAGCCCCTCTAGCTCCTCCGTGCCCCATCCTGTCTGCCCCTCCCCTCTCACTGGACCCTACCTACTCTCTCTTCTGCAGCCCTTACCCACCACCCCATGGTACGACTGCCCCTGATGTGGCTATGTTAAGTAAGTGTGTGTGCATGGTGATTGTGGTGGTGATGGGCATCTCCATTCCCATCTCATCCAGATTTGGGGGGAAAAGGAGAGGTACCCCATGAATCCCAAGTAAATTAGATATGAATTTTCACATTAAAACAGTGTTATCGGGAATTTCCTAGCAGTCCAGTGGTTAGGACTCTGCATTTTTCACTGCCAAGGGTGTGGATTCAATTCCTGGTTGGGGAACTAAGATCTCATAAATTGTGTGGTATGGCAAAGAAAAGAAAACCTCAAAACCAATGTTTATCGAAGCAGTTAATTTGTACAGAAATTCCAGTGCCGAAGAGGGTTTACTGCGTGAGTGCATGCTCAATCGTGGCTGACTCTCTTGTGACCCTGTGGACTGTGGCCCACCAGGCTCCTCTGTCCATGGGATTTCCCAGGGAAGAATACTGGAGTGGGTTGCCATTTCTTCCTCCAGGGGATCTTCCTAACCCAGGGATGGAACCTGCATCTCCTGTGTCTCCTGCAGTAGCAGGGAGATTCTTTACTTTTTACCACTGTGCCACCTGGGAAGCCCTAGGGTTTGCTGAAAGGCAAAAGGGGCTTACTTTCCATGACACTTAATTCATATGAGCACTTCCCAGGGGCTTTTACACTTTTATCTTCTTTATCTGGAAGGTGGCTACCCAACCTGTAAGTGATTCAAGCCCTGCAAAACCTGGATTGTTTCTGGCCAGCAATGTAGTTTCATTATGGAATTCTTTTCACAGACTTTTGGTAGACTATCCTGAGAACCTTACTACCATATAAAGTGTTGCCTCTCAGGAGTAGTTTCTAGAGAGAAACAAATACCGTTAACAACATACATCATATTCTCAGCCCTGGGAAGTTGTCCAGCCCCTATACTAGGTTCTTAACAAACATTTGCTGATTGAATAATCATGAAATAAGTGAAGGGTAAATGGGTATACCTGAAGCACTTATTGAGTTCTCTCTGGAGGGTAGGATTATGGTGATTTTTATTTCCTTCATACTTAGCTGAGTTTCTACAAGGAATATGTATTTATTTTGAATAATTAAAAACTTGCTTTAAAAGTTCATAGTATGGATTTTTAAAACTCATACATGTCTGAAGTGCTTGCTCTGTGACCTTCTGTTACTTCTGAGGATATCAGTTCAGAGGGGACCCTCATTGCTTTGCCCTCAAGAAGTCTGCGTTGCCAGTCACTGTTCTGACCCATGAAAGGATAGATGATACAATATTTATAGAGCCAACATTTATAGAGTCTGGTCTATTCAGGGTAGCTTAGTGAAGGAAGGAGAGAAGTAGGGGAAACAAAATCCTGTTATCCTCAAGGATCCTTTTATACAGAGTTCTATGTAAAAAAACTCGCACACATCTTAGTTATATACTTCTTTCATCTTACCATAACCCACCAGGTTCCTCTGTCCATGGGATGAAGGTATTAGGAATGACCTAAAAACACCAAAGGTTGACTACATTTGGATAAATCCAGCAGATGGATTTGCACTCCCAACTTTAAGATGGAATGCAAAGAGGAAAAAAAAAAATGCCCACCAAATTTGAGATTTAACTATACACTTGAAAGAACAGCTCATACCATGTGTCAGGCTATACACAAAGTTTTTTATGTACACTGCCTCCTCATTTTATTTTTCTTTTATTTTGACAACACGCCTATGAGATAGAAACTCCTATCATCAATCCCATTTTACAGATGAGGGAAGGAAGGCTGAAAGAAATGAAACAAGTCATTTAAGGTAAGAGATGATGGCTGGCAGTGCCTCCTTGGAATCCTAGTTAGCCTATCACCTCTTCTAAACTACTCCTCTTCAGGAGGCTAGACCAGAAAGACTTCTGGTTCCAAAGAGAAAATGTGGATAAATTTTAAAATGGAATACAAGGGGGTTTCAAAAACAATGTGATACCAGCCTTTTAAATCGGAAAAGTGAGAACACTGGGAAACCATTTTTTCCCCCTTCCCCAAAAGACTGACTTCCTCGCTATTCTGGGTGGGTTATTAACTCATGTCATTAAATTATGAATCTGCTTTTCAGTTAGGTGTCTCATCACTGTCACAGCTCTGATGTGTCCTTTTCCGGTTTTCAACTTCATCTTGGCCCAAAGAGAGAAATGATTCCGTTGTGTGTGTGTAATCCACGGGGCCCAGGGAGGATCTTTTTGCCCCTTTTGTTTTCTTGGGTGTCCTCACTCCGGAGGCCTGGCATTCCTCACGCGTCTAGGGCAAATGCAAGAGCAGCGAAGCGCGGGGAAGCTACACAAAAGACCGCTATCATGTTGAGAGATCGATTCAGTGCGCACACGAAACACCCAATGTGACCAGGAAAAGGAGAAAACTACCTTTTCCCAGAGGGTGAGATTGGTTGACCTCTTGTGGGTGTCCACAAAAAAACCCAGTAGGTAAAGAGGTGGGCGGCGATCTTTGTAGATTCCCCAATCATCCCAAACGCGCCAGAAGGCGCGGCCTCCGCCCTTTTAGTCCCAAGAGGCCGGGAAGGGCAAAGAGGGGGCGCCGGGCACGAAGTCTCAGGCGGTGTCTCCTTCCCTCCTCAGTGCAGCTTCTGTCCAGTGGCCGATGCTTCATTCATCTTGCAGACGCCGCGGCTCCCGGGCAGGGTGGAGGAGGGTTGGTGGCCGCGCCGGGCCGGGGAAGCTGGGCAGCGCCCACCGGTCCAGCGAAGGGAGGGGCTGCGCGGCGCGGATGCCCGGCCTCGCCTTCCCCTGCTTCCAGCAGGCGCAGCCCCTCGGCTGGACCCAAGGTCTGGCTTGGGTCTTCAGCAGAGCTGGGCCGTCCGGGTCTCCGAGCAGTCCAGCGGCTCCTCCCAGGCCATCGCCCGGGTGTCAGGCCCAGGACGCAGCTTTCCCGCCGGGGTCTCCCCTCCAGCGGCGGGGTGCGCGCACACACACACACACACACACACACGCCCGTCCTCGCCCTCGATTCCTCTCTGCAGCCCTGGCAGTCGCGCAGTCCCGGTCCCTTCCTCCGGGGTGCACGGCCCCCGCAGGCCCCTCCCGGGGGCGAGGCGGGGGGCAGGACGCGCGCGGGAGCCGGGCGCGGGGAGGGGCCGGCTCTGGGGGAGTGTCTGGCTGCCCCCGCCCCTCGAGTGAGTGACTGGGCGAGGAGGTCCCCTCCCTCCGTCCCCCTCCCTCCTTCCCGGTCCCCTCCCTCCCTCGCTCGCCGCCAGCCCCGGCTCGCTCCCTGCCCACTCCCGGGGGGGACGTTCCGTGCCGCGGCCGCCGCTTCTTTCACACTTTAGTTGGGAGCCGCGCGCCGCGCTCAGTTACTGGAGAGAGCTGGCCGCGCGCCGCCGCCTCCAGCACGCACGCACCCGGGCAGGGCTTCGGGGGCTTCGGGGCTCTTACCCCCGGCCTCGGGAGGAGGGGGAGACCGGGACTCACCGTCGGGAGGAGGAGGAAGACAAGGAGGAGGAAGGAAGAAAACCCGTGAGGAGGACCGGGGCGGGGGGCGGGAGGCTTGCCACCTTCAGCCCCCCCGCGAGCGCCCAAGGTAAGCGGGAGCCCCCCGCCGGCCCGGGGGAGGGGGGAGTTGGCGGCGCGGCTTGGCCCGGCTCCGCTCCGGGGCGCGCCCGGGTGGGCTGGGAGGGAGGCCTGCGGGTGCCTGCCGCGCGGCGGGGATGGAGCCGCGGTCGTGGCGCTGCCGGCGCGCGGCCCGAGCCGGGGCTGCTGCTGCTGCTGCTGCTGCTATTGCTGCGGGGCTGGCGGGGACGGAAGCTGGGGTGGGGGAGCCGCTGGGGGCGTCTGCTGGCCGGGACGCAAGGGCTGGGATGCGGTTGGGGCTGCTGACGACTTTCGTCACATTGAGGCCTGGGTGGTTGGGGTTCGACACCCTTGCTTTCCCACCCGTACCACCCCCCCTCCCCCACCGCCGCCCTCAGCCTTTCCTGCTCCTCTCGAGCTTTGCCCGTAGCCGCCGTACTTTTGCAAGCCAGAGCTTGAAAGCAAAAACCAAAATGCAGAACCTTTGCTCACTCTCCGAGTCTCTCCGCTCCGACGGATTTATGTGTTTGTGTGGGTGCTGTGATCCCCCGAATTTCTGAAGTTTTGACCTTTCGGGGAAGGGGGCTGACTTGTCTCGGTGCAGCGGTTTGTCCACCTCGATATATTTATTATTCGTGCCCAGGCGAGGCAGCCGGGGAGTGGGGCGCTCCGTTATTGTACCGGGGGAAGATTTCACTCCCCTCTGCGGGCAGTTCGCGAAGTGCGGCCGCCTGCAGCTGCCTCTGGTCGGCTGCTGGGTGTCCTTCCCCTGCCTTCCACCCTGCCCCCCACCCTCTCCTCCGACGGATTTTTTTTTCTCCCCTCGCTTACTGTTTGTGCGAGAGAAGCCCTCTCATCTCCCATTCATCTCTCTTTCTAAGGCTGTGGATTGGCTCAGGCACGATGATAAAAATTGGGGTGGCTTTTCTCCACTCCAACAGTTGCACGGTCAAAGGTAAAAATATATGCACATAATCACGCTTTAATCCTGGGAGATGACAGGCACCGTTCGAGATAGAAGTGTTTGGTTTCCGGTAGGACGTTGACGACCTATGTATAAGGTAGCTCCGGTCGCGTGTGGGTTAGGAAAATTGTTTTTAAATAGATAGTTGCTTCTGTTGTGGCTGGAAGACAGCCTTAAGTTCAGCTATCGGAGCAAGTCTGAAAGGGAGCCAGCTTGGTCACCCAGAACTTCAGGAAAGACACACATGCTCTGACTCAGACTTTGGGAGGGGGACTAACACACCATAGATTCCATGGAGTACTTTTTTTTTTTTCTTTCTTTTTTTTAATTTTAAGGAAACAGTTGGGCTGTTCGGGGAAGTGACAAGTTCATTACACAGACAGATATTATGAACACTTCCTTACTTCATGGGCTGGGCTCACCTTCTACCTAATGAGAATAATCTTTCTGTTGGTAGAATTGGGATGTATCAGGATAGAAAAAAAAAAAAATCATGGGTAGAGTTGGTCTGGGGTGCTCTAGCTTTCGTCCATCCAAGTACTAACCAGGCCCAACCCTGCTTAGCTTCCCAGATCAAAGAAGATTGGGTGCATTCAGGGCAGTATAGCCCCAGACACTATAGCTTTCTTAGGGGGGAGAAGGTAATGTTTCTTAAGCGTCCTTAAGTCCAGGGTGCTCAAGTTGGGGGATTTCTCCCCTTTTTCATACTTCTAGAGCTGGATTGTAGGATCAATGGAACGTGTTCTGTGTTGGCTGTTTGGAAATGCAATTGATCAGATGTGGAAATTAATTTAGGCTTGGTTATTTTTCTTTTGCTGCCTATAAAGGAGGAAGTGCTGGTGATGGGACAGCTGAGTGTATTTGTCTCTGCATTAAGCCAGTGCTGGGACTAGCACTTCACAGATCAGAAATGCAGTGTGGAAATCCTCCTCTAGTGTTTCCTGCTGTGCAGACTGGGTTCTGACAGCAGCTCAGGATGGCTGTTCGGAAAAGCATTGAAGACAAGCAAACTCAGCACTTGGATGAACAGAGGGCTTCAAGAAGGAGTGGGGTGCTTCTGTTGTCAAGTTTATCTCCTTTAGGGCATTTTTCCCAAGAAAAGTTGGCCCTGGTTGGTAGGGTGGTCTTATAGCCAATGCTGATATTTCATTCTAGAAGGACCCTAAAGGTTCTAGGTTCCCTCTTCAGCTGACTCAATTGAAAAACTGGTCGAGTTCTTTGGGTTCTTTGCTAGTGCTTTTTGTGTTCTTCATCCTTTCACCCCTGATCTCACTTTATCATCTAGCATGGATTTCTGGGGGGGCTTCCCAGGTGGCCCTAGGGATAAAGAAACCGCCTGCCAGTGTAGGAAACATAATGAGACACCAGTTCGATCCCTGGGTCAGGAAGATCCTGTGGAGGAGGGCTTGACAACCCACTCCAGTATTCTTGCCTGGAGAATCCCCTGGACAGAGGAGCCTGGCGGAGGGACACGACTGAAGTGACTTAGCATGCACGCACACATGGATTTCTGGGAATTGATAGGCTATTGTCTGAAGTGGTTTGAGCTTCTTGAAGCATCACAGGGTATAAATCAAAAGCCTTTTCATTAATTGGTACTATTTGCTGTGACTCTACTCTACCCAAGAGGAAGGTGATTTCCCCCATTGTGAGTATCATTTCCAGGTTGATGGTGCATCAGTGCTGTGTTGATTTTTGACCAGGCAAGACTTGACTGTCACTTAGTGACTTGCTCCAGGCTCCTAGTAACCACCCCCACCCCCCCTTTTTTTAAAGGGGAAGTCGTGCTTCTTTTTTTTAATTTTATTTTTGGTTGCACTGGGTCTTCATTGCTGCAAGTGGAATTTTTCTGGTTGCCGCGAGCAGGGGCTACTCTTCATACTCTTCATTACTCATGGGCTTCCCATAGCGTTGGCTTCTGTTGTTGGGAGCATAGGTTCTAGGGTGAGAGGCTCAGTACTTGTGACTCACAGGCTTAGGTGCCCCATGGCATGTGGAATCTTCTCACACCAGGGACTGAACCCGTGTCCCCTGCATTGGCAGGCAGATCCTTATCCACTGGTCCTCCAGGGAAGTCCTGGCCCCTTTCTAGTAGCTGTTTTCTGTCAGGGAAAGAAACACCCCAGGTTGGAGAAGGAGAAGTTTGGCATCTCCCTTTATAACAGGAGTGGGCAGGATATCATTCACCGAGGGTCCTAAGTGTGGTGTAGCCAACTTCACAGGAACTTATCAGTAGAACCTGGAGCCCTGAGAGGCACCAGCAAGTACATTTTGGGCCATCTGAGATTCCTTCTTTGGAATTATAGAAGTCTCAAGAGCTTGAGAGAAGTAAAAGTTGTGATTAATTAGGTTCTCGTTAAAACATGAAAAGCAGATTGCAATAAATCAATGTAAAGTACTTGGAAAACTGAGAAGAGGAGAGAAGGTCTCAGGGAGAAGGTGTGCATGCAGGGAAAACTGCTACCCTGAAACTGTATTTTAAAATTCGTGACAGTTGTGATTTTAAGAGATCATAATTCAAGAGCTTATCTGAAGTGACATGTAAATTATATACATACATATTTTTAAAGTAGGCAATTATTTAGCTTGACTCCCTCAGTTCTGAAGTTTAATTTTACAATTTACACTGGCAACAAGAAACAACTTGACATGCTGTGGTTATGCAATCAGGACAAGAGTGGTTGCACGTCAACTGGGCGAGGATGAACCTGGAAATGAACACACAGCAGTGTCTGCAGTAAGCAGGTAGTGAGTGCCTTCCCCTCCTTTATTATTATTATTATTTTTTTAATTCAGTGTGTTCCTGGAAAATGCATTTCCTTGGTTGCAGGCTAGTCACATAATGTCAAAGATTGCTTTCTCTCTATACTTATGAAAGGAGATGCAGCTGCCCCAATCTGAATGGAAACTAAGATGAACTGACCAAACTAGGTAGTTAGAGGCAGACTATCTTGCTCGTCTCTGCAGCTTCCTTGGCAGCTGATGGATTACCTTGCGCTTACTTGCAAGTCACTCAATGAGTGATTGCACTGAATGGAATTCACCTAATTAGTTAAGATCTGTAACGTGTCAAAAACCTCCTTGGAAATACATTAGATGCAGATTTCCATTTTCATAAATCAGTACGGTGGTTTATCAAGAGCTCCATATTATGCTGCAGGTAGGATTTTTCAATGTGGAAACATGTTGGACAGAAAAGTAAAGATATCAAGCATAATGTCTTCTCAAATTACTGGAATTTCTGCTTAGGATCATCTTCATTTGGAATATATATAATATTTGTATTTGACAAATATTTCTTCACTCCTGATTGTGACTCTGGTCTTCATCTTTTTTTTTCCCAGGCATTCATTGAATAACAATGCTTCATATTTAAAGGGTGCTTTATAGTTTTCATGTACCCTTGTCTTACTTGACACCATGCTGTGGTTATAACACGCAAGGTTTTCCTCCTGGGATTGTTCCCAGAATGTGCCTGCATCAAGGAGTGGAGAGAGGTCCTGGTGAAGCTCAGGTCGCCCCCCGCCTCTTGGTTTACTGGATTTTCCCAAGGGAGGCCATCGTGGGTATTCACTGCTGTTCCCTCTAAAATAACGTAAAACGAGCAAAGGTGAGACCTTGCCTCATGCAGCGAGCACACTCAGACTGCCAGCATTCATTCTGCGCCTCTGCCCCGGCATCTGTCTGTCCACTCTCCCTAGGCTGCCTTTTACGTTGCTTCGCCAGACGTCCCTTTCACCTACATCTCCTTTCTAAAGCGTTTCTGTGCCATAGATGTTCATCCATAGGCCTCCTGCTTCTTCTCCCACCACCTTACTTTTGCCTGCAAGACTTGGCTTGTGCGTGTCGCAGTGATCTTTCCCAGTCCTTTCACTGTGTTTCCAGGCCCACTTTCCCTCTAATGGCGCCCACCTCTCTGCAAAAGGGTAGGCTTTCTGCTTCCAGCTGCTTCTCCTGTCTGCCCTCAGGGCCCCTCTTCCTTGTCCTACTTTGCCCCACATGCCTCCCTTATTACCTCCGCCCACTTCTCTCCATCAAGCCCTCAGATCTCCCAGCCCATGCCTGCCTCTGCCTGTTTCACAGGCTCACACCATATCAGCAGATGTGTTTACAGCATTTATGAGTTGAAGTCCACAGGCTCTGTACCTTGTAGAAAAATGGAGTTAGAACATTCTCAAGTTTGGGAATCTTTCTGCCTTTGTTTTCACTTTTTTCCCAAAGATATATATATATATATATATGCAGTGGTTAGTTGCTCAGTTGTGTAGTGGGTTGCCATGCCCTCCTCCAGAAGATCTTCCCAACCCAGGTATCAACCTTCCCAACCTAGGTCTCCCGCATTTACCATCTGAGCCACCAGGGAAAGGGATTCTCCTGGGCCAAAATCTGAAACTCACCAGGACAAGGAACTCCTTTCTATGTCTGTTCCATTTTCTTCCTTCTGGAATAGGAATGTCTATAACTATTACCATATGCCTGTCCCATCACTGCATATATATATATTGATATATATAGAGAGATGTGGACCATTTTTAAAGTCTTTATTGAATCTGTTACAGTACTGCTTCTGATTTATGTTTTGGTTTTTTGGCTACAAGGCATGTGGGATCTTAGTTCCCCGGCTAGAGATCGAACCCGCACCCTCTGCATTCAAAGGCAAAGTCTTAACCTCTGGGCAGGGAAGTCCTTGTTTTCACTTTTGATTCCACAATGTTTTTGACTTTTAAAGACTCTTAAAACCCTTTAATAAAGCTGAAGCACTTTGCCTCATCATTTCATTTAGCTTTTACATCTTATGTTAGATAATAGATAAATATCTAGGCGATTCTTGTTATTTTTAAAATTGGATGAACATACCTTGAGCAGCATTTCAGAAATTTTCATAATGACACTGTTGAAAGGCTCTCCTATACACCAAAATCTACTTCTGGTCTTCCTTGGTGGCTCAGTGGTAAAGAATCCACCTACAATGCAGGAGATGTGGGTTCGATCTCTGGGTTGGGAAGATCCCCTGGAATAGGAAATGGCAACCCACTCCAGTATCCTTGCCTGGAGAATCCCATGGAACCTGATGGGCTACAGTCCATGAGGTCGCCAAGAGTCAGACACAACTGAATAACTGAACGCACAGATACATTTATACTAAGCAAGGATTCTTTAGCTAAGACCTGACATTGTTGCTTTCCCTTATCAGTTTATCACCTGTGTGGCCCTATTAGTAGGGTCATTGGGAGAAAAAGTATTAAACTGAGGACTACTACTGGAAAAACACAGCCTATTGACTCATTACGTATGACGAACTTGGATTGGTCTTTTTATAAAACTACTTCAAAAGTAGATCCAGCACTAGTTACGCAATATCCTGAGGGCTCTAGGGCTTTTGGAAGAAGGTGCTTTAAAGCAGAGCAGGGAGAATGGTTTTTAAGGAAGAATTCCTCCCTGTCTTAAATGGATCTGTGTTTTATTTGAGTGCCGGGGACATTGCAGTAGTTTCAGTTCCATATATTAGGACATTTTCCACCTTCCTTGATGACATACGATTTTCCCTGCCAGAGTAGGGTAAGGAAGGAGAAGGAGGGGTTGGTAGTCTTTGCTGGAGTGTGGGGACATTTTTCATACCCATCATCACAGATTCTGGTGGAGTAGGGTTCGATCCCTGAGTCCGGAAGATCCCCTGGAGGAGAGCATGACAACCCACTCCAGTATTCTTGCCTGGAGAATCCCACTGACAGAGGAGCCTGGTGGGCTATAATCCACAGTGTTGCAAAGAGTTGGTGACAACTTAAGCAACTGAGCACACACACAGGCGAGACCCACTCAGCAGTCCAAGAGATGCAGTATTTATCATCACAGGAACTCCGAAAAGCTTATCCCTGAACCCCAGAGTTGGCATGGAGGCCTATACTGGTTGTTTACAGTATAGGGTAACCCCTGTGTTAACCCTGTGATTTCTTTCAGGAGAGGGTTGAAAGGCCAGATGTGAACTAAGGAGATGCTGCGAGGCTGCCCTGCTGAGATTTGTAGAGAACTTTTCAAAGACACAGATAATTAATACATGCCGAGGGGTGACTTCAGCAGTTCTATCTGAAAGTTCTGCCAACAGCAATTTTCCTAAGATAATTTTGTAACAGTTCTTCCAATTAAAAGGTTATAAAGGAGCCAGCCACACATATCTCTATGTCTCAGGCAGATACTATTACTATTTTGAGGAAGGAGGTGAGAATCCAGGAACCTCTTTGTTTTGTATTTACTGAAAATTCAGATGTTCTGGTCTCCATGCCAGGAATCCATGACAGTCTAGGGACAACTCCCAAAACAAAGTTTCTGCTTACCCTTGGTGGCCGCTCCAACACGCACCCCCACCTGGCCTTGGGCTTCCCTCCCTCTGCCGCTTCTTTTCAGGTCCAATCCCTTCTCCTCCAAAGAGCTTCTTCTCTGACCATCTGAGTGGTGTCTCCCTTAGCTTCCATGAACTCCTGCAGCACTTGCTAAGTCACTTCATTTGTGTCTGCCTCTTTTGCGACCCCATGGTGTGTAGTCAGCCAGGCTCCTCTGTCCATAGGATTTTCCAGGCAAGAATACTGGATTGGTTAGCCATTTCCTTCTTCAAGGGGTCTTCCCAACCCAGGGATAGAACCCATGTCTCCTGCATTGGCAGGTGGATTTTTAGCCACTGAGCCACCAGGGAAAAGGTCCTGCAACACTTATTTGATGTTTATTTCTTTCATTATTGGTTTTGATCTTGATTTATGAGTTTTTGGTCACCCCAGCGAATCATCAGCTCTGTCATGCCCACTGGGTCTTAAGGGTATAACATGCAGGGTAAATAGCTGTTGGTTGATTGACAGCTGGTTATTGGTCTGAGGCTTAGAATTTTTCTCTGTGAAGACCTTGCTCCCATTTAAAACTTTTTAACCAAATGAGGAAGTGGAGTTTCTCAGGGATGAGAAAAGATAATGGGAATTTTTTTGATTCCTTTGTTGGCCAAGGTTAAAGCATCTAATCTGTCTTACTCATGAAGATAATGTACTAAACAAACATTTGTTGATGATACTTTGTGTCATCTCTGTGCCTGGCACAGGAGAGATGCTGGAGATACAGATAGAAAGGCCTGGCCCTGACTTTGTGGACTTCTCAGAAAAGCATGGCAAGTGTCAGGCAAACACATGATGTGGGGAAGAATCAAGGTGCTTTGGAAGCTGGGGGAGAAAGCAGTCGACTCTGTCTAGAGGTTGGCTGACTGGGTACTCTGTCTCCCTGGGACAGTCCAGGTCTGTGCCCTTTGTTCAACTTAGTTATTAATGCACACCCTTTGCCCTCAGAAGTCTCCCAGTTTGGACAATAAATATTGATAAAAGATCCCCATAGAGAAGTCACAGAAGGGTTCGCAGAGAAGGAGGTACTTGGGATGACACTGAAAACCACACAAGGGTCCCCTAGGGTATTGTGTACATTTCCTAAAGTACTGGAGGACCAGCATTGGTTTGCTAATCATTTTTCCTCATTTTACTGTGGATTTGCATACTGGTTCACAGACTGGCATTTGGGGATAAAGGGATTTGAGGATCGATGGAAGGTGAAGTGGCTTCCCAGGTGGCACAGTGATAAAGAATCCGCCTGCCAAGTAGGACATGTAGGTTCGATCCCTGGGTCAGAAAGATTCCCTGGAGAAGGAAATGGCCACCCACTCCAGTATTCTTGCCTAGGAAATCCCATGGACAGAGGAGCCTGGGAGCTACAGTCTATGGGGTCTCAAAGAGTCAGGTAGGACTGAGGGACTGAACATGTCCGCAAGGAAGCTGAAGTTGGGCATTCCAGCAGAGTTCACACACTAATGTGGAGACAGGTGGATGTAGGTCGTTGTGGCTTGGAGCACATGGAAGATGAGACTGATGAACTATGCAAGGCTTCATAGCTCAAGAGTTTGGACTCATAGCCCGAAATAAGATGCATTGAGAGACAATGAGAGATTGTAAGCAGGGGGAGACATAATTTGCATGATAGATGGTTCTTTTGTGAGTGTGGGTAAAAGACTGGACGGGAACTGAGAGAGTGACCCCAGGACACCTACGGCACAATTGGGCCCCAGCACATTTTTGTTGAATAAATGAATGAGAGAGGTTTTGAATATGTGGTAATTGAAGCTACATAGCTTTATGAGAGATTGCTCGGGGAAAGTAAATAGAAGGAAAACACTGAACCCTAAGTTCCAGGGAACACCAACTTTCATGGGCTGTGGATGGAAAGGATAGTGGATACTAAAACTGGAGGCTCTCATCGTGGCAAGAAAACCAGGCAAGTGGTGTCAGGAAGAGAGGATGGGTGTGTGCTTCACACTGTCACATGAAGGAGTAAAATAGCATTGAAGACTTTGTCTCGGAATTTACAATTCTGTTATAAAAATAGAAGTGGAAGTATTTACCTTATGGCAGATATCGAGACATAGGTAATTGGTGGGCCAAAAAGTTCATTTGGATTTTTCTGCAAGCTATTATGGGAAGCCCAAATGAACTTTTTGGCCAGCCCATTACTTAGCATTATAGAATTACTGTATTCATGCTGCATGCAAGGTATGAAGTTTTATCATTGTTAGTTTTATACATTGGGATTCTGAGGTTTACCTTATACAGTTTATGCCAGTACCGGGTGTAATAAAGTCTGAGGCCATGTTCTTGGAGGATGATGGAATTACACAATGTTTAATCATTGTGAATTTACAAGTGTGCATAGTGATATATATAAAGGGGTTAAAATACATGGGTGTTTACTTTGTACTGGATGTGGAGCCATCCATGGGGGAGGGACACATCAAGTTACAACATTGTTACAAAGGATGGCTAGTTGTAGAAGCCAGGCTGGGTAGCAGTGTCACTGAGGTTTGTGGTAAAAATAAGAGGCAATTGTTGCAGAATAGGTTGTTACTTGTCCTCAGTCTCTACTGAGACCCCAGGTAGAGGTGGGGCGTGGCATTATAACATATTGGAGGGAACTTGGGCTTTGGATTCAGCAAAAATTATCCCATTTTCACCATTTCCTAACTCTAGCTTCCTGGTCTTGAATAATTATGGTAATAATTGACAGTAGTAATAATAAAAGCTAACATATATCGAGTGCTTACTCTGCATCCAGGTGCTGTGCTAAGTACATTACATGCACTGTCTTTAATGCTTGCAACAACCGTCCGAAGAACCTATGACTATTACCTCCATAGATAAAGCAGAACTGAGGCTTAGGGGTCTCTAGGACCTTGACCAGGATATTATAGCCAGTAAGTGGTGGTGCTGAGACTGGAATCCAGGCTCTCTGATTCTTGGGCAAGAGTCAAGCTTCCAATTATCAACTCCTGGGCAGTTCTGTTTTCTGCCTTTCCCACTGCACATACACATTCCCTTCTCTTCACCTACTGGTTCTTTTTCAAGTAAATTGGAGACATTATGTCTTCTTGTCTGTACATACTAGATTATAGTTGTAAATGATAACAGCTTTTTTTTCTTTTAATATAGCCAAGTATTATCATTCCTTAAAAATATTAACAATAATTTCTTATCTAGTCAGTAATCATATTTTCCTGGTGGGCCCATATATTTTTTAATGATTAATGTATTTTATTCAGAATCCAAACAATATTCACACTTGAGAGATGCATCCTTCTTTCTTCATAGACTTCCTTTCTCTATTTTGGTTTTCCCTTGTGGCTCAGCTGGTAAAGAATCCACCTGCAATGTGGGAGACCTGAGTTCAGTCCCTGGGTTGGGAAGATCCCCTGGAGAAGGGAAAGGCTACCCACTCCACTGTTCTGGCCTGGAGAATTCCATGGACTGTGTGGTCCATGGGGTTGCAAAGAGGTGGACACAGCTGAGTGACTTTCATTTTCTCTATTTTCCCTCTTTTTATTCTTCCCTGGCAGTTTATTTGTTAAACAGACTTATCCTGTGGGGTTCTCTAGAGTCTGCAGTTTTCATCTTCATTTTAGTATTCTTCACTATATTCTTCAGTTTCCAGTATTTCCTGTAGTTTGATCGAGACTGGAAGCTTGATCAGGTAGTTTGGTAGGAGTACCTCATAGAAAGTGCTCTGTGGGAGGCACATGTGCCTTTTTGTTTATCTGTGCGGTTATGACTCCCTGGACTAACTGGGTGGTGATGGGGCTTCCCTGGTGGCTCAGTGGATAAGAATCCACCTGCCAATGCAGGAGACATGGGTTCAGTTCCTGATCCAGGAAAATCCCACATGCCCCAGAGCAAGTAAACCCATGAGACACAGCTAGAGGCTGCACTCTTGAGCCCATGCTCTGCAACAAGAGAAGCTGCAGCGATGAGAAGCTTGTGCCCTGTAACTAGAGAGTGGCCCCCGCATGGCACAAGTAGAGAGAAGCCCACGCAGCAGTGAAGAACCAGCACAAAATAAATAAATAAATAAATAAATAAATATTTTTTTAAAGAAAGACTAACTAGTGGATTTAGGTGTTGTCAGCCTGATCTTTCCATTGGAAAGCTTCCCGAGGCCCTTCAAAAACCACTTTGGTTATTGCTTAGATATATTATTTCAGAAATGGTTGAAAAATGATAATATTCTGTCATCTCTTCTGCATTTGGTTAGCTAGAGTTTTTCTATCAAGAAAAGATTTACCACATCAATTATTTGGTCACTTCAGGGTGTAGTCCAGCTAGGGCAATTAATGCTCAGTTTTATTCCCTCTATTTTAAATAATGTTCAGAATTATGAGTTGATTTT
The DNA here is from genome assembly GCF_019923935.1 of Bubalus bubalis. Taxonomy (NCBI): domain Eukaryota; kingdom Metazoa; phylum Chordata; class Mammalia; order Artiodactyla; family Bovidae; genus Bubalus; species Bubalus bubalis. The sequence goes on along the minus strand of NC_059161.1, from coordinate 15,604,368 downwards.
CTAACATCTTTCAAAGAAGACCAATGGGAGTATCATTATGAACTCGTGGATTTTAACACAATTCATGTGTTTATAGTCCTTTGCAGTTATTTCTTTTGAAGTTCAAGTTATCTTTGGCCCAGAGGAGAATCTTTAAATTGGCTTCTGAATCCTTTTGACATGACTATACTGGTGTTTGAGGATGTCCTTACTTTGTGGTATGGCAAAGATATTTCAGAATTCTCTAGTACATTTCCTGTCCCAGATCTTTTTATTTCTAACTGATATTTAGAGACCACAATACAGGTGTTAGGAATTCTTTTTGCCTTTGGACTCGTCATTGTTCCTAGGTTGTTCAAGTGGACAAAGTTAAAAAACATAGATATGTATGTATATCTAGCTACTGAGACATGGAGATATATATATATGTTTGTGTATGGATATGTTTTTGTAAAAATGTGTGTGTGTATGACGTGTGTATGTTTGTGTGTGTGTGTGTGTATGCATATTGTTTCTGTTTAATATAAGCAAGGGCTTCCCCAGTGGCTCGGCAGAAAAGAACCTGCCTGCCAGTGCAGGAGATGCAGGAGACATAGGTTAGATCCCTGGGTTGGGGAGATCCCTTAGAGCAGGACATGGCAACCCACTCCAGTATTCATGCCTGGAGAATTCCATGGATGGAGGAGCCTGGTGGGCTACAGTCCATAGGGTTGCAAAGAGTCAGACATGATTGAAGTGACTGAGCACACAATGTAAGCAAATATATCTATTTTTTCCCTTTTTTTTCTAAAAGGTAGCATACTATAGTTACCCACCTTGCTTTTTGCACTTACTGGTATTTTTCAGAGATCACTCTGAAGCCATATATTAATATAAACATTTTTCAGTAACTTTTACAACTGCAGAGACTCCATTGTGTAAATATACCAAACTTTATTTGTTTGGCTACATGGCTATTTTCAGTCTTTTGCTTTTACATTGTAATGGGAATGGTTTGTTTTTGGTGGTGGGGGTTTATTTGCAAATCAAACATAAAGCCTGAATGGTTAAGTTTTTCCTTAACTAAATGGACAGCTGAATGAACAGTGCTGCAGTGAATAGCCTTGTGAATATTTATGTACGTATTCTTGCCAGTTTATCTTCCTAGAAGTGAAGTGGGATTGCTGGGTCAAAGGATAAATGGATTTACAGTTTTGTTTGATATCACCAAAGTTCTTTCTGTGGGTACTGTACAATTTTGCATTCCCACCAGCAGGTAATGAGAGTTCCCTCTTATCCCACAGTAGACATGTTGTAAAAAACCTTTGGGTCTTTGCCATTCAAACGGTGAGAGATGATACTCTAGTGTAATTTTAATTTGCATCTCTTATTATGAGCTAGTTTGAGTTCCTTTTCTTATGTTTTGGGGCCATTTGCATTTCTTTTTCTGTGCACTGTCTCTTCATATTTTTGGCCATTGTTAAAGGATTTTAGGTCTTTTTCCCCTTTATTTATGAAGCTTTTTATATATTAGGGACATTATGTAGTAGGCATATCATCCCTAATATTTGACAGTTTTCCCCACTTTATCATTTGTCTTTTTCCTCTGATTATGGTTTTTCTAATGTAATTTTTTCCCTTGACTTACTCAGTTATATCAGTCTTTCTTTATTCCCTCTTGGATTTGAATCATGATGTAGAAAAACTTCTAGATTGTAGAGCAGCACCAATAAAAACATAGTAGGAACCATGTATGGAAATTTTTAGCAGCCGAAATAAAGCAAATAAAAAGAAAGGTGTAATTAATTTAATAATATATTTCATTTAATCTAATATGTCAAAATATTGTTATTTCAACAAGTAATCAGCATTTTAAAATTAGTAATGAGATATTTTACAATTTTTTCATGCTGAATTTTTCAGAACTGATGTGTGTTTTATACTATAGCACATCTCAATGTAGTCACTAAATTTTCATTGTAAATACTTAATCTGTATGTAGATTTAATAAAATTTAAAGTTTAAAAGTAAGTTCACATAACAAAGTTGTTCCAAGTGTACATAAAAGTCTTTCAATAGCTGTGTTGAGTGTCAGTTTTTAAATTTCAATTTAAATTATTTAAAAGAAATTAAAACTGCAAATTCAGTTCTTAGCACGTTTCAGGTGCTTGGTAGCCACGTGTGGATAATGACTACCATCTTGGACAGCACAGTTATAGGATAGTCAGTGTATTTTCTTGTAGTACTTGTGTGGTTTAATCATTAACATTTAAATCTGTGACCATTGGAATTTATGTTGGTGTATGGTATGGGGAATGGATCCAATTTTCTTTTTTTTCTAACATGTTTATTTTGAAATCACAAACCACTTATTTATTAAAAAATTCATCTTTTCCCCACTAATTTGAGATGTACCCCTATCGTATAGGCTTCCCTGGTGGCTCAGATGGCAAAGAATCCACCTGCAATTTGGGAGACCTAGGTTTGATCGCTGGGTTGGGAAGATCCCCTGGAAAAGGAAATGGCAACCCACTCCAGTATTCTTGCCTGGAGAATCCCATGGACAGAGGAGCCAGGAGGACTACAGTCCATAGGGTTGCAAAGAGTTGGATGGGATGGAAGTGACTAAGGACAGCACAGCACACTTACCATATATTTAATTGTTATAAGTAATTAATAAGCCAAATTTCTGCATTTTCTATTCTCTTCTGTTAGTTTGTCCCTGTATATTCCAATACCCTACTATTTTCATCATAGAGAACAGATAAATATATTTTAATATTAAAACCATGTTGGAATACCGTTTCATAATAAGCAGATTAGTAAATGTCTGTCAGCATTAAGCACTGGGCAAGAATGTGGAGCAGAGGGAACGTATACATACATTGGTGGTGACAGTATATTTTGATATATGATTTTGGAAAGGAGTTTGGAATGCCCTGTGAAGTGGTCATCCCCTGACCTTCGCCTTCAGGATAGCAGAGCAGATCCAAACCTGGAGTGGGAGTGGTTTTGTCTAGTAACTTCAGTTTGCCATTCTAATATTATCAATTTTTATAGGAATTGGATTGTGAAAAAGGTTGGAAAGCAGTGCCTTAGAGAAACTTACACATGTGCAAGAATGCTCAGAGATAGCAACCCTATTCATAACAGTCGAACGCTGAAAACAACTTTTATGGTAACAACAGTATACTGAATACAGAAACTGTGATGTGTTTATAATAGTCCTGAGAGTAACCTGCAACTGTGTGTAACAGTATGGATGAATCTCACAAGTGTAACATTGAGAGGAAAAGGAATGTAGAAAAATGATATAGTGTGATCCCATTCATGTAAAATTCAAAAAATACTCAACCAAAGCAATACATTGTTTAAGGACTGAGTCATATATGAGATGACTAAAGAAAAGCAAGAGCACTATTAATATAAAGTGCTGGAAGATAGTGACTACTTCTGAGGGCAAAGAGGAGGGGCAAAGTCACGTGGAACTTTGAAGGTGTTTACAAGGTTCTGTAAGCAGGTTCTATATGTAGGTAGGTACATATACATTTTTGTTTTTATACATTAAATTGTATGTGTGTTATGTGACTACTATTTTATAATAAAACAGAAACAAAACAACAGCAAAATTCCAGACTCAGGAATAGGCTAACCAAAATTCAAATAATTAAATTTATGCTCGAGGAAAACTTTAGATGTAAAACACTTTGCTCTTTCCGTCTCTTATTTAGTGGCAGTAACTTTTGAATTGGCTGGCAGAACAGTTGAAGACAGATCTGCTTTTATTGTCTGGGTCAGGCAGCAGGAAATATATCGTTGGGTTCTACACAAAAGAGTCACTGTCACATCACCAAGTACAACTACAGGTAGACGTTTCTTTGAGGCAATTTGTTTTGGTACCAAGCAATTAATTTTGGAACCATTTTTTGCATTTTAACCCATGGCCAGCTTTAAACTTTATTCAGAGAGAAGATTTTTGAAGAGACAGCATCATAAATAGCAAATGTTTATCAAGTATATGCTATACACCAGATGCAATGTGTACATTAAGTCATTTAATCCAGATAACGGTCTCCTATTAAGCCATACAGGTTATACATATTGCCAGAGAGTCAACACAGGAAATACATGATGAGATTTTCATGAAAGCTTGTCTGACTCCAAATCCATATTCCAAAACAGCCTTTTAACAGCTTCAGAGCTAATAGAGCCTTTACTGAGTGCAGTGCATCCTAACTCATTCCAGAAAGAGTATTTCTAGCCTTAACATTTCAGAGAGGGAAGTGCAGGTCTTCAGAATGTCTGTGATTTTTAACATCTGTTTAAGTTTGCTGTCTTCGGTAGCATTAAGCCGCTACTCTTTACCCCTCTGTTTGATGGTCCTTTCATAGGCTTGGTGGCCGTAAAGAATTTGATTGACTGGGCAGTGGAAGGCCTGCCAGGGTTTCTGTTGCTTTTCTGATATGAACTCTTTCTTAATTTTGCATCCCCAGGATTAGCCCAAACCTCAATACCTCTCTTCACCATGCCTGTGCAAAGCCTTTGCAGCCTATTGCACCTTCTGGCATTAAGATTACATGTATCTCTTTCTCCAACTTGTCAAAATTTTAAAACCTTTCCCCCCCCCCCCCCTTGGTTCTTCAAGAATTACCTTATATATCCCAAATTGTGCTTTCAGCAAGTGAAACTTATTCCTGTTCTTTTATCTGAGTCGTTATTTGGCATGTTATTATCAGACCCAGCACTGATAATTGTCATTATGCTTTGAAGTTACATCATGTTTAGCTTCAGAGTTCCCCCATTCTTACCCCGTCTTTCCACTGGTATTTTCTGGAGAGAACACAGCTGAGGAAGGCAACAGGGTGGGAAGGAGTATTCGAATGAGCATTTGGTTGCTAGGTAACCTGGCTTACTCAGGATTTGTGACTTCCTAAAGTTATGTAGAAATTAACTGCAGAGCTATTTGGAATCTCTGTCCAATGGCACATTCCTCTTTAGATTAGTGTGCATTCACTTTGGAGCTGACAGTAGCTTCTAAATCTACACAGCCTCTTTCTCTAGGAGCTATTAGACTTACTCTTTCAAGGGAGTGAATATGGCAAAAAAAAAAAACAAACACGCTTTTTTTATATAAATAAAAATGAGGTCAGTGTACAAGTGAAGATGGTGAATCCCCATCACATCCTGTGATCTGTGGATGTGTGAGTGCCTTTCCAAGCCCTGGGAGGATAGTTTTCATAGTGATACTGAAGCCAGCCTTGTATCTTCCTTCTGTCTTCATTATATTTGAGTTTCCGCCAAGTTTGCTTTAGGTTCTAGTGTCAAGAAATATACTTGTCCTTTGTGTAATCTCCAATGAGAGTTATATGGTGTTCTATGTGAAGATAAAATAGCTTGTATGTGTTTAGATATTTCACTTTTTAAAAAGCATAATATCTAAGATTAACAAAATTTAAAAGGAACCAAATAGAATTAAATAAGCTCCTATGGTTTGCAAGGAAGTAAAGTGAGTATGTCCAGAAAATGAAATGCATGTGGGATTTATACTGGTTTTCTACTACTTGATTAGATCCTATAATGATATGCTTTGAGGGCTCTTCCTTGGATCTTAGATGTTGTCAGCCACAAAGGTGGGATCAGAGTGAGGGTGAGGGAGTAATAACCTTGAAACGAAATAAAAAGAAGCAGTGGTATTTACGGTCAAGTGTTGTTCTTTGGAAAATAACATTTATTTTCGAACTTGTAGCAGGTTATTTGTTAAGTGGCAGAGAGGATCCGAATTCTGAGGGAAATTCAGTTCAGATAGCACTGCTTATATTAGAGAAGGAAATGACAACCCACTCCAGTGTTATGGCCTGGAGAATCCCAGGGACAGAGGAGCCTGGTAGGAGGCCATCTATGGGGTCACGCAGAGTTGGACACGACTGAAGCGACTTAGCAGCAGCAGCAGCAGCAGCAGCATTGCTTATCCTCTGCACGCAGCCTGAAGATAACCTTGTAATTTACAGCAGCACATTCAGACTGTATCGTCCTGATTGCTCCTTTAAAGGCCTATTCCGGAAGGACTTGAGACTCTCTCTCTGCTACTTTGTGCTTTAATGGGCCAGCTGCCTGCATGTGAAAGCAGAAAGGGAAACTTGGAGAGGCTGTAGTCTTTTGGATGCTTCCTTGAGATTGAGTGGGTTTTTTCCTCCTTTCTACACTGCCCTCCTTCCTCTTTCTCTATGTAGTTGATGTGGAACTAACACATGTGGCTCTAACGTTTTATATGTTTAAAATGGGTGGGAAAAAAAATTAAATACATGCCTAAATGGTATTTCCCATAATTGAATGAACTACAGCTCCATTTGGTAACATTTAATGTGAAAAACTCTGAGAATCTCTCAGGTTAAGATTTTCTCTCTAAGCTAAACAGAACTTGCCCCAGGTCACAGCCTGTGCCCTGCCACCTCCACCTAGCGCCGTGAATGCATCTATTAAACAAATGCGTGCACAGCAGTTCAGAAATCCGCAAACGCTGTTTTCTCTCCCTAAGTAAATAAAACACCGCGTTGGCCAAAAGGGACGTTGGGAACTGAAAACCCGAACGAACATTTTGGTCACCCCAGTGCATCATCTTGGGGTATTTTGATAGCTCTAAGCAATCTCTTACCTGCTTACCTTTGAAGTATCTTGCCTTTTTTAGGGCAGATGGTGGGACTAGGGCACTTAGGGAAATGTGCCAGGTCTCTAGCAAATCATTCATGATGCCAAATGAACATGGTATTTGACATGGCTATTTATTTATTTTTTATCAAGTGTAAAGAAGTCTTAAAATAAAGTTATGTCTCTTCCTTGCATTGATAAGTCATGATGAAGCCGTGAGAAAGTCGAGATGAAGAGGACTCGGTCTTGTTTGTGCTGCATGGGTACAGGGATTCCATAGCAGATGTACTGATGGGTGTCAGGTGAGGAAAAGAGCCATGACCTTCCAAGAGTAGAGTTTAGAAACCATGGAGTGGGCCACGGGGAGTTGGAATTCTCATTTTTACTTTTCACTAGACTGGTTCTCCCTTTGTTACCTATGGTCAGCATAAGAAAGAGCAGTTGGAGAATTAATAACTCAGTGATCATTATTAATACTGCGACAGGGCAGCTAAGAAGGAGAAACATGTCCTAAATCGAACTTGTAACAGTTCAATATTTCCTTGCTAAGTGGGTAGATGACTCAATGCACTTGGTATAATACATTAGAATTGCTCTATTAAAACTGGAAAATGTGTCTTAATATTGTAACATCACAGTCAGGAATGGTTTATTTTTGTTGGTGGTAGTTTATTTCCAAATCAAACATAAAGCATGAACTGAAACATTACTTGTCACTTACTGGACAGACAGCTGAATGAACAGAGAAAGTAACTGAATTTATTCTACAGCTGCCAAAGCCCTGGGTATGGCGGCTTTGTGCTTGTTGGCAAACCCTGCTGCCAAAGAGACTTTAGAGAGACTTCAGTGTCTCAACAGTGGGACCCACTCTATTGGCGAGAAAATACTGCTCTACTGGGCTTTTTATTAACTTGAAATTTTAAATTCATCATTCCTTATTTTGAATCCAGTTCAACAAAGGGTTAGTATTTGGGTCCTTTGCTAGGCCCTGAAGCTTTGCTAAACTGAGCTATAGGTTAAAATGTTTATCATCAAAGAGGAAATTTTGTCTATGTTAGGTATTTGTGAGGAATGAGAAATCCCTGATAAGCGCTGAGAAATAGGAATAGTCAGCTGCTAAAGAGATAGAATGAGAAGGCACATCCCCCTGAAGGCTTTACCCATCCTTTGGGGATAGTCTGACCTTTGAAAAAGCTTTCCTGGTCAGATTTCACCACCTTTTCTCTTGCATCCCAATCTGATGAAGTCTCATGCATAACAAAAATGGCACATTAGGGTCCTTTTATTTAATTCTGACAATGCCCCACTAGAAAATTGTAGAACAAAGTCTGTTCCTTAGCCACAGGGCTATTCTTCCAGTGACCTAATGGGTTTGAATGTTAGTGCTCTTTCAGTACTAGACTACTAAGAGTTATTTCAGCTGAGAAGGTGAAATATGGGTAGTTTCCATCTATTCAGCACTCTTTGTTTTTTCATTCTTACACAACTTTCAAAGAAAGTTTCCTTTGGTATTTGTAGTGTTGGGATGACCCACGGCCAGCAGTTGGCCAAACTGTTAGCTGTAGTTTTGCCTTGGGCCAGGTGAGTCACAGCTGGGGGGCCAGGAATCTGCTGTATGTATTTTTCAGTGAGTGGGCTCTTGTGTTGGAATACACTAAGGTCAGAATTGATTCTGACCTTCAGCCTTTGTAGAAAGAATTATCTCACAGTTTTGGGAAAAAGTAAATGAAATAGGTTAGTGGTGGAGTGTATGTGGGCTATGGAATGTGGACTTGAGATGGGGGCTAGGACATGACCTGCACATGGGTTTTTAACACAACACCTTTTCAGGTCTCTGCTCAGTCACTTCAGCCATGTCCAATTCTTTGTGACCCCATGACTGGAGTCATCTGTCCATTGGGCTCCTCTAGGCAAGAATACTGGAGTGGGTTGCCTTGATCTCCTCGACCCAGGGATGGAACCCATGTCTCTTGCATCTCTTGCATTGCATGCAGATCATTTACCGACTGAGCCACCGGGGAAGCCCCGCTATTGGAATAAAGGGATTCATAGTGGATTTTGGTGAATTAAAACAGAAAGAGCAAGAAAGTGATCTATACCAAAGTAAAATGATCCTCTTAATCATGAATTAGTAGCTCTTTTGTTGTTGTTTAGTTGCTAAGTTGTGTCCAACTCTTTGTGACCCCATGGACTGTAGCCTGCCAGGCTCCTCTGTTCATGGGATTCTCCAGGAAAGAATACTGGAGGGGGTTGCCATTTCCTCTGCCAGGGGATCCTCTCCACCCAGGGATCAAACCTGCATCTCCTGCATTGGCAGGTAGATTCTTTACCGCTGAGCCACCACTTTGCAGAGAGAGGATTTCAGTCCACCTGGCCTACCTCAACTTTGAAGATGACTGTCTTCCTAGCACACTGCCTGGTTCACCGCAGGCCTCAAAAAAATTGAATTAAATGCTATGGTGACTCCAGGGCCTCTGGGTATTCATTGTTTCATTTCCCTTCTGTGTGGGTTTCTGAGTAATGTCTTACTGCTCTAAACTGTCCTCTCAGTTGGCTTCACTTTTATTTCTGCCCTTTCTCAAGCGGCGCTGAAGAGTAGCTGTCAACAGAGGAGAAGCGAGGCATCTACTAAATGTGTATAATGGCAGGCAAAGACATATAGCAGAATAGAAACAAAGTGTAAAAACTGGCAAACTTAGAAAATATAAAATGATAAGACTATGGAGAAGAAAGTGTAAGGACACTAGGAAATTTATTTTTTTTTCAATATAATGGAAATAAAACATCTGTTTGTAAATTTTAAAATAATATCTAATAAATACGCTGCAAGAGTCTTCTTTGTAAAGAATGTATTGTTCTGGTCAGGAAAAGAAAAAAAAGAACTGTAATAGTTAAAAGATCTGTGAATAGTGTGTTTATATAGGAAATATGGCTTTGGAAGCAATGGTCAGATAACTATGCTTGTACCTGAATAGGTAAAGATGTTTCAGGCCGTTAGAATTTGTCTTGGGAGGAAGAGTTATACTAAGATCAAGGAGGTTTTTCAGGTGGATATATTGGATTTCATACTTTAGTCATTAACTCTTGAACATGTTGAATAATTTTGACTAAATTTGTAATAGCACAAGAAATGTCTTAGATTCAACCCTGTGGTTTGATGTGCAGTATTTAAACAACCAATAGAAGCCAGTCCATTTCCAAATGAACATTTTTCTGTGAATTAAAATGAATTACAGTGTACTTTAAGTGGATAAGGTGGCTAGTGGTATATGTCCATATTGAACGAGAAGGTATGGTCAGTTTTCCAATCTTCTAATAGACATTTTGGATTAATTTTATCTGAGATTATGAAAGGTTAATTTACCAAAACTGTTTTTTTCCCCTTATGTCCCTTCATCAACTACAGTTGCTTTTCTCTGGCAATTCTAAAATCCTACAAAAAAAAATATAAATGAAATATTTCCAACTGGAGAAAGTACCTTATTGATTCTCTAATTTTATTTCCATTAAAAAAATTTCAAAATATATGAAGGCTTAAACATGAATATGCGTGGCTTCTGGGGAAGTTTCTGAGCAAATACACAATCAGCGGGGTCCTGTATAGTTTTCAGGGTTGGTGTTAAGCAGGCTTAGGAAAACTACTGGCTTCTCTGGTCTTCAGAGATCTCTTCTGTACATGGGCTAGAGGCTGTAACTCCCTTACTCATGATTACAAACGAATTATATTTATCTGTGTGTGTGTGCAGTAAATTGTGGCTATTGGGCAGCTGCTTACAAACTAGGGTGTGGAGAGTTCAATGTTATCTTTTTCTTAAAGCCAACATAACTAAAAGTTATTGGTTACATTTCTTTTGAAATGACTCATACTGAGTTTATTATGAGACACTAGTAGATTCTGTGTTATTTCTGTCATAAGCTAAAATTTGTCTTCAGTCCACTAAGCTTGCCTCACTATGCCAGACCTGGTTGCAGGATTCAAAACTAATTTGATGCCCTCCTGGTGCTAATCATATAGTCGAGAAGATACCTAAAATTATGCAGAGATGACTATTTAGAGACTATTTGATATGGCTGATCATCACTGAATTAAATTTCCCAGAGAACTGGAATGTGCAAGCGTTCCTCTTTTTCCAGTTGCACAAGTACAGATGGCTTTTTAGTGGGATGGATACTACGGCAAAGATAATATCATTGGGTGCTTTTTATATTTCTTTGTTTTTAGTTTAGTTATTTTACTTCTCTCACCCCTGTGTTTCAGTCCCTGTCAGATAAAGCAAGGGTTTTCTTAGGAAATAATGCAGCCAGGTTTAATTGCCACTCAAATGAAGACAGCACACAACCCACAGTTAAGGCGGGAGTATCACCCTGGGGATTGTCAGCAGACCAGCCGTGGGTTTTCCTGCGTAAGGAATGTATGCTTGAAGATACAGTATAAATTATAGACTCTGGGTAATGTGAGCACATCTCCATTGGATGGGTGCTTGCAAACATCCTCACGGTTGGAGAACACTTAGAAGAAGCCTCATACAGGGGTAAATAATGCTCAGGTACTCATTTGTCTACTTTTTAAAGAAACACGTTAGTAAAAACAAAGAAATCAGAATGAAAGTGGCAAAGGGATCAAACGATGAAGCTAGACAAGAGTTAAAGTCCAGAAATGCATCCTGGAAGGCTCTGCCTAATTACATTACAGGTAGTCTCCAGATTTAGCCCTGAGTTTCCCTGTAGCCACGGGAGAGGAAACATGATCAGTTACAAGATTCAGTTATAAAATAAAAATATGTCATTTCTTTGCACAAGCACAATTGTTGCAGCTACTCATACGGAAGAAATTCCTCCTCGTGAAGGGTCAGCTGGGTGATGACAGTTTAACTTTGCTTTGGAAAATCCAGATTTCTTCCTGAGTCTTTTCTAGAAATAGTTCTGTTGATTATTGAAGGTGGGGAGCGTTGTAAGACATCACACTTTACACATCTAGAGGGATTTCCTGGCTTTCCTCCTGGGAGTCAGTAGTCTAAAACGCCAAGAGCAAGTGAAAGAAACATAATCTCTGCTGTTTGCCTGTTACCTCTTTGGTGGATTTGTGTTGCTGGGTGACCCTGCAGTGTCCACCGTGAGTCATTTCTTAAATTCTGTAAGGAAAGGAATGAGGGACTTCCCTGGTGGTCCTATGGTTAAGAATCTGCCTGCTTAATGTAGGGGACACACGTTTGATCCCTGGTTTTCAGCTAAGATCCCACATGCCTTGGGGCAGCTAAGCCCGTGGGCCGCAACTACTGAAGCCCACAAGCAACAAGCCGGTGGGCTGCAACAAGCCCTGCCTGTGCTCTGCAACAAGAGACGCTGCCAAAATGAGAAGCCCCCACTCACCACAACTAGAGGAAACCCAGGTGCAGCAACGAAGACCTGGTGAAGCAAAAGAAATAAATAAATGGGAAAAAAGTTTTTTTGTTTGTTTTTTTTTAAAAGAAAGAATGATTGTGGCTTTGTGCACGTTGAGATGTACGGGTATGACAAAATCTACGTAGGAGAAATTCTTAAAACCCTAATATTGGTCATCAAGCTCCAGAGGTGAAGCTCATCCTCACATCCTGATAAAAATTATACAGTCTCTGTAGGCAGTTATTGAATTTATCTGAACTAAATCTCACAGTGTTAATGATGACCAAGGTAAGGGAGTGAGTCGCTGCTTTGGGTCGGATAGATGTCCTGTCTGAACATTTTAATGCTGCCAGAGTTGATTTTCTTTTTAGGTTCATAAAAGCATTTGAAATCTGTAGGTTGTTTTTGGATTCTTTCTGGTTTTGATCAGCTGCAGAGCTTGCCAGTCAATCTCTGAAGGAGCTCTGGTCAGACCTGAGTTACCAGAGGAGTATGTTTCTGAAAAACGCCCAGTAACCCGAGGCATTGAATCTGTAGCCAGGGTTGGCTGTCTCACCAACCACTAGTTTCCAGAGAAGACGGCAGGGAATCTTGGAGAGGGGTGTAGGAAGTGGAGTGAGAGTGTGTCGGGTCTGCCCTGGCTCCCAGCACCTTGCGGAGAATTCTCTCTGCCCTTGAAGCATGGCCTGTGTGTATGAGTGTACATGTGGTAAGGACAGCTTCACACCTCTTTTTTCATCTATATACTTTGACAGAGAAGTCAAAAGGAAAGAGGAGCCTCAAAGTCAGAGAGGAGTGGCAAGGGAAAGTCACTCTGCCTCACATTTGAATATTACCCTGGATAAAAAAAGGTCCCTTTGTGTACATATCCCAGCTGCGTCCTCCTTCCTCTCAGGTAAATCCATTGGCCATTGTGGAGTTGCTTGTGTGATTATGAATAATAACCTTCCACTTACACAGACACTGGGAAATCTTCGTAGTGGAATACGTGACCTGAGAACTACAGAGTCTGGTTGTATCTCCTCCCACTTCCCAATAACCTAACACTAGACCTAGAACTTAATAGTTGCTCGGTAAATGCGTATTGGATTGATTTGATTTTAGACACTGGGAAAGCAGTCCTTGGGCTGTTTTTGGAAGAGGGGGCAAACATCACTCAGTGGAATCCTCAGAGAGTGCTGGTCATGCCTAGGTATTCCAGTGACTGTGACTAAAGCTTGACACATCTGAACCTGAACTGGAGGAGCCCTACAGATGGACAGTTTGATTTTAGTAAAACGAAATCAGAAAACCTAACCAAACCATGGATCTGGGAGTAAACATCCTAATCAAATAGTCTAGTTTTTATTCTCTTACATAAGACCCAAATTCAATCCCTGGATCAGGAAGATCCCCTGGAGAAGGCAGTGGCTACCCACTCCAGTATTCTGGCCTGGAGACTTCCATGGACAGAGGAGCCTGGTGGATCACAGTCCATGGGGTCGCAAAGAGTCGGACATAACTGAGTGACTAACACTTTCAGTTTCACTTATTTAGTATGCTAGATTGACTTGCTTTTTGTTGATATTGTTCTTTGACTAAAATCTGAGAAAACCATTTGTAAGTTTTCTGATTTAGGAAGGAAAAAGGATGTTCTCATTACTAGTTTAGATGCATTTGATGAAGATCAGTGCTTATTAAACAATGTGCTGGTTGTGGGATTAGCCATATGTGTGATTTTGCACTCCTGTGTTCTTGGAACTTTACTTTTCAACATGGTAAGACATATATTTCTGTGTTTCTTCCTTATTCCCACCCAAACCTGGTACCGTGCTGGGCATTGGAAGTACAGCAGTGCGCGTGACATTGAGTAAAGCTGTGGGATACACGCATGCATGCTCAGTCACTCGGTCATGTCCGACTCTTTGCTGCCCTATGGACTGCAGCCCGCCAGGTTCCTGCATCCATGCAATTTTATGGCAAGAATCCTGGAGTGGGTTGCCATTTCCCCCTCCAGAGGACCCTCCCAATCCAGTGATTGAAACCGAGACTCTTGTGTCTCCTACATTGCAGGCGGATTCTTTACCTCTGAGCCACCAGGGAAGCCCAAAGTTGTGGGATACTGGATCACAGATGTGTACAAGTGGTCTTTGTGTATTTAAAGAACATTACCCAGGAATACCCTGGAGAAGAAAATGGCTACCCACTCCAGTATTCTTGCCTGGAGAATTCTGTGGACAGAGGAGCCTGACGGGCTGCAGTCCATGGGGTTGCAAAGAGTCAGACATGACTGAGCGACTAACACACCCAGGAATACAGAAGGCAAGGCTCCACGCTGTTAGCTCCACTGCCAGTTAGCAATATGATCTTGAAAACACAAAGCCTCTTTTGACCTGTTTGCCTTATGACTCATGACTGTATTGGGGTCTAGATGAGTTTCCAAACTTCGGTGCATGTCAGAATCAGCTAGAAAACTTATTTAAATGACAGTTCCTGGGCTTTACCAACAGATGATCTGTTGCAGTAGGTCTGGGATGGAGCCCAGAAGTTTTTTTTTTTTTTTTCGCATGTTCTGTTCTGATGGAAGTGGTCTGTGGGTTATACTGTCAGAAACACCTGGTGTAGGTCAGTGATTTTCAAACCATGGGAGGTGTCCCATTAATGAGTCATGTAATCAATTTACTAAATTTTGAAAAGGCTGTAAAAATGAAATAGAAGAGTAGAGAAATTATCCAAGGTAGCTTCCCTGGTGGCTCAGATGGTAAAGAATCTGCCTGCAATGCAGGAGACCTGGGTTCACTCCCTGGGTGGGGAAGATCCCCTGGAGAAGGGGATGGCAACTCACTCCAGTATTCTTGCCTGGAGAATCCCATGGACAGAGGAGCTTGGCAGGCTACAGTATAGGGGGTCGCAAAGAGTTAGACATGACACTTACATTGAGCAAAGATAAATAAAATTAGAAAGCCATTGTCTACATTTTGAACAGTTTGTTACAGCAGAACCCAATTCCAGGAATCTAGAAAACTATTCAGCGTATTCTCTGCTGATTGATTTGAATGTGCAAATAGATCTGGAATTCATCTCATTTCCTGGAGCACTAAATATTTCAAGAAGATGAATTTATCTGGGTTTTAATATGCACAGTGCCACCTGACCTGCCCTTAGATAGAAGTGCTGATCTCATCCTTGCAGGGGAAACTTCTCAGTATCATAACATTGAGTAAGAAGGTCTTTGCTAAGTCTTGTCCTCATGAATATAAGAAGAAGCCCTGATCCCTTCCATTTGTTGAAAATGACTTGGATAACATGGAAATTACAGTCCCAGGCCAAAAGTAACACCAGAGGCAAACTCACAGCCACAAGATCTGCTTCCTAAAGAGGGGATTTATTGAGAAGACCTGTAGATGGTTCCTCTGGAAAACTGAACATCTCTCTTTGCTAGTATTTTCCCACGGTGTGCCTTTTGGATAAATGTTCTGTTGGACCACTTCAAGTCTAAGATGCTAAGTAAGACCTTTCTTTCATTCATTTGATCACTTATTCCTTGAAGGAATCATAGCCTTTAATTTTTAATTTTTTCCCATCAGTGAATGATTTTAACTGATGAGAATGATAATAGGAAGAAAGTAAAGTTTTGCGAAAATAAGATGTTAGATTTGGAGGCAATTGGCAGAAATCAGTCATTTAATTTATTATAGATACTCATATATATGTGTCCAAATGGGAAACACTGTCTTCAAAGTAACTTTGCTGATTTTGTACCCATTCCAAATATCTTGTCGTGGCTTAAAAACCAGAGTGTCTATAGCCAAACACTATTTGAACTCTCTGTCTCTTTTTTTTTTTGTATTTGTCTGCAGAGTCTAGTTATGAGCCTGCTAAGAAAACCAGTTTCATTACTTTTATGGTCACACCTCATTTTTATGAAAAACAGTATTACTCCACATGATTACCTGCCTTACTTGTCAAGCATGGCCCTGAATGTCTGCTGACTGCATCCGGGAATCAAAGGCAGCTTCAGAGAAGGACAGTGTACAGTCCCCGAGCTATTGAGATAGGAGTTCAGAAAGAGGAGTTTCAAACGTACATGAGCAACCCTCTTCACTGTGTCGCTGGAAGGAGTACAGGTTTCTAAAGATGACCATTCCAAAGGGCTGGTACTCTTAAATATAACATTTCTCAAACATTTGTTTTAAAACAAAACTTAGTTACACTTACTCCATTTTGACTGACAAGTTGCCAACCATGGCCCAAAAAAGACCCAAGAAATGGTTGGAATTCAGGCCGGTTTCACCAGTGACAGAAACCCGAACAGGCTTTGTCTGTGATTCCTCCAAGGAATGAATGCTTGGTGAATAAAAATCACCTTTTTCTTTTGCTGGTGAGTGCTGGTATACTGGCTGATCTATTCTCTGGCTGCATGTTTGTGGCTCAGCTAAAATCATGGTGCCTAAACAGTAAGAGGGAAGGGGGACTGCCCTAGGCAAGACAGGGCTTGCTTACAAACTAGGTAGATTACCATCAAAGCCCTTTCCAGTGAACAGAAAAGATGCATAAAATGAATATGGCCTTTGCTAGCATAAGAAAAAACAGTCAAAATTCATAGCTGCTTCCATAGCGACAATGCTATTTTTCAAGTATTGTTAGATCTTAAGTACACCCTTTCCGCAAAGACATCCATGTGTCAAGACAGCTCTCAGAGTAGTTACGGAATACTTGTGAAGGTTTTTAATTAAAAATTTTCCCTAGAGATAGCCTGTTTGATTTACATTATTAATAAAGTAAAAATGTCTGCAAATAAGAGGTCTCAAAAATTAAGGCTTTAGGATATCACTTGTATGTGGAATCTAAAAAAATAAATAAATAAAACAAAGCAGTACAAGTGAACTTATTTACAAAACAGAAATAGAGTCACAGGTGTAGAAAATAAACTTATGGTTACCAGGGGGATAATCGGTGGGGGGGGTGGGGTGGAAGGCAGGTTGCAAGGGAATGATAAATTGGGAGACTGAGATTGACATATATACATTACTATATATAAAACAAATAAGGGCCTGCTGTATAGCACAGTACTCTGTAATGACCTAGATGAGACAATAATCTAAAAATGTATATGTGTATATATATATATGTATAACTGATACACTTTGCTGTACAGCAGAAACTAACGGAGCATTGTAAATCAGCTATACTCCAATAAAAGTTAATTTAAAAAAATAAAACTTACAGGATTGCCATCTTAATTGAAACAGTTTAAGCAGGGATTTTAAATTGGGGATTTTCAACAATTCACTAAAGGGATTCTTGGCATTTATATGTGTGATCTAATTTTAGATATTGAGCTCACGATTTAGAATGATCAAGTAAAAGAGAAACTTCAGTTACCCATGGGATACACTGAAGTTTCAGCAGATGTTTCATGTGAGAGAGGCCATTTCCAACGTCGGCATCTGCTAGATCCTCATTCACCTCTGTCCCTAGCCCTTGACGTTGCCACCTCCCATCTAGGAAGGATGAAAGAAGATATTTTGTTAGGCAATGTCTGAATTTGGGTAGAAGGTCTGATGAGCTGTGTTAGAATAAGGCCAAGTCTGACTGGGGACAAAACATTGTCGTGCTCTGTGTATGGGAGGCCTCGGTTGGTCTTTCTCCCCGTCCCTCCCAGAATCTGTAGTTCAGGACTTGATTAAGGTGGTGGCAGTAGCCTTGCTGCTGCTGCTGCTGCTGCTGCTGAGTCGCTGCAGTCGTGTCCGACTCTGTGCGACCCCATAGACGGCAGCCCACCAGGCTTCCCCGTCCCTGGGATTCTCCAGGCAAGAACACTGGAGTGGGTTGCCATTTCCTTCTCCAATGCATGAAAGGGAAAAGTGAAAGTGAAGTTGCTCAGTTGCGTCCGACTCTTAGCGACCCCACGGACAGTAGCTTTGGGCCTTGCCTAACCACACAGCCTATTCTGAGCCATAGCAGTGGGTTTGGACAGTTCCCCCTGGTCTGAAGAGAAGCTGACCCTTCCAGAAACTTTTGCTCACAGACCCTGTCTCCTTTGTGGTGTGGTGGCAACTGAGACTTTGGTCCACCACTGAGATGATTCAGGGAAAACAGTCTCCATTGGAGTTACTGTTTCTCTGCCACTCTCTGGGGACTGCTGGACTTAGCTGTCTGAGTTTGACGTAGGTTTTGCTCTGTTGGGTTTGGGTAATGGCCCTCAGACTTCTCCTACCCACCTCGGAAATGGTGATCAGGAGGTAATTGAACTTACCGAGTGCTTTTCTTCTGTAAATTCATTCATTCTGCAGATACGAGTTTTCTCATTTCATTTCTAGATCTGCAGGCAGTACCTGGGCTGGGATGACTTCATGCCAGTTGGTGGAGGATCAGTGAAGGGGCTGGGGTCATCCTGGCCGCACTGCTAGTCTTCAGGAAGACGAGTGGTGAAGTTACTTGGTCACGTCATCTCCCTTTCTTATTCTGTTATTGCTGGTTTGATTATAACAGTAAGAGAATGATTTCATTCTAATGACTCTGTTTTATTATAAAACTACAGCTCCTTTTATTTTATTGTGTGTGTATGATTTTTAATAGTCCAAGTTTTCTGTCTATAATTAACTGCACTGTGGATTCTTTCCATAACACTTCCATGGGGGCCTCTTTGTTATCTGGTGGTATCAAAGAGGTGAATCCATTTTTAAAAATATTTATTTATTTATTTTAAAATTTATTTATTTATTATCATTGGAGGATCAATATTGTGTTGGTTTCTGCCATACATCAACCTGAATATGTCCCCTCCCTCTTGAACCTCCCTCCCGCCTCCCACCCCATCCCACCCCTCTAGTTTATCACAGAGCACTGGATTTGAGCTCCCTGCATCATACAATAAATTTCCACTGGCTATCTAATCTTACATATGGTAATGTATACATTTCAGTGCTACTCTCTCAATTCATACCTCCCTGTCCTTCGCACCCTGTGTCCACAAATCTGTTCCCTATGTGTCTCCATTGCTATCCTGCAAATAGGTTCATCAGTTCTATATTTCTAGATTCCATATATATACATTCATATACGATATTTGTCATTCTCTTTCTGACTTACTTTACTCTGTATAATAGGCTCTAGGTTCATCCAACTCATTAGAACTGCGTCAAGTGCAATCCTTTTTATGGCTAAGTAACATTCCATTGTGTATCTGTACCACAATTTCTTTATCCGTTCATCTGTCAGTGAACATCTTAGTTGCTTCCATGTCCTAGCTATTGTAAATAGTGCTGCAATGAACACTGGAGAAAGGGCACTATAAACAAGTTTAAAAAACAACCCTCAGAATGGGGAAAAATAAAATAGCACACAAAACAATTGACAAAGGATTAATCTCCAAAATATACAAATATATATATTTGTATACAAATATACAATCAGTCATTCAGCATAATACCAGAAAAATGAACAACCCAATCAAAAAGTAGGCAGAAGACCTAAACAGACATTTCTCCAAAGAAGACACACAGATGGCTAATAAACATGGAAAGATGCTTAGTGGCGCTCATTATTAGAGAAATGCAAATCAAAACTACAATGAAGTATCACTTCACACTGGTCTGAATGGCTATCATCAAAAAAGTCTACAAACCATAAATGTGGGAGAGAGTGTGATGAAAGGAACCCTCTTGCACTGTCGGTGGGAATACAAATTGATAACAACCACCATGGAGAACAGTATGGGGATTCCTTATAAAAACTAGGAACAAAACTAACATAAGACCCAACAATCCCCCTACTGGGCATATACCCTGAGGAAACTATAATTGAAAAAGCCAAGTTTTATTTATTTTGTCTGTTCTGGGTCTTTGTTGCTGTGCAGACTTTTCTCTAGTTACGGCAAGTGGGGGCTGCTCTCGAGCTGTGGCGTGCAGGCTTCTCACTGCTGTGACTTCTCTTCTTGTGGAGCGCGGGCTCTAGGCACACAGGCTTCAGTAGTTGGGGAGTGTGGGCTTTGGAGTTGCTGCTCCCAGGTTCCAGGGCACAGGCTCAGTACTTGTGGTATACAGGCTTAGTTGCTCCACAGCATGTGTGATCTTTCTGGACCAGGGATCAAACCCATGTCCTCTGCACTGGCAGGCAGATTCTTTACCACTAAGCCACCAGGGAAGCCCAGGTGAATCCATTTTAAAACGAAGGAGGCAGAATGGAACGTCAGACAGTCCTGAGTCTACAGAAAGGGCAGCACAGGCGCTCATAGCAGTTTGGTCTGGATTGCTTAGTCTTTTTGAATCTGAATTTCCTTAGGCACTCTAAGACATAGGGAGGAATGGAATGCCTTACTAACTGGCTTTTGGTGAAGATTAAATGAGAAAATACATGTCAAAAACGGTATCTGGCCTGTGGCAAATTCTCAATACCTGGTACAAATAATCTTAAATCAGTTTCTTGAGTTGATCTCTGTAGGGGAAATAACTGTTTACCAGCTTACCAAGCAGGAAATACTGAATATTCATGGAATCATACGAAGTTAGAGCAAGAAAAGATTTTATTCATTCTGCAATATCTGTTTAAGATCTGCTACATACTAGGCTCATGAGTGAACCTAGTATGTCAGTGAACAATACAGATAAATTTCTGCCTTCAATGAGTATTTACTCCAGCTGAGGGAAACAGAAATAAGTAAGAAACACTTTAGTAAGTCAATTATGTCATTTGTTGGAAAGTGTTGTGCCATCAAGAAAAGGGGGAAAAAATAGAGCTTAAAGGACATGTGATTTTACATCTAATTGAAAAGAATACGTTTATTCAAATATTTGAATAAATATGTATGGTTAGCCATACAGATATTTGGGGAGGAGTGTTCCAGGTGGGGGGAGGGGGGACAACCAGTGCAGAGAGAGACCAGTGTGTCTAGAGGAGGTGAGCAAAGGGAGGAGCAGGAGATGAGGACACAGGGGCCCGAATATGTAGCTGCCTGGAAGCCGTGGTGGTTGCTGTTTGGTCTCTAAGTCCTGTCTGACTCTTTGCAACCCCATGGACAGCAGCATGCCTGGCTTCCCTGTCCTTCACTATTTTCCAGAGTTTGCTCAAACTCATGTCCATTGAGTCAGTGATGCTATCAAACCGTCTCATCCTCTGTCATCCCCTTCTCCTCCTGCCCTCAATCTTTCCCAGCATCAGGGTCTTTTCCAATGAGTCTGTTCTTGGCAGCAGATGGCCCAACGTTTTGGAAATTCAGCTTGAGCACCAGTCCTTTCAATGAGTATTCAGGACTGGTTTCCTTTAGGATGGACTGGTTGGATCTCCTTGCTGTCCAAGGTTTTACTCTGATAGGGAAGGTGAAGGGAGAGTTTTAAGAACAGAATTTACAGGATCGGACTTAGTTTTAATAGGATCACTCTGGCAGATGTTCAGAGAGCAGCAGAGAAGAAGAGAGAGCATGGATCTTGGAGATGATCACATTTAACCCCTTGATGTTAGAAGAGAATTTGAACTCAGGCTTTCAATCTGGGTCTGCAGCTGTGCCCATCTCATGGGTATCAGAGATCCCCCAGGTAAGGACTAAGGTATGCATGTATCCTATTATTCTTTGAGAGCCAGGATTAAGGTTTTGCAAGAAGGGAAAAAAAAAATGCTGATTTCATTTATTTTACTAACAATGTATCTTTGGGGTTAGAAAGCTGAGGAAATTTTTGTAACCTAAAATTACTTTGGGGGCATTGGTCCATAGAGCTTTGGGTTGCTGGATAGTTCAAATAAGAGATGAGATTTCATTAGGTTGACTGCGACATTTTATTAGACTCAAATGCTCTAGGTCTAGTTAGCTGTGAAGTTAGTTGTCAAGGGGTTGTGGAATCAAAATACTTCAGTGGTGTTAAAAAGGGAAGTTTGTGATAATATATCGTTTTTACCTAAAGAAAGGAAACCTTGCTAAGGTATCTAATTTTAGACTGTTAGGAGGAAAAAATAATGTAGTTTGGTAGACTTGCCTTCCTGTTAAGCCCTGCTATTTTTAACCTTGGTCAATATTCCATCCCCCCAGTCTTTCTGCTTTGGAGAACCCCAAAATGTCTTATTTTGCATCAAAATGTACTTTTGTCTTCTCTTTTGCTTAACATGAAGTTGTTAAAAATAAGCTAATGTCTTAAAAAAAAAAAAAACCCAAAAGCAAAAAATAAAATAAAATTTCTCCTTGAGTTCTAATAAGCCCATGGTTTTTTTAAATAGGGACAACTGTAATAAATAAAGATTAATCAGTGCTCAGAGGCCAAGTTAATTCTTTGAAGGAGGGCTGATTATCTAATTTTGGATCTTCTTGATCTTTCTACTTCTTTTCCGTCATTTTGACTACATTGTGACCACAAATCTGCCTGCCCCTTCTATAATTAGATTGAAAGAAGAAAAGAAATGGAATTTATATTTGGCCATTTCATCCATTAATACAGTTTCACCATTTTGGGTGCATTTTCCCTCTGACTGGCTATTACATTTTAGCTTGATTGCATTCTTGCGGTGTTGGATCAAAAGTTGGCCATGAGAAAAACAAAATTCCTTCAGTCTTTAAAATAAAGCAACAGTTGACATAGGCTGTCATTAGGAAATTTTTATTATGCTTCTGATAATGTTTAATATAAAATTCCTTGCCGGTTTTTTTCCACCCCAGCTTACAAGGAAGCCAAGAAAGTAAATATGACAATTTCAGATAAACGTGTATTAGAGAGGATAAAAGTTTCTTTAGTTTCAAGTTTTCCTTGTCCATTTTTTAACTATTTAGATGGAGTAGCAGTTTTAAATAATAAATCAGAATTTGCCTCCCCCGTCAGTGAGATATTCATGAGAAGTTCGGATGAGTAGGCAATATCGTTTACAGTGGGGCTGTCTGCAGTTTGAGAATGGTTTCTAAATTCAGCTCTGGAATGGTAATTAGTATAACAAATATCTCTGAACTTGAGCTCATGAGCATTAACTGTGGGGCTTTAGAAAGTATCTGCTCTGTGAGTGTGAGGCATTCTGGAGGCCTGGAAGGTGTGTCTATTCACATGCATGCGTGTGTGTGCATACTTGTATGGGTGAAAGTGTGTAACTATCACCTGCGTACCCAAGACTAACTCTGACCAGAGAGGTATCAACCCAGTACAGGGGGAGGAGATCAGAGGCGAGTTCATGGAAGAAGTCGAATAGGATGGCTTCGTTGGCTGATGGGTAGGATCTCAGGGGGTCAAGATCACTGGAGAAGAAATGTCAGGCAGAGGAAAGAATGAGCAGAAGTGCAACAGTCAGGTCTATGGAATATTGGTTGTTCCCATAGCTGATCACGCCCTCCTTGCTCTTATCAGTGGCCTTTCAAAGCCCAGCTCAAGCATCACCATGTCTTAGGTGTGTTCTGAAGGAAGAATCTTGTGGATGGATGTGGGTACTGGAATCAGGCATTTACTTGCAATGCTCTTGGTCAAGTTTTTTAATAATAAATAAAATTTATGTAACACTGTATACCAGGCAGCATTTTTAGTGCCTTGCATAGGTTTAGTCTTTAAAAATGACAGCATCTCTTTGAGGTAGGAACTACTTTTATTCTCGTTTTACAGATGGGGAAATTAAGGGGCAAAAAGTGTGAGTAACTTGCTCAAGGGCTCACAGCTAGAAGAAGAGCAAAACTTGGACGTAAGAAAGTACTGTCTGAACCACCAACTGCACAGTAACCTTGATCAGCCTAATTTGTAACCTTGATCACAGCTTATTTGTAAAGCCTTGTGATTGGATTTCAGCACACTTCTTTAGCATGCAGTGGGCACTTGCTAATTGGAAATCATTGCTATAATTAATAGTTCCTGTCTCCTCAATTTGATTGATACCTACCTTTCTTATGGACTTCCCATGTGGCTCAGTGGTAAAGAACCCACCTGCCAATGCAGGAGACATAAGAGACATGGGTTCAGTCCCTGGGTTGGGAAGATCCTCTGGAGAAGGGCATGGCAACTCACTCCAGTATTCTTGCCTGGAGAATCCCATGGACAGAGGAGCCTGGCAGGCTACAGTCCATAGGGTCACAAAGAGTCCGACACTACTGACTTGGCTTGCACACGTTTACCTCCTTATAGCCTGCTTGACCGGCACGGTCATTGTTGACTTGTCTGTTTCACACAGTCAACTGTAAGCTTCTTGAAGGTGGGATCTCTGTGTACAGGACCTGTCCCTCAATGGCTCAGTAAATGCTTGCTGAACGAGTGAATGAACAACATGTTTGGACTGTCGAGGATGGTCTTACTGCCCAGAAAGCAGCACTGTAGAGCAGTTCCTATCCAGCACTTTACAGTATGCAGTACAAGATTTGATTCCAGCCCCTACCATCTACTTGACTTTGTGTCTTGTGCAAATTATTTATCTTCCCTTCAGTCTTCATTTCCCTCTTTATTTAATGGAGACCACAGAGTTATAAAGATCCAAGCAGATAGTGCCTATCAGGAATTTAACAGAATGCCTGGTTTCAGATAAATAAGAAGTAATTCCTATTTCATTACTATTGAATAACTGCTGAAAGGCAGGTGCTCTGCTATTCATTGGAAGCACAGAGGTAAAGATTCCTCCCCCATGCAAGGGCTTCACAGCTTCACCAAAGAGAAGAACTTTCACCAAATGCATTATAATGGGGTGTAGTAATATACAGCAGTGACACGGTTCAGATAAACTATGGGGGAAAGGAGAAGAGTGGTCATTTTCTTGGTGGTGGATATATCCAGGTTGGGTTTTGAAAAATGAATAAAAGTCCTTAAGGCAAAGCCAAATAGGGCCCTCAGACATCAGGTTTGTGGACTTAATTGAATAGGCAATGGGGAACTAGTAAATTTTTTTAGTAGGAGGGTGACATCAAAAGAACTGTCCCTTAGGAAGAGTATTCTGACAAAATTATGTAGGATGAGTTAGTGGGGAGAAAATGAGGAAGTAAATATCACATAGACTTTAAGTGGAACCTCCTACACGGGATAGAAATCCATTCTGTAGCACCCCTTACAGATGGCCATCTAGCTGTCTATGTCTGAACACACCCAGCAAAGGGAGGTTCACTACCTCTTAAGGCAGCTCCTTCTTTCCTCTTTTATCCCCTTCTTCCTTCCTCTCCTTCCATGCATTCATCCACTTATCTACCCAGTATTCATCTACCCTTCCATCTATCTGCCCACCCAGCTACCCACCCATCCACCCACCCACCCATCCACCCACCCAGCTACCCACCCATCTACTTTTCCATGGACCCACCCATCCATCTCTCCATCATTTCTTCAGTGTTTCCTTTGTGCCACTTCCTGGACTTAAGAATACAAGGCATATACAGTACTGTCCTGCCCTTGCAGATCTCAGAATCTTGAATGATCACATGTCCATTACTGAATAATTTTTGTTGTTGGAAAATTCCTTTTTCCTTAGTTTAAGCCAAAATCTGCTTTCCTTTGAGCTTCTCTCCTGCTGGGCCTACTTTTCTCCTTGTTTCTTCTAAAACACTTTAAGTGTACTCTTCTTTTATGTGACTGCTTTTATTATTTTAAAAACTGTATCGTGGAGCTTCTGAATTATGTCTTCCTTTGGAAAATCTACTTCCTTTAAAAGGTTCTCATTAGGCAGGATTCATAATATTTAAAGACTTTTGGAGATGAATGAAACTTCAGAAGTCAGTTATAGTTTATATCTTAACCCTCATCACTTTACAGGTGGAACCTAAACCACAGGTAAGTTGTGCCTTGCGTAAGATCACAGAGCGAGGCAGTGACAAAACTGGGAAGATTCAGACTTCAGGTGTCCATACTCACAAAACTACTGTCTTCTCAAACCTTGTCTCCTAATAACCCTTCCCAAACATTTTATAAATTTTCCCTGTCTCTCACAAAATGTGGAACCAGAAGTTGAGTGCGGTGTCTAGAATAACAGTGTTCTGACCTTGGGAGAGAGCTGTGACGAGAGTTAATAAAGCCCAGCATTAACAGAGTGTGCCAGGCTTTGTGCCAGCCTCAAAACCTGTGTTTTCCCATTCAGTCTCCCAGCAGTCCTTCCAGGATGACTTTACTGCTGCAGTTGGAAAATGGGGAAACTGCACTTGAGAGGGAAGTAATTTCCAGTCCATGGCCATACAGCTAGTAAGTGGACGTGCTGGAAATGAAACTGAGGTCTTTCTGACTTCATGGTCATGGAAGGGCCATTATGGACCATAGTTTCTTAATTATATATTCATCTTTTTTTAACTTTTTCTTTTGTATTGGGGTATAGCCAATTAACAATGTTGTGATAGTTTCAGGTGAACAATGAAGGGACTCTGCCATACTATAACGGAGAAGGCAATGGCAACCCACTCCAGTACTTTTGCCTGGAAAATCCCATGGACAGAGGAGCGTGGTAGGCTGCAGTCCATGGGGTCGCGAAGAGTCAGACATGACTGAAGTGACTTAGCAGCAGCAGCAGCCATACTATAAATATATGCATTCTCCCCAAGCTCCCCTCCAATCCAGGCTGCCATATGACACTGAGTAGAGTTCCCTGTGCTATACAGTAGGTCCTTGTTGGCTATCCATTTTAAGTATAGCAGGATATACATATCCATCCCAAACTCCCTAACTGTTCCTTCTCCCCATCCCTCCCACCAGCAACCTTACCTTCATTCTCTAAGTCTGTGAGTCTCTTTCTGTTTTGTAAGTTCATCAGTATTGTTTCTTTTTAGATTCTACATATGGGGAATGTCATGCAATATTTCTCCTTCTCTATCTTTGACTTACTTCATTCAATATAACAATCACTATGTCCATCTGTGTTGCTGCTGATGGCATTGTTAATTCATTCTTTTAAATGGCTGAGTAATATTCCATTGTATATATGGGCCACATCTTCTTTACCCATTCCTTTGTCCATGGACATTTAGGTTGCTTCCATGTCTTGGCTATTGTAAACAGTGCTGCAATGAACATTCAGGTTTGTGTATCTTTTGGGGTCATATTTTTCTCCAAATATATACCCAGAAGTGGGATTGCAGGGTCATATGGTAGCTCTATCTTTAGTTTTTTAAGGACCCTCCATACTATTCTCCATAGTGGCTGTACCAATTTACCTTCCCACCAACAATGTAGGAGTCCCTTCTCTCCACATCCTCTCCAGCATTTATTTGTGGATTTTTTGATGAGAGCTATTCTGGCTGATGCGAGGTGATATCTCATTGCAATTTTGATTTGTATTTCTCCAATAGCGGTGTTGAACAACTTTGCATGTTCTGTATGCCTTTTAACTAAATCTGTATCTTAAAGAAGCACTGGCTGAAGCATAGTATTTGTGAGCACGTGTTGAACTCATGGTCACCTCGCATTTCTAAAATTTAGAAAAAAATGTATCTTAGTCTTTACTTTTTTCTACTACGTGTTGCGCCATTGTTTTCATCTGGTCTCATTGAGTGGAACAAGGCTCGTGCATGCGTCCTGGACACTCACTGTGACTGCTGGCTCCATCCCATGTGATTGGGTCACATGTTCTCAGATGTCAATCCCGGTCAGTCCTATTGACCTCACTGTGGATGTGAGATTAAATTGGACAATATGTGAGGAAGGGCATTGTAAAGGGGCAAGTTAATGCTAATCCTGATCTTTTAAAATATGGATTGGGGCCTGTCTTGCCCCCGAGCTCTAGCCAGCTTGCTCCTCTCTGTTCTAACCTTACTCAGGGCTTTCCGCCTCCCAGGAATACCTCTTCCCTGCCCTCCTCCACCCCTCCAAATAGGACCGGGTTGTCCAAGTTTAGATCCTGGCTCAGTGTGTGACCTCTGGCAAGATACTTCGCCTCCTCTAAGTCTCAGTTTCCTAGTCTGTAAGATGAGGATGGTAATAGATCCCACCCACTTCAGTGGGTGTTGTGAGGTGTCAGTACCCCCACTGAACACAGTAATTTACAAGTGATGAGCATGCCTTAAAAGCTGTTTTTAGTATTTGTGACTCTTTTTGTGCTTTAGTCATTAGAATTTCCCCCAACAAACTTACACTGAATTCTCTAGCTGTCCCATATGGTATATCACTGTAGGAGATTGTATGAAATCCTACAAATTTGCTGCATGAAGCAGCGTTTAAAATCAGGGCTTTAATGCAATGAGTAGTGTTGAGAAGGAAGAGGATAGGTTAAAAGGGACCAGGAGAAATGATTCTTTTTCTAAATGCTGTGGGAGATGAGCGACCAGGTAAGTTACTTTAGAATAGCTTCAGATGGGAAGGAGGAGGGAACATGGACAGGGCTGGTCGTACTTCGTGAAGTGAAATGAAGTCTTAGTCGCTCAGTTGTGTCTGACTCTTTGCAACCCTATGGACTATATTTCTTTGGGCTGCTCTGTCCATGGAATTCTCCAGGTGAGAATTCTGGCGTGGGTAGCTATTCCCTTCTCCAGGAGATCTTTCCGACCCAGAGATCATACCTAGGTCTCCTGAATTGCAGGCAGATTCTTTACCATCTGAGCCACCAGGGAAGCCTGGTCATACTTCTTGGTGTATGATAATTAACAAAATGTACCCTTATCTTCACAAAGAGTTGGTCACGACTGAGTGACTAACCCAACACCCTTATCTTATGGAGCTTCCCAGGTTCCCAGGTGGCGCTAGTGGTAAACAACCTGCCTGCCAGTGCAGGTGGATGTAAGAGACGTGGGTTCGATCCCTGTGTTGGGAAGATCCCCTGCAGGAGGGCATGGCAACCCACTCCAGTATTATTGCTTGGAGAATCCCATGGACAAAGAAGCCTGGTGGGCTGCAGTTCATCGGGTTGCAAAGAGTCAAACACAACTGAAGTGACTTAGCACTCACGCATGTACCCTTATCTTATATTCAACCTGATTTATATGTAACCATGTGAGCATTGAGCTGCATTTTTTTGTTGACTTAAAGTAATATTTTGTAGACACTTAGGCAAACATTTGCCAATTTGGTAGTTCTCATTTCTTTTTGTATTCTGTTCATTTCCCCCCGCCCACCCCCCACCCTCCCACCCCCGCCACACACACTCAGTTTGCAGTTATTTCTGTAGGTCAGTGAGACCTATGAGCTACTACCCATGCCTGTGATGGGTAAGGAGAACCTAGAGAAGGCAAGCAGCTGGGGCGGAGCAGACAGTGGGCTGAGATCAGGTTGCCTTCTTGAAAACCCATAGGCAAGGAGTGTGGAGATCTTCGCATCACTATTGGGGGACCAGATGCACAAAAGGAAGGGGGACCTGGGGCAGGAGCTGTGACGATCCTGCCTTCTCCCATCCCCCTGCCCTCAGGTCTCCCTGCCTTTAGCTTTTCCCTATCTCTCTCTCCCCAGCCAACACACATTTGGTATCAGTGACTTAAGACTATACACACCATCACTCATTCATTCATCAAACATTCATTGGGTGCCCACCAAATGCCAAACTCTTGGGTTACACAGATGAATTTAATACCCATTCTGTCCTCAAGGAGCTCACAGTCCAGTTCTCCTTTGCTTATATCACCACTTGTGAAAAGGGCCCTGAACAAGTTGCTAACACTGAGAAAATAAATAAATTCTGGGACTGGAGGGGCCCTGGACTCTTCTTGGCTCTTCTGTGGTTAAATGTGGTGCCTGCATCACTCTTCTCACTCCCACGTTGGTAATTGGTTGTAGGAAAGTTCTTTGCGCTGAGAATGACATAATTTTTTTTCTTAAAAAAAAAAATAAAAAGAAGGAATCTATGCAAGTCTCCAATTCTAAAATTCTGTGATTGTATGATTCCAACTTAAATTAGGAAAGCAGGCAGACAGTTTCTGAGCGTGTTGCCATGGACACTGTGGATGTTGGGTTGAGGTGTCTGCTTAGTCATATTTAGTGCCATCTGGCATCAGAGAGTTTCTGGATTTTGGTCTGAGGGCAACTCAAGGTACCTAGAGGGATTTGCTATTCTTCCAGTATTCATTTGAAATGTCCTAGCGACTTAGCAGACCCCCTGCCAGATAGAATACAATACAGTATATTAAAAATATGAATGATTTTTTTAGTGTAAGTACATCATGTGGAATGGAATGCACTTATACTAAAAAAGTGATCTATTGTTTATTGTTTATCTGGAATGTATATTTAACTGGTGATTTTTTTTTGGGGGGGGTGCTGCTAAATCTGGCAGCATCCACCTTTAATCTGTGATCTTGGGAACATTTTGGTACAGGTAATACTGCACAGAAGTGTCTATCAGAAAATAAGAAAGTTTCCAGTCAATCAAGTCTGCCTCCTGTTCCACTGAATGTTCTGCACTCTGAGTTCCTCTTCACATTTTACTGTTTGCGGAACTTTGATTAATGTTTTTCTTTCCTGCCCAGCTAATGAAGTGACGAACAACCATTTTATTAAAATCCTTAAAGTGTCCATAAATGTAATTTATATTTCAATTAGCAGTCAGTTACTTATATTTTGAAAAACAGACTTGTTTTGACTAAAAAATATTTGGTGAAGTTTGAATGTACAGTAATTTATGAGTACTTTGTGGCTTTCATTTTCCTATCTGATAAAATAGCTCTGGAATTTACATGAGGTCAGGACCTGTTAACTCCAGCACATGGCAGCAGCTCTCCCCAAATACCAGATTTTTCTACAGTTCATCTTCAGTTCTCATTAGCCTTGGAGTATTTATAACTATACCCATTCATCATTCTTTCTTTTGAGAGCTGGTGCATCTGCAAGGAAGAAGGGAAAATACAGCCCTACATTCTTGCAAAATTTATAGGCTTTTGGTGAGTTAAGATATTTGGTGAAGATAAATGGAGAACATGAGGGTTTTGCAAAATCTTTAAGATTATTAGGAACTCTTCTGCATTGCTTTTCCTGGTTTTCATGAAGGAAAATAGAGTATGGAATAATGAACTTGCTGGTTTTCATGATTGTATTTGATATCAAAAGACAAGTCTCAGAATATGTTTTACACCTTAATTCAGTCATGGAATTTTGGCACTAGAGTTCAGGATCAGTGGTATCCAAGTCAGACCCGAGAGGCACATGCTTTTGTTTGCTCGAGTCTGTAGAGTGAGGAACCATATGTAATGGTCTATTTCTGAACTGTCTCCAGACACAGTGGGTGAACTTTTTCCACAGCCCTGGACTCACCCTTCCTCTGGCCATTCCTTAGGCAGGTAGCTGTCTGCCGCAGCCAAAGACAGCAGTGCGTGGCCACCTCCTCTTGGCCTCTAGAGGAATGGCAGAGGTGGCAGCTCTTCTGGTTGCAGGGGGAGGTGGGATGGGGTGGGAGGTGTGTGCACGGTAATCCTCTTTGCCCTGGATCGTCCCTAGACATTAGTCACTTCAGTTGTGTCTGACTCTTTGTGATCCCATGGACTGTAGCCTGCCAGGCTCCGCTGTCCATGGAATTCTCCAGGCAAGAATACTGGAGTGGGTAGCTAGTCCCTTCTCCAGGGGATCTTCCCAACCCAGGGAGTGATGCAGGCAGATTCTCTGCCATCTGAGCCACTAGGGAAGCCCCTACTCTGGTCCAAAACCATAGCCAAGGAAAACCCTTTTCCCCCTGCTCGGGTGCCAAGAGTAGTGCTCATTGCTTTCTCGTGGGCTGGCAGAGAGAAAGTAGGTATGCAGAAGGCTTTCTTTTCCAGTTCTGTCTTTGCAAGGGACTGAGAAAGGACTGATTTAAAACATATAGTGCATACGTGGTGTCCCTTGTCTTTGTAAAGTGCAGATCTGAACGTACGGCTTGCCTACAAAGATGCTCCCAATGACTCCCATTACCTATGGAAAGAATTCAAAGAATCTAAGGATAGCAGTGTGGTGGGAACCAAAGCCCAGCAGGGCTACAAGGGGAAAAAAATAGGATGTGAATGATCCAACAGAAAGGGAGGTGCTGATGATGCAGGAAAAAAGAGAACGATGCAGGAGAGACAGCATTGGTAGATAAGAAGGGGTGGGGAGTTTGGCCTTAGCAGAAGGAATACTGTTGGCATTGTAACCAGCTGGAAGGCAGAGTATGTGGAATAGATACAGCTAAGTTGGTGGAGTTATTGTAAAGATAGGGTAATTCTTTCATCATGGCATGTCTTTTCTTTATTATGTAGGTGATAACTATCAGTTGAGAGTAAAGGTTGAATCTGAGATGGGAAGAAATGGGAGTGGTCAGCGTGAAGATTTGGAAGGTGCACACACATGGGGAGCGTAGCAGAGTGTGTGGCAAAGTTGACTGCCCAATAAAAATACTCAGCATAAAGAGAAGCCATCACTTGTGTGGTCTGAGGCAGAGTGGCTTCGAACCCAGTCCTGCCCACCCCCTAGGAGCCCATGACTTAGCAACGGGCTTCGGTGAAGGTTGAAAAATCAACCTGACCTGTGCCATCCTGCTCCGTTGCCCTGTTGACTCGTTGTTAACCACTTTTTGCCTTTGCCTCCCCTCTGCCTTCCTGGGCCTTGTCCCGCTCCCTTACCCCTCTAGCTGTCTCTCTCCCTTGGATGTTTATTGATCATTCAACAGTGGCAGGCACTGGTCTGTGTGCTGGGAATGCAGCTGTGACAAGGCAGATGAGGATCCTGGAACATCTGTTCTAAGAAGGGGCAGCAGCTGTAATCAAGGAAAAAGAAACTGCCCACAAGATACCAAGTTCTGTGAAGTCAAAAAACTGAGGCAGTGAGGTTGAGTGACTTGGGTGTGGAAGGAGAAGGAATCTCAGAAGGTCCCTCCCACAACAGAACCTCTGAGTTGAGACCCGAAGGGTAGGAAAAAGCGGCCGTGGGGCATCTGTCGTTTGTAGGGAAAAGGGGACGAGATGAAAGAGCAGACCTTCAGCATGGGCTGAAGAAATCCTTTGGCTGTTTTTGTTCAGGCGATATTAAAATGTTTCAAGACTTCCCTGGTGGTCTAGTGGCTAAGAATCTGTCTGCCAGTACAGGGGACACGGGTTCAATCTCTGGTCCTGGAAGATACCACATGCCTCAGGGCACCTGAACCCGGGAGCCACAACTATTGAAGCCCACGATCCTAGAGCCCAGACTCTGCAACAAGAGAAGCCACCAGAATGAGAAGCCCATGCATCGCAACTAGAGAGTAGCCCCTGCTCACCACTAGAGACAGCCTGAGACAGCAGTGAAGACCCAGCACAGCCAGAAATAAAAAAGTAAATAAGTGAAATTAAAAAAAAAATACTTTAAAAAATGTGTCGGTCTCATCCTGGAAGGAATCTCTCTCTTCTCCCTCCTCTCTTTCCCTCCCTCTGCTACATTTCAACAACTATTCATTTCAGGAAGCAAAATCACCCTGGTAGCACAGAAAGTGGACCAGTGACACACAACCAAGGCTCTTGTTTCAGTAACAGAAACCAACAACAACAGTAAGGAGCTACTTTCTCAAGTAAGAAGTTGCACCCAAACTTTCTCCTGGCTCTTGTTTTCCCTCCTCTCTTAACTTAGGATGTTGGTTCCTATCATGCCTGAGGATCTTTTTCATTTTTTCCTCCTGGTGTCACACCCCAAATGTAAAGACAGACAGCGGCTGTGGGTGAAGGTGGGTTGGAGGGCTGGAGGTATCAGGTTGTCTGTGTGCTTGTTGGGTGGAGCCCAGAGGAACTTAGGTTTAATTTGCAGCCATAATACCATTTTATGGGCTTTTCACAGTAGAGGGGAGAAAAAAACAAGCTAAGAAGGCTAAAAAAGGTCACATTCGTAGGTGCTCTCAAAAATAGACTCTCTTCCTCATTGCTGATGCGTGTCACATAGAACTTAGCTTTAATTCCAAAGTCTGGGTTACCCTGGGAGTCCTGAGCAGGTTCCATCCTGAGAAAAATTTCGTTAATCAATTATATTTCACCTTCATGGATTTGAGGGCCAGAAGGGATCTCGGGACTTGTCTAGGTCACCCAGAGAAGTCCCTGGGTTCTCCTTGGCAGTGCTTTGTCTGGATGACTTGGTGTGGGCAGAGCAGACCAGCCCCTCTTGCTGGCAGCCCCTCTATTACCATATTGCACTTCTCATCCTTTGCTCACTTCACAGGACCTGTAGAAAATGATCACTTTGGCTAGGCACATTGGGGTTCATAGACAAGCTTGCTCAAGACTGGCGATGGCAGGGGAGCTTGGGTTGGCGTGGATGCACAGAGCAGGGGGTTTGTATCTTGGCGTATGTAGAATCCATTGGTAGTCTCTGGTTGGGAAGCACTCCTGATAGACTATACTCCTTTACGTGGGCCCCTCAAGAGTAGGTAGGCCGTGTTTGGGTGTTCTTGAATACTTTAGGCCCTTAAAAAGTTCTTTACAACTGGGAGAGAGCCTAGGGAATATGGTTGCTTTCAATGCAACAAGGATGTCTTCAGAGAAATATTCAACAACTACAGAGAATTCTTGCTAAGCTTCATTAGTAAGTTACATCTTTGGGCTGCCTGGAGTCACACTGCTCAGGTTGGAGTTCTCATTGGCTGTTCCATCCTAAGCAGATTGCTTCATCTCTCGAGGGCATTTCCTCATCTTGGCCATGAGGATAAAACTATTTGGTATGTGACAGAGTCCAGACCCTACCCCAGAGCTATCTGACTTCAAAAGCCTTTTTCTACGTCACTCCATTGAAAATCTTTTATTAACACAAACACATTTATAAGACACTGGAAAAGTCAGAGGTTGCATTTTTTAGAGAAAAGGTTTAGTGATTTAGTTAAAATAGATGTTAGCTAATAATGCCTAGATTTTTAAAGTGTTTGAGATTCATCATATCAGTACATTATTGGGCTTAAGAGTTACAAAGGTGATCAAAATAAAGATAGTATGAAAAAGCAGAAGTGAGCCTGAAGATTTCTTAAGGTTTATGTGGTTGTTAACTTAGCAGAAATGTAAATGAAGTATATTAGCATGTATGTGTGGAATGTAGAAAAATGGTATAGATGATCTTATTTGCAGAGCAGAAATAGAAATACAGACGTAAAGAACAAATATATGGATATCAAGGGAAGAGGGGGTAGGATGGATTGGAAGGTTGGAATTGACCCATATACAGTATTGGTGCTGCGTGCATGCTGAGTCACTTCAGTGGTGTCCAGCTCTTTGCAACCCCATGGACTATAACCTGCCCGGCTCCTCTGTCCATGGGATTCTCCAGGCAAGAATACCGCAGTGGTTTGCCATGCCTTCCTCCGGGGGATTTTCCTGACCCAGGGATCAAACCAGGGATCTCTTACGTCTCCTGCATTGGCAGGCGGGTTCTTTATCACTAGTGCCGCCTGGGAAGGTATAAAATAGATGACTGAGAACATTCTGTATAGAACAGGGACCTCTAGTTAATGCCGTGCAGTGACCTGAATGGGAAGGAAGTCCAAAAGGAAGAGGATATATGTATGTGTATGGCTGCTTCATTTTGCTACACAGTAGAAACTAACAGAACGTTGTAAAGCAACTATATGCCAATAAAAATTAATTAAAAAATGAATTCAGCTTGGTTACAAATCAGTTTATCTAAAGAAACCACTACCCCTCCCAAATAATGTTAAACTTGTTTTTTACTTCTAATTGGGGCTGAGTCTCATAAGAATGAGGGTCTACTATGTTGAATTTTAAAATGATTGTTGGGAGAGGAAGCAATAACTAATTTCTCTGCAGTGGATATTGTTTGCCTTGGTAGAAATTAGCGTAAATGAGACTTGCCTTAAGATGATTAGCACCCAGAAAATATGTCAATTTCATTATTTTCTTTTTTTAAGTATTAGAGAAAACTGTCCGAACATTTGCCTTGAGGAAATCTGATAGATTCAAAAAGCTTCTTTGAAAGAAGTTTACTAAGAAGTTGAACAAACATATTCTAATATAATTAGTTTGGGAAAACATTTCTGACCCTTTAAAGGCTATCCCATGAATGACAAATATCTATATATGAAGGAGAGAGGAGTGCTTTATGAAGTTTGTGAAGTGTACATCCCTTATAAGTATGTATTAAGTTATGCATTAAACATTTATGTTAAAAAAATTACCTTCCCCAATTAAAGGAACCTGTCTGAGAGGCCAGCCAGATTCTACATTTTCCAAGAAAATTAAGTCCTAGAAATGTTGCATTTCCTTTTGAATGTTGATGGCAGAGATACATCAGAGATACCAGGGGAAAAACCTTACCAAGTTCTCCCTATAATTTGAACTGAAGGGTCCTATTTGATGTTTTTTTTGTTGTTGTTATTGTTGGGCCCAACACCCTGGGTAAACTGAAATTCCACCTACCCCTGTTGGAGAGGCGTCAGGGGAGATGTACCTCCTTAAAATTCTAAGTCTTCTAATAGAAGAAAGCTTCCTCTTTCGGTTGGTGGAAATTTCCATTCCCAGGATACATTATTCATTTTTACCTCAGTGCAGCTTCCTCTTGGTTTTGTGATTGAGTTATTTTTAGCGAGTTACCATGCTTCTCCTCATTCTCTGCTTAACTATGCTGCATCTTTTACTTCTCTTTCTCCATTAATTAATTCCCACAGTGCTTTTCTTAAATTCTTCCTTCATACACTGAGGAATATTTTAATTTTTTTATGCATGCGTGCTTTAAAAAAAAAAGTCATGTCCAACTCTGCGACCCCATGGACTGTAGCCTGCCAGGCTCCTCTGTCCATGGGATTATCCAGGCAAGAATACAGGAGTGTGTTGCCTTGCCCTCCTCCAGAGGATCTTCCTGACCTAGGGATCGAACCCACGTCTCTTTTGTCTCCTGCATTGGTGGGAGGTTCTTATCCCACTAGCGCCACCTGGAGATACATCTGGTTTGTCTAGAAATCAGGTCTCAGACCTCCCCAAAATTAGATGTTTGATTCCAGGCTTCTATTTCTGTGTCTTATGACACAATTTTAATTAGTTCTTTGGTTTCTTAGATTTTTATTCTTACCAGCTCTGAAAGACCTGAAAGACCCAATTCCAAAAGAAGAGGGAGGTAGCAATGTTCTATGCCGATTATGTGTCAATGCTGTGCACATTTATAAGTGATGTCATCCCCATTTTATAGATGAGTAGACAGAGCTAGTCATGTTAACCACCCCGCTTATACTGCCTGGTAATACTGTTTCAGCTTCCCAGGTGGCTCAGCAGTAAAGAATCCACCTGTGATGCAGGAAACACCAGAGATGCAGGTTTGATCCCTGGGTCCAGAAGCTCCCCTGGAGAAGGAAATGGCAATCCACTCCAGTATTCTTGCTGGAAAAATCCCATGGACAGAGGAGCCTGGTAGGCTGCAGTTCATAGGGTAGCAAAGATTCGGACATGACTGAGCATACATGAGCAACACTGTCTAGTAAAAGTACAATTCTGAGCTAGTTGGAAATTTATTTGTGTAGTTAAAGCTGCTGTAAATCCAAGATAACATTCAATCTTTTGTCATGGTTTAGAAGATGTTAAAGAATTTGACAATAATAAAAGAAATGGATAGGGTGCATTCTGCAATGCTTCGTGTGCAGCAGGTGTTTATCGGGATTGATACTCATTAGTAATCTTATGAGTGGATATCAGCGAATGACACAGCCAATGGACTCCATTCAGTTATATTGTGGTCAGTGGATGGAACAGTCCTAGTAGAGGGCACCATGGATTTTTAGGTCAAAGAGAACTTGATTTGAAGCCCAACTTTTCCCTTACTCTTTGGATGACCTTGCAAGCTGCTTAACCCTTCTAACCTCAATATATTCATGTGTAAATGGGAATATTAACACCTCATATTGCTATGGTAATGATTAAATGAGAAGATGTTTGTAAATTGCTTAGCGCCTTACACACAATATTCAGTAGAATGGCAGGTGTGAAATAACCGTTGTAATCACAGAATCTCTGAATAGAGAAGGATCTTAGGGTCAGATGGACTGAGTACCAGTTCTGATTCTACGAGCAGTGGCATTAGCCGAGTCATCAGCCTCTCTGAGTTTCTATTTCCTCATGTGCACAACAGAGATAATATTTAACAGGAGATTATGATAAAGATTATATGAAATGTTACGTCTGTAAAGTGCCTAGCACTAATTAACCCTCATAAATGGTGATGACCCCCTCCCTTTGTGCTGACAACGTTGGGGGACAGGGTAGCTCTGGTTAGAATTGTTTCAGCCTTGCTCACACTGAACCTTAGTTTCCCTATGACGTTTGCCAGTTTGGCTCTAATCCCGTGACCTGATTGGGAAAGTTAATTTTGCTCTCAGGGTCATGATTTTGATTAGATCTAGAAATATTGTTAGGACCCTAGCCCACTTGTTTGATTGTTAAGATTAAAATTCTTATTCTTCTACAGTTGATCCTTATCTCCATCTTCCTGGATACATTCTGTGCTGAACAAAAATATTTGTGTACATAAAAAAAAAAAGTTCTAAATCAGAGGAATGTGACAGGCAGCCTTATCAGTGGATTGGAAGGTTCAGTACTCTGTGTGCATGTTGCCAGCGATTCGGAATGTAATCTAGAGATCAGTGTTTTAAATAATTTAATGCTAAGTGTGGCATTTTAATTTATTTGGTCTCTGCTCCATTCTCCCCTTCTGTCTACCTTCCTGTGAAACACTACAGTTTGAAGTCACTAAATAACAGTAGTATTATGGTGGGCTTTAAATGTGAAGACAACATGAATAAAGCAGCTGAATAAAGCATTTTCCTGAAGGGAGGGCCCCTTCCTGCAAGGTCTTCCCTGCGGTTTAGGTGCAACATCCCTTAATCATATACTTAGCGTTTCTATACTCCTTACGTGCAGAGTTATTTGATTTCTGTGGGCCGTTCCTGTGTACCCTGCATAAACAGCTCTGGTGAGATTATTACGTGTACTGCTAGATCCTACCTAACCTGCTTTTCAGTGTTTTGGAACTGAGAGTGCAGTAGCTGTTCTGATGTGAATAGCCACCTGGTTTTAACATCCCAAGTTGTGTTTGCCACTGGATGCCAGGTTTTATATTCCACCAGCTTACAAGTCTATAAATACCATGTTAACTTTCCTTCCTTCTCTCTCAGAAGGAGACTTCATCTCTAGTAGCGATCACCATGGGCATATGCCCAAGGGTGAACTCCTGGAGCCCTTGAAGCAAGATTTCCTTTATAAACGCTGTGCCTGTTAAAGAGACTTTGCCTGCTTGGTGTTCTTTCAGGAGCACTGGGAAAGCGTTTTACCTCACGTTCTTTTCTCTGCTAATGATACAGTTGACTCCTCTGGGGTCCACATCTCTCCTTCCCAAACCCCATGTTTCTGTGGAGGGACAGTACGTAAGTCCCTGCTACTTGATTACTATTCCATTCAGTCCCTTTAACTTGACCCCTTTTCCAGAGCTGCAGAAGGGATGGTAAGACAGGGGTGGGTTCCCATTGGTCTGGAGTCTCTGAAACAAGGATATCAGGCCCAGAAATCCAATTAGAGCCTGAAGTGCTGGGGCTCCACTATGTTTAGAGCCTTTGGGTAGGAGGGGACGAGGCCCAGTCCTGAGAAGCAGGCAGCATTTCCCATCGTGATCAGATATAAGTCACAGCCTTCTCAGATGAGCTGGTAATTGAAAATTCTTTCAATTATAAAAATACTGCTTTTCTCTTTCTGACTTACTTCGTTCTGTATAACAGGCTCTAGGTTCATCCATCTCACTAGAACTGACTCAAATTCTTTCTTTTCTATGGCTGAGTAATACTCCATTGTATATATGTACCATATCTTCCCTATCCATTCATCTGTCAGTGGTCATCTAGGTTGCTTCCATGTCCTAGCTATTGTAAATAGTGCTGCTATGAAAGTGTAGGGCAGAAACCAGCACAACATTGTAAAAATTAAAAAAAAAAAATAGATACTGCTCTGGGGTGGGTGCAGGGAATTACAGCCTCTGACAATTTGGAGTGTACAGCCTACTATCCCACTTTGCTTAACTTGTGGCCCTTTGGAGGACTCTGCCTCTCAAAGTGGACTGGGTTCCAGGTATCCACTTACTAGCTGTGAGACTTTAGGGAAGTCACAGTACTTTGAACCTGATTTCCTCACATGAAAATGAATATGTAGTATTCCTGCTCTCCACCTTGCCAGGTCGTTATGAGGAAATTGAGACTAGGGCTTCGTCTAAGCATTTGACAAACACGTAACAAACCCCAAGAAGGACTTATGCTAGGACAAAGACGCGATGTGGTTCCCTATCTAGGGAGAGAAAGAAAGCAGTCTTCTAAGCAAAGAAGATTCTGTCTCGCCTGTCATAATCTCAGGGTGTGGATATGTGTGGACACAGTGTTTGATATGTGTAGATACCTAGTGTGGATACAGTACTTGTTATGTGTGATAACAGTATTTGATATGTGTGGATACAGTACTTGATATGTGTGTATACCTAGTGTGGATACAGTATTTGTTCAGTGGTCACGTGTAGTGTGTTTTGTGCCGTTAACGTTGTATGTGACTCCATAGGGGATGATAGAAAGATGGCGGTACTTCCATAATAAATGCGGAAAGACCTCCTCACAGAGATTATGTTTGAGTTGGACCATAATGGATGAGTAAAGTTTTATGAAATATCTAATGTGTTGCCCATGTTTGTTTTCCTTTTTTTTGCATTTCACAGTGGGCTGCCACTGCTTGACAGACTGGCATCTGAGAAGCACTCTTTGATTTTTAACTTGTCCATTCATCCTCATAAACTCACCTCACTAATGTGTTTATAGATGTTTTTTAGCAGGCTTGTTTTTAGATGAACGTTTTCAGAATATAAAATTGTATAATGAAAGGCCTTCTAATTTATCTGAGCCCTTTTTAAAAAACCTGATACTACTGCACTTTAAATTAAGCCCTGCTTTGTTTTTAGGGCTGACGTTTGTTCCTAATGGCAGGGTAATTATAGTGCACGGGAACACTCAGTGAATCGGAACATACTTGCTATAGATGTTGAAATAGAATTTGTTCTTTTGAGGCAGGGACAGGAGAAAAGTCACAGACAATGAGACAGATTTTTCCAGAGGGCAGGCTAACAGAAGGAATGTGTCCCTTAGGGGGCATTGGTTAATGGACTCTTTCTTACAGTTGCATTGTGTAAAAAGTTCTGGTCCTTAGAAAAAAAAAGTCACGTGAGGAAAATGGCAAAAATTAATTCAAAGGGCACACATAACCTTAGATCTTGCTCCTTATTACTGTTTTATGTCAATGTTATATTATTGGCTAAATATTTCCCTTGCAGGGTTGAAGGATGTGATTATATGGACTTTGTGTTTATAAGACAAATATATGAGTTATATGGTAGAGACCCCTCTCTAATGAATTTTCTTGGGAGATTAATTCTTTAAGCACAGAAGCTTCTAATTCTGAACATTCTAATAATAGACACTTTAAAAATCAGGAAATGCTTCACACTTTTGATCAAAGTAAATGCAAAATAATTTAGTCTTCTTGATGCCTTTAGGAGTATTGTGATGGGTCTCAGTTACTACCTTGAATGCTCTGGAGAGACGCTCAGGGTTGCTTGAAATGGTCCAAGAGAGTGTGGTGGTTTATGAGTAGAGGAAATGATTGGTTTTTATATTTTTCTGTTTCTTTTTTCATCATCCATTGTCTTTTATGCCATGCTTTTTCCTATTCCTTAACCTTGCCTTTTTCCACTGACTTCTTTTCCACAGCAGATAAGCATGACTTGTTAGCCCCATCTTTTACAAAACCCTGCTTGTGTGTCTCCTGATGGAATCAACACTCCCTAGGAAGTATTCTTTCTAAAATATTGACCCTGAATCTAATCAAATCTCTACGTCCAAGTACCAAGATACAGGATGCAGAGGAATAAAATAAATTTTAAATGATACTTCAAGGATTCAGTCAGCAAAATTAAACAAAATGAAACAACTTTACAGAATAAATAAGTAAGGGAGTTTAAAAGAGAAAAAAGACAGACATGCGAGGGGAACCTGTGGATTAAGAGACTGTGGAGCCTCATCAGCCAGTACAATGTGTGCACCTCATTTGGATCCTGATTTAACCGAACTGAAAATAAAATGAAAAAATATGAGGCAATTGGCGCAAGTTGAACACTAACTGGATACTTGATGATTTTAAGGCTATATTATTATTTTTTAAGATGTGATGATGCTGTCATGGCTATGTATTTTTTAGTATAGTCCTTTTATAGGTAGATACTGGAAATGGCAACCCACTCCAGTATTCTTGCCTGGAGAATCCCACGGACAGAGGAGCCTGGCCGGCTACAGTCCGTGGGGTCGCAAACAGTCGGACACGACTGAGCGAGTTCACTTCACTTCACTGATATTTAGGACAGCGCCGAAGAATTGATGCTTTTGAACTGTGATGTTGGAGAAGACTCTTGAGGGTCCCTTGGACTGCAAGGAGATCCAGCCAGTCCATTCTGAAGGAGATCAGTCCTGGGTGTTCATTGGAAGGCCTGATGTTGAAGCTGAAACTCCAATACTTTGGACACCTGATGCGAAGAGCTGACTCATTGGAAAAGACCCTGATGCTGGGAAAGATTGAGGGCAGGAGGAGAAGTGGACGACAGAGGATGAGATGGTTGGATGGCATCACCAGCTCAATGGACATGGGTTTGGGTGAACTCCAGGGGTTGGTGATGGACAAGGAGGCCTGGCGTGCTGTGGTTCATGGGGTCGTGGAGAGTCGGACATGACTGAGCGACTGAACTGAACTGAAATTATATGAGTTTACAATTCCTGAAGTTCAGACACAG
The DNA here is from genome assembly GCF_019923935.1 of Bubalus bubalis. Taxonomy (NCBI): domain Eukaryota; kingdom Metazoa; phylum Chordata; class Mammalia; order Artiodactyla; family Bovidae; genus Bubalus; species Bubalus bubalis. Next base: position 15,561,805 of record NC_059161.1, on the reverse strand, counting down.
GTTACAAGGGGCTCCATTATACTGTTCCCTCTACTTTGAATATGTTAGAAATTTTCCATAAAATTAAAAAAAAAAAAAAGCCACCAAACTAAAACTCTGCTTTGTGGCCCAGAGCTGTCGATCTATACTACCCACAGTTTCATGTACATTTATAGAAGGAGTGATACGCAGTCACTGTGGAGGCATAGTTTTTCTCGGCAGTTCTTGCAGTTTCCTTTGGACCCTATTTTGTAATTATCTCCTTCCTAAGCCCTCTTCTCTTCTTACTTTATACTAGGAACATTTAATCTGTGAGTTCACAGATGAATTTCCTCTAAATCATGCCTTTTCTGTATTTGCAAACGTGCATTTTTAGGGATTAGGCTCATGGCATCGATCAGCATTTTAAGGGTCCATGATTGTAGAAAGTCAAACACCCACTACTGTCTGCTTTGCTCAACACTCACATTCATGGGATTTTCTCCTACTTGCATATTTCCTGGCTTATGTCTGTTCTCTGGGCCACAACTTTGTCCTGTGCTTCAGTCCTGTCCATTCATTTGTCTCCTCTTTTTCTCCACTAACACCTCAAAGATAACATTTGGGTGATGGTTTTACCATTCACCCAGTTGGTCTTCATGCCAAATACCTCTCAATTAGCCTAGACTTCACTTTCTCCCTTAATGAACATCTGCACGTAAATAGTCATCAAACTCCTATTATTTCACCTCCTAAATGATATTTTTTGTGTCCTTTTCTTTCTTGGTTCGGTGTTTGGATGTGGATGCTCACCGTCTCTCCTCTGGCTATTAAACTACTATTGGAATCCTTCATACCAACCTCCTTGCCCTTAGCCCAGCCCCTTCTGTTTCCAGAAATGACATTACTAACTCAAAAATCTGATCATTTCACCCTTGTGTTGACATCAGTCATCCAGCCCCTGTCTCCCTAAGCATTCTCATTTCCTGACACTCCCTCCTCAGACCTATTTATTTAGAGCATGACATCCTTGTCAAATCTGCTAAACTTTGCTCATATCTTCACTCTGCATGGAGGTCAGCACCCTTTCCACCACCCTACCTTGCTCATCTTGTCAACATGAGAAATGCTGCTTTACCCTTCAAAGTCCTTAGGGGGACTCTTCTCTAAGAGGTGTCCTGGATGGTCCTCTTAGAGTACTTGGGACTTTCTCAAATGCTCACTCTGCCATTTGCACAAACTGCCATTAAGTGGTGTTGTTTTTAGTTGCTTTTTAATTGTTTACAGGGTATAAGCTAACCTTTTAGTACCTTCATAGCATCTATTTTTAGGAATATGATTGGTTTACAATGCTGTGTTAGTTTCTGCTGTGCAATGAAGTGATCAGCTATCTGTGTACATATATCCCATCTCTCCTGGACCTCTCCCACCCATCCCACTCCTCTAGGTCATCACAGAGCACTGAGCTGAGCGCCTGGTGCTGTATAGCAGCTTCCCGCTAGCTCCCTGTCCATGCGTGGTAGTGTGTGCATGTCACTCCCAATCTCCGAATCCTTCCAACCACCACCCCCCTCCGCTACATCCACGTGTCCTTTTTCTGCATCTGTGTCTCTATTTCTGCCTTGGAAATAGGTTGATCTGTACCATTTTTCTAGATTCCACATATATGTGTTAATATGCCATGTTTGTTTTTCTCTTTCTGACTCAACTTCACTCTGTATTAGATACCCTGTAGCTTTTGCCCAGTCCTGAGGACATGAGTGTTGCTGAATGTGTGCTGACCTGGGTCTCCAGAGACCGTCTTCCATTCACATGGCTGCCACCTCGAGCTCTTTTGAGATTTTGAGAGGGAAACCTCAGGCCTCCTCTTCTCTTGGACCCCATTTCCTGAAGAGAGAGGTGTCCTGAGTGGCCACTGGGAGGGGTAAACTTTCTGAGGAGAAGTTTTCTCTTTGGTGACTTGATGATTTCCCTGTCTTTCTAGGCCCCTCTGTTCCCTCCCTCTTCTTGTCTCCTTTTTTTTAAAACAAAACAAAACAAAACTGAAGTGTAGTTGCTGTACAACATTATGTAGGTTATAGAGGTACAATATAATGATTGACAGTTTTAAAAGGTTATACTCCATTGAGAGTTGTTATAATATATTGGCTCTACTTCTGTTCTTTCCCATTTCTTAGTGACCTCTTTGAAATATGTGACCACTGGGTCTGAAATAAGACTACTCTCTTCCTAAACTTCCTACCTACATATATGTATTTTTTAAATGAATTAAGGCGATTGAATTGTATTTTTAACCTATTTGGTAGTATTTTTAGGGTTTAACTCTCTTACTACCCAGGAGCCACTGAACTCAATATTGGGGTGTATGTGTGTGTGTGTGTTAGTTACTCAGTCGTGTTTGACTCTTTGAGACCCCATGATTGTAGCCCACTAGGCTTCTCTGATAGCATATTGAAAAGCAGAGACATTACTTTGCCAACAGAGGTCTGTCTAGTCAAGGCTATGGTTTTTCCATTGGTCATGTATGGATGTGAGGATTGGACTGTGAAGAAAGCTGAGCGCTGAAGAATTGATGCCTTTGAACTGTGGTATTGGAGAAGACTCTTGAGAGTCCCTTGGACTGCAAGGAGATCCAACCAGTCCATTCTGAAGGAGATCAACCCTGGGATTTCTTTGGAAGGAATGATGCTAAAGCTGAAACTCCAGTACTTTGGCCACCTCACGTGAAGAGTTGACTCATTGGAAAAGACTCTGATGCTGGGAGGGATTGGGGGCAGGAGGAGAAGGGGACGACAGAGGATGAGATGGCTGGATGGCATCACTGACTCGATGGACATGAGTCTGAGTGAACTCTGGGTGTTGGTGATGGACAGGGAGGCCTGGCGTGCTGCGATTCATGAGGTCGCAAAGAGTCGGACACGACTGAGCGACTGAACTGACTGACTGACTCATGCTCCTCTGTCCATGGAATTCTCCAGGCAAGAATACTGGAGTGGATTGCCATTCCCTTCTCCAGGGAATCTTCCTGACCCAGGGATAAAACCCGAGTGCCTTGGATTGCCGGCAGATTATTTACCATCTGAACCACCAGGGAAGCCTCGATATTGATAATGGAGCCTTTTTCCGAGAAAATTGTGATTTTCTGAGAACAGTTTCAGTCAGAAAGCTTTGACAATGACCACAACATCATCTCAAAATTAAGATTTCTATTGCTGAAATATTTATAAATGAACGTATTAGCTGCTGTGAGGTTGTATCTAACTGTGTCTCTCCATACACTTTTCCTCCAGTGTTTAGTAACCTCACTCTGCCAGGTCCATGGTGGAAAAGACAGGGTCTGCTAGCCCTTAGGCATGAAAATAGGAAAGCAAGGCTTCCGTGGGATCTGGGGCATCACATAAAAGTCTTCCTGCCTGGTGTGAGGGTGTAGGTAAAAGGGAGAAGACAAGATGGAGGGAGATCATCTTTATGGTGGAATTGGAGTGTGTGGTGGCTTCATTCCAGGGATGTGAGTCAATTGTGCAGTTAGGCTGTAGGTGGGTACCTGGTACAGTCATGGAGAAGATGGTGCAGAGAGGTTGCATGGAAGGTTTATCACTCAGGGTTCCGTCAGAGAAGCACCCCTTTACTAGATTCCCTGGGGTCAGTGAAATGGAGAACACAGTCTACACTGTGTGCAGGCCTCTCTGGGGCCCTCCAAGCCCAGAGCTCCTCCAGGTAGGATGCTCATCACTGCCCTTTCCTGGGTTCCCCCTGATCCCAAACAGAACTTGCTAGGTCTCTAGCCAGGTAATGTGGAACACTAAATCAGGGAAGGGTATTAATAATGGTAGAGTATGTTGTTCGTCCAAAAAAATATGTGTGTTTAGTGGTTGTCAGCAATGCTTTAGGGACTTCCCTGGTGGTTCAGTGGCTCAGACTCTGCATTCCCAATGCAGGGGGCCCAGGTTTGATCCCTGCTTAGGGGACTAAATCCCATGTGCTGCAACCAAGGCCCAGTGTAGCCAAATAGATTAATTAATTTAAAAAGATCAAAACAGAACAATGCTTTAATGCAATGTATGAGAAATCTGGAGTTTAATGGTGATAAGCAGCAGAGGTGATATTCCCAGTGAGGTACCCACCTTGCATTTTGTGACATGCTCAAAAGGTGTATAGACACACACACACACACAAACACACACACACACACACACACACACACACACACACACAGAGCTAGATAAAGGTTACCAAAATAAACATATAACCAAATTGTCTGTCCTTTTGCTTTGACTTCCCTGTCCTCTGCTATGTCCATATCAATATTAAACCTAATTAAATTTCATCTGGATGAAAGGCTTTATAAAGGTCAGGAAGAAAACCTAACTCAGTTTTCTGTGCTAATGAGTTCTTTTATTCTTTAAAATGAGAATTGAGGATGGAGAGAAAAGAAGTGTCAGTTGATCTCTGAATTCACCAGCATAAAAATTGCTTGTTAAAGCTCTGATTTGAAAAAAAAAAAAAAAAAAAAGAATTACACAAAAATAATCACCATGCCCCCCCTTTTTTTTTTTAATTGTATATTTTTACGCAATTTTGGAACTCAGGTTTTAATCTCAGTCTGCTCATCCAGAGTTGTAATATTGTGCTTTGTGGCTATACACACGCACAAAAAAACTTAGGCATGGATACACAGTATATTGAAAAACAAATGAATTAAAAGTTAGCAGCTGTATTTACCTTCAAGTTCTTGCACACTAGAGGCCTATTCTGCTCCAAGTTCACCAAAAGGGCATTAGCAAATGATAAGCATCTGAAAGCTGAAGTTTTCCATGATTATAAACTTCATGAGCAAATGCTCTATTGAGTGATTTCATGCTTTATAAATAATTTTGGTTTTAGAAATAAATGTTAATGTTAGTCTGTTATTGGAGATGAATAAAAGCACCAATCAATCCCCATGTGATCTTTGGCTGTCCTTGGAAGGTGAAATATTTTGTGACATTGACATCAGAAGTTGAAGCCAACTCTTTATATGAAATTTCCCTCTAGATAGTGTATAGAATGCATCTTAAACTCCTAGATGTGTGTGTGTGTGCGATGTAAGTGCTCCTGGTGACAATTTTATGGAATGCTTCTTGGATGGAGCTTACGTCTCAATAACAAGGTAGACGATTTGGTTGGCAAGAGTGATGGTATCACCGCTACGTCTCCGTGCACACATGCTTAGTTGCTTCAGTCGTGTCCAACTCTTTGTGACCCTGTGGACTGCAGCCTGCCAGGATCCTCTATCCATGGCTTCTCCAGGCAAGAATACTGGAGTAGGTTGCTGTGCCCTCCTCAAGGCGAGTTTCCTGACACTGTCTCCTATGAAAGGCTCATTCCCTTTAAAAAGATTTTGGTTTCTGGACTCCCCAAAGCCTAGAGCAGAGCAAAATTCCCCTCTTTGCAATTGTGGGAGTGAGACCAGCTGTCTTAGCAGTCCAAAGGGAAAACGCCCTTCTCACGTCATTGGTGGGGTCACCGTCAGGTATGGGTCATTAGATAACGTTGTATTTGTCCCAAGCAGCAAAATTAAGGGTTGCCCCCAAATTAAGTTCTGTGGTTTTCTGCTTGTGAAATCAGATCATATTGCCTTGTGTATTCTTAGTCTGACCCCAGCATAGCCAGGTGGCAGGAGAGGGTGTGCCCACTACATGTGTTGTTGACACGTAGGCAGGCTGTGATCTGTGTACCTTTTCACGGTCACGTCTGTGGGGTAGCTGATGGCTCAGAACAAACTTTGATTGGCCTTTTTGTAGCTAAATAATACACAAGAAGTTCTGTGAGTCACTTTATTTATGGTGTCACACAGGATCGGTGGGATTATTTAGGTTATACAAGGTAGGAACAAAATCGGTACCTTGCTTGTTGATTCTGCCTGTCCTTTCTTGAGCTCTCTCTCTTTCTTGTGACCCGGAACAGTTTTATTATAAACTGCTCTAGCTGATGAGCAATTTTGAAGGCCTTTAAAACATTTAGTAGCTTTGCCTCACCTCTATTGTTTGTGCCTTAAAAGCTTTCCACGACCTCATGAGTGGAAAACTTTCAGTTAAAAGGAAGCATAAAACCCTTTGCTAAGAGGATTGCTGTGTTCCAGGGGCCACTGGTCCCTACTCAGCTAGGATCATTTCCCTCCTCAATGGTAAACCAGCTGCATTAGGAGCCACAGCCTGTTTCTAGAAAAATCTTAGCACTGGGAAATATACTCTGAAATGTTTCTTAAGTGGTAAGGACCATAGCCCACATCACTTTGGGGCGAAGAAGCCCGAGTTGTGTTGTAGCCAAATTCATCTGGAAGAACTGAGCCCCATTCAGGCTTCCAGCAATTCTACCAGCAGAGATGAGAACTTTGTACTAACTGATGTTTGCACTTGTGGACCGCAGGTAAACACAACATTGCCCGGAGTGCAGGTAGAACGCAAAGCCACGCTTCTACCTGTGTTTTGCTTTTGTTTTGAGATTCTTTCTTTGCTTTCCGTAAGATTTTAAAGTATTGACTTATAGTTCAGCAACACTTTTTTGCTAGATCTGCCTTTTTCAGAAAGCTAGTGTTTCGTTTTCCTAAAGGAAACAACCCAGGGTAAACATGGTTCCGCCTTTCAGTGTTTTTGTCTTTTCCTTTGTTTGCTGAACCTTTGTTAATATCCTCTTTTGTTCCAAAGCCTTGACATTTCTTGACATAGCCACCTAGTTTAGTTTTTAATCTCTGAAGAAATCTCAGCCCAAACTGGTTTTTTATTGGGTTATTTGTTCATAACTGCAGTGTTTGACTTGCTCTTCAAGAAATAGCTGTTCGTTTTATGTGTGAAACTTCAGGGATTAAGGGACAGCGAGTGCCAGGTACTCTGCAGTTTTTGTCTACCTAAGTTAGACTTTAAGGAAGCTGCTCTCCTGGTTTCCCCAGAATGTGTTTTTAAATTGCAATTTTGAAAATTGCAAAGTTGAAATCTTCTCAACTCTGAAGGAGAAGAGAGATTATATTTAATCTTTCTGGCAGTTGGAGAAAGATTGAATTTCTTTTGAAACTTGAAAACAAGAAACAAAGTATTGTATGGATAGAAGGTTAAGATGCATCATGTCAGGACTCCAAGTGCTTTATACTAAATATACCACGAGCAGCAGATCCATGAGGAAAACTCTAAAAGTTGTGTATAGGGTGAGTTTCTTTCATTTTATTTATGCTTGGAAAGACAGTAAGTGGGGAATAGCATGTATTTAAAACTCAATACTTATCCAGTCATTGAAGCTGAGAATCAAAGACTAGGAATATTTCAAGTTTTGATATATTTGATACACTTCATTCAGTAAGTTATGGTTGAGTAGATTAGAAGCTTTCAGTTTTGTATTGTTGTTTTTCAGTTGCTAAGTTGCATCTGACTCATTGTGACCCCATGGACTATAGCATGCCAGGCTTCCCTGTCCTTCACTGTCTCCCAAAGTTTGCTCAAACTCATGTCCACTGAGTCAATGATGCCATCCAACCATCTCATCCTCTGTCACCCCCTTCTCCTCCTGCCCTCATTTTCCCCAGTATCGGGGTCTTTTCCAATGAGCCAGCTCTTTGCACCAGGTGGCCAAAGTATTGGAGCTTCAGCTTCAGCATCAGTCCTTCCAGTGAGATAATCTGTTATCAGAGTTGATGTAAATCTAATCAGTAACTACAGTCACAGATACTTAGAGGTCAATTTAATGGTAAGTCCAACAGCAGTGGGCAACATAACCCACGTGAAAGAGACAGGAGCTCTCAAAGTGGTCTGGTATCATGGTGTGGTTTCTCTAAGTTCCTTAGAATTATAAATTACTGATCCCAAGCAAGTGCAAACTGTCTTCAGATACTTGCATTCTTTGAAGGAATTCAGTTCAGATCAGTTGCTCAGTTGTGTCCGACTCTTTGCGACCCCATGAATTGCAGCACGCCAGGCCTCCCTGTCTATCACCAACTCCCGGAGCTCACTCAGACTCATGTCCGTCGAGTCAGTGATGTCATCCAGCCATCTCATCCTCTGTCGTCCCCTTCTCCTCCTGCCCCCAATCCCTCCCAGCATCAGAGTCTTTTCCAATGAGTCAACTCTTCACATGAGGTGCCCAAAGTACTGGAGTTTCAGCTTTAGCATCATTCCTTCCAAAGAAATTGCAGGGCTGATCTCCTTCAGAATGGACTGGTTGGATCTCCTTAGGGGGTAGTAAATATATTTTTTTCATAAAGGCTCTTTTTAGTTAGTTACATTCTTATTTCAAAATAGTCTAGCATCTGAACGTGGGAATTAGAATTTAATGGAGTGTGATATATTGTACATGTCTATTATTCTATCCTGTGATCTGAATTTTGAATTCCTCAACGTTCCATTGTTAAAGAGCATATGAGTATTTGTAGGTTTGCCCCTAAGCTGACGTTTTAAAAGGCCAAGAGAGCCCTCTCCTTGGTGTCGTGTCATTGTATTGTCTCAGAATTTGGAAGGAACAACCTCTAGGTAACATTCAGCCACAAATATAAGGCGACTTGTCTTGTAATTCAGCTTTTAAACAATATCTGTTAGACTAGCACTTCTGAAACTTCTACATGCATAGGAGTCACTGGGGATTTTGTTAGAACTGCACATACTGAGATCCAGGGTGGAGCCTGAGATTCTGTTTTCCTAAAAAAATCCCCAGTGGATCCCAATCCTATTGGTCCCTAGGTCACATTTTGAGAAACAAAGTCTTAGAAAGTAGCTGTGAGGTGGCCAGCTTCCTTCCCCCACCCCCAAATTGAAAACTTTATTTATTTATTTATATTGAAGTATAGTTGGTTTACAATATTGTGTTAGTTTCAGGTGTATAGCAAAGTGATTTGGTTATATATATATATATTCTTTTTATGCATTCTGCCTATGATATTTTGTTGGCTCCAGTATTTTCCCTCTTTGGAGAAGGCAATGAAAATACAACTATAAATGGTTACCTTTTGGGATTGCTAATATTGAGATTTACCATAAACTCTTCTTCATAGTGACCACTTAAAGCTCCATGTCGTTCTTGTCCGCATCAGATCTCATACACCTAGAATGACTCCTGACCCATGATGGGCCTTGAATAAATACCCACTGAATGAGGTCATCATTCGATGAATGCATTACATTCCGATTTGGGGATATTATGAATATTCTTCATTTTGGATTTTCACTGTTGAATTTTCACTAGACCCTGAGAACACATCAAGAAGCTACGTAATTCTTTGATGTGTGGAGTGTGTTTAGTTACTCAAGTTCTCTTTCCCTCTTTTACAGCCTTCTGTCCCCTTTGGCTCTTAACCTTTACAGATTGAAAAAGACTTATTTTAACAACCTTTCCAAAACTCTGAGCCTTTTCATTTTGTTCTGTTTTTTCTGTTTATACATTCATCATGTCATTTGTGTTTTGATCAGCGGAACTAATAATGCTGTTTCATAAATACGACAGTACTTTGGCTTGTACCTGATGAGGTCGGAGCATAAGAAACCCTTTATGCTGAGTTTCCAATAAACTTTCTGGTGATAACCAAAAAAAAGCAGCTACATAATTCTGTGTGTATATGCTAGAGTGTGTGTGTGTGTGTGTGTGTGTGTGTGTGTGTGTGTACATACATTGGAACTTGGTTCTTACTTGCTGTGAGTTGTCAGGTTGACACCTGATCTCTTTTCATAGCTTCCTGCTTAAATTAACTTCCTCTTTTATTAACACAGTTAGGTAATTTCATTATCATAGCTAACAACTTGAAGGCAATATCAGGAGTTTACTTCTGCAATAGAAACTTGATGATCTTCAGAAAGGTTATGATATGTTTATACTTTTTCATAATAAAATATGGGGCTTCCCCAGTGGTTCAGTCAGTAAAGAACCTGCCTGTAATGCAGGAGACTGCCTACAATGCAGGAGACACAGGTTCAGTTCCTAGGTCGGGAAGATGCCCCAGAGAAGGAAATGGTAACCTACTCCAGTATTCTTGCCTGGGAATTCCATGGACAAGGGAGTCTGGCAGGCTATGACTGCATAGGGTTGCAAAGAGTCAGACATGACTGAGTGACTAAACTAACCATCACCACCATAATAAAATATTCCCACTCTTACCCTTTAGAAACGATGATGATAACACAAGTCCCAGATTTGATATTTTTATGTTGAAATTCTCCAAGTATCCACTCAGATCCCGCCTTCTGCATAGTCTTCCTTGAATCCATCCAGGCTTCCTTTGTAACTTGGTTTAATGCTAGCCGTATCAACCATCTTATAGTATCGCAGTCTCTTACTCATCTATTATTCTCTAACAATCACTCCATTGGAGACAAATATTTTTATCCAGATGTGCCCAATCTAGTGCTGGCCCACAGCACCAGTAAATGTTGACTGAAAAATTGAATGAATGGTCACAGTGTTTGGAAAGAGAGAGAAGACTAAACCAAGCAGAAACTATCTGGGACAACTTTCTGTAGAGGTGATGATGATCACTTGGTTTAATGTTATCCCTTTCCTTATTGTTATGATAACATTGCTGCCAGTATGTTAGAGTTGTTAAGTAAATACTCCACAAGAAAATGGGGTTGCTGTATAAATCAGTAAGCTGCAGATATTCACAGTGTGTTCTGAATTTAATTCTTACTCATAACCCTAACCCTAACCTGTTGGGGACACAGAAGTGACTAAAATTGTATCTGTCATCTTGAGAGGAAAGTTGGCACATTCAACAAATACTTACTGAGCAAAGGTAAATAACATTGCTTACCTGCTTTTAAGAAGCTTATGCTCTTGTGCCGTGGAGACTAACACCAAATAGGCTGTAAGGGGCTCTGTGTTGGAGAAGCAAGCAAAATGCTGCAAGAACCCAAAGGAAAGAGATGGATTCCAGCTGCGGGGAGCAGAGGCCAACTAGTAGAATAGAGATATGTTTTGACATAGATTCCGTCTCTCTTGCTTTCTGAAGTGGGATCAATATGGCACAGGCGGTCTGGCCTCTCTGTGATCATCGTGAACACTGGTTTGGGGGCTCAGTCACCTGAAAGCTGCTGTCCCTGTAGTGCGTTGCTCAGACTCTCCTGGACTCTCGCATCTGCTCATAGTTCTTTTGTGCCTCTTTGATGGGAATCTTGCCAGCTGTCAGTGTACTTACTTCCGCATCTTCAGTCTGATTTGTTACGGGCTGTAACAGATAAAGGGAAAGTGGGATTGCATCAGTTTTGAGCGTCCTGAAGCAATTTTATGGGAGTGAAGGTTAGTGTAAATATTCTTTAGGCAGTCATAGCCATGTTTATCATCTAATGGCATGTATACTTCCTGATACGTATTTCCTTATTTAGGATGAGAGTTATCGTCTAGTCAGTGCTTGGTAATATGGTGGTGGCCTTGCAGACATTGCTTCAAATGTTCAGAGCTACCCTACAAGGTAGATGGTGTTTATATTCATTTTATAGAAGAGGAGACTGACATTTAAAAGGTTAATTAACTTTCCCTGGGTCCCATAGCTGGTAAATGGCAGATCCTATTTGTTTCCTAATCTGTCTGACTTCAAAGCACAGGTTCTTTTAAGTGCTCCATCCTGCCTCTGGTGGAGTTGAGTGTCCTGTGCTGAGTGAGGGGAATAGTTGGACTCAAGGAGACTCAAGGATCTGCCCTCATGGAGCTTTGACTGGTGACCAAAGTATGGTGACTCATATGGTTAAGAATTTGCCTGCAGTGCAGGAGACCCACGTTCGATATCTGGGTTGGGAAGATCCCAGGGGGCAGGGAATGACAACCCACTCCAGTGTTCTTGCCTGGAGAATTCCATGCACAGAGGAGTCAGTGGGGTCACAAATAGTCAAACTCGACTAAGCAACTAATACTTTCACTTTCAAAGTATTTGAAGCCTAGGTAACTGATTCCAGCAGAGGAACTATTACTATTTGGTGGTAATTACAGCAGAGTCAAAACCGTATCCATTTACAAATCAGTACGATTGTTCCAGTGGTGTTTGTCCTTTTGTCGGTCTTCTAATATTTGCTTCTCTTTGGGAATTTACCCAAAGATTGATAGGGGGGAAGGGTTTGTTACAACCTTCTAATCACTCATTCATCTCTGTTGGTCCCACTGAGCAAAGACACAAAAGGAACCTTTTCTCCAGGAGTTAACATACTGCTAGATCTAGACTATTTGAAGCAATAAAAAGACTATATAGTATGCTCTGCACGTGTACACTGAATAATAAATGGATATGGTTTTGACTTTGCTGTAATTTGAAACAACTCCAAGTATTCCAGTTTAACATCTTCATTTATTTACACCAACTCTGGCTTTTACAACAGTCTGGCTTGTTGCCAGTTATCACAAGAGATTGGAAATTTCTCATAGCAAAATTAATTTTAATTCATGACTAAATATATGCCATGAAGAGAATTTTAAAAGAATCCAAATTAGACTAATTCAGAATTTAAAGGGCCTTAAAGTTTGTGTCAGGAAACAAAATGATGATAGAATTTTGGAACTTCAGAAAGAGTGAGAAATTAACTCTTGCATAAATGAGTCTGCATCAAATTTAAATAAATAAGAGGCAGGACTCCGCTGGTGGTTCAGTGGTTAAGACTGCCTTCCAGTGCAGGAGGTGTGAGTTTGATCTATGGTTGGGGAGCTACAGGCCTTGTCAAAAAAACCAAAACTTAAAACAGGAGAAATATTGTAACAGATTCAATAAATACTTGAAAAATAGTCCACACCAAAAAAAGAAATCTTTAAAAAAATGTTAGAGTAGTATTTGTATTTTTATTAAGTTTCTCTGTTTTAGAGGGGAATTCTATCAAAGATTTTCCATTCCTTAAATAAAGTTAAGTATATGTTTGAAAAAAACCCAGGGAATCTTATTAATAATCATATCTACTTAAACAGTATTTGACAGCATTCTATAGCTGTTACATTGTGTTGGTTGTTATGAAATACTACCTTTTAGGGGAATGTTGACATGATAGACTTTTCCAGGGTCCTAAATTTTTCCTGCCAGCTTAGACCATCTTCATTTGAAGGCTAGATCAGGAAGTGGACTGGGGAGTAATTTGTTTCAGTGAATAGCTTGACATTTAAGAAATTCATTACCTTAACAGAATGGGCTATATTTTTTCAACAAATGAGTTGTTCCTGGAGCAAGTGAAGGGCAAGTCAGACTCTTTTAAGGTTTGCCTTAACACTTTTAGGTCAAAGACTACAACACGTGAAACCTATAGCCGTAGAGAATTGATGCCAGTTATAAAACTGCGTCATTTGGACTGCGGAATACTAAAGAAACTGCACACAGCTTTCCTCGTTTATTTCCCAGCAACTGAATGACTTTCTTTTCTCATCCGAGGCTTTTATAACTGTTTGTTGTGCTCTGTGTAGGTCTAAGATCCCAAAGCTGCTCTAGGATTGTTATAGCCATTATCTACATCTTCTCCACTTTTAAGATTCATGCTACTTGGCAAACATGTGTGGAACACCTTCTGGGTATCAGTCATTGAAGGAGAGATTTTTTTTTTTAGTGAATCAGAGTCCCTCGTGGATAGTTTGGGAGACCTACATAGCAGGCAGTGCAGACATGGTGTGGAAAGTACAGGAAGAGACAGAAAGTATTGCTGAGACAGAGAGCACGTGGGCAGAGATCACAGAGGATTCCTAGGAACTGGACACCCCGAGTGGAGTTTAGAGATTGAGTGGACCTTGCAAGACAAGCGGTCATAAAAACTTTCACATCCTTCCCTTTCTCTTTCCTTTTTCCTTTTCCCTTTTCCTCTAGCCGCTGCCAGTCTCCTCCACCGCCACAGCTGCTCAGCCTGCCTGTTCCTTGCACCCCATCTTTCTCTGGCTCTTTCGGAGATCCTTTAGGACTTTTCCACACTGGGACTCCCCAAGCAGCTCCCTCCACAACAGGGAGAGCAGAACGCGCAAGGGAGCAGAGAGGGCCATGCATTTCCTCTCTTGTGATGCTGGAAGCTGTCACTGCTTTTCTCTAGATGTCTTAGCCACACATTTCATTACAGATCATCTTGGTAAGGTAGTGATAGAAATAGATTAGGGGTGGGGGACTGGCAAGCCGTGGAGGGAAGTCACTCAGTGTCACCCCCAATCCCAGTGTTCGCTCTGCTCCTTCGAGCGGCTGATACCATTGTCAGGAGAAGCAGGCTCCTTTGTGGGTGTTTACATCCCCAGTAAAACACAGCTTCAGTAGACATTCAATAGAAATTGAGTTGCGGAGGTGCCAGCAAGAGGTAATAAGGTCAGCGATGCTATAAATGCCATTGAATATGCTCTGATGCCCTTAATGATTTTTTTTCCTTCACTAAAACCCTATTACTCTCAAGCAGAGGAAATAAAAATGGGGTGACTATCACTTTATCTAAAGGAGCATGCCCCCTTTTTCACCTCTCCAGATGTGCCCAAACCTGGATTCACTTTATTGGCATCTAGAGGTGTGCTGGGAGAAGGCAATGGCAACCCACTCCAGTACTCTTGCCTGCGAAATCCCATGGACGGAGGAGCCTGGTGGGCTACAGTCCTGGGGTCGCAAGGAGTTTGACACGACTGAGCGACTTCACTTTCATGCACTGGAGAAGGAAATGGCAACCCACTCCAGTGTTCTTGCTTGGAGAATCCCAGGGACGGAGGAGCCGGTGGGCTGCCGTCTATGGGGTTGCACAGAGTCAGACACAACTGACGCGACTTAGCAGCAGCAGCAGAGGTGTGTTGTCAGAGTTTTCTGAATCATCTACTGAAGACCCTGGCAGATTGACAGAGCCCAGTCTGTGTGTGAAAGGCTTCACAAATGGTGACGAGGTATATGAACATCAGTTCTTTTTCTGTCTGTGATGCCAGGAAGGGCCCTGAATTCCATAGCTCTCCATCACTGTTTGACATTGAAGAGGAGTTTCCTTCCTGTCTCCAGCTTGTCTACATTTTCCTTGTCTTTTCTTAAAAAAAAAAAAAATATATATATATATATATATATTTGACTGTACCAGGTCTTAATTGCAGCACATGGGATCTTTGGTTGCATTGTTCAGGGTCTTTCGTTGCAGCATGTGGGATCTAGTTCCCTGACCAGGGATCGGCCCCAGGTCCTCTTCACTGGGAGCCCAGAGTCTTAACTTCTGGACCACCAGAGAAGTCCCATCATCCTTGTCTTCTTTGTCTTCGTTTTCTCCCCAGAAAACGTTGATGCTTGCATGCCTGCTGTCATCTGAGCATCACTGCTAGAGGTAGCATTTTCAACATTGGCACATCACCCTACTCCCATGGGATTGAGTGACCCAGGGGCACTCACATCACCCATTCTGTTGACCAGACCTCTTGCTTAGGACCTCAGAGCTCTCAGTCAATCAAGGCTTGAATTGGTGTTCTTTGTATGCCACTGTGATGGCCTTGTCCATCTAACCAACTGTCCGAATGCTAGTGGACAGGGCTCCCCCATGGCTAACATACTCTGGTCTTCTTGACAGAATGTTCTTGGTGTCCACCTTCTAGTAACAGGTGGTAGAGTTGGAGGGGAGAAAAGCACCCCTGAGTACTCCTTATTGGATCCAGTGAGTCTAAAATTTTTTACCTTAAGCACACAGCAGAGGCAGGCTTCCCAGATGGCTCACTGGTACAGAACCCACTTGCCAAGGCAGGAGCCACAGGAGATGTAGATTCTGTCCTTGGAACAAGAAGATGCCCTGGAGAAAGAAATGGCAGCCCACGCCAGTATTCTTGCCTGGAAAATCCCATGGACAGAGGAGTCCGGCAGGCTACAGTCCATGGAGTCCCAGAGAGTCAGACATGACTTAGCAACCAAACAACAGCAACAACACAACACAGGCAGCCACCTGGTGTCGAGAACCTTGGCAGGTTTGGGTCTTCCTGTCCTCGGCCACTGGTGCCATTAAATCCTCCTGATCGTTGCTACTGCCCAGAGACATGTCTTATCGGTGAGCCTGTTTCCTGCACAGCAGACCCAGAGGCCCCAGCCAGGAGTCAGCTAATGTTTAAAAAGGATACAAGTCTGGCTGCTGCATTTCCTGTCTCTTTGGATTGATGCTCTTTGGCTATTTTGCTGATGTCATTGTACATCTGTTTTTTGGGAGTGAGTGTAACAAGGAAGGAGAATGGTTAATCTAGCAAAGAACTCATTACACCATGAATGATGAAGGGTAGGCTCCTGTTTTATTCCTGTTTGATTTGTTTGCTTCATTGGGGAAAACAAATGATCATGTCACCCTATGGAGAATTTCGCTTTCTCTTTGACATACAAATAAACAGCCTCCCACGTTTCATTATTTTTGCCACTGCTGGAATTGTTGATTAAAAAAAAAAAGCCACATTGTTATGTTGCTTTTTTGTATCATGACCTTCACTACTGGATAGGGAAAGGAAACCAACAACATATGTATACTTTTTTTTAAGAAATGGAGGATGCTTCACTACAGATGCCTTTATAAATCCAGGTCCACTGAAGCAAGATAGATGAGGTGAAACAGTAGCAAGGAGGGCATGAGTCTTCATTTTCTTGCTGGTAATATGTCTCAGAGATGAGGATTCAGTTTTCATTAATTTATTGAAAAAAATTAAAGTATCCCTTTCTCTCCTTCTTGTCTTCATCTAGGAGAACATTCCTGGTAATGGAACTAAAATTCATTTTCTTGATGTTGTGTGTTCAGTCTTTGGCATATAAAACACATGGAGGTGTGGGTTATTAGAGGTTCTGCTGCGCTGCTGCTGCTAAGTCGCTTCAGTCGTGTCCGACTCTGTGTGACCCCATAGACGGCAGCCCACCAGGCTCCCCCGTCCCTGGGATATTAGAGGGTTCTAGATGCTGGCGAACTTGGATTTTCCCAGAACCAACTACTAACTGGCAACTCTGTGGCCTCTATTTCCTAGTAGTGTGTTTGTTTTCTATTTATATTCCTTTGCATATATGCTACGTTACTGCAGTCGTGTCCGACTCTTTGCGACCCTGTGGACGGTTGCCTGCCAGGCTCCTCTGTCCATGGGATTCTCCAGGCAAGAATACTGGAGTGGGTTGCCATGCCCTCCTCCAGGGGATCTTCCCCACCCAGGGATCGAACCCGTGTCTCTTGTGTCTCCTGCATTGGCAGGCAGGTTCTTTACCACTAGTGCCACCTGGGAAGCCCTTCTATTCCTTTATTCTCTGGCTTTTGGAGCCCAGCAAAAAGGCTCCTCTGTTTTGTGATATTTCCATTGCTGGCCACTATCAATCTGTGTTCAGCCAACAGTGGGTTTGCAGACCCGTCTCTTGAGGGTGTGTGGATATTTAGCAGTTGAGGGTACAGATTAGGAGGTCTTGACATTCTGTTGCTAGGTTACTGAACCCTGAATTACTGATCCCTCAACACAGTGTTTGTGTTCTACAATTGCTATTTGTGGCTGAAAGCAGCAGCTGTATACATTGGTGGGGGAGGGTGGGGTGGGCTATAGTGAGATAAAATGAATAGTTAGACATAGTCCATCAAAAAATAATTACCGTAAGGAAATATTTGTGGCAAACTAGGAAAAAGAAATTGCTACTCCTCCCTCCTCCCCCTGCAACACTGGAAGAGCTATTTTATTCATGTTCAGGGAGTTTCTGGGCAAGCATTTATAGAAGGCTGTGATGATAACTCAGTCATGAACTAGACCTTGTAATAAACATCAGCGGATACCACTGTGGAAGCTGCAGCCAGCCCTCCTGATCCAGGGGTGGGGACAGGGGATGTCAATCTTGGGTATATGTTTTTCTTTCTTTCCTTTTTTATTCCTTTTCTGTTAAGTTTTCTCTTCTATTCATACTTTTTTTTTTAAATCTTATGGACAAAAGTTTCTATTTAAAAATAACCTTTATTCAGAGAGTAATTTTACCAAATTATGGTGTAATTATACTATCACCATTTGACCTTTCTAAGCAGCCTCTAATAATCAGAAATTTCAACTGCATTTTTGGCAAAAGTTATTTTTTGTAATTCCCATAATTCTCTCTTCCTATACACTTTTGCTTCTTAGCTAACACATCAAGTAACAAATATTTACTAATCTCCTACTTTGTGTAAATAACTGCATTGGATCAAAGACATGGAAAGCATGACTTTCCTTGAAAAATTTATAAGTGGGCTAGGATACCAAGACAAAAATGCACAAAAGTTAGCAATTTAAAATAGCAGCACAGGAGATGATCTAAGACCATGTATGTAATTATATCTTAAGAGGAGAGGTAAGTGCTGACTTCAGAAGAAAGGGGATTCCCAGAGGCCCAGTTACACTAAGATGGAAAGATAAGTGTGGACTCATAGGAACATAGACAGGTGATGAATAGGCCATGTGGATACTTGCTGATGAATTTAGAGCAGAAGATCTGTGTGGCCTGGAGCAAGGTTTCTTAGAGGTGATAAGGCTTGTTCTGGACCTTGAAGGATGGGTAGAATTTGAATAACAGGCGGAGATGAATAACAGGAGGGCTTTCTATCTAAGGTGAGACTATGAGCAGAGGCATTTCAGGTTAGAATATGAAAATATGTTCAGGGGTTAGTAGCTAGAGACTAGACTGGCTAGAGCAATATGCCTGGAGGAAGTTGGATGAAATTGGAGATGTGGACGGAAAGCCTTGATTTCCATGAGGAGTTCAAACTTTCTTCTGGAGGACAACTCCATTTCTTATTTATTGCCTGAGCACATATCCTCAGCTAAACACTGTTGGAAGCTAGGGATACAGTAGGAAGCAAGAAACAGATCATCTGTATCCCCCATGGAGTTTATGCTCTAGACTTATGGGACCAATAGACAGACCTTTAGGAATTAAGAATATTCTGCCCTTTATGACAGCTTTGAAGGGGGCTATCGGGTCTTCTGAGACCTTTGGGCAGTGACAGCTCATGCAAACCAGAGTTTAGCCAGGCAAAGGTGAGGACAGAGAACCTTCTAGGCAGAGGATAGCCAGTGCAGAGATGGGGTGACAAGGCCAGCCTGCTGGTCACTGTTTTGAAGAGGGTTTATTGAGTTCCTACTCTGTGTCTAGCCGGGCTTTCGATATAACAGAGGAGACAAATACAGAAGGTGATTTCTGCCTCAAAGCACTTAGTGACTATTTAGAGAGAGAGGCCTAAGAAATGTGGAATAATTGACTCTACGAGTAAGAGTTGAGGAAAGAGAAAATTGATGGAAGGTGTGAAATGGTATGAAGCTTCTTCCTGGAAAAGTAAAGGCTGAAGCAGAAGTAGAGAGGTGGGCTTGTGAACAGAGTGTTGAAGGAGAAGGGTGGTCTATGAGACCCACCTGAAGTGATGAAGAAGATGTTACCTTGGAGCAGTAGGAAGAGGAAACAGTGAGTCAATGCCTCTGGGTCCTAAGGGACCCTGACTTAGTCACCTAAACTCCTCAGTCTTCAGTCTTCTCATCTGCAAAGTTCAGAACCTTGACCTCAGTATCTAGCTTGAAAGTCCGGGTATCTCAGGTTTTACCCCAGAGGCATTAATGAGTCTTGGAGGGTTTGGGGCCAGGGGAAGGTCTCGATGGAATCAATGCGCTGAGAATCTTAATTTGTCTTTATCGTAGAAAACTAATTAATGGATAATTACTAACTTATGAGAAGTACAATTTTTTTTTACTAAAATTTTTAATCATGTTCTCATGTTTTTAAAACTGCCAATAGGACCATCCTAATGTTCATTGGACATGGCTTTTTAAATGTTTCCTTTCTCAGAACAGCAAGTAAGGTGAAGTGAAGTGCAAATCGCTCAGTCATGTCCGACTCCTTGTGACCCCATGGACTATACAGTCCATGGGGTTCTCTAGGCCAGAAGTGGAGTGGGTAGCCTTTCCCTTCTCCAGGGGATCTTTCCAACACAGAGATCGAACCCAGGTCTCCCTCATTGCAGGCAGATTCTTTACCAACTGAGCCACAAGGGAAGCCCTTGAGCAGCAAAGACACAAACAAAAACTATAGCCTAGAAAATGCTGATGAATAGTGAAAAGCTGAGTCCAGAACATGGTTTACAAATACAAATTTAAGTTTGAATCCTAAAAATTCTTTATAATTTTCAGGGAGATCTTGGAATGAGAAAATTGATGTCTTTTACACACCAGTATTTTTGCCTGGAGAATCCCATGGACACAGGAGCCTGGCGGGTTACAGTCCATAGGGTCCCAAGGAGTCAGACACCACTGAAGCGACTTAGCGTGCACACACATTTTAGTAGTACCATTCCTGGGGTGGTAATGGCAGTGATGTAATATAGGTGATATAGGGGTGACATCTCCCCCGACACAGGGATATCAAGCAGCCTACCAGATATGCCTTTGTCATATCCAGGACCAAAGCCTCCTCAGCATGGACCCCTCTAGAGATCCCAGCTTGACCATCCCTAGAGATGACAGCTGAGTAAAGGCCTTGTTAGAATAGAATGTGGTCAGGTTCTAAATGTAGTATTTCTGCCGTGTCTCTCTCCAGTAGAAGAGTTTATCATCAAACCATCCATTTAGTTCTTTATTCAGATGAAGACTTGAAACCTTCATGTGTCAGGCTGGAACCGAAGGTGGATCTCTGGAGAACGTTAGTGCCCAGAGGTGCTAGCTGGGGCAACTGGATGCTGAGCCTTGGTCTCCTGTGGGCAGGCCCCAGTTTGGTGGCTCCTGTGTTGTCTGGTGGAGAAGGCAATGGCACCCCACTCCAGTACTCTTGCCTGGAAAATCCCATGGGTGGAGGAGCCTGGTAGGCTGCAGTCCATGGGGTCGCTAAGAGTCAGACACGACTGAGCAACTTTACTTTCACTTTTCACTTTCATGCGTTGGAGAAGGAAATGGCAACCCACTCCAGTGTTCTTGCCTGGAGAATCCCAGGGATGACAGAGCCTGGTGGGCTGCCATCTCTGGGGTTGCACAGAGTTGGACACGACTGAAGCGACTTAGCAGCAGCAGTGTTGTCTGGTCCTACTGAGCTTGTAGCTCTGGTCTCTTTTTTAAAGTTCATTTTTCTGGATAAGTGGGAAGGAACATCGTGTTCACTAATTATGCTACTTCAAATGGGCTGATTTCAAATAATTTTTAGAGTAGACTGCAAATTTTGGTAACATTTGCAAGGTCATCATAGCTTGTAACCTGTAACCCTAGATGTTCCTTTATTAAAGAACGTTTCAGTGACTGAAGATGAGCGTCAAGGCTAGGGAAGAGCTCCTTGTCCTCTCTTTATGTGTTTGTGGTCTCAAACCCCACTAAACATCACTGAAATGATGGTAGGTGCATTGGTAGACCCCCCAGTACAGAGTCAGGAGCCAGAGAATAGCATCCGCTGGTACATCAGGGAGCAGTGGCTATTTCTCCCATGACATTGTCCTCCTGGGTCTCTTCTCTCAGCTTCTTACCTTTTGTTTTAAGTAGATGATCACACGGAATGTAATTTTTGGCCAAGCTCTACATAATCGATGAAGTTCCCAAAGTCTTGTGCCTTTCTTGAGAGCAGCATGAGAACTGAAGTGCTTTTGTTTGTTTTTTGTTTTTTAACTCTGTAGGTTAAAGGGGCATTGATTTGTGCTACCTGAAATGGTATTTACACTTTCAATTTGTTTGGCCCTCTGAGAACATCTTCCGTAAATAGTTCTTTGTCATGAAAAACTCAGCAGAGATTTAAATTACAGCAAAAGCAAAAACAAACCTTTGATTTTTCAGATGGTTGAGTTTTAGAAGCGCTGCTCAACATCTTTGGATTCTAATTGACAGTCAGGAAATGCACATCAAGGTCTGGCTGACTTATCCATTTTGGAATCTCCGGTCCCTAGTGAAATGTTGAGAACTAAACAAGTTACCAAAAAAAAAAAAAAAAAAAAGATTGTTGAAATAAATAAGCGGCCCAATTTTCTGGGGCACATTAGGGACAACTGTGGGTGTGAGTGCTTAGTCACTCAGTCATGTCTGACTCTCTGCAACCCTATGCACTGTAGCCCACCAGGCCCCTCTGTCCTTGGGGATTCTCCAGACAAGAATACTGGAGTGGGTTGCCATGCCCTCCTCCCAACCCAGGAATCGAACTGGGGTCTCCTGCTTTGCAGAAGGAGTCTTTACCAGCTGGGCTACCAGGAAAGCCCGGGGACAGCTATACAAATGCCAAATGCTTCCAGAATTCCATTCTTCTAGTAAGTGTTACATATAACTCTCTGTCTTTTTAGGGATCAGATACCGAACATAATTTTAAGTGGCCTATAATAGCTCAGATGAACACTTTTAACTGTAGCTATTGGCGATGTATGCTAAAGAGGTCCATGCAGGTGACCTAGGACCTGGGGTGGAGGAGAGCTCCCTCCCTTAAAAGTCCCCCATGTCTCTTTGTGAAAAGAAGTTTCCAAGAGAATTCATCTGCTCAGCATCTACTGCAGACCTACTGTGTGCCTGACCTGTGCTGGAAGGAATATAGAGAGGAATAATTAGGACATGGTCGTGACCTTGGACGCCTGTCTGTTAAAGGAAAGAGGCACATAAACACACGAGGGGAAGATGTGAGTGGCAGTCATGCAGCTGTGACCAAGCTTAGGGAAGCTCAGTGACCTTCAGCTTGTCCGCACACAGCGGCCTCTGCCTTCAGAGCCCTGGGATGTCCCCACGGGGGCTGGCCTGCCCACCCCCAGCGCTGCAGAGACGCGGGCACTGCTGCAGTGAGGCCATGAGTCTGTCCTGCTGCAGAGCTGCTGTCTGTCGGTCTCCATCTGCATTCCATCTGCCTGCTTTGGTTTTGTTCCTAAGAAGAGCTAAGCTGCCACAGTCGACCTCTCATCTCTCTTCTGTCCCTTCTTTCTGGTCTCTTTTGCCCCTGCCCCTTTCTTTGCAAAGTTCGTCTCCATCACAGTCGTGATGATGGTGGTGAGAGTGGCAGTAACGTCATGTATTGATTACTTGCTGATGGCCAGATGCTGTGCTACGCTGTTAACGTATATCATCTCATCTACTCCCTCAAAATTCAGGTGGTTTTATCCATCTCATAAATGAGATCTCAAGGCCCTCTGAAGTCAATAACTTGCCCAAAGCCACCCAACTCCTTTCCTTTACAAAATCACAAAATACTGGAGGTGATCTTTGCATCACCAGAATTTTTATTCTGTATGTATAAGAGAGAAATTGAGCCCTTCACCAACAAAGAGTTTTTATCTATTTGCCTTCTCTAGGTTTTCAGGGCATTTCCAGAAATGGAGCTGTTCTGGATAGAACTTGAAGGTTCTAGCAGGCAGCCAAAGCTTTCTCTTAGGGACACTCATTTCAGTGAATAGCCGTCCGCCCAGCAGGAAAGTGATGGATTTACTCAATCACTAGATCATTGCTGGCTTCTCCTCAGACCTGGGATTGTGTGGCCTGAGGCAAAGCACAAGGAAAGAGATCTTAGGCCAGAGTTTATAGTGGTCTCTGATGGATGGGTTCACTTACTGTGGCAGGGAGGGAAAAGAAAAGAGTTTGCTGTAGGAGGAAAGAGGGATGTGCCTTTAGATTTTGAGAGAAATACTTTTTCCATTTCTAGCATTCAGATCTTATCAAAGTGTTGCTACATTACGTTGCTGAAAGTTTTTATAGTTCTGAGGATATGAAACATACACATACTCAAATATTAGAACCAAAATCCGCAAGTGAAATATCAGCTGGCTTTTTTATTTTTAAAGGATTCTCACATTTTCTCCTAATGGTTAGTTTAGATAATTCATATCTTATGTGTTGGTTGGTCGTATTTCTTTTTTATCTACCACAGTAATCTGTTTAAGGCTGAAGTTTAGAGATTAAATTGAATGAGAAATGTGGAACACACTGCTGCTGCTGCTGCTAAGTCACTTTAGTCGTGTCCAACTCTGTGCGACCCCATAGACGGCAGCCCACCAGGGTCCCCTGACCCTGGGATTCTCCAGGCAAGAACACTGGAGTGGGTTGCCATTTCCTTCTCCAATGCATGAAAGAGAAAAGTGAAAAGGAAGTCGCTCAGTCGTATCCGACTCTTGGCGACCCCATGGACTGCAGCCTACCAGGCTCCTCTGTCCATGGGATTTTCCAGGCAAGAGTACTGGAGTGGGGTGCCATTGCTTTCTCCGGTGGAACACACTAGCCTTGTATAAAAGTTGTCTTTGTAATTCAGTGTGGAAAACACCCCCTGTGCTTTCCCAGTGTGTGCATCAAAGAACAGTGGCATTCAACTCTTGTCTTCAGCACCACAGAAGTAAGACTCAGATTTCCAAGGAATGCTTCCCTGGTGGCTCAGCTGGTAAAGAATCTGCTTGCAATGTGGGAGACCCAGGTTCAATCCCTAGGTTGGGAAGATCCCCTGGAGAAGGGAACAGCAACCGGCTCCAGTATTCTCACTTGGAGAATTCCATGGACGGAGGAGCCTGGCGGGCTGCAGTCTGTGGGATCACAAAGAGGAGGACACGACTGAGCGACTATCACACAATCCAGCTGCAGTTCTGTTGTAGTTTATGGTGTTGGAGGATCAGCAGCTCACAACATGTGTTTAACTGTCTTCTTCGTCCATAAATGAGGGTCTCTCACCCAGTGTCTGCTAAGGGTAGCATGTGATGCTGGGTGTTTCTACATCTCTTGTTGCGTTAAACAAAGCTGAGAACTTCCTGGTGGTCCAGGAGACCCCGGGTTCAATCCCTAGCCTGGGAAGATCCCACATGCTGGAGTGCAGCTAAGCTTGAGGGAGCCACAGCTACCAAGCCCACGTGGCCTAGCGCCCACGCTCCACAACAAGAGAAGCCGCGGCGGTGAGCAGCCCGCACTCCACGGCTGGAGAGTAGCCCCTGCCGGCTGCCACTGGAGAAAGCCCACACACAGTAACAAAGGCCCAGCGCAGCCAAAAATAGATAAATAGCTGAGACAAGCACTAACATAATTAGCTTGAAATATGCTGTGACTTCAAAGAACATCTCCCATCATTTCTTCCCCTGTAGTGTACATTAG
Organism: Bubalus bubalis; assembly: GCF_019923935.1. Taxonomy (NCBI): domain Eukaryota; kingdom Metazoa; phylum Chordata; class Mammalia; order Artiodactyla; family Bovidae; genus Bubalus; species Bubalus bubalis. The sequence goes on along the minus strand of NC_059161.1, from coordinate 15,536,923 downwards.
TAGTTGGAATTTTCTTTTACTTTATTATGTTTAAGTTCTGTTAGCCCTGTCTGAATGCTAGTCCTTCAAAGGCAGGAGTCATGTCTGTTTTTCTACAATATGTCTCAACACACAGCTCACCCAGTTCATCCTTCACTGGCTATTTGGGAAGAATCATGATTTTTTGTGCTTAGATTAAAATCAGATTTGCCCTTTTAGTACTTCGTACTTAGAACTTACATGTTCTAGTCATTTTTTTGATCTTTATTCTTTCCTTTCCATCTGTTTTTCTCTCATTTTCTCCAGGGCCACATAGGGGGATCCCTCTGGGCAAACTGACTGCACCCAAGGCTCCTGAAAAGCCATGAGGCTGATAAGTAATGGCAGGCACATGGCAGAGCAGAGTGCACACAACAGAAGATTACCTTGCATTTATAAGAGCCTTGCAAAGCATGTCACAATCTACCTAGGTTTCCAAAAAACCCGTAAAAGAGGGAGAACAGCTGTTATTATTAGGATACTGACAAGGAATCCACATAGATTTGTCCCAGGTGACATGATGAACCAGCTAGCACAGCTGGCAAAAGATGCCAGTCATGGGTGTCTGGGTATAGAAGGTTCCTCACTGACACAGGTTGGCAACTTCCTGGAAATCCCTTTGATATTCCAAGTCTTGAAAGTGGGAAAGGGCTTCCCAAGTGGTGCAGTGGTAAAGAATCTGCCTGCCAATGCAGGAGACTCAAGAGACGTGGGTTCAATCCCTGGGTCGGGAAGATCCCTTGGAGTAGAAAATGGCAACGCTGCTTTAGTATTCTTGCCTGGAAAATTCCATGAAGAGAGGAGCCGGATGGGTTGCAATCCATGGGGTTGCAAAGGGTCAGACACAACTGAGCATACGTGAACAAAGAAGGGGGAAAAGGTAGACTTCCAAGTCCAGGAGTATCTGCCATTGGCCTTGATCACAGAGGAACAAATCGAGGAACAGAGTAATTCTTCTGCATAGCTTCACCCTGGGGTGGATGCCGAGTCTTTATCGGGATCAGGTGTTTTCCTCTCTTGCCTTCCCAGAAATAGTGTCAGCCATGCATGAACTTGTGTGAACACATATAGTCAATACAGGAATAGAGTTTTTAGCTACAGGGTAAAGACACCAAACTCTAAAATCCTTAGCTGAAGAACAGTTATACCACAAGCTTTTCCCATCCAACTCTCTGTAAGAAACACTTAAAAAAATATATTTTTATCTATGAAAGGCAGAATAGAAAAGAGAAAATAAGATGGCCAAGCCTTGTTCATTTTTTCACTGGATACATAATTGAAATCAACACCCTTGGGCCAAAACATAATTGGCAATAATCTTTAGACTTCAAAGCGTTTCCTGAAATATTTTGGGGAAAAAATTGCAAGTATATCTTAACTGGGTAAGTGTTGAAACAAAGTTTGTAAATAAATTGAGTCTAGGTAAGAAATGGCCTTTTTACAAGTGGTAATTTCATTCTTCAGTATCACTTGGATTTATGTTCAGGTAGATCGTAGAATCAAAGGAAAAGGCTCAGAGAGGAAGCCCAGCCTTGGTACCAAGAGAGGTGTGTGATGCCTGAGACCAGAGCTCAGCATCCTCACTGCCCCTCTAATTCTCTTTCCACTTGTCACCTTGCCTCCTTGTCGCAATCTCCTACTGCAGAAATCCATCAGAAATGTATAGGACTTACTATTGTTATGTTTCTGAGAGATGTCTCTGTACAATTATTATTTGAAAAAGTGAGAGTTTTCCCATAGAGAAAGAAGAAGCAGATATTCCTATTTCTTTGGCATTAATAGCATGTTGTCAATTGCCATGTCACCAAATGAGTGTGAGGCGAGGAATGAATATCTTTTGTGATGCCAGCAAATCCTGGGCAATAGGGAGGTTTGACTTTTCCAGACTATCCACATGTCAAATGTGGCATCTCTTTGTGTATTATCTTTAACATGCACAATGAAATGTGAAATGGTGTTAACAGTAGCCCAAGGATACCAGAGCTTCAAAATGAGAAATCCCTTTTAGCAGTCTTTCTTCTTCCCCCCAGTGGGCTGCTGTATTAACACTCATTACAGCGAAGCAGAACAGATGGGCACACAGACTGATTAGTTATTTATATATATATTTTTTTCTTTGTGGAGCTTGGATGTTGGCTCTTTCTTCGATAAAAGAAAGGAGTTTTTAGATGTTGCCTTGTCTTGATTTCCCTTTTTAATCAAAGGAGGAAAGGGGGGACACTTTGCTCCTGATCTATTAATAATGTGCCTATTATCTTTTTCTTAACTGCTGACTTCATAGCTCTCTGTGTGCCCATTGCAATCACAATTCAATTTTTCTCTAGTCCTCCAAGCTCCATGTGGTGCCTTCGCATTCTTTCTGGCCTAGGGTCTCTTTATGGAGTTTATCATTTTAAATTCACTTTTTAGAAGTATCTCTTTTAACAAGAGAACTGTCTACAATATTTTTGACTTTTCCATCCAAAATGAAAAAAATCCATGATTAATTGGTGAAAAGTGAAATTATCCATAATATTATGTAAGCAGAAATATTTTGCATAACCTTTGTTTAAAAAAAGGTCAGATATTTCTCTGATTTTTCTTAAAACAGATTTTGCGTATTTTATTCCTTCCCCATTTTATGGAAGTAGGTTTTTTCTGATAAAGTTATGATTCCAGTTCATAAAGTTAAGGTAAAGGAAAAAGCCATCCACAGTCGCAATTCTGAACATATATGTAATTATTATCTTGAAGGGATATCTGCACTTCCATTTATTGCAGCATTATTCACTATAGTCAAGGTGTGGAAGCAACCTAAGTGTCCTTCAGTGAATGAATCAAGAAAATGTCACACACACACACTCACACAGAGGAATATGATTCAGCCCGATTATGAAGGAAATCCTACCAGTTGCAACTATATGGATGAACCTGGAAGAAATTACGCTAAGTGAAGTAAGCCAGACAGAGAAAGACAGATACTGCATGGTATTACTTTTGCACAGGATCTTTTTTTTTTCTTTTAATCTATTTATTTTGGCTGTGCTGGATCTTCTTGCTGTGCAGGTTTTTCTCGAGTTATGGTGAGCGGGGGCCGCTCTTTCTTGCACTGTGCAGGTTTCTCACTGTGGTGGCTTCTCTTGTTGCAGAGCATGAGCTCGGGGGAGTGCGGGCTTCAGTGCTTGTGGCTCCCAGGCTCCAGAGCACAGTCTCAATGGTTGTGGTGCACAGGCTTAGTTGCTCCGCGGCATCTGGGATCTTCCCAGAGCAGGGATTGAACCTGTGTCTCCTGCATTGGCAGGCAGATTCTTTACCACTGAGCCAGGGAAGCCTGCGTAGAATCTTAAAATTTAAAAGTCAAACTCATACAAATGGAGGGTAAAATTGTGGTTGCCAGAGGCTGGGAGAAATAAGTTGAGACCGATAAAAGGGTACAAACTTTCAGTCGTAGATGAATAAGGTCCAGGGTATCACATGGTGACTGTAGTTAATAACACCATATTGTATGATTGGAAGTTGCTGAGAGAGTAGAACTGTGTTCTCATTTTTAAAGAGTAAATATATGAAGTGATAAATATGTTAATTAACTTGGTGGGAATCCCTTCACAAATATAGTATATTGAAGTATTCCCTTGAATGCTTTCAGTAAATTTTAGTTTTGTCAATTGTTCTTCCATAAAGCTGGAAAAAATTTTAAAAAATAGAGAGATCATCTGCATTGAAAAAAAGAAAAAAAGTCATCATAAATCCATAATCTTTTCTTATAAAAGGGCCAAATGTATCACATAAAAAAGTAAGGACTTACGTACAGCAAAGAACTTCTTCATGTTACAATGTGAAGTGTGCTGGAACAATAATTCCCCTGTGGATATCTAAAGTATTACCTGAGGAGCCTTGAGGCATAGTGTAAGGAGGGGAGGGGTAAACATGCATGATTACAGATTTGTGAGTTCTTTTGAAAATTTTTGAATTGGATTTACAAATTGTATCAAAGCGTAAAAAATATCCTGTAAAGTTGGCAAGAGGGCTTCCATGGTGGCTCAGTGGTAAAGAATCCGCTTGCCAAAGCAGGAGACACAGGTTCAATCCCTGGTCCGGGAAGATCCCACATGCCAAGGAGCAACTAAGCCCATGTACCACAACTATTGAGCCTGTTCTCTGGAGCCTACAAACCACAATTGCTGCACCCAGGTGCCACAACTACTGAAGCCCACAAGCTCTAGAGCCCATGCTCTGAAATAAGAAAAGCCACCGCAATGAGAAGCCCTCATACCACATCTAAAGAGTAGTCCCGCTCACTGCAACTAGAGAAAAGCCAGTGCCGCAAGGAAGACCCAGCACAGCCAAAAATAAATTAAAAGATGGTGTGGTATTAATTTAGTGTGTAACATTGTGGAGAGGGATTTGCAGCTTCTAATTTCATGATACAGGATAATATAGCCATTCAGCCACTTGGGGAGATTTTTACACAGTTTTTGCCTAAAGAATTCCATGGACAGAGGAGCCTGATGGGCTACAGTCCATGGGGTTGCAAAGAATCAGTCACAACTGAGCAACTAACACACACTCATGTGGGCTATTAATTGGACCCCATGTTTTTGAGCTGCCTGATGATCTTACATCTCCTGAAAGGCAGGAGGAGAAGGGGATGACAGAGGACGAGATGGTTGGATGGCATCACCAACTCAATGGACACGAGTTTGACCAAGTTCTGGGAGTTGGTGATGGACAGGTGCTGCAGTCCATGGGGTCGCAAAGAGCTGGACATGACTGAACTGATGATCTTACGTATAGATTATTTAGTTTTTAAAAAATCATCCTCAGTGAGACTTGGTATTAGAAGATCCTATCAAAGAAATGCTTCAGTTTAATTCTCAGCCTGTGATCTGTGACTTCAGAAATAAATCACATGCTGTTAATGACAATATGTGAGAACGAGACTGTCTGTTCGGTACTCGGGTCTCTCCATGCTCATTTGCACCCTAAGCCTTCCCTAAGTGGGGTAGTTTCAGGGGCGTCAATGAATAGATGATGTGGGAGCTGGGAGAGATAAGCTGAAGAAAACTCATGGAAAAGTGGAAACTAAAAAAATATGCTTGGATTTATGTGAAAGGTAGTAAGTAGAAACTGAAGGGAAGCTTTCTTTTATTAAAAAAAAAATTTATTTATCTCTTTAGTTTTGGTTGCAGGGGGTCTGGGTTGCTGCCCTCAGGTTTTCTGTAGTTCAGGTGACTGGGGGCGACTCTAGTCTTACTCTCTAGTTGCGGTTCACAGGCTTCTCTTTGCAGCGGCTTCTCTTGTGACCGAGCACAGGCTGTAGGGTGCGTGGGCCTCAGGAGTTGCAATTCCCGGGCTCTCAAGCACAGGCTGAGTAGTTGTGGCACAGACTTAGCTGTTCACGGCACATGGGATCTCCCCAGTCCAGGGATGGAACCCACGTCTCCTGCATTCACAGGTGGATTCTCATCCCCTGGACCACAAGGGAAACCCCAGGGAAACTTTGAGCAGATGATGGTGGCAGTCGGTAGGGGTTCATTTCTGAAGGTCTCCTTAATTTGAGGTTGCAGTTGGATTAACGTAAGTAAGAGAATTTTCAGTAGAAATGAAACCTTGACATTACATCAGACTATAAAAGAAATGTAGTTTGTAGGGGAGGGGGGTGGTTTAGTGATGTTTATTCAGCTGTGGTGAGATCTCAAATCCAACTTTTCTTGACATTCATGATTTCAAGGCTGAATCAGGTACCTGTGGGGTGAATTCCCTTGTCATCCTATATTTGACTGGCAGTTGCTGTACCACATTGTGAAACTGATCTTTCTCATGATCTCCTTTCTCTGAGTGTTCATGTTATAGGGACAGGGAGGAGACTGGTCCTGTTTTTGTTTCTCTACACAGGGTCTTCCAAAAACATGTCTGTCACTTAGTATTTTTCAGTAAATATCTGTTGAATGAATGAATGAATGAATGCACAGTGGTTTATGTGCGGAGTCCTGATGACATAGTAACAAAAACTCCCCAGTACTCCATGGTTCATTTTGAGAATTGTGAATCTTCTGCCTCTCATATAATTTCATAATTATCTCCTTTGAAATGGACAAAATATTAAAATATATTCCTGATGAAGTTGTAAAATTGGAAAACTTCACTCTTAAAATTAAATTACTGTAATAAAATACGTAGTGTGTGTGTTTCAGAAACAAAATCTGCACCTAACTGTGATTTGGAGAGAACTCATTTTGATTGATCGTGCTTTTTAAAAAAATACAATTAAATGAAGACTTCCCAAGTCATCACTTGAATTTTAAGTGTCTAATTAGAATCATATCTAATCTGCTTGTTAACATGCCCCTCACTTCCATGCCTGAGTAACAGAGAAATCCTTTGACAAGTTTTAAAATATATTTTATTTTTGTTTGCCCTCTGCAATGTGATTTTTCATGTGACTTCAGCTTTTCAAATTCAAGTAAGATTTGTTGCTACAAACAAACACAGCTTTTAAAACAGAAGAAACAGCACACAATGCTTTTGGGGAGAAGCAAAGAATAATTCACATCTTAGATTCTTACATTAATTTCTTGGGTAGCTTGTGAAGCTGTCCACACGAAATAGGAATGAGGAAAAGAAAAGCAAGGGGACTCCCAGAGAGGAGGGTTGCAAACTGTCTCTGAATTCCTATTGTCCTTCAGGATTTCGCTAGGGTTCCCACTCTCCTTCCTGTTTTCACGGTGTTTGTTATGAGGAGGCGGCAACAGACTGGAAGGGGACGGGAGGTTTCCTCTCCACTTCAGCTTGCTCTCTTGTGTATGCGTGAAGTTGTTTTCCCACGTTCCGCTTTGGAAAGTAAGGAATTCATTCTGGGAACCCACCCTGTCACCTTACCTGATGATGCAGAATGAGGGGGAGGTGGACCCTGAGACAGTGCTGCCCTGTAGGGCAAAGCCGCAGCCCTTGGCAGCCGCCTGCTTGGAGAGGAGTTTTCTCCCTTCTGCCTCTGGAACTGAGTCCTGTCTCCGCTTCTTCTTGTCTCATATTTCAGTACTGTTTCTTTAAATACTGTACTAGGTTGACAGAAAGGATTTGAATGCTACTAATTCAGTATCTCTCAAAGTCTTCTCAGATTTGGATCAAATGGACTTCCTCTATCTTGCGACATCTTATAGTTTATCTTTATTAAATGGGGTAAAGTTAGCAAGGCTTCCTCCAGGCTCTTCACAAGCCTCAGCAGTGCAGTCCTCTTCCCTGCCCCACCCCTACTTGACTCCTCTGAACACACATGTGCATGCACGTGTGTGCGCACACACACACACACACACACACACACACCATGCTCTTCCACACTCCAGTGTCTTAGCTCAGGCAGTTCTTTACATTTGGATGATGCTACTATCCTTTCAAGCCTGGCAAGTTTCTACCGAACTTTAAGACGCTACAAAATATCACTTCTTCTTTTAACTCCTGCCTTTGCCCGATCACAGTTTAATCTATTTTTTTGAATTCTGCATTGCCATAGATTCCTGTGATATGTTTATCATGGTACTTAATACATTGTAATGTATAGGAGGTTTTAAAAATGTCAGTACATCTCTCCCATCTCCTTCCTTCCCAAACAGTGTCACCTCTGATAAAATATTGAATCATTTTTTAGAACCTACCAGAAATGCATAAACTAGCCCATGCTCCAGCTCACTCCCTCCAGGTGAAACTGGAGTTGCTGGAGTTGCTGGCTACAGGGCCAGATGAGAAAGATGGAGGACTTTCCCAACCTTCTGAACTCAGTGGATCCCATCCATGTGCTTCCCTTCCTCTGAAGGTTTCTGAGATTCCAGAACATTAACAAACCTAGATGGCCCTTCAAGTTTGTATGTGGCAAGCAGGAGCACTCAAATATTTATTAGAGTAAATAAAGAGAAATGTTTTATCTCCTCAAAATGTCCGGCCATGTGTTGTGTAGGGCGCAGGCCTTCCAACCCTGCTTTCTGAGTGCAGGGTGAGATGAGAATGACCATGCTGTGTTTCATCTGCAGTGCCTGGTCGCACCCCCATCCAGTGGACTCAGGCAAGAAACACTGGGGACGCGGAGACAAGGGCTTCGTGTTATGCATTCTGATCTGGGGCTGTCTTCTTCCAGGTGCACCCATCTTGACCGACTCAGCAAGAAGGTGGATTTTCCCTGTGTCTAAAGAAAAACAACATGTCCCTGTGTCTGTAGAGATGATTTGCAGTTCAGCCCGGCGGAAGCTGACCGAATGAGACTATGGGCTGTGCCTCTGCCAAGCATGTTGCCACTGTTCAAAACGAAGAGGAAGCCCAGAAAGGAAAGAACTACCAGAACGGAGATGTGTTTGGCGGTAAGTGACACTGAGCTTCATTCTTGGCCCCCTTGATCTAGGCCTTTCGTGTTCGCAGGAGTGAGTAACTGCAGTGTCATGGTGGTGTTCCATTTGACAGGGGGAGCGGGTAAAGGAACGATGAGATACGATAAAAATTGATGCAGATCTTTTACACTGGACAATTTCATCATAATTTATACCTGGAAGACTTTGAGGAGGACCATGGAGGTTTTATACAGAGCTCACATTTAAATCAAGCTTTGCAGGACTCATAGGACTTAAGTGCATCCGACAGTGGCCACAGGTGTTCTGGTCCAGAATTCTGGGACTGAAACATGAAGGTCCAAAAATGGGTGAAGATTTATAACTGAGGGAATGTGGTGTTTCTTGGAGTTTATTGTAAGTTTATGTGAATTATAAATCCTCGGATCCAAAAATACAATTGCAGTGAGTTTAGAAATCATCTTTTAACCATCTCTGATGATTCATAGTGAGTTGAGACTGTGCAATGCAAAGGTCACAAAGTGCCAGCCCATGGCCACATCTGGATTTTCTTTGGCCCCCAGAGAATTTTTTTTTTTAATAAAATGAAAGACAACTTTTAAAAATCAGGATGTTCCACACAAAACCCCAGATTTCTTGAGAAGATCTGGCAACACAGATTTTCCATTTCCTGAGGCAGCAGTTGGTGGGGTGGGGTACAAATTCCCCACACAGTCAGGCAGTGTCTCCAATAAACTGCTAAGCTTTCCCTGTTAATGCACAGCAACCCCAGTTCACTCGCCAATGTTCCATGCCTGGCCATTCACAGGTTTTGAGTTTGCCTAATCTTGAGTTTGTCAAGATCAGTGATTACCCCGATGGATAGTAGCTATGTGTTTGTACCAGATTCCAGTTAGTCAGAGAAGATGAAACCGTTTTTGCTGAATTACAATAACAATAATTCCCATTAACATTTGCATGGCACTTTTATTCATAAGAGCACTTCTTCATCTCTTATTCATTAAAGAATCTTATTGAAATAATGTTTACATGTAAACAACTCAAGTTGCACTATTCAGTCTTTATCAAGAGCTTCTATGGCATTTTAGTCTCTAGCCTTTGATCCATTGCAATGGTCGCTTCAGTTTCCTGGGGAAGAATTGGGAACACTGTGGAAGGGATAATGCTCTATTACAAGTAGACTCATATATATGGAGGAAGAAGGGTTCCCTTTGGTTTGTTTCAAGGAGATGTATTTGTTGCCTGGAACAAACTTGCTTCTAGTGGTCGCTACCTATAGAACCAAGAACTGTGAGGTAATATATGAGCATCTTAACACATTATTGACCGGAGACATATCACTGCGTTTTTAGACGGTAATACAATAAACATCACTGTGCAAAGTTGTTAGAGCTTAAAATTGATCAAGGTTCTTTATACAACTTGACTGTCATTATCATTCACATATTGCTCCATTAGGTTTTTGTTGCAACCTTGAGTATATCATAAACATAAAATTTTCACTATATCTGATACAGTGCCTGATGAACTATGGATGGAAGTTTGTGACATTATACAGGAGACAGGAATCAAGACCATCCCCAAGAAAAAAAAAAATGCAAAAAAGCAAAATGGCTGTCTGAGAAGGCCTTACAAATAGCTGTGAAAAGAAGGGAAGTGAAAGCAAAGGAGAAAAGGAAAGATATACCCATTTGAATGCAGAGTTCCAAAGAATAGCAAGGAGAGATAAGAAAGCTTTCCTCAGTGATCAATGCAAAGAAATAGAGTAAAACAATAAAACAGGAAAGACTAGAGATCTCTTCAAGAAAATTAGAGATACCAAGGGAACATTTCATGCAAAGATGGGCTCAATAAAGGAAAGAAATGGTAGGGACTTAACAGAAGCAGAAGATATTAAGAAGAGGTGGCAAGAATACACAGAAGAACTGTACAAAAAAGATCTTCATGACCCAGATAATCATGATGGTGTGATCACTCACCTAGAGACAGACATCCTGGAGTGTGAAGTCAAGTGGGCCTTAGGAAGCATCACTACAAACAAAGCTAGTGGAGGTGATGGAATTCCAGTTGAGCTATTTCAAATCCTGAAAGATGACGCTGTGAAAGTGCTGCACTCAATATGCCAGCAAATATGGAAAACTCAGCAGTGGCCACAAGACTGAAAAAGGTCAGTTTTCATTCCAATCCCAAAGAAAGGCAATGCCAAAGAATGCTCAAACTACTGCACAATTGCACTCATCTCACACGCTAGTAAAGTGAATGCTCAAAATTCTCCAAGCCAGGCTTCAGCAGTACCTGAATCGTGAACTTCTAGATGTTCAAGCTGGTTTTAGGAAAGGCAAAGGAACCAGAGATCAAATTGCCAACATCCGCTGGATCATCGAAAAAGAGAGAGAGTTCCAGAAAAACATCTATTTCTGCTTTATTGACTATGCCAAAGCCTTTGACTATGTGGATCACAATAAACTGTGGAAAATTCTGAAAGAGATGGGAATAGCAGACCACCTAACCTGCCTCTTGAGAAATCTGTATGCAGGTCAGGAAGCAACAGTTAGAACTGGACATGGAACAACAGACTGGTTCCAAATAGGAAAAGGAGCACGTCAAGGCTGTATATTGTCACCCTGCTTATTTAACTTATATGCAGAGTACATCATGAGAAACGCTGGGCTGGAAGAAGCACAAGCTGGAATCAAGATTGCTGGGAGAAATACCAATACCCTCAGATATGCAGATGATACCACCCTTATGGCAGAAAGTGAAGAGGAACTAAAAAGCCTCTTGATGAAGGTGAAAGTGGAGAGTGAAAAAGTTGGCCTAAAGCTCAGCATTCAGAAAACTAAGATCATGGCATCTGGTCCCATCACTTGATGGCAAATAGATGGGGAAACAGTGGAAACAGTGTCAGACTTTATTTTTTGGGGCTCCAAACTCACTGCAGATGGTGACTGCAGCCATGAAATTAAAAGACGCTTACTCCTTGGAAGGAAAGTGATGACCAACCTAGACAGCATATTCAAAAGCAGAGACATTACTTTGCCAACAAAGGTCTGTCTAGTCAAGGCTATGGTTTTTCCAGTGGTCATGTATGGATGTGAGAGTTGGACTATAAAGAAAGCTGAGCGCTGAAGAATTGATGCTTTTGAACTGTGGTGTTGGAGAAGACTCTTAAGAGTGTCTTGGACTGCAAGGAGATCCAACCAGTCCATTCTGAGGGAGATCAGTCCTGGTTGTTCATCAGAGGGACTGATATTGAAGCTGAAACTTCAATACTTTGGCCACCTGATGTGAAGAGCTGACTCACTGGAAAAGACCCTGATGCTGGGAAAGATTGAGGGCAGGAGGAGAAGGGGATGACAGAGGATGAGATGGTTGGATGGCGTCACTGACCTGATGGACATGGGTTTGGGTGGACTCCGGGAGTTGGTGATGGACAGGGAGGCCTGGCGTGCTGCGGTTCATGGGGTTGCAAAGAGTCAGACATGACTGAGCGACTGAACTGAATATTTTCAAAAATGACACACTGAAAAATTTTGAGTGAAGAGGATTTTTTCGGTGAATTTTATGCAGATACTTTCTCCGATTATCTGAGTGACATATGTACTAAGTGTCTCAGAAGATCATAGTTCTTCAGAATATGGTTCTGATTCAAATGATATAAATATTAGACCAACAAAACAACAAAAAATACTTACTGATTCATTCTGATACAGAAAGTGAAAAATGAAACCCATGGTGCTGGAGAATGTTCCTTTGCTTCTACAGAAGAGTAGATTGAAGACAACATTTCACAAAAATTAGTAGACTTTACAGGTGTGTCAGTTCTAACTATTGAATGAAATAACCTGTAAAGTGTTAGTTAGAAAAACTTTCGACCAGGCCCACCCTCCCCCCGCAAAAAAGACCACCAGCTGCAGTGTTAGTTTCTGCAAAAATCTCCTGGTCAATAATGAGTTAATAAAACTCTAATCCAGATCTTTGAAACCACACCTTCTGGGAAAACTGCTCATAGGATCTAGAGTTATTACTGTCACTCTCAAAATTGAACTTTTAAGAGGAAGTAATTGAATGTCAGAGATTTGTTTAAACCAACTTCTTTGTGAGATTCTGTATCACTGTCGTTTTTGTGATTAGAGCTACCACTTATGGAGCTTCCACCATATGTCAGACAGTGAGAAGCCTTTGCATTCAGTTTCATGTTGAATTTTCACAACAATCCTGTGAAGTCTGTGCCATCCCAATCTTACAGATTTGGGAGCTGGAGCACAGTGAGACTAACCGGTCCAAAGCTGCTCAGCTACTAAGTAATACAATCAGATATCTCTGACTCCAAAGTCCACGAACCCTTTTCAGTGTCGTGGCTACCTCCTATCTGTCTTCCATTCTTTAATGTGAAAAATTATTGACTAGCTGGTACATGATGTATCAGACCCTTTGCTAAATGCCATGGAGGATACAGAGATAAACCTTGCTGTCTAGAACATTATAAGAGGATGAGGAAGCGTAATGAGGCAGAATAAGCCAAAGACCAGAAGAGAAAGAGACATGCATATCATGATAAGCGTCAGAGGGATGGAGAGACTACCTTAAAAGATGGGATCAGAACAGATTTCTTATGGAGGTGACAGCTGAAACTGGCCTTAAAGGATGGAGAATCTAAATCTGTTGGATAAAGGGTATAGGAAGGAACTGGATGAGGAAAGGCTAAAGGTGATGTGACATATTCAAAAATTACAAGTAATCCAAAAAAATTACAAAATCAAGTAATCTAGTTTTTTTTTAATTGAAGTATAGTTGCTTTACAAAGTTGTGTCTGTTTCTGCTGTACAACAAAGTGAATCAGCCATGTGTGTGTATATATATCCCCTCCCTCCTGAGCCTCCCCCCATCCCCTCAAGTAATACAGTTTGAATGGAATATAAAATATAAGTGAGAGGAAATTGGTTAGAAAACTAAGTTAGGATTATATTATGGAGAACTTTGAATACTAAATCATAACCTGTAGAAAGATAATCTTAGACTTGTAAGAGCAAAAATTTAATGATAGTCTATATATATATAACAGAGAAGGCAACGGCACCCTACTCTTGCTTGGAAAATCCCATGGATGGAGGAGTCTGGTAGGCTGCAGTCCATGGGGTCGCTAAGAGTCAGACATGACTGAGCGACTTCACTTTCACTTTTCACTTCCATGCATTGGAGAAGGAAATGGCAACCCACTCCAGTGTTCTTGCCTGGAGAATCCCAGGGACGGGGGAGCCTGGTGGGCTGCCGTCTATGGGGTCGCACAGAGTCGGACACGACTGAAGCGACTTAGCAGCAGAAGCAGCATATATATATAAAACCTTTTTATTTTGTATTGGGGTGTAACCGATTAACAAACAAGGTTGTGTAGCTTCAGGTGATCAGTAAAAGGACTCAGCCATACATATATATGTATCCATTCGGCCTCAAATTCCCCTCCCATCCAGGCTGCCACACGACATTGAGCAGAGTTCCATGTGCTATACAGTAGGTCATTGTTGGTTATCCATTTTAAATATAGCATTGTGTACATGTCAGTCCCAAACTCCCTAACTATCCCTTATCCCTGTCTTTCCTCCCAGCAGCCATAAGTTTGTTCTCTAAGCCTGTCTCTTTCTGTTTTGTAAGTTCATTTGGTGATACTCAATATATTGTATTTTATTTTGCTTGGCAATGAAACCATCTAACCATTCATTTGCTAATATGGTTACAATTTTTATAACCAAGAAGACTTTCTGTTCTAAAGTATCGTGTGTAGTTTGCAAATGTTGGCATCTAATAAAGAAGCCTTGTATTAGTCAACTATTGCTGGGTAATAGACAGCCTCAGGATCTCAGTGGCATTCAACAATAAGCGTATCTTTCTTGATCACAAGGCAGTTGGTCAGCTGGAGTGGCTCTGTTCCATGTCTCAACTTCCTCCTGAGATCCAGGAGCCAAGGGGAACATGCTCTTCTTTTTCAGAAGGGTAAAAGTGCAAACAATACACAAGCCTCTTAAGCTTGAACTTGGACTTGGCACACTGTTGTTTGCACCCACATTTTATTAGCCAAATTGAGTCACATAAGAGGGTTCAAAGACAGAGGGCAAAGAAGTTCATCTGACCATAGCACATTGATAGCAAGGGTGTGATTGTAGAAAAGGGTCAAGAATTGGGGCTAATAATTCAGTCTACCCCATGCCTGCCTAGTCATTGCTGTCTGTGTGACTCCACACAGTCCACTACCGAGTGCATTTAAGGTCTATGCCAGCTTCTCTTCATCCCCCCAGTACTCACAGTGAAGTTTTACTCACTCCAGCATTCATCATCTTATTACTGTTTCTGATGTCAACATTTGTAGGTTTATGGCATGGTGTTACATAAAGGAAGAATACAGGGAGAGAGAGAGAGCTTTGTGTACCAGTCAAGGGAGACAGTTTTCCTAGTCCTTCCGGGTTCTGGGAGTAGAATTGTCCGAATCCAGAGTGAACATCAGTACCAGTAACCTAGATGTTACTGAATGCTAGAGTCTGAATATGACAAGAGAAGGTCCTGTTTCTCCACTTCAATTAGCTTGCAAGCAGACGTCTACAAAATCCCAGTAGAAACACAAATGGTCACAGGTGAACAGTGGATTGGACTCACTTTCAGCCACTTGATATCTTTTGTCACCCATTGTTTCACGAATCTGTTATCACCCACAAAGGACCCCAAACTTAGCAGCACTGATGTATTATTTCTCCGGATTCTGTGGGGTGGCTGGGTTTATCTGCTGTTTTTCTGCCAGGGCTCCAGTCATGCTTCCCTTGTGGCCCAGATGGTAAAGAATCTGCCTGCAATGCAAGAGACCCAGGTTCAATTCCTGGGTTGGGAAGATCCCCTGGAGAAGGGAGTGGCTGCCCACTCCAGTATTCTTGCCTGGGAAATCCCATGGACAGAGGAGCCTGATGGTCTACAGTCCACGGGGTCACAAAGAGTCAGACGCGACTGAGCAACTAATACTCTCAGTCACACGGTTGCATTCAGCTGGGAGGTCAGCTGGGCTCAGCTGACCATGATGGCTTCAGATCTCTCTTCCCATCGGCAGTCACATTTTCATGGGGCAGCTAGCTGCCTGGAGGAGAAGTAGAAGCTGCTAGCCCTCTTAAGGCCTGGGCTTGAAAGTCCAAGAATGTTAATTGTGCTGCGTTCTGTTGAGCAAAAGCAAGTCACAAGACCAACCCAGACTCAATCAAGGGAGCACAAAGGCTCTCCATCTCTTGAGTCTGACCCTACAGGCAGGGGAAGAATTGTTGGGAGCCATTTTTGGAGACCAGTTACGACACCCATTACCAGAGACCATGAGAACTCATGACTGGACTGTATTCCATTCTGGACAGTTACATTCTGCTTTCTAAATCATGCCTCTGTTTTCCACTGAATAAAGAGGCTTCATCCACTTTTTAAAAGCTTAATGTTTTAAAATGTTTGAAAATATTATTACCGCATGTTGTGGGAGATTTGACAAAGTCTATGAAAGGTGGCATATTTGGGGATGGCTCTGAAGTATGTGTACACACACACATTTGATCCTTTTCCTAAAAGTGTTAATTGAATTTTATAGCCTCTAAGGACTTACTGGGGAGCATTGATAAGCCTTGTGTTTTTCCAAATGATTCAATTCAGTCGCTCAGTCATGTCCAGCTCTTTGCGACCCTATAGACTGCAGGACACCAGGCCTCCCTGTCCACCACCAACTCCCGGAGTTTACTCAAACTCATGTCCACTGAGTCAGCCATCAAACCATCTCATCCTCTGTTGCCCGCTTCTCCTCCCCTTCTCCTCCCACCTTCAATCTTCCCCAGCATCACGGTCTTTTCAAATGAGTCAATTCTTCACATCAGGTGGCCAAAATATTGGAGTTTCAGCTTCAGCATCAGTCCTTCCAATGAATATTCAGGACTGATTTCCTTTAGGATGGACTGGTTGGACCTCCTTGCTCTCCAAGGGACTCTCAAGAGTCTTCTCCAACACCACAGTTCAAAAGCATCAATTCTTTGGTGCTCAGCTTTCTTTATAGTCCAACTCTCACATCCATACATGCTGCTAAGTCACTTTAGTCGTGTCCGACTCTGTGTGACCCCACAGACGGCAGCCCACCAGGCTCCCCCGTCCCTGGGATTCTCCAGGCAAGAACACTGGAGTGGGTTGCCATTTCCTTCTCCAATGCAGGAAAGTGAAAAGTGAAAGTGAAGTGGCGCAGTCGTGTCCGACTCTTCGCGACCCCATGGACTGCAGCCCACCAGGCTCCTCTATCCATGGGATTCTCCAGGCAAGAGTACTGGAGTGGGGTGCCAGTGCCTTCTCCACTACTGGAAAAACCATAGCTTTGACTAGACAGATCTTTGTTGGCAAAGTAATGTCTCTGCTTTTTAATATGCTGTCTAG
Organism: Bubalus bubalis; assembly: GCF_019923935.1. Lineage (NCBI taxonomy): Eukaryota > Metazoa > Chordata > Mammalia > Artiodactyla > Bovidae > Bubalus > Bubalus bubalis. The sequence goes on along the minus strand of NC_059161.1, from coordinate 15,520,163 downwards.
GTTGGTCATAATTTTTCTTCCAAGGAGCAAGCATCTTTTAATTTCATGGCTGCAATCACCATCTGCAGTGACTTTTGAGACCCCCCAAAATAAAGTCTGTCACTGTTTCCCCATCTATTCGCCATGAAGTGATAGGACCAGATGCCATGATCTTAGTTTTCTAAATGTTGAGTTTTAAGCCAACTTTGTAATTTTCATTTATATGAAGCTCTTTGCTCTCTGTGATATTTTGGTTATTAGGAGACCGACCACTCCAAATATATGGGACAGAATCTCTATAGAATATTCCACCATCAAGGATCAAGTGATGGATGGGCATCTTGCCTTGTAGATTTAAAATAGGAGTTTGTTGACAAAGAACTTTATTACTGACATATACCTATAGACTTTCCTTCACTTTAAATATAGAGGTATGTGCGTGCATCCATGCTAAGTAGTGTCCAGCTTTTTGTGACCCCATGGACTGTAGCCTGTCAGGCTCCTCTGTCCATGGAATTTTCAGGCAAGAATACTAGAGAGTGGGTTGCCATTTCCTGCTCCAGGGGATCTTCCCAACCCAGGGCTCAAACCCCATGTCTTGCATCTTCTGCATTGGTAGGCGATTCTTAACCACTGTTCCACCAAGTTTTAAATCTAAAGTTGTGTCTCAATACCATGGCCCTTTCAGAAGTAACATCCAGACCAGGAAGTTCCATATCCAGATTGGAAATTTCCTTCCCTCAGTGGTTGGGTCAGACATGAAGAATGGTCAGCAGATCTTCTGAGGTCATTCAGAGGACAGCTGAGCAGATTGCCAAGACCAGCTTGCAGAAAGCAAGTGACCAGCGGGCTCAAGTTATCAGAAACTAGTTAAGCAAGTTCTGAGGAAAGCCAAGTGCTTATTGGATTTCTTTCAACCGTCATTCACTTGAACTATTTAAGTAGGTGCACAGAACAGATTCAGGCCTTATTAGGGAAATGTACATGTTAAACTTGAGATCATTATCTCTTCCAAAGCCCACCCTCCATGGGGAAAGCTGTTTAGTTATATTGCCTTTCCTATTTGCATGAAGAGCACCATCATTCTTCCAGTAATGTAGGCTTTAATCTTGAAAAGGCTTTAAACTTGAGGCCCTTGTCTCTTCCAGTTCCAGATCTGTAAACCTCATTCTCCTAACCTCACTCTTCCTACCACCAGCATCATTTAGGTTGTTGTAATCCATAACCCAGAATAGTGCAAGGTCCTCTGAACTTATGCTCCATTAGCCCTCTTTGTTTGCCTGCTTCTTTGCTTTGTTTTTAACTCTCCTTTTTTTTTTTTTTTTTGCACCTGTAAATTGTCAGACTGTACCAGATTTTTCTAAAGTAGTCCTTTGTCCTTGTTAATTCTCCCACTCTAGAACTTTCTGTCGCACTCAGTTCTTAGACTGTAAAATCCTAAAACCTTAGGGAACATTCAAGACCTCTGAAGATGGCTTTTACCCTTTTACTCACTTTGGCAAACTTGTTCCATACTCTGTTCCTCATGTTCTATAGCCAGAGGGGACAACTTACCCTGTAGCCACTTTGCACACCTCTGTGCCCCAGGTCAAGTACACTGTGATCTCTGCTTGGCATGGGCCCTTTGCCCACTTTCAAATGTTTAAATCCTGCTCTTTTTCCAAACTTGCGTGAAGCTTTTCGGATACCTTCAGAAAGAATCCCTTTCCTGCCATCCCAGAATACATTTTATGTACTTATGTATTTGGTTTACTTGTTTATACGTCTGATCTCATTATTTGTGTGTGTGTGTCTTCTTCTTATAAGGTTCTGTCTTATGAGCCCTGGAGGCAAGGACTTTTTAACCTTGAGAGGATGTGGGGTTCCAGAATGCCCGGAGCTGGAGGCAGACTGTTCAGGAACTGAGTTGGGCCCTGACCATGCCAGCTCCCTCCTTATGATGAGGTGGCCTTGACTGATTAAGGACCAAGATGGTCCTGATTATTATATATGTTCCCTTAAGTGAAAGCGCTTAGAGTATAAGAGTAAATTCTTCTGGAATGGTGGTATATAAAAGAGTGTCAATAAAGCAAGAATCTGGCTGCTTTCTTTCACATGGGCTCTACACTGCTGTGTGGCTTCAGTTCTGGTCTGGTCCTTGGCTACATAAATTGAGAACATAGAACAGGTGTGTGCATATGTGTGTCTGTATGTGTGTGTGAGAGAGAAAGGGCAACCCTGTTATGTCAATCTGTTACCTATCTAAAATACTGTTGGGTTCAACTTCATGGGTTATGGTGAAGATTAAATGAGGAAATAGATTTTTTGCAGAAATTTAAAGCAATTTACAATAGGTAATAATTTGCTGTTCCTTCCTGTAATAATTTCTGGTTGCATGAAGTGAAGATTAATTAAAGATTCATTGATCCTTGTTTGTTTGTGAGACAGAAATGGAGAGAATCATGTTTTAAGACTGTGCTATGCCTGGTGGGCTGACGTCTATGGGGTCACACAGAATCGGACACGACTGAAGTGACTTAGCAGTAGCAGCAGCAGTATCTAATATAATAGCCACTGGCCACATGTGATAATTAAGCTTGTTAAATAAGATTAATTCTAATTGAGATATACTAAAAGTGTGAATTGGGAGTTAGTGATGGACCGGGAAGCCTGATGTGCTGCAGTCCATGGGGTCACAAAGAGTCAGACACGACTGAGAGACGGAACTGAACTGATAAGTATGAATTACATATGAGATTTTGAGGACTTAGTATGAAAAAAAGTATAAAATAGCTCACCAGTTTTCTTTGGATTACATGTTGAAATGATAATATACAGAGTTAAATAAAATTTATTATTAAAATTAATGCCACTCTTTTCTTTTTATTTATTTAATGTGGCTGCTGGCAATGTTTAACTCACTGACATAACTCACATTATTTCTATTGCATGAAAGTGAAGTCACTCAGCCATGTCCGACTCTTTGCGACCCCATGGACTGTAGCCTACCAGGCTCCTCCGTCCGTGGGATTGTCCAGGCAAGAGTACTGGAGTGGGTTGCCATTGCCTTCTCCAGAGGATCTTCCCAACCCAGGGATCGAACCCAGGTCTCCCGCATTGCAGGCAGACGCTTTACCAGTGCTAGTTTAAGTCGCTAGAAGGTAGTGTTGGTGTTTACAGTTTCCTTCCCACTCCAGTTTCAGTTTTGAAGTTGATTTATTATTGAATCGAAGAGGAAAGGGGTTCTACTGAGGAAGCAGCCCTCATTTTCTGCTTTGACTCTCCAGGTGGGAGATACACACAGGTGAGGGCCCAGGAAAATCAGAGAGACGAGACTGGGAGCCAGCCTGGCAGACGAGGAAGAGCAAATTCTAACTTGCTCATCTCTCAGTGCTCATTTGTGGTAGTCTTTAGCTGCATCCCTGACACTTTGCTGCTGGCCTACAGAAGTTTCTTTTGCCTTCTGAAGTTATTTCTCAAAGATCAAAGAGGACATCTTCCCCTCAACACACACTCACTTTTTTTTCCTTCAGTGAATGGGTAAAGAACCTTAAAAGCAAAAATGTTTGATGAAGGTATGATAGAGCTGGGTCACGATCATAAAAGCTGAAAAAAAAAAAATCGAAAAAAATTTAAGTCAGGAAAGCAAGGAACCTGATCCTGGCTTTGACCACTGAAGATTCCAGAATATCTTGTGCTGAGCCTCAAAAACATCTTAAAGGTGTTGAGTGCACCTGGGTCTTGTGAAATGCTCGAAGTCAGCCCACCTCAGCCAGGAGTTTCCACCTCCCACTTCCGAAGGGAAAGGGCTCAGGCCAGTGTCTGACTCAGAGAAGGTCTCAAAGTAGCTTCGTTTCATTTTCTGCTGTTTCTGGGCCCTTCTGATAGGTGCTTATCACTTTGACAAGAGAGAGGAGACAAGCCCAAACCTTGAACATGTAAAGGATTGTGAGTTCCCACCTGCCAGCAGGGTTTCTTCCAGTGACCCCACTTCCAGCGTCATCTTTGACAAGGAGCCTCATCAGTGCCTGAGTTTCCTCCTCTACAATGTAGAGATAGCAGTGGTATCCTTCACTCGGAGTTGTGTGAAGGAGCTAGTGAGTTAACGGCAGAAAGCACTTAGAAAGACGCCAGGTGTCATTAGCAGTCGAGCATTGGTTGTACACGGGAGTAGACTGATCCAGCCTCTTCACTTTGACCCCTCACCCACCTCAGAACAGACCGCTCTGGAATGCCACGTGATGCAGAGTTTAATCTAGCTGAAGAACAGTCAGTCTGAATTTCTGCTTGGAAAACATTTTTTATGACAGAAAGTCTTGAAATGTGCTATACTTTCTATATTTAAAAAAAAAAAAAAAGAAAAATCCAAGTGCTGTTTTTCCTTCCCTTGCCAACCACATCATGAGCCCGTTCTTTTAATATTAGAAATAGAGGTAAGCTGACAAGTAGGACCGTTTGCCACTTATTGCTATGAAGCAGCCTGATTGCAAGATGAGGGAGCCTCTGAGTTCTCAGGTGCCTTCAGCAGGGACATGCTGTCAGGGCCTTTGGAGGCGTCCCTTCAGTTTTGCGTCTGGAGGGTTTCCTTCAGTTGCTCGCTTGCCCCTCCAGGTGCCTGGTCTTCTCTGTAACTGCCGGGAGCCCTTCCTCAGGTAGGAAATAAGACTGGATGTGGCCCTGGAGAAGGCAGTGGAGATGCTGCCCTGTGCCGCTCGGCCTCCTGGTACCATCCAGCGGAAGCACAGAGTACCAGAGCTGACGGCAAGGCCTGTTCTCTGCCGGGGGAAGTTCTAAAACAGTGACTCAGCCACAGAGAGAAGGTGGGAGGGTTTCTGTGCCCATAGCACTTCTCCTCAGAGTTATTTTTTCCCGAATGACGTCACGGAATTCAGAAATTCTAAACAATAGCCTCTTCCTGGAATCCTGACTGATGTGGCATCAGTTTTGCCTGTTTTGCCATCAGCATCTGCCAGGTAGCACTCACCTAGCAGCACCTGCCTGGCAGCAGCTACCTGCAGGGCATGCTTGGCCATCCCTGTCTGCAGCTTAGCCCTCACTTAGGCCCTGGCTTTCTATGAAGCAGCATGGTACCTACCTTCTGCACCTGGAGCCTTACAGGTGGCTGTTTCTTTGCCCCTGAATTGTTACTTGGCATCAAAAGCACTGACTCACACTTTACAGTTTAGAAGACCTTTTCACGAGTAGTTATTATTGTAATCCCTACTTGATACAAAAGGAAAACTGAAGAGCCCTGCCAGTTCACTTAAGTAAAGAAGTGGGACTGTGGTTTAGAATTGAGGATGCCAGCTCTTGACAAAGGGTGATTCCCTCTCAGGAACAATGTATCGTCTTTGTCCTTAAATCCGAACCCACTTTTGCTCAAGAGTCTTTGTGAAGTGATTGTTAACTGGCTGCCTGAGCTCCATCTCGGTGGTTTTATTTTTTACAAGAGGATGTCAGGAGAGTCTATGGTGGTTATTAAGGCTATTTTCAATGGACTTGAAGTTCACCGCGCACAGGCTTGAAACCTGGCTAATTGGTTTCAAAGCCTGGCTCAGTTACTCACTAACATGTAGTCTTAGCAAATCACTCAGGCTCTCCTTGCCTCAGTTTCTGTATAGTATAGAGAATACAGTACTAGTACTTACTGCCTTCAGAGGGCTTAAATGTATCAAAGTATGGAAAGCCGTTAGAGTAGGACTTGCCACGTGATATGCACTGAGGGAAGCCCATTTATTACCACCATCATCTGAGCAGTTTTCGTTTCCCTTGACTATGCTGGGGAAAAGAAGGAGTTTATTGCAGATCAATTAATTATGATTTTCTACATGATCCTTATCTTTACCTTGTATTTTAGAATATTTGTATTCCTATAATTTGTTCTTTCTCTGTTTTGACTTAGACTAGCTTCTGTTCTGTATAACATATGAGTGTGTGTCTGTACATCAAAAGACTATATGATTCAAGAGTGGTGGATATAATGTTATACCTTATTGCTATAAGTTGTTGCTGTTGTTCAGTCGCTCAGTTGTGTCTGACTCTTTGCGACCCCATGAACTGCAGCATAGGCTGTTGTTCAGTCGCTCAGTTGTATCTGATTCTTTGCAACCCCATGGACTGCAACATAGGCTTCCCTGTCCTTCACCATCTCCCAGAGCTGGCTCAAACTCATGTCCATCGAGTCAGTGATGCCATCCAACCATCTCGTCCTCTGTCATCCCCTTCTCCTCCTGCCTTCAATTTTTCCAAGCATCAGGGTCTTTTCTAATCTGTCAGCTCTTCGCATCAGGTGACTAGAGTATTGGAGCTTCAGTTTCAGCATTACTCCTTCTAATGAATATTCAGGATTGTTAGCAAATATATTTTCATTTATTAAACATAAATCTGTATGTGTTATGTTTGTGTGTATGATATAATCCAGCATTTTCCTACTCTTGGATTTATCACATACAATGAGGATGTTTACAGAAGGAAGGACATTTCTTTGTAAAGCACTGCAGAGAAGCCAGGAGGCAAAAAACACAGGTTATAATTGGACAAATGCATTCAGAGCTGACAGAACTTAAAAAATGCATAAACTAGATACTGTTTCAATTCATATTTTATTCTTTATCCATATTCAATTCTATTTTATTCTTTAAAATATGAATCATTTTATGGAATTTATATGAAATTATATTCATAAGTATAATATTACATTGAATTTCTAACTCATCCCTTCATAATAAAGTTTTCCAGATGAATCTAAAGAGCAAACTGTGAAATATGAAACCATAGAAGTATTATAGAAAATATGGATATTTTTATAATCTTAGGTTGCAAAATGTCTTCTTTGTAATGCCACACAATGCAGCACCCTAAAAGAAAAAGTTGACTACGTAAGAATTTTAAATCTCTGAGCGTTGCAACAAACACACCAAATGCTGTGAACTAAGTTAAAAGACAAATTTCAAAGTGAGTGAGACTAATATTTGCAATACAAATAGGGTTAAAATGACTATAAAAAGACTAAAATGTATTAATTTTTTTTCTTAAAATCTATAAACAAAGAACTAATACTCCAATTGAAAATTGGATGACGTTTGTGACCAGGCAATTGAAAAGGCAAAAATTCAAATGGCCAATAAACATGCAGAAAGATATTCAACTTAGAAATCAAATAAATCACACCAAAAACCTAAAACAAAACAAGACATTTATCACCACTCAAATTGGCAGGAACAGGCATCTGTCTTATGCCACAACTGGGAAAGTCAAGCCAGAACAATTTTTCTGAGGCACCAAGTGGTAATCTATACTATATAAAATTGAAATGAGCATGACCTTTGCCCCAGAAGCCCCACTTCTAGGAATTTATCATAAGGGGATAATTGGAGAAACATGCACACGTGTATGCTCAAGTGTCTTTCTCACTGATGAAACATGTACTGAATGCAGCCGTTAAAGATTAAGGTACTCTATATTTATTGGGATGGAAGGACGTTCACAACATATTGATAAAGGGTTTTACCCAGCATACCTTGTTTATAAATTTTACATGTTTAAAATATACATAAAATTCTGTGCAAGTACATAAAAGAAATCTTTGGGTGACTATTCACCAAAGCCTTAACAATGGCAAACTCTCTATTGTGGAGTTTCAGATGATTCCTAGTTACTTTTTTTTCTTTTTTCCTGTATGACTTAAATCTTTTATTGGTTAACATTTATCATTCAATACAACCGTTTATTTTGATAAATAGAATTTTATGTTTCCATCTTCTGAAGGCCTTCAATTGTGCTTTAAAGGTAATGTGAAATCTGTCCCAGAGGAGAAAGTTCTGTCACTGGAAATAGCCCCAGGGCAACAGGGATTCGTCTGATAGACTTGTTTGTCCAGGTGAATAGATGGAGTCTGATCAGTGGTGCTTTTTGGTTTCATTTAAAACCTAGCAGTTTGTTCAGTCTACTAAGCATGTACTGTCTCACATGGCTTAGGCACTGTGCTAGCCACTGAGACTATAAAGATGGATTAAACGTCAGTCAGTCAGTCAGTTCAGTCGCTCAGTCATGTCCAGCTCTTTGTGAACCCATGAACCGCAGCACGCCAGGCCTCCCTGTCCATCACCAACTCCCGGAGTCCACCCAAACCCATATTCATTGAGTCGATGATGCCATCCAACTGTCTCATCCTCTGTCGTCCCCTTCTCCTCCTGCCCTCAATCTTTCCCAGTATCAGGGTCTTTTCCAATGAGTCAACTCTTCACATCAGGTGGCCAAAGTATTGGAGTTTCAGCTTCAGCATCAGTCCCTCCAATGAACACCCAGGACTGATCTCCTTTAGGATGGACTGGTTGGATTTCCTTGCAGTCCCACGGACTCTCAAGAGTCTTCTCCAACACCACACTTCAAAAGCACCAAATCTTTGGTGCTCAGCTTTCTTTATAGTCCAACTCACATCCATACATGACCACTGGAAAAACCATAGCCTTGACTAGACGGACCTTTGTTGGCAAAGTCATGTCTCTGCTTTTGAATATGCTATCTAGGTTGGTCATCACTTTCCTTCCAAGGAGTAAGCGTCTTTTAATTTCATGGCTGCAGTCAGCATCTGCAGTGATTTTGGAGCCCCCAAAAATAAAGTCTGACACTGTTTCCACTGTTTCCCCATCTATTTTCCATGAAGTGATGGGACCAGATGCCATGATCTTAGTTTTCTGAATGCTGAGCTTTAGGCCAACTTTTTCACTCTCCTCTTTCACTTTCATCAAGAGGCTCTTTAGTTCTTCTACACTTTCTGCCATAAGGGTGGTGTCATCTGCATATTTGAGATTATTGATATTTCTCCCGGCAATCTTGATTTCAGCTTGTGCTTCCTCATCAAATGTGGTCCCTGCCTTTTAGGAACTGATACTGATGCAACAGATGAGCATCTCAACAAAAAGTATTAGTATCCTATGATGATAATGCAGAACAGTCTTATCCTAGGAGTAGGAAGAGACTCATAAAAAAGATGATTAAGGCTTCAGCTGAGTCTTACGAGATAAAAAACAAACAAAGATGTGGTAGGAGTTTCAGGCTGAGAGACAGTGAAAAGGCTCAGAGATACATGATGCATTAGGCATGTCAAGGAGAGACTGCACTTCTTTACCAAACCAGTGGGGAAATAACTTTAGAAAATATCATATTAGGGCAAGTATCTTCAATATTTGGAAATATTTTAACTGTAATTTTTTTTCAAAATGGCAAAAAGCTCACACAGGCAGTATAGGAGTCATCATTATGTTACCTGGAAATTGACTGATCATTTAGAAAACACCGGACAGATAGTATGGAAGATTTGACACTAATTCCTTAAGCTGTTGAAATGGTCAGCCTCACCTCAGGCTAGATAATTATAGGCCTTGAGATACTAATGCTAGTACATGGCCTTGCATACATGTTAAGACTGTATTATCATTAAAGCATCATAGAGCTGGCCAAGTATGATGGTATAGTGTTTGTCCCATGTGGGGATCAGAACATGATAGTTATTTATTATTGCACACTGATAATGCCTCCAAAGTTGATTTTATATGCATCATAAGTGAAAAGTGAAAGTGTTAGTCACTCAGTCATGTCTGGCTCTTTGTGACCCCATGGACTGTAGCTCACCAGGCTCCTCTCTCCATGGGATTCTCCAGGCAAGAGTACTGGAGTGGGTTGCCATTTCCTTCTCCAGGGGATCTTCTCAACCCAGGGATCAAACCCAGGTCTCCCGCTTTGCAGGCAGTTTCTTTACCCTTTGAGCTACCCGGGAAGCCAAACATATATATATGCATCATATATCTTGTGTAAATTCTTCATATCTGGTGAAATAAGGAAGACAAAACAATGGCAATAGTTACTGCCTTGAGAGACATGTGGGATGTCATTGTGGCACATGAATTCTGAGTCTTTGGCCCAGATCTTAGAAGAGAAGATTGGGACATGGTGGGAGGTAGCAATGGCAGGTCCATCCCCGTGAGACAGAGCAGAAGTAGGTGTACCATTCATTCAGCCTCCAGATCTTCCTAAGCGTTCAGCTGTGAAATATTTCCAGTTGAGTAGTTTGTGATCACAAATCAGTGTCACAGTTTAATTGTGTTTCTGATAACACATTCAAAACAGTGAGGAAAATTGTTTCAATCTATTAAGTACTCCCAAGGTAGTAATCCTCATTCAGTGGATTAGGCAGTTACAAGGTCAGAATGGCTCCAATCGAATCAATGTTTATAAACAGGCCCTGTGTACTCCTGGGTGATGGATACATGAGAAACAAAATCAGGTGACCTTGCCATCAAAGAGTTTGCCTTATTTTAGAAAAGACACCATTTATTCATGGGAAAAATTCAGCAAGAAAAAGAAACTTGAAAATGTGTAGCAAAGTGCTACCCTGAGTGTCTGTTGGCAGAGAATGTCCTGGTATTCATAATACCATGGGTAATGGTAAAAATTAATGTAGGCCAGCATTGGGGGTAGAGAGAAGAGTGAAATGTGATGGGGAAATGAAGACTTTTTCCTCTTAGAGAAAAATCTAGTCACTCCAGTAAATCGTTATCATTTTATGATCATTGACTTTGAGCTCCTTGAAGATTATGCTTATAATTTAATCATACAACACACTTGCCTAAGATAACATAGTGTCCAATATGTAAGTTATTCAATAATAATGAACTGATATTAATGATAGCTATCATTTATCAGAGGCTGCTTTGCCCTTTTATAGGCGAGGGGTTGCAGACCACCATGAGACATTAAGCAGTTTCCCTAAGTTTACTCAGGTTATCTTAGGGAACTTGGCTGTGTCTGGTTTCAGAACTTAAGTGAACAAATGTGTGCTTTAGGAAGTGGAAGCAAGGGAGGCACTCTCTTAGGCCTACAAAGGGATTTTTTTAATGTGCAAAATACAGTGCCTCTGTTCCAGGAACTTTCAGTCTAATGGAAGAACAAAGCCTAAATCACCTGCCTCTTCCTTTCTTAGCCCGGCTGTCCATCCACCACGCACTGGTTGATGAGGACCTAATACACTTGGGGCCCCTTTGGTCCTGCCCACCACCCCCCTGCCCGTGATCTGATTTCAGTCCTCTGGCCCAGTCCTCTCAGCACCATCTTCACCTCCATGATCTTCCCATGACAGTGAACTTTGGGGTTCCGTAGAAGAGCACACAGATGTGATGGGTCATGGTGTGCGTTGAGTTTCTTTTTGCTGTTGGCAAACAATCACTGAGTACTGGTAGGAAAACAGCCCTTCCTACTGCACCCTGCTCCTCAGCCAGCGCCTATTGACTAGGGTCTGGGAGACTTACATCTGAGCCAAAGGACAGTCAAGGGCACCTCTGTTTTAGAGGCTGGGAACTCATCTGCATGTCTGACTCTGCAGTTCCTTGAACCAAATGAAAGCCTAAGTATATCAAATAATCCTCAACTCTCTAATTTGGGGATAGGAAGGCTACAGAATTTATGATAGTTGATGTCGCACTTCCTTGTTTGAATATTTCTGTTTGTTTCATTGTGTTAAGATGCTCTGATATTAAATGGGAAAAAAAAAACTGGTTGTGACACTTGTATATATAGAAGGCCATTTATCAGATGACGAAATATGTATATGTGCATGGACTGAGAACAAGCCTCTGGGTATTTACCGGGAAGGGTGAATAATGATCTCTAGGCGGTGCTTTGTATTTCTATTGTATTTCCAAATATCTACATCTTCTTTTCTTCTAAAAGAAGTTTTTTAAAAAATTAAATAAAATTTTTTTTCAAAGCACACTATGATGACAGACTTCTCTGGCAGTCAGTGGTTACAACTCCACGCTTCCACTGCAGGGAACTATGATATCATTCTCTCTCTGAAGTCTATTTTTAGCTAATGGGCCTTGTCTTGCTCTTCATTTCAAAGCATGAAGAGGAGGCATCATGTAGGGGTTGACAGATTACTAATGCGAAATTGAGCCATCTTCATCCTTTGTGACTTGAGTCTCAGTCTCTCACTTCCTCTCACATTTTCTACTCTAAGTAATTTTTTGCAGAAGTTACTCTCTTAGCACTGTGGGCTACATACCTCATAAGGTTTTATTAAACAGAACAAATGACTGTGGCCCAGAAAGCCCAGTTTCTAGAGAAGCCCTTGACTCGCTGGCTGGAGATGCTGGGTGTGTTTGGGTTTTGTTGCACAGCAGCTGCTACAAGGCCATCGCCGTCATCCTCAGTTCCACATCTTGGGAGCAAGTGGGTTGAACTTAAGTGATCGCTGTTGGCGAGTACTGAACACTCATGTTCAAAGGTTCTGCTTTACCTGTTTCCCAGCCTGTGGACACTTCACATGACTCTGTGGTCTCCAGAGAGACCATGGTTTCTCTCAAGCCATGGGCCCATTGGAAAGATTATACATAATAGTATTTGATGATTTTTTTTTAATTTTATTTTATTTTTAAACTTTACATAATTGTATTAGTTTTGCCAAATATCAAAATGAATCCGCCACAGGTATACATGTGTTCCCCATCCTGAACCCTCCTCCCTCCTCCCTCCCCATACCATCCCTCTATGGTGGTGGTAGTGGTCAACAAATGTTGATTGCTTTATACTTGTTTCCTTCTAAAAAGTTTCCCCAAGTATCCCCCAACATCTTCTGTCGCTTCAAAGCATTACAGGACTTAGTCGCTCAGTCATGTCTGACTCTTGGCGACCCGATGGACTGTGGCCCTCAGGCTCCTCTCTCCATGGGGTTCTCTAGGCTAGAATATTGGAGTGGGTAGCCATTTCCTTCTCCAGGATTACAGAAGACAAGACAGGTGGAAGTGCAGGGGTTACTACCCCTCTTTCCATATCGGCTGGCTGCTTTTTGGTTTATCTGTCATGTATCAGTGCTTGAATTGGTGCAGTTTAGTTGCTGGACAGTGTGAGATTTGTGTTGCTGACTTTCTGTTTTTAAGTTTTGTTAGAAGTGGTAGTGGGATATGTTAGTTCTGTTATTTGAAAAGGATAATAAAATGCATGATAAAACATACTTTTAAACAAAGTTTAGACAAAAAAGGAACATTTAATTGTCCAGATTGAGGACTTTATACTGTACTATACTCTAACCTGGTCACTTTCAGAGTGTGATTTTTTTTTTTTTTTTTTTTAACTTATGGTAGCTATAATGTGTTGGCCCTGCCAGATTCTAAAAGAGAAAGAAAAAGTCACAACTTAAAGTCAGATTCTAAGGAATAACAGAGAGATAAGCATCTCATGGCTGTTGTATTAAACCTATATGTAAATACTATTCTACTAACATATAATTAACATGTATACCTGTGGCAGATTCATTTTGATATTTGGCAAAACTAATACAATTTTGTAAAGTTTAAAAATAAAATTAAATTTAAAAAAATAAATAAATAATGAATGAAATGGCCTTTGGTTCAGAAAGATTGAATAATTAAATTTTTTATTGAAGTACAGGTAATTTACAATATTGTGTTAGTTTCAGGTGTATAGCACAGTGATTCAGATAACATATAAATATTTTCAGATTCTTTCTCTATTATAGGTTTTTACAACATACTAATTTAATTTTTTTAAGAAAAAAAGGGACATTGCTGGGAAAGGTAGTTGGTGGAGAGAGAAGTCCAGGAGGGACAAAGGTATACAGTTCACCTCCTTAAAAGTAATAGTCCACACTTAAGTCTTAATGTAAATAGCTTTTACATTTTCACTTAAAATATATTTTCAAAAGCTATGTGCATGGCTATTAAGAATTGAAAGTAAATGGTTAGGGGTGAAGTGAAAAAGCATGGTGCTAAAATACTAATCTGTGAAACTAATGAATTCTTTCAGATTGTAAAACAAAGCCAAACTGGTACAAATCTCTATTTAGATTATGTTTTATTTCCAGTTTGAACACCACACTCAAGACAAGCTAAATTGCATTTAAATTTCCTTCTAGCTACAGGCACCCGTGCTTCACTGTATAAATGTCACTGTTGATTTTGATCTATAACCGAAGAAGACATAAAATGATCAAATTATATATGAAATAAGATTTTATTTTTAATGTTTCACCCAGCATTTTGGTCTGCATTGTGTCAGCTGTTGAATACAATATTTTTTCATTAATCGTTTATTTCCCATTGCCTTCTTTCACTCCAGAAATGTCTCTGTGTTTAAAATGGATAATCAGTGAGGGCCTATTGGATAGCACAGGGAACTCTGCTCAGTGTTATGTAGCAGCCTGCATGGGAGGGGAGTCTGGGGAGGATGTTATATGTGTATGTATGGCTGAGTCCCTTCACTGTACACCTAAAAGTATCACAACATTGTTTGTTAATTGGCTGTACCCCAATACAAAATAAAAAGTTAAAAAAAAATAGAAATGTTTAGATGTTGAATTTTGACCACGGCTTTCCTCCTTTGTTCTCGTCTAATTTCCGCTAATGCAGTTGTTCACTTGCCAAATGTTAAAATGAAAAATGAAAAACAATATGCTTTTAGCTCTGAAAACCACAATTATTCTTTTAAGAAGTATTTATTGAGCAATTGCAAGAAACTGGCTCTTACTAGAGGAGGTAACAGGTAAAAAGACAATGACCACCCTTGTTTTGTTTACGTCCTAGGGAGGGACCCACGTAAACCCGAGAGGCATGTAACACATTGTCAGGTGGCGATGAGCACAGTGAGAAAAGTAACGAACAGGAGAGAGAGTGGCGCATTGGCTACTGTAGACTCGCAGGTCAGAGAAGGTCTGCCTGAGCAGTTGACCTTTTGGAGCAGAGACCTGAAAGAAGGAGCAAGCCAAGAGAACGACCAGGAGCAGTCCTTCAGGCACTGGAACTCCAGGCCCGAATCCCCGGGAAAAGACCCTTAGGTTGGGAGAGTGGTGGGTGATGAGCTCAGAGAGGCAGCCTGGGCTTGGACTGTGCGTTGACCTGTAGCTCAAGCGTAGACTTTGGATTCTATTTTAAATGTAACAGAAGCCAGAAGAGGATTTGGGGAGTGATTAAAAACCAAACTGACTTTGGTTTTAATTTAAAGGCTGACTCTGGCTGCTACCTAGGGAATAGACACTAAGACGCAGGAGTAGACGCAGGTGACCAGTTAGAAGCTGGTGGAGACAAGAGGGCAGGAGTCTGGACTGAGGGGCTAGCAGTAAAGAGAGGTGTGGTTAGGTTCAGGGGGTGATTAAATGTGAGCTTCCTCAGAGCACGTCTTATCCTCGAGCTTCGCAGTGAGGCACTGGGAGCGGTGAGGCTAGTGGAATTTTATACCAACAGAGGCTTCTCCTCGTTAGTGGTTTTCAAGTTCTGAAACCAGACCGTGCTTTGAGGCTTAGCACCGTGGGGTGAAAAGAGAAACAAGTGCTGTGAAAGTAAAGACTTTCTCAGATGGGGATGTAGGGATTAATAGGGTTCAAATTTTACAGTAATGTGTTTTACTTTGTGTTTTTTTGTTTGTGTTTTCTTTTTTTTAACCTTCTCATGGCATATTCATTGATGCAAGCTGGGATGCAGGGAGCAGTGTTCTGACTCTAGTTTGCAGTTCACCGGGCATGGCCCTTGTGAAAGGGAGTCACTTCAGGGCTCCAAAACCTCCTGGGCTGAAGTGCATCCGTTCAGCACTTCCTCTGCTCGAATAGAAACCACTGTTTCGTTTCACTCAACCTGAGTAAAAAGGGATCTTCAGACATGACTTGTTTTTATTTTATAGCATGTTGGTGGAAGGCTGGGGTGGGGGGGGGGGCGCTCCCTGAAGGCACATTTTTGGTCCCCCTCTCCCTTCCCCTGATAACCACAGCTCCCCTTTCACAAGGCTCTTCCCTTCCCCCAACCCAGACTCTTCTCATTCCGGCACTCTTTGTTCCTCATAGAACTCTGGGCTCCAGTTTCTTCTTTCCCTGACCCCTTCTCTGAGCTTTGGGCCCTCTGCTTCAGACTTAACCATCACCCCATTTCAGTTACCTTTTTACATCTTCCCAGAATAGGAGCCATGTGCTATGAGATGCAACAACCGATACACAAATAAAACACAGATTTCTGTGGGGGCAAACGAAGGTCCCAGAAAATTTCCCATTATGAATTTCCATTCCAGTTTGCATTGTTAACTTTTAAGGAAAAAATAGCATCACGCTTACTCACCTTCCTGCCCTCCCCTCACTCCTCCACCACCGTGTGAACGCATCGGTGTTCTCCAGGATGCTGCACAAATGACTTTCTTTTGTGCTCAGTAGACTCTTACAGAGGAAGAAATCATCTATGAGAAGTTACGGTAAATGTGTAACCTTTTTGAGAGGTACCCTTGCTTTTTCTAGAAAGTTGGGCTTTGGCAGCTTTGATTTGCCTCCAGAGATGGTGGTGAGAAGAGAAGTTGACAATATGGAAGATGAGATTATAAAGACAGTCAAATGGCTGAAAGAGATAGAAAAGGGAACAGGTAACAGGGGGTGAGCAGAGTGGGGTTTGGTAAGCCAAGGCCAAGTCCACCCACAGAGCATCCCAAAGGAGTCAGCTGAGTCATCTTTACACCCTCCCCAGGTCAGAAGGACTTCGAGATCTGAAACCCATACCTTGGAGTGGGTGATGTGGCTTGCTGCATGGGGAACAGGTGATGGTGGCTGTTTCTGGAAACCAACATGGTGGGGGTATAAGAGGGGTGAGCCTGAAATTCGTGCCCTTCTGGTTTGGCAGATATTTTGCTGGGTATGCCCTGCCAAGACCCCAGACCTTGGGTGTACCTCTGCCAGACTCTGCAGGAGCAGTTTGGAACCCTATCACCCATGACCTGATCAGGTGAAAGGCCTCTTTACACCATGTAAAAGAAACTTTGGAATACATCAAGGTCGTGCATTATACTTGAAGATTTTTGAACTCTTGATGTTTTATGTAACTCTGGCCTTTGAGTGCAAGCAGCATCCCTGAAAAGAAACTAAGAGAAAACAGTACAAAAGATGTGCCAAGGAATTATGGTTGTTCTGTGTCTCTGTATGAACCATCCTCCCAAATTCTCCTTTGGTCTGTCTGTATAGAATTGTGTGGGACGTTCATACTTTGCTATGTGTTGAAAATGTCTGATTTAAATCATTTGAAGTCTCAGAAATTACAGCAGCTCTTTTTTATATAAGGTATAAATTTAAGGTATACTGTATGGTGATTTGATATACATTGCAAAATGATTACCACAATAAGATCAGCTAACACATGACTGCACATAATGACTGTGTGTATGTATGTGTGTGTGTGTGTGCATATGTGTGCATTGAGAACATATAAGATTTACTGTTAGCAACTTTCAAGTACATAATACAGCAGTGTTATCTGTAGTCACCCTGCTGTACATTACATCCCCAGAACTTAACTCATAGCTGGAAGTTTCTAGTCTTTGACCAGCATCTCCTCCTAGTTTCTCACCCTACAGCTGCTGGCAACCACCATTCCACTCTCTGTTTCTGTGAGTTTAACTTTCTTAGATTCTGTATATAAGTAATATACAGTATTTGTCTTTCTCTGACTTATTTCACTTATCACAGTGCCCTCAAAATCCATCCACACGGTCACAAATGGCAGGATTCCTTCTTTCTTGTGGCTGAATACTATTTCATTGTGTATATATACCACATTTTCTTTATCCATAATTCCATCAATGGACAGTTAGGTCATTTCTGTACTTTGGCTCTTCTGAATTAGTGAGAGCGTGGGAGTGCAAATATCTCTTTGAGATCCTGATAGCATTTTTTTTCAGGTGTATACCCAGAAGTGGGATTTCTGGATCATATATATGGTA
Organism: Bubalus bubalis; assembly: GCF_019923935.1. Lineage (NCBI taxonomy): Eukaryota > Metazoa > Chordata > Mammalia > Artiodactyla > Bovidae > Bubalus > Bubalus bubalis. Next base: position 15,502,448 of record NC_059161.1, on the reverse strand, counting down.
GTTCTGTTTTTAATTTTTTGAGGAACCACCATACCGGTTTCCATAGTGACTGTGTTAATTTACAATCCCACCAACAGTGCAAGAGGGTCCCAGCACGTCTGATCTCTTGTCTTTTTGATGATAGCCACTCTAACAGGTGTGAAATGATTTAGCAGGTCTTTTTTCTACTATACATCCCTTTTTAAGATATCTGTTTGGCTGCACCAGGTCTTAGTTTTGGCATGCAGGATCTTTAGTTGCAGCCTTCGAACTCTTGGTTGTGGCATATGGGATATAGTTCCCTTACTGGGGATTGAACCCAGGCCACCTGCACTGGGAGTGCAGAGTCAACAGTCTTAGCCACCAAGGAAGTCCCTGTACATCTCTCTTGAGGAAGCAAAATGGACCCTTAAGAACATTCACTGTCTTTCAATTCAGTTCATTTGCTCAGTTGTGTCTAACTCTTTGTGACCCCATGGACTGCTGCACGTGAGGCTTCCCTCTCCATCACCAACTCCCAGAGCTTACTCAAACTCATGTCCATCGAGTCAGTGATGCCATCCAACCATCTCATCCTCTGTCGTCCCCTTCTTTTCCTGCCTTCAATCTTTCCCAGCATCAGGGTCTTTTCTAGTGAGTCAGTTCTTTGCAACAGGTAGCCAAAGTATTGGAGTTTCAGCTTCAGCATCAGTCCTTCCAATGAATATTCAGGACTGTTTCCTTTAGGATGGACTGGTTTGATCTCCTTTTAGACTAAGGGACTCTCAAGAGTCTTCTCCAACACCACAGTTCAAAAGCATCAATTCTTCAGCACTCAGCTTTCTTTATAGTCCAATTCTCACATCCATACATGACTACTGGAAAAACCATAGCTTTGACTAGACAGAACCTTTGTTGGCAAAGTAATGTCTCTGCTTTTTAATATGCTGCCTAGGTTGATCAGAGCTTTTCTCCCAAGGAGCAAGCGTCTTTTAATTTCATGGCTGCAGTCACCATCTGCAGGGATTTGGGGTGAGTGTCATTGAGGACACTTCCCCATCATCTCTGTGTCCTCCCACAGGCTCTCACTACTGAGCCTATCTCACAATTGCTATACCACACAATTTGAATTTAATCAAACCATTCAATTGCCCTCATGCATCCTCCCCCAAAAGATGATAATACCAAACAGCTCCCATCTCTTGCAAACAAATTGAGCAAAATGTGTTACTAAAATAGGCTCATTCAGACTGACCAGGTAGTGGAGGATGGTGTGTTCTTATATACCGTGCTGCTCACCATTAAACTGTCATCAAACATGCTATTGCCTCAACTCACCCAGACACTTTATTCCTAAAGAGCTATTCGCTGTCGCTCTCAGAGCACACTTTAGTCTCTAAGGGGAAGATAACTTGGTGATTCATTGCAAGTAGAAATGATCTTTTGCTTTATGTGAAAGAAGCTCTTGTGAGAAGAGTACAGACTTGTCAGAAAGAGAGAGAGTGTGCGAGAGCCCTCTTCACCCCTCATATACACATGTGAGTGAGCTCTCTCGCCTCCCTTTCTGGGACCTTTCTTCGTGACATCGGCAGTGAAAGTCAAGTCATGAATATTTCTCGCAAGTGGGGAAGCTGTACTCTTTTATTACAAATTGTATTTTAGCTGTGTTTTTCCATTTGAAAAATTCAGTGGCAGTGCTTGTAGCCTTGGGAATTGCTTCAAATGAAAACGGCTCTATCTAGTTCTTTCCTATTCTTGCTAATGATTTCGCTGCCACTAAATTATTTCTAATGGTTGTAGAACACAGAAGCCAGCTTCAGTCCAGAGGCATAGTAAAAGAATCACCAAAGATCACTGAAAAGCAATTTAAATTTTTACTGAATAACCTCGAAAAATCCCAGAGAAACATCTCATTATTAAACCTACTTCACCATGTACTGAAATCTATTCCCATCAATAGAGCTCTCTGCCACTCTAGTGACTTTCTCTGTCTGTCTTTCTTTGGACAACCTGAAAGATCTCCCCCCTCTGTCTCTCTAATCTTTTGCAAAACTTTCCTTTCCAGCCCAATTCATCTCTTTAGCTCTGCTCTTTCTGGTCTAAATTCAGGCTGCTGCAGTTTCCCCATTGCCAGACTGCATCACAAAAGAGCCCAAGCCAGGCCTGCTGGTCAGGTGCCTGGAGAGAGAAGGAGGGGACTGGGATGCTTAAGCATCTGGATTATAATCTAAGAACCTTTTCTTTAATAGAAATCCACTTAAGTCAGAACCCAATTAAAGGAATTAAATCAGATCAACATTAAGATGTCCTTCTTCTAACACACACAAACACATACGTGTGCATGACTGCACCATTGGTCAGATTGTTCCGTGTTTCAGATGACTCTATGGCAGCCACACTAAATGGGGAGGAATTCCTGGAATGGTCATGAATTTCCTAATTCTGACTAGCCCTCCAGCAAGTTCACAACCATTGACCCCGGACAATAGTGAAGGACTGACTATGGATGAATCCGCAGAAATTTATTACCAGTTTTAGAAAAGCAACTCTTCATGACAGTGGAATTTTATGAGCTCAATGTCCAAAGGAAGGCATGCGGGCCATTCTGTTAGTATCTGTTTGTATTTGTTGTTGTTATTTAGTTGCTAAGTCATGTCCAACTTTTTTGAGACCTCATGGACTGTAGCCCACAAAGCTCCTCGGTCCATGTGATTTCCCAGGCAGGAATACTGGAGTCGGTTATTTCTTTCTCCAGGGGATCTTCTCAGCCCAGGGATGAAACCCCTGTCTCCTGCATTGGCGTGAATTCTTTCCAACTGAGCCACCAGCATTTGCTGTTACCTAAAAAGAAAATCACTGTTTGCATTTATTTTAGATCATATTTTATCATAATATATATTTTAATGTCTGACCTGAAAAGGTTTATCTTAAAGATGATTTCCACTCAGGAAGAGGATACACATTGTGATAACATGTTCTAATAGTTCTGTAACGGAGAACAGCAAAGAGAATTTTCGTTTTTATCAGAAATTCAGTTTATGACACATTTGTGAGAAAGTTGAATAAGAACCTGGGGTGTCTGAGTCAGACTGCCTGGGTTCAAGGGCTGGCCCCAGTCCCACCACATATACGATGGTACAGCTGGATGAGTGAACGTTTCCTTGTGATGGAGACATTCTTCTCTTTCTTAGAGCCCTGGGAGTATTAAATGGGTTGTGGTATAACAGATTTTCCAAACTGCATCTGGGACTCAATAAATGATAGCTCTCATCCTCCTTCTCTCACTCCTCCTAATCCCTACCTCTCCTGCGTTCAGTCCCTCCTCCTCCTCCTTACTCCAGTGAAGGAAGAGATCTTTGCTTGATCTTATTGCTAAGATCATATATCAAAGTCATAGTGTATAACAGAAGCCGTAAAATGAAGTTACCTTTCAAAATACAAAGTTTTTTGCAAAGATACTGCAGTATTTACTACAGTATTGGAGAAGAGCTTTGGTTTTCATCATTGGATGCAGTGGCGATCAAATTGCCATTGTAATGAAAGGTCTCACAGCCCTTACTTTGGATGGCATATTGATTCCTAACTTAAGGAGCACAGGGGTAATATCTTCCACCAACAAAGACTCCTAACACCTGATGAGGGAGGGGTCTGCTTGTTTCCCTGATGTTACCCATGAACTTTTGGTTAGATATCTGTATAGCTTTTATTTATATCGCTTTGATTTCCAAATGTGTTCAGATCCTTTCTGAGTCTGTTCATACTTTATGCCTGTATCATTTCCCAAAGTGATTGTTTCCTGTGCTTTGTGGTTTAAAAAAAAGAACTGGCTTAATGGTTAGGAGCCTGGCCCTGGATTCCAAGCAACCTGGGTTAGAACCAGCATTGCGACTTGACCAGCCAATCAAGGACTGATCTCTGCAACTGTGGAAAGGGGCTTGTAGTACCAGCCTCATCGGACTGGCATGAGGATTAACGAAGAGGAGAGATGGCTGGACAAGCCTTCTTTTGAATGGTTATCAAGAACAACAGGAACCCCGCCAAGAAGAGCAGAGAAGACCTAGCTGGTCTCCAGCTTTTCCGTGGTTGGTGGAGAACCAGCACTCCTGAAGAGACAGAGCAGGGCTCTAGAGAAGCTGAGTGAATGGCTCTCAGAACCGCCACACCTGCCTTTACTGTCTGTGAAGGACTCACCACTCTCTCTTGGTTGGGAATTATTATCGTATATTAACTGGTGTATATCTTTAGTCAGAGTATGTCAAAAGATGAATGTTCTGGGACTTTTAATGACTGGTTAATAATTCCCTGGTCATTGAATGTGTGATCAGTTGCTCAGTCGTGTCCAACTCTTTGTGACCCCATGGACTGTAGCCAGCCAGGCTCCTCTGTCCATAGGGTTTTACAGGCAAGAATACTGGAGTAAGTTGACATTCCCTTCCCCAGGGGATCTTCCCAACCCAGGGATTGAATCCAAGTCTCTTGCGTCTCCTGAATTGGCAGGCAGATATTTTACCACTAGCGCCACCTGGGAAGCTCCATCACTGAATAACAAGCCCCAAATGAATGGAAGAGACGTGCTGTCTGGCCTCTGAAATGATTAAATGATTCAGGAATGGGACCTGCAGGTCCAGTCTTAATTATTGAAGGCGTTGTAGTGAGGGAAGCTTTACCACTTTCGCATCCTTGCAGCTGTGGGCACCTTCAAAGACGTGAACAAGACCCTAAGAATGCTGAGAGGCCGTAGCACCCACGCATACGCATCTCAGCACACTCAGCTCACTCTCTCCCCTGCCTCCACGGCACACAGCTGGGAAGTCACCATGCCAGGTCCAGAAGAGAAGGGCCCTTTGAGCCGGTGCTCTGTCCCTTCTGATTCACTGCTGTCCCGCCAAAGGGGAAGCAGCTGGGGTCAGGTTCACTGGCAGCTCCTTTGCCCCAGGACAAATCACAGCCCATCCCAAGCACTCCCTGTTCTGCAAGCTTCGGTACCTCCCCATCCCTAGGTGAAGGCATGACTCTCCAGGAGGCAGCAAACAGGTTCTGGCAGATGTTGTACTTAAGCTCCAGCCCTGCCAGCTGACTCCAGGTAAAGACTCCACCCTCCTGAGACTCCTAGTGGCCACTGGCTCTTGGCCTGTCTTCTCCTCCAGGTGTCGTCCTTCCTCACCTTCCTCAGCTGACTGGCCCACCTCCCCTGGCTCATGTGTGTTCCACCTTCGCTGAGTCTTCTTTCAGAGAGGCAGAAAGCCTTGGATTACAATGGTTGGGGTCTCTCCAGAGGAGATGGCTGAGGACAGAAGCTTATGCTGTAACGGCAGCTTCAGTCTGGTACCTGGTGGGGGAAGTCAATACCCCCTTGGCACGGAGCCTGACTCTGGTGGGATTTGCATCCCAGTTCTTCCTGCACTTGCCCTACAGCCTCCCTTCTGTACATGTCTCTAGGCAGCAACCCCCACCTGCCCCCCACCCCGAATTCTGCATATTGGCTGTACTAGAACTCTCTGTGTTGTTCCTGTGGGCCATGTTCTCTCTGGCTGTTGAACTCACTGTCCCCTTACCTAGATCTGTTCTTCTCACACACCTTAGTGTTCCTTAGTACTCCTCTGAGTTATGTTACCTCCTCCAAGACTCTCCTCAACCTTTCTTAAGGGGTCCCTCCTTTCTCTTCTTATTGCAACCACTCTGTGTGTTCATACTAAGTCTCTTCAGTGGTGTCCAGCTCTGTGACCCTGTGGACCATAGCCCGCCTGGCTCCTCTGTCCATGGGATTCTCCAGGCAAGATTACTGGAGTGTGTTGCTATGCCCTTCTCTAGGGGATCTTCCTGACCTAGGGATTGAACCTGTGTTTCCTGTCACTCCTGCATTGCAGGCAGATTCTTTACCGCTGAGCCGCTGGGGAAGCCCCACACTTGTGCTTTATGGCTGCAGATGGACTACACTCTCATTTGCTCATTTTCTTAAATTTTCCCTCACTGGCTGTGAGCTCCTTGAGTACAGCATCTGCCTCCTTTGCCCAGGACTGAGTACTCTGTTCTCTGGCATGTACTAGGTGCTCAGTGAATGCTGCTTAAGTAAAGAAGGAAAGGAACACAGAAAAGATAGTGTAGCATTTGACTGAAGAACAGAAGGGAGTTAGTTCCTTCTGCCTCCTCCTGTCTGAATGAAACTCAAGAGGTGCTTTTGCACAGACCTTTTGGGGCCAGAAGTATATCCATAAATGGGTATAGTTTGCAGAGAGCTCATAGCAGTCAATAAGAAAAATGCTACAACTCCAACTAGAGAAAAAGGGCAAAGGATATCAGAAAGAAGGGAGTACACGTGAATTGAATGATCCAAACAGGGAAAAAGTATTCAGTATCACTAGTAAATTTTGAAACATCAAACTAAAATGAAAACTAGATACTGTTTTCACCCCTCAGTTGATTGCATATTTTTTAAAAAGGATAGCACCCTTTATTAGTGAAGATGTGCTGAAATGAGTTTTATAAGACTGAACAAGACTATATCTTTTGTCTATCTCTGGTTTTCAAATATGTCCCAGTGTTAGGTTTCACTGCTGCTGCTAAGTCGCTTCAGTCATGTCCGACTCTGCGTGACCCCATAGACGGCAGCTCACCAGGCTCCACCGTCCCTGGGATTCTCCAGGCAAGAACAAAGTAGGCATGTAAAACTTGCTTTCTGAGTGACATTAACAATTTTCAGTTATGAGATATCATAAAGGGGGATGTGAACAAATACATGGGCTTCCCTTGTAGCTCAATTGGTAAAGAATCTGCCTGCAATTCAGGAGACCCGGGTTCCATCCTGGGTCAGGAAGATCCCCTGGAGAAGGAAATGGCAACCCATTCCAGTATTCTTCCCTGGAGAATCCCATGGACAGAGGAGCCTGGAAGGCTACAGTCCATGGGATACAAATATATACAATCTGCCTAATTCCCCTAGTGGAAACCCAGTGGCCAGGCTTTAATCTTCCATAAATATGAGGTCCGAAAACATAATTTCCCTTTTGTAATTTTTTAACAGCTTATATTCTTAGACCGTGAGCACTTAATGTATCAATCTTATTTTGAAGTTAGTTTTCCTTTATTAGGTTGATTTGAGTCACATTTTGAAAAGAACCAAGAGTATTTAGTACTAAATGCACCGAAACCTTATTTTAGAAATGTTCAAAACGTTTAGAATGGGCACTTCATAATTATCCTAGAAATTGTTTAATGATAACTATTACATTGGAAAGGGCAAAATCGTTTTCTGCAAGTGAGGATATAGTAATGATTGTGAAGGGACTGCCTGACTTAGAATTGCTAGTGGTCTGTGAGGTCCTTCAGTTGAGTCTCTGCTTTGTGTATAAGGTTTTCCAGATTTAGTCCATCCTGGTGGACTGTAGCCAAGTGGAATATGGTCAGCCTAGTTATGCGGTCAGTCTAGGGTCAGTCTAACCTGAGGAATATGCTCCAGGTAGTAGAAAGTTTCCCAGAGCACAAGCCTTCTCCCAGGACAGTGGTTTCTCTCGGGCACTGTTTCCTAGCCTCTTCCGTTCCCTCCCTTCAACACCATCTGCCATTGCTCAGCTCAGAGCCAGCCCAGAGTAAGTTTTCAGACTGTCCTGAATAAGAGCTTTCCAGGTGAGGAGGGTTTAGAAGTGAATCAGGGTTAGATACGCTGTGGGCCGGAGAAGGCAATGGCACCCCACTCCAGTACTTTTGCCTGGAAAATCCCATGGAAGGAGGAGCCTGGAAGGCTGCAGTCCATGGGGTCACTGGAGTCGGACACGACTGAGCAACTTCACTTTCACTTTTCACTTTCATGCATTGGAGAAGGAAATGGCAACCCACTTCAGTGTTCTTGCCTGGAGAATCCCAGGGACGGGGAAACCTGGTGGGCTGCCGTCTATGTGGTCGCACAGAGTCGAACACGACTGAAGCGACTTAGCAGCAGCAGCATGCTGTGGGCATTAAAGCCTTCAATGCTTCTGTGTCAAAATTCTCTTCAGTCCAACAGCTATTAGGCACTGACCTGTTGTTGCAAAACTAAGAACCACAGCTGTATCTTGGAGATTAGGATGATGGTAGAGGTGAGATAAGTTCCAAAGCATATTCCAATGATATAACAGTAAAGAGTGGTTTCTGAAGTCAGGCAGCTCCCCATTTACAAGCTGTGTAAAGACAGGAAGGGAGGCATGGAGAATATTAGCTGAAAAATTCCCAAATATGATCAACAGCAGCAACCCACAGATTCAAAAGCTCAGCAGCTCCAAAAAAGATAAAGGATGGATGAGACTGGATTGCCAGCAGTGACTTTCCTGCCCAATTAAGAAACTATGGACCCTCACCCAACTCCCAGCCAGAACACACGTCAAGCCTCAAAATTTTTCCTTTATGTTGAATGTCTTAGAAGTACACCAATTAGTGATTCCTGATTTAACACAAATCATCTTTATTGGGGCACCGGGAAAAAAAAAAGGCTAAGGTGTAAGTTTGAAAAATAGACTTAGTGTAATGCTACAGGAGAAGTGGGTAGAGGCAGTAGGCTGAGAAAACTGCAGAATGGGGAGGATGGGGAGAGGTTTACAAGGAGATGCAAGTTGGGTTCAGAAGAGGAGGTTCTTTGACATCAAAGACAAACTGCCCATTTAAAGCTTTGGTTCAAGTCAAGCTTTACATCAAAGAAAAGAGAAGAAAGTGTTTCTTTTCTCCTTCTTCATCTCCTTGGATCACATGACCACCCTACTACTGAGGTTGCTGGTGCCTATATTGAATCGTTTAGCTACATGAAATTAACTGGGTTTTCCATGGAGTAGCCTGGAAATGAAATTGTCTCTTCGTTTGGAGAAGTTTACAATTAGTTGAAATCACTTCACATGTGAAGGAAATAACACTAAGGGTGTTTGGGGCAAATTTTAAAAGTGAAAAGTAAGAACTTAGAAATTTGGAGGCAGAAGAGATACTTGTAGTCCAAAGAGATTGAAGATTTCGTAAAGATAATGAAACTTGGACTCAAATAGTCTTTGAATCAACTGAGAGACTAGGAAAGAAATTCTAGATAGGGGAATAATACAAGTTTTAGCTCAAAAACCTACATATACGTCAGCCAAGACTTCCACACTGAGGACATCACAGCGAAAAGGTCAAGGTGAAGTAGCAGTTTCACACCCATTGCACTTGTTTGCAAAAATGTAAAGAATGGCATTGGTCTTTTTTGTTTTTATTTTTCATTAGATATCTTTTTTTCTTCACTGGAGAATCCAGCAAGGGGAAAAAGGGACACCTCAGACAAACAAAACTGAAGCACTGATTGGGGTAAATTTTATTCATCTGTGAACTGAAGTCAGGTCTCTAGGTTTTCTCTCTTAAAAAAAAAAAAAAAAAAAAACAAGTTTTATTAAACACCAGTGTGCCAGACACTTTGAGTGAAAAAACAGATACCTAGTCCACCCAGACAGCATCCAGTGAGCCCCTGAGAAAGACCACGGCTTAGATACAGCAGACGTGAGGTGAGTGTGGAATGAATAAGCAAATGGAGGCATGAACAGCTGATGGGTGGAGTCCTCCAAAGGAGGAGGCCACATTTCCCGGTGTAACTGACCAGGCTTGCCATCCATCTTTATTTTATAGTGCCATAGAGTTCTGCCTTCTTGTCCTTCCAAAAAAGGGTTTTCCCAAAGTGGCTTTTTTTTTTTTTTTTTAGCAACCTCTGTCCTTCTTTCTTTAAAAACAATCACCCTGCCTGTTCTGAATTGGAACCTCACCCATTCACTCTTGTGCCCTCGAGGAAGGCTGAGACGAGGAGCTGTGCCAATGGCAATAATTGAGTTAGGATATACAGGAAGATAGAGGAGAATTATTTTATTGTAACCCTGGTTTCACTCAAATAATGATCACTCTTCTTTTTCCTATCATAAAAGTTACTGTTCTTTGAAAATCATGTTCTATTTTAATTAAAGCACTATATGTACATAGTTAAAAAAAATACTGAAGGCTTATCATGGACAATTATACCCCCTTATCATTTCCTCTCATTTATCAACAGAGTTAAGTCACCATTTTGATTAAATTAATTACTGATGTTTACATGATGCTTGTTGTTTTTATGTGCTGTGTTCTAAGTTGCTTCAGTTGTGTCCAACTCTTTCCAACCCTATGGACTGTAACACACCAGACTCCTCTGTCCATGCCAGGATACTGGAGTGGGTTGCCATTTTTGATGGATTTTGTGCATTAGAAATAGTATTCCCTGCAGAACCAGCAGGGTTCTGTTTCTAAAGCAACAGCCAGTATTTTTTGAGCATTTGTTATGGGCTAGGCACTGTTTTAAGTATATTCATGTGTTAATTCATGTGGCTCCATGTGTGAGATTAAGTACTGTAAATATTCCCATTTTACAAATGAAAAAACCAAAGCACAGAAGGCATTGAGGAAGTTGCCCAAGATCATATGGCCAGTCATTCTATTAATAGCTCTTGAGGCTAAGCTTTTAGCTACCATGAGTACCCATCTCTTGAAAGAATATATATGTGTGTATATATACATGCTGGTGATGGTGGTGCTCAATTGCTCGGTTGTGTCCAACTCTTTGCAATCCCATGAACTGTAGCCTGCCAGGCTCCATGGGGTTTTCCAGGCACGAGTGCTGGAGTGGGTTGCCATTTCCTTCTCCAAGCTACCATGTGTAAAACAGTGGGAAACTGCTGTATAGCAGACTGAGCTTAGCTCGACGCTCTATGGTGACCTAGATGGATAGAATGAGGGGGATGGGGTGGGAGTGGGAAGGAGGCTCAAGAGGGAGGGGATATATGTATAAATATAGCTGATTCACTTCATTGTACAGCAGAAACTAACACAACATTGCAAAGCAATTATATTCCAATAAATTTTTTTTTTTAAGTTTTTTGAAAAAGATCTTAGGGAAGAATCTGAAGTTGTGCCAGGATTTGGGGACTTGAATTTAGTTAGTTTGGTAGACAGGATGCTCAGTGGGAGAAACCTACAGGGAGTGAGTTTATATTAAGAAGCAGCATAGTTTAGTCTTTTAATTGGTTTGTTTATTTTTGTAAATACTTCTTTTACCTCTTTTCCTAAGTCCTCATGTTTTCCTGAGCATATAATAATAATTAGTCTACTAGAGAATCTTCAGGCAAATTCTGAATGAAGAAGCAATCCAGAGCATTCAGTGAAGATGCCCAGACAGATATTAGATTTTGATATGAGGACTTTAGCACAGAGTTTTTGAAATTGAAACAGTCCTGGAAAAGATGCGGTTTATTTTGGTACATATGTCATTGATGAGAAGATGGAGTAAGAAGGTGTGAAAGTAGATGCAAATTTCACCATTCTAGGAAACAACTGTAAGAGCCATTCTTACCTCAAAGAGCAGCATTTCTAGAACTCTTGCCTTTCTTCTTCCTTACCTAATATGTACTTTTATGCGAAATGTTAACTGTTTAATAATTTTGGCATTATAAACTCACTCCAGCACTCACCTCCATCTAATTGTCTCATGTTAAAGTCCATTCCCTCAATTATAAATGTAACCTTGTAGCAGATCTTTGTCTGCAAAGCTTGAGAGAAACAGTTAGGGGCCAGTTGAGTTATTAACAATGGAAGAATTGATAGGATCTAGAAAGTGGTGATGATTCCATACCATCTAAAACCAAGTCAAACCATTTCATTCCCTTCTAGCTCTAAAAACTTGGTTCTATATGCATATTTGTTGTTGTTCAGTTGCCAAGTTGTGCCCGACTCTTTGTGACCCCATGGACTGCAGCACAGCAGGCTTCCCCATCCTTCACTGTTTCCCAGAGTTTGCTCAGATTCATGTCCATTGAGTTGATGATGCCATCCAACCATCTCGTCTTCTGTTGTCCCCTTCCCCTGCCTTCAATCTTCCCCAGCATTAGGGTCTTTTCCAGTGAGTCGGCTCTTTGCATCAGGTGGCCAAAATACTGGAGCTTCAGCTTCAGCATTAGTCCTTCCAATGAATATTCAGGGATGATTTCCTTGAGGATTCATTGATTTGATCTCCTTGCCTTTTATGTCAAAAGTGAGGTCCAAAGATTTGGTGGGAAACAGTTGTCTTTAGTTTGATGGAGCTGCCCCTCTCTGGTGTGATCTGAGGAATAAGATCCTATCACCACAGCAGGGCTTCTACCCCAGATATATTTTGACTGGCATAGCCTGCAACTATTTACACAGAGAGAAGGGGGAGCGGGTTTGAAATGGGGTGTTAGCCTACTGTTTCTGACGTGCATTTTAATAAGCCACCTGACAAGATCAACAAGAAGAAAAGAAAAATCGTGAACAGGTGTGAGGGAGCCGGAGGAAGACGGTCTGCTTTTCACTCCTCTTAATAAGTTGGCACATTGTTCTGTCACCAGGACTCTCTGGTTGTTAACAGTGGCTCTGCTAATTCCCTCCAGTGTGGAATCTGTTGAAGGGGGCCTAAAATCCCCCACGGATTCCCCTGTGCCCCAAATAAAAGGCAAAATGGATTTCTGTGGTGGTCATGTCACGGCCATCGCCTGAAATGCGCTGTTCATCCACCCAGAGTGTCATTCATGAAGGCGGCATTGCCATGGATATGTGTGACACGTTGGTTGACAAGTTGTCTACTTCCAGATGGGCATCTTCATCCTCAGCATGAGCCTTTGAGAGATTTGACAGACCGTTTTTAAGTCTTGGCTTTGTACAGGCTGTGGTTTATCTTAGGGCCTTGCTGGCTTTTTGTTTCACACTGTGATGGATTTTGTGCAGTGTGTTGTGTAAGTAATAATGATAGGTCTGGCTTTGCAGACGTGGCTGTTTGTTTTTTTCTTTCTTTTTTATCCAATCATAGCGTGTTCCATGAAATTGGCATTGGCTAGCCAGCCGTGTTTGTTAATGACACACTAAAACCTATCCTCTTTCTAAACTGGTGATGTTATAGAAAGTCTGTATGTGGGATAATGCTGCCTTGAAAGTCATGTAGTCAGCAGCTTTTCTTCACTGAAGAGAAGTATTAGAAAAATATTAATAGTTTTTCTATTACTTTCAATTGAGTTTTGTTTCCTGGATGGATAAAAAGAGAATGAAGTTTGAATATCACTCCTCTGTTTAGAGAGTGTCTGCTATGAGCTGTTGCTTGGTATGGGAAGGGACAGCTGGCGAGGCCCTAGGAGAGACCTTTTACCGTGCTGCAAGCAAAGGGCCATCTTTTGGAAGGCTCTTTCAGAAGGTTCTGCTTAGGACCTAAAACGTGCTTTCCCCATCTTATCACATGAGGTTGTGTGTCCTCTAGACAAAATCATAGAGTCTGCTGGAATTGTGTTTTAAAAAAATAGGTATGTGTATGTGTAATTTAAGTAATCAGAGACTCACCGTAAGTCATTAACATCATAATTTAGTTAAGTTAAATGTTAGTAATTATCCCAGTGAACTATCATTTATAAATATTAATGTTCCAAACTGAAGTTAGGGAGTCCCTCTTTAGCTATATTTTCCCGTTTATTTTTATCTCTATATAATTGTACTGGAGGCATAATTAGTCAGTGTCTTTTCTTTTCAATTAACAAGTGCTTTTCCTACTTCTGAGTAAATAATTCCTAATTAAATGCACCAATTTTATTGATTTACTTTCATTTTTTTTCTCTTCTGCATACCAAATTGAAATGTGAAATTCTTACACATTGTAATTGTGGATCAGAACCCACTGATTAACTTGTTAATACATTTAGGATGTGGTATTCCTAAAGGACTCGTTACTGTAAACTTGTACCACTCTTTCTAATTTCTTTAGAAAGAAGCAGGATCAATAACTACCTTGAAATGTCAGAAGGAAAAAACAATTGGCCTCTGAATAGGGAATCTTGATTCAGAAATGTGCAAATATATTACTTTCATAAGGATGATAATTTTGAGAAACATCGGAACAGCATAATTACTAAAGAAATATTACCATAACAAACATCTTTGGGGTATAGCATATTGAGGGATAGTATGAGGAAGCCTGAAACTATTTTGGAAATGGTATTATAAATAATAAGGTAAGAAATTATGTAAGAATATAGGCATTGTACGGAGAAGGCAATGGCACCCCACTCCAGTACTCTTGCCTGGAAAAGCCCATGGATGGAGGAGCCTGGTAGGCTGCAGTCCATGGGGTCACTGAGGGTCGGGCACGACCCAGCGACTTCACTTTCACTTTTCACTTTCATGCATTGTAGAAGGAAATGGCAATCCACTCCAGTGTTCTTGCCTGGAGAATCCTAGGGATGAGGGAGCCTGGTGGGCTGCCGTCTATGGGGTCGCACGGAGTCGGACACGACTGAAGTGACTTAGCAGCATAGGCATTGTAGCAAATGAACTGCAGAGAATAAGAAACTATATAGCAACTTCCTAGTGATAGATATCTATCTAGTAGATAGCCTGTTCTAGACATTATTCCATGCCCTTTGCTAGGCAATCATCATTTTATTGGTTGATGAAGTTTTCTAATTCCATAATGTCTGTCATTTTTCTCCCCACATACTAAAGATGACTTAAGTCACGCCTGTTTTTGACCTTAGTGTACCCACGTCATTTCCTGGTGACAGAAATCTGGTGAAAGTATCAGCATTGTCGTCACCAAACCTCTCTCCTGGAAAAGAACTTTAATTGCAAGTTTTCCCAAGTTTGACCTATGCTGTGTTTCGATATTGGAATTTGTTGTACTGTCTTTCTCTGGCTGTTGCAAAGTCCAGGTCCTGTCCATGGCCAACTCTACTCTCCAGCCTTGACTGATACACCTACCAATTAGAGCCATGCTCCTCTCGTGTGTGACTTTACAGAGAGGTTAAGAAAAAGTCTGTATATATCATATGAAATTGTTGGAGATTGTTGCACATTTAATATATGAATCATCAATAGGAAAATTTCAACTTCCAGTTGTTTACATCTATTTGTTGATCAGTCAAGCTCATTGCTTTTACTTTGTTTTTTCCAAAGATAAAAATTTAGGTGTGGATGTACTGTATAACAACTGCTGCCACAGGTATTTTGAACTAATATTCTCATGGAGGAAAATCTCCGTAGATCATTATGTGATATGCCCTATTACATATAAATTTCAAATGGTCTTTGGAGATGGAACAACCTCCGTTTCCACTAACACCATCTGCTCTCTGTAAAAGGACCAGGCAGTGCCACTTTCATAGCTGCCTTCATGATGCTGAACTTTTCCCAGTGGACAGAGGAGAGCACTTCATAAAAAGCGGCTAGTTAAGCATCTTCCAGATTGTTTCAAATGAACCATATATAAAGGCCACAGGGAAAAAGGCTCTAACAAATTGTGCTGTTTGGCTTTTCTTCCTGACACTTTCTACCATTGTGAAAAAAATTATAAAATCTCTTTTCTTTTTTTGGCACTCAGATGAGTATAGGATCAAACCGGTGGAAGAGGTCAAATACATGAAAAATGGGGCAGAAGAGGAGCAGAAAATAGCAGCCAGGAACCAAGAAAACTTGGTAAGAACTGCATTTCTTGTATAACAATGAATTTTGGTGACAACTTTATAATAAAATCTGCACTGCATGTTTAAACTGCAACGTAACGCTCCAGCGCAAGATTTCTTGAAAATGCCGTTGCTATTTATAGCTTGCCTGGAAGCTGCACCATTTACTCCTGTATCCTATTTGTTTTCAAACAAACCCTTCTTTAATCTTGATAGAGGATGCTCCAGGAGAAACCGCAAAATTTTTAATGTTTCAAAATGATTAAATTTAAAGGAAAAATCATGACGTAGGATTGAGTTTTATGGGGGGAGGACCTTTTTTTTTTCCCTTTGCATCCTTTAACTCAATGCAGATCAGAGTGAATGGCTAAGTTTCATTATTGTTGATATGTAGTGTTTTAAGGAAGTTACCTTTCAAAGGAAAATAAGGTACTTAGAAGGTAAGTCTTTATCAAACAGTACTTCACATTCACGGTATTAACGGTATTACGGGTTTTGAGTGAATGTGAGAATTCTAATGATCTGAAACAGATAGTTAGAAACCTCTTCCTCTAAAACAAATCAATAAACATGTTGTACCTTAATATTTCATCTCTGAGAAAACATTTAATACACTATCATATTAGCTGATTTCTTAAGAGATTACAGATTGTTAAGAATATGCATTTATTCAGTTGTGTTGGAGCAACATTGTTTTTCTCTTTTATTTTGGGATTAATTACTGCTATTTTTTCATGTTTCAGTGAATACATTTTTAAGAAGCTTGCAGTGTCATAAATATTTTCACTTGACTTAAACTCCTTTTTCCATGTTGTGCTTTGTTTTTGTTTTTATGATTTCTGCTACAGCAGAGGGAGTTGGCAGAATGTTAACCAGTGCTCATGAGTATTTAAGGCTGTCATTTTCCATGATACACTAATGAACATAACAGGCTCATTCTTTTTCCTCTATTCTTTTCTGAATATAGAACCTATGACTTGCAGTACTCAAGTATCAACAACTGAATATTTGAGATCATTTTAAAGGAGCCAAAATACACTGATAAAATTTTACTTCATAAACGGGATTTGGATTTTAAGGTATCCTTTAAGTCACAGAGGTTCATCATACTTTACGTTTTAACATCAACAGTTAAATTGGTCCTGGGTATTCATTGAAAGGACCGATGTTGAAGCTGAAACTCCAATACTTTGGCCACCTGATGCGAAGGGTTGACTCATTTAAAAAGACCCTGATGCTGGGAAAGATTGAAGGCAGGAGGAGAAGGGGATGACAGAAGATGAGATGGTTGGATGGCATCACTGACTCAATGGACATGGGTTTGGGTAGACTCCAGCAGTTGGTGATGGACAGGGAGGCCTGGCGTGCTGCAGTTCATGGGGTCACAAAAAGTCGGACATGACTGAGCGACTGAACTGAACTGAACTTAAATCCAGAAAAAGGTAGCTATGACTAAACAGTGAAATTAATATTATCAGGCTTTTTATATAGAAATTGTTGTGCTTTGAATAGATACATAGAATATTTGAGTAGCTGAAACATCAGTGGTCATTTTTCCACTCTGTTTTACTGAAAATCAGAGTTTGTCCTTGCTTGACATAATTTCATCTTGTTATAAATCTCATCTTGAGTAATAGTATTTCCATTAAATGCTAAGGAGACACGGGTGACCAGTTAGCCAGTAGCTGTTTCTTAGATGTAACTGTCTCCTTTCCATGTTTGTATCTCTGAAATCCTAAAGAAAGCAATGACTTTTATCTTATAGCTTGTGAGTTCTTCCTCAATGTTGTTAGGGCCAATACAACTTTTTTTCTTTTCTTCCCAGTTTCATAATCTGTAGACTCCTTGAGGCTAGTATTCTTTTTCAGCACTGTGGCCAAAGTTGGTGCGAGTGCTTTTCCATGCAGACTGAATGGGGAGATTCAGACAAAGAGAAATCTCTGGTCTTATTTATTCATGGATTATCTATGCCAACCCCACACTTTTTTACTCTGCCCTTCAATCAGAGTCCAGACTAATAAGAGGTATCTAAAGATTTAGAGGGAAATGGGGAACTAACGGTTGTTTTGGTTCTGAGATTTCTAGACTGCTTCACAAAATTAAATGATTTTCAGTTATCTGGAGGTATGTGACCCTTATCACCTCCATGTTGGGGGATGCATAATTAAGTACTAACCATGCATATCATTTGAGAAAACAAATAGCCTCCTAAATTTGAAGCTTACATTGGAAAGTGGATAAGAAAGACTTAGCAATTCTTTATTTTTACACCCATTAAAATAATCTGAGAGTCAAGATGTTCTCATGTTTCAAAGAATGATTTTAAGATGTAGCTTGAAGTATTTTTTAAAAGGTTTTTTGTTTACCCAAATTGTTGAAACTAAGGGGAGTTGGCAAACATAACCAAGGCATATGGCATGATGGTGACAACCGTGGGCTCTGGAAGCAGAAATTGCTTTGGTTCAGATTTCAGCTCTGCCACTGACTCGTTGCAGAATCCAGTCACTTCCCTTCTGTAAACCTCTGCCCATCCATTGAGGGAAAAGACAGTGCTTCATGGTGTTCTTAGAAGGATTACACAAGACGGTTGTTATAAAATTTTGAGTGCAGTGTCTGGTTACTTAAACGAATTAAGTTTTGAGTACCTGTTATGCACAAGGCCCTTACATGTACTGAGAGACCCTGTGTCCTTAAGGTCATTGTTCTTAAGGAGATTACAGTAAAGTAGAGAGGAATGTTCAGGTTGACCAGTAGCTTACTGAGTGCCTCTGTGTACAAGGCTCTGTACCAAACTCTTCAAACAATCACAAAAATAAGGAAACCACTGACCCTCTCCACAAGGACCTTGTACTGCAATAAACAAGGTAGGTACCAACTCAGTATAAATAAAGCAGGGTTAGATGAATAAAGCAAGAGTGACTCCAAAAAGGCAACACAGAGACCTGCTGATATCAAAGGAGGCAGCTATTTTGTCTGTGTGGTATCAGGACCTACTTCATGAAAGAGCTGGCCTTTAAAATGGGCCTCAAAGGATAGAATGAGGAAGAGTGCCCCAGGTGGAAGTAACAGCGATGGAAAATGCAAGATGTATTTAATAAAAAGCACATTGTCCTATTTGTGGAGTGGGAAGAGGCAGGCGAAGGCATCAGTAGATGAGCAGTGGTGAATTAGAATCAAAATGTAGATGGGGTCATACATAAAGCTTTGATGTCCAGTCAACGGCACCCCACTCCAGTACTCTTGCCTGGCAAATCCCATGGATGGAGGAGCCTGGTAGGCTGCCATCCATGGGGTCGCTAAGAGTCGGACACGACTGAGCGACTTCACTTTGACTTTTCACTTTCATGCATTGGAGGAGGAAATGGCAACCCACTCCAGTTTTCTTGCCTGGAGAATCCCATGGACAGAGGAGCCTGGTGGGCTGCCGTCTATGGGGTCTCACAGAGTCAGACACGACTGAAGCGACTTAGCAGCAGCAGCAGCAAGAGATCCAGAATAATTCAGTGGATTCATGGGAGCCTTTGAAGGTTTGAAGGAAGAGATTGGCCACATGAGATTATGATTCAGTAAAGTTATGTGATTTCAGCAGGTATAATATGGATCAGTGTGGGAGATCATTCACAATAGTTTTTGCAAGAGATAATGTGCCTGAATCAAGGTGGTGACAGGGAGAATAGAAAAGATTTAACAAGGTTGTAATAGAAGCCACAGAATTTGACAGCTCATTGCCAGCATTAAAAGAAGCCCGAAGAATCAGGAGATAATGATAGTAACAAGACTGTGACATCTGAAAAGATGACCAGTGGTGATGAGAATAACTAGTGACCTCAAGGAAATGATAAAATTACTAGGAAGACTGTGTTTGATGAAAATACAAAGTGTTCATTCTTTCATTATTCGTTACTCATTCTTGCTCACCCTTGAAAGATCAGATATGGTCCACAAGACAGAAAGTGAAGCCTTCACTCATATGACAGTGTAATAAGTGCGGTCACAGAGCGTCTGTACTGCCACCAGGGTCTTAGAAGCTCTGTGCTTTGGGGGCTTCAGAGGCATATGATGTAAATCTCACCCTAAGGAGCTCACTTTCTGGTAGCAGATAGAAGGCATGTGACCTCCATGACCACAACTCAAGGTCCATTGCAAATGTACAGGTTGGTTTTGAGCTAGCAAAGATTTAGGAACTTTCAGAATATCCATGCAAAGGAGTCTAGCAAAGTCCACACCCATGAGTGTGTGGAACTTGTCGCCAGGAACATGTTAGGTATTCAGTAGATTTTTGTTTGCTTCAGTGGATGGAGGAATATATGAATAAGAGTCATTGGACCTCTAGGTCCAACTATTAGTTTGTATCTAGTAGTTGTTCAATAGTATTTAGATTTCCAGGTCGCTCGGGCACTTTGACCACATTTTCTATGGATGGCAGAGATTGTGCAAGTTTTCTGTAGCTGATGATGAATCATTTATTTATCAGTAATTTATGTAATCAGTACAAAGATGTGCATTCATGCAATTTTCACCATTGTTGAGCACCCATGTATTTCACTTTAGTTCTCTCAGATTTTAATTCCTTCTTCAGGAAGGTGGTATAAAGTAGTAACATTGGCTTTGGAGATTATATATAAACATATATCAATATGGATCTTAGGTTATTTCTAGCTTTAGAATTTTGGTCAAATATCTGAGTCTTCTGAACTTCAAGTTCCTCATCTGGAATTGGGAGTTATGAAATTATTGAAGTATTAGAAAAGAACATAGGTGAATATGTTTAGAATAGGGGGCTTTCTTAAAACATAGAAAGTAAAAGCTATGAAGAAAGAAAAATAGTTTATTTCATTAGATCAAAATTAAGTACTTTGTATGACAGTCAACTACAAAAAGAAGTAGTTAATAGGTTAGCAACAGTCTGGGAGAAAATATTTATGACATAAAAGTCAAAGGACTAGTATAGAGATTTCTAAAGAACACTTGTAAATAATTAAGAAAAAGATAATCCACTAGAAAAATAGGTAAATGAAATGAACAGATGGTTCACAGTAGTGGATGTTAGGCAATAACATAAGAAAAGGTGTTCCACATCACTAGTAGAGAGACTACTTACTCCCTTACCCAACTTGCTGCATTAGAAGACTAAAAAGTGCTGACTTCAGTCCAGAGTGGGCTCACTGGATGGCTGCTGGGCTACTCTCTAGGACACCTCTGTGCTTTTGCTCTCTGAGTTAAATATGTGCTTTCCAAGAGCCAATGTGATGCTTTCCAAACCTGTTTATACTGGTTGAATGTCACTGTAATTATGTAATTCAGTTAAGTAACGTGTAAACCAATGAAACACAAGTGTGGAAAGAGAGCTCTTTTTGTAAAAATTAAATGCTTTAGAAAATCTTGATGAAGGTACATTACTAAAAACTTGTGGCTAAATTAAATTAAATTCTGCACTCAGAGTATTTCATGAGGCTTTACAGTCTCACTTCACTTAAGATACCAAACCATGGAGTCTTCGATGTACATTCCAAGGGTGTGGCTAATTCAGAAAGTATATGTATGACCCCTGATAGTGATCCCTTACTTGAGAAACTTTGTTCCTATATCAGAAGTTGGGAGGGGAAATGCACAACTGTGTATTTTAAAGCAAAGAGCATGCTTAATGTATATAATACATTTTTTTATATTGCCCTACTTTAGCTCACTTTATCATTTAATTTCCAGTCCAGATGGTGTAGCCTAATACAATTTGTATTGTAATGAGGGGAATGCGTACTAAAACATAGAAAACACCACTGTTGGCTGTTTCGGCAGTGGAGTTGGATTGGGTGGGAAGAATGAGAAAGGATTGGGCATGTTGGAAAAGGGGGTTTTTATCTTTCTATTTAATATTTTAATTTTTAAAAGAAAATTGTTGTTGTTCAGTCATTCAATCATGTCTGACTCTTTGTGATCCCAAGGACTGCAGCACACCAAGCTTACCTATCCTTCACCATCTCCCATAGCTTGCTCAAACTCAGGTCCATTGAGTTGGTGATGCCATCCAACTATCTCATCTTCTATTGTCCCCTTCTCCTCCTGCCTTCAATCTTTCTCAGCATCAGGGTCTTTTCTAATGAGTTGGCTTTTCACATCCAAAGTATTGGAGTTTCAACTTATAAAAGAAAATATGAGTATATTATTTGTGTGATTTGAAATTTATTTTGAGGGAGATAATAACAAGAAAACTCCAGTAACAACTTGGATATTTGGAATCTGTAATGTAAATAGGATTATGTCATTTTCTCACTATCTTAAATATCCTCAGTTTTTTACCATACCCTGATATCTGATTAATAGCAGACAAGCTCAAAGAGCTCAAGGAAACTCAAGGACTATCCAGCTTCCTTTTATGTAGGTTAATAGTTTTGCATATAAATAATTTAAGAGTAAATTATGCCAGTCTTGACAGTATTCAGTCCCCTTGCATCTCTAAAGATAAATAAAAACATTCTAGTTTTAGTTTTGAGGATTTCTTTCTCACTGTATACCAAAACATGCTCATATTTTCCTTGATTAACATTTGTCATTCTTGAGCTGTTCTCCCTTCAATTGAGTTCAATCACTCAGTCGTATCCGATTCTTTGCGACCCCATTGACTGCAGCATGCCAGGCTTCCCTGTCCATCACCAACTCCCGGAGCTTGCTCAAACTCATGTCCATCGAGTCAGTGATCCATCCAACCATCTCATTCATATCGTCCCCTTCTCCTCCTGCCTTCAAGCTTCCCCAGCATCATGGTCTTTTCAAATGAGTCAGTTCTTAACATCAGGTGGCCAAAGTATTGGAGTTTCAACTTCAGCATCAGTCCTTCCAATGAATATTCAGGACTGATTTCCTTTAGGATGGACTGGTTGGATCTCCTTGCAATCAAGCATCAGTTCTTCGGTGCTCAGCTTTCTTTATTGTCCAACTCTCACATCCATAATGGGAAAACCATAGCTTTCACTAGCGGACCTTTGTTGGTAAAGTAATGCCTTTGCTTTTTAATACGCTGTCTGAGTTGGTCATAACTTTTCTTCCAAGGAGCAACCGTCTTTTAATTTCATGGCTGCAATCACCATCTGCAGTGATTTTGGAGCCCCCCCCAAAATAAAGTCTGTTACTGTTTCCATTGTTTCCCCATGTATTTGCCCTGAAGTGATGGGACCAGATGCCATGATCTTAGTTTTCTGAATATTGAGTTTTAAGCCAACTTTTTCACTCTCCTCTTTCACTTTCATCAAGAGGCTCTTTAGTTCTTCTTCACTTTCTGCCGTAAGGGTGGTGTCATCTGCATATCTAGATTACTGATATTTCTCCCAGCGATCTTGATTCCAGCTTGTGCTTCATCCAACCCAGCATTTTGCCTATAAGTTAAGTAAGCAGGGTGACAATATACAGCCTTGATGTGCTCCTTTCCCAATTTGGAACCAGTCTGTTGTTCCATGTCCAGTTCTAACTGTTGCTTCCTGACCTGCATATAGGTTTTTCAAGAGGCAGGTCAGGTGGTCTGGTATTCCCATCTCTTTCAGAATTTTCCACAGTTTGTTGTGATCCGCACAGTCAAAGGCTTTGGCATAGTCAATAAAGCAGTAGATGTTTTTCTGGAACTCTATTGCTTTTTTGATGATCCAACAGATATTGGCAATTTGATCTCTGGTTCCTCTGCCTTTTCTAAATCCAGCTTGAACATCTGGAGTTCACAGTTCACATACTGTTGAAACCTGGCTTGGAGAATTTTGAGCGTTACTTTACTAGCGTGTGAGATGAGTGCAGTTGTGCAGTAGTTTGAACATTCTTTGGCATAGCCTTTCTTTGGGATTGGAATGAAAACTGGCCTTTTCCAGTCCTGTGGCCACTGCTGAGTTTTCCAAATCTGTTGGCATATTGAGTGTAGCACTTTCACAGCATCATCTTATAGGATTTGAAATAGCTCAACTAGAATTCCATTGCCGCTACTAGCTTTGTTTGTGGTGATGCTTCCTAAGTAAAGCCCATTTGACTTCACATTCCAAGATGTCTGGCTCTAGGTGAGTGATCACACCATCATGGTTATCTGGATCATAAAGATCTGTTTTGTATAGCTCTTCTGTCTGTTGTTGCCACCTCTTCTTAATATCTTCTGCTTCTGTTAGGTACTTACAATTCCTGTCCTTTTTCATGCCCATCTTTGCATGAAATGTTCCCTTGGTATCTCTAATTTTCTTGAAGAGATCTCTAGTCTTTCCCATTGTATTTCCCTCCCCCCCCCCCCCATTTCTTTGCATTAATCTTTGAGGAAGGCTTTCTTATCTCTCCTTGCTATTCTTTTGAACTCTGCATTCAATCATTTGATGCTGGTTTTTTGGGGGGTTTTGTGGGGGAGGTTGGGTTTGGATTCTTGGTATATATTTCCTAGATTTATATGTATAATAGTTTTGGACTCACTATTTCCAGATATCTTTGTATAAATAAGAACACTCTTTTCTATCAAGTGACACATGTCATGGGTGGGTAAATTTTGATTTCAGTCTTATCCATAGAATAAAGACTGAGTTGAAACATGCTTTTCTAAGTCACCAATTCCTGAGTACAATCAAGTGACAAGATAAAAAAATCAAGCATTCTAATAGGCTTTAGTGGAAAAGGAGAATGGAAGCAAGTTTTCGGTGCTCCCTCTTCCCGCCTATTGAGTTTGTTAGGGCTTCTATACCTGTCTCCAGTGCGTTACATTTCCAGTAAACGTCAGGACATCCGGTGGCAGGAATGAAGGCCCAGAGGTCAGGAGACATCTTTGATAAAAGGAAATGTTCCAGAAACCTACCAGAGCTTTCTCTGGAGCACTGGCGTTAGGCTGGCGAGAATTGGGAAATAGCCCTGACCCACAGAATATGCCATGGTTGGAGCAGTCCTCTGGAGGAGGCTGGTGTTCTCCAAAGCCTTGGACTGACATAGCCTGAAGCAAACCAGAGCAGTCTGCAGTTTCTTCAGTACCTGTAGATCGATAAGAAAACTAAGTGCTCAAGACCACCATCACTCTACGCCTGTGAGGAACAAAAGGCATGTGAATGAACATTGTAAACTTTGATCGATAATGTTTATTCTAATAAGGTATATGTGCTGTGTTATGCTCAGTAGTCTCTGACTGTTTTGTGACCGCATGGATGGTAGCCCACCATGCTCCTCTGTCCATGGGATTTTCCAGGCGAGAATGCTGGAGTGGATTGCCATTTCCTACTCCAGGGGATCTTCCCAACCCAGAGATTGAGCCTGCGTCTCTTGCATCTCCTGCATTGGCAGGCAAATTCTTTACCACTGAGCCACCTGAGAAGCACAATAAAATATATACTTCTCATCTAGACACTCTCATAATTAGGAACCCTCAAAGAGTTGATTTAAAGTCATCTTTTTAACAAATACAACGATGTTTACTTATCCCATGACTGTAGAGCAGCTAATATAATAGCAAACTTGACTTTTCTGTTTAAAGGTTGTTCTTGGTGATCTTAGGAATAACTGTTTATCTTTTGCTTGTCTCAAATGGAAGGTCAAGTAATTATTTTTGGAAGCCGAATAATGCAAAAGACCATGACTGAATTGAACCAATCTCCCAAGTCATTTAAACATTCCCTAGCACTCTTGAGAATAAGGCAAATAAACTGACAAGAGTCAAGCTAGTATTACAGACATAGAGTCAGGCTTTACAAAGCACCTCTCTTCCCCTACCCCCTCTCCCCTTTCCCCTCCTTCCTTCAAGGTGCCGATTGGATTTGAGCTCAGGCTGGGCCTGGAATGCCTTGTGAAGGTGGGGCATTGGACTTGAAGGAGTCCTGGTTCCTAAACCAGAGTGAAGATAGAGGGTGGTCCTGAGAGCATCTGATTTAGACAAGAGAGACCTTACCCTCAAGCAGCTTCATAAGTGTCGCTTTAGCACAATACTCATCCCCAAAGATTCCCAGCTTCTAGCTCAGTGAGTGGTCTCATTCTCGCTTCCTGTTCTCTCATGCCTGTGTCATTGACACCAGCCTCATGTTCCTCCAGACAACAAGAGATAGCATCAGGACCTCAGACGTTTCTGAAGGGAATAACCTCTCACGTGAGCTTCAGTTTTGGGGATTCCATCCTCTTTCGTGTGTTGTGACACAGAGGGAATGGGAAGGAAGAATGCTCTCTCTTCGCTGATCTTGGAAATCATCCTTTGTCCAACTAGTATTTTTGTGTTACTTGAGCCAGGCACATTCAGCGTCTTAAAGATTCTCCTGGCACTGTGGTTAATTTACTTTAGAGTAGAATGGGAGTAGAAAGGATGAGGGATTTGTTAAATCGACCTTCTAAGATTTAAGTGTTGAACAGAAACAAAGTTCCTGATTAAGGAACAGAATATTATGAGACCAAAGGAAGGCCCACAAAGTGCTTTGTAAACATAAAGTCCAACACAAATTATAATGATTATTGTTGTCCTTACTTAAAAGGACACCTGGATTTGTTTCTGAGATTAGTTGCTACTTCAGGTGGAAACAAAGTTAACAAACAGCATTCTTCTGGTTCCAAGTAAGAGTTAATACCTATTCCCCTTGAAGAAAGACATATTATCATGTGTGTGTGTGTGTGTGTGTGTGTGTGTGTGTGTGCTTCTCAGTTGTGTCTGACTGTAGCCCGCTAGGCTCCTCTGTCCTAGGAATTCTCCAGGCAAGAATACTGGAGTGGTAGCCATTCCCTTCTTCAGGGGATCTTCCCTACCCAGAGACTGAACTGGGTCTCCTGCATTGCAGGTGGATTTTTTACTGTCTGAGCCACCAGGGAAGCCCTATATCATCATAGTACACTTTGTTCTCTCATAGAGAAAGGGCAGTATTAAAGTGTCCAGTTTCCCCCTGCTGTCTGAGAGTAGTGCTGCTGTGAAGCCTGTAAGCTGGAATGGTGTAAAGGGAAAAAGCAGTTACCTTACGGCACATCTTGCTAATGGAGGCACACAATAAATTGAGATACAGCACAGATGTTCACAGACACGGTTCAAAACTGCAGCAGCTTCGTGCTGAGATGCTGAGTGTAGTTCCCCGGAAGGGAGCTTGGTGGTGCCACTCTCACTGTGTGGGGGACCCACTGCCTTTCTAACAAAACTCGAGCAAAACAAATGCTGAATGTTCTTTTCCTATTTTCGCCTTTTCCCCTAATAACAAAAATCCTCTTTGGATTTCTTTCAGCATCCAAAACAGGTACTTTTTTTTTTTTTTTTTTTTTTAAACTTTACAATATTGTATTAGTTTTGCCAAATATCGAAATGAATCCACCACAGGTATATCTGTGTTCCCCATCCTGAACCCTCCTCCCTCCTCCCTCCCCATACCCTCCCTCTGGGTCATCCCAGTGCACCAGCCCCAAGCATCCAGTATCGTGCATCGAACCTGGACTGGCGACTCATTTCATACATGATATTATACATGGTTCAATGCCATTCTCCCAATTCTCCCCACCCTCTCCCTCTCCCACAGACTCCATAAGACTGATCTATACATCAGTGTCTCTTTTGCTGTCTCGTACACAGGGTTATTGTTACCATCTTTCTAAATTCCATATATATGCGTTAGTATACTGTATTGGTGTTTTTCTTTCTGGCTTACTTCACTCTGTATAATAGGCTCCAGTTTCATCCACCTCATTAGAACTGATTCAAATGTATTCTTTTTAATGGCTGAGTAATACTCCATTGTGTATACGTACCACAGCTTTCTTATCCATTCATCTGCTGATGGACATCTAGGTTGCTTCCATGTCCTGGCTATTATAAGCAGTGCTGCGATGAACATTGGGGTACACGTGTCTCTTTCCCTTCTGGTTTCCTCAGTGTGTATGCCCAGCAGTGGGATTGCTGGATCATAAGGCAGTTCTATTTCCAGTTTTTTAAGGAATCTCCACATAGTTCTTTTGTAAAGGCCAAGTGGTATAAAGCAAACTTTGAAAAAGCAAGGGATACCTGTACCCAAGATATAGAAACCCGTGAACTGGTTTCTGGAGCAGCTACTATTTGTCATTCCAACAGCTAAGCGTAGCAGAACATGACTGAAACCCTCTTTCAAATAGCTTTTCTTCTTTTCCATACTAATACATTGACCTGACCATAGGCAGGTTAAAATGGTGTTAGGGGTCTGGTACAACATATCATTTTTTTTATAACCAGTTTTTAAATTGAAATTTAGTTCATTTACAATGTTGTGCTAGTTTCACGTGTACAGAAAAGTGATTCAGTTGTACAGACATATATTTTTTTCAGACCTTTTTGCATTATAAGTTATTATAAGATATTGAATATATCTCCCTGTACTGTACAATAGGCCCTATTGTTTATCTGTTTTATAAATAGTAGTGTGTATACATTAATCCCAGACTTCAGATTTATTCCTCACTTTCCCTTTCCTTTGGCAACCCATACAATTGTTTTCTGTGCCTGAAAGTCTATTTTTGTTCTGTAAATAAGTTCATTTGTATCATTTTTAAAATAATTTTTATATAATTTTTTTATAATTTATATAATATCAAGAAATATCATATGATATTTGTCGTTCTCTGGTTTTCTTCGCTTAGTAGTATTTTCTCTAGGTCCATCCATGTTGCTGCAAATGGCATCGTTTTGTTCTTTTTTATGGCTCAGTAATATTCCACTGTGTATATGTGCCACATCTTTATCCATCCATCTGTCATTGGACATTTAGGCTGCTTCCATGACTTGGCTACTGTGAATAGTGCTGCTATAAACATTGGCAAATTATAGTTTTGTCCAGGTATATGCCCAGTAGTGGGATTATAGGATCTTATGTTAACTCTATTTTTACTTTTTTTACAGCATATCTCTTGGATAAATTCCTATTTCAGTGTACTCAGTTCTTACTGTCAGCTAGATATTATCTGGGCGCTGATGGAAAAAAGAATTAATGAGGTATTGATATAACTCAGGAAGTTCAAGGGGCGACAGACACATACACCAAGTCTCTAATAGAGGCCCTAATGAAGTCTTTTGGGAAAATGGGAGTGGAACAGTGGACCCTGGTAGGGAGATCTGAGGAGATTCACAGAGAGCTGGCGTTGCAGCAGGGTCTTGAATGAAAGCGGTTTTCATTGGTATATGAGGAGGGGAAAGGGGTTTTGAGCAGAAGGAATCGTATGAGCCAAGCTCAGGGACGTGACATGAATAGTGAGTGGATTAGGAGACTGATGGAGCACATTGTGAAGTGTTTATTGGGTAGTTAATGTGTGTTAGCTGTTTTTTAAATAAACCAGCACATTAATTTCTGGTTTACAGACAGCCACATTCTTTAGCCAGTTTGCAGCTACAGAATAAATAGAGCAGACCTCTGCTCACCTGATTTGAAGATTGAGGGTGTTGATAATGACTTCCCTTTTCCCAGCATTGTTGCAGAATGTGATCGTTTTTAAATATGCCTTCCTTGGATGCAAAGTGTTGTCTTGACCTTCTCTGCCCAGTAAAGCATAGCTTCTGATTTATCCTTTAAAACCTTCCTTGTTTAACTTTGGGAAGTATAACAAACTGTACTTTTCTATTTAAAATTTTGGCCTCTTTTCCAAGAACCATACCATGATTTTTAAATACAGAATGGAAAGATGCCCTCTTCAAACGCTGATTCTGTTTAATCCACATGGTCATTTTAGACATAGGATTTATTTATCTCACTGTTTTAGAATGGGCATTTTTTACTCAAAGGGTCCAGATACAATAGTGGAGTAGGAGGAAATGAGTGACAAGTGAGAAGACCCCCTACAGCTCACACCAGTGACCATATCTAGAACAATAACACAGGCATGTGTCTTTTCTGCAGGTTGTTTGTGTTTCTTTCTTATCTCCCCTGTGATGCTAAAAATAAAACCAAAGCATATAAGTTTCACTCCTCGGTTGGTAAACTCAGTGAGGTAGCTTCACCCAAAATTAATGAAATATGCCCTAGAGGTGAGAGTATCAAAAGAAACCGTGATAATGTTTCCAGGAGTCTGGGCTTTGAGTAGTGTCTCCTCTGATAGACTTTGTAATTAATACTTAATATTAACAGAGATATAGGACTCACCTATACCTGTCGTTCAGAAAAGATAGAAATAAACAACCAGGAATAAAAAATTCATGCATCTTCTTTGGAAAGGAGAGAATGCATTGTTTAGCCTGTCAACATTATAATAGATACATGACGATGCCATTGTTACTGCTGCTTCATGTTCACAATGCATCTAATTTATTTACTCTGTATGATAATAGATGCCAAGTTTCCTCCTTCTTTGAAAATTAAAATAACTGGTAATGACAGATATATTTTCTAAAACTTAATGAGCTGGCTTCATTTTTTTGTTCATGTCAGAGTATGATGTTATACTGCAGATTTTCATTTACTGACAAACTTCTGCTCATAACTAGATCATTTGAGGGCATGCTTGATTGGAGGCAAATCTTTTTTTTTTTTTTTTTTTTAATACGTTATGGATTTGTACAGTTGAGGGCACTTCAGCCAGAAACAAAACAGGAATCTGGTGACTAAAACTGTAAGATGAGGTTAAAGGTTGGTCTCAGAAACAAGGCAGAAGAGAGACAAATATCACTCGACATCGCCTATCTATGGAATCTGAAAACATGATAAAAATGAACTTATTTACAAAACGGAAACGCAGACTCACGGACAGAAAACAAACCTACAGTTACTACAGGGGAAAATTGGGGAGGGACAGATTAGGATTTGGGATTAAAATATACACACTACTATATATAAAGTAGATAAGCAACAGGACCTACTGTATAGCACAGAGAACTATATTCAGTATCTCGTAACAACTATAAGGGAAAAGATCTAAAAAGTATATATATGTGGTGTGTGTGGGCTTCCCTGGTGGCTCAGAGGGTAAAGCATCTGCCCGAAATACGGGAGACATGGGTTCGATCCCCAGGTTGGGAAGATCCCCTGGAGAAGGAAATGTCAATCCACTCTAGTACTCTTGCCTGGAAAATGCCATGGACAGAGGAGCCTGGTAGGCTACAGTCAATGGGATTGCAAAGAGTCGTACACAACTGAGCAACTTCACTTCTCATATATGTGTCTACATAATATGTACACATATATATTAATATATCTGAATAACTTTCCCATATACCTAAAACTAACAAAACATTATAAATCAACTACATTTCAATTTAAAAAAAATTAAAGAAAAAAAAAAAAGGAACAAGACAGAAGGTTCCTTATTAGAAGTGGAGTGCAGGCAGTGATGGGAATCTGAGTCTCCCAAATGCTGAGCAGGGCTCCTTTCCTTTGCCTGAGTCTGAGTTACATAGAGCCTGAAATGAAAGGCCAGAAACGCCAGCTGTAGGCAAAGAATAAAGAATCTCATTACAGTGAAATGCCTTACAGTCCGTGTGGTGCCTTAGCACTCACAGTACGTACGCTCACATCAGAGCATCCCCGCTGGCCAGGAGCTGGGGGTCTAGTGAAACAAGATGAAATAACATGGAGCCATTGCATATGGTTCCCTCCTGTTACTCTCTTACTTAATTGTACTTTTTAAATGAATTTTCCCCTGATTAGAAATGTACTGCTCGCTTGAATTACTTCAAAACATCTTGGAAAAAATATAAAAATGAATAAAAACATAAATAAAATCAGTCATAAATCCTATCACAACTGTTTGTTTTATGCTAAATACATAGAAGTATAGTCTTCTGAACAAAAATGGACCTGAATTTCTTACCAAGCTATACATAGTCTTACCATATGTCTAACACCCATGCTTCTAGGATATTTGAAAAACTATAATCCCACAAAAATCTTCATGTGCTGATAGTAGCTTTGTTCAGAATCACCAAAAAACTGGAAGCATGTAAGATGCCCTTCAGTGGTGAGTGAACAACCCATAGTACATCTACACAATAAGGTATTAGTGAAAAAAAGAAATGAGCCACTAAGCCATGAAAAACATACATGAGTCTTAAGTGTACATTGCTCAGTGAAAGAATATAGTCAAAAGGGTGCCATACATATGATATCATTCTATCTATATGACATATGAAAAAGGCTGAAGCGTTAAATCAGTGGTTTCCATGGGTTTGAGGGGAAAGGAGGGCTGGGTAGCGAAACACAAGGGAGTTTTAAGGGGAGTGAAACTATGCTGGTAATCTAATGGTAATAGATACATGACACTATGCATTTATTAAAACTCATAGAACTTTACAACCAAAAAAGTGAACTTTAATGTTTGCAAATTAAAAAAAAATTTTTAAGTGGCCAGGGGATCCCAAGATGGAATATAGATTGACAAAAGAATCTAACAGTATCATAAGTATATGAAATAACCTCGCTGAAGGGGGAAGGGATAGGCTGACCTAAGTAACTTTGGAACGGATGGATGGAGACTATAGGACTAAAAGTAAAAGAAACTTTATGTAAGCATAGTACTTTTTTTTTTTTTTTTTTTTTTTTTTTGCAGTGGAGCAAAGAATGAACAATTCTGCACACACTGTTATTAGTGAATCCATGGATGCTGGGTGGTAGAGACAGGCCTCTCACTACTGGAGTGAGAGGTTGCTGGAAGGGAGGTGGCTAGAAGCATCAGTGGCCCTGGATTAGAGCTGGAGACATCAGTGGGAATTAACGTTTAGCCAAATATAGCTTTAGATTGATCCGTGTAGAAATATTGATAGATATGTGTATGTGCGCATGGTACTTTGCTTCAGTCGTGTCCAGCTCTTTGCAACCCCATGGACTGTAGCCTGCCAAGCTTCTCTGTCCATGGGATTCTCCAGGCAAGAACACTGGAGTGGGTTGACATGCCCTCCTCCAAGATATGTGTATACTCACTTAAAAACATACACACACAATGTATGGCTATGCATGTATTTGTATACATATATGTATATACATATATTATTGATATATATGTATGTTAAGGTATAGATATGCATGTGTACACACACACACACACACACTTTTCTTGCTCTCTCAGCTGAGGAGACAGAGATAATGACACTCCAGATCCAACAAGCATAGCCAGTATCCTGATCTTATTTCTAGCACCATTCTCCAGAAAAGGAACCAAGACTTTTTGAACAAATGGTTGATTATAGGGCTGGGCGATATGTAAGATGATCCTGGAGCATTTTGTAGTACCCAAATCAGGAAGTGCTAACAATACATACACACGATGGTGGGAGTGTCAAAGGGACACAGGAGCCAACTGAAAGAGTCCCCAGTGGCCAAAGCTGAAACAGTTTAAGCAACAAAATTAATCATGTAGTTTTAGATTGTGCTATTAATCTGGAGTAGTCTGCAATGCATTTACTGTATACAAATTATAAAAATAAAGATCCATGTGTTCATACTAACATATATAAGTAATTGAATAAATGAATGGAGAAGAGTTGATAAATCTCATATGCAGAATAATTCTAAATCATTTATGTATTACTCTGCCCTTAAGGAGGCAGAGCATAACTTCCTACTTCTTAAGTGTGGGCTGTGCATAGTGACTTCTTTAGAGAGAATACACTGTGGATATGGAGGAAGAAAGGTAACATTACTCTGGAGAAAACTGACAACCTCTACCCTGGCCAGGTGATCAAAATTAACATCCACAGTTTTAGGTTTATGTTCATAACATGTACCCTTAATATGATGTGATGAAAATGACCTCTGTAGTCTTCTTCCTCAAAACCCACAACCTCAGTATTATCATGAGAAAAAAAAAATCGAACAAATCCCAGTGGAGGGACAGTCTAAAATTACCAGTACTCCTCAAAACTCTCAGGGTCATCAAAACCAACGAGAAACGGTCACAGCCAAGAGGCGCCTAAGGAGACGTGACAACTAAATGTAGTGTCCTGGCTGCACTCCTGGAACAGGAAGAGGACACTAAGTGAAAACGGAGATCTGAATATCTTGTCGATGTTGGTTCATTAATTGTGACAAATTGTCCTAATGTAAGATGTTACTAATAGAGGAAACCGAACCTAGGTTATATGGGAGCGTTCTACTGTTCTCAGCACTTGTCTGTCAGTGTGAAACCATTCTCCATCATAAAATTTACGTATAAAAACTGGACCTGTCCTAGACTCACTGTGAATATACCATTTGAATATACCATAATATAACTAAGAGTTTCAGTCAGTCAGTTCAGTCACTCAGTTGTGTCCGACTCTTTGCGACCCCATGAATCGCAGCACGCCAGGCCTCCCTGTCCATCACCAACTCCCGGAGTTCACTCAAACTCATGTCCATCGAGTCAGTGATGCCATCCAGCCATCTCATCCTCTGTCGTCCCCTTCTCTTCCTGCCCCCAATGCCTCCCAGCATCAGGGTATTTTCCAGTGAGTCAACTCTTCGCATGAGGTGGCCAAAGTACTGGAGTTTCAGCTTTAGCATCATTCCTTCCAAAGAAATCCCAGGGCTGATCTCCTTCCGAATGGACTGGTTGGAGCTCCTTGCAGTCCAGGGGACTCTCAAGAGTCTTCTCCAACACCACAGTTCAAAAGCATCAATTCTTCGGTGCTCAGCTTTCTTCACAGTCCAACTCTCACATCCATACATGACCACCGGAAAAACCATAGCCTTGACTAGATGAACCTTTGTTGGCAAAGTAATGTCTCTGCTTTTGAATATGCTATCTAGGTTGGTCATAACTTTCCTTCCAAGGAGTAAGCGTCTTTTAATTTCATGGCTGCAATCACCATCTGCAGTGATTTTGGAGCCCAGAAAAATAAAGTCTGTCACTGTTTCCACTGTTTCCCCATCTATTTCCCATGAAGTGATGGGACCAGATGCCATGATCTTAGTTTTCTGAATGTTGAGCTTTAACCCAACTTTTTCACTCTCCTCTTTCACTTTCAGCAAGAGGCTTTTTAGTTCCTCTTCACTTTCTGCCATAAGGGTGGTGTCATCTGCATATCTGAGGTTATTGATATTTCTCCCAGCAATCCTGATTCCAGCTTGTGCTTCTTCCAGCCCAGAGTTTCTCATGATGTACTCTGCATATAAGTTAAATAAGTATGGTGGCAATATACAGCCTTGATGTACTCCTTTTCCTATTTGGAACCAGTCTGTTGTTCCATGTCCAGTTCTAGCTATTGCTTCCTGACCTGCATATAGGAGAGGCAGGTCAGGTGGTCTGATATTCCCATCTCTTTCAGAATTTTCCATAGTTTATTGTGATCCACATAGTCAAAGGCTTTGGCATAGTCAATAAAGCAGAAATAGAAGTTTTTCTGGAACTCTCTTGCTTTTTCCATGATCCAGTGGATGTTGGCAATTTGATCTCTGGTTCCTCTGCCTTTCTAAAACCAGCTTGAACATCTGGAAGTTCACAGTTCACGTATTGCTGAAGCCTGGCTTGGGGAATTTTGAGCTTTAGTGAATAATTTTTCATAATACTTAGTATTGCTAATCATTTTCTACACATAACCCTATGTGTCAGATTACTGAGACAGAGATTTTTTTTTAAATATGTACACCAAATTACCCTATCTCCAAAAAAAATCTTTCACCAACTTCCCGCCACCGAAGTATGATTGTCCATTTCTCATGACCCTTTACCACATGGGAAACTTTATAACTTTTGTTTGTTTCTACTGTGTATCTTTTTGTTTTTGTTATTATTACTAATGAGTTTACACTTTTAAAAATGTGTTTATACCTTAGGATGTAAGGTCCACAAGGGTGAGATCCTGTTTGTTTTATTCAGGACCTAACACTAATAAACTAATAAATTTTTAATGAATAAATCATATTTAATATGCTTCATTTTTGCCAGAATTTGATGTTCTGCTTTCCTTGGGGCTTCCTTCATAGCTCAGTTGGTAAAGAATCTGCCTGCAATGCAGGAGACCCCAGTTGGATTCCCACTCAAGTATTCCTGGGCTTCCCTCGTGGCTCAGCGGGTAAAGAATCTGCCTGCAATGCAGGAGATCTGTGTTCGATCCCTGGGTTGGGAAGATCCCCTGGAGAAGGGAAAAGCTACTCACTCCAGTATTCTGGCCTGGAGAATTTGGTGGACTGTATAGTCCATGGGGTCACAAAGAGTTGGACACGACTGAGTGACTTTCACTTTTCCTTGGATCCTAGGGGGAGGAAAAGCAGGACAAAAGAATTTGTTAATTCTCTTCTCACACATGAATGTAAGACTATAAGGCTGTATATCCTCATGAGGAATTCCTAAATAATGACCTCCTTGGATATTCAGATAAGCTGGCCCATCCTTTATTACACTGGATTTGAATTTGGCCCAAGGTATTGGCTCACAGGAACATTGCATAAGATGGGAAGAATTGTGACCTTTGAGGAATCAGAACATTAGGTGAAATTAATCCCAGATTACTAGTCAGTCATCCACCCATCCATCTGTGCCTCTTTCCAATTAATTAGGATACAGAATTGGGATAGCAATATTTTTTAAACAGTTTTGAAGTATTCATCAGTTCTTCCACCAGTGCTGAATTAAAGATATAAATATGGTTGAGCAGCATCTCTTCACTGGCTGCTGGGAGATTTAGGTCATTCAATAAGTTTAAAACTCAACACTGTTAACCCTGTGTTGTGAACTGAGAACATCCAAACTTTCGTGATTCTTGCTTTAATCTCAGGATGATGAGCTAATGAACTGAGACGAAACGCTTTGAACTAGATGTTACTGGTCCCACTTTTTGTCATAGAAAGTGTTCTCAGAAGTTACTTCTTAGGGTATCTATCAGTCTGGGGCGTGCATCGAGATTACCTACTAATGAAACCAATATTTTCTGAGTTGGAACCATGGTGAACATTTTTTACTCCTTAAATAGTTAGACTCTTCTGCATCTACTTTTCTGTACTACAGTGATATTTTGCTTTATATTAAGGCAAAGATAAATGGACCTGCCAGGATAAATGGGAAAAAATAGCTTTTATTTTAAACTTAACATTAGCTATTAACACCTCCTTAGTCTTATTTTTGTATAAATTATGGTTATTATAATAATTTTCATATCATTGGTTTCCATGGAAAATTAACTTTCAGTTGTAACATCTTAATTTGTCATCAAATTATGATACAATGTATACACTGTACTCTTCCTACTTTATTTCAGTGTGATTTAATCATAAGCTTCCAGTTTTAGCTATTCATTTTAATTTTATCCCTTTATTTCATGGCATCTTTCTATTCTATCATTGGTTTTGTGGGGTTTTGTAAACCAAGAAATCATATCAGCATTAAGAAAGATGGGCATAGGGTCCTGATTGTGTAAGCAGAAGTCATATCAGTGTTGTGACATACACAGGAATTTTATGATCAGATCATGAAATGCATTTAAAGAATCCACAAGAGAAATCTGCTAGTGTTAACTGAGCCTCTCTTCCCCACAAAAATGAGTCTGGTGGCAGGGTATTTCTGTGTTGCAGGGTTACAGAAGATTATTATTCTTTCTTAAAAATTCCTTTCTGCATTTAACATGTTTTCCTCCTTCATGAATATGTGTTACTTTTGGGGAAAGGAGATTCTACAAAAAGCATTTAAAACACAAGGATTAAAAAAATAATAATAATAAAATAATAAATAAATAAAACACAAGGATTTACGGAGAACAGCAATATCAGTGCTACCTCAAATATTAGTTGCTTTTTTTCAGGAAATGCACATCTCTGAGAGGAGGGAAAAGGACCATTCCCCGAGTGTCCATCTCAGTTGAGAACCAGGGGAAACTTCTTTCTGCTGTAGGCAGTGAGTTAAATGAATGAGTGCAGCCCAATTACTTTTCAGGGCTTTGTAAACTAGGAAAATAAAAACATTGGCCATGTGGACAGATTGCCTTGCTTTTTAGGAGTTCTTTAAAAGATACAATGAAAGTACTGTAGTGAAACTATTCCCATTATTTAGCAAAGTGGCAGTAATTTAAAATCTTTATTATTGGAGTTAATGACAGAAAATCTGAGTTAACCAAATTGCCCAGAATATGGAGTATATTGATCAAGCACCGCCATTTTTTTATTCTTGCTTTGTTATTGAAAGGTTTTTGAAATATATTTTATTTTCTCTCTATTTGATACTAAGTACAAGATTTTGAGCATTAGTAAATTTTTTTTTCGTGATTCACTGTCTTGCCTGGCCTTAAGGTCATTGTTCAAAACACTGAAAACTAAACAGAAGATCCAAAAGCTGAGGGGTTTGGCTGAAATCTGGGCTAGCCTTCTGACATCTCCTAGAAAAGAGTTTATTTTTTATCTAAACATTATTTTCTCCTGTACTTAACCTACAAGTACTTTTGGAGTATCCTTCTGTTTCCAACATTTTATTTTTTTTTAACTTTAGAATCATTAGTGCTGAATTCTCTTTGCTCAGGTGGAGTCTGGCAGGTAATGCAAACATGAATCAGTTTATCAGCATTCTGAAGCTGTATAGAAACTAGATTGTGTTTGGTTGCTGCTTTAGAAAATGAGAATTGGAGCTATCCCTGGTGGTCCAGTGGCCAAGACTCCATGCTCCCAATGTAGGGGCCTGAGTTCAGCCCTGGATCAGGGAATTAGATCCCACATTGCTGCAGCTGAAAAGATCCCACGTGTTGCAGTGAAGATGGAAGATTGCAAGTGCCGCAACTGAGAGCTTGCATAGCCAAATAAATTTTTTAAAAATAAAAATTGTTTGACAGCCTTATGACAAACTAGCTCCAAATATATCTAATCATTCTGCTGAGAACCCACTCTGTTTTAGAATATTTCAGTCAGTTTAGTCATTCAGTTGTGTCCGACTCTTTGCAACCCCATGGACTGAAGCACACCAGTCTTCCCTGTCCATCACTAGCTCCTGGAGCTTGCTCAAACTCATATCCATCGAGTCAGTGATGCCATCCAACCATCTCATCCTCTGTCGTCCCCTTCTCCTCCTGCCTTCAATCTTTCCCAGCAGCAGGGTCTTTTCTAAGGAGTCAGTT
Organism: Bubalus bubalis; assembly: GCF_019923935.1. NCBI lineage: Eukaryota > Metazoa > Chordata > Mammalia > Artiodactyla > Bovidae > Bubalus > Bubalus bubalis. Next base: position 15,464,111 of record NC_059161.1, on the reverse strand, counting down.
CTTCCCATCAGGTGGCCAAAGTATTGTAGTTTCAGCTTCAGCATCAGTCCTTCCAATGAATATTCAGGACTGATTTCCTTTAGGATGGACTGATTTGATCTCCTTGCAGTGCAGGGGACTCTCAAGAGTCTTCTCCAACACCACAGTTGAAAAGCATCAATTCTTTGGCACTCAGCATTCTTTATGGTCCAACTCTCACATCCATATATGACTACTGGAAAGGATGGCAAAAATTACATGATATACTTGAAAGTGCCTTAGAACTGTGAACGTTGATGCTGGTATCAGATATTTTCAATGTTTATAGTATAGATATTTTAGAATGTTTATATAGGTACATTTTCATAGTCTCTCAGTTCTTTAAAGGAATAACCCTGCAAAAGTAAATTTGCTTACTGCCATGTCAGGGATATATAGTATTTCAATATATCCCCCCAAAACATCTACTCCCAGTTGCTTGAAAGAAATAGTTACTTCACCCCACTGGAGAAAACCAACACTGCCACTGTTCTGATTATCTATTGATGTTGTATAATAAACTATGGGGCAAAATGCAATGCTGTATAATGGCAAGTTATTATTCTTTCATGGTTCTGTGGATCAACTGGGTTTAGCTAAATAGTTAGCTAAATAGGCTGGAAGTTTTGGCCATGAGGTCAGCTGGGACTATCCACAAGTGCCCACATCTGACTCTTCCACGTGGCTTAGGCTTCTCACAGCATGGAGGTCTGAGGGTAGTCAGCCTCTCACCTGACAGCTGGCTTCCTAGAGGAAGAGATTTTCTTCCAATTCTGTGTGTCAGGGCAGTCACAGAGCCTGCCCAGATTCGAGGCTCTTCCTCTTGATGGGGGAGCAGCAAGTTTACATCACACAGCACAGGGGATGGGAGACACCAGCATGGCCATCTCTGGGGACGACAGCCTGCTGCAACCACCAGCCTGTTCCAGTGTTAGGGTGGGTAGGGACCACTTTACGTGAAAAGCCTTGTGGGCAATCCTGCTGACTTCAGAAACCTAGATTGTGTCCTGGGATCTAATTTCGATTTTAAAAGAAAAACTGACAGAGAAGCACAACTACCTCATGCTTGTATCCTGAACAAAACACTTCTGTAAGTACCAGACACCCAAAAGGTTCAATGGATCTAATTATGTTATTCATAAGTCTTCTCAGATATAGGATGACATCTAAATGAGCCTACGAAAAGCTGTCTTTGGCATTAAACCTAGCTGAACTACTTTCTAACTAAATGACCTTACTTATGATCATAGACCATGGCCCGGATCTCTTATCTATAAAGTAGGATAATAATAATTATTCTACTTCCCCTAATTTGAGGAGTTAGATGATCTTTATAAAACACCTAGTGTACTGCAGCATATACTTAGTACTTAATGAAAGATAGTTTGTTTTCCTCTTTATTTTCTTAATTTCTATCTGTCTCATATGCCAAAGACAGCTACTAGAGAGTTCCAGGTGCTCCCGTGTTTACTAACAGGTTTTACTATTTTGTTGAACGTCATCCATAGAATTTTCAATGGAGTTTTCTAACTTCAATTTCAGGTTTTTTCATAGTATCAAAATCGACATTAATAATTTTTTACTTTCCTAAAAATGTTTCCAGTGTAACGGCCGATGTTAGATCATTGTGTTTAAAGTGAAAGGTCTCCATTTTAGTCTTCATGTCTGATTTTCAAGTTTAAATTAGCTCATGTTATTGGAATTTAGGAAAGAACAAAAAAAGCAAATTTATAATGGGTGTTTAACTAGAATTTGTCATCACTCATAATGAGGAAAAACTGTGTATCTCTAGGCAGCTCTCTTGTCTCAAGAGCCTGCTAATTAGCTAAATGTTTGGCATATCTCAGTAACCCTAGTAGCCTGTCTAATTAAAATTAGCTTTGAACACAGAGTATCCCACATCTTATTTCCCTTCTTGAAGGCCTCTTCTTCAACTGGGAGCTTTCTAATAATAGTTCCTCAGCACTGAACTGATCTCAGGATAAGGAGGGAACATGTCCATGAAATGAATCTTTTTATTTTGTGTGTTTTTAAAGAAGGCTTAAGTGGGAGCATTTTTGACTTTCTCAGAAGGTTCTGTTTTCAGAGAAAAAATAAATCCTTTATAGAGTTAGCACTCACAGCGATTATTGAAGAGAGTACAGAAAAATTCAACATAGATGGACAAGGAGTTTATCCTTTTTAGTTGCTCGTTTGTTTTTCATAAAATTCTAGAAATGCCATGAAATTGAAAGTTTCTTTTTTGTCTTGCAGTGGTATAGTAGAGCTTGCTACAAGTTGAAATATCTTGTCAAGACTGTAAGGAAAGAAAATGTCTCAACCCCATGCATGCAATCAATCAATCAACAGATATTCCTTAATCAGTTACATGACACTTACTGTCCTTGGTTTTGAAGTTTATGAGGAATACCTACATTTCCACCCTCAAGGAGCTTACTGTTTAGAAGGATTCAGTAAGCCAGTGAGCAGCAATTTCCAATGTGTAGGCTCACAGGCCTAATGAGTAAACACACTTATACACACATAACCCAAACTCAGTGCCTCCAGGAAGTTTTCCTGATAGACTGATCCCTTGTATGTTCTCATGTCACTAAACTACCTTTAACATCGAAGTTCTGTGAAAAAGAGAAATATGGGCTCTTGATTCTCCATCCTTTGTACACGGCAAATGATGCTTTGATGTAACAAGTGATTCTTGGGAATATCCTCTTGCTGCAAGTGTGTGTTAGCAAGTGGTTGTTCGGTCTTTGTCATGTCCTGGAAATTGTTCTGAGAGCCAGGAATACACCATATACAAAACTGTATAAAACATGGTCTTTGCTGTTGTGAAACTCATTACTTGTGAGAAACAAGCCGGTAAAGACATGTAAAAACAATATGGGACATGGTGACTTGTAAGCACAAATTCCTAACTAAAACAGCAGCAGATATGGGAACAATTAATTGTGCCTCTGGAGGTATGGGAAGGTGGAGCCAGGAGGGATGAGTGAGTTGTGAGGAGGACCAGTTGAGGGACAGTAGGAGCAGAGGCTAGTGGCCTGAAAGGTCTTGGTGTCAACTCAGAATTCTCCCAGATCTGGAGTGAGGTGAGTATGTCAGGGTTCAAGGTTTGAAAGGCTGTGTGCGCCGTCCTAACAAAATGGGACGAACTGTCCTGTGATAACAGAGCCCCTGGCTCTGAATTCCGACAGCCCCATGTTCAAACCTTGACTGTCTCCCTCACAAGCGTGTTACACAACCTCTCTGAGCCTGAATATCCTAAGGCCACAATTATAGTACCTCCCTAAGGGATTGTTGTGGGCTTCCTAGGTCACTCAGTGGGTAAAGAATCCATCTGCAATGCAGGAGACGCAGTTCGATCCCTGGGTCGGGAAGATCCCCTGGAGGAGGACATGGCAACCCTCTCCAGTATTCTTGCCTGGAGAATCCTATGGACAGAGGAGCCTGGCGGTTGGACACAGCTAAAGCAACCGAGCGCACACGCAAAGGATTGTTGTATGAGCTATAGAAGATTAAGCAAGGAAAGCACTTAGCACAGTGCATGCCATGTTGGCAAACAGTAAATGTTAGCAGTTGTTCTTAATACTAGATTTGATCCTATGGACATTGGAAAGCTATTGAAAATTATTGTTACTTGCTGTTGTCACTGTAGATTACCGAACCTCTTTCTCCTTCATCTTTAAATAGTTTTTATGATTAAACAAGGAAGTTTTTGTAAAGTGGTTAGAAGAGTGCCAGAAACATAGTGATTGCTATCTAAGTGTTTATCACGTAATTTAATTTAATCTCCTAAGGGATAGAAAGATGGTTTTCTCGTTTTATAGATGAGTAAGCTAATTTCAGGGAAGTTCAGTTTCTTGCCTAAGGTAGTATAGCTGATAGAGTGGGGAAGCCGTGTTTCATTTCATATTCAACCCATGTTTTGTTTCATGTTATAGTGGTTGCATCTCATAATTTGATTGAAAAAGATATGAAGTCCAACCGTCACAACACATTTTTTATTTTTGTGAATTCTTGTCAGATGCTTTCTGTCTTTGGTCAGGTACAAGTAATAGTTTTTTACAGAGCAGGAGTCATAGCCACATGTAACTCTGCATTCCAGTTTTTTCTTAGCATCATATCATTTTCCATTTTTCTTTGTAGTCATCATGTTACATTTTAATGGATGTGTAAAAGTACTTTGGGCTTCCCTGGTATCTCCATTGGTAAAGAACCTGCCTGCAATGCAGGAGACCCTAGTTCAATTCTTGAGTTGGGAAGATCCCCTGGAGGAGGGATTGGGTACCCACTCCAGTATTTATGGGCTTCCCTGGTGGCTCAGACAGTAAAGAATCTGCCTGTAATGTAGGAGACCTGTGTTTGATCCCTGGGTTGAGAAGATCCCCTGGAGGAGGGCATGGCAACCCACTCCAGTATTCTTGCCTGGAGAATCCCCAAGGACAAGGAGCCTGGAGGGCTACAGTCCATGAGATCACAAAGAATCAAACATGACTGAGCGACTAAGGACACACTAAAGTACTTTAGATTGATTTTCCGTAGCTTTAATCCTGATGTTGGGTATTAGTCTATTTCCTGTTTTTCATTATTAAGTGGTACTTGATGGCACTGTAAGCATACCCCCAAATACAGCCATTTTCTTCGTTGCTTTATTTCCTTACATCCGTTTCCAGGATTATTGAGTTGACTGTTATTCATAGTTTTCTTGTTTTTGACATACATGGCCTGGTGTCTTCCAATAGCAGTGTGTGGAGACTGCCAATTTCAATACCACGATAAAGGGGCAGAATTGATAGCCTCTCTAGCAATGAGTGTTGAATATTTTTAAACTCTTGCAAATTTAATTAAAAATAAAAAATGATACCCCAAGGCCATTTTATCCTTTTGCATGTTTTGATTATTTATATTTTTTAAAATGAATTGTCACCTAATGGAATGCCCTCTTTTATGCCATCTTCAAGAGAAGACCCTTCTTTTTCAACATCTAATTATTTTTCAACCCTCCATATATGTCTCTTGTGTCAGTTTCTAATGGACTAACCCAATTTTCTGCAGCATTGATTTTAATATTTACTCTTTGCAATGATGACCTTATTGCTTCTGCCATAAGTGAACGGATCCTGCTGTTCCTGTTTCTTTATGGGGATATTTCTTTTTCTTTCCCTGAGAACCAATAACAGCTGTTTCTCAAAAATGTCTCACATGGTGTGCAAGGCTTATTTCAGGAGGGGTGATAATTGCTTCTAAGATTTTCCTAGTTTTTCATTTTTCTTATGGGTACGTAGCCTTCTTGTTAGGGCCAGACTTTGTTTTTCTGTTTTCTTATACTTCCTCTCTGATTTTTGGAGTGTTTAGTTTAAGGAAACTGACTTTAAATTCCATTTCTACCTGTTGGGTGGTTGGAATCAGGCCCATCAGCGATGCTCTTTTTTTCTCCACTGTCCCACCCTTTCGATAAGCAGTGTTGCAGTTCTTCTAGTTGAGATTGTAGATCAGACCATTTGAAGGGTCTTGTTTCATCTTGTTCCAGCCCATGTGGTTATGATCAATAAGTATCTCCTGAAACAGGCTGGTGGAGCATTTTAAAAATGTTGTGCCATTGATGTGGTAGATTAAAATTTTTCTTCTGAAGTTTTTTAATTCTTACTACTCCTTGTGGCTGTATATATTTGATTTATTTATGCATTTATTTAGTTAACTTTCCAGAATATTTTATATAGTGTTGTTTTTTTTTAATTTATAGCAGGAAAACTTTTCCTTCCCATTCTGATTTTTCCCAGAAGACCAGAATTGGGCATTTGATAATGATAAAATCTAGAGCCCATGTGGCATCCTGGCAAGATTTGGAGCCAGAGAAAAATAGACACGGGTCCTCATCATACTTAACTACCTGTGTGACCTTGGCAATTTAAAAAATATTTCTGAGCCTCGAGTTTAGTTTTTTTCAGGTGAAGCAGTAAAAAGTCATACCTACCTTACAAGATTGTTGTAAAGATTAAATATGGAAAGCACCTAACAGATCGGCTGGCATGTGGCAGGTTTCTAATAAACATTATTAGTAGCAGTTGAAGCTTAAAGGCAAGAAGGCAGTCAGTTCTGGCATTACATAGTTGTGAGTCTTAGGGTGGGGAAGCTGTGACTCCAGATTCACAGGTAAAGGGTGGAGGTTGCTCTTATAGAACAAAATAAAGAAAAACCCCACTGGACCAAGAGTCATGAAAAGGAGGTTCTACCACTATCACTGTCTCTGTGCTCTTGATCAAGTGACTTCACATTTGAGGCATTGTCTTTATCCATCAAATGAAGGGTTCCTGTGACCATGATGGCTCCCCACTCCCGCCTCTGTCCAAATTCTCTGTGCTTCTTACCACCATCCAAAGCGTTAATGTTGCATTTTGTTTTTGCTTTTTACTGCATATCTAATCACATTGCTACCCTGTTTAAAAGCCCTTCCTGCAACGACTTTGTGTTGCTCTCAGGTTTTGACCTGAGGAGGGGTTGATCGCCCCTCACCACTGCCTCTCTGGGCTCCCACCCCCACCCATATAGTCTGGCCCAGGTCCTTCCTGCCTGGAGCCTGCATTCAGTTCCACTCCCTACCTACCTACCCCCTTGACTGCTCTCTCTCCTTCCTCTTCCCCTTGACCAGTTCTACCTACCCTTCTATCAGTCCTGAGGGCCTTGCCCCAGGAAAGCATTCTCTCACCCTTCCAAGATCCTTCCTCGCTCCATACAGTTCACTGAAAAACTGTAACGAACTGACAGTTTTCACTGTAGCTTGAAACCCTCTCCCTTGTCACAGTGGCAGTTAAAGTTACTTGTGTAATATTTGCTGCAGGTCACCTCTGCTTGTTCATGGCTATTTTCCCAGTACCTGACTTACTGCCTACCATGTCACAGAGCTAAATAAATATTGGTAGGATGAGTGAATGAATAAATGAATGAACATAATCTTGAACATAATGATAAAAGAGGCACAGACTTTGATTTTTTACTTTGCATGCACAGGAAGAATGACTGCTTCCGAAACAATTTTAAAAATAAATGTTCTAGCAGGATATTTACAGCTGTTTGTTCTTTCACATAAGAAAGATGCAAAATTAAATTCTGTTGCATTCCTTGTTTCCAGTAAGAAGTGACCAGCTCTGCTATACCCAGTCACATTGGGAAGGGAGGATGCTTAGTGGTGGTTAATGGTTGAGCCTTTTCTTCTGTATTTGAAGTCTGTCTTGGCCTTGGAGGTGCATCTGTTGCTTTGCTGTATCCAGACCTGCCCTCAGACCAATGATCCTCAGACCCATGGGGACTGAACTGGTTGCAGAATGAGTCTGTCTGAGAGCAGTCCTCTGGGGGATTACCTGCCAGAGCCGTCCTGAATCTCCGTGTTTTCCTTGAATCCCTAATACCTGCTACCTTTCCTGGTCCATAGTGACCACTCTGAAGAGGATGGTTGAGTAAAAGTCACTTGTTTCCTCTTTTTTTAACTTCTGTAATAATGATGCCTTTGTTGACTTAGAAAATAGTCACAACCTAAAAGTTGAGAGTTATGTTCTATTCAGCAGAAATTTTTTGGACTTAAGCCCGGACAGCATCTCAAGTAACCCTGAGAGAACTGCTCTGAAGAGGTGGGGGGAGAGTCAGGTTATATAGAAGTTTGCAACAAAAGGCAGGTAGTCTGAGCATCAAAAATATTTTGTGATTTAGAGAAAACCAGATATCCCAAGTTAAGGGATTTAATGCTTTTCTATGTATGGGAAGATGGCAAGAGTCTGGGCTCACTGAAATCATTCCTTTCATATGCATCTCAGCTCTCTGGGACCACTATCCTGTGACTTTTCACAGCCTGAGTTCCTCAGTGCTCACCACAGGGAGTGGCTGCAGCCTGATGGCTACCAGGCCACGCAGGCATTCTTCTCCTTCCTGAGTGCCCTAGAGGGCTGGAATCACTGATGACTGCGACACCATTGTTTAGTGACACAGCAGGAAATACTCCACTCATTCTATAGTTTCTAGAACACTTTCATGGCCACCAACTCATTGGAATCTCGCTACATGGAAGGTACAGCAGGTATCTTCATTTCCATTCTAAACTGATTTTTAAAAGGAAAAGAAAACCACAGAGGAGTATTCCTTGCCAACAACTGCCTGAGACTTACTTTGGAGTGAGGTGGGATTTAGATTTTAATTTTATAAATGTAAACTGCCTAGAGTTAAGGAGGCAGAAAGCTCAAAGCTGAAATTCAAATCTGGGTCTTCTAATTCCTAGGATAAAGATATCCATTGCTTCTTATGCAGCTTTTCTGCTCCATAAATGTTTTGCCTCTTTCTATCTAAACTTAAAAGATGGGATAAAGAGACACTATTATAAGTTATAATTTCTTTTACACATTTAAGTTTTATGTTAATGACTTAGAGTCTACAGTTTAGGATCCTTTCTTTTTTCTTTTATTGCCACTGATCTATTGATTCAGCAAGCATATATTGAATATCTTCAGTGTGCTAAGAACTGTACCAGATGTTCAGAGTAAACTTAGGTTATGGAAAAAAAAAATTAGGATATGATTCCTCTCTTTGAGATGCTCACAACTTAGCAGGGGTTGTGGATACATAAATAGTTAGAATACAGTTAAACCAGTGATATTGTAGAAGTAGGAAAAACTAGGAGAGAGGCCAAGCAAAAAAAAAAACAAACTTTTCCTAAAAAAAAAAAAAAAAAAAAAAAAAAAATGGAGGGGGTGGGTGCAGAGGAGATTACCCCAGGCAGAAAGTGCAGAAGGATAGGTCCTTGATGTGGATAATAGTCCAAGATAATTGTCACAAAGAGGAGCAATAGGAGAAGATGGGGCTTGAGAGGCAAGATGGGTAGACTTGAATGTCTTTTGATGGTAAAGCTCAGGCACTCCCTAGGCAACAGGGAGCACCTGAAGCAGATATGTGACATCAGATTTAAAAACATAACTTTAAGCCCAGCATAGGTTGACACTGATATTAAGGTGTTCCCTTCTAGCAATTCTGAGTTCCAAATTAGAGACTTTGAAAGCTAGAAGTGAAGTGAAGCAGCAATTTGTTGTGGACAAGTGAGCCCCACTGACACAAGCTGTCATTTCTGCTGACAGTGAAAATGACTCAGGACAGCTGTGGGGGAGATCAGAAAGAGGGGTGGATAAAATCAAACCAAATGGCCTTGCATTCTGATGGCTGGTCCCCTGAGGTCTTGATTCTGATGTTAGGCCTTGCTATCAGCCATCCAAACACAAGGACAACTAAAATAAATGTTCCCAAAGCGTATTCCAAAGGAGAGAAAGAATTCTCATTTTCCATAAACTACCCAAAGCTTAAACCAACAACATCAGATGTTTTTGCTCTTTGAAACAGTTCCCAGCCATTTCACAACTCTTTACAGCATCAGACGCTCAAACCACGTCAAACAGTCTAATTCCTTTTGAATGGCACATGAACACAGCAAATGAGGATGTCAAGAAAGTGGAGAATTGAGACCTGTTTTTTTCCTCCTTTCCTATGAAAAAGTTAACTGAAATCAAGTGTGATTCAATGGGTGAACTTTGTTTTACTTATTTAAGCTTGTGGTTTCTTATATGTGTACTGAAAGCTGGGTGCTTACACCATCAGGGCCAAATTTCAGTCACATCTGAAGGCTTACTGTTCCTTCTCAGAAAGAAGTACAAATACAATACAACCCACTGATTGTCTCCATGTTGATTCTGGGAAATGTATTTCAAGAATATCTTCCAAGAGTTTGACTGCTTCCTCAGTCAAAACCTTCAGAATTTCCCATTAGATTTGAACCCTGGCAATCTACATTGAATTAAATAATTTCTATTAATAGGACATGTTGATTATCCTAGGAAACTTGGAGTGATGTAGTTCTTAGCATGAAGTTCTATTGTTCCTTGCACTGAGTATGACATTAAATCATTAAAAAATAAATTGTAAGAAACTTTACTTTCGTGGCCATTAACATGAGAGATGAGCAATTTTCCATCATTTTAATGTATGGTCTACAGAGGGGATAGCTGTATGACCATAGACAGACAGATCTTTTAGTCTCTCTGGCCTTAGTTTCCTCATCAGAAAATTAAGAGATTTGAACCAGCTGACATGAAAATAGTTGACACTTTTATTTTTTTAAACTTGACTTTTAACTATAGGAGCTTGTATTCCCAGTGTATTATAAACATGTATTTCTCTTACATGCAATCCTTGCATATGCCCTCCAGGGCTGCCATGGAAGCTTCATAGTTTCAGAAACCCAGGTTCCTTCTATCCTGTTGCTGTCCTCTGTTCAACACAAAGCTTCCATTTAGTGCTTAAAAATGCTGCCCTAGCGCCCACCATCTTGCCCACATACCAGCCAATGAGAGGCAGGAAAGGGTCAAGGGAAGGACGCATCCATTCCTTAAAAGGCATGATCTAAAAGTAGCTTCCGTTCAGCCAGCCAGCTAGTCATGTGATCACAGCTAGCTGTGAGAGGTGTGAGGTGGCTGTCAGACCATGTAGTTGTCATCTAGTCTGTTCCAGGCAGGAGGAGGGGAGGCAGATGTCTGAGGACAACTAGAGGTCTCCTGTCATGACACCTGAGATCCTTTCCAGTTTTAAAATAAATGATAACCAGGTCTAATTTCTCATCTGCCTGTGAAAAAAATTCAGACCATATCTGTCTCCAGCATGTCCCCTGTTTGAAAGTGTGGGTGACAGAGGAGGCAGGTAGGAAAGAGCCCAGCATAGGGTGCCACTGTAAAGCCCTTGGAGAGTAGCCTGATGGAGCACACTTTGTGTGTGAAAGAAAAATTACTTTCCCTCAAAAAGGGAAAACAGTAAGATATATATTTGTTCCTCTATACTTACCTTGGGCTTCCCTGGTTGCTCAGTGGTAAAGAATCTTCCTGACAATGCAAGAGACCTGGGTTCGATCCCTGGGTCAGGAAGATGTCCTGGGGAAGGAAATGGCAACCCACTCCAGTATTCTTGCCTGGGAAATCCCATGGACAGAGGAGCCTGGTGGGATACGGTCCATGGGATTGCAAAAGAATTGGACACAACTTAGTGGTTAAACAACAACAATACTTACCTTATCACTTAACAAGAAACAAATTAACTAAGCTCTTAATTTTTTCTTACTTCTTTCATATCCAAGTTTTGTTTCCACTTAGAAGGCAGAATCTAGTTAGTTTATGTTGGACACAAATTGTTAATTCCCTCCCCTGCACAGCCCAGGATATGGCTGTGTAGAGCAAGGTGGCATTGCAAAAGAGCTGACATATGTTATGACTGATGTTTGAATTAGCCACAGCTGCGTGCTTAACCTTTAAAAGTGAAAGGAACCTGCACAGGTCCCTTTAACAGTGTATGTATTTAACACTGATGATGTTCACTAAATCTACCCACTCTGAGTCCATTGGGCACTTCTTTGCCCATGGGACCATGTGACTTGCTTTTCCTGATGGAATGTGAATAGATAAGCCTTGTGTCATGTTTAAGGGAATACCTTAAAAGCCAGTGTAGAATTCTACATATTTCATTCTGCCTGCCATGGTGACCAGGAAAATTCTTGCCTACTGATCTCTTTGTATCTGCATCCCTGAGTGAAGACCTGACATGGTGACATGAAACAGCTTCCCTGCTGACCTGTGATGGGCATGTAGCATGAGTAGGAAAGAAACTTTGTTTATAAGCCACGGAGTTTAGGGGATGTTTGTTACTACAACACAACCTCCTGGCTGATACAAACAGAAATAAAAATGCCCCGCCTATGGATGACAAGTGATGGGAGTGGGGGTCAGTTGTAGCTCTATTCATGAGTCGTTAAACAGAAATGCATTATTGTTAATAAGTGCCAAAGAAATTCAGTGTATAATGCACACATCTTTTTGTTTCTTGTAAAAGCTTTTACCCAAATACTCAAAAGTAGTGCTCAAATTATTGTCAATTTAGTTGTCTTTTCATAATAATAAAAATATTTTAAGTAAATGCCAGTTCCTAAACTCTCATCTTAACATAATTTTTAGGGTATAACATATACCACAGTTTTAAAAGAAATTGACAGACTTAAAGTATATTCTTGTGTCTGACAGTTTTCAGTATTATAAGTTATAGAAACTTGTAATCTAGTTTGGGAAAAAATTTATTTTGCTATTAAGTTATGTTTTGTAGTTCTGAAGTCCTATAATTTGGAGACAAAATGGTGACTTTTTGATCTGTAAACTTGTGAATGGCATTGCCACAAACAATTTAAATGCCATCATACCAGTTTTCCCCAAAAAATATTTATCATTTTTAACCATTTAATAGAAGTATCAAAGTAAACTTGTCAGAATGGCTGCGATCCAAAAGTCTACAAGTAATAAATGCTGGAGAGGGTGTGGAGAAAAGGGAACCCTCTTACACTGTTGGTGGGAATGCAAACTAGTACAGCCACTATGGAGAACAGTGTGGAGATTCCTTAAAAAACTGGAAATAGAACTGCCTTATGATCCAGCAATCCCACTGCTGGGCACACACTGAGGAAACCAGAAGGGAAAGAGACACATGTACCCCAATGTTCATCGCAGCACTGTTTATAATAGCCAGGACATGGAAGCAACCTAGATGTCCATCAGCAGATGAATGGATAAGAAAGCTATGGTACATATACACGATGGAGTATTACTCAGCCATTAAAAAGAATACATTTGAATCAGTTCTAATGAGGTGGATGAAACTGGAACCTATTATACAGAGTGAAGTAAGCCAGAAAGAAAAACACCAATACAGTATACTAACGCATATATTTGGAATTTAGAAAGATGGTAACAATAACCCTGTGTACGAGACAGCAAAAGAGACACTGATGTATAGAACAGTCTTAGGGACTCTGTGAGAGAGGGAGAGGGTGGGAAGATTTGGGAGAATGGCATTGAAACTTGTAAAATATCATGTATGAAACGAGTTGCCAGTCCAGGTTCAATGCACGATACTGGATGCTTGGGGCTGGTGCACTGGGACGACCCAGAGGGATGGAATGGGGAGGGGAGAGGGAGGAGGGTTCAGGATGGGGAACACATGTATACCTGTGGTGGATTCATTTTGATGTTTGGCAAAACTAATACAATTATGTAAAGTTTAAAAATAAAATTAAATTTAAAAAAAAAAACAAAGTAAACTTGTAAGTTTTCAAGTAACTTTAAAAAGAGCACTTCATTTATTTGAAAGCCAGCTCCAAAACAGTAATAGCTAACATTTATTGTATGCTTACTATTCACCAGGTATTTAAGTGATTCCATAAATTATGTCATTAAATCTTCATAACAATCCTCTTGCACATGAGAAAATTGAGGCACAGAAAACCTAAGAGATTTACTGAAGCCCGTGTTATAAGAAGTGGTGAATGAAGGAATTGGTTTGAACCCATGTTGTTTGCCCTCCTGAACCTCTATCTATATCCACGGTGCCATCCTGCCTCCTTGGGGGTGGAGGTGTTGGGGATCCCCAAAGTCCTCCTGTCTATTGTTGACTTTGCCCACTTGTGTAAGAAGCAGGGCAGATGAAATATTGATTACACCTCTTTCCTCATTTTCCAGTTGTAACTAGTATGTGATCCCTACCCCCCACCTCCCAGAAATACTAGTCTTATTTGTTTGGTTTTTGTTTACTTAAATATAGCTCCCTAAAGGACTAACTTGCAGCAGCATCCTAAGTGATTATGCTTGCATCATCATTGGAATAAGCCTTGACCTGGTGATCTGCTGTGCATATGGCCAGCTCTTCTCATCCCAGCAGATAGAATCATGACTTCACTCCCTTAGGTCCTGGACTAGGACATTTACAGGTGGCCTGCCTGTATATCATCAGGTGACAGTAAGGATGTCAATCTTATGCTTAAGACTGTTCTGGTGGTACAACGGATAAGAATCCACCTGCCAGTGTAGACAACATAGGTTCGACCCCTCGTCTGCGAAGATTCCACATGCCACGGAGAAACTGAGCCCTTACACCACAACTACTGAGCCCTTGCACCTAGAGCTAATGCTCTGCAGCAAGAGAAACCACCCCAATGAGAAGTCCATGCACCAAAACGAAGGGTAGCCCTCACTCAACGCAACTAAGGAAAGCCTGTGAGCAGGAACGAAGACCATAAGCAAAAATAAATAAGTAATTTTTAAAAAAAGATCTTGTGCTCAGACCCTAGCAGAAATGATAGAAAGAAAATATCAGATCCTTAAATATTTACTTCAAGATCTCATCATGGTCCCCTGATGATGCTGCAGATGCAGAGAGCCTAAACTGCTCTTGGCATTCTCCAGTTAAAACTTTAAAAACAGGAGCCTGGCTTCTTTCTTTTGTATGATAAGCAGAGCAGACTTGGCAGTCCAGATGAGAAGTGCATGATCTTGCTTGAGCTCTTTGAGAAAGGTGTGTCAAGGAGTGCGTCTCCATTTAATGATCTGGAAGCCAGGGAGGGGTCACAGGCTGGGGTGCAGAGCAAGTAAGTCAGAACCATCAGAACTCAAGCAGGACGGTAACAGCAGTCCATGTGGCGACTGTCAATGTGGCATGTCCACGTGGCCAGCGATCCTTTTACAGTTTCTTAATTGCAGAAATTGCTGAATTTGCTGAAGTTGAATGGGGGAAAGGAATGAGGGTGATTAATTGCCTGAACGGTGCTCTTGTTTTTGCTTTCAGGCAAATTCCTTCTCCATACTGCGTGCAGTCATCCTCAGTCTGTCAGCATGTTATTGTCACAACATGTTGGGAGACTCATCTGCTTAGCCACTTAGAGCTAAGCAAGTGGTGGAGTGAGAACCCCAGCCCTTCTGCAGGATCTCACCTGCAGATCTCCCCAGATGTGGGGATGCTGAAGCGTGTGCAGGACAGGGTGATTCATATAGTAATGCCGTGAGCAAACACTGTGCCAGGCCCAGTTCTAGACGCTTGACATGCCTTCACTCATTTTTTAGTAATAACAAACTATGGAGAAGATTCTTTTAATAGCTCTTCTTTACGGATAAGAGGATTTTAAGCACTTAGGTAACTGGCCTGGGGTAGTATAACCAGTAAAAGTCGGACCTGGATTCAAACCCAGAAAGTCTGGCTCTAGTAGCTGAAATAATCCAATCACAGTTCACAGAAGCATTCATTCAGTTCAGTTCAGTTCTGTCGCTCAGTCGTGTCCGACTCTTCACGACCCCATGAATCGCAGCATGCCAGGCCTCCCTGTCCATCACTATCTCCCAGAGTTCACCCAGACTCACGTCCATCGAGTCAGTGACGCCATCCAGCCATCTCATCCTCTGTCGTCCCCTTCTCCTCCTGCCCCCAATCCGACGATGGGAAGGTACTGGATTGATAGTGATGCAGAGGGGGACTTCCCTCATGGTCCAGTGGTTAAGAATCTGCTTACCAATTCAGGGGACACGGGTTTGATCCCCAGTCTAGGAAGATCCCACATGCCACGGGGCATCTAAGCCAATGGGCCACAGCTATTGAGCCTGTGCTCTAGAGCCCGGGAATGCAGCTATTGAGCCCACATGCCTCAGCTACTGAAGCTCACAGTCCTCAGCAGGAGAAGCCACCGCAATGAGAGACGTGTGCACCACGACGGAGAGTAGCTCCCACTAGCTGCAACTAGAGAAAGCCCAAACTCAAACATGAGGGCCCAGTACAACCATAAATGATAGATAGATAGTAATACAGAGGAAGGAAGCATTTTAGCAAAACATGTAACTTTTAATCAGCAGAAAGTTGTAGATGATTACTTGGAAAGCAGGTCAGGATTCTGAGCTGCTATTGGATAAGATCGTTTCACATAGCAGAAGCTTTTATCTCCTCTCCATGCAGAGTCATGGAGTTTGTGGTATAGTAACAGATAGTGCTTATACAGAGAGAGCCCATTAGAAAATCTCTACAGAGTACATGTCTGTGGATCATGTAGCAATGACAGGACAGGAGTGATAGTTCTTCATGTTTGCCTGAGGATCCAGCAGAGTTGGGGAGAAAGAGTCAAGTCTGCTGTAACAGACCCCGAGTTCCTGAAGAGCTCAGACTGTCAGCTCCATGGCTGCAACTTCACAAGAGAGAGAAGAAAGAGTTGCAGTTCCATAGTCTTACCTAAAACTCTCTTAGACTATGACCGGGGAGGAATGCTTTAAGGATGACACTGTGTATTATGATTAGAATGTTCTCCCACCCAAACCATGAAGGACATAGAGCATGGTATCTGCCTTACTGTAGGAGCCAAAGAAGGGAGCTGAGGGTCCCGGAAAGAGCGAGGTCCCATTGGGCAGTGGCCCATTGCTGGGGAGGGAGCCCCCACTTGCCTCAGGAAGAACATACTTGAGTGCTGACAGAGGGGGTGGTGTATGGGGGGGGAGGCTGGAGCCTGTCATAGGCGCCCAGGACCATGTCAGGAAGAGCTAAGCTGGCCCGAGTCAGGGCCAACTGGGAAGGAGGCTGCCCATTAGAGGTGACTCTGGGGCAGGGCAGGGCAGCGAGAAAACCTTGGCACCCTAATACCCACCCTGGGTTTCCCTGCCAGGAAAACTGGGGGGAGTCCTGCAGGGCCCAGAACCTCTCCTGAGAGGAAGCCATGTTTTACTCACATCCTTTGGTTTTGCTTCTTCAGAGCGGTGCAGCCTGAGAAGCAGCAATGATAAATAAATTATATTGTCACTTATTTGTCATGTACTAGATGAGGAGTCAACTGGTTGGTTTAATAACCATTCAGGACCTTCTGAGTTGCACATTTAAAGAGATCGTTTGATCTGCAACCAATTTGTCTTGGTTTTCCACTCTTAGACACCAGAATATTTAGGAAGGCTTTCTCGAGTTTCCCTGGTACAGTATATCCACTGTATTGTTGACCAGTAGATTTTTTTTCTAAAAATGTTTTTTTATGATTTCTGGCGGTAGAAACAGATAGATGTATTTAATAATTTGGTGAAATGTCACCAAGAATAATATCTATTGTAAAAGATAACTAAAAATACATTTGTGTACATTTTCCTAAAACTCAAAGTGTGCTGGTAGTGGAAGACCTATAGTGATTTCCATGCTTTTTTCCCTGGTAAGAAACATTATTTTTACTTATCTCAAACATCACTGAATTCCAGTCCTCTTTATAGGTTTTTATAAAAGATAAGAAGTTTTTTTCCAGAACCATTTGTTCTCCCCAGGAATTGAAGCCAAATAAGGAATTAGTTGAGTTCCTATTTGTCCTGAGACAATTATGATGTTTCTTTTACGTAGTTTTGGAAAATACAGACATTTAGTTCCCATCTGATCCCAATCACTCATTCTATTTTTGTTTATAAGCTTCTGGTTCAGCAATATTAAAAGGAATTAATATTTGAATTTATATCACTTCTGACTTAGGGCTGATAGCTTTAAAGTTCAAGGTCATGCCTCTTATTGAAATCATTTAATGTTCTGAGCATTTCTGAGAAAATAGTCAAAACAAGATGTTGACTTATCCTGCCAGATTCAAATTTCAGTGGTTATTTTATAAATTAATAATTTAATAGAAACTTTAAATGATAAGGTAGTGGCTTAGAGCTTGAGGCATGGCAGCTCACTCTGTCATTTTTAAAATCATTTAGAACTCTGCAATGCATCTTTTTCTTTTCATTTCTGATGATGCATGGCATGTGTCCAGAAAAAAATTGAAATTCAAGAAACAAATCAAAGCAACCAGATGCCAGGTGCTGCCCATTAATTTAGTAAAATTGTTTTAAGTTTGATCATACCTGGAGATGTTGAGGTGTGAAGAAACCAACTCTCTTGTGCTTTGTTGGTGTGATTATAAATTGCCACCACTCTTTGGTAGACAATTTTGCAATATCTTTCAAGTTTTTGAAGGCATTTACCTTTGTTGTAAGTAGTCCATGGCTAAGACTTTACTGTATGTGGTGCATTAGTCATCTATTGTTGTTTAGTCACTCAATCATGCCCACCTCTTTGAGACCTCCGTGGACTGTAGCCCTCCAGGCTCCTCTGTCCATGGGATTCTCCAGGCAAGAATACTGGAGTGGGTTGCCGTTTCCTTCTCCAGGTGATCTTCCTGACCCAGGGATCAAACCTGTGTCTCCTGCATTGCAGACAGATTCTTTACCACTGAGCCACCTGAGAAGCCCAGTCATCTGTTACTGCATAACAAATTACCTCAAAATCTAGCAGGTTAAAACAAATACTTCACATAGTTTCAGTGTGTAGGAATTGAGGGCAATTTAGTTGTATGGTTATGGCTCAGGGTCTCTCATGAGGTTTCCATCAAACTGTCAGCAGGGGCTGCAGAGTCACCTGGGCTGGAGAGTTCCTCTCCAAGTTCACTGCCCTGGTTGTTGGAGGCCTTGGTTCCTCACCACATGGGTCGCCTCCCTACAGGCTGCTTGAGTGTCTTCATACCATAGCTGCTGGCTTCCTCCAGAACATATGAACCAAGAGAGACAGGGTGAGCATGTGAGAGAAACCCAAGAGGGAGGCCACAGTTTTCTAAAACCTAACCTTGGGAGTGACAGATTGTCCTTTCTGCCTTAGACACTGGGTCACACAGAGCAACACAGGTCCAGTGTGGGAGGGGAAAGCACAGGTATGAAAACCGGGGAGGGGGGGATTCTCGCCCCCTTCCTTGGAGGCTGCCAAGCACACGTGGCTACTTTGAAACAGACCGAAACCTGACCTATAACACCAACCTGAATGCCCAACTCTGTTATGTAAATTACAATACACATTGTACTATGGCATGTGTTGCAGCTGTTAACAAAGGAAAAAGATCTACATGTGTAGATATGAAAACCTTTAAAATACACTATTAGGTAAATAAAGAATTCTAGTAGAGAGGGCTGTGTAGGATGTTTTCTATAAATATTTCCAAAGTATACATGTAATCCCCAACCTTTTTGGCCCCAGGGACCGGTTTCGTGGAAGGTAACTTTTCCCAGACCAGGGTAGGGGAGAAGGATGGATAGTTTAGAGACAATTTAAGTGCACTTTGTTTATTGTGCACTTTATTTCTGTTTCTTTCTGTTTCATGGCAATCTCAGGCTATTCCACCTTGACCTTAGGGTTAGGGATCACGCTCCTATGAGAATCTAAGGCCACTGCTGATCTGACAGGAGGTGGAGCTCAGTAATGAGAGCAATGGGGAGTTCACCCACCGCTCACCACCTCCTGTGCAGCCGGATTCCTAATAAGGGGTGGGGACCCCTCTGGTAGAGCATCCTTTTGTTTTCCTAGAATGAAAACCTGTTACCAGTGATGGATTTTCCATCTTTTCCCTTCTCTCCATTTCCCCAGTGAGTAGTTTTTTTAAATTTGGAATCGGGGCACGGATGCCTGCAGACACTCCTGCTGTCCTGCCCATTCACCGTCAGCACCTCAGCCCTCCCCCGTTCTGATCTTTCTTTTCCAAGTGCCCGAGGTCTGCAGGAGCTGCTGGGCTGAGTGTTCCTACACTGGCCTCAGCTGTTCATTTGCAGCCCGCTTTACTGCTGTGCGTGGACTGGGTGGCACACAGATGCTTTCTGCTTCAGTGTCTTCAGCCAGCTGGGCAAGAATTAGTGTTTGAACAAGTTTTGCAAGTTCCAAGATGCCTGGTTTACCTGGAATCTCATGAATCATTAGATTTCTGTCTCACTGAGGTTTCCTCCCAGCTGGCTGTCTTGTCTTAAAACTCTTTTTCTTCCGTGGCAGTCTCTTGAGGCACAAGTGGCCTGACTCTGCTTTCTTCTAGAAGTAGCTTGTTCCTTTCTAGCCCTGGGGTGAAATGCTTCAGTGAAAATTCTGCTTTCAGTTGTGAAGTTATGAAATCAGTCTCTTGGTCTGCCAGCTTCTGCTTCTTGCTGTCTTTTGAATCCTCGTTTACTCAGTAAGAGGAAGTAAATTTGCTAGATACCTCCATCCTGTCCTGGGTCTGGTTATTTCTTCCATTACCCATCTCCATGACCCTCCTTATTGATTCATTCCATGAGTGTGCAGTTAGCCTTGACTCTACGCCAGACACAGTGTTAGGGACTGGGGAGAGAACTGTAAACAGAAAGTCATGGCCCCTCCCCTTACAGACCTTACTGTCTAGTTCGAATGACTGCTACTACTATACTTAATTAAGTGTACGAATAATTGACTATAGACCAACAAGTGCTACAAATGAGAAACCCAGATGCATATGTCAAGCAAGCAGACTTGCAGGGCCAATGATAGGATATACATTGTGTCTGTGCAAGTTAGAAAAAGCCATCCCCTCTCTGTGGACAAATTAAAAGACAACCCCTCCAGGTATATGCAAACCTGTAGGCACAGAATTTGGCAACAGATGGAGCCTTTTTTTTTAGTTCACACAAAGGGATCACCTTTTCCAGGCTGGTAGAGCCCAATATCAGGGTATGTGACTTGGCCAGTACAGCGGCCTTCCCCCTGCCCACCTTGATTAGAGCCCTTGTTTCAAGCACAGTCTGCCCAACCCAAGGGGAGCTGGCTGGTCTGGAGGACTGGGTCAACCTAAAGGCTAAGTTACCCAGACAATGGAGTTGGGGGCAGGGGAGGATGATGAGGAAGATGCTCAAGAGCCTTCCAGGCAGAGAATTGCATGCTAAGGTCCCCAAAGTACAAAACAGCCTAGGATATTCCAGGAACAGAGACTAGAGAAGAAGAGTGGATGGACAGGTAGGCTGAGCTGAAGCCGAAACAGCCAGAAAAGGCCAGACCACACAGGGCAGGGTCTTCCTAGACCAGTCAGCAGGTCCCAGTTGAGGATGGCCTCAAATGCTGAGCTAAGGAGTTTGAACTGGAGCACCATTCTTTTATTTATGGAGGGTCTGAATTATTCTGCTTCCTTTTTGTCTTTAAGTATAATCATTCTTTTCTGGTTTAAGTTTGTTTATCATCTTCTTTCCTTGCCACTGGAAGGTACATAAATGCTTATTTCTCCCTCTCTTAAAGAACTGCAAATGGCAGGCATGTTCAAGGCAAGTTCTTGGGCTTGCTTCTGGGTACATGGTTTCTGAGAACCACATGGAGGAAATCAAAGGAAATCATAAGGAAACTCTGTGCGCTTCCCCGTGACCAGCACCCACACACATATACACACTTGCACACAACCTCAGGAGTGTTCTCTACCACGTATCACATCAAGAAAAGGGAGCCAAGTGTTTCACTCTGGCAGCATTTCGCATATTTAAATTTTTAGCTAACATCTTAAGTTAATTAAACTTGAATGCATGAAGCGAACATATCCCATCAGTGATGAGGAGAACAATCCAAATGAATACGCTATTCTCTGGGAAGATGGTGTGGATGAATATCAGACATTGTTTGACATACACAACCATCTGAAATGTTGACCAAGGGCATCAGAACATGCAGGTGCAGGGTAGGCAAGTCAGGTGGTTAGAAAAAGACACCTGCCCCCTGCTTGCCTCTCAGCACCCAGTCTGCTGGCTCCTGCCCCTCTTAACCAACTGCCACGGCTGGGAGGTTGCTGCAGCCCTGTGAAGGCTGTTACTCTCTGCTGAGTCTTGCCTCCTCCTTCTCCTCCTCCTCCTCCTCCAGGTGTGTTTCCCAAAGACCTGCTGGCCCCTCCTGGTGGTACCTTAGCTGCATGCTCTGAAGGAGAGAGTCAGCGGGTATCAGATAATGGCCAGGTAGGATGATGAAAGTGCCTTTCAAAAGTGTAGCCATTCACATTTCCCATTTTCAACTCTCCAACACACACATACAAACATACAGGCAGGCATGCACACATACATATACACATAGACACGCATGTACACGCACAAACCCACACTATTTGGCAAGGGCAGGCTGGTTAAATTGGCCCTGCAAGAAGTAAACCGTCAACCTATAGTGCCTGACTGTGTTCATTGTTTTAATGGGAACTTCCATTTGTTCATTTGTTTGACTCACCTTCATCACAGTTTCACTGTAGGAGTCTACTCAGTGTATACATGGAATCTACCAGTTCAGTACTTAACCAGTCCCTGAGGGGTCTACAGACAGCATTCTGAAGCTCCAATACTTTGGCCACCTGATGCCAAGAGTTCACTCATTGGAAAAGACCCTGATGCTGGGATAGATTGAGAGCAAGAGGAGAAATGGGTGACAGAGGACGAGATGGTTGGATGGCATCATCAACTCAATGGATATGAGTTTGAGCAGCTCTGGGAGATAGTGAAGGACAGGGAAGCCTGGTTGCTACAGTCCATGCGGTCACAAAGAATCAAACACAACTTAGTGACTGAATGACAACTACAGACAGAATTCAGAGTGTCTATGAACTTGACCAAGAAAAAACATTAACACCTTTATTTTCACTAAACTTGAGCTAAAATTCAGACTTCTGAATAGGACGAATATGTAGGATACTTTCCTTTGGAGAAGGAAATAAGGTGTCTAGGAAAACAATACAATAATTATGAATGTGGGATACAAACCAGTAGTGGTACCTGTGACTTTTCAACAGTGATCAGATGTTTTTATAATATGGTTAAGTCACTGTAGATGTTATTATTTGTTAGAGTTGTTGAAATGTTAATGCTCTTCACTGCTTCAAAATTACTATAGTTGTCAGAACCTATAGTATATCTTCTTATTTAGTATTTAATAAAGAATATACATTGCTATATCACTTTTTTTCCTAAAAATATTTTGATAACTTGTTTTGTTACAATTTTTGTGCTTTATACCTCCATGTGTTTATTTAAGAATGTTAAGACACAGTTCTGAGAAAAGGTACATTGGCTTTTCCAGACTACCAGAGGGGTTCCCGACACAAAAAGATTCTGAACTCTTCAGGCTGGAAAGCACTTGAGCTCTAGGCTCAAATCCTGCTCAGTCCCCTGGCTGCACAACCTTAGAATAGTAACTTCTGAGCCTCAGTTTCATCATCTGCAAAATGGTTTAATAATAGTGATGAAGCAGGTGAACATCTTAGAAAAAAACTTTTTCTTTTCCCTCTTGTTATGCTAACAAATGTGAGGTCTTG
The DNA here is from genome assembly GCF_019923935.1 of Bubalus bubalis. Lineage (NCBI taxonomy): Eukaryota > Metazoa > Chordata > Mammalia > Artiodactyla > Bovidae > Bubalus > Bubalus bubalis. The sequence goes on along the minus strand of NC_059161.1, from coordinate 15,441,127 downwards.
TTTAGAGTGCTTGTAAATTGATAAAAAATAGAATCATTAAGAAATCACTTATACAACCCTCAACTTTGTTTCCTTTGCTTTTCGTTTCTTGTTAACAGCAGTCATTTAAAATATAATAAATATATTTAAGTACAGTATTAAATATATAAAGTCAGGGAAAGTATTATATACACTAACATTTTTACCTTTTTAGTTGTTGCATTGTAAAATATCTTAGTCTGTCTCTCAAACTAAAGGGAATAACATTGGAATAACATGCATTTCCCACCCATTCTCTGCATGTGAGATAATCTTTGTCAGCCTTTTTGTTTGATTGTTTTTGTGATGTGTAAGGGAATAACATTGCATTCCCCACCCATTCTCTGCATGTGAGGTAATCTTTGTCGGCCTTTTTGTTTGATTGCTTTTGTGATGTGTAAAGATTCAAGTAAGGAGCTGTAGGGAAAGTACTGCCAAGGAGGCAGTTCTGGGACATACCTGGCAGGTGTTTTTTTCCCTAATCCATCATTTTCCTTTCTAATGAAAAATTAATCAGTGAAGTCCCCTAATTATTCTATTTATTTTTCTGTATTCCTATAATGCATCAAGAAAGCTAATTATTAATATATAGAGAGAGTGCTTTTAGAATGATGGTTAAAAAACAAAATGTATTAGGTGATTAGAGATGTTAATGGTTATTTTTCCCTAAGGTACTAGTACCAATTGTATATTGTTATATAAAAATAAATAATATAAATAGATGTTTAAATATTAACAAGATTTAATATCAAGGAAAGCATACTGTGCTAGATCAGATTGTAAGACTGTTAATGTCTATTTTTAAAAGCCATTTGAGAGACAGTACATTCATTTGTTTTAATTGTGCAGGCTTCCCTGGTGGCTCAGATGGTAAAGAAATCTGCCTGCAGTGCAGGAGACCTGGGTTCCATCCCTGGGTCAGGAAGATCCCCTGGAGAAGGGAATGGCAACCCACTCCAGTATTCTTGCCTGGAGAATCCCATGGACAGAGGAGCCTGGTGGGCTACAGTCCATGGGTTGCAAAGATTCAGACACGACTGAGTGACTAACATTTTCCCTTCATATTCGTTTGTTCTAATTGTGCGGACTACCCAATTTTCTTCACTCAGTTTTTTAGAAAGAGGCCAATTATCATGCTGCCCACAGCATGTTTGCTAAATTTCTCTTAGCTACCTTCTGGATTTACAGAAGGGCTGATGAGCAGAATTCACGGCAGTAAATCAGGCCATCCAGAAGTCAGGTGTCTTCTAGTTTTGTGAAGATGGACTTGGTGAAAACATAACTGGCTGTTGAGAGCTTGAGATAGTCTAGTTAGTGACATGATGAAAGACAAGAACACCTATTTTTAATAGTTTTTTTTTTCAGCTCTATTGAGGTGTATTTGATAAAATGTGTCTATACTCAAGTATACAAACTGATTTGATAGATGTATGTGCTCAATCTCTCAGTTGTGTCTGACTCTTTGCGACCCCATGGACTGCAGCCCACCAGGCTCCTCTGTTCATGGGATTTCCCAGGCAAGAATACTGGAGTGGGTTCACCTTTCCTCTTCCAGGGGATCTTCCTGACCCAGGGATCAAACCCCAGTCTCTTGAGTCTCCTGCAATGGCAGGCAGATTCTTTACCACTGTGCCACCTGGGAAGCCCTCATATGTATTCATTGTGAAATACCACAGTCAAGTTAATTAACACATCCTTCACCTCACAGCAACCTTATTTTTGTAGTGGGAGCACTTAGGAACTATTCTCTTAGCAAATTTCAAGTATGCAATACAGTATTATTTACTATAGTCACCATGCTAAACAGTAGATTCCCAGAACTTATTCATCTTATAACTAGAATTTGTCCCCTTAACCAACATCTCCCCACCCTCCCCAGCCCACAGCCCCTCCCTCTCAAAATATCTTCTGGTGACAAAATAGTTTAGGATAGGGTTGCTATGAAGCAATTTTAAAAAGTGATGAAGAAGAATTTAGTATCTCAAGTATCAAAATATTTAATAAATCTACAATAAATAAAACAATGTTTTACAGGCATAAGAATTAAAGCAACAGAATGAATAGCCCTGAAATACACGCAAACACACACACACACATATATACACACTCACATGCATTTATGATCATGTGGAACACAGCAAACCACATACCAAAATATACTCTAGGGAACCAGGGAATTACATGGGGTTTAAAAAAAATTATTATTTTTTTAATCTAGGAGAAAAAAGTAGGTGACTAACCAATACTGGGATGGGAAAGGATTTTGAAATTTAAAAGCAGTGTAAGAAACCACAAGGGAAAGTATTACTTTACTTCACCATTGTTTTATTAAAGATAGTTAGGAGTGTGAGGAACTAAACCAACTTAAAGTATCACAAATAAATGGAGGGTTTACTGGAAAGAGATGTTGGATTAATCCACAATCCACAAGGATTGTGATTGGGGATGGGCCTTCCTGAGGCTAAGATAGAGAAGCTACTTTAGCTTCTGAAAAGACCAGGGATCTGAGCACTGGACCTAAGTTCTGTTACACAACCTATTGCCATTGCTTCTTTCTGTCTAGCTGTTTCACGCTGAACCAGCTGGCCTTGATTAGTAGGAGGGAGGACCCACTGCCTTCTCTTATTTTTTTGTGTTTAGTCAATAAGTCCTGTCCAACTCTTTGCAACCCCATGGGCTGTAGCCCAGCAGGCTCCTCAGTCCAAGGAATTCTCCAGGCAAGGATACTAGAGTGGGTTGCCATTTTCTTCTACAAGGGAACTTCCTGACCCAGGGATCGAACCTGCATCTCCACATATCCTGCATTGCAGGCGGATTCTTTACTGCACCACCAGAAAGGCCAATTTCTCTGGACAGGAGCAAGTTCTCTGAGAAGAGGATATGAGTTGGACAGAAAAGGGCAGGGCAGGCATGATTCATGACTAATATATGCAAATTTGAAACTCCTTAGAACAAAAAGACAGTAAACATTTAAAAGATAAATACCACCCAGTTTAAAAAAATTGCAACAAATATTACTCCAAAAGATTTAATATCCTTAATATAGAAAAGGGTTTGTCAGATAATAAGAGCATCCCGAACAACCCAGTTTTTCAAATGGACAGAGGGCATGAATAGACAGTTTGCAAAAAAGGAAAAAGAAAATACTATATATAGAAAAAGAAGATTAACCTTATTAGTAGCAAAAGAAGGGACAAATTTGAGAAAACAATAAGATACAGTTTTTGGTCTAAGAAACTGACATTTTTTGCAATATACCTTGATCAAAAATGTAATTTCTCCCTTCCCCTTTTTCTGAACAGTAGTGTTCTTGTACACATATAAATTCCTACATGGCTACAAAAAAAAAATAAAAATAAAACAAAAAAAATAAAATCATACTGTCATTTCTGGCAAGGGTAGAATGGGTTAGTCATTCCTATCCTTCTGTTGATGTTCAAATTTTTACCTTTCTGGATGAAAATATTTTAAGCCATGAAGATAGATGCTCATATTCAAATTGATCAAGTAATTTTTCTAAGAAGAAAGCAGTCAAAGATATGTATAAAGATAGCTTTGTAGCATTATATGTAATGGTAGAAATCTGAAAATAACCTAAATCTCCAATATTACCTAATTGTTACTTAATAGTTTATCCATAGATGAAATAAATGAAATAGTGTAAGCCATTAAAAATCATTTGTTCCAAGAATATTTATTTACATAATTCCAGTTTTGTAAGTAAACAGCAGAGAGAGAGAAAAAAATGAGAGAAACAAAGACATGTAAAACTAACATAAAATATTCTCAACTGTTAATGGCACTTGGTAGGACAATATATTTATTTTCTACAATGAAAATATTACTGTGCTTATCAGAAAAACAACAGCAGTGACATATTTGACATCTGTATTGACATAAAATAGACATTTTTATCATTTGACCTAGAGAAGGTCCAGGAGAGCTCTCTTGTCCAGGAGAGCTGTTTTCCATATACTTCTGCCTATTGTTTTAAAAGGATTAAATTCAGAAATCCATCTCTAAGGATCTTGGTCCATACCTGCTGCTCATCATAGTACTTAGTAAACGTCCACTGTACATTCAGATCTCAAATCTCTGTTTGTACATGTGCAGAGGATTTAAACCCTGCTGTGTGTATCTCCTTGATTCTTCATGCAGTCTGGTTGTCACTTTTTACAGGTATGAGGATGAAAGAAGATGTATTTTATTTTCTTAGATTGGAAAAAAACAGATTTAAACTCTATTAATAAATCCAGGAGAAATAAACTAATTCCATTTTTTTCTTGAGAATATCTGCCGGATTTCTACCAATAATCCTAGACTCAGTAGTTTTTTCACCATCTGTCTTTTGGTGTGTGTGCGTGCTCAGTCACGTCCAACTCTTCGCGACCCTTGCACTATTGCCCACCAGGCTCCTCTATCCATGAAATTTTCCAGGCAAGAATACTGGAGTGGGTTGATGTTTTCTACTCCAAGGGATCTTTCCGACCCAAGGATTGAACCTGCATTTCTTTCATCTCCTTCATTGGCAGGCAGACTTTTTAGCAACTGTGCTACCTGGGAAGCCTTTTTATTTAAATTTCTAGCTCAGAATTCACAAAAATTACATCTCGCTCTTTATTCTTAAATCAAAAAATGTCAATGCCTGTTTACTCTTTGCCTAGCTCTGTACTACACACTCTGAAGTCACTGTCTTATCCTCACAAGTCTATGCTTATGGTTTTTACTCCCATTTTACAGAAATAGAAGCTTCAAAATCAAGTTAATAAGCAATGGCTTTAAATCTGTCTGCTTAACCAAGCTCTCATACCTCATTCATTCATTCATTTATTCACTCATTCAATGGATAAAACACATCATCATAGGAAGTCTATGTACAGCAAAGATTTGTAAACTTAATGATCTACTTCCTTTGTATCAATTTATAAAATAAAATCTAAGGACAATAAAAAACTATGAACAGTCCCTTAAAAATTCCTTGTAACTTAAATTGGCCTATAATAGGGTTTTTTAAATTGTAATGGTTGGACATGGAAACAAAAAGAAGCTTTTTATTGTTTACTGTAAATTTCAAAAATATAGATAGGCATGTATGTCTAACAACAACATAAAAATTTTTCTAATTCTGGAGACCTTGACCTCTAGCTATAGAGTAGTCTTTTCCACCAGCCCCCACTCTCTATTACCCAGTTGTATTAAAATTGACTTCTTACTACTTCTCACTACCTGACTTGATATTATCTGTGTGTTTGCTCATTTTTATTGTTCTTTGCTTTACAATTAAAGTTCTACTGTTGTTGTTCAGTCACTCAGTCGTGTCCAACTCTTTGTGACCCCATGGACTGCAGCACACCAGGCTTCCCTGTCCTTCACTGTCTCCCAGAGCTTGCTCAAGCTCATGTGCATTGCGTCAATTATGCCATCCAACCATCTTATCCTCTGTCACCCCCTTCTCCTCCTGCCCTCAATCTTTCCCAGCATCAGGGTCTTTTCCAGTGAGTTGGTTCTTCGCATCAGGTGACCAAAGTATTGGAGCTTCAGTTTCAGCATCAGTCCTTCCAATTAATATTCAGAGTTGATTTCCTTTAGGATTGACTGGTTTGATCTCATTGCTGTCCAAGAGACTCTCAAAAGCTCTATTAGGCCGCATGGTTTTTTGTCTATTTTTTTTCCCCTCCTCAGAACTACTCTTTAGTTCCCTTTATGCAGCATAATGAACTGATGGATGAATAAGTTTCTCTACTTCTATCTGCTATGTGGGAACAGAGACCAGACACACCCCCATTTTTGAGGTTCCTAAACTGTTCCTGGGCTTTCCAGGAGATACCTGATGCATGACTTGCCCCAAACCTACCACGTTGCACATTCCCCTGACCCCTCACCCTGCTCTGACTTCTTGTGGTACTTGCCGCTGCAGCCCTACCTACACCCAGAAAGTCCTTGGTGCCAGGCAGAGCCCCCATGAGCTGCTGCTGCTGCTGCTTCCACGTGCATAGCCCCTCCGAGCTCAAGCAGAGGGCACTGACGTCCATGGCCAGAGACTGCTTGTTTTTGTTATGAAAGAATACTCACCGGAGTCCACCATTTCATGGAACTGCGCTCCATGTCTCCGAGTCCTCTCTGCCGATGTGGGATGAACACACAGACTCTCCCGCCCACACGCAGAGACACCTGTTAGCTTTCTGGGCCAGGGCTACCTTGCACTCTCACATTCTTCTCAGGTTTTGGGGGAAACCCTCCTTTCTATTTTTACCTCTGGAGCAGGGATTGGACTGAGGGGAGAGATGATTGTAAAGTGGGGTGGGAGGCTTGGGTAAATCAGAAGTTCTGAGTGAGGAAAAATGCATCACACTCCATGTCAGCACTGAAGCATTAGCTAACAATGCTTCCTCCAGGAAGAATAACTTCCCTGCGGGCAACCTTGTACCTACTGCACACAGGGAGCACCCTGCTCGCCCTCCAGACCATCTGGATACCTTGGACCCCTGAGATGAACTCACTTTAGCCCCAGGCTGGGATGGCTGCTAGCTGGAGTTAAAGCTTAGCTGTTTCCTTTCTGCTTTGTGTTGGACTGTATTCTAGAAAGATATGTAAGAAATGGTATCCTAATTAGTAATGGCTCACTCCACACACACACATACACATACACACACACTCACACCACACACATTTACACACACCACACACACTCAGAAGAGGATTCACAGTGTTCACCACCGCAGTCTATATTCTGACAGTTTTATTTGGCTTCTTGGATAAACAAACCGAGGCAGATGAGAGCTGGGTAAGCCGTGGGGTATGTCAGCCTGAGAAAAGGAACATGCAGTGCCTGTTGACATGCAGGGCCTTGTTCCATGCACGCTTCATGCAACTTAACAAAGCACATCCAGAAACCTGTTCTGGCTTACAGAGCAGTCACAGAGACTCTGCTGGTAACAGAGGCCTTGTCCGAAGAAGGCCCGTGCCTCTCATGGATCTGGGCAGAGAAGAGGGGCAAGGGGCTTCTGCCAGAGGTCAGGCCAACCAAAAGAAAGGGAATCAGGGGGCTGTCCCCTATTGATTTATTAAAAAAAAAAAAACAAGAAGGAAGGAACCTTCCATCATCACTACCACTGTGACCACTGCTCACTACTTTTTCAGGTTTGTGTACTCATATAATGTTCCTGGGTTTCCCCGGTGGCTCAACTAGTAGAGAACCTGCCTGCAATGCAGGAGACCCAGGTTCAATCCCTGGGCTGGAAAGGTCCCAAGGAAAAGGAAATGGCAACCCACTCCAGTATTCTTGCCTGGAGAATTCCATGGACAGAGAAACCTCTCAGTCTACAGTCCATGGGGTTGCAAAGTATCAGACAGACTGAGCAACTAACACTTTTGCTTGCTTTGCTTCATAATGTTTTTAACCAGAAAAGGCTAGTATGTTTTATTTTGAAACAATTTAGTATGTTGAAGAAGAGGAAGGAAAGCAAGACAGAACCCACCTTAGAAATCCGGGGCAAGTGATGTCTGCTTAGTGACAGGGCATGGTCACCCTTTCCTGTGGGGGAAAGCCATACTCCACGCTTTGCAAAACATGGTACTTCCTGTTAAGAAGGCTGGCTGTAATATTAGAGAGGAGAAGATGAATGGAGGACTGTCTTGGCTTAGGAAATCCATTGCTATTTTTTGTCCAACTGAGTCATTGTGATAAAAGTGGCCCGAGCATCACAAGACTTGTAACCTTTATGTCATCTCCCCTCCCACTCTGTTCCCGAAAATGCTCATGTTTTTGTTCTATCGGCTTTTCTCTTGCTTCAAACAGTAAAGAGTTTTTCTTCATTGGCAAACGTTCTATTTATGAGTTATCACTGATCTTTTTTTTCTTTTTTGCATGCACATGCTCTGCCCTCTGCTCCTGTCTTTGCGCCTTGTTGTTCAGTCGCTCGGTCGTGTTCACTCTTTGCAAGCCCATGGACTGCAGCTTGCCAGGCTTCCCTGTCTCCCGGAGTTTGCTCAAACTCATGTCCATTGAGTCAGTGATGCCATCCAACCATCTCATCCTGTGTTGTCCCCTTCTCCTTCTGCCTTCAATCTTTCCCAGCATCAGGGTCTTTTCCAGTGAGTCAGCTCTTCTCATCAGGTGGCCAAAGAATTGGAACTTCAACTTCAGTGTCAATTCTTCCAATGAATATTCAGGGTTGATTTCCTTTAGGATTGACTGGTTTGATTTTTGCACTATCCAATTGGAATTCTTAACTGTATATGCCTTGGCCTCCTGATTCTCAAGAATACCAGTGTGGTGGTCATGAATTGATCCAACATTGTTCTTGTAGTATTGAGTTAGCCTGAGATGCCCCACTGACAACATCATTCCATACAGTTTTAATTTCCATTTAGGAAGTATTTAGATTCATTCTGGTTCTCTTTGATTACACATCATTAAGGTGCTCTTTGACTATACATTAGTTTGGATTATTGTTAAGTAATTTTGTTTCAACTCTAAAAAATCACCACCAGTAGCTTGGCAGTACTACCCCAGACTATAGCTGATGGACCCTTATGTGTTCAATAACCCCACTGTGATCTGGGCACAGCCATTCACTCGTGAAGTGGGGATTCTGGTGGGACTTCACCAGCATGCAGTTGTCCTAAAGGACATCAGGATAAGCCCCTATTTGTTAACTGAATTCAGGCGTAAGTCTATATACAAAGTCTAACATGTGTCTGGCTTTACCTGCTTGTTTTTCAGAATGCAAAGTGTTTAGGGCCACTGGCTACAGAGCCTGGGTCCAGCTCTCTCAGGACTGGCCACTGCAGCCAGTTTCTGTCTCCTCCTCCTTCCCTTTTCACTAATTCATGAGCAGCCATTAAAATGAAAAGTTAGTTACTGTTTTCCCCGAGCTTTCTGCTTTCCTCTTCAGCTACCACTTTTTACATCTTCCCCAGCACTCACTAATAAGAAGCTTCCAGCACCTGTATCACTGAACATACCGTCTTTAATGGTCATTTGTAGTTGACTTCTGTGGCCCTGACTTGTGAGTGATGACTGCTAATTTCACTCGGGCTCTCTGAATCTTGGCAAGGTGACAAATTATGCGTTTTTTTTGTTTTTTTTTTAATTTCATGGGATAATCTCTAGAATTTCTTTTTTTAACATCCCTTTTATGTTCCAGAAATTCCAAAGTCAAAATATACATAAACCATTAGGTTGTAAACAAAAGCATCTAGGAATTTCTAGCTAGAAGAAGGTCTGAGGTCAAGGACAACCATCTACTGCAGTACAGGGACGTCTTTCCAGTACCTCCAACTCAGTGTCCTTGGCAGCCAGCTGCCACCCCTGGTGAGGGGAGGAAGGTCCCAGTCACCAGGCTGCCACCCCCCACCGCCCCCTGTTGTTGGGTTGGCAGATGCTTTTTGTGAGCGGAGGTCAGAGTCTTATGCGCTCTTGTTTCTTCATGTGAAATGGTGACTGTGATCATAGCAGGACTTCCCTCATAGAATTGTTGAGAGTGTCAGATCAGTTAATACACCTAAAGGTGCTTGTGTTCAATCGTGTCTGACTCTTTGCAACCCCATGGACTGTAGCCCAAAAGCCTTCGCAGTCCGTGGGATTTTTCAGACAAGAATACTGGCGTGGGTTGCCATGCCCTCCTCCAGGGATCTTCCCAACCCAGGAATCAAACTTACATCTCCTGCATTGCAGGCAGTTTCTTTACCTGCTGAGCCATCAGAGAAGCCCCTGATACACATAAAAATGGTGGACAATGCCTGGTAAGAGCTAAGTGGGGGCTCACTGCTCCTGGGTAATGCCGTCTCTGTAGCTGGAACCCAGGAGTAGCAGAGAGAGGACAGATGAGAGGTCCGAGTTCAGACTCTGCCAGCACCTAGCTTTGTGAACATGCTTAATACATTCTGAGTTTCAATTTCCTTCTGTGTAACATTTGGATAAGCAGTCTCCTGTATGTACTTGCTGTTGCAGGCAGTCAGTAAAATGCCAAGTGATTTAAAGGGTTAGTGAGAATTCATGTAAGTCACCCGATACAGAGTAGACATGCATTAAACAATCATGATTAATCACATTTCCTGCTTGGCTGAAGAGGCCAAAAGAGAAGGTTCTGTTTGCCTTGCCTTAGGAGACAATATAGCACTGTGCTTGTCATATTAGTGCCTAATAGATATTGGGTTATTTTACTCAAAGGGGAGTAAAGATGAAATTGAAGAGTAATTCAGGTTTGGAGCTTCTAAGCACCAAAGAAAAGGTGTGATAGATATTTGCAAACCTAGAAATGAAAAGCCTTTTACATTAACCTACTAGAATGTATAAGGTTCTCTGATGTATATAAACTCAGAATTTCTAGTAATGTTTCTCTTCAATGCTAGCAAAACTATACTGGTTCATCTGAGCCAAAGAAAAGGCAACTTATAGGCTTTTTTCCTTTCAAGTATTATAATAAACCCTTTTCATGGAGACTCAAGCTGCAAGAGTCTTTGTTAGGTGTCTTTTTTGCGGTAAAGGAGCGCCTAACTGAGGCTACCAGGCTTCCCTGGTGGCTCAGACAGTAAAGAATCTGCCTGCAATGCAGGAGACCTGGGTTCGATCCCTGGGTTGGGAAGATCTCCTGGAGAAGGACATGACAACCCACTTCAGTATTCTTGCCTGGGGAATCCCATGGACAGAGGAGCCTAGTAGACTACAGTCCATGGGGTTGCAAAGAGTTGGACACGACTGAGCGACTAACACACACACTCAGAGCTGGGGCTACCAGCCTCTTTTCCACCCCTGCCAAGTCTCCTTCCCCATCAACTCTAGACGTCCCAGACCAGCAAGTCATGACCCCCAGTGGCAGACTCTCCAGAATCCTCAACTATAAACAGGATGATCCCTGGCTCACCACCTCTGAAAGGAGCCAGTTCCTGGCAGAGACCTCCATGACATTAATTCTTCTCTTTACCTTGAATGATCTTTGATTACAGATTAAAGAGATGGTGACTAATAGCAGTTTTTACATTGCTGGTTTAATGACTGCTACTGCGAAGTCGTTTCAGTCGTGTCCGACTCTGTGCGACCCCATAGATGGCAGCCCACCAGGCTCCCCCGTCCCTGGGATTCTCCAGGCAAGAACACTGGAGTGGGTTGCCATTTCCTTCTCCAATGCATGAAAGTGAAAAGTGAAAGTGAAGTCACTCAGTCATGTCCGACTCTTAGCCACCCCATGGACTGCAGCCTACCAGGCTCCTCTGTCCATGGTATTTTCCAGGCAAGAGTACTGGAATGGGATGCCATTGGTTTAATGACTAGATGGGACTTATTTTTAATTAGTGCTTCAGTTATCTATAGGTAAATGATGCCCACTAATGTGCTTAAGGGCCTTTTGAAAAGCGATTATTTTCTTAATTTTGTTAAACATCACTTGTTTGCAATGCTATTTGTGTTCTCTATGAGAAATCTTTTAAGTAGAGATCATTTCCAGCCTTTGTGGACTAATTCAGTTTTAGTGGAGATCATCTTGACAAGAGCATTTACCATATTTAGAATAAATTGCAGGTCAGTGGGTTTGCCTAGTCCAGGGAGAATCTACCAGTGCAGAACATGAAGGCATTTTCATGAAATTCAGAGCTGGTTCCCTCACCCAACCCTCTGCCATCCTCAGAGATACACAAGTATGCCCCCCAATTTCCATGGCAGCAGGTATTGGGGGTGCAGACATCTGGTAAACCTTGACAGACCACCTTGGGCAGGGCTAGAGGCCCTTGGCCTGATAAAGTCAGGTAGATAATACCCAGGTAACAGCATGCATTCAGTGACAAGATGAAACCACAATTTGGCATGTTGGGATCAACAGATGTGTTAGTTACAGGACATAAGCTGATTACTTGCCTCAGCTCCAATATCATATTCAAAGTGTGTGCTCTTCTAAATCCTTGAAATTGGTCCCTGAAAAGTAACTTTGGGTTCCAAAAGTCTGACGTTGCCAATTAATAGATATATTTTTAGGATGTTTTTAGATAATACATTTTGGGAATTTTCACCCAGTTTCTTTTTTAAAAGAATCATCTTAGAATCAGTTTTCACCCACTGTAAGGCTTTTAGAGTTTTCTTTTTTTAATTCTGGATCTCAGAATAGTAGCTTCAGAGTTGCCAACTGAAAAAGGACCTGTGTTTGTTGTGTATGTTGCTGCAAGCTATTCCCAAGCGCACCCTAAATAGGTTTAGAAAACTGGTTCACGGAGTATGTCACGTGGTTTTAGCAGGAAAAACCACTTGACCTCAGTCCTTAGAAGCTGTCAAGTGTTCTGGTTGTGAGCAGTCATTTCCTTGGACTTGCGAACTGAAAGGAGAAAAATTATATTTGACTTAGTCATTTCCAAGAAGGTAAATAAATGGTTCTTTTAGCAGAGTGGTGTTAGGTTGTTCCTGCCACCTTTAAACTGCAGCGATAGACTAATGGCTCTCCCTGAACTCTAGGAATGGCCCCGTCAACCCGGATAAGCTCCATAGGAGCTGGCGCACATTGCTGTCCATTCAGTTTGTCCAGCAGCGTTTGCCCAGCACTGCACTAGCAGCTGCCTAAAATATCAGAGCAAGTCCATGTGGGAGAGATTATAAGAGAATAATCAAGGTCACGTGGTCATAGATTGGTTAAATTGTCATTCATCACATTGTAGCTTTTGGCATACACAGATGATTTTTCTTCATTTCCTTTTAAAAAGCAAATGTGAAAATGCCACAAACTTGTAAGTGCTGAGGTTAAAAGATAATTTTTATGCATTCAAAAAAATTTAAACATCCACTACTAAAATTATTTTATGTAGAACTAGGAACAGTTTCAGAATAAATAATGTTTTAGACCACTATTAAAAGTTCAGAGAAGGATATCTGTTTATCCAAATGCTTAATTCCTGATTGGGTGGCCTCTAGGGGTGGTTCTGCATGTTGTTTGGCCTTTCATATGTTTTAACTATACCCCGCTTTCTATTTTGGACTGAGCTCATGTGGCCAAAATTGTGTCAGTTCAGTATAAGCACTGCTGTGCTTTCTCACCATCCTAATCTTATGTATTTCCTGCATCATGATTTATTTAACAAGTATTTAGCTAATTTAGCTTAATTGTGGAGCAAGGGAGTTAGAACTAAGATTTCCTGATTGCTAATGTTTTGGTTCCACTAATTTGATTTTGTGCTTCCTTTAGCTCACAGTTTCCATTCAGTACCCCAGACACAAGCCTTTACACCATCAATAATGCTCCAGAGACATTTCCACCTTCTTTGGGTTTAACACCTACATCTCATTATCTTTTAACTGAGTTCTTGGACATGCAAGTGGAAAAGAAAATAATGGGTGATTAATGCTTCTGTCATGAGTAAGAACTAACTGTACCTATAATGAATATAACTTATTCTTCAGTTTCTTCTGCAGTGAAATATTGTGTTGGTTAACAGTTACCAGACTGAGGTTAAACAGACTTTAATTGAAAACTACAAGCCCATGGCACTGCCACATGCAAATCTAACACCAAAAGGAAGCAAACCCTAAAATTGTTCAATAGCACCCCCTAGCATACATAACTTTAGGCTTTCATACTAGGAGGCAAATTCTAGCTCTCATTTCCTGAGTCTAAAAAGTATATGTTTTTCACATATCTAGTTATATTGGCACATTCTTCACATTATTCCTGACTTGAATGTCTGAAGGTAACTATAGAGTAATCTAGTGGGCTTTCCTGATGGCTCAGTGGGTAAAGAATCCTCCTGCAATGCAGGAGATGCTAGATACTTGGGTTCGATCCCTGGATCGGGAAGATCCCCTGGAGGAGGAAACGGCAACCCACTCCAGTATTCTCGCCTGAAAAAAATCATCCCATGGACAGAGGAGACTGGTGGGCTACCGTCCACGGGGTTGCAAAGAGTCAGACATGACTGAGTGACTAAGCACAAGCAAGCAGACAGGTTATTCTAGTGGAATAATTTCTTTTGCAAATGTTTTTGAAATGATTTTACTCTAACTGTGGCTGTCTTCTATTCATTGTCTGTGCTTTAGTTGGCTAGTTTAAGGGGATTTTTGTTTTCTTTTGGAGTAAGTCATCTAGGAAAGAGGAAAAGCACAGCTGGGTGATTGTGGAAATCCACAAAGTGGACGTAGTATGTTTAACCGCCTTTGGTATATGTTAAGAACACAACCTCTGAAGCCAGACTCTGTGAGCTTTGTGATCTTGGGCAGGCTCTTAACTGCCCTGTGACTTAGTTTTCTTTTCTGTAAAACAGGTTAATAGTTATAGTACCTGTGTCAGGGAGCTGTCGCAGTTAATGCAAGCATCTTGGAAACCTAGCACATAATGAAAGCTCAGTGGTGATCAATGGTCGTTGTTATCATTATTTCACTGTGAATGCTTGGATGTGGTCATGAGCTATAGTTTGGGATCTGACATCAGAAATTCCTGAGTTCAAATTCTCTGAGAGACCTTGGGCAACTTGCTGAAACTCATTTTGTCACCTCTGAATGGGAATAATAACAACTACTGCATGGCATTGTCTAATTAGACAACGTATGCAAGATGCTTAGATTAGACTGGGTAGGACAGGTGGATCATAGCTGTTACCTTTTATTTCTTTTGAAACACTGATTTAAAAAAAAAAAACAGTTAAAGACTCTGCAGAACAATAATAATAATCCTCTATGACTAAGAACAGATAAGAGAGAGTGGAAATGGACTTAGCAAACCCAAGAAAGCCAGTCACACTGCACAATGAGCAACAGGAATTGCTAGCACAGATGTCTCTGGAAATGGAGGGAAAAGTGGAGCTGAAAACAAGAGGATTCACTGCAAGTTGGTGTGAAAATCAGACTCTTGGGCCTCCTTCTACGCTCTTTCCAGCTGGGCACTATTGAGGGCTAGCATGCCAAGATGAACTCAGGGCTTTTAAGTGAAAGTCTGCATCCTGAATGCCAAGGTCCTTGGCATTGTTGCTTTTCCCTGTCTGGCTCCCAGAGTGCTGGCAAGGAAGATTGGACTCTCCACGATGAGATGACATGTGCCTTTCTCTGGGATCCCTACCAGCCCAAGTAAATAGATCCAAGTATGCTGCCCTTGAAAGTTATTGAACTAAAAAGTCCTGTTGCATCGCTGAAGCCCACAGTCCACACACCCATCCTGTGTGCACGGAGCTTCCAGTCGGCTGCCTAATGTCCCACACTTCACTAGGACAGACAGCCAGGGATCCTCGACTGTGGTCCCCTGAGGCTGTATCATAGTGGGGTGTACATGAACCAGATCATTTGCTCGTGCTTTTCAGGCCTCTTAGGTACGTTTGTTAAAGTTTGGGATCCATTCGTTGGGTCTCCTGCATTGCAGGTGGATTCTTTACCAACTGAGCTATCAGGGAAACCCAATTCAATGCTGCTGCTGCTGCTGCTGCTAAGTCACTTCAGTCATGTCCGACTCTATGCAACCCCATAGACAGCAGCCCACCAGGCTCCCCTGTCCCTGGGATTCTCCAGGCAAGAACACTGGAGTGGGTTGCCAAACATACCCCTAGATTCGTCCTGAGGTATAGATCCAACCAGTCAAGCTTAAGGGAAATCAATCCTGAATACTCATTGGAAGGACTGATGTTGAAGCTCCAGTATTTTGGTCATCTGATTCTAACAGCCAACTCATTGGAAAAGTGCCTAAGGCTGGGAAAGACTCGGGGCAGAAGGAGAAGAGGGCATCAGAGGATGAGATGACTGGATGGCATTACCAATACAATGAACATGAACTTGGGCAAGCTTCAGGAGATGGTGAGGGACAGGGAGGCCTAGCATGCTGCAGTCCATGGGGTCACAAAGAGTCGGACACGACTGGGCGACTGAACAACAACAACATACCTGGCACCTAGCTGGCACTCTAGGTGCTGGCATCATCACTCATTCAACCATCTCAGGGCAGAGCAAGTCACCTTCCCCATGTTTTACCTACTTCCAAAAGGAGAAGATGCGGTTTGAACATTCAGCTGCTTTTATAACTCTGCCACTTGTGAAAGTTCTAGAGCAGAGAGGGGGAAGCCCTGGATTAGAGGATAGGTGTTTTTTTTTGTTTTTTTTTTAATATATTGAAGGATAACTGCTTTACAAAACTTTGTTGTTTTCTGTCAGACTTCAACAAGGATAGGTTTTTAATTCTGCCTCTTACAGTGTGATATTCACCACATCCTCTGATCTCTCTAGACAGTGGTTACTACCGATGTAAAGGGGAGAGACTAGACCATCTTTAGACATGGCTTCCTGCCGGGGTCCAGCCCCGGCTGATCCACGGAGTTCGAAGCGGGGACGGCATCGGCGAGGATCAGGATACAATAGCTTCAATTAGATATTAATTAGAGATGTAAAGAGTAATAGAATGAGGATAGCTCAGTAGGAAAATTCAGTGGAGAAAAGAGGCTGAGTAGCTTGGTTTACGCGGGAGACCAATAAAACTTCAAGACAAGAAGTTTCCACCACTTACGTAGGCCGCAGGCGTCCTTCCATTCTCCCGAAGGAGAGGAAACACTGAGGCCTCCCCAGTCGGATCTAAGAAGCCCAGGCATAATTAGTAAGCATGGCGGGTTCTGCGCTCCAGATGGAGACTCAGCCAGAGTTTGAGAGAGAGAGAGAGACATGGGGAGACCAGTCTTTCGAGGAACTGATCCCAATTCTTTATTTTCCATGGTCTACTTTTATACACTGAGATGTTATGCAAAAGTCACGTGGGGTCAGCAGTCCTGACTTTTATCAAAGTCAGGTGCTTCATACAAATGTATACAGAGGTCTTAGGGGTGTTACATCATCTTCTGGCCAGGGGGCCTGCTGACAATTTATGACCCTCTCCTTGTGACAGCGGTCAGTCAACCAGGACACTTATTTCTCCAAGGGTGATTATTCTTAAAACAGACGCCACCCAAATAAAGTTACATTCCTATAGGGTGAGGGTGTAGTGGGTTTTAGTTAAGGAAAGAATTTACTTAGCCTAAGGTCTAACGTGATTTATATCAAAGGTTAATACTTATTTCTTGGATATATTCATTAATGTGTGTAAGGGCAGGGGATGTGGAGACTTAGCAACAAACATTGGCTCAACAAATGAAAAACCCTTCACCAATACAATTTCTAATCAGCCCATTATACTTATACTAATGGTTTTCTAACTTTTCTAAGGAACCTGTTTTTAGAAGGCTTAAAGCATCTCGTGCCTCTCACTGTTGGGAGGCTGTGAGCAATCACATGTGGACGGACAAGCCTGTCAGGCAGGCTAGAGAACCTTCAGAGGAGTTTGTAGGTTAAAACACTCTTGTCATGCCCAGGAGTTTTTATTAACTGGAGCTCTAAGTTAACTCCTTCTCTGAAAGAGGTGATGGGGGACAGCCCCCCGTAAAGTTAGAGGTGTAGGTGAGAGCACAAAGTAGTAAAGCAGGAAGGCTCTGGTTATGAGGGTAGATGCTCGAGGATTTCCAGGGGGACTCCTGAGGATCGATCCCGCCTTTGCGTATGTCGAGCCTCCTTTCTCATGACCTTTGCCACGGGCTGAGTGCCTCACTCTGGCCCCCAACAGCTTCCTTGCCCCAAAATACCCCAAAACATCCCAACAAAAAGTGTTTCTGAACAAGTCTTTGAGGCTGCATGTTGGAAGATTTCATGTGAATAAAATGTCCAAAACAGGCAAATCCACAGAGATGGAGGATAGATTAGTGGTTGCCAAGGCACAGGAAGGTTTAGGGGAGAATAAGCAGTAAGTGCTAATGAGTACAGAGGTTTATTTGGGGATGATAGAAAATGTTCTAAAGTTGACTATGGAAATGGTTGCACATATCTGTGAAAATACTAAAAATCACCGAGTTGTATACTTTAAATGAGTAAATTGTATGGTACAGTATGTGAAAAAAAAGACCAAGTCTTTGAGGTTGACCTGGTTACTTTTCAGAAGTGTACATACAAACCACTATAATCCTAAAAATGTAATCATAGTAATAAATAACTTATATCATGAAGATAAGTAATAATAATATCTAAGAATGATTAAATATCTACCATGTTCCAGATGCTTGCATCATCGTATTTAATCTCATTTCATGAGCTAATACTACTTTATGAAAGACATTCTGTTACCATCATTTTGTAGAGAAAGTAACTGAGGCTCTGAGAATTTTCATGTGCAAAATTTATGGACACTAAATGGCAGAGTCTGATTTTTGAAGATGTGGCCATGTCTAGAGCCCCCGTTCTCTAGACCTCACCATGCACCTCTTTTCTGAACTCTGGTTGTTCCCCAATAAGATCCTTACACTCATTCTAGTTTCCTCTCAGCTGCTGTCAGTTTTTAGTCTGGCTTTATTGCCTTCCGCTGGAAAATTATATTTTTCCCTGTAAAGTTGATTGGCATTGGAGTCATAAACAAACCGAGACCTACCGGCTTTTCACAAAGTTCGTTTGCGCTGAGTTCCCAAAGTCCAAGGGCATTTAAAGTATTCTGCACGTGTGACATAAAACAATGTAAAAGTTCCTGCGTAGCTGGACTGTTAACAGGATGTGTGGTTTTTCCCAGTGCAGCCAGACTTGCGGATCACTGTGTTTCAATGGATTATGTAACATGCCAATTGTCCTTTGGGGCTGCAGACTTTATAAACATATAAGGATATGTTTTAACAGATATTTGTATATAAATGTCTTTTCTGTTTAATATTGATTTTGAAGTGTATAAAAATAAAGAACATAAAATAGATTTGACAAAGCAAGCAAGAAAATCTTTTTGAGGCTGGAGATGAGAACTACTTCCAAATTTTGCCATGTACTTTTTTCAACTGGGTGGAAAACTTGAATGGTTTTCACCACTGTGCATAACTTAGGTTTAGCATTTTAAGTAGCCAGTTCGTTGGCATTAAACATATTCACATGTTTGTGCAGCATCGCCATCATCCATCTCCAGAACTTTTTTCATCTTG
This sequence comes from Bubalus bubalis, assembly GCF_019923935.1. Classification (NCBI taxonomy): domain Eukaryota; kingdom Metazoa; phylum Chordata; class Mammalia; order Artiodactyla; family Bovidae; genus Bubalus; species Bubalus bubalis. Next base: position 15,422,182 of record NC_059161.1, on the reverse strand, counting down.
CAAAACCAAAACTCTGTACCCATTAAACACTTAACTCCCCTTTCTCCCCTCCTCCCAGTCCCTGGCAACAACCGGCTGCTTTCTGTCTCCGTGAATTTGATGACTCTAGTTTGCTATACATTTTGTAGATGGTCTTACATGCCATGATCAGTATTATAATTAAGAGTAACAGCTGACATGGATTATAGTACCCAAACAGTTTACCGTGAAAATATCTCAAAGGTATTTAGAGTAAAATGACATATGCTAAGCTCTTTATCCTTCTTTGAAATAAGTAAAAATCTGTTTTTTAAAACTCCTGATGTTCTTGTAATTTAGCTTCTTATATGTGACAATGCCCATGTGCTTAGACAGATGTTTCTCCTCGCTCTTTACTCCCATGGGGCCCCAATCACAATTTTAGTGAAAACTGCAATAAAAGCACCATTCCTTCTTCCCTTTGGTGCCCCCAGCCCTATGCCCCAGCTCCAGAGCTCATTCCCAAGACCCTCCTGCCCTTCCAGTGCCCAGCCTGATGTTCTGCTGTGTTTAGTTGCTCAGTCGTGTCTGTTTGTGACCCCATAGACTGTATAGCCCACTAGGCTCCTCTGTCCATGGAATTCTCCAGGCAAGAATACTGGAATGGGTTGCCCTGCCCTCCTCCAGGGGATCTTCCCAGCCCAGGGATTGAACCCAGGTCTCCTGCATTGCAGGCGGATTCTTTACCAGCTGAGCCACCGTGGAAGCCCAGTAATACTGGAGTGGGTAGCCTATCCCTTCTCCAGCGGATCTTACCAACCCAGGGATCGAACCCAGGTCTCCCACATTGCAGGTGGAGTCTTTGCCATTTGAGCCACCAGGGAGGCTCATGTTCTGAGGGGGAATTCATGTTGCCAAACAGTGTAGCACTCAAATAAAGGAGGACAAATATTCACTGATTGTTTCCTCAAGCAAACCTTTATTGAACATCTACCGCTGTCACCTGGCTTACATTCTATTAGACTGAAGCGTGTGGAACAGCATGTGGTAAAAAGAGAGAGCTGTGTAAACAGATAAGCTGAGGTGCCATGACCAAAGTCTGTGCCAGCAACGGTGAAGGAGGAAGTACCTTTACCCAGAAGGGTGAGGGTGTCGTCATGGTGTTTCTTTGGCCTGTTTCCACAAGGCTGATGTGGTATGCCATGATGCCTAGACTTGCTTCTGCAGCTCCTGTTCATAGTCTCTGGGTGGACTTGAAGTTGGTGGGAAGACAGCGAAGCTGAAGAGCAGCTGGCGGTTCATTCATTTGGACAGGGAAGCAGCAGTTCCCACTGCCACTTGTCTCACATTTCCGTCTTCCAGTCACTGAATGGAAGTGTAAGACTTTTCCAGAGCAGGGTTGAAAGTCCTGTTGTACACACACTAGCTAAATTGTTATTGGCCTCACATTTTGTTGGAGGTTTAACTTTTCTTCAGAAGGCTAAACAAGGAAACACATTCGTATCCAGGTTACAGTGTTCTTTCAAAGAGCATTCCTAAATAGACAGCTGCCTGATTTAGAGGAGGAAAACTAGAGCTTTCTACAAGACATAAGGATGCTAGAAATGGGTCTTGGCTAGGTGATAATCTGAAGATGGGAACCCAAGGGGACAGAACGGTGAGTTAAGGATGGAAGAGGATCTCACTGGCATTGGCACAGAAAGGTCGCTATGCTGTGGAGAGGGCCTTGGCATTGTCCAAGGACCGAAGATGAGGAAAGCCAAGAATTTAGGTCCCCTTAACCCAAATTTTTTAAGTACCATGATGATACTCCAGTCTGGTTCATCCAAAATATTTCCCTGGACTGTGGTTTCTTCTCAACCACATATAGAGTATTTATTTTGAGGGGAGGATACACACACACACACACACAGAATCATGTATACACACATGCATACATACATACATACATACATACACACAGAGGGTTAATAAACCAGGTCTCTGGGGAGAAAAGTCCTGATTGATACCATTTGCCAATTTCCATAGTGTAACTAGTCCCACAAAACAGATTTTAAGTCTCCAGCAGTTCACTCACAGAATTCCTTAAGGACAATTGACTCACCCTAGTAAGAGCCAGCTTCAGCATACCACTGGATATGTGTATTATTTGCCCAGCATAAATGTCAGTATTAGCCATTCAGTTGTGTCCGACTCTTTGTAACCCCATGGACTGTAGCCCGCCAGACTCCTCTGTCCATGGAATTCTCCAGGCAAGAATACTGGAGTGGGTAGCCCTGCCCTCCTCCAGGGGATCTTCCTGACCCAGCAATCAAACCCAGGTCTCCCACATTGCAGGCAGATTCTTTACCATCTGAGCCACCAAGACAACTACATACAAAAATTCAAAATGCATTCTGTTTCAAACAAATTAGAAGTGAAGATGAAAACATTAGAGGATTCAAAAAGTTTGTGACTCTGTGTACTAAAGCTTATTACACCATTGCTGTTGTTTGCTGCTGTTTAGTCAAAGTCCTGTCCAACTCGTTGCAACTCTATGGACTGTAGCCCACCAGGCTCCTCTGTCCATGGGATTTCCTAGGCAAGAATACTGGAGCAGGTTGCTATTTCCTTCTCCTGAGGATCTTCCCAGCCCAGGGATTGAACCCACATCTCCTGCACTGGCAGGTGGATTCTCTGCCACTGAGCCACCTGGGAAGCCCCTAATTTGAAAGCCTCCAAAGATAGCCCTAAGTCATGTCTGACTCTTGTAATCTCATGAACTGTAGCCTGCCAGGCTCCTCTGTCCATGGGATTCTCCAGTCAAGAATACTGGAGTAGGTTGCCATTTCCTTCTCCAGGGGAACTTCCTGACCCAGGTATTGAGCCCAGGTCTCTCCCACACTGCAGGCAGATGCTTTACCGACTGAGCTACATGGGAAGCCCCCTTATAAAGGAACCTTGAAGAAATAAGAAATGACAAGACCTGGGGACATGGTTCACTTGTTCTTACCTTGTCTCCCCAGCTTGGTGGCATTGCCAAAGGGGGCCCAGTCCAGTTCCATCATGGTCCCATATCAGTAGAAAGTGCTCAGCTTGCATGTTTGTTGGGAATGAACATCCAAGTTGAGGGTCAGTATGGACAGAAAGATCAGAAAGAAGGCTTTTCTAGAAAGCTTCCAAAAGACTGAGGAGATAAAGACAGTCATGGTTAAACACACCCCCTTTAAAGCATTTCTGAGTCCATTCTATGTGTGACATTTCGAATGAAGATATTTCTAGCAGCACATTTCTCTAAAAGGAGAAAATAAAAAGATGTGTTTACGCTATTGCCCTGAGTGCCGTATTTCAATTTTAAAGAGATTGTTCAACCTGAATGCTAGCTGCAACCAACCAACCTTCCTCGCCCTGGGCTAAAAGGACATCAATAATGAAACAACACCAGATTTGATTATTGACTGTCAAGTCTGTGTATAAAAATCTAGTGACTGAGTCCACATTGTAAAATAATTGTACCATGACAGAACTAATGCTTGTATTAACTAGACAGCCTGGGGGTTACTATTAAAGCAGCAACTTCCCCTCATTTACTCTGACTTCTGGTGGGAAGAGGTTACAGAAGAGTATAGGAGAGAGCATAAGGGTTGGGAGCCAAATTTAGAATTAGCTAGGATTCACTGTAGAAATGAAGGAAGAGATGATAAATGAAAAAAGAAGTCAGTTCTTTTCCACCAGTCATCAAATTAAAAGCTCCTATATGGGAAAACATAAAAAGATTTTTAAGCACACTTTAAAAAATTACAATAGATGCAACAGAATTTATTTTTTTATACAAATATGTATAGTGTTAGAAATTTTTTTTCATATGAAGAGTTCATAGGCAGGAGAATAAAAGAGGTTGTGGTCGCTCTTTCTTCTCTTCCACCAGCAAGCTCCCTGATTTACAATGCTGTGTTAGCTTCTGCTGTAGTGCAAAGTGAATCAGTTCTACATATATCAACTCTTTTTTAGATTCTTTTCCCGTATAGGTCATTACAGAGTGCCATAGGGTCTTGAAAAATGAAATCAAGATGATAAGCAAATATGAGGGCCAGGAAGAGAGGGGCCATTGCTTGACCACCTCAATCCCTTTGGCCCAAGGTCAGATGCAAGCCAATAAATGCTGGGCCTTCAGACAGGCGTTCTCTCTATCGTAGTGCATTCCTGCCATCCCTCTGACACAGGTGACCTCCCTCTCACTGCCTTGCTCCTCCATGAATGTTGGTTAGGCTTCATATGGATTGTTGCTGTTGTTCAGTCGCTCAGCCGTGTCCGACTCTTTGCAACCCGATGGACTGCAGCATGCCAGGCTTCCCTGTCCTTCACTATGTCCCGGGGTTTGCTTAAACCCATGTCCATTGAGTCGATGATGCCATCCAACCATCTCACCCACTGTCACCCCTTTTCTCCTGCCCTCAGTTTTTCCCAGCATCAGGGTCTTTTCCAATGAGATGGCTCTTTGCATCAGGTGTCCAAAGTATTGAGCTTCAGCTTCAGCATCAGTCCTTCCAATGAATATTCAGGGTTGATTTCCTTTAGGATTGACTGGTTTGATCTTTTTGCAGTCCAAGGGACTCTCAAGAGTCTTCTCCAACACCACATTCAAAAGCATCAATTCTTTGGCGCTCAGCCTTCATTATAGTCCAACTCTCATATCCATACCTGACTACTGGAAAAACCATAGCTTTGACTATATGGACCTTCTCTGCTTTTTAATATGCTGTCTAGGCTTGTCATTTCTTCCAAGGAGCAAGCACTTTTTAAAGTCCGTATGTTTACTTATCCATAATAAGTAAAGGATGTGTCTGAAAAATAATTGCATTTTACTATATCCATTCAGAAAGACATTTTCTCCTAATTTATTCTGATTCTTTAGGACATCATGATCCAGGCTCTCAAGTTTCAGTTTCATTCCCTTCAAGAAAAGTGCACCACCGCCTAGCCCATTTCTGCGTTAATAGCTATGTCAGCTTTCCTTTGCTTGCGGAGAAAGATACCTTTATTTTGGAATGTCAACTCATCCATTATTTGTATCAGAAAAGTAAAAGCGCTTATTTATATCCATAGTCCATCCTTTTAATTAGTAACCCTAAACCTTCTTTATTTTCCATTTAGTCACCACCATTTCATAGTGTCAGCTAAGCCAAAGATCTGGCTGTCATCCTTCACAATACTTTTCCATCTCCTGTATGCACCCAGTTGACCTCACATCTTTTCTATTCTTCTATTATCGTTTTGCATTTGGGGTTTTTCCTCATGTATTTGCAGTTGCTCTCTGAGGCTAGGAATCTCATTGATATTTTCTTACTGTTATCCTCAAAGCCTAGCAAGGTGCCTAGTACCTAGTGGACGCTCAGTGATTTTCTTGACAACCCTCAAATCTGTTCCCTTGTCTCTAATTCCCAGAGTAATTGGTTATCTTATCAATACAAACTGGCATGTGATATGCACTTCCTGTACAACAGGCAAGCCAGGGAAGTAGGTGCAACTTTTCCCCCCGTTTCGTAAGTGAGGAAACTGCAGCATGGTGGTTACGTAATCTGCTCAAGGTGACACAGTAGAAAGTGGAGCGGCAGTAAGACTCCAGAACCCATAGTCTTGTTATCTGCTGGGCTGTCCCCTCTTGCCTTGTTAGCTTCTCAGAGAATCTCTTCTAATTTGCTGGTACAGCTTCCTGACCAGCTCTCTGATCCCATCTTTCTTTTTTAATTGGAGTATTACTGTTTTACAGTGTTATATTGGTTTCAGGTGTATGACATAGTGATTCAATATTTTTATAGATTATACTCCATTTAAAATGTTTATAAAAATATTGGCTATATTCCCTGTGTTGTACATTACACCCTTGTATCTTATTTATTTTATACCTGGTGATTTGTACCTCTTAATCCTCTTCCCCTGTTTTGCGCCCCCCCTTCCCCACCCAGCTTCTCTGATTCCATCTTTGAAACACAGTTTGGACACGACAGAAGCTTCATGAACCCCTTCAGTAGTTCCACCTTGTTTCAAAATCTAAGTGCCCAGCATGAGCCCCTTATAGGCCAGCCCTTGCCCACCTCACCACCTTGTCTTTTGCACCCCACGCTCTCTCTGGATCTGCCAGGCTCCATATAGCTCTGCACCCCTGGTTCTCTTCTCTCCCTGCCAGGTATACATTCTTCCCCCTTCAAGACCCAACCCTGCTTTTCCTTCTCCAGGAAACTCCCCTGATCCCTCCTCCGAATTGTGTCATTGCAGGTGCTTGCAACACACATACGTCTATCTTTTTTAAAGTCTCTTCTCTTTGTTTTTAGTGGACAGGGGTCATACCTTTGATTCCCTAGCACAGCCTGCCACAGAAGGACCATGCAATAGCGATTTAGTGAAGAATGGGCCATTGTGTTTCTCTGCGATGGTTTTCCACTAGTTCTTTTAGTTTATGTTTCTCTCCCTGTGTGACTATTCATGGAGAGCTGTGGACCTGCATTTTTATATTGGTTTGGCCTCAGTTAATGGAGTTTTACAGATGTGATAGGCTGAATAATGACCCCCCCCCAACCTCCCAGTTTGTCTACATCCTAATTCCTAGAACCTGTGAATATGTTCGTTTACATGGAAAAAAGGAAGTAACTTTGATTAAATTAAGGATCTTGACATGGAGAGCTTATTCTGAATGATCACAAGGATCCTTACAAGAGGGATGCAGGAAGATAAGAATTAGAAAAAGAAGATATAAAGAAGAAGATATAAAAAAGAAGATATAAAGGTCACAGAAGAGAGATGCTAAGGGGTTGACTTTGGAAATGGATAAAGGGTTTTGATTTGCATTTCTCTGATAATGAGTGATGTTGAGCATCTTTTCATGTGTTTGTTAGTCATCTGTATGTCTTCTTTGGAGAAATGCCTATTTAGTTGCCAGTCCAGTTTCGATGCACGATACTGGATGCTTGGGGCTAGTGCACTGGGACGACCCAGAGGGATGGTATGGGGAGGGAGGAGGGAGGAGGGTTCGGGATGGGGAACACATGTATACCTGTGGCGGATTC